>NC_072381.2:49682500-50932500 GCF_028885625.2 Pongo pygmaeus | reverse complement strand
GCTAAGACACCTGCTGAAGTACAAGATAACTTGTGTAGGTGATTTTTTACTGTAGCATTGTTTATAACAGTGAATCTTGGAAACATTCAAGTATCCAGCAATAGGAGACAGCAATAAACTGTGGCTCACACAGTGAAGTACGATGCAGCTCTAAGGATGGTCTCCCTATTGCTGAATTAAGATGAAGAGATCTTCAGGATACATGGTTACATGAGAACAGAAGGTATACAACACTGTGTATATTAATAGCATACTACCACTTCAGTAAGAATGAGAAGTGAGAATGTGCAATGTGTGTGTGTGTGCTGTGTATGTATATATTTGCTTCTGTGTCAAAGAAAGAAAAAAAAACAAGAAATTAATGGAAATTAACTATGGAGCAGTGGGAATAATGGATGGAGGGAACAGGATAGAGGGAGAAAGAGGAACAGGAATTGAACTATATAACCTTATATATACCTATTTTCCCAATTTTGAAAAATTTCAAGCCCACAAAATAATTAGCTAGGTTCAACAATGACCATTTTGCCACATTTGCTTTATCTGTTCCTTTCCCATACAAACACATAATCACGTACCTTTGTTTCTTTTATTGCAGAATTATCTTAAACTGAAGTTAGATATTATGAGCCCTCATCCCTAAACACATCAGTAAGTATTCTATAAGGACAATCTCCTTAATACCTACAACCTGGTATCATAACTAAGAAAATAATACTTGCACAAAATCAGATTTACAATCTTGCTAGGTCCCTCATTAATGAGTCAAATAAATCTTTGACATGTAGTCATTCTACGTGAGTCATGTTTTTATATCTGTGTATGTGTGTGTGTGTTTCTATATCTTTTTGAAAATTGTATTTTATCATCTTTGAAGATCCACCAAGATGACCAAGAAGATCCATCTTCTGGGGCCACATAAACTGCACTGTTCAACAAGTGCAACTCATGAGCTGTATTAAGCTCAGGTACAATTTTTCTTGGCCCCAGAAGTGATTCCAAGCAGTAATTTTACCTTTGCTGCCATTTTATCTATTGTTTTTATTTTCCTGATTATGATTTTATTTTCATTTCTGGTTTGCACAGGACCAATAAGTTATTTCTCTTTGCTAGTAGCCATAACTAGAAAGTTGGTTTAGTAGTGTGACCTCCTAAGATCTCCATCAGAATCATGGGGTATTATTCTCTACTGAGTGAGAAACTACAGTGAATATGGTTTATTGGTCAACTTCTTGTCTGTTCTGTTTGCCTTCTTGGGAGTGCAAATCAATTAAGAAATATTTCGTGCCTACTGGAAAGAATAACTGCCCTTTGAAATATGGGTCAGTGAGTGTGTTCTGTGTTAACTTTTTTTTGAGAAGGGGTGTCACTGTATTGTCCAGGCTGGCCTCAAACTACTAGCTTCAAACAATCCTCCCACCTCAACTTCCCAAGTAGCTGGACTACAGGCAGGTGCCATCACACCCAACTTATGTCTTAATTTTAACCTATAACTAAAGCTGTAAAACTAAAGCTACAAAATCTATATGTCTATAACTGAGTAAAAGTCTTTACCTCGCTCCCATTGTGTGAATTTGAAATAGTTTCCTTTTTCAGGGGTACTTAAAAATGAGATTAAATTTCAAAAGGAGTTCTTTCTCTGACTGATTTATAGAGACTAAATATGGGCTTACTTAAACCTAATAGTCCCAGAAGCCAGAAAATAAAGAAACTAAACTTATAATTTAAATATGCTAGCCTTAAAAAAATCCTCCCCACAAATTCCTTGTTCAGAATCATTTTTATATATGAATCGAAGTCACTGTAATCAAAGTGAAGCCCCAGACAAATCTGGGTTTGACTTTTTTAAAAAGTCTTTCTCTGATTTGGTCACTGTGAGATGTTTTCCCATGAAAAGGCTAATTAATTAATCTGAACCTCCTAAACAACATTTCCATTGTTATGGTCTGAATGTGTCCCCCAAAGTTCATGTGTTCCCAATCCCAAAGTATTGGGACGTGGGGGCATAATAAGAGGTGATTAGGTCAAGAGGACTCCACCCTCATGAACAGATTAATATCATTATCATGGTAGAGGGTTAGTTATCAAGAGGGGCTTCATTAAGCAGTTTGGCTCCCTCTTGCTCTCTCTCACTCACTAGCACTCTCCTGCCCTTCTACCTTTCATTACGGGTAACACAGCACAAAGGCCCTCACCAGGTGCCAGTACCTTGATATCGGACTTCTCAGCCTTCAGAATTGTGACAAATTTCTGTTCTTTATCAATTACCCAGTCTGTGGTATTCTGCTATAACAGCACAAAATGAACCAAGACATCCATAGTATGTTCTAAAAATCAGTACATATTTAAACTTCCCTAACTCAAAGGCCATAAGTCATCTTTCTATCCTCTGTCTACCAATACTCAAAACACAAACAACTCATACAAACAGCTCTTGCTCTTGCTGGCAAGTTGTCTCAGGTGCCATAATGTCACAGCAAGTTTCTGACAACCCCAATGCCAACGGTATGAACACAACTGCACAGAAGGTACTCTGTTGTTCACAAGGTATATATATGCACACACATCTCTCCACTGTCCTCCTCAAGTTGTGGAAGTATATGTCCCAGTTTAGACAAAGACCAGGCCACAAGTTAAACACTACACATACTCCTGGAGCATGGCAATTAATTTAGAATTATTTTTACACTAAAATAAACATGAATAAAAAAGAGAACTGAATGCAAATTTTGCATGAATTTTTCAGATAAAATATGAGACCTCAAAAAAACATGCAGTAAAGTCTAAAGATAAAAACAATCTGGAGATGGCAATTAATTTAGAATTATTTTTACATTAAAATAAACATGGATAAAAAAGAGAATTGAATGCAAATTTTGCATCAATTTTTTAGATAAAATATGAGACCCGAAAAAAACATGCAGTAAAGTCTAAAGATAAAAACAATCACTTGTCACTGCTGATAGGGGTGATGAATGGGAAAGGTTTTTATGGGCAAACTTGGAAATCTCACTAGGAAAAAAAAGAGAGATCCAAGTTAGTTACTTAAATGTATTTATTACCAAGAGACTCACCTGTAACCTTGCAATTTCCTCTCCAAATTTATTCTGCTGTTTTGCCGGGATAGACTGATGTTACTCAGCACTGGCCTGCGTGATACAGTGCTGGGAACACCTCCTGGAAATAAAAATACTGACCAGGGGAGAGTCCAACCACACAAACCACCACAGACAACATGGGATGCAGGAAGAAAATGGAAAAGAAGACAGAAATTACAATCACCCCATTCATGGTTTAGAGATTAAGGTTAGTCATTAGGTGTAAACAGGGAGGACGACATGATTTTGTGTGGATTGAAATCTATGAATTAAATTTTTTTTCTTCCAATTGAAGGGGTTTTTTTTAACTGTTAACTGAAGCCAATTTAGGCTTTTACAATTCTCTTTAATTGATCCATTTTGTTTACAAAAAGAAAGAAAAGCATGCATTATTAGAAAGAGAAGTACAATGGACATTCACAGAGGAACACCAAGCACAGGGCTTTAGAAGCTTTCTTATGAGCCCTTACCCAGCCTGTAGAGTTAACTAAACCATCATTACTCACATATACTAATGAAATTGCTCTATAGATGACCGTTTCATCATATTTTTTTAAAAAAGACAGTAAATTCTCACTTAAATTCATATCCTAAGAAGGTTCTTACTAAAGATGATTTTAGCCATATAAAAATGATTTAGTATCATAGATACACCAATATTTCAGTATCACATACTCAAGAACATATCATAGACAAATGCACTAAGTATATGACCAACGATAATGATAAAGTGTTATTTTGCCTATTTGTTTTGAAAATAATTCCAGTCAAAATTAATTTTAAAAGATCCAAAGACATAAAGCAGGAAAGCAATTATACTAGTAGTGGCTCTTCCAAAATGTCAAAATCTAACCTGTAACCTCGCTGCTTTTAGGAAGTATTTGATATTAAAAAAATTCAAGGAATTAGGCTAGGCAATCACTATCTAAACAAAAAATGTAAGAGAATCAAAAACTGAATTACTACCTTGTGTGCTTTCCTGTCTCCCAGGGAATAATTTCCTACCTTCCTGGATCACTACTTGCAGACATTTCAGTTTTATAACTAGAATATGAAAATACCTTATGAGCTTTATTAGTAAAAAGGAAAAAATAAAAGATCTAAATTTCAAACTACACTCATGCCAGTTCTCAGGGTAAGGCTGGAGCCACTTGGTTCTGAAACAGGAGCTTTTCAAGGAATACCAGGAATGCTGCAGAGGTAGCTTCCAAGTCTTTGTAGGTGTCTTTCTTCTCTCCATGACAGGACTGAACAACAGGGTGTAACGGAACACTGTGCAGCTGAACATGAGGTCTTTCAGATGAAAAAAACATGAGAGGAGATCCCAAGTCTCTTTTTAAGAGGAAGGCTGTTAATACCCAAGAGTCCTGGGCAAATTTCTACTAGGCTCTTGGTGTATCTTAAATCCCCAGGAATCATCACATTAATTCCTTATTGATCATTTTCTGAGTAATAAGTACTGTTAATGCACTTATGTGCATTTTTACTTCACCCCCAAGTTGTCTGCAATTTTTTAATGTACGAAGATTCCTGAATATGACTTATAAATCAATAAATTCCCCCACCAAAAAAACTCACGTAACAGATACCATATGATGAAACTAATTCCTTGAACATTTCTGAAGTAGCTGAAACATATATTTCACTCAATCTTTCAGTTTTCTTTATTAATCATTCCAAATTTACTAGTGATTTGCTTTGTCATTAACAAATGATCATCACTGAATAGTCTTTTCAACTGTCACTTCAGAAAGGTTTACATTAAAACATTCTACTTCCTGTGATATGTGGTTTAAGATGGTTGCTTTTCCTTAGCTGTCTATTAGCAGCCCAATTTTTTATCCCTGTTGGCAAAACTGAATTCTAATCAAAGTATCAGATGAATTTGTTAAGTTTTCTTTTCCTTTTTTCTTTATGTCTGTTTTTGCACTTTAAGACTCATCTTTAAGAAAACAGGACAATAATTAGAAGTGTGAATAATCAACATGCTCAAGTATACATGCTTGCACCAAATCACCAATGATTCAGAACTACACAATGCCTTGATTTGATAATAGTATTGAAAACAGATGGTCAACATTTTCCAGAAAGAGTTCTAGCTTGGAAAAACAAGTTTAGTAAAAGGTAAAGACAAAGGAATCCCCTAAATATAAAAGAATTTTTCATGCATCTTAAATTTAAAAAAAAAACTATTTCTACTATATACTTCAGATAACTCTATTAAAACTTCAAATTTCTTTATAAGTTTCAACTTGCTTCTTATACACAAAAAAGTCTAAACATTTCCACATGCAAAGTAAGCAAGTGTTTATAAAAACAATAACTGACCTTGGGGAGAGTATCTTTCTATTGACACTGTTTGAAAGCATCACCAAAATAATCTGCAGCCTCATTAGCCAATTTAGCTATGATGGCATCTTTCATTTTATCTGGAATACAATATGAAGTTGACCATTATAATTAAAATAAATATGAGCTAATCTGACATGTCTCAGTATAAACACTGAGATCACAAGTTTGTACATGCATCTTAAAACATCTTTCTTGATGAAATCACATTTTTGCACAAAATTTAAAACAGACAAAATAGATTAGTGGTTGCCAGCAGTGGGGGAAAGGGGAGTGAGGAGTGACTGCTAATGGGTACACAGCTTCTTTTTGGGATGATGGTAATGTTCTAAAATAAGATAATGGTAATCAAAACTCTATGAATATACTAAAAATCTTATGTTGTATACTTAGAAAGGGTGAACTTTAGTGTATATAAATTCTATCTCAATATAAGCTGTTATTTTAAAAGAAAAAAGTATTCCAATTCCTATTTATTCCACATGATGACTTATCTCTTATTTTCAATTTCAGCCCATATTTCAATCTCTCACGCTAACTTATATGCCTTACAAGAATTATTCTTCTTCTCTCATTCCCAGGGCCAGGGACTGTGCCTGGATGACTCCTTCTTGTCATTTAGGTCTACTTTAAAGAGGACCCCCTGAAAGAAAGCCTTCTTGACTAATGAATCTAAAATTAGCCCAGCTTCCCCTACATCCCTATCCCATAACCATACCACCAGCCACTATCATATAATTCTGTCTTATTTTTTATAGCAATTATTTCTGAAATCTTATAGCAATTATTTATGAAATTATCCTGTCTACTTAATTCTTGCTTATCATCTCTCCCGTCGCCAAAATGTAAGGTTGTTTTCTAACTCCGTTTATCTAGAAACTAGAACAGTGACTGGCACAGGGTAAGTACCCAATAAATATTTGTGAATAAATGTTTGACATGTTAAAAACATACATAAATACTATTCCAGAATGGAGTGTTTAAAGACAATTACTAAAGATCCATTTCATGACTTCAAACACAGCTTACATTCTTAAATGTGCATTTGTGCCACAAATTCAGAAAAAGATAGCTGAAAATTTTCATAATCCATGTACCAGGTTCAAGAAGGAAAGCTCGACATTGAACAGATTATATTCTAACCACTTTCTTAATTTAAAAGCCTTATCACTTCTTTTCACATGCAACAAAAAGACAAATTGGAGTTACCTCTTGTGGCTTTAAAAAAAAATACTTTTGAGCCTGTGCCAGCATAAGAAGACTGAGGGTCGCAACAGTATCTGGAGATACGTCCACGGTAGGCTCTTGATTTAAGGCAGATAAAACCGTCTCTTTAATATGTAAAAAGGCACCACTAGCAAACTAAAGCGGGGAAAAAGAATTTCCTTAAAATCTATAGGAACTCAGCAAGACTTAATTTCCTACTGTTACATATAAAAGTCATTTCAAATGTTAACTCAGTGAACAGTTAATATATTTAAATTTTTATATTATGAAAAACCAATCTAAAACATCTGACCTACACACAATAAGGTTATCTTTCTAAAACTCTATAGTGTAACAGAGATTTAACAAAGATTAAAAGTAAATTACAAGGAAAAACAAAGTAAACTAATGGAACAATCTGATTAAACTATTTTTAGATATACTTCCTCAAAATTAACATGAGAATAGAGACAGGGATAAACATTAAAATATATTTTTAGTACTGCAATGCTCTTGCTTTGGTCCCAAACAAATTCATCTTTCAAATAATTAAACATGCCGTAGTTAGGGGACACCCCAAATAGTACATACACCTAGTTCTCTGAGGAACAGCATTACTACCCATTGCTAGTGACTTCTGTCCAGCCTTCAGAGCTCGCTAGTAAAATGTTCCCCATCAGATTTTTCATCTCAATTATATTTTGTTAATACTAAAATAACTTTGCTTTTATGAAACAAATTATACTAAGAAAAAGAAATAAATCAGTCTGGGATTAAAACGTTGGCCGGGTGCGGTGGCTCACGTCTGTAATCCCAGCGCTTTGGGAGGCTCAGGTGGGCAGATCACCTGAGGTCAGGAGTTCAAGACCAGCCTGGCCAACATGATGAAACCCCGTCTCTACTAAAAATACAAAAATTAGCTGGGCATGATGGCACACACTTGTAATCCCAGCTGCTCGGGAGACTGAGGCAGGGGAATCGCTTGAACCCAGGAGGTGGAGGTTGCAGTGAGCCAAGATCACGCCATTGTACTCCTGCCTGGGCAACAGAGCGAGACTCCATCTCAAAAAAGAAAAAAAAAAGGTGTCATGAGTTAGATAGACAGACAACACAGAGAAAACTCAAAGTCAAATGTATTAAAATGAACAGCATGTTTCTGCAGTCATTAAGTATTGCAAGACCAGAGCATCTGCTAGGAATGAACAACTGAACTTGTTTAGTAAACTAGTGAATCAAAGTCTGAGTCTCTCATTTACAGATAAGGAACTGGAGGTACTAGAGAGGTTAAAGAACTTGCCCAACGGCACAAGGCTTCTGGGTGGCAAGCAGCCTAGACAAGGACCTAGGTCTAATACCACCAGTTATCTTTCCATGATACCAGGTGCCCTGCTGGGAACCCTCACAGAATGGAATGCTTCTTTCATAATTCAGAATGACTTTTCTAAAATCTCATATGCCAATTAACTGAGTTACAGTTAACCAAAAGCTAAATAAAATTTTACTTCGTTTTCACTACTTTATTTTATTTTATTTATTTTGAGACAGGGTCTTGCTCTTGTCGCCCAGACTAGAGTGCAATGGCACAGTCTCAGCTCACTGCAACCTCCGCCTCCTGGGTTCAAGCGATTCTCCTGCCTCAGCCTCCTGAGTAGCTCAGACTATAGGCACCCACCACCACACCCAGCTAATTTTTCTAGTTTTAGTACAGACGGGGTTTCACCATGTTGGCCAGGCTGGTCTGGAACTCTTGACCTGGTGATCCGCACACCACGGCCTCCCAAAGTGCTGGGATTACAAGCGTGAGCCACCACACCTGGCTCGTTTTCACATTTTAAAATATTTGCCATGTATAGCCTCAAAAAGAAATAGCGTATGCATTATGTTTGTCATCTATGCCCATTCAAAACTGTAAGGCAAGCCACAATTTGGAGCATGTTGTTTGCTTAAGGTATATTTTCCTTTTACTTTCTCAGAATAGCATCACTCACCTCTCCCCTAACATAAACAACGGGAAAAAGCAGACTACCTCTGAGACAAGCAAATTTCATGGGAGGTTTGGGGGTGAAACAGTGGAAGGACATTTGGAATTACATGAAATTTGGAATCAGAACTACTGAAACCCAAATGGACTGCTTTATGAAGACTTCTGACCTTTAGTCTCTTCGTATGTAAAATGGGAATGACATTATATGACATACATCACAAGGTTTATCTGAGAGTCAATGTACATGAAAACACTTTGTAAATTAGAAAGTAATATAAAATGACAGCATGATTATATATATATTACTTAACACTAATCATTTACTGTTCTTTTAACAGAAACAAAAAAAAGCTGAATAAATAATAAACAACTGCTGGCCGGGCGTGGTGGCTCACGCCTGTAATCCCAGCACTTTGGGAGGCCGAGGCGGGTGGATCACAAGGTCAGGAGATGAAGACCATCCTGGCTAACACGATGAAACCCCATCTCTACTAAAAATACAAAAAAAAATTAGCTGGACAAGGTGGCGGATGCCTGTAGTCCTAGCTACTCAGGAGGCTGAGGCAGGAGAATGGTTTGAACCCGGGAGGTGGAGCTTGCAGTGAGCCGAGATTGAGCCACTGCACTCCAGCCTGGGCCACAGAGCAAGACTCCCTCTCAAAATTAATTAATTAATTAATTAATTAATTAATTAAACTGCCACAAAATAACATGCCATATTAGTAAATGATTACTACGTAAAATAGATTAGGCAACTTATGAACATTATGTGTCTGACCACATTTAAATATGACCTCTCCACAAGTCTCAAAGTTAAAATTTTATTTTCTTGCTAATTTCTTGTCTTTATTTTTGTAACAACAGTGAAATTTCAAGTGTGTCTCACTCTAAGAAAACATATGAAAAAATGTACAAATTTTTTCTAATTAGGTAGTTTATTTAAAATGGATTTACCCTAAATGCTTGAGACGAAATGTCAGACATTTCGTAATTTCTTCAACCAACAATTATTGAGCCTCTATTATGTGCCAGGCACTGTGCTAGGTGCTGGGTATAAAACAATGAGGAATAACAGACCTGGTCTATAGACAGTTTATCTAAGGGCTTCCACAGTAAGATCAATTCATTCTAAAGTGCATTCGTTTAAGAAAACATCTGTTGCGTAAGAAGTATCTATAAACCTAAATGCAAATTATTTTCCACTTAATCCAATTTAGTGTTGATCATTATTGTAGTAACTACTTTTCTGCATATCTGGTAATGCTTAGCAGCAATTTTCAATCGTTCATCATTATCCAGGTTCTGTTCTGCTGCACTTTGGCTAGCTAAGGCTGTACAATTGAACAACACACAGCTCTTTTCATATCCTAAGCTTGCAAGAGCTGTAAAAAATTGAGAAGGAAAAATTTATCAGATTATTTTTTCTAAAGAAAACAAATGTTTCAAAGAGAAATACTATGACCTCTATCATCCCGCTGACTCTCACAAAAACAAGTTTCCAGACCTGTTTTCTTGCTGTCATATGCTCCCATATTTCAAGCTGCCCTTACAGGCATTTATTTCCACAACAATATTCCCATCACCTAAAACGCTAAAGAACAGTTAAGTTATTCTTTCTCTCCTTCCCTTTACTTCCACATTTCTATTACAATCAAATTCAAATGTAAAAGTCATTTTCATGTCATTTCTCTCAGTTTCTTAAATTTGAATAAATTATTTCCATTTTTCCATCACCTCTCAAAATCACATTGTCCCACCACAATCAAACCAGTTCCTCATTACCACAAATTTAAGTCAATGCAATTACCTCCTAGCTGGACTTATGCTTTACTCCCTCTTGCAGATACATTTCTCAAAGGGCTAGGAGATTAGCTGGGCTAAAACCCAACTCTGATCAAAAAAAAAAAAATCTACACACCTCACATCCACTTAGGATAGCTCCTATTAAAAAACAAACAGAAAACAAGCATTGATGAAGATATACACAAACTGGAACCTTCCCGTACTGTTGGCGGGAATGCAAACTCGTGGTTGGGCATGGTGGCTCACTCCTGTTATCTCAGCACTTTAGTAGGCTGAGGCAGGAGGATCTCTTGAAGCCAAGAGTTTGAGGTCAGCCTGAGCAACACAGCAAGACCCCATCTCTACAAAAAAAAAATTGTTTTTAAACAGCCAGGTACGGTAGTGCATGTCTACAGTCTTAGCTACTCGGAGGCAGGAGGACCACTAGAGCCCAGGAGTTCAAGGCTGCAGTGAGCTATGATCATGCCACTATACTCCAGCCTGAGCGACAGAGCGAGACCCTATCTCAAAATAAAAAATAAAAAATAAAAAAAGTGCAACTGCTGTGGAAAACAATATGGTGGGTCCTCGAAATATTAAAAATAGAATTGCTATTTTTAATAGCAATTCCACTTTTGGGTATACAACCCCCAAAAAATGAAAGCAGAGTCTCAAAGAGATATGTATGTATGCCCATGTTCATAGCAGCATTATTCACAAAGCCAAACATGAAAGCAACCCAAGTGTCTGTGATCTGATGAATATATAAACAAAATGTGATATATACATACAATGGAGTATGAGTGAGCCTTAAACAAGAAGGAAATCACATGCTATAACACGGATGAATCTTGAGGACATTAAGCTAAATGAAATAAGTCACAAAAAGACAAATATTGTATGATTTCACTTATATGAGTTACCTAGAGTAATCAAATTCATAGAGACAGAAATCAGAATGATGGTTATCAGGGATGGTGATAGGAGGAGGGGGATTGTTGTTCAGTTAGTACATTATTTCAGATTTGCTAGATGAAAAAGTTCTGGAGATGTATTTTACAACAATGTGAAATACACCCAACACTAGTGAACTGTACACTTAAAAATGATTAAGATAATAAATACCATGTTGTGAAATTTTTTTTAAATGCAGTCTATGACTCCACTTGTATGAGGTACCTACAGTTAAATTCAGAGACTGAAAGAATGCCAGTTGCCAAGGGTTGAGGGGGGAGGGAAGAATGGGACATTATAATTCTTTTTTTTTCTTTTGAGACAGGGTCTCACTCTGTCACCCAGGCTGGAGTGCACTAGTGCAATCACACTCATTGCAGCCTCTACCTCTTGGGCTCAATGAATCCTCCTGCCTCAGCCTCCTGAGTAGCTGGGACGACAGGCACAGGCCACCACACCCGGCTAATTTTTGTATCTTTTGTAGAGACAGGGACTCACTATGTTGCCTAGGCTGGTCGTGAACTCATTGGTTCCAGCAATCCTCCCACCTCGGCCTCCCAAAATGCTGGGATTACTGGCATGAGCCACCGCCCCCAGTCTGTGAAGTTATCATTTACTGGGCAGAGTTTCAGTTTTGTAAAGTGAAAAAGAGTTCTCGAGATGATGTTTGCAACAATAATGTAAATGTACTTAATACCACTGAAGTATACACTTAAAATGGTTAAGAAGGCATATTGTGTATATTGTATCACAATTGAAAAATAACTTTTAAAAAAGAATCTACAACAGCTCCCTATTACTCACAGAATTCAGTCACTTTGGAATTCAAGATCTTGCATCATGTGCAAGGCATTGACCACCAGGCAAAATAAGGCTCCTTACAAAAAACACTGAGCAAACCAATCTAGGAGAACCAGAACAACACTACATTTGTATGTCTGTGCCACAGAGTAGTACCATAAAGTAAAACCCTCCTTGTTACAGTGGCCTCCTTTGGTGGCCTCCTATGTAATAAAGGCCAGTTTTCAACTTGCTTCCAAACCAATTCTAGTCTCCTCATTCTAAACTAAAGCAGATATAAACACCAGCTACTCTAACCTACTTTATTAAGGCCAAGGCAGGCGGATCAGCCGAGGTCGCGAGCACCAGGTCAGCCTGACCAACATGCAGAAACCCCGTCTCTACCCAAAAAAAAAAAAAAAAAAAAAAAAAAGCAGGGCATGGTGGCTCCTGCCTGTAATCCCAGCCACTCGGAAGGCTGAGGCAGGAGAACCACCCAAACCCGGGAGGCAGAGGCTACCGCCAGCCGAGACCGTGCCACTGCACTCCACCCAGGGGAACAAGAGCAAAACTCCATTGAAAAAGAAAAAAAAAAGGGACCAGGTTTCACCATATAGCCCAGGCCAGTCTGGAACTCATAGGCTCAAGCCATCATCTGCACTCGGCCGTCCAAAGTCCTGGGACTACAAGCGTGAGCCACCACGCCAGGCCGATCTATTCCCTTCTGATTAATAAATTGAGCCAGACGCGGTGGCTCACACCTGCAATCCCAGCATCCCGGGAGGCAGAGGCGGGGGGATCACCCGAGGTCCGGAGTTTGAGACCAGCCTCACCAACATGGAGAAACCCTGTCTCTACTAAAAAAAGAAAAAGAAAGAAAAAAAAGGCGGGCATGGTGGCTCACGCCTTCAATCCCAGTCACTCGGGAGGCTGAGGCAGGAGAACCACCCAAAGCAGGGAGGCAGAGGCCACGGCGAGCCGAGACCGCACCACTGAACTCCAGCCTGGGCAACAAGAGCGAAATTCCGCCTCAAATAAAATAAATAAATAAAATAAAAAGACAGACCGGTTTTACCACGTTGCCCAGGACGGTCTAGAACTCCTAGGCTCAAGCGATCCGCAGCGCTCTGCCGTCGGAAGTCCGGAGCCACGCCAGGCTGATCTATTCCTTTCAGCTTAATTAATTGGGCCGGGTGCAGTGGCTCACACCTGCAATCCCAGCAGGAGCACTCCACCCTGGGCAACAAGAGCAAAACTCCACTCAAAAAGAAAAAAAAAAAGGGACCAGGTTTCACCATGTTGCCCAGGCCAGTCTGGATCTCATAGGCTCAAGCGATCATCTGCACTCGGCCGTCCAAAGTCCTGGGACTACAAGCGTGAGCCACCACGCCAGGCGGATGTATTCTTTTGTGATTAATAAATTGAGTCAGGCGGCAGTGGCTCCCGCCTGTCACCTGAGGTCCGGAATTTGAGACGAGCTTTTCCAACATGGAGAAACCCCGTCTCTACCAAAAAAAGACAAAAAAAAAAAAAAAAAAAAGCCGGGCATGGTGGCTCCTGCCTGTAATCCCAGCCACTCGGGAGGCTGAGGCAGGAGAACCACCCAAACCGGGGAGGCGGAGGCTACGGCGAGCCGAGACCGCACCACTGCACTCCAGCCTGGGCAACAAAAGCAAAATTCCGCCTCAAATAAAACAAATAAATAAAATAAAAACAGAGACCGGTTTCACCATGTTGCCCAGGCCGGTCTGGAACACCTAGGCTCAAGCGATCGGCCTCGCTCGGCTGTCTGAAGATCGGAGCCACGCCAGGCTGATCTATTCCTTTTTGCTTAATTAATTGGGCCGGGTGCAGTGGCTCACACCTGCAATCCCAGCACCCCGGGAGGCCAAGGCGGGCGGATCACCCGAGGTCGGGAGCTCCAGGCCAGCCTGACCAACATGCAGAAACCCCGTCTCTACCAAAAAAAAAAAAAAGCCAGGCATGGTGGCTCCTGCCTGTAATCCCAGCCACTCGGGAGGCTGAGGCAGGAGAACCACCCAAACCGGGGAGGCGGAGGCTACGGCGAGCCGAGACCGCACCACTGCACTCCAGCCTGGGCAACAAAAGCAAAATTCCGCCTCAAATAAAACAAATAAATAAAATAAAAACAGAGACCGGTTTCACCATGTTGCCCAGGCTGGTCTGGAACTCCTAGGCTCAAGCGATTGGCGGCGCTCGGCCGTCCGAAGTCCGGAGCCAGCCAGGCTGATCTATTCCTTTCGGCTTAATTAATTGGGCCGGGCGCAGTGGCTCACACCTGCAATCCCAGCACCCTGGGAGGCCAAGGCGGGTGGATCACCCGAGGTCGGGAGCTCCAGGCCAGCCTGACCAACATGCAGAAACCGTGTCTATACCAAAAAAAAAAAAAAGCCGGTCATGGTGGCTCACGCCTGCAATCCCAGTCACTCGGGGGGCTGAGTCAGGAGAACCACCCAAACCAGGGAGGTGGAGGCCACGGCGAGCCAAGACCGCGCCACTGCACTCCAGCCTGGGCAACAAGAGCGAAATTCCCCCTCAAATAAAATAAGTAAATAAAATAAAAAGAGAGACCGGTTTCACCATGTTGCCCAGGCCGGCCTGGAACCCCTAGGCTCAAGCGATCGGCCGCGCTCGGCCGTCCAAAGTCCTGGGATCACAAGCGTGAGCCACCAAGCCAGGCCGATCTATTCCTTTCTGATTAATAAACTGGACCAGGCGCGGTGGCTCACGCCTGCAATCCTAGCACCCGGGGAGGCCAAGGAGGGCGGATCACCTGAGGTCGGGAGTTTGAGACCAGCCTGACCAACATGGAAAAACCCTGTCTCTACCAAAAAAAACACAAAAACAACAACAACAACAACAACAAAGAGCATTTCTATAGCTACTGATTAAATCATGCATATGTCATTTTTAAACAGCTTTATTGAAGCACAAGAGAAATACAATGAAGTGAACATAATTAAAGTGCACAGTTTGATAGGTTGGCCGATGTATATAACTGTGAAACCATCAGGACAATAAAAACATTTCAATCACCCCAAAAACTTTCCTTGTGCGTCTTTGTAATTCCTTCTTCCCACTCATCCCTGTCCCACTCTTTAGCTCCAGATAATCGCTCATCTGCTTTCTGTGAAATTTTGCATTCTTTAAAAGGTATATAAGTGAAATCATGCATTATGTGTACTTTTTTCTTTCTTCTGTCATCCAGCGTAATTATTTTCAGATTCATCTATACTGTAGCATTGATCAATGATTCATTCCTTTTTTATTGCTTAGTAGTAAGTATGAATATAACACATCCATTCAATTGCTGATAGAAATTTGGGTTGTTTCCACTTTCTGGCTATTAAAATAAAGTTGCAATGAACATTAATATGTGAATCTTTGTATGAACATATATTGTTCTTGGCTAAATCCTTAAGAATGGAATGATTAGATCATATTTCTTTTTTTAAAAAAAAAGCGGCCAAACTTTTTCAAAATAGATGTATGGATCAAATTTCTATTACTTCTTTAGTCAGCTTTGGTAGTTTGTGTTTCTAGCAATTTTTCCATTTCATCTATGTTATCTAATTTGTTGTAATACAATTGTTAATTTTATTTCCTCATAACCCTTTTATTATCTGAGGTCAGCCATAATGTCCTTTTATTCTCAGTTGTAGAAATTGAATATTTTGTCTCTCTCTCCAGCTGTCTCCCTTTCCTTCTCTTTTTTTTGCTCTCTCCACTTTTCTTGGTGAGTCTCAACTATAAGTTTGTCAATTCTCCTAATCTTTACAAAGTACAAAGTATTATTTTGTTGATTTTCTCTACATTTTCCCATTCTCCAATGTATTTACTTCTACTTTAATCTTTACTATTTCCTTCCATTTTTTTGCTTTCAGTTTAGTTGGCCTTTCTTTTTTACTTTCTTGTAGTGAAATGTTGGTGATTTATTCCTCATATAGGTGCTTACAGCTGTGTGTTTCACGCTAAGCACTTGCTTTAGCTGCATCCCATAGATTTTGTTGTGTTTTCTTTTTCTTCATCTCTAGGTATTTTCTAATTTCCTTTTTGACCTACTGTCCTTTGAATAGTGTGTTGGTTAATTTCTACATATTTGTGAATTTCTCTACTTTTCTTCTGTCAGTTTCCTAATTTTATTCCATTGTGGCTGGGGAACATACTTTGTATGATGTTGGGTCTATCACATTTTTTATCATGAGGTATCTCTGAGTTTATCGTCTCTGGAATTTGTTGAGCTTTTGGTGTTTTTAAAAAATCAAGTTTTGGAAGTTTTCAATCATTATCTTTTTCTTTCTGTTACTCTATATAATCTCACTTGACCTAACTTGAAGTTCCCTAATTCTTTTTCTGACTGTTCAACTCTGCTATTTAGCCCATCTAGTGAATTTCTCATTTCAGTTATTGTGCCTGTCCACTCCAGATTTTCTATTTTGTTCTTTAAAAAAAATTTTTCTATTTATTTTTTTTAAACTTTAAGTTCAGGGGTACATGTGCAGGTTTGTTACATAGGTAAACTTATGTCATGGGGGTTTGTTGTATAGATTATTTCATCACCCAGGTATTAGGCCTAGTACTGATTAATTATTTTTCCTGATCCAATATTTACTATTTTGTGAGACGCCGCCCTCATACTTTCCTATAGTTCTTCTGACACGGTTTCCTTTAGCTGTTTGAAGTAACTGATTTAAAATAGCCAACTTAGTCTGTCTAGTCAGTCCAACGTCTGGATTTCCTCAAGAACAGTTCTCTACTGACTGCTTTTACCCCTGTGGGCCATATATTCTTATTTACTTGCATGTTTCTTAATATATTTTTGTTGTAAACTGGACACTTTAAATTACATGGCAACTCTGGAAATCAGATTTGCCTACTTGCCCCAGGTTTTGTTATTGTGATTATTTAGCACCGTTTGAGTAATATTTCTGAACTAAATCTGCAAAGTCTGTATTTTTTGTTGTAACGAAGTCCTGGATCAGTTCACTTAGTGGTCAGGAAACTATTGGACAGATTTCCCTAAACACTGGGAAGAAAAGTCTCCCAGTTTTTGCCAAGGGCCTCTTGGGTATGTGTTGGGCACGCCTTTCACACTAAGCCAGGCAGCCTGTTTGTAAATTCCATGGGATTTTCTATGTAAACAATCACATAATATGCAAATAAAGATAGTTTTACTTCTTCCTGCCATTCTCCATGTGTTTTATTTCTTCTGCTTTCCTTATTGCATTGGCTAGAAACTCCAATACTGTTGAATAGAACAGAGGCATCCTTTTTTTTTAACCATAGGGGGAATGCATTCATTCTTTGACTATTAAGAATAATGTCAGCTGCTGTTAACTGTAGCTTTTATTTGTATATGTCCTTGATTAGATTCAGGAAGGTGCTTTCTAATATTGTTTGCAGGAATTGATGTTACATTTTGTCAAATGCCTTTCTGCATCGATTGAGATGATTATATCATTTTTCTTTTTTTACCTCTACCAATATTCTTTGTTCTGAAATCTACTTTGCCTGTTATTAATATAGCCGCTCCAGCTTTCTTTTTAGATGAGCATGCCGTATCTTTTTCAAGCATGTTTGTCTATACTATTTGTGAATTTATGTTTAAAGTTCATTTTTTAAAAGCAGCATGTAGTTTTGCTGTTTTTAACCTATTCCAACCATTTCTGCCTTTTGAAAGGATGCTTAGGCCATTTAGATATAGAGTTTTTCATTGTTATTTTGATTTGCATTTCTCTAATGATCAGTGATATTGAGTTTTTCTATGTATGATTGTAAGCCATGTGTATATTTTATTTAAATAATTTTTCTTTTGGATTGAAAAGAAAGCATGTTTATTATAATCTGTGAAAATAAAAAATAGTAAGTATTTAAATGTAAGACAATAACTACAGTAATAGCTTAGAGATGTGAGTGGTCTGTTTGGACTGAAGAAGTGAAATGTTTCATGAGGAAAATGGAATCTAAATGCAACTCTAAGACAAGAGAAAAAGATGAAAGACACATAATAGGCTCAAACACAAGTAAGTGTATCCACAGAGGATGTCAGGATGATTGGCTAAGATGGAAAAGGGCTAGATTATGGAAGGCCAATTTATAAAGAGCCCTGAAATTACAGGAGGTGTTTAGGTGCCATGCAAAGCTTCTGCAGGTTTTTTAATCAGGTGAAAATTAAATATACGCATAAAGATCCAAAAGAAATAATGTCAAGAAATTTAGCTAGTGATTATAGGTAACCCAGAATAACAAAAGGCCCAGGCAAATAGGCTGACCCACAGGTCTGTCCTGGAATCCCTCTTATCTCTTTATTTCATTTAGCATCCAGTACTGCGGCTGTAATTACCATCTATATCACAAGGACTTCCAAATTCATCTCCATGCCTGCTCCTTTCCTGAACTCTGGCCTTTTACCCAACTGTTTATCTGACACACTCATATAGATGTACAATGAACATCTCACACCTAACATGTGCAAAACAGAATTCTTGATTTGCAGCTCCCAAAAACATGTTCTTATGTTCTTCCCCATTTCTGTCAATTTCACTCCTAACCCCACACTTACTCAAACCAAAACCTTAGAAGTATTATATCCCTTTCTTAGCTTACTTCCTACATTTAATAATTGAAGATTCCTGTCAACTTTATCAAACCCTGCCCTGTTGTATCTTAAATCTATTTATCTCTGTCTTCACTTCTACCACTCTTGCTCTGGACATCATCATCTTTCACTCAGACTACCCCAAAAGGTCTCCTGAGGATCTTCTTGACTCCCCAGAATCCAGATGTCTCCCTCCTATCTCCAAATCCTCACCTTGGTTCCCATACCTCTATGAGACCCAAACCCTGTCTATCTCTTGGATCTCACTTCTTAGCACTCTAGTACCACCCTCACAAAGCTTACTCTTGCCTTAGCATCTGAAATACTCTTATACCAGGTTTTTGAAAGGCCAGGTCCTTTCTGTCATTCACGCTTCACGTTAAATGATACCATCTGAAAAAGCCCTCCCTTACCACCCAGTCTTAAGTAGTCAACTCACTGTAGTCACTTTCTCACAATATACCGTTTTGGTTTCACCAAAGCAGTCATCAATACCTAATGTTCTATTTATTGTTTGTCTCCTCCATACTTTTGCACCCCTTTACCCCAGATCAAATGTAAGCTCTTTGAAAGAAAGCACTTTTTTTAGGTCTCCTTCACTGTTGTATCTCCAGATGCAAGACTCACTACACATTTCTTGAATGAATTAATGGAAATACAGCACTTGATAAAGATGGGATCTCAAATCAGGAAGAAAAAAATAGATTCAACCAATAATTGAGACAAGTTGTGAAGGATGCAATAAGAAAAATCTGAAGAATATTAGGGGAACTTTTCCTAGACTGACCCTTATCGGCTCAATCCAAATTCCCATCGTCCACACAGAATCTGGGATTTCTCCTGTGCAATAGTGGCAACTGTGCACCTTAAACCCATCCCTTACCCATTTCACTTACTTGGCAAGGTCTTCTCCATAGTAATGAAGCAACCAATAGCAGGTGCTTCCTTATCTGTGACACAGTCTATATGATTCTGGCCAATAGCAGACTTCTGTCTTTACAAGCACACACGTGCATGTATGTTGTTTAAATTACAAAATTAAAGCTTGGAATTTAAGTCAACCACACTGAACAACAGATTCCTGTGGAATAAATAAACTAAATATACAAACCATTGCACAAGGCATAGTCACCACCAATACAATACCACTTCAACTGAGTTAGCAGTTAGCTACAGCCTAGGACAAATTCTTGGAAAGACAGAAGCTTCATTTTTAACAGCATATGACAGTGCTTAGCATCAGCAAAGCCCCAGATGGGAAGACTCAACTTGGTGTCATTAACACAAATAAGTAGTGTTTCACTACTGTATTAGAAAAAAATGGTGTATTATAATAAAATCGCTTTTCTTCTTAAAAAAAAGCAAGGCCATTACTCTTCAAAATTTAGAAATCCTCATGGGGCTAAGTGGCCTATACAACTTAGGTGGAGGGAAGGAATAATTCAGAAGATAGGGTTGGGTTTTTAGTCCTCTGGTAACTGCAGGCTGAGGGTAGAAAATTAGGGATAATGTGGCTTCACACATAAACCTTACAATAAGTAAAACATATCCCAGATTCTATACTCAATGGCTTAACACTGGCTATCACTGGAACTGCAGAGGGATGAAGGATTTTTTATAGCAGATTTGTATTTGTTTAAATTTCTGTATAGTTTGAATGTTTTAATCAAGCGTGTTTTATTTTTGTAATAATGAATTCAAAAAAAGCTAAAAGGCAAAAGTAGTCAAAATATACAGGAATTTACTATTTGTATCAGTGCTTTTCAACAGAAATATGACGAGAGCCACAAGTGCTGTGATGCACACATTTATTTTTAAGTTTTCCAGTAGCCACATTAAAAAAGGTAAGAAAATACAGGTAAAATTAATTTAAGAATATATTTTATTCAAGCCAATATATCCAAAATATTATCATTTAAGCAGGGATTCAGCATAACAAGTATTGAGATATTTTACAGTCTTTCTTTTCTTACTAAGTCTACAAAATCTGGGGTATATTTTATACTCATAACATATCCCAATGAGAACTAGCCACGTTTCAGTTGCCTCAAGAGCCAAATGCTTTAGTACTGCACAGAGCAGATCTGTATCCTGAAAATATATTTTCACATTAATAAGAAAAAATGGGCTAATGAGAAGATCAGACAATTCATAAAATATAAAAAGTAAAGGGTCAGTAACTACATTGAAAAATGTAAAAATTCAGCAGTAATAAAAACGTAATGAAAAACCATGAACTGCAACGTGTTCAGTCACATGCAGGTATGACTGAGGGATAGGTAAACAAACTAGTACTGCCCTTCTGAAAAAAAATCAACAACATGTCAACAAAAGCCCTAAGTGATTATTATTCATAATCTTTGCTGCAAAAAGCTCATTTTCTAAGAATTTTATACTAAGCTCTGATGGAACAAATGTGCAAGACAGTTATAAGGATGTTTAAATCTGTACATTTATAAAAGGAAGAAATTGGCAATAACCTAAATGTTCAATCCCAGGTACCTAATTTAATCAGTAATGGTAAATCCATAAAATTAAATGTCGATCAGTTATTTTATATGATGACTAATAATTATTCTAAATATTAGATAATAAATACAACATAGCATATGCCCATGAGCTATCTCTCTCCAAGACATGAGATCACTGATTTCAAATTTTATTTTTTGCTTATTTGTATTTTCTAAAATTTCCACAATACATTTTTATTATACCCAAAGACAAAAATCAAAATGGCAAAGTATGTCAGAAAGACTGAAGATGAAGAAAACTGGAAAAAGGCTAGCCTATTTTTAGAAGAAATCTAATGGTTGCCTCTGAACAAGTAATTTCAGTAGAAGGACAGTCTTTAGAAACCAAAATAATGGTTGAGAAGCAAAAAGAAATTTGATCAGGAAGGAATTATGGAAAAATGCACATGGTAACAGTATATATCATACGGAGTGTTTCTTTCTGTTTGTTAGATTCTTAAATGAAAATATGCCCATTGTGGAAAGTTTAGAAGAAATGAAAGAGAATAAAGAAGGAAAGAAAAATCACTTGCAGCTTCAACACCAGCAATCCCTACCCTCAACATCTTGGAGTGCTCCCTTTAGATCCTTTCCTGCATGGTGCCCAATAAATGTTTGTTGAACAAATGGGGGTGAAACAACCAAAATATACAGGGATGTCAGTACACTGAAGTAGGAAGGAGGGACAGAAATAGCAAGACTTAGGAAATGCCTGGGTACAAAATAAGGAGAAAAATTACACTTAATAGCATATCATAATAACTGCATTTAAAGGCGGGAGGAGAGTCAATGTGTAATGTGTTATTTGATTTAAGTATTTCCCTCTATTGTTAAATTTAAGTGTAGTTAAAATTTCATAGATTACTTTCTTTACATAATGCACTATCCGCATCACTGACAATTTCTGTGAATATCATGTTTCTAATAACATTATAATTTTTCAATGTTTATGTATTCCATAATTTGCATAAACAATGCCACGATATTGAAATCAATTACTTACAATGCCAAGGGAATAGAACTGTTCATGAATCATTGTTGACCTCTATGATATCTACTAGATAGGGGTCCTGTCAGAAGAATGACTAAAAGAGTATTACTAAAACTCTTGATATATGTGGCTAAACTCCTTTTTAGGAAGTTTTAATCAAATCTTGCTCTGAAGCAGTGAGATCTGACAACGTACAATATGTGTATTTCTATTTATTGGGTAAAAGGGTCATGAAAAGCTAAATGACTAAAGAAAGGAGGCTGTAAAAGACAAAGCTGAGAATGCGGGAGTGAGAAGGAGTCATCATGCCTGCAAAGCCACAGAAAAGAAATGAGTGGGAAAAGATGGATGAGAAAAGAAGGGAAGGAAGTTTGCAAACAAAAGGAAATGTGAACTTAGTTAAGGAAGAACACATCTTTCTCTGAGAAATATGAAGGAGAAACTAATAGGATAGAAAGATAAAGAATAAGTGAAAACAGATATGACTATGAGATGAATTCCTCAGACAACATTGTAAGAAATGCCTTCTTCATTGACCAATTCCAAGAACTTCATGCTTCTGTTTCTCAACTGGACAAGTTGGGGTGCCCAGCCCATCATCCACAACACCTCTTCTAGCTCCAGCTGGGAGACAACACTGGCTTTGAAAGGATGACAGCCCACCCATGGGGAAAGAAAGAGATAAATATCTGAAAATTCGGCCCTAACCCCTTAGTGTTTGGCTCACTGAATGATGGCTACTGTGAGGTTTAAGGGAGGAGTAGTATAGAAAGCTCCTAATATCAACCCTTTAAAAATAAAGACAATTTACCTGGGGGAAAATGTATTAGGAACATCTTGTGTGTTGAGAGCCAACTAGATTTTAAAACCTTTGGTTTTGGGGATTATATAAGCCCAGCAGAATAAAATGCTATGAAGACTCATGGCTGTTAATAACTGAAAAAGCAAAGACCCTCAAATAGGAAGATTTTCAGTTACAAAAGAAAATGGCTCTTACTCACATGGATTAGATTCCTACAGTTCTCCAGCATCACTTCTCTGTACAGATTCCTCTGCGGAGGGCTCAGTTGTCTCCACTCCTCCTCAGTAAAGGCTACAACAACATTCTTGAATGTCACTGGCTCCTAAAATATAAGCATATTCACCCTCTATTAGCTATTCAGAAAGTGTTCCTGACATAATGTGTAAAGCTGATAGTCACAGGAAAGGTTGAGGAGATGTACAGAAAGTTTTTTGTTTTGTTTTCTTTTTCTTTTTGTTTTTTTTGTTTTTGTTTTTTTTTGAGACGGAGTTTCACTCTTGTTGCCCAGGCTGGAGTGCAGTGGTGCAATCTCGGCTCACTGCAACCTCTGCCTCCCGGGTTCAAACGATTCTCCTGCCTTAGCCTCCTGAGTAGCTGGGATTACAGATGCCTGCCACCACACCCGGCTAATTTTTTGTATTTTTAGTAAAGACAACTTTTCACCATGTTGGCCAGTATGGTCTTGAACTCCCAACCTCAGGTGATCCACCTGCCTCGACCTCCCAAAGTGCTGAGATTACAGGCACTGGCCACCATGCCCTTTTTATTTTGGAGACAGAGTCTTGCTCTGTCACCTAGGCTGGAGTGCAGTGGCAGGATCTCAGCTCACTGCAGCCTCCACCACCCAGGTTCAAGTGGTTCTTGTGCCTCAGCCTCCCAAGTAGCTGAGATTACAGGCACAGGCCACCATGCCTGGCTAATTTTTTTTTGTATTTTTTACCAGAGACGGGGTTTCACCATGTTCCCCAGGCTGGTCTCGAACTCCTGAGCTCAGGCAATCCACTAAGAGTTGATGCCTGGCCCAAGAAGTATTTTTGACAGTGCTCAGACTTTGTGGTTACCTGAAGAAGCAGCCATCGAGAGGAAATCCAACTTGTATAAATTCACTCATTTCATCCATATGTCTTTCCCTTCCTGTCTGAAAGGAAAAGTTGCCCTTCCATGTATCCTCTTATTGTATGTTCTGGGTATTCTCTGATACTCTCCAGGCATTCACTCTCACAAATCATCCCCATTTTTGTCAATCTTCGAACTATTCATCTTTGGAAACCCTTCTTTGGCTTATAAACAAGAATGTTCAAATGATCTCTTCCTAAATGATTTATCTCTGATAGAAAAAAAAAAAAGAATCCTTTGAAAATCAGTTTAGGAATGACAGTAACAATGCTGATGGGCCATCATTTAATAGGCATTGTTAAAAGATGGGGAGATGCAGGTAGAGTAGGCAGCTTGAAAGGAAAAATCAAGGAAATACACCATCAAAAGCAGAAGCCCTTATACACTGCTCTCCTGCAGACACTGGGAGGGGCTGCCGGGTGCCTGCCAATTTTTGAGGCAACATGTAGAGTTGGGAGAATGAGACCCCGGGAGTATTTATTCAAAGTCGAGAGGGGAAAGAACAGTCTTCAGGCCTACAACAAAGAGCTAAAGATTTTCTTAGACAGGTTCTCCCATCCCCCACCCCAAGGCCACTGCTATTAAAAAGGAACAGAGAATGCAACATCAAATGCATTAGATGCAGCTTTCAAGAGAAGACAAATGCCACAAATATTTTTGGAGGAGTGTCTTACAAGAATCCATCTGTACTAATCACAGCCAATTAGAGGTCTGGCTAAAACCAGCCATGTTAGGATCAATAATATTTTTTAGAAAGGATCCTGTTATTATCATTATGCACAGAAATAACACCAGTACAGGAGAGAAAGAACATGGTATGAAAAACATCAAAGGAAGAACACACTCTGGGAAAACTAAGATCCAAGGAATACAAGAAATCTAAAAATGCTTGTGCTATAGAGTAATTCAATAAGGACATGAATTTAATGAAATGCACACACCACCCAACATGATTTTTTTAGAAAGAGAGATGAAAAGCTACAAATTACTCTGTGAACAAAAATGTATTATGGAGCTAATAAACTTAGTAGGGATTCTCAAACATGCAAAAACAAAGAGAAGAACATTTTCTTCTCATTATTCAAGACACAGGTTGAGAGAACATTTTAACTACTTGATACTTAAATCCACCACCACCCCCCCCACCCAAGAGAAAAGGAAGGATCACAGTGAAGAACTAGAGAATAAAATTACTACTGGATGAATGGTAATGAGGACTATTTTTTTCCCCCCAATCTTTATACATTTTATTTTTCTTTCTTGGCTTACTGCATTGTTGTTAAGACCAGACATATTTTTCTTTTTTGTCCTTGTAAGACGGTGGTTGGAACCACTTAACTGATCAATGTAGAACACATGGTATAATGAGAATTTAAATGTTAAATTGACAAAAACAGTTACAGGAATATGGGTCCAGACAAAAATTTAAATAAGTAAATCTTGACAAAGTAAAAATAATTTTACAGCAATTTAAAAAACAGTCCATAGAGGACAAAAGAGAGGCAGAAGAAATGTAAGCAAGGTTGAATGTCTAATCATGTGGGCACAAACACAGTGAGTCTCTCATAACTGTCTTACCTTTTTTCTTTTACTCTTAGAGAAATATTCCAAAACAAGAATTTTCTTTTGTTCAATATAGTTCTCTTGAAGAACAGCAATTTCTTTAGTTCTCTAGTTACTTTTTCTTTTTAAATTCAAGTAACATTAATTTTTTATGTTATTAAATCTATTTATTACTAAACAATGCTAGTTTTCTTTCTGTTTCTTCATTCATTCATCTGTTCATCTCTCTTTTCACCTTACTACAATGCCCAACACTTATCTCCATAAATATGCATGGAGAGAGACAGCCAGGTGTTCAAAGTTAACACTGAAAGGGAAATGCATGCACTTTCTGCTTTGTCAAACTACTATGTATGCACTGCTGATTGTTAAATAAAATAAAATACTTTAAAAAATAAAAATAATGGACTTCCACTTCCAGACAAAATGGAGTAAATGCCTTTCTCTGCTTCTCCTATTAAGTGTAGATAACAATCCTGGAAGTTACATTTAAAACAAAAATAAGATGAATATGAAAGGTGGAGAAAGGCAGGCTGGCTAAGGCCCCTGGGACTTGGGTGGTTTTGTCATCTCAGGTATTCTATAGTTGGCGCTGAAGAAGAATCAACCTGGAAATGGTAATGGAAGTAGAGGGAAAAAAAAAGCCCCAGTAAAGGATCAGCCTAACAAGCCAGAAAACTTTTAGACAGTAACCACCCAAGTCTAGGAAAACACCACTGGAGAAAAATGTGTCTCCATCCCCACCACCTTCAGCTAAGGAGTGTGCAGGGAGGTAGACTTCCATGCTCACCCCACCACCCAGGGCTCTCTAACAAGAGAATTTTAAAGCACATCCCATGAAAAGGCCCCAGTGAGCAATTACATGAATGCTTGAATCAAAAGAAAAGGTAGAAAAATAGAAGTAAAATAGAAGACATAAAGAAAAATCAAATAAAAATTTTAAGAATAAAAACATGAAGCCAGGCACGATGGCTCATGCCTGTAATTCCAGCCCTTTGGGAGGCCGAGGTGGGTGGGTCAGGAGGTCAGGAGATTGAGACCATCCTTGCTAACAGGGTGAAACCCCGTCTCTACTAAAATATAAAAAAATTAGCCGGGTGTGGTGGCAGGTGCCTGTAGTCCCGGCTGCTTGGGAGGCTGAGGCAGGAGAATGGCATGAATCCAGGAGGCGGAACTTGCAGTGAGCTGAGACTGTACCACTGCACTCCAGCCTGGGCAACAGTGTGAGACTCTGTCAAAAAAAAAAAAAAAGAATAAAAACATGAAGTAATTGCACCTGTAATCCCAGCACTTTGAGGGGCCAAGATGGGCAGATCACCTGAGGTCAGGAGTTTGAGACCAGCCTGGCCAACATTATGAAGCCTTGTCTCTACTAAAAATATAAAAATTAGCCAGGTGTGGTGGCAGGTGCCTACAATCCCAACTACTCAGGAGGCTGAGGCAGGAGAATCACTTGAGCCTGGGAGGTGGAGTTTGCAGTGAGCGGAGATCATGCCACTGCACTCCAGCCTGGGTGATAGAGCGAGATTCCATCTCAAATAAAATGTCTAAACAAAATGAAAGAATTGAAATAAATAGCTCAGTAGACAGGCTCTACAACAGAGTGGAAAGGAGAGAGGAGAGAACCAGTGAACCTGAAAATAGAAACTACCCTGACCAACAGAGAAAAGGGGGACAAAAACAGAAGAGATAGGTCCACAGGGACTTTTGGGATCGTGTCCTGTGACATTAAAAAAACTGAAATCGTACACAGTGTGCTTTCTAACCAAAATAGAATCAAATTAGAAATCAACAGGAAAAAGGTAACAGGAAAATTTCCAAACATTTAGAAACTAAACAACTTCCTTCTAAATAATCTGTGGGCCAAAGAAGAAGTCTCATCTCATGGGAAATAGAAACAAACAAAGAATAACAAAAATGTCTACCCAGAACCAAATGAAAATACAGCATATAAAAATGTGTGGTATACCAATACACAAGAGCTGTGAGGGAAATTTATAGCACTAAATGCTTATATTAGAAAACATTTCAAGTCAAACTGTAAGCTTTCACATACAGAAAATAAAACAAAAAGAAAAATAAAACCAAAGCAAGCAAAAAAATAATACAAATGAGTTCATGAAATTGAAAACAGAAAAATATAGAAAAATGAAACAAAAAGCATTTTTTAGAAGATCAGTAAAATTTATAAACCTCCAATGTGACTAATAGAAATAATAAGAGAGAAGACACAAATCAACAACGTTAGGAATGCACCAGGGGATATAATCACAGATCCTGAAGATATAAAAATTATATTAAGGAAATATTATGAATAATTCTCCAGATACAATAAACCTGACAAGTAAGATGAAATGGGCAAATTTCTCAAAAAACTCAAATAACCACAAACATCTATTACTAGGAAATAAACAATTTAAATAGCACTACTCAAATAATTATTAAGAAAATCAAGGACAGGCGCAGTGGCTCACGCCTGTAATCCCAGCAGCCACACAGCAAGACCCTGTTTCTAAAAAACACATCAGGCCAGGTGTGGTGGCTCATGCCTGTAATCCCAGCACTTTAGGAGGCTGAGGCAGGTGGATCACTTGAGGTCAGGAGTTCTTGACCCACCTGGCCAATATGGGGAGGCCCCATCTCTACGAAAAATACAAAAACTAGCCGGGCATGGTGGCGCATGCCTGTAGTCCCAGCTACTGAGGAGGCTGAGGCAGGAGAATGGCTTGAACCTGGGAGGCAGAGGTTGCAATGAGCTGAGACTGTGCCACTGCACTGCAACCTGGGTGACAGAGTGAGACTCCATCTCAAAAAAGTAAATAAATGGATAAGAAAGCAGATCAAATTCATAATTTAAAAACTCCCAAAAGGAAACCTCCAGTCACAGACAGATTTACTGCCAAACTCTACCAAATGCTTAAAGAACTAATGCCAATTCTACATAATGCCTTCATGGAAATAGAAAAGGAGACTGCTTCCCATGTATTTAATGAGGCCAGTAACCTTAATATCAAAATTAAGCAATGACCAGAAAAAAAAACCCCACAAAACTGCAGACCAATATCTCTCTATATTTAGATGCAAAATCTCTTAGCAAAATGCAAGCAAATGTATACTGTTCAACATCGTATAAAAGAATAGAATGGCATGACCAAGGGGGTATTCTTTCTGTAGATTCAAAGCTGGTTCAATATTTTAAAAATCAATGTAATTAACCATACAAACATGTCAAAAAAGAAAAATCCCATGATCATACTCATTGATGTAGAAAAAGCATTCGATAAAACTCAATACTAATTCATGATAAAAATGCTCAGAAAATTATCAACAGCGTAGAACTTCCACAGCTTGATAAAGAACATCTACCCCAAACCTATAGGACATAATATTTAAGAAAGAATGTATATGTTCCCCCTGAGATAAGGAAAAGACAAGGATGTCCACTTTTCACCACTATTATTCAATATGGTACTGGAATTTCTAGCAAGCATGGTAAGTCAAGAAAAAAACATATAGATTATAAAGGAAGATATAAAACTGTCCCTATTTGGAAATAATATAAGGAACTATAGGGAAAATCCCAAAGGATCTTCGAAATAATTCCTTCAACTAATAAGTGATTTCGGCAATACGAGCACACAAGATCAACATGGAAATAAACTCAGATTTGAGAATCAATTAGAGGCATATATGAATTGAAAAATATAACATAAAGCAATTCCTTTTTGCAAGTGATGTGACAGCACATCTAGAATCCCTAACAATAAAAAGATAAAACTAGCTCAAACAATAAATTCAGTAAGGTAAAATGATATAAAGTTAACCAACAAAAATCAATAGTCTTCAAACATATAATTAATGTTAGAAAAAATAACACTACAAAAAAATCCCATTACAGTAGTAAAAAATAATTTAGGAAAAAGGTTAATTAGAAATGCACAAAAACTATATGATGAAAACTTAAACACACTTCTGAAAGATACAGAAGCAGAAAGGCACACATCAAATAATATGAAAATACATGTGGACAACATACAGTGTGTTTAGAATTTCAGAATATTGAAAATAACCTAAATGCTCTTTTATAAAATGGTTGAATTAGGTATGGTACATACTTGTTATGGGTAGACTGTGTCTTCCAAAAGGATGCCAAAGTCCTAATACCCAGACCTGTAAATGTGGTCTTTGCAGATGGTTAAGTTAAGATGACATGATCAGGGAGAGCCCTGATCCAATATGACTGGTATCCTTATAAGAAGGGGAAAACTGGGCACAGAGACAGCCATGCACACAGAAAAAAATGTCACATGAAGATAAAGGCAAAGACTGGAATGATGTGTTTCTACAACCCAAAGAATGGTACTTTCAGCAAACCACCAGAAGGTAGGACAGAGGCACAGTACACACTCTCTCTCAGAAGGACCTCAGAAGGAACAACCTGGAGAATGAAAATGACCTAAGGAAAAAAGATATCACAGAAAAGTGGTAGAAATCAAAGTTAAGCAAAGGCACTATTCACAAAGTTGGAGTCCCTGGAAAAAAGTAATAAAACAATGGAATAAACTAATAAGAACTAATATTTAAAAGTATGTTGCAAAAATTTATGCTGAAATAAACTCACGTCAACTGAGTATTTGGGAAAATTCTCCTGAAACAGTAAACTTCAAGTCATGAGTTAGCAAAATTATTAGCCTTTAAAGATTTTGAACTGGGTGCAGTGGCTCACGCATGTAATACCAGCACTTTGGGAGGCTGAGGCAGGCAGATCATGAGGTCAGGAGATCGAGATCATCCTGGCTAACACGGTGAAACCCCATCTCTACTAAAAATACAAAAAAAAAAAAAATAGCCAGGCGTGGTGGCGGGCGCCTGTAGTCCCAACTATTCAGGAGGCTGAGGCAGAAGAATGGCATGAACCCGGGAGTCAGAGGTTGCAGTGAGCTGAGATCGCACCACTGCACTCCAGTCTGGGTGACAGAGCTTGACTCCGTCTCAGAAAAAAAAAAAAAAAAAAAGATTTTGAATCAAACAATATTGACAAGAATGCACATCAAAACTTGTTATGTCTAAAAACAAATATATCAATGTAACTATGCATGTATTAGGATAAAAAAAGGTAAAGAATAATTTACAATTGTGTAGTGAAGAGCACATGAAGTAAAGTGGAACATTTAAAGATAAACTCTTCCTGGTCTTCAAGAGAAAAGATCACACAAATAAATGACAAGGACAAAAGAATTAAACTGTTATCAGATCCTTCTTTCTTTCTTTCTTTCTTTTTTTTTTTTTTTTTTTTTTTGAGACGGAGTCTTGCTCTATGGCCCAGGTTGGAGTGCAGTGGCGCGATCTCCGCTCACTGCAAACTCCACCTCCCGGGGTCATGCCATTCCCCTGCCTCAGCCTCCTGAGTAGCTGGGACTACAGGAACCCACCACCACGCCTGGCTAATTTTTTTGTATTTTTGGTAGAGACGGGGTTTCACCGTGTTAGCCAGGATGGTCTCAATCTCCTGACCTCGTGATCTGCCCGCCTCAGCCTCCCGAAGTGCTGGGATTACAGGTGTGAGCCACTGCACCCGGCCAGTTAAATTTCTTTAAATATAGAAGCAACTAATACAGGACTTGTAGAAAAGAAAACACAGCAATTATAATAAACATAGTTATAAAATAGTGTGACACAATTGAGGCCAAATCTATCAACAGTCATATTTATCAATATGAATGGCTGCTTAACTATCAAAACATCACTTTGAATCACAAAACACAGCCCAAATATTTGCAGAATATAAAAGACACACTTAAAACAAAGTGATTGAGAAAGGATACAAATTTATGCACAAGGCCGGGTGCAGTGGCTCACGCCTGTAATCCTAGCAGTTTGGGAGGCTGAGGTGGGCAGATCACCTTAGGTCAGGAGTTCAAGACCAGCCTGGCCAACATGGTGAAACCCTGTTTCTACTTAAAAATATAAAAATTAGCCAGGCGTGATGGCGGGTGCCTGTAATCCCAGCTACCCAGGAGGCTGAGGCAGGAGAATTGGTTGAACCAGGAGGAGGTTGCAATGACCCAAGATCACACCATTGCACTCTAGCCTGGGTGACAAGAGCAAGATTCTGTCTCAAAAAAAAAAAAAAATCATGCACAAAGGCATACTAGGCAAATGAAAACATTAAAAAAGCAAGGAATGGAATAGCAATCCTTATGTAAGTAGTATTTAGGCCACAAAACATTAAGCATGACAAAGAAAGAAAACTTTTAATGCTGAAACCCAATTCACAGTGAAGATACAATACTTATGAATGTCTGTGTACCAAAATCACCATAAATAGAAACCACAGAGGTACTAAGGAATAGTTAGGAAGGCTCTCATCATTGGGAACTTTAAAACACTACTCTCAATACAACAGAGAGCAAGCGAACAAAATAAGGATTTAGAAGATCTAAACATCATAAAATCAATAAGGAAAATCTTAAGAATAAATAAAAACATTACACCCTTAGAGAATATACTTTTTTTTTCTTTTTGAGACACAGTCTCACTCTGTTGCCCATGGTAGAGTGCAGTGGCACGATCTCAGCTCACTGCAACCTCCACCTCCCAGGTTCAAGCAATTCTCCTGCCTCAGCCTCCCAAGTAGCTGGGACTACAGACGTGTGCCACCACGCCTGGCTAATTTTTGTATTTTTAGTAGAGATGGGGTTTCACCATGTTGGCCAGGCTGGTCATGAACTCCTAACCCTGTATCATACCTAGCGGTGGTTGGAGGTGGCACATGGGGAGGAGGTTCTAATAATTATTTGTGGCTGGGAAACTTATTTTTTGCTAGCATAGGACAGAGGAAGGAGGCAGGGATGGGGTCGTGACTTCCCAGTGGTATGATCACAGTTCACTGCAACCTCCAACTCTCATGCTCAAGTGATCCTCCCACCTCAGCCTCCCAGGTAGCTGGGAGTATAAGCATGCACTACTATGCCTGGCTAATTTTTAAATTTTTTGTAGAGAAAAGGTTTTGCTATGTTGCTCATGCTGGTCATGAACTCCTGGCCTCAAGCGATTCTCTCATCTTGGCCTCCCAAAGCACTGTGATTACAGGCATGAGACGTTGCTCCTGTCCATAAGATTTTCTCTTTATTACTGTTTTGTTGTTGTTGTTGTTGTCGTTTTGTTTTGTTTTTATATTTTGACAGAGTCTTGGTCTGTTGCCCAAGCTGGAGTGCAGTGGTGCGATCTCAGCTCACTGCAACCTCTGCCTCCTGGTTCAAGCAATTCTTATGCCTCAGCCTCCCAAGTACCTGGGGTTATAGGCATAAGCCACTGCACCTCGCTAATTTTTGCATTTTTAGTAGAGACAGAGTTTTGCCATGTTGGCCAGATTGGTCCTGAAATCCTGGCCTTAAGCAATCTGCCCTCCTCAGCCTCCCAAAGTGCTGGGATTACAGGTGTGAGCCACTGCTCCTGGCTAAGATCCCATCTCTATTTAAATAAAAAAAGAAAATTCAGAATCTGTGGAATACAAACACCAAAGGCCAGTTATTTACCTCTCTGAGGTAATCTGTGTAAACAATTTGATATATATCCTTTCAAGTTCATACTTTCTATGCATATATATACGTATACACATATACATTGACATATTCCCCCTTCCCTGCTGTCATGCTATTAGTCTTCTTTTTTTTTGTAGAAATTGGACTAACTCTATGTTCTTTGCTGGCCCATATTTCTCCTATTCAGTGATGTGTTATGAATCTGTGTTTAAGTCAATTTATGCAACTCTTCAATATCATTTTAAAAGGTTATGATATATGATCATATGAAGGTATTATAATTTATTCCAACAGTTCCCTTTTGCACATTTAATAATTTCCACTGATTTGCCAGGAAGAACATTTTCATGTCATGGCTAAATCTTTTTGTGTGGACATCCTTCATTATTCCCTTAAGATAAACTTTTAAATACATTTGCTAGATTAGTCTTATTTCTTAAGTTCTTTTTTGGTAGTTTATATGTAACACTGTAATTTTATATACGTACTTGCAAATACCTATAGTGCCAGTAAAAAATGGGATAAAATTAAACTCTTTCACATATGCCAAATATATTTTGATTTAGCGCTTCATTAAGTGCATGATTACAGTCTCTGTCTTTCTATCTTTACAATTTTCAGCCGAGATACTTAGAGGTCACATAGTAAATTAAGGTTGTCCTTTTTTAATAATCTTCATCTTTCTAAATATGGTGAGTTACAGTAAGTTATTTTTGGATTGTTGAAAGCTGTGGCTCTGTTCTAAATTGGAGCCCAGAAATCATGCCACTTACAAAATATGCTTTGTCTTCCAACATCAGAGTGTCTGGTAGAAGGTGACTGTTCTTGGAAATTAAGAAATCTAAACAGGACAAGACAAGACTCTGGAAACTATTTCTGTTTCTGATAATATGGCTGAGTAGGTACTCTGCAAAGCCTTTCTCGTAAAATAGACATGCTAGATAGTCCTTGCAAAGACATACTTAAACTTGCCAAAAAAAAAAAAATTCCAGAATCTCTAAGAAATGAAGATGAAGTGAAAATCAGAAGGGCTACTGCAAGAATAACGGGGAAGCAGCCCCAGTTATCAAGGGACGTGTGCATGTGCTCAACAAAATTTTCAAACCTAAAAAAAGTTGAGATAAATAATATAACTCCCCTACGTATACACATCATCAACAATTTTTCATTCATGGCATAGACAGTTGGTTTTTGTTTTTTTTTAAAGGTGGGGTTTCGCTGCGGTTGCCCAGGCAGGAGTGCAGTAGCATGATCTTGGCTCACTGCAACTTCCCTCTCCCGAGTTCAAGCGATTCTCCTGCCTCAGCCTCCCAAGTAGCTGGGATTACAGGCACCTGGCACCACATCCGGCTAATTTTTGTATTTTTAGTAGAGATGGGTTTTCGCCACGTTGGCCAGGCTGGTCTTTAACTCCTGACCTCAGGTGATCCACCCGCCTCGGCCTCCCAAAGTGCTGTGATTACAGGTGTGAGCCACCGCACCTGGCCACAGCCAGTTTTGTTTCATTTATATTCCCACTTCATATGTATACATTCCTTCTTCCTCTGAATTATTTTGAAGTAAAACCTATACATCATATCATTTTTAATTACTTTATATGTATCCATAGAAGACAAATAATTTTTTAAAATAAACATATTCACAATGCCATTAAATACCAAAAAATTAATACAGTCTGAAAATAGCTGCAAATCCATGCAAATCCAGAGTTCACATTTTCTTGACTTTCTCATGTGATTATTCTAGTTTATCTACTTCAATCAGATACCTGTTTGCTCATATTTACATTCCTTCTTCCTCTGAATTATTTTGAAGTAAAACATATACATCATATCATTTTTTAATTACCATATATATATATCTGTAGAAGACAAGGCATTTTTAAAAATAAATATGTTCACAATGCCATTAAATACCAAAAAATTAATACATTCTGAAAATAGCCACAAATCCAGAGTTCACATTTTCTTGACTTTCTCATAAGTTATTTTTTCTAGGTTATCTATTTCAATCAGATACCTGTTTGCTCATATTTACATTCCTAACTGAACAATGTCTAAACTTAAATTGACATAAAACTCAGATGATCTTATGACCAAATGCTTAGTGCAAGAAAAAACTTCAAACTGCAGGAAGAGTCCCTCCAAACATAGAAAGTACCAGTATTTTAAGAGATTAGGTTAACTAAAATGTGGCAATGTAGGGAGCAGAGCAGGAAGAACCTTTAAGTCCGAAACTTACAACAAGTCAATTTCATAGTCAGTTTCCCTGGTCCTTCCACAACAACTTCTGGCATCTGTTTTCTCTACAACGGAGGTAACAATAGTAACTATTTCAGAGCAGGAAAAGGCTTAGAGCAGTGCTACAAGAGGGTCGCGGCTATATAAAGTATAGCTATTTGTGTATTTTAACCTACAAATCTACAACTTTTTTTTGTTGTTGTTCAATAATAGATTTCTTTTGGAAAAGAAGCAGCTTCCTGTCTGGAGACATCTGCAGTTCCACTTAGTGAACATTGGTGTCTGCTAACCTTTGCCTCTATTTCTCTCAATAATATACCGTCAAGCTGTTCCTTGATTTAGCAATTTTGTATGCTTTTTCTTTCTTTATTTTTTATTTTCCCTTTTCCTGAGACACAGTCCCGCTCTGTCGCCAAGTCTAGACTGCAGCAGCGCCATCATGGCTCACTGCCACCCCCACCCCGGACTCAAGCAATCGTCCTACATCAGACTTCGGAGTAGTTGGGACTACCCGCGGGGCCCACCAGGCCCAGCTAATCTTTGTGGTTTTTGTTTTGTTTTAACGTTAAGAGACCGGGTATCGGGCCAGGTGCACTGACTCAAACGCCTGCAATCCCAGCACCCGGGAGGCCGAGGCCGGCAGATCACCCGAGGTGAGGAGCTGGAGACCAGCCTGACCAACATGGAGAAACCCCCTCTCTACCAAAAAAATAAAAAATAAATAAACTAACCGGGCATGGTGGCTCACGCCCACAATCCCAGCCACTTGGGAGGCTGAGGCAGGAGAATCGCCCAAACCCGGGAGGCGGAGGCTGCGGGGAGCAGAGACCTCGCCACTGCACTCCAGTCTGGGAAACAAGAGCGAAACTCCCTCTCAAAAAAAAAAAAAAAAAAAAAAAAAAAAAAAAAAGAGACCTGGTTTCACCATGTTGCCCAGGCCGGCCTGGAACTCCTAGGCTCAAGCAATCAGCCACGCTCAGCCGTCCAAAGTCCTGAGATCACAACGGTGAGCCGCCACGCCAGGCTGATCTATTCCTTTCTGATTAATAAATTGGGCCTGGCGCGGTCACTCACGCCTGCAATCCCAGCACCCTGTGGCTCACTCCTGCAATCCCAGCACCCCGGGAGGCCCAGGCGGGCGGATAAACTGAGGTTGGGAGTTTGAGACCAGCCTGACAAAAAGAAACCTCGTCTGTACAAAAAAATATATATATATAAAAATACAAAAATACAAAAATTAGCCGGATATGGTGGTATGGTGGTTCACGTTTGCAATCCCAGCCCCTCCGGAGGTTGAGGTAGGAGAACAACCCAAACCCGGAGGCGGAGGCCGCGGGGAGCCGAGACCTCGCCACTGCACTCCAGCCTGGGCAACAAGAGTGAAACTCCGCCTCAAAAAAAAAAAAAAAGAAAACAAGGGACCGGGTTTCACCATGTTGCCCGGGCGGGTCTGAAACTTCCAGGATCAAGCGATATGCGGCGCTCTGCTGTCCCAAGTCCTGTGATTAACAGCGTGAACCACCTCGCCAGGTCGATCACGCCTGTAATCCCAGCACTTTGACAGGCGAGGCGGGGGATAACCTGAGATCCGGAATTTGAGACCAGCCTGACCAACATGGGGAAAAACCCCCTCTGTACCAAAAAAAAAAAAAAATTACAAAATGAGCCGTGCATGGTGGCTCACGCCTGCAATCCCAGCTACTCGGGAGGCTGAGGCAGGAGAACCACCCAAACCCAGAGGCGGAGGCCGCGGGGATCCGAGACCGCGCCACTGCACTCCTGCCCGGCAACAAGAGCGAATCTCCGCCTCTAAAAAAAAAAAAAAAAAAAAAAAAAAAGTGACCGTGTTCCACCATGTTGCCCAGCTGGTCTGGAACTCCTAGGCTCAAGCCATCCACCGCACTCAGCCGTCCAAAGTCCTGGGATCACAAGCGTGAGCCACCACGCCAGGCCGATGTATTCCTTTCTGATTAATAAATTGGGTCAGGGCGGTGGCTCACGCCTGCAATCACAGCACCCCAGGAGGCCGAGCAGGGCAGATAACCTGAGGTCGGGAGTTTGGGACCAGCCTAACTAACACGGAGAAAACTCGTCTGTACCACCACCACCAATAATAATAATAATAATAATAATAATACAAAATGAGCCGGGCATGGTTGCTCCCGCCTGCAATCCCACCCACTCAGGAGGCTGAGGCAGGAAAACCACCCAAACCTGGAGGCGGAGGCCGTGGAGAGCCGAGACCGCACCATTGCACTCCAGCAGGGCAACAAGAGCGAAACTCCTCCTGAAAAAAAATAAAAAGAGACCTGGTTTCACTATGTTGCCCAGGCCCGTCTGGAACTCCTAGGCCCCGCGCTCGGCCGTCGGAAGTCCTGGGATCACAAGCGTGAACCACCACGCCAGGCCGATCTATTCCTTTCTGATTAGTAAATTGGGCCGGGCAGGTGATCTATCCTGGAGAATGTTCTCTGTGAGCTTGAGAAGATTGTGTATGCTGTTGCTATTGGATGGAATGTTCTGTATATGTGTGTTAGGTCCATTTGATCTAATGCGTTGTTCAAGTCTCATGTTTTCTTATTAGTTTTCTGTCTGAATTATCAGTCCATTGTTGAAAGTGATATATTCAAGTCCCTTACTATTACTGTATGGTAATGTCTCTCTCTCTCAAGAGCATTTCATGTTTGTTTTATATTTTAAGTGCTCCAACGTTGAGTATATGTGTAATTGCTATTGTTATATGCTCCTCATAAATTGACTCTTTTATCATCATATAATGTTCTTATTTCAGTTTTTGAGCTTATTTCTTATTTCAGTTTTTGAGCTTTTCTCTGTTTTCATTTGCATGGAATATCTTTTTCCATCCCTTCATTTTCAGTCTGTGTGTGTCCTAAAATACAAGGTGAGGCTCCTATGGGCAGCGAATAGTTGGGGCTTGTTTCTTTATCCTTTCAGTTACTCTCTTTTTTGTAGGATTTAATGCATTTATATTCAAGGTAATTATTGATAGGCAAGGGCTTACTACTACCATTTTGTTAATTGTTTTCTGGTTGTTTTGTAGATACTTTGTTTCTTTCTGCCTCTTATGCTGTCTTCCATTATATATTGATTTTTTTAAGAAGTGGTATGCTTTGATCTTTCCAATTTTTTTGTCCTAATAATTTTTGCTTTGTGTTTCTCATAAGGTTTATATATAACATATACATATATTAATAACAGCCTATTTCAAGCAGATAACAACTTAACTTGCATACAACTCCACATTTTTGCTCCTCCCACACACATTTTATGTTATTGAGGTCAGAATTTACATCATTTTGTAGTGTGTGTTCCTTGACAATTTATTTCAGCTATATTTTTAATAGTTTTGTCTTTTAATTCTTGTACCAGGGATGAAATTACATGTGAGCATTACAGTACTCGAGTATTCCGTATATGACTCTGCTTTACTTAGACCACTGAGCTTTGTACTTTCATATGTATCATGATTAATTTGTGGCTTTTTGTTTCAGCTTAAAGAAGTCCTTTTAGCAATTCTTACAAGACTGGTGTAATGATTATGACATCTCTTTGCTTTCATTTGTCTGGGAAAGTTTATATTTCTTCTTCATTCCTAAAAGACCAGTTTTCTGATTAAAGTATTTTTGGTTAGAAGCTTGTGTTTCTTTAGCACTTTGAATATGTCATCCCACTCTTTCCTGGCCTGCAGTGTTTCTCCTGAGAAATCTGCTGATAGTGACACTTCTTTGTATGTGATGGGTTTCTTATCTCTTGCTGCTCCAGAATTTTTGGTCTTTGATTTTTGGTAGTTTATTATGTGTCTTGATGAACTCCTCTTTCAGTTGTATTTGAGTGGAGACTTCTGTGCTTCCTACACCTAGATGTTGGCATCTATTCACAGAATATGGAAGTTTTTTTAGCTCTTATTTCTTTAAATATGCTCCATGGCCCTTGTTCTCTTTCTTCATCTTCTACAACTTCTGTTGTGTAAGTTTGGTTTCTTCACAGGGTCCCATAATTCCTGTATTATTTCATTATATTTTTACATTATTTTGTCTTTTAGCTCCTTTTGGATAACTGTAAATGTTGTTTTCCAGATCACTGCTTTTTTTTCTGCTGCTTAATCATATCTTCTGTTGAACCTTTCTATTTAATTTTTCAGTTCAATCATTGTATTATTCATCTCTAGGATTTCTATTTTTTAAAATTGTTTCTATTTTGTTGTAAAACTCACTTTGTGAGATGTTTTCCAAATTTTACTTGATTTTTTTAATCCATATATTCTTACAGTTTACTGAACTTTTTTAGGATGAATATTTGGAATTGCCAGTCATTACAGAGATCTCCATTTCTTTAGGGCCCATTATTGGAGCTTTATTAGTTTCCTTTGGAGTGTAATGATTCTCTAATTCTTCATAATCCTTGTGTGCTTGCATTGTTATCTGTGCGTCTGAGGAGACAGCCTCCTCTTCTGGCCTTTTTAAGTGTTATTTGGCAGGAACAGACCTTCACTATTTAGACTAGCCCGTGACTCTGGAATGGCTAGTTGGTGACAATCCCAGGCAGGCAGATCTTGTTATGTGTTCTCTAATTCATGGGATCACTGACTTTGCTCTGATGTCAGGTGGGGCTGCTGGCTGAGTTCTGCCATCCAGCAGAATCACTGGTAGGATTCTGCCATCAGGAAGAGCTGCTGGCTGGGTACTACTTTCCCTTCTATTCAGGCTAGGAAGCCGATGTATTTCCTGGCCAGGAAATTCTACTGTATGGGATCTGCAGTTGAGCAGGGCTACCAGCTGTGCTCTGAGGTTAGTCAGTCACTGCTTGGGACAGGCAGGACCAGAGGCTGTGCTCCTTGGAAATACATGACTGAGGATTGCCTCCCACTCAGGTGGAGGCCTGTGGCGAGCTTTAGGCTGAGTGGCCATTTGATCTCTCAGGTTAAGCAGGTCTAGTCTCTACACTTCTCCACACTTCTCCAAAATATATGGAGATGGGAATGTCTCTGCCTGGGCAGGGTCATTAGGTCTTGCTCTGAGGCTAAGCATGGAGATCAGCTATCTAGAGACTCAAACTAAATGTACTTCTTACCTTACTTATGAAGGCAATCAGCTCAGTTTTAAAGAGTGGTTATAAAATTGGCTGGTATCACTGATTGAGCTGTCAGGAACACAAAGATACCAGCGAGATCTGTGTGCTGGTCACTGTGAGTTCTGCCTCCTTTGTTTCTATCTGACCCCAGGCAGTTTAGCTATGCCATTAGCCCATTGTTCCCCATGAGTTGAGACTGAAGTGGGCTTTCTGGGATGTGTCTCAATGCTAGGGAAGATTGGATGCCTCCAGTTTTCTTTGCCTGCCTGTGGAAACTGTGGGCCCAGGGAAATCCTCTGTCTAGCATTGTGCTGACTGACTTCAGGGGGGATGAAGGACAGCATCATAGGGAGATAACTCCTATGCATATAATTTGTTTTCATTCAGTTCCACAAATGACATGGGTGTCTCAAGATAGTTGCCAAGTACTGAGGTTTTGGAAAAGATGCCTGGTCTGTGGATAGTCGCTGGTTATACTTTCTGTAGGTGTTGGGTGGCATGGGGAGTTGGGGGTTCGATAGAGATTGAAGCCCGAGACTTCCTATTCTTCTATTTTGCTGATGTCATCTCCATCTCTTTTGTCTTTTAAATGCTACTACTATGTGTGGGTTTTTAGTTATTTTTCCTCTTTCATATATTAGAAAGTATACTGTATATTTTGAAGTATACTTTATACTTACGTACATTCAATCTGCCTTTTATATTTTTAAATGCCAAAACAGTCATTATGATTATTTTTCACATAGTTCTTCCTCACAATTTTACTTTTCTTTCTGTGGCATCTTTTGAAATATTTCCTTGGTCTTGTGTTTTCGTTTGCTTGTTTTGTTATGTATATTACTATGATATTCTGAATTTACTTTCTTGAATGTTTCATGGATCATAATTATTCTTGGTAATTTCTCATGCACTTTTATTTAATATCACTAACATTTCTCTCTTGATGTATTATGCTATTGTATTTTTATTAAGCTAATTTAAATGTATTGGTCCATCTGTTCTTATAGTTTTGTTTCTGAGGAAACCAGTAATCCAGCATGTTGCTTTTCTTTTGAAATCATTGTTGGTCTGTTCAAATTTCTCATGATTTTGACCTGTTTACTCATAGTCTCATATCATATACTCAATCAGCTAACGTATGACAAAAGACCAGACTTCAGTCTTTAGGAAGAAAAATGTGTTTAGTGGATAGGTTGTTGTAATCAAAAGTTTGACTATGGAAAGCTTTCAAGAGTCACCTCTCTTTCTGCCCCACATTGTTGCAAGCTGTTAAGGGAGTCTGATGCTTTCTCCTCTGCCACTGGCAGGAGGTTCAAAACCACATAAGACCCTGCCTGCTGTCGTGAACCCTCACTTTGACCACACCCCTAAACCACCATAAAAATCCCAAACCAGTTTTTTCCTTTTGTCAATCATTTTTGGACCCATAACCCCTGCATGTCGTGGGCAGGACTCTATGGGAGGTAATTGAATCATGTGGGTGGTTACCCCCATGTTGTTGTTATGATAGTGAGTTCTCAGGAGATCTGATGGTTTTATAAGGGGTTTCCCCCTATTGCTTGGCCTTTCTCCTTCCTGCTGCCATGTGAAAAGGGATGTGTTTGCTTCCCCTTCTGCCATGATTATAAGTTTCCTGAGCCTTCCCTAGACATGTGGAACTGTAAGTTAATTAAACCTCTTTTCTTTATAAATTACCCAATCTCAGGTATTTCTAGAAACCCTAGAAGGAAATTCTTCTTAGATTCTAACTTCCACACACCCCAACTGTTGAAGTTTGAAGCAGGATGGATAGGAAAACAACTATTAAAAATTATTCCTCAATTATCTATGGTCTCAGTTCCCAAAAAACAGGCTTCCACCATTTGTCCCAAAGTAATGGAAGAGAGAAGACAATAGATTACAGAAGATAGGAATGGATAATAAGATATGCCCTGAAAACTTTTTGATATGGAAAGTAATCAAATGTTTCAAATTAATTTTATAAACAATAGGTTTTAGCAGAATATAAAATCCTACTACATTTTATTTATATTAATCATGAAGATTGTGCTGATCAGTTCAAATGTTGGGACTGTGATTTTAAAACTCCTACTAATATTTTATTGAAATGTGGTTAGAGTTAGAAAAAATTATTGAAAATTTAATTTTATAAAAATTACGCTAAGATCGGTCCATTTTAAAAATAGAAGGCATTATTATAAATCAAGATAATTACATTATTGTGTTTCAATACATTTCTGATTCATATCTAAATAGCCTAGTTTGCCTAGTTTGTCAAAAGCAGTAGAATTGGAGAGCTCATATAATGGAATAAGTAGCTGTAAAAAAATAAAACAGTAAAATGCCATAAAGTGATTTCAGTTCCATTTCAGAAAAAGGGAAAATAAAAGGAGCAGTTTAAGGACAAAAATATCAGCACAACTACAAAATCAAACAGAAAGCATTATACTCTTTCATTATATAGGGCAACTGAACCTCACTTGCTCTTCCAAATTCTATCACTAATTTGCAATTTCGTGCTCTACTGGCCTCCTGGGATGAAGGCACAGGCATATTGCTCTAACTGATGGTGAAGTATCACTTTGCAATAAGTGTCTAAGTGGTGTTGCAACACCCAGTGCTTCCTGATAGCTACAAAGGACACTACCAGATCTATCCTGTTATTAAGAAATAAGATAATTATTCTTTCTCTGTAAATGAAAAATAAAACAAATTATTGTTGCAAACTTCACATCTCACTATGGTACAGTTTCTGTTTTTTGTTGTTGTTGAGACGGAGTCTCCAAGTCTCCCTCTGTCACCCAGGCTGGAGTGCAGTGGTGCGATCTCGGCTCACTGCAAGCTCCACCTTCTAGGTTCCCACCATTTTCCTGCCTCAGCCTCTGGAGTTGCTGGGACTACAGGCGCTCACTACCAGGCCTGGCTGATTTTTTTGTATTTTTAGTAGAGACGGGGTTTCACCGTGTTAGCCAGGATGATCTCGATCTCCTGACCTCGTGATCCACCCGCCTCGGCCTCCCAAAGTGCTGAGATTACAGGAGTGATTGCTGTGATACAGTTTCATGTATTATCTATTTTAATTATTTTAATTGAAATAATAAATGTACAAATATGTTGTAGATGTTGAGGCAAAATATAATTTACTGAATAATGTCCTAATATATGAAAGAGAAGTACATGGAAAAATACTTGTACATAAATATAAGATAATATTTATAGATCTAAATAAATACCCTCAACAGAACTCTGAATCTCTGACCAAAGCTAAAGTAATACAAAGTGGTAATATGTTTTTGGATTTGTTAGAAATTAGAACATTATCTTAAAGACAATGAGAATTAAGTGTTTTAATCCAGAGGCTGGAATTAAAATACTCATATTTTTCAAAGAATCATTTATCATTGTCTTAGACTATTGGGGCTACTATAACAAAATACTTTAAATTTGGTAATTAAAAAATAACAGAAATTTATTTCTGACAGTTCTGGAGGCTGGAAAGTGCAAGACCACGACATGAACAGATTCATTATCTGGTAAGAGCCTGTTCCTCATAGGTGGTAACTTATATGTGTCTTCACATGGAGAAACCAATATATTAAATTAATCATCAAGGTTAAGAATAAAAATTTTAGGATAATAGTAAAACAAATTATAAGCGTGTAGGTCCTACCTAAGAAAACAGTATTTCTTCTCAGAAACAATCTGCTCCAATTTCCCCTGTTTCTTAATGGCATAAATTGTATTGTCCTTACAGTTCACATTTTTATTGGTAAAGTTTTCCCCCTCAATAAATGCAACAGCCTGGATTTTCTTAACATTTTATTCACTACAGTCAATATTTAAATATTATTTAAATAACAATAAATCATTTTAATAGGTTTCACTATGTTGTCCTTGCTAAGGCTGATCTTGAACTCCTGGACTCAAGCAGTTCTCCTATCTCAGCCTCCCAAAGCATTGGGATTGCAAGCATGAACCACTGGACCCAGCTGTTTTTAATCAATAAAATTTTATTTTTTATACAAACTTGATTGTATTAATCAGCAACTCACCTCTTAATTATGCAATCAATATATTGTTGAAGAAAATATACAAAATTTTTTTTCTGTAAAACAAGTTTCTAAAACACTTATAGCATTACTTTGAAATTATTCACACAAAGAATTTCATTTAATCTTATACATTAATTTGTATGATATTATCTTCTATAATCTTTATCTTAATTTAAAAAAATCTTTATGTCTCTCATATATCTCTTACCAAAAATTGGAAGTTCACAATATATGATACAACAATATGCCTTTTAAGATTAGTCCCAGTATAGATGGATCTAGTAACTAAATTTATTTTCTCCATACATGCTGGATAAGATAAAGTTTATTGTGAGACACAAAAGCCCCTAGAAGTCCTTTTTATTAGGAAAAATTTACAGAAAATTAATGAAGCCTGTAATTTGATTTTTTTTAACTATTTTATCACTTAATCTCTACTTGAGAATGTGGACATTCATACTTTCCTGAAACTAAAATAAAAATGATTTATTATTTTCATTATTTTGCCAGCAAAGATTGCTTAAAATATGTCTATTATTACCAAATTTCTTAAAAATGAAGATGGACTGTAGTAAGCAAATGTGATTTTGAAAAGCACGTGTTAAAGACAACTCTTTTGCTGCTTTAGTGCTTTATGAGAGAACAACGTTCATTAGATAATATTTTTGATTTTACAACCAATTGGCCTATCTGATGACACTAAATGCTATATAGTACAAAATCTAATGGGGAGGAAAATTGTTTCATTATTTCATGCATAAAAGCCAGATTGGGTTTTTATACCTGTTGGAATTAAAAGCCAAATATTTAGCCTTTTTAAAAAGCTACAGCAATGGTTTATTTTATAATCAATACAACAGTCTGACTGACTTTATATTTCATATCTGAACAGTTTCAAGGTCAGCCCTTTCAAAAATCAAAGAAAAGGCAATTAAAATGACATTGCTTAAAATATTAGGGGAATGCTTCCAAGTAAAAAGTGTTTTAAGTACCCGAAAATCCAAGACTATTTTCATTTTGTAACTATTCTCAAATGTATTTAACATTTAGGTTAAAAGCCAGGATCAGTGGCACAGCACCTGTTGTCCCAGCTACTTGAGAGGCTGAAGCTGGAAGATCACTTAAGGCCAGGAGTTCAAGACCAGGCTGGATGACATAGAGAGATGCCCATCTCTTTTTAAAAAGTTAGGTTCATGCAGATTTCAGAAACTGGGAGTAGACACTCTAGGATTTGATTGCATTCACTTGCTTAATGTTCATTTTTGGCTTGGATTATGAACATAGTCTTTGAATGAAGGGTTACTTTCCCCAATTCCACCTGTTTTCATCATTGTATACCATTACTGTTTCCTTGAAAATAAACTACATAATTACCATTTTCATATACCTTTATTGTGGAAATGTGTAATATGTAACTATTTCCTGATTGTGAACTTAATTAGTAATCCAAAATTCTATCTCTACTCAAACAACATCAAATACTAAGGCAGTATTAATTTTGGTAAAATATTTAAACATACATCTTAGTTTGCTACAAAAAGTGAATACTTAGCTAATGTGCTCATTTTCATATTTTTTTTTGTTCATAGATACAAATACCCTGCATATTTTTGGCCTCATAGAAAGAAAGAAATGTTTTTGAAAATTTACATGTGTGTGTATTTATCATCATAAATACATTTAATTCATTGTAAAGACATAGCCAGAAAGATAATCAGCTACCTGATAATTATAAGGTGTTGATTAGAAAATATGTGCTTACTCTAAATCAAATTGTTATATTAAAATACCTTGCTTTACCTGCCCTTTAATGCCTTTTGAGAATGTCGAGATCTGCAGAAACATGGATTTATTGAAATTAATTCTAAAACAGCAAAGGATTTGCAGTGGCCTTGGTCATTCTCTAACTCAGATGTATATGCTCAGATTTTTATGTACATCTGAGCTATATATTTTTATATACATCTGAACATTTTTCAGTGTGTGCAAGATCAAAGATTCTTAATCATACTCCAAATTGTGCACCACTAGCTAATTGGGGGTTATAATACCATTAGGTTCATTTCTTAACGGAAAGTTGAAATAAACATAGCAGAAGTATAGTTAATGTTATATAAAGGATGATTCTCTGCATACATTTCTCAATTTTGATGAGATAAGATGAGCCCATCTCATCCAAAGCATCTAATGGCTTCTTAACGATATCCTTGATTACTCAAATACACAAGGCATTCTTATTGGAAACCTTATTGAAGTAAATATGTATAACTGGAGAACAATTCCCCAAAGTTAACATATTACAACATAATAAAACATTTTGCCCTGAGGACTGTCTTTATTACCAGCAAGACAAGCACGAATTAATATTGGAAAAAGAGAATACGGCAATCAAATATCATAATGTGTGTATATAAAATATAATATAAATACATATGATATATACGTACAATATATGTATGTACTAGATTCACCTCTATACTCTGTTCTTTGACTAGAAATATTTTGAGATGATCTAGGTTATGTCAAGCCGTCGCTTAACATAAACTATAGTTTATATAAAAAGCCTTTTTTCAGTGGTTGACATGTTACTCGTCTTTAAAAATACCATTCATATTATTTTATATCATACTTATTTACATAAACACACTATGCTCACTGTACTAGCATGGAAGTTATTTAAGGATGAACTTTTTTCCTCCATTCTCTGCAGTTCTTAATACAGAGTCCTTCATATAGCACATGTTGGATAAAAAATTATGGTGTAAAATATATTTTGTAAGTATTTGGCCAACATGGAACAACAGAAATTTCAAAGAGCAATAGAGTTCCAAGTCAATAAGTTATACATAATTTAGTGATAGAATCTATCTGTCAAAACTACAGTAAGCCTGGGACCAAAGAGATTAGTGAGAGCCCTTTTCTCAGTAAGAATTTAAATCTAAATCTAATAAGAATCAAAATGTAGAAACAGATGTCTAAAAAAGTAAAGCTACTGTAATTAAAATTGTTTGACATGGGAACATAATCGACAAATAGAAAATTACAACCTAATAGCATACAGAAGTAAAATCAGATATGTAAATATAGGGGTATTTCAATTTAGTTAGGAAAGTATATGCTACTACCCAGCATATACAAAAACATATTCCAAATGGATAAGGGGTCCAAGCATTACATAAGACAGAAAAATAATGTTTATATTCCTTGAGTAAAGCCTCTGAAAAGAAATCAAGTAATGCAGCATTTGCAAAGATAAAATAAGAGTAATTATAAATAAAGTCTAATGATAAAATATAAACTTCGAAGAAGCATTTGAAGAGTATAAACAGACCAAATGGTTATTTACCTGCTAAATTAGGAAGTCTTATATATAAATATGAATATAACAACCAAATAGACAAATGTAAACTTAATAAAGATCTGCAATTAATAGAAACATGGATATAAAAGGTAATTAAATACACTAAAAAAGTTTGAAAACATGAATCATAAAATTGTCAACTTTGAAAGATGAGTTCCATCCATTGTTGACAATGACATAAGAAAAAGTATTCACACGTTTTATTCTGGACCAAAAGTTAACCTGGTACTGTTTAGAGACATAAAGCAAAGTTCACATATTTGTATCACAGCCCCAAATCTATGAGGTAAGTATAAGAGAAAAAATTCTTACAGAATTTTGTAGCTTCATTTCAAGAAAAATGGCTACATAAATTCTAGCAGAAATAGATAAAGATAGATGAACAAAGTTGTTTATGAGAGTGCACAATAGCAAAAAAAAGATATTACCTAACTATTCATCATATAGAGCTGGTTGAATAATTTATAATAAACATCTCCATGAGGAAATTCAATGTTACTAATTTACTAAATATTTTATGTACTATAGAAGTGAACTAACAGTATGTATTTTCAAATCTGATTTAAAAACTGTGAATGATGATTTCCAATTTCATCCATGTCCCTACTCTCACTCATAGGTGGGAATTGAACAATGAGAACACATGGACACAGGAAGGGGAACATCACACTCTGGGGACTGTTGTGGGGTGGGGGGAGGGGGGAGGGATAGCATTGGGAGATATACCTAATGCTAGATGACGAGTTAGTGGGTGCAGCGCACCAGCATGGCACATGTATACATATGTAACTTACCTGCACATTGCACACATGTACCATAAAACCTAAAGTATAATAATAATAATAATAATAAAATTTAAAAAAAATTTTTTTTAAATTAAAAAAATCAAAAAACTGTATATTATCCTATTTTATTATATATCTATCTATGTCATTTTTTCATGAATATAAAAAATATAGAAAAAGATACATACCAAATTGAAGGGCTGGAATGGGAAGAACATTTTTACTTTATATATGTCAAAATGAAAATAATATTTAGAGAATTTTTAATTTCCTTTTTATCTTTTTTGAAATTTCAAAAACTTGAGTGAAATCAAGTAACTAAAATACAGTGAGATATATACAATATTAGAAGAGTATACGTGATAGCACATAAACAGTAATAATTATTTGGGAGATTTTTTAAAGTTTTGAAAATAAGGTGCCTTATCCATTGTGTTTTGAAGGGTAAAAATTTAATTTTCCAAGTGATTACAGTTTCTGAAAGCATATGAGACACAAAAGATTATAAGCATGAAGATTTAAAACATTTGAGGAACCACAAGTTCTTTGGAACTCTTGGACTAAAAATACAACTGTGAGATAAACCTCAGAAGAGTGTTAAGAAACAAGTCATGAAAAGCCTTTCATATCCTGCTAAAAAAATTTTATTCTATACTAGGGGTTGGGAATGTTCTTCTTACAGGGTCACATAGTAAATATTTTATTTTAGCCTCTGTCAGAACTACTCAACTCTGTATTGTAGTCAAAGCAGTGTGACAATTCTATAAATGAACAAGTGTGGATATATTCCAATAAAACTTTATTTACAAAAAAGAGGAAGCCAGTTCACAGAATGCAGTTTGCCATATTCTAGGGACATGTGGAATCCATAAAATATGTTGTTAGAGACATAACCTAATTTTAAAAAGCATGAAATTACCTAAGAAGAGTGTGAAGAAAAGGAGGTCTCAGGATCAAGTCCCAGGTTTTACCAAGATTTGGAAATTGTACGATGAGAAGTAACCAAGGATTCTGAGAAAGATCAGCCCATTAAACAGAGTCAAAAACATAGAATGTGTGGATGGCAGAAGCCAAGAAAAGTAAAGCAAAGAACAGAATGTTCAGTATTGTAGAGTGCTGCTGAGTCAAATAAGATGCAGGAGGACATTTTCTCATGGATGTACAGGATGGAGATTGTGAGAAAACTCTGAAGTGAATGATTGAGAATAGGTTAAGAGAAACTGGAAGATAAGAAAGAGGATATAATTTAGCAAAATCTTAAAAACAAGCCTTGCTATGAAGACTAGGGAGGTAAAATAATAGCCAGGATGTATGGAGGAAACATTGTATTAAAAAAGAATGTAGGTTTGGTTAGTTGTCTTTAAGCTAGGCTGTATTTTAGTCAATGTTTACATGCATGCCTATTAGAACGAACTGGAAGAAAGAAATGAATTGGACAGAAGAAAGGAAGCAAAATTACATGAAACTAAAGCAATAAGAGACTCAATGTTAGGAAAGAAAAAAATAGCTCTAGTATTTGTAGAAATAAAGTTTTGGTTGGAGGACACAAAAAGCAAAATTTATACTTCAAAAACTGTACTTCTGTTATTGCAGGGCTCCATATCATTTTTTTTATTTAACAAAAAAATAAAATTGCGTTTTTCTTTCTGTTTGAAAATAAATGTTTGGTTGCTGATGTTTTCAACTGCACTATTATTAGTAAGAATGAAATAATTTGTGCCTTCATTTCTTAAAACTAAAGTGGGCTGGGTGCAGTGGCTCATCCCTGTAATCCCAAGGCTTTGGGAGGCCAAGGCGGGCGGATCACAAGGTCAGGCGATCAAGACCATCCTGGCTAACACGGCGAAGCCCTGTCTCTACCAAAAAAAAAAAAATTTGCCTGGTGTGGTGGCGGGCGCCTGCACTCCCAGCTACTCGGGAGGCTGCCGCAGGAGAATGGCGGGAACCCGGGAGGCGGCGCTTGCAGTGAGCCGAGATTGCGCCACTGCACTCCAGCCTGGTGACAGAACGAGACTCCATCTCAAAAAAAAAAAAAACAAAAAAACACTAAAGTGAGACTTAATTTATTAAAAACCTGGTGAAACGCTGACAATGTTGTTTCAGCTAAAGATATTTGAAACTTAAGATGCTAAATTAGTGACATTAAAACTTAACTTAGGGCCAGGCGTGGTGGCTCATGCCTGTAATCCCAGCTCTTTGGGAGGCCGAGGTGGGTGGATCACCAGGTCAGGAGTTCAAGACCAGCCTGGCCAAGATGGTGAAACCCTGTCTCTACTAAAAATACAAAAACATTAGCAGGGTGTGGTGGCCGACGCCTGTAGTACCAGCTACTCGGGAGGCTGAGGCAGGAGAATGGTGTGAACCTGGGAGGCGGAGCTTGCAGTGAGCGGAGATCCGGCCACTGCACTCCAGCCTGGGCTGCAGAGTGAGATTCCATCTCTAAATAAATAAATAAATAAATAAAAATAAACAAGTAAATAAATAATTCCACCTTTTACGTAAAACCTTTTATTGCTTCTGAGTAATTTGGTTTAATTACCATGAAAAGGCAAGTTCACTTAGCTCATGAGTTCTGCAACTCAAAGGACTTTTATCTAAACATCCTTGTGAGCCGGGTGCAGTGGCTCACACCGGTAATCCCAGCACTTTGGAAGGCTGAGGCTGGTGGATCTCGAGGTCAGGAGATCGAGACCATCCTGGCCAACATGGTGAAACCATGTCTCTACTAAAAATACAAAAATTAGCCAGGCATGGTGGCACACACCTGTAGTCCTGAGTACTCGGAGTTATTTGGGAGGCTGAGGCAGGAGAATTGTTTGAACCCAGAAGGCAGGGGTTGCAGTGAGCTGAGATTGCACCATTGCACTCGAGCCTGGGAGACAGAGCGAGACTCTGTCCCCCGCCCCCCAAAAATATCCCCTGTATTAGAAATATCTCCCACTAGCAGAAAAGTTATAACCATATGCTAAGTGCAGAAATTTATCTGGTATATTGCACATAATAGAAACCTCATGTATTTTTCTTTCAACATATGAATTAAGATATAAGTAAAAATATTAATTACAATTTCTCTAAACAGAATTTTTTCATATTATCATACCTAAGTTTCACATATTATGAAAGCCATACAGTTGTTTCATTAAATAGCAAAACAAGGCCAGGCGCGGTGGCTTACACCTGTAATCCCAGTACTTTGGGGGGCCAAGGTGGGCGGATCACAAGCTCAGGAGATTGAGACCATCCTGGCTAACAGGTCGAAACCGCTTCTCTACTAAAAATACAAAAAAAAATTAGCCGAGCGGTGGCGGTCACCTGTAGTCCCAGCTACTCGGGAGGCTGAGGCGGGAGAATGGAGTGAACTCAGCAGGCGGAGCTTGCAGTGAGCCGAGATCATGCCACTGCACTCCAGCCTGGGCGACAGAGCGGCATTCTGTCTCAAAATAAATAAAATAAAATAGCAAAACAGCTCCAAATATGCAAAAGGTTAGGTGCTCATTTTTTTTCTTACACCTACTGTGGGTATATTCACAGCACTTGAAGAATCTATTTTGCTTTGATTAGAAGAAAAAAAATCACATTTCAATTAGTCAAGATTAAAAACTATGACCAGATATTGCCTAGCATATTTTCTACTTCAAATAGTTATTTGATGGTTGAGTGCAGCGGCTTCACACCTGTAATCCCAGCATTTTGGGAGGCCGAGGCGGGTGGATCACGACGTCAGGAGATTGAGACCATCCTGGCTAACACGGTGAAACCTCGTCTCTACTAAAAAAAATACAAAAAAATTAGCCGTGCGTGGTGGCGGGCGCCTGTAATCCCAGCTACTCAGGAGGCTGAGGAAGGAGAATGGTGTGAACCCAGGAGGCGGAGCTTGCAGTGAGCCGAGATCACACCACTGCACTCCAGCCCGGGGGACAGAGCGAGACTCCGTCTCAAAAAAAAGAAAAGAAAAGAAAACCTGATTCCATATTTTCGAAACGATGAAGGAAAGGAAAACACATGGGAATGTGTTTTTTTTTAAATAGAAGAAAACAATATAAATCAATGCACCTCAGGTAATATTGACTAAAATATTGCTTTTAGTTGGTACAGATTCATATTCACCTAGGTAAACGTCTTAATATTACATCTCTTCCTTGTCAGTGGAAAACCAATAGGTTCATGTTAGATACATGTTACATTTTGGAAGCGCAGTGTGAAACAATAGCTTAAAATTATGAATAAAAAGAGTATAAAAATGCTGTAAAGTAGATGACAGAACTCATTTCATCCATAGTTGCGGAAAGAACCAAATATTGCTAAATCTGGATGACCTCTGACAATATTCTGTGTTTGAAAATATTTCAAAACACAAATTCCTTTGAGGAATTTGGCTATATAATTTAACCTATTTGATTCTCATTTGTTTGTTGTTGTTATATGAAAGTATATCTATCCTAGAGCAATCTAAGAAATATTCGAGATCATAGAGAACATTGTAGGTACAATAAGTTATAGAGTCCCATATTCATGGACATTCAACATTCACTAAAGAACACCACCATCTTAGAGTGTCTTCCATGTGTCAATAATTATACTACAAAAATAGTTATATGTTTATATCTCTACCTATATTAAAAATTGACAAGTTCTACTAATAAAGCCTTTACAGGAATATATGAAGAATTATAGGTATGGAAATGGAAATATTTTAGAAAAAGTAAAATATAGTTTAGTAACATCAATGTTGTTGGACCTAGTTTAGAGAATCATTAATTTAGAATATAAAGCCCTAATTATTTCCATTCTAAATTATTTTGAAGTGACCCAATAAAGGTAAGCAAAGAAATTTATTTAGAGTCATTCCCTTCCTTCTAAACACTTTGTACTCATTTTTTAAAGTTAGCGAGTCTGTAAAAATCCTTGGAATAGGACTGGAGACAACATAAACACAAAGATAAAAAATGGATAAGGAAAATAATGACAAAACTGAAAGAAACGAAATCTTGTGAGTGTTCCAAATACTTGGAAGCCAAGAGTCCCAGCTGTGTTACTGAAAAAACTTACCTCTATGCTAATATTCAGAAATCTACTAAGAGATCTAATGAAGAAATCCAGACTAGCAGTGATTGCATAAAGGAATCATCTGCCTGAGCAACTGTGTTTATTCCTTAATATAAAGCCTAGATATCATATTTTAAGTTCATATATTCTTATTAAACTTTCAAGCTTATATTTTTAAATACTAAAAGATGTATGCCATTAAAATGATACTCTTTATTTTTCAAGTCTATGTGTCTAGATACATTAATTTGGAAGAGACAAAGTTATCCCCATCTAGAACCTGAAGGAATCTATATTTTTAGGTTAGATGTTCTTCCATGCAAATTTACTGACTCAAAGATAACTTCTGAATTAAGAAGAATCACATTGCTGTTTTATGTTAAGACAGAAAGCATGTTTAGCTCTTTCATGCCCCATTCTAATTAAGTATAGAACTTTTTGTGGTCTGCTTTCAGAGTTGTTTCACTGATATGTTCTTTTCCTTAGTAAGTACCCTGGTATATAATAATACAGTCATCCTTCACATCCCTGGGAGGTTGGTTGCAAGACTCCCGAGAATATCAAAATCCATGGATGCTCAAGTCCCTTATATAAAAGTGTAGTATTTGCATACAACTTACGCATCTCCTCCAGTATACTTTAAATCATCTGTAAATTATTTATAATAGCTAATATGTTATATAAGAAGTGGTTATACTCTATTTTGATATGCAATTTTACTGTTGTCTTATTATTTTTTATTTTTATTTTTCTCTCATTTCCCCCATGCTGTTCTCATGATACTGAGTGAGTTCTCACAGATCTGTTGGTTTTACAAGGGACTTTTTTCTCTTCTTCACTCTGAACTTCTCTCTCCTGCCACCATATGAAGAAGGATGTGTTTGCCTCCCCTTCTGCCACGATTGTAAGTTTCCAGAGGCCTTCCCAGCCATGTGGAACTGTGAGTCAATTAAACCTCTTTCCTTTATAAATTACCCAGTCTTCGCTATGTCCTTATAGCAGCATGAGAATGGACTAATACACATGTTTTTTTATTCATGGTTCTGAATCCATGAAAACCTGTGCCTCATGACTTCTATAGCACGCATGAAGACATCCGCTTTGCAGTGCCATGGCTGCATCCATCCAGAATGCTATCTTAGCTCTGATGAATTTGATCTCCACTACACACAGGTGACTACTCTTTTCTTATCTGTGTGACTAACTGCTCATTTATTTTCATTCTCTCTCTCTCTAGTGAGTCTCATATCTATTTTTTTAATCTCCTGTTATTTCTACCTACACACCATTTAAATAAAGTCCCAGACAGATCTCTCACCAGCTATTTCTAGTGCTCCTCACTCATGCCAGTTTATGAGATCTCATATTTGTGTGAGGTCCAAACCCTTCCGAGAATTCTCATCATCCATTAATATCTTTCCCAGTCCACAGTTGTCCAGTCTGGTTAAAACCCTCAATATTCTCTTTGTTACTTCCTGCATTTCGGTCCACATAAATTACTACAAGACATTTGTACCTGATTTTTCCTATTACCTTACTCATATTTTATCCTATATGGAGAAATTCTCACTTTTTCAGAATCTGACAAAATACTCGCCATCTTCACAGGCCCAATTAAAATATCACAACAGGTTCCTTGGATGGAACGAAATCACTTTGCACTCTAAACTTCCACAGCATTCCACTTTCTGCCATTCTTATCACACTGCACTTCTACTTTGATTGTCTATGTGTGTATTTTTATGCCCATTCTATGTGTTAGACCCTTAAGCTAAAAGAACGTGTCTTATGCATTGTTGCAGCACTCAGGTAGCACTAACTCTTTATGGACTGAAAGAATGAAGCTCAGAGAAAATGACATTTGTAATTGTTTTTATGAGTGTTAACTCAGCAACTTATAAACAGCAATGTTCCTTACAACTTTTTGATTGCTGTTTTTAACTGTGCATTACCAAATCCTACTTTCCATTTTAAAAAATATCTGGGTAGATTTTGTACCTTTCTGGTAATTTTCAGCAGTTAAAATATAATCCCAAGTAACTTTTTACAGAATTATAATTTTTATCTAAGAAATGGTAAAAGTATAAGCCTAGATATGTAACTACATGTCTAGAGATGTATTTTTTACTCTATTACAGTCTTACTCCAAGAATGAAGTCATCATTTTGCAGTTTCAACTAAGGTAATTTTAAGTGAAAAAGCGCAAAAAATAAAAAAGTAGTTTTTTCCAGTTTCATATTAATGCTGCAAAATCCATGTTTAACACAGTATATATATAATAAATTTCATTGCAATCGAGCTTCTTTCTCATATGTGTTTGCATTTATTACTTTCAGTTAATAAATGAATTATCTATAGTTTATCTAAACATCAGTTAACCAAAGATATGCGATGTTTATCCAAACGTCAATCTCTTTGCTTTACAAATAAAAACTAACAAAATCTTCAAAAGCGTAAGTCAGTTTTATTCTCTTAAAAAAGTACCTGGTTGTTTCAGGGGGAGGAAATAATTTTTAAAACGATGTCTATAACATTTCACATTTAAAATCATTTTAATAATTCTAATTCTAGAATTATTGTGTCTAATTCTAACACCGTGTCTAGCTTTACTTGGATAAACAGAAATGTAGTAGGGAAGAGACAGCATGTTCAGCTTGCAATATCTAAGAATTACTCGTGTGGATATCTGGGAAGATAGCTCTCCGTAGCCCCACTGTCACTGATCTGTAATGCTTCTCCTGACATCTTCGGTCAAATCCAACAGATTGCAAATAAACTGGAAAGCCTTGAAGAAATAGAGCTTTTTCTTTTTTTTTTTTTTTTTTTTTTTTTTAGAGTGACGATGGTTAACAGCAATGTGTTGTATATTTCTTTTATTTATTTATTTATTATTATTATTATACTTTAGGTTTTAGGGTACATGTGCGCAATGTGCAGGTTAGTTACATATGTATACGTGTGCCATGCTGGTGCGCTGCACCCACTAACTCGTCATCTAGCATTAGGTATATCTCCCAGTGCTATCCCTCCCCCCTCCCCCCACCCCACAACAGTCCCCAGAGTGTGATGTTCCCCTTCCTGTGTCCATGTGTTCTCATTGTTCAATTCCCATCTATGAGTGAGAATATGCGGTGTTTGGTTTTTTGTTCTTGCGATAGTTTACTGAGAATGATGATTTCCAATTTCATCCATGTCCCTACAAAGGACATGAACTCATCATTTTTTATGGCTGCATAGTATTCCATGGTGTATATGTGCCACATTTTCTTAATCCAGTCTATCATTGTTGGACATGTGGGTTGGTTCCAAGTCTTTGCTATTGTGAATAATGCTGCAGTAAACATACGTGTGCATGTGTCTTTATAGCAGCACGATTTATAGTCCTTTGGGTATATACCCAGTAATGGGATGGCTGGGTCAAATGGAATTTCTAGTTCTAGATCCCTGAGGAATCGCCACACTGACTTCCACAAGGGTTGAACTAGTTTACAGTCCCACCAACACTGTTGGTGGAAATAGAGCTTTTTCTATGATGCCAGATTCAATAGACCTCTAATCCTTAGTAAAACAGTACAAAACAGTAGAATAACTTGATGTTTTCTAATATCAACTGAGGTTTTATTTGGGAGATTAACCAGAGGTTTGCACAAAAATAAAAGTGAAGACCATTAATCTTCAAAGAAACTAAGACTGTAGGTTGGATCTCATCTGTGGAGCCCCACATTCCAAGTCATCTAATGTTCCTGTCTAGTTAGCTTGTAAAAGTCTACAATGGAGGAAAACCCTTTTTTTCCTTAGTATAAGTGTATTATATGTTGATAGAAAGTTAAATGACAGCTTAATAAATGTACTTCTAAATGAAATTTTAAAAAAAGTACGTGCCATGCTGTCATAGAGGCCAGTAATGTGTCACTAATGCTTTCTTGGTTTTGAGTGCTACCTCAATTCAATGTTGCTTAATGTTTCAAGTTACTTAAGCTCTATCCTTTCTCAGATAGTTTATTCTTCAGATGAGACATAACATTAAAGAATCTAACCACACTTAAGAGATTATTTTACCTTTTGATTGCATAAACTCCGTTTGAGATAATTACATTAGTGTTTGGTATTCTTTCTGCTTCTAACTACATTTATCCTTGCTCTGTGTTTTTGGATAACACTGTGCTATAGATGGGAGCCAGCTTCCTCTGGATCACACGTGATTTAAAAATGAGACAGAATAAATACACCCATCTGGGGCTGTTCAGAATAGTCACTTAAGAGGCTATGGTTAAACACATTTTCCTATGTTCTTTTAGCAGAGCTTCCTAAAAATCTGGCTTATTCTTCCCATCCCACTAACACACAGTTTAAAATAAAACAGACATTGTCATTCAGGGTCTTGTATGTGCTAGGCACTGTGCTATGATATTACACACATTCCTTCTTTCTAATTCCTTCAAAAAAACCTAATTTTATAACTGAGGCTCAAAGAAGTTAGCTCTTTCCTATGATCATGCAGGGAGGAAGTTGGTGGGGTGGGATTCTAAAGACAACTCTCTTCCATACCTCAGGCTGCAGCCCAAGGATAATCCAGAGATATTGAGAGGGAAGACAGCTCCCACAACCCCAGCATCTTCTCACATATACGCAGTGGTGTGCTGGTGAATAAGCCCAAAGAAGCTTTCATTTGTAGCATTTAGATGTTTATATAGGAGCTACCTTCCACTGGTACTTTTTCCCACTGCAAAACTCAGCCTAACACATTAACAGTGCCATCCCCAATAATTTCATGAACTCTAACAGTTGCGTTTTAAATACCCACTCTTTGATATACCACATCCTATACGTCCAGCCTGTTGACTTCAGTATCCTCAATTCGTCAATCATCAATCCCACCCTTAACTGTTTCCCCAGCTTCACTTCCCTATATATCAAGGTTTTCTGGGGCTTTATGTGGGATTGCAATTTAACTGATACTTTGTGGCAGCTGTATTTAAGCATATAGTATGGTGAATAGCAAAGAAAATAAGGGACCAGGGACTATGTAGAATCCTAAACATAGGTTTTAAACTGTGAAGGCATTCCTGTATTTTCTGGATTTAAATTATTTTAACTTGGATTTCTGATCCAATGCCCATTTTTTCGAACAGATTTCTTTCATTTTCATACATGCTGTAAAAACATCCTTTTTTTTTCAATCAATAAAAATGACCTGCCATATGCCATAAAGCTTCTCAGGCTTTATTTTTATTAGTTTACATTACATCCTCACTTAGCGGGATCTGGAAAAGCCTGAAAATCTAATTATATCAGTTAGCCAAAACTAGTTTTCAGATGCATTATGTTAATAGATTTTACTATAGTTACTATAGATTTTGCTATAGTTATTTTTTATAATCAGGGGAAATTATGGTTTTCATGTATCAAAAGTAAGAATTTTAAAGCAGAGAAAACCACAGCAGTGGGGGTCAAGCCAGCTATTCCTGATGAGCTTCTCCATAGGATGGGCTGCAACTTTGAGGAGTTACTCTTTGCCAGAGTGTTTTTAAACCCACAGCTTCACCACAGACATAAAGAAGGGTAAGGCCTACATGAGCTCTGCTCAGCTCAAACACATGGTGAAAAGAGCACTGAATGCTTGAGGACCTTTTTTGCTTGTTTGTTTTTTTGAGACGGAGTCCCGCTCTGTCGCCCAGGCTGGAGTGCAGTGGTGTGATCTCAGCTCACTGCAAGCTCCGCTTCCCGGGTTCACGCCATTCTCCTGCCTCGGCCTCCCGAGTAGCTGGGACTACAGGCACCCGCCACCATGCCCGGCTAATTTTTTGTATTTTTAGTAGAGTCGGGGTTTCACCGTGTTAGCCAGGATGGTCTCCATCTCCTGACCTCGCGATCCACCCGCCTCGGCCTCCCAAAGTGCTGGGATTACAGGGGTGAGCCACCCCACCCGGCCGAATGCTTGAGGACCTTTATGCACCACATTCAATGACAGCTGTCAGCTGTGAGCGTAATTGTAAGTTTTCATTATAGGGTTTCATTCAAAGCAATCTTTATTTATTTATTTGAAGGCTAATATTAAAATGGGCATGTGGCACTTGCACATATTATGAGCAAAACTCTGCCTAAAACCATACCTATGAATCTAAACACTCAGGCATACACGTAAAAAGCCATACACGGCCCGGCGAGGTGGCTCACGCCTGTAATCCCAGCAGTTTGGGAGGCCGAGGCGGCGGATCACGAGGTCAGGAGATGGAGACCATCCTTGCTAACACGGTGAAACCCCGTCTCTACTAAAAATACAAAAATTAGCCTGGCGTGGTGGCGGGTGCCTGAAGTCCCAGGTACTCGGGAGGTTGAGGCAGAATGGCGTGAACCCGGGAGGCGGAGCTTGCAGTGAGCCGAGATCGGGCCACACCACTCCAGCCTGGGGGACAGAGCGAGATTCCCTCTCAAAAACAAAAAAAAAAAGAAATTTACCCTGTGCAGGCACTATAACTAAGAGTCCCTCCCATCTGAGCCTTGCCTTCCAGACAACCCCACCAATTTATAAGACAGAAAAAAAGCACCTTGCACCTTCCAGACTGACTTGTTTACCAGCTGACTAGCACTGAGTCACCCTAGTCAATGATGTGAGAGAGGAAGAATCACTCAGATGAATCCTGCCGAAATTTCTCACCTATAGGATCCATGAGATATAATGAAGTGGTCGTTGTTTTACCTTATTAAATTTGGGGTAGTTTCTTTTTTCTTTCTTTCTTTTTTTTTTTTGAGACGGAGTCTCCCTCTGTCGCCAGGCTGGAATGCAGTGGCGTGATCTCCGCTCACTGCAAGCTCCGCCTCCCGGGTTCACGCCATTCTCCTTCCTCAGCCTCCCGAGTAGCTGGGACTACAGGCTCCGGCCACCAGGCCAGGCTAACTTTTGTATTTTTAGTAGAGACGGGGTTTCACCGTGTTAGGCAGGATGGTCTCCGTCTCCTGAACTCATGATCCGCCCGTCTCAGCCTCACAAAGTGCTGGGATTACAGGCGTGAGCCACAGCGCCCGGGCCATTAGGGGTAGTTTCTTAAGCAGCAATAGTAACTGTAACACTGACTCACTTCTACTGCCACCAATCACTATCCTCCTTTCCTGATTTATTTCCTCGTATGTACCATCTTTTAAAAAACAAATAATTAGGCCGGGTGTAGTGGCTCATGCCTGTAATCCCAGCACTTTGGGAGGCTGAGGCGGGCGAATCACGAGGTCAGGAAATCGAGACCATCCTGGCTAACACGGTGAAATTCCGTCTCTACTAAAAATATAAAAAATAGCCGGGCGTGGTGGCGGGCGCCTGTAGTCCCAGCTACTGGGGAAGCTGAGGCAGGAGAATGGCGTGAATCCGGGAGGCGGAGCTTACAGTGAGCTGACATCCAGCCACTGTTCTCCAGCGTGGGTGACAGAGCGAGACTCCATCTCAAAATAATAATAATAATAATAATAATAATAATAATAATAATAATAATAAGCGAAAACCTCAATAACTTTTGCACCAGCCTAATATTTGTAAAGAAACTATAAGCAAGTTGACAAAAGTTAAAACAAAAAATCGGCTATGAGAAACTATGAATTATACCACTAACTACTTTAAAAGAAAGACTCTAAGACTGAAAATCCCCCCCAAAATAAAAACCTCAGGTGAAAACAAAACAAAAAATCAAACTCTATTACTCTATTCTATTTCCATGAAGTGTACAAACTGTTCCTGTAAGTTTAACAATATTAAAATGTACAAAGATTAATAAAGTAAAAATCAAAGACTATTTATAACATCCTTGATTTCACATAAAGTAGAATTTAAAGGAAAAGGTATCACATGAAAATCAATAAAATATTTAATATTACAAAGCAAAACACTAAATGAATGTCACATTGAATTGTGAAATCATTAGCATGTCTCTCCGTTATGACTTACTAAAGGATAAAATTTGAGTATTATAATGTATAAGATTTTTTGGCTGGGCGCAATGGCTCACGCCTGTAATCCCAGCACTTTGAGAGGCCGAGGCGGGTGGATCACGAGGTCAGGAAATCGAGACCATCCTGGCTAACACGGTGAAACCCCGTCTCTAATAAAAAAATACAAAACAATTAGCCAGGTGTGGTGGCAGGCGCTTGTAGTCCTAGCTACTCGGGAGGCTGAGGCAGGAGAATGGCGTGAACCTGGGAGCCAGAGCTTGCAGTGAGCCCAGATGGCGCCACCGCACTCCACCCTGGGCTACGGAGCAAGACTCCGTCTCAAAAAAAAAAAAAAAAAAAAGATTTTTAATATATATATTCAACAATATGTGAAACAGTATTTTTTCAAGTTTCCATTGAAAAATTTAAAAATAGATTATATAAAACCTTAATATATTTTTAAAAATAAAAACCACACAGGTCACATTACCTACTCAATATTTAATTACATTAGAAATTAAGACAAAGTTAAAACAGGACAACCAGCACCCCTAGTATCACCCTCCTCAGAGTATTTAAAAATAGATTCCTTTAAATTATTTTTTTACGAGAATAGAATCTAATCAATTATTAGAAAGATAATCTCAAACTGAACTCAAAAGAAGACGCAAAGCATCTTCGAAGTCAGTAAGGGTGCTATAAATGCTTCTTGTACTTTGAAACTCTCTGACTTCCAATTCTACTCTCAGTTGTAGAAAACTCCCTGATTAATTAAGTTTTTGTGTGATTAGATTAGGTTTACCCAGATACTCTCTCTGTCTTAAGGCTGACGGATTATTAGCCTTAGTGACATCTGCAAGACTCCTCTGCCGTGTGAGGTATCAACAGAGTCACATGAGGAAATGAAAGTCATAGGGGCTTAGAATTCTTCCTGCTACAACCTCTATTCACTTATTTTGAATCCTCAGAGTTTAATGAGCTCCTACTATGTTCTAGGTCCTTGCAATAGGAGTACAGCAGTGAACAAGACAAACATGGTTCTGGTCCTTGGAGTAGAAAGTAAATGCTGAAAATTTAATAAATGGATGGGTAGACAGATGTATAAAGGTCTAAATGCACATTCAGAAAATAGCAGGAGAAGACTGAGACTAAATAATATTGAATATGTTTTCAAGGCCCATGTTTCATCTTGAATGAAAATGTTGCTCAATTTCTGATGAGGAGACTAATTCATCAATATCTGTTATCATTGACTGATGACCTCACATAATAAAAGATCTTGAATTGAGTGTATGTTAATAGTCAACATATGGGTAATGTATCAAGAGAGTATATGGAAGGTAATAAAAAGATATAAATTAAAATCTTAAACAATTTTGTGCTAAAAACCTGTTAAAATATTTTATGTTAAAAATTTATATATTTATTTCAATTTTTAGATGCTTCGTCTGTTACAGGCCATCATGATTTAAATTTAAAAAATGAGAAAACTTTTGTTTAGAGAATAAAATATAAAGTGTTAATAAATTGATTTTTCTGTTTATTATTTCTGTGAACTTTTGTCCACCACAACCTATTTAAAAAAGTTACTATAGGCCAGGTGCAGTGGCTCACGCCTGTAATCCCAGCACTTTGGGAGGCCAAGGTGGGCAGATCACCTGAGGTCAGGAGTTCCAGACCAGCCTGGCCACCATGGCAAAACCCCGTCTCTACTAAAAACACAAAAATTAGCGCAGTGTGGTGGCGGCCGCCTGGAATCCCAGCTACTGGAGAGACTGAGGCAGGAGAATTGCTTGAACCCAGGAGGCAGAGGTTGCAGTGAGCTGAGATCATGCCACTACACTTCAGCCTGGGCAACAAGATCCAACCTCTATCTCAAACAAACAAACAAACAAAAACAACCCAAACAAACACAAAAAGTTACTATAATTGTATCTCTTTTGACTATAGCCTGGAAGAAATCACTTTTTCCCCAACTTAAGGAAGTGGAGACTTATCTCTATCCAAGCTTTGAGTATACACATATAAAAAGTAATTTTCATTTTCTTGAAACTGACTTGATGAAAAGGCATATGGTGTTCCCAAAAAATGTCTGATGAGTGAGAATATTAAAATGACTAAACTGATGGGACATATTTAATTTAATATTTAAACTTTATAAATAAAAAATAGTTAAGCATTGAACTCAAGAATTTCAAAGTGGTACAGCAAAGCATACAAACAAAATTAAAAGGAATACTAATTACATTTTAAGTTAAAAGGCAATAAATTATAAACAAAAACAGTAACAATTTATAAATATACACGAGTTCATTCTTTAACAAATAACCCATAATACAGAAAAATATAGCAAATGTGATAAAACAAAAACTGAGAAAATATAAACTTTAAAGTGAAAAAAACAAAAGCATGCAGCAATTGTTTTAAAGACAAAAAATACTATCTTAGAAAATTAAATACATGTTTCACTGAAATAAACATGTACTGCTTAAATGAATCTTAATTTAATTTTAAAAATAGTAAATAGGTTGCATGTATGAATTTTTGCAAGAAATGTAAAACATTATTTTAAAAATTTGTATTAAAGTCCCTATAACCAGTGTTTTTAATAAGCATCTGTTTTAAAAATCTTGTAAAATGGACCCCAAACTATGAAATATGGATAAAGTTATAAAAAGTGGCTTCCTTTCAGTTCATTTTAAAAAGCAAATATAACTATTACCAACTCTTGAAGTTAATATAAAAAGAACAAAATTACTAAACAGTATCTCTTGTAAACATAGTTAAAATATTCTTAACTAAAAGAAAAAGGAACTGAATTCTGCACTTACTAAGAAATCACCCACCCCAGTGATTTGGCATACAAAGATTTAATACTAGAAAATATATATTAATATAATGCAACACAACAATGAAGCTGTTTATTTACTTTATATTGTACATTTACTGCTACAGACTAAATGTTTATATCCCTCTCAAATTCATATGTTGAAATGCTAGCCGCCAATGTGAGGGTTTTTGAAGGTGGACTTTTGGGAAGTAATTCAGTCATGAGAGAGGAGCCCTCATTAATGGGTTTGGCACCCTTCTAAAGCAGCCCCCTGGAACTCCCTTGCTCCTTCCCCAACTGAGGTTATAGAGAAAGGGCAGCCTTCTTTGAACACAGCTTTTTCCCAGACACCAAATTGGCTACTACCTTGGTCTTAGATTTCCCAGACCCCAGAATTGTGAGAAATTCCTTTCTGTTGTTTATAAGCCACCAAGTCTATGGTATTCGCGTACAGCAGCCCAATTTCAGATATTTATTTAATGATATTTAACATGCATGACTGATAAAATTTAACAAAGTAGTTATAGATATGTCCTTACCATGACTAAAAATAACTATCCGAAACTGATGCATACTTTTATTATCTAATCTAGTTCTAGCCAAAGCCATAAGATGAAAACACAAATAAGAAACCACCATGACACGTATATAGCTATATAACAAACCTGCACATTCTGTGCATGTATCCCAGAACTGAAAATCATATTTAAAAAAAGAATTATATAGAAAAAAAGAGAGCAAATGATAATATTTTTTCAAAAACTGATAATTTAATTATAGTAAGTTCTGTGTGATATGTGCCTGATATGTGTGATATGTGTCTGATGTGATATGTGTGTTGTGAAAAACACTAAGGGGGTATGTGCATTTGAGGATTCACGTGCCCATAAATCTTTGTTAGAATTAAAATATCACACTAAACCTATCTCTTTCTTTTAATGTCCATGATTTCTTTTATATGTTTTAGTAAGTGACACAGAGGAAAATACTGAGTGGACACCATTTCTAAATTGGTAAACTGCCCTGAACTGCCACTTTTATGCTCTTTTCTACAGCAGGTGTGGAAGATTAGAGTTCAGGCAAACATGTCATATAAGTTGTGAAGATTCCCTTTTCCACTGGGACAGCAGTAGAACTGAAGGGAAATCAGACAACAGCTACCTCAGCAGCAGAGCCTCAATGATGACACTTTTACCTCAACAGTGAAAGCTGGTAGTTTCCAAAAATAGAGCTAAAAAGTGAATCAATTTTTAAAGCACATTGAAAGTCACATGTAAAATTCATTATTACAGAAAAGCTATAAACCAATCACAGTAAATGAGTGAATTTAGAAATTAAATTTTAATATGAAAGGTTCATGTTGTCAAAACTGACTATATTAGTCCATCTCAATGCTATAAAGGAATACCTGAATCTGGGTAATTTATAAAGAAAAGAGGAGTATTTGGCTGATGGTTTGCAGGCTGTACAAACATGGCTCCAGTATCTGCTCAGCTTCTGCTGAGGCCCAGGAAGCTGACAAGCATGGCTTAAGGCAAAAGGGGAGCTGGCATATTACATGGGGAGAGATGAAGCAAGGGAGATGCCAGGCTCTTTTAAACAACAAGATCTCTCGTGAATTCATAGAGCAAGAACTCACTCATTACCAGGACAGCACAAAACCATTAATGGGGATCCACCCTTGGGAAACAAACACCTTTTTCTAGGCCCACCTCCAACACTGGAGGTCGCATTTCAACATGAGATTTGGAGGGGACAAAACATCCAAACCATATCACTAACAGAAAGTTATTGTTTAAATTTCTGTATTCAGTCCCTTGGCCTTTTTGAGAAATGCCATTCATTTCAGCCATCAAGCAAATTATTATTTGAGACATTTATACCTCTTCATCCTTTAAAAGTTTCAGAAGCATGAATTTAAAAAGTATTCATTGTAAATTTGAGGCTAGTCAAATTGATGTGGCATCTAAGTAGCATGGGGATGGGATGAGGAGACAAAGTCACGAGGGGAGGCAGGAAGAAACAGAGAGAAAAAGAGAAATAGGAAGAGAGAAAAAGAAATGAGGAGAGAGTGTAAGAAAAATAAAGAAGAAAGAGGAAAAGAAAAATGGTTTAAATGAGAGGCAAATGTCATCTGATGTTTTACCATGGGGCCATAGTGTATTTGAAGTTTCGGAAAATTCGTAAGTCATTAAAAAGTGTGACTTTAGTGTAGTGAGGTTATAACTTGTAAGAAAACAAGAAGTGATTCCTTTTAAGAGAATCTTCTTGGCCGGGCGCTGTGGCTCACGCCTGTAATCCCAGCACTTTGGGAGGCCGAGGCAGGTGGATCACCTGAGGTCAGGGGATCGAGACCATCCTTGCTAACACGGTGAAACCCCGTCTCTACTAAAAATACAAAAAATTAGCCGGGCTTGGTGGCAGGTGCCTGTAGTCCCAGCTACACGGGAGGCTGAGGCAGGAGAATGGTGTGAACCCAGGAGGCGGGGCTTGCAGTGAGCTGAGATGGCACCACTGCACTCCAGCCTGGGTGACAGAGTGAGACTCCATCTCAAAAATAAATAAATAAATAAATAAATAAATAAATAAATAAATAAACCCTTTCTGCTTAAAATATATATAAAAAGAAAATCAATTGACTGTTAACCAAAGGGTTTATGTCTAGACTCTAAATTCTATCTGATTGAACTATATGACATCTTCTTGGCAGTACCAGGCTATATTTATGACTATAGCTTTGTAGAAACTATTGGCCAGGCGTGGTGGCTCACACCTGTAATCCCAGCACTTTGGGAGGCTGAGGCCAGTGGATCACGAGGTCAGGAGATTGAGACCATCCTGGCTAACACGGTGAAACCCCGTCTCTACTAAAAATACAAAAACAACATTAGCCGAGTGTGGTGGCAGGCACTTGTAGTCCCAGCTACTCGGGAGGCTGAGGCGGGAGAATGGCATGAACCTGGGAGGCAGAGTTTGCAGTGAGCTGAGATCGTGCCACTGTACTCCAGCCTGGACACAGAGTGAGACTCCATCTCAAAAAAAAAAAAAAAAAAGAAATTTCTAATAGTAAAATAAAAGAGGAAAAACAAATACTTTTGTATGCTAAGGGCTCTTCCCTGACTTTTCATGGGGCTTATCATTCAGGTCTCATCCTAAATGTCACTTCCTCTAAGTGCCCGTCCCAGATTACCTGTCCTATAGTTGCTCTCCTTCCGCCTCCCCACTCCTCTGTTTTTCACTTTTGTAGTTTCAAAGTTGTTCTCTTTCATCACTCTCCTTTCCATTTTCCATAGCACAATCACTTTCTGTAATTCCTGATTTGTTGTTTAGTTGATTACTGTCTCCCTGAATATGAGCTCCATGGGAGCAGGGGCCTGGCCTATCTGGCATGCAGTAGGTGCTCAGGAAGTTTTTGGTGACTGACTGATAAAGGGTCCAGTAGCACAATGCTGGCATGTGGTAGACAGCAGATGTCAGTTTCCCTCCTCCTCTTGCCTAGTTTGGCATCTTTTCTCCTGTCCTCTTTGATATGTCACTTAACTCATCTGGGAAGGCCTTGCCTTAGCAACCCAGGGAGCCTGGCTGGTCTCCAGCATTTCACCCCCTTCTTGAATATCTAGCTGATCTCTTGGCCTAGTCTTTGGCCAGCCGACAGCATTCAAACTTTGTCCCTTCTGGTATCCCCATGGTGTTGGTCTCCCACTTTGCCATCAGCTACTTCCCACTGACGGTCTCTAAGCACTGCCCCTTAGTCAGTCCCATGACACTGGGAATTTGTCATCAGTCACTCAGGAGAAAATTCTATGTCAACCAGGGAACCTTCAGTTCAAAGTGACAGCAAATTGCTAAACAAAGAGGAAGCTATTGGTTCTAATTACTGCCAGTCAGGCCCACTGCTGGAGTTGGGTGGGCTCAGCCCCACCCCACCACATGACTACCACATCTTGGGGGGCAGGTGGCAGCGGGGATTTGGGGGAGGTAACCAATGTCCTCTGCAGAGTCCTTCTTGGAGTGTCCGTAGGTCCTAGCCACAATTCTAGTTTATGCATTTGGGACACCACCTTTGCTAAGCCTAGACAGTATTGGATGCTGGGAGAAGGTAGGGAGTGGTACAGTGGTACATGAGGACTCAGAATCCTGTCAGGGGTGCATGCTGAGATGGAGGTGGGCCGGGTGCTAGAGGAGAATTGAGGAGACAGCAACTGCCCGAGATAGGTGGTCCCAGGCGGTTCACAAAGGAGAACAGGCCTGAGCTGGGAGCTTACCAAGTAGAGAAGGGAGGAAGGGGCATTCCAGGCAGAGGGAAGAGTCTGAGCAAAGGCCTGGGAGTGAGATTGGGGCGGAGTAGACAGAAAGCAGGGCGATGGGGAAGGAAGAAGTGCCAGTTCCCTTCCTTCTGATTCTGCCTGGTTTGTATGTTGCTCAAATCCAAAAGTTGCTTGACAGCTTAAAACAATATCCCACAGTAAAAGCTAGGTGGAGGCCATGGTTAGGACCTTTCTTGGAGTCTGCTGGGGTTCCTAGTGCCACAAGGGGAGCTCCGGAAGATCCTTCAGTGGATTATGTCCCCTTCCCCAGGAGACCATGACCTATGTCCCCTTTATCACTCCATCCCCAGTGCCAGCCTGGGCTAGATCCTCAGTTCCTGAAGTTGCACTGTATTTGCAGGTGCAAAGAGAAGAAATATGATTATGATAATTTGCCCAGGGCATCTGTTATCATAGCATTTTATAATGAAGCCTGGTCAACTCTCCTTCGGACAGTTTACAGTGTCCTTGAGACATCCCTGGATATCCTGCTAGAAGAAGTGATCCTTGTAGATGACTACAGTGATAGAGGTGAGTCCCGGCCAGGGCTCTGGGAAGAGCCTGTCTTTCTGTGGCAGTGTCTGGGAGGTGAGAGTGGGATGCAGGAGGGCTAGAGCAGGCCCAGTAAGGATGGGCTTCCTGTGTCCTCCTGTGCCCAAAGAAGACCTAAGGGATAGTAGCCCAGAAACAGCAGGCGTGGGAAACTGGAAGGAGCAGGGCATTCTCTGGGCAGTTTCAGGGACCAACCATTGGCCAGTGGAGGTGAGATTCTACTTTTCTAAAGCCTTATCTAATAAAATAAAACAAAATTACTGCTTTTTACTTCATATCACCATCTTGCCTTTTACAGAGCTTATTATTGTATTAATCATACCATATTGCAATTCACATCAGCTTATTGATTTACTAAGTTATGATCTTCTTGAAGAATTTTAGTTGTAAAATCAAGAAAAGAGAAATGTTAATGAAAAATGCCCACAAAGAAATTGATATCTGCTTAATTGGTATATAATAAATATTTGATGAATTATATACCTCAAATGCTTTTAAAGCTCTTAAGTATTCCCTCTATCACAGATTTCCTATCACAATCTAAGATTACTTGTTTAATAACCACTTGTTAAGTGTTTGGAGTAACTTTTGAATATTTCAAAAGAATTTTCTATTTTAAACTTAATTTTTCCCCAAGTATTTAGACCTTTATTTGACCTTTATCTGTGAAGCCATGAATGTCTAATGGGATGCCCTTCAGCCATCCCCATGATGACCAAATGCTAATAGCTAACATAGATGAAACAATTATCATGTTACAAGTACTTTTCAAGGTTTGCCTAAATTAATTCTCACAACAGGCCTACAATGCAGCTATCATTTTCATTCCCATTAAATATCTGAGGCACACACATTTTAACTTGCTTGATCACACAGTTAGTAATTGGTGGAGCAAAGATCAAAATGTAGAAAGTCTGTGGATGCAGATTTTACTTTAACCACAGATACACTGCAGCAAGGCAAACCAGCCTGTAGTAACCTGAATAAGGAGGGCGCTCAATATCAGTCACCACTAATGTCACACTTTTACTACCCCAGAACAATCAAAAAGTTCCTCCCCATATTTCATAGATTACCATCTTCCACATTCTTAAATGTTTATACTGGAAAGGAAATTTCCAGAATCTAGGCTGTATGTTTTCCATATGTAAATTGTCAAATATTCTATCCAGCATTCTTTAAATTTTTTGCTTCAATGTTTTTTGCTGTCTTTAAAAATTAGCATAGAAATGATGATTATATTCATCAACACCAGCTAAAAAGCACTGGACTCCTAGAGTGTAGCTTGAGGGATTTTGCAGGTTTTCTTTTTTCCATTAATATTTAAGCTTAAACTAAGGCAGACAAAACTGAATACATAACAAATAACCATCAAGGTTACTCTTTATGGGTCAAACAGAATGACAGCCTCAATTATTAAAATTCACTGCAACTGAAGGCAATGAATTTTACTGTGAATACTTTCCAAGTTCTTCCTCAAAATTGCTGGCTTTCCATTTTTAATAAGCTAAACTTGGAATTGTATACAGCAATTGGATGGAGTTGAGTTTCAGCTTCTGCTTTTCTTAAAAGATTTATAATTTCCTACGTTCATAGAAAATAATCTCTATGTTGATATATGTTCATTTGCATTCCAATATAATTTATAAACAACTCCTGACATTCTGGAGTTAGGTCAAGATCTCTGACCTTCTAGGGGAAGACCAAGGACCTTGGTTCGGTTGAGCCTGTTCTACACTGAACTAAAATGAAGCCCATTCCTATGGTGTCCCAAATACCCCAACATCCCATGAATACCCCAGAGTACAGAATTATTTTTCTGAAACATGCTGGAATCCCCTAATATGTAATATAGACTACTTCCTCTTTACCCACCCCAGTCACATTTCCTTTTTTATTTTCACATTTTTGCTACTTGTTCTTTCTAATAACTTCCACAGGCCCCCTGTCAGCATCCAATTTGTTTGTTTGAGACAGATATGTCCTCTTTCCTGAAGGCAAAGATAGGTTAATATTGTCTCAAAAAGTCCATCATCCCACATAAGCTGGTTCCACTCCTCTCAGTGAATCCTAGTTCTTTTCTCAAAATCTGTCAACCTCAGAGTCTCTATTTCTTCATGTAGAACATTGTCTCCTCCCAGTAAGCCCACCTACATACATCTTCAACCTGCCAAAATAATGACAGAGATTGAGGATGGGAAAGATCGATATCTAGATCTGTGGCTAGGGTACAGGGTCTACTGAACAAAGGATTTTGCCCTAGGCTGACCACATGCCTCTTGTGGAAGGAACTATACAGATAAGAAAAGGCTAGAAAACCTAAGACTTGGACTGGGATCCCAAAGGAGTCCACTGGTGAGCCATCCTGTTCATGTGGAACATTTTCTGTACCTTGATCAGAAACAGCCCTAAAATCTGAAATGCATCTGAGAAGGGCTGGAGTTTCTTCTTTTTTCTTAAGCTCACAATCACATTTCAGAAATTACCTTAGTGATGATGAGTAAAGGGCTAGTCTATTGAAGGAGTAAAGACAAGAGTAGGAGAATCAGTTAATGGAAGCATCTGCCTTTTTGTCTGTACCAGGGTTTATTTCAAAAAAAAAATTTCAATAGTTCCTGGGGAACAGGTGGTGTCTAGTTGCACGGAGTTCTTTAGTGGTGATTCTGAGATTTTGGTGCACTTGTCACCTGAGCAGTGTACACTGTACTCAGTGTGTAGCCATTTATCCCTCACCCTTCTCCTATCCACCTCCTAATTCCCCAAAGTTCATTATATCATTCTTATGCCTTTGTATCTTCACAGCTTAGCTCCAGCTTATAAGCGAGAACATACAATGTTTGGTTTTCCATTCCTGAGTTACTTCACCTAGAATAATGATCTCCAACTCTATCCACGTTGCTGCAAAAGCCATTATTTCATTCCTTTTTATGCCTAAGTAGTATTCCATATACACAATACATATATACTATATATATATATTCCATACGTACAATATATATACACATACATATAATATATCCATATATATCCATATATACTATATGGATATATATATATGCCACATTTTCTTTATTTGCTTGACTGATGGGCATTTAGGCTGATTCCGTATTTTTGCAGTTGCTAATTGTGCTGCTGTAGACATGCATGTGAAAATGTCTTTTTCATTTAAAGACCTCTTTTTTTTCTGGGTAGGTACCCAGTAGTGGGATTGCTGGATCAAATGGTAGTTCTACTTTTAGTTCTTTAAGGAATCTCCATACTGTTTTCCACAGCAGTTGTACTAGTTTACATTCCCACCAGCAGTGTAAAAGTGTTCCCTTTTCACCACATCCACACCATATGTTATTTTTTAATTTTTAAATTATGACCATTCTTGCAGGAGTGAGGCAGTATCTCATTGTGGTTTTAATTTGCATTTCCCTGATAATTAGTGAGGCTGAACATTTTTTCGTGTTTGTTGACCATTTGTATATCTTCTTTTGATAATTGTCTTTTCATGTCCTTTGCCCACTTTTTGACGGGATTGTTTGGTTTTTTTTTTTTCTTGCTGATTTGTTTGAGTTCCTTGTAGAGCCTGGATATTAGTGCTTTCTCAGATGAAACAGTATACCAGCTTTTCTTGGGAAATCATTTAGAGAGAAAAGGGAGAATAATTGTTTCTCTCTCTCTCTCTCTCTCTAACTTTTGATTCAATTTTCAAGATTTATATCATTGAATTATCACAACAAACCTACACTGTGGCTACCATTATCATTCCCATTGAATAGGCACATTGATTTTAATTTTCCTTATAATGAGAATAAGATAAAGAGAATGAATGAATGAAATTCTTTAATTCTTCTTACATTTGGGCACAGAGTTGATAGGTAAAAATACAAGAGCACTACCAAAGTCAAAGTTGAACCCTGTAATCTCACAAGCATGTCTCAGGCTAGCTTGGCAGATGTATAATATGTATGCAGTCCTTGGGCAATCAGAGAGAAATACATTAGAGGGTTGCTCTTAGAGTATAAAGGGAAGGTTCTTGAATGAATTGCCCTAGATCAGGCAAGTCACTCCTGGAGTACTAGGAATGCTGAAATGGAGTGGGCCTCTGTCCCTCTGCATTCAGGGATGTAGGAAAAATCAAGAAGCAAGAGTACTTTTTTAGGATACTAAAAATGATTTATCCTCCTACCCCTTAATGCAAATGTATGATTTTTTGGTTTTTTTATTTCAGCTTGAAATGGCTCCACCTGGGGTTATGTTGTCTTTCAATTAATGTGCATTTTTGTTAGTTTCTGGAAATGCTAAAAGCATGTCTGGTGGGTGTAATTCATCTAATGTCAGAACACGAGACAGAGCATGAGAATGTGGAATTCAAAACACACATACACACAAACTCACACTCATACACACTCACACACAGGTTTTCGGGTCTCATTAGATTGAGAGTGCTGATTCTTATGCTCTCAGCCCCACCTTGTGCTTTAGCAAGGGTCTCTTTTGTTTGGAACATCACTTCTAAATTATAATAAAAACATGGCAGCTTTTGGATTTGTATCGATCTTAAGAGCTTCGTGTTGCCTAACATTTTCACAAACCGTTTTTTACAAACCTAAGAGCAATATACAATGATGATGATGAAGCTCTGTTTGCCTATTTTTCTGTCTGTCTACCTATTTATTTACTTAGAAAAAGCAAGAGCTAAATAACCTCCTCTGCACAGGATATTTACTGCTTTAGGGCACAATCTGTTGCACAGTTAAACTGTTGCTAAGGCATCTATTGTCCTAAGGTATGCCTGGGTGGCCCCATGTTCTGTCTTGCTCGGCATCTGTGAGTACAGTGATTCATTGGTAATACTAGTCTTTGAAGGTCATAGTATTGCTAAGTCAAACATGTTTGAAGAGGGGAAAAACAGTGTCATTTTCTGTTGTTTCCATGGAATTTTCTATGACCGCTTGAGAACACATTTTATTTTGAAAGAGGATACACTAATATAGCTAAGAAAAGGAGCAACATTTAATTTTGATTAAGGATTCCATTTTTTTAAAATCTGAGATTTGCCTCTTTACTTTCATTTTCTTATGAAAATAATATCCTAGGGTGTTGCATCACCATCACCATCACCATCATCTTAGCCAACAGTAACTACGTGTAGAACATTTACAAAAAAAGAGGGAAATTTAGAAAGCAGAGACCCTGAGCACACAAAAAATCTGACCCTTTCCTTCAAAGAGGGAATTGCTCGGTAGAGAGTTCCTACCCTCTTTCTACCTTTTTTTCTTTCCTCCTCATAGAATATTTGTAAAGCTAGGAGAGTTCAACATTGATTGAGCCACAATAACCAGTGGGCTGAACTACTGCACTGAAATTCAGATATTACAATGGTCATTTGTGAAGAAGGTGAGGGTGTTCTAGGCAGCTGTGATTTAAAGATGCTTAGTATTTGCACATTCAACTCTCACCCAGACTGTCCTCAAAGTAAGTATTGGGGCATGTGCAAAGGTAAGTAGCGAACTTTATTCTTCTTTAAGACGATAAAAAAAAAATCTTAATTTAATTTTACTTTGTGCTCAGTTGTTCTGTTTGTTTGTTTTGTTTGGTTTCTGCATCAAATGCTGCCTTTACCTCCACATTCACACTGAGATAAAAGTGAATGAGGATAGTTTCCAAAGGTGATTGCTCTTAATTAGATCTTAATTAGATATAAACACTCTGTCAAATAAATATAGTTCTAAATTGAGAACATTAGTTATCCAGTTAAAAAAGGTTTTGTTTGTGTGAAAAGAGTCAGCAAAAATAAAACTTTTGAAGTAACATATCACATCAAATTTGGCCAGGTCAAAATTCAAGAAACTAAAAAAAAAAAAATTTATTGGATTTTAATGATCTGATCTTTAAAATTCAAGACTAAATACCATATAATCATTGACAAATAATACTAATTTTGTTAAACTCAACCTTTTTTTTTTTTTTCTAAATTTTTGAGGCAATGGAACATTCTGTAAACTTCTTAGACTATAGTCTTCTGGAACCATGATTTTACTCATTTTCTAGCTGAGTGAGCTCATGCCTGACTGCTTAGAGCCTAAGTTTCCTCACTTACCTTTTTATAAGATTGATCTTAGGATAAAAGGAGAATTTGCTAGATATATGAGCATACTCAATACTTGGCGAATGTTGTGATTATAACATGGTACTTACTATGTGCAAAGTGCAGTTTCCTCAAAGTGCCCATGCTTGGCAACAATTTGCTTAGCAACACTCCCCACCCCCCACCCCAGTGGAGTCTCGCTCTGTCGCCCGGGCTGGAGTGCAGTGGTGCAATCTCGGCTCACTGCAAGCTCCGCCTCCCGGGTTCAGGCCATTCTCCTGCCTCAGCCTTCTGAGTAGCTGGGACTGCAGGTGCCCACCACCATGCCCAGCTAATTTTTGTATTTTTAGTAGAGACGGGGTTTCACCGTGTTAGCCAGGATGGTCTCAATCTCCTGACCTCGTGATCTGCCCACCTCAGCCTCCCAAAGTGCTGGGATTACAGGAGTGAGCCACTGCGCCAGACCCATTTCTCCCTTTTAAATCACCTTTAATTTTGTATTTTCTATGAGAATAGATTATATAAAAGTTTGACTATGTTTCCCCTTGTTCAGCAGCAACTCACACACCAAAGCAAGCAACATATTCTGTAGTACCCTATTCAATAAAAAATAGCCTTTGCCTATGTATTTTGTCATTGTAAACATTTGAAGCGCAAGCAGTTAATTTTCTACAACCTGTAAAGACTTTGTTTGAGGTCTTTGCACCCCTGGATGAATAATGAATGTTAATTAATGATGACAATGACAACAGCATTTCATGTTTTTACCATGTTGCACTTTACCCATCTCTAAGCCTTTTCCCCCTGAAGTGGGTTTTCTATTATTTTATTCATTATTTTACTCCTGGTAACTTGCGCTTTGTTGAAATACAGCAGATGTCTTCTTCTTGTAGGTTACCATAGCAAATTGCATAAGAATTTGCACCATAAATTATTCATTACATCCAATTTAGTATAATTATTAATTCCAGCATACATTGGTGCCTGATTACATCTCAGTGCTCATTGCTGGATCTTGACCATGTTCTGCTGAAAATAATGATCTGTCATGGCTAGTAAGAATCTAACAAGTCCCACTAAAAGGTGGAAACATTTAATTAATATTGGTTTCATGAAACAATGATGGGTCCAATTGTTACAATCTGTCAGAAATTCTTCCTAAGGTAATCCAAAATCTAACTGGTAATGAATTTAAGAGCTAGCACTGATGTGCAAGCAATCAACACGCTTTCCAATTCAAGAGCAAATTGGGATGTACTCATCCCTCGGTATCTTTCTGCAGAAGTAAATCAGCTCTACTTTCACTGAGAAGCTTTGCTCCCAACATCAGTTCTGGTATTTCAAGCTTTCATGCCTTGTGCTCCCAGTGAGCCCTTTCCTTGCATTAAAGATGCATCCTGTATTGTATGTGAATGTTCCAAGTTGCACTGCCTCCCACGCTGATCTCATTTTAATTCTAAGTTGAGCTGAGCAAAGTTTGCAGTTGCATTTCCCACTGGGATTTTAACCTGGGTAGAATATGGCTGTAGATTCAGTTCAAAAGCTTTCTGGGTGCAAAACCATATTATTCTAAACATCCAGGGAACATCAGTAAATAAATAGGGCCTAATTTTGCTTTCTATTTTTTTTAATGTAGAAAAGAAATAGGTCTCATGTGCAATCGGATTGATGTTATTATATTATTTAATATGCTTTGAGCCAGTTTTTATTTATTTTTAATGGTGTATCTCCTCCAAATCAAGAGACAGATAATATTGTTACTTATTTTTAAATCTACAGAATACATTTGGTGCCATATATTTTAATCCTAGTAGAGAAAATAAATTAAACATGACATGTACAATAACATCTCTATTACTGAGAGCAAATGATGTGCTGGGTACTTTGTGTGTATTTGCTTTCATACTCATAATGGCATTTTAAAGTAGACACTATGGTTCCCATTTTTAAGATGAGAAAGCTGAAGCTTGAGGTCCTCATGTAGTAAGTTGATGAGTAGAGAAATACTCAGATCTGTCTGATGTTAACTATAATCAGCTACTTCAGCACATTTTATTGAAACATATCTGTAAACCAGAGGCATAAGGCAGAGACTGTTTGAACAGCTAAACTGATTAGTTTTTTTTTATCTTTTCTATATTAGACCACTGGGTGCATTTTAATGCTGTGTCTTTGAAACACACATATGGGTAAGATGACTGAAGGGAGAAAGGCAGAACTTATACACTTGCCACCAATTCAATATCAGGTTTTGATTAAATACTCTGTTTCAAGAGGCATGAACTGATAGATATCAGACCGATCTACTGTAGTAATGAGTCATATTACAAAACTATATATTCATCACATTTCAACTCTTGTGACTCCCCTGTGTGTTTTCCCAAGAAAACACTCAAAAATCATTTCTAAGGCTACTTGTGTGTGTGTGTGAATTTTATTTAAAGTACTTTCCTAGAGCTTTGTGGGACTAGGACTTTGAGATCACTGTCAGTTGTTTTCCTTGAACACTCAGGGGCAGTGGATACCTCAGTAGCACTTTGAGTAACCACCTTAGAAAACCATTGATGGGCAAATGCTATCATCTTTGCCCTGCAGTTCAGTGAACACAAGCTGAAGGTCTTCTGCACCACCTAAGAATTTATTAATATCTTTAAGGCTCACTCCATGTGTATCTACCCTGGAGTTCTCCAACATCACAAATATAACTCACGTGTAAGAGAAGAGGTTAAGCTGTTTATATGTAACTGTTCTGTTGGCTTCTGGGACTTCATTATACTTAGTGTTATATCATGCAATTTTAGAGATCTTTTCTGGAACTACTTTGTATAATCCTTAAGCATTACTAAAGCTTGTTACAGTTTTTTTTCCCTTATTTTCACAAGTTTATTGGGTCGCTATAAAGCTGAGAGAAAATCTCCCAGGAGAAAGAATGTGAGATAGCTAGTGTGGGAACAAAGACTGGAAGAACCAGGCAGAATAAGGAAAGCGACACCGTAGAAGTAGGTAGTAAAAACTGAAGGGGAAAAAAGAAAGCTAGACCCACTGACCTGTCTCTCTTTATACACGTGTATTTATCTTGGCATTTTCATGAAAGTGCCAAGTAAAATGCCTGATTATTTATTAATTAATCAATAACATAATTACTCTTACTCTTATCCTCCAGAAGCAGACAATCAGATAATACAAAGTAATTATTATCTCCCTGTTAATTTATTTAACTTTGATTTGTTGAATGCCAGAGGAAAGTTTTAGGAAATGCCTGTGGAGGTTATGCATATCTATAGATGAATAAAAAGAGGAAAATATTTATTTCTAATACAGGTATGATTCAATTCTCAAGAGAGAATTGCAATGTAGAAATAAGAACATGATTTAAGATTACCTAATATAACATGTGTTTTATATTTCTACACGGTAAAAATTCTGTTAGTTTTGGAAAATTACTTTGGAAATATAGGAAATGGTTCTTACCTTTCCCTTCAATTAGAAACTTCCTCCAAATCTATCCTATGTAGTCATTAGGAAAAGAGATATGCATATTGGGGATGGTGGTGGTAATATTTTGACAAAATGCTAATGTATATTTTTCTTTTGCACTTTTGCACATAGCATATTTATAGTTGGACGAAAGCAGCCCTCTGCCTCAGGAATAAGATTCAGAATGTGACAGAGGGGATGGAAAGATAAATATTTCGTCTTCATTTTCTGACATTCAATGTCAGATTTGATGTGATCTCCTTTAGCATATCAACAGCCAGTTTGGATTTTCTTTTTCTTTTTTGAAACAGGGTCTGGATCTGTCACCCAGTTTATTAGTCAGGGTTCTCTAGAGGGATAGAAATAATAGGATATATGTATATACAAAGGGGAGTTCATTAAGGAGTATTAGCTTACATGATCACAAGGTGAAGTCCCACAATAGGCTATCTGCGAGCCTGATGAGCAAGGAAGCTGTCCAAGTCCCAAAGCTGAACAACTTGAAGTCCGATGTTCGAGGGCAGAAAGCATCCAGCAAGAGAGAATGATGTAGGCTTGGAGGCTAAACCATTCTAATCTCTCCACATTCTTCTGCCTGCTTTTATTCTGGAAGGACTGGCTACTGACCAGATTGTGCCCACCCAGATTGAAGGTGGGTCTGCCCTTCCCAATCCACTGACTTAAATGTTAATCTTCTTTGGCAACACACTTACAGACACACTGAGAAACAATTGTTTGCATCTTTCAATGCAATCAAGTTGATATTCAGTATTAACCATCACACCCAGGCTGGAGTGCAGTGGTGCAATCTCAGCTCACTGTAACCTCCGCCTCTCAGGTTCAAGCGATTATTGTGCCACAGCCTCCTGAGTAGCTGGATTACGGGCCTGCACCACCATGCCCAGCTGTTTTTTTTTATATTTTTAGTAGAGTTGGGTTTTTACCATGTTGGCCAGGTCAGTCTCAAACTGGCCTCAAGTCATTTGCCTGCCTCAGATTCCCAAATGGTTGGGATTACAGGCATGAACCATGGTACCTGGCTGGTTTGGATGTTAGACAACATGTTTTTCTCTATGGCACATGTAGAAGAAGTTAGGGAAAAGACCAAAAGGAAGGAAATGAAAGAAGTTGAACCCTTGCACACAGGGGATTAAGGGATAAAGAAAAGGAGTAGAAGACATTAGATACGCAAATGTGGCTAATTCCCACCTGGAATGAGAAGGTATATTATGAAGTAAAGATGTGAAGGGCACTAGCCTTCTTCCATCTTGAGCTATAAGGAAAGATAAGTGTGCAGAGCAATCCAGTACTGACAGTGGCTGATTCCATTTAGTGAAGAGCATGGAATTGCATTCCGGGACTACAGGGTTCAAGTTTAAAATTCCAGCCAATTCTTGTGTGGCTAATGAGTGTGCTTGCTGTGGAGAAAGTAGTAGTGAAAGTGAGATAATGCAATGCAAAGGCTGAGGTGGGCTATTTTAAGAGAGAAGACATGATGGAAGACAAGGCAGAAGTGTACAGTACTGGCAAACGCCAAAGGCCAGAGAAAGACCACACAATGATTTCTATTATCTGCAAACAGTGGCAGTTTGAACCATAAGAATGCACAGAAGTGGAGCCAGTTGTCATTGAAAGGTTACTAACTTGTGCACATCAGGTGGCTTTCCCCTTCCCCCAATGCCATGAGGTCATGTAAACTATTTGTCTTATACCCAGACCACATCATGCAGAGGAACCAGGAAAAGCATCATGAAAATTAGATGTTGAAGCTGAAAAATCATCTCAAATTCTGAACAATACCCACCCAAATATAATTATTTAATAATAAATTATTTAATAATAGTATTACATCAGGCTTAAATAAATAGGATATGATAAACAGGTCAATAGAATCAATACACAAATTCTGAAGTTTTTAGCAAATCAATTTTGTATTGTAGGGAAATTTGTAACTTTGAGAAAAAGAATAAGTTAGGTCATGGCAGTCACGTATATCTTGATGTGTGTGATTCTATGGAATCATTTTATAGAAGCAAGTTTAGTGGAATGAGGAGTTAAAAACTGGTAGAGGAAAAATAGCAGAACCAACTGACCAGAGCAGTCACCACTTTTTCTTCTCCTTCTCCTCCTTAGAAACACTCTCTCTGTTCTCCCAATTTTTATCAAACCGAATACTATATTAGTAAGATGATAATGGAAATCTTGACAGATACTATGAATAATAATTTGTAATCACAAATGATAAAGGAGATATTTTACTAGCAAAACCTATCATCAAATCTTAATTGTCAATAGGCAAATATTTTCTAATAAGGACACCTGTGCTTTTAGCCAATCAGGGAAACAAGAGGAACAAAGGCTCAAACTACTGAAAAATAGTGACATTAAAATTATTGAAACAACCATATGGATAAGGGCTATAAATAATAAGTGTAGGCATATTGGTGCATAAGTAATAAATGTAGCCTTGTGTATAAAGCTTCTGTCCAAAAATGAAAAATGAATTCGTTCTCTAGGAAACTGATATGGTTTTGCTGTGTCCCCATCCAAATTTCATCTTGTAGTCCCCATAATCCCCACATCTCATGGGAGGGACCAGGTGGAGATAATTGAATCATGGGAGCAGTTTTCCTTATCCTGTTCTCATGATAGTGAATTAGTTCTCACAAGATCTGATAGCTTTATAAGGGGTTTCCCCTTTAAATGGGCACTCATTTTTCTCCTTCCTGCTGCCATGTGAAGAAGGACGTGTTTGCTTTCCCTATCACCATGATTTTAAGTTTCCTGAGGCCTCCCCAGCCATGCTGAACTGTGAGTCAATTAAAACTCTTTTCTCTACAGATTACCCAGTCTCAGGTATGTCTTTTTTTTTTTTTGACGGAGTCTTTCTCTGTTGCCAGGCTGGAGTACAGTGGCGCAATCTCAGCTCTCTGCAACCTCTGACTTCCTGGTCCAAGCGATTCTCCTGCCTCAGCCTCCTGATAGCTGGGATTACAGGCATGTGCCACCATGCCCAGCTAATTTTTGTATTTTTAGTAGAGACGGGGTTTTGCCATATTGGCCAGGATGGTCTCGATCTCATGACCTCCTGATCTGCCTGTCTTGGCCTCCCAAAGTTCTGGGATTACAGGCATGAGCCACTGCATGCGCTGGCTCAGGTATATCTTTATTAGCAGTGTGAGGACAGACTAATATAGTCATTTGGTACCGGGTAGCGGGGCACTGCTCTAAAGACACCTGAAAATGTGGAAGCGACTTTGGAACTGAGTAACAGGCAGAGGTTGGAACAGTTTGGAGGACTCAGAAGAACAGGAAGATATGGGAAAGTTGTGAACTTCCTAGAGACTTTGTATTAGTCCATTTTCATACTGCTATGAAGACGTACCCAAGACTGGGTAATTTATAAAGGAAAGAGGTTTAATCGACTAACAGTTAAGCATGGCTAAAAAGGCCTCAGGAAACTTACAATCATGGCAGAAGGGGAAGCAAACATGTCCTTGTTCACATGGCAACAGCAAGGAGAAGAAGAATGAGTAAAAAGGGAAGAGCCCCTTATAAAGCCATCAGATCTCATGAGAACTCACCCACTGTTATGAGAACAGCATGGAGGTAACTGCCCCCGTGATTCAATTACTTCCCACCAACTTCCTCCCATGACACATGGGAATTATGGGAATTACAATTTAAAATGAGATTTGGGTGGGGACACAGCCAAATCATATCACACTTGTTGAATGGCTTTGACCAAAATCCTTATGGTGATATGGACAATAAAGTCCAAGCTGAGGCGGTCTCAGATGGAGATGAGGAACTTGTTGGGAACTGGAGCAAAGGTGACCATTGTTATGCTTTAGCAAAGAGACTGTTATCATTTTGCCCCTGCCCTAGAGACCATGAAACTTTGAACATGAGAGACATGATTTAGGGTATCTGGTGGAAGAAATTACTAAGCAGCAAAGTGTTCAAGAGGAAGCAGATCATAAAAGTTTTGAAAATTTGCAGTCTGACAACGCAATAGAAAAGAAAACTCATTTTCTGGGGAGAAATTTGAGCCTGCTGCAGCAATTTGCATGAGTAACAAGGAACCAAATGTTAATCACCAAGGTAACGGGGAAAATGTCTTCAGGGCATGTCAGAGACCTTGTTGGGAGCTCCTCCTTGTTGACTGGCCCAGAGGCCTAGGAGGGAAAAATTATTTCATGGGCTGGGCCCAGGATTCCCCTGCTGTGTGCAGCCTAGGGACTTGCTGCCCTGCATTCCAGCCACTCCAGCTGTGGCTAAAGGGGGCCAAGGTACAGCTCAGGCCATGGCTCCAGAGGGTGCAAGCCCTAAGCCTTGGCAGCTTCCATGTAGTGTTGAACCTGTGGGTGCACATAAGTCAAGAACTGAGGTTTGGGAATCTCTGTCTGGATTTCAGAGGATGTATGAAAATGGCTGGATTGCAGGTAGAAGTTGCCTTCAGGGGTGGAGCCCTCTTGGAGAATGTCTTTTAGAGCAGTTATCTGAGTGTAGAATGGAAAGGTGGGGTCAGAGCCCCAATACAGAGTCCCCAATGGGGCACTGCCTCATGTAGCTGTAAGAAGAGGGCCACCATCCTCCAGATGCCAGAATGTTAGATCCACCGACAGCTTGCACCATGCACCTGGAAAAGCTGCAGACACTCAATGCAAGACCGTAAAGGCAGCCAAGAGGTGGGGTGGGCTGTGCCCTACAAAGCCACAGGGGTAGAGCTGCCCAAGACCATAGGAACTCACCTCTTGCATCAGCATAATCTGGATGTGAGACATGGAGTCAAAGGAGATTGTTTTGGAGCTTTAAGGTTTAATGACTGCCCTATTGGATTTTGGACTTGCATGGGGACTGTAGCCCCTTTGTTTTAGCCAATTTCTATTATTTGGAATGGGTGCATATTCCCAATGCCTGTACCCCCACTCTATCTGGGAAGTAACTAATTTGCTTTTGATTTTGCAGGCTCATAGGTGGAAGGGACTTGCCTTGCCTCAGATTAGACCTTGGACAGGTACTTTTGAGTTAATGCTAGAATGAGTTAAGACTTTGGGGGACTGTTGGAAGGGCATGATTGTGTTCTGAATTGTGAGGACATGAGATCTGGGGAGGGGCCAGAAGCAGAATGATATGGTTTGGCTGTGTCCCCACACAAATCCCATTTTGTATTTCCTACAATCCCTGCATTTCATAGGAGGGACCAGTTGGAGATAATTGAGTCATGGGTCAGTTTCCCCCATTCTATTCTCATAATAGTAAGTTAGTTCTCCTGTGATCTGTTAGTTATAAAACTAGAAGGGGCTTCCTCTTTCATTGGGCACCCAGTCTTGAATATGTCTTTATTAGGAGCATGAGAATAGACTAATAGAGAAACAAAGCAAGATAACTAAGGAATTAAAAATAGTGAAGGTGTCTAGATAGGGTGTTCATTTATTTTAAAGCTGCTCATATATTGATTGATTTTACATTAATAACATTATTAAAATAGTTTAAAATGTGCATTGTTTTCATGATTGTAGCATTACGAACTAAAAATATGTGAAAAATATTATTTATAGTTTTGCTTGCCAGAGATCACCACCATTTATTGAGATTTTTGTGTTGAATTTTGCTTCCTAAACAGGTACTTTTACATTCCTTAACTTTTATATTACAGTTTTATTCATGACTACACATTCTAAAAAAGTATGCAGATAGATCATTTTTACTTTTTTGTTTAAAAATGCTTGCCAATTATCAAAATTGTGACCAAAGTGCCTTACTATGTCTAGATGGTCACTTTGAAAAAATTATTGCTACAAAAGTCTTTTTGTGAATAGTCAGGGTGCTTGCATATGTGTGGATCTGTATATTTGTAGCACATGTATTGAAGAGATTGGGAGGTTTAGCATTGAGAAGCTTGGAGAAATGACTCTGCAAAGCTGGCACTCAGACCTCTTAGGAGGGTGTGCCACCCCTCTTTTGGGGGCATAATAAGGCTGATCCTGGAAGAGCATGGAGAAACTGGAGGCTGAAATGAACTATCACTAACGGGGAGACCTGTTGCTGCGGTATGGTGGCCATAGCAGCAGCCAAAAAGAAAGGAACAGGCTTTGTCCTTTGGCCTTGCACTCTTCATTGAGTGCTTCCTACTGGAAGAACCTAACAGAAACTTAGCTGGCAAAGCTGAAACGTACTTTCTAGACTCCCAGCCCTAGTAGCACACAATTGAGTATAGAAAGGAAGGTTTGGAGATAAGGAATAAAAAAATCTTAAAAATTAACACAGCACATAAAAGTGAAGTGAAAGTGAACATTTTAAAGATGCTGTCTGTCTTCTGAATTCCAATATTTTCATTAAGAGATCAACTGTCAGTTTTATTGTACTCCTCTGAAAATCATGTATCCTTTTACTCTGGTTGTGTTTTAGATTTTATTCAGTTTTCAGCAATTTATGTGTGAGGTATTTAGGTTTGATGGTTTGATTTTCTTTGGGCTTATTCTTGTTGGGGTTTGCGGAACTTCCTGAATCTGAGCATTGATTAACAACAACAACAAAAAATAGTATTGTAAAATACTTGGCCATTACTTATTTACCATCAGAGAAGATTTTCCTTTTCCTTTGCTAGGCAGCTAGGGTGAGGATCTGCTCACCTTAATCAGACTATGAACTGGCCTGGGTTAAGGCTGAACTGCAGGTGGGTAAGATTCAGTCAACCACGGTTCATCTGATTTTCTAGAGTATAGGTGTCAAGAAATTTCCAGCTTAGCTCTTTAATGTCTTGCCATGCACAGCTTTACAATTTGGCAAGTGACTTGAGGGGCAAACCAGCTTGGCATTTAAAGCCCCTACAGCATACAATTCTGTAATTCCAGGCCCGTGCAATTTCCAGAAATACAGCTGAAAGTTTAACATCTCTCTTCCTGGAGACAAGAATAGATTCTCACCCTCTAATTGTGCTCAGATTGACAAATATTCCCATGCAGGAAGTCTTTAAGGTGGCTCTGTACCAGCAGGAGCAGGGGCAAAGAAAAATACCCTTTTTAACTTCATACCACCTTAGAATATTTTGAAGTTTTAATAACCTTTTGACTTGTTATGGTTTTAATTTGTGAGAAACGGAGACAAGATGAGTTTCAGTGATGTATCATGTTGTTTCACTCTCTCCCAAATTACCCTAGTCTGAAAAGTCAGAATTGAAAGAGACTAGGTTTCCTACTTTCCTTGTTATTCTCTTCTATATATGATATGCTTTTACCCAGAAAATTGTGGATTCTGGAGCTGTTGGATATCCTTCTTTGCAGGATAGTGTTTTGGGGTGCAAGCAAATATTTAACTGCATTTGTAGAGAAGCTTCCCATAGCACCTTGGCTATTTAAAAGGGGAAATTATATGATAAACTATAGGAAGTATCTAAGGGGGCCCAGAAAGGCAATTAGAATTATCAAGCCTAATAATGAGATGTCATAAACATACTATAAATAGTTACATATTTTTAAGACCAAGTTAAATGTACCCTTTACTATTTTCTCTTACCAATTGTATAGGCTTGTTCATATAGTATTAGCCAAGTTTGCAGTTTTGGGCCATGCGAACTTTGTAAATACATTTTCCATATTTTTACACCTGTATATCAGGAATGGTAATTCTCTTCCCCTTTTTAGCCCTCTTGAAAGGGGTAAGAACCAATAGAGTTCTTGGGTGTTGGGGGAGATTTTTGCAGGCTCCCACTAAATATAAGTTTCTGGAAGAGTTTTCAAATGTTTTCTTTTATAAATTTTATTTTTCCCATGGTGATCACAGACAAATGGGCACACACAAACACACACACACACACACACCATGAATGCTCCTATTGTAACACAGATATAAAGAAGATTACAGCTTATTAGGGATAGCAGATGAGACTATGAAATCTAAACACATTCATTTAAGACATATGATAAGAAGTCAAAGTAATGGAGAAGCCAATGCTTCTTTAGATCAGCATTTTGTTAAGTTCTTGATTTTTGCTAGCTCTAAAATTTGGAGGGGCTATGAATTTAGTAGAGTGAGTGGTATCTGTGGGTTTACAACTCTCAGCTATGGAATGTTTCTTACAGGAAAGAGAAAAAGGGAAACTGAGGCTGGGCCTTGGACAATATATATAACAAACAATAGGAGAAAATTAGGTTGTAAGTCTTGAAGATGCCTCCAATAAACATCTGGGAAATAAGCTTCTAAAAGGAATTCAGAGCACAGATTTTCAATAAAGCGTCAATAGCCCATACATTCTGTGCCAATAGGCACTTGGAGAAGGATATGGTATTAATGTGACACCAACATGTATATCCTTTGCAAGTTAAATATAAGGTAAAGTAATATTGTGACCTTTATTATTATTTTTAATGGGCATAAATTCAAATATATACTTTTTTTCATGGCAACAAGTTGGCTGAATGTTTGCACCATCCACACCATCTAAACTATATAAGAAGATAGACATTGAAAGAATTCTAATAACTTTGATCCATTTGTGGAGTTTGACTTACCATGTGTGAGCAGAATCTGTCTTTTATTGGTGATGTTTGCATCACCATTATGGGTAAAGCCTCACCATTTAAAGAAAACAAGCATTTGGTCACAAGATGTATTAAAACACCACTTTTGGAATATTTATGTGAAATAAAAATAAATTAACCATTCTTATCTGGACAACAACCAGAGTTGCTTCCTGTTCCCATTTATTTGGTAAATAGAGAATTAACTATCTAGATATCTATCTATGTATATATATGTGTCTATCTATCTATGTATCTATCTGTCTATCGAATTTATCATCTGCCTATCTATATCATTTATGAAGGACCTAACCATCATCTTCTTACATATAATTAACCACTATTTATGTGTGTCATTATGTTTTTGGTTATTCTTTATATTGGGTGATTATAATAATTATCAGTGTATCCTGGGAGAATAATCTACTGAGGATACAAAACATAAAGGAAAAAAAGTATCATTTCTAACAGTGGGGAAACTGCAATTGCTACATTGCTCGAATTTAACCCCAAACATTTTTATATATATATATATACACACACACACATACACACACAAATTATACACATTATATACATATATATACACATATACACACTATATACATATACGTATATATACACGTATACACACTATATACATATATGTATATATACACATATACACATTATACACATATGTGTATATACACATATACACATTATACACATATGTGTATATACACATATACACATTATACACATATGTGTATATACACATATACACATTATATACATATATACACATATACACATTATATACATATACATATACACATTATATACATGTATGTATATATACACATTATATACATATATACACCTTATATACACATACACATTATATACATATATACATGTATACACATTATATACATATATACATATACACATTATATACATATATACATGTACACATTATATACATGTATACACACATTATATACATATATACATATACACATTGTATACATATATACATATACACATTATATACATATACACATATACACATTATATACATACATACATATATACATTATATACATATGTGTGTATATACATATATAGATTATATACATATGTGTGTATATACATATATACATTATATACATGTGTGTATATAGATATATACATTATATACATGTGTGTATATAGATATATACATTATATACATATGTGTATATACATATATACATTATATACATATGTGTATGTATATACGTATATACATTATATACATATGTGTATGTATATACGTATATACATTATATACATATGTATATACGTATATACATTATATACATATGTATATACGTATATACATTATATACATATGTATATACGTATATACATTATATACATATGTATATACGTATATACATTATATACATATGTATATACGTATATACATTATATACGTATGTATATACGTATATACATTATATACGTATATGTGTGTATATACGTATATGTGTGTATATACGTATATACATTATATACGTATATGTGTGTATATACGTATATACATTATATACGTATGTGTGTATATACGTATATACATTATATACGTATGTGTGTATATACGTATATACATTATATACCTGTATGTGTGTATATACGTATATACATTATATACCTGTATGTGTGTATATACGTATATACATTATATACCTGTATGTGTGTATATACGTATATACATTATATACCTGTATGTGTGTATATACGTATATACATTATATACCTGTATGTGTGTATATACGTATATACATTATATACATATGTGTATATACGTATATACATATGTGTATATACGTATATACATATGTGTATATACGTATATACATATGTGTATATACGTATATACATATGTGTATATACGTATATACATATGTGTATATACGTATATACGTATATATATTATATATATGTGTATATACATATATACGTATATATTTTATATATATGTGTATATACATATATACATTATATACATATATGTGTATATACATATATGTATATATACATGCATACATATATACATATATGTATATACATACATATATACATTATATACATATATGTATATACATACACATATACATATACATACATATATACATTATATACATATATGTATATACACATATACATAGTATATATATACACACACATATATACACACACACACATATATACTATGAAGTTTCTTGCTAGAAAGATAAGGGAAAATAGCCATAATTCAATAGCATTTACAATCAAGTTTCAAATAACTGTCAAAAGTTTCCTTTAAATGCTAATTAATAAGTTAGTTGTTCCTCTCTCATATCAAGGGACTGTGCTCTATGACACACAGTAAATGCTCTGTAAAAGAAAGTTCACATACCTTTAGGTTATGCCTGACTGTAAGCAAAATGGGAAAAGAAGGAATAAGAGATGAAGCACTTGCCAAAGTTATCATTCACTTGAAGCTTCTTTGTGTCCTGCGGTCTGAGAATTCTATCAACAGAGTGAGTGAAAACAGAGCCCACCAGAGCCCTAGAGAATATGCCTCAGGAAACTGCCTGGCCTGTGGCATTAGGGACTGAGAGAGGTAGTCCTTGTGCAATTTCTACAGCTCAGCTTTCTGCAATTTACATATTCTGATTGGTATAAAACAAAACAAAACAAATATTACCACTGCTGTCAACACTGCCATGACAGTCTAAACATTTTCTGATTTTTGAATTATATATTTGCTCCTCTCCTTTTCTCTTACTCATAGTTGTGCATAATTAGGCTAACTCATAGTCACCTTCTTAATGGTATACTTCAAAAACATGCAGTTGCAGAGTAATATACATACAGTGCTGTCATATATCACAAGAGTGTAGGTTAACCCCAGAAATTTTCTTTGTACTCTCTTTATTACATTACCACCAATGGTATCTCTATTCTCAGTTTCAACACCACGAAAGTATCCTTTCTGCTTTTATTCAATATGAGATTGCATAGTTTGTTCTGTTTTGTACCTGGCTTCTTTTGCTCAACATTATATTGATAAGTCCATTCATATGCATGTAACTATAGAGTTTTGATTCTTGTTACTATATTTCATTGTGTGAATATCCCATGATTTACTTATTATTTCACTTTTGGTGAGAATTTAAAAGTTTTAAAATGTAATTTTTGAAGAGCTATAAAGAACCACTTTACCCAAATATACCTTTCCTCACTACTCTTCATGCTGACTGGAAATCCTTCTTGAAAATTGTCTTTAGCTAAACACATAACTATAACCTCATGAGTAGGTCTTAGTAGCTCCTTTATGGGCTGGCGTCTACTTCTCCATTTCTCCTATATCACTACTTCCTCTTACTGTTTTTGCTGCAGCCACAATGAATTACTTTAAATATTTTTTTCTCTGTGCATTTCACTTGGATAGTTTCTATTACCAGGTCTTCAAGTTCACTATTTTTTTTTTTACTGTGATGTTTAATCTGATGTTATTCTCATCCATCGTATTTTTAAATCTAAGATATATTTTCCATCGCTAGGAGTTCAGTTTGGCAGTTTTAAAAAATATCTTCCGTTTTTCGTCATTGTGCTTATGCCATCTTCTGTCTCCTAGAACATGTGTCATATATTTATAATATAAAACAAATATTTTAAATATTTGTTTAATTCTATAATCTGTGCTATTTCTATTAACTGGGATGTCTCCTGCTTTTGTGTCACATTTTTCTGCTTCTGTTAACTTCTGAGTGGATGCCAGACATAAATTTTATGTCTTTGGGTGCTGGATTTTTCTTTTAATCCTTTTATTATTTAGAGTTTTGTTATGTGATGCAGCTAATTTTGGGCCTTTTGAGTCTTGTTTGTAAGCTTTTTTAGGAAGGATAAGACAGCCTTATTTAACCTCACTCTACTGAAGACTGTACACTCTTCATGTGTTAGGAAGTCTCACTACTGTGGCTGGGGATATCACTATTCCCCACCCTGTATGAACTCCAGTGATTTTTTCAGCTGCTCCTGTCTGGTGATTCTCCAGCCTCAATAGTTTCCTCGTGTATACATGCAGTTCGGTATTCAGCTGGAGATGTGGGGGACCCTCTGAAGATCGAGTTTTGTTCATCTGAGCAGATTGTTGCCTTATAGCACTCTCTATTTTTAGCCACCTTGCCCTCCCAAAACTTTATAGTCTGACTCCTCAACTCAAGGAGATTTCCTGGTAAATTTAACTTGTCCCTACAGGTACTGTCACCTGGAAACTCTCTCCAGGCAGTGAGCTAAGGCACTTGTAGGCCTGATCTCACCTCATTTTGTCTCCTCTCTCATGATCCCTGTCCTGTGATGTCTATTGACAAGTAACTAAAAATGCCTGTTTTGTATATTTTTCTAGTTCTTTTATTTTTTTTTTGAGACAGAGTCTCACTCTGTCACCCAGGCTGGAGTGCTCTGGTGTGATCTCGGCTCACTGCAAGCTCCACCTCATGGGTTCACGCCATTCTCCTGCCTCAGCCTCCCGTGTAGCTGGGACTACAGGCGCCCACCACCACACCCAGCTAATTTTTGTGATTTTTTTTTTTTTTTTTTTTTTTTTTAGTAGAGACAGGGTTTCACTGTGTTAGCCAGGATGGTCTTGATCTCCTGACCTCGTGATGCACCTGCCTCGGCCTCCCAAAGTGCTAGGTTACAGGTGTGAGCCACCGCGCCCAGCCCATCTAGTTCTTAATGGTTGAAGGTAGGACAGTAAATCCTTGGTTACTCCATCATGACTAGAAGCCGAAGTCACTACCCAGAACCACTTTAATTTGAAAGCAAATTTTGATCTCTGTTTCTGAGGCTGGCACATACTGTTCTTTGTCAGTCTCTCTCACCTCATTTTATTTGACTTATCTAATATGAAAGAGAATCAATAAATGTTTATTACATAAATGAATAAAGGAATAATACCTTTAAGATAAGATGACACAATAATTTTTATGATGTTTTTTGATTAGCAAATTGATCCAGTTTTTGAGTTGAGCTAGCTAAGTACTATTTTCTATATTCTCAAGAGAGGAAGTTAGGACTTAGATGTGTATATAGAAGTTAAGAAAGAACTGTATTTTCAGGTCTTGCCCTTGAAACCATACCTGACTGTACACCATAGCAGAGGCTCAAAAACCCAAAAGGCACAGAAATGGGGAGGGAGTTGAGGAAAGGAGAGAGAAACAACAGAGAATAAGGAGTTGTTGAAGGGACAATACTTTGTTATTTTGCTAGGGCTTGCCTGCTTCTTAAAAAGAGTCACTTATCACATCATATTCAAAATCCATGATCTCTTAAGGTTGGAAGTCATTTTGAGCATAGCTATGTAGCTATTCCATCAATGTAAATAAATTACTTAGCCAATAAGCTTGCATTTTAGTGATGGAGAAAATTGGCATTTTTTTTTTTAAAGAATACTTGATTCTCTTTCCTATGATGTAAAACAGCACAGAATGAGTGCACATAGTCAAATTGGAAAGTGGCCCTATGTCATACTTACATTAGGCAGTTTAGGTAATGGTTGTTGATTCTCATTGCCTTTTCCTTTTTACCCAAACTGCACCAGAATGAAAAGAACATTATGAATATTACTGGTTTTTTTTCTGAAATATTCTTTGTATATGTGAGTCTTTCTTTTAGTTTGCAAAGAACTTTCTTATATATTTTTCTCTCTGATCAAAGCAGCAATAATATAGTGAGTGTTGAACAGGTATTACTACCTGTCTTTATATTTCAGAGCCTCACATATACATATATATAGAGAGAGAGAGAGAGAGCATCTTTTATAAATAGTGTAACTTCATATTGGTTTTTATATTGTGATTCTTGAAAACTTAAGATTTCACAGACCCCATAGAGGCAAATATGGAGGAAAGCAAAGGGGAGACCAAGCAGGGCTCTAGGACCCTCACCTTTACACCAGCTAGAAATGCTCTGCTTCTTCTCTTTTATCTGTGAAGAAGAATTTGCATTAAATCATCCTCCCTGCCTCCCCTGGTACTGTTATAATGAACTGACCTGAAAATAAGTGCATTAAGTGTCCACAGAACTAAAGACACTAATTAGTTCACTTGGGGATCAAATCCATGATAACAGACTGATTCATGCTTTTCTCTATCCCCAAAACTATTCAGATAAAAGCAAAGAGAGAAAATAAATCTATCATAAATATGACAATCCTCAAGAACAAACACTTTAAGTTTCAAATATGATCTGGTTGATTCTGTCAAAGGAAAATAATTCTATCACTAGTTAAGAATAAGTGATAATTGAGTCTGGACAAGTAGCAAGTAAGATTTCACAGCAAAAGAAAGGCAAATAGCCAGTAAACATTAAAAAGGCTTAGCCTCTGTTGAAAGCAAAAAAAAAAAAAAATTATAACAATATTACAGTGAGGCTATTTTGAGACTTTCAAGTTGGCAAATATGTTTTAAATTATTATATAAAATGATGATAAAACTGTCTCTTCATACACTGTTGTACATAGTACATACTAGTGAATTATTTCTGGAGGGTAGTTTAGCATTTTGCAAGAGCCTTAAGCGTATTCTTATGATTTGACCAGTATATTCTACTTTCAGAAACATCCAAAGGATACAACCTCATATTTGGCAAGAATACATACTCAAGTTTTATGTTAGCAGCGTATATAACTTAGGCTCTTTTAAGGAACAGTTGCAAGTTTACCTTCAGGCATTAGGGGCTTATTGTAAAGCCATGAGATTAAATGAAGAATACAGACTTTCCCAGGCCAGGCCTAAACCCAAGTGGTATTTGATTTAGAAGGAAGGGGGTAGGGATGGTCATTTGGGACATGCTGAAGTTCTTCAAAAGCCGTCATCTTGTCCCATCCTTAGCAGCGTGTGCCCACTGCTTTCTCCTCCCACAGGTTACCATTTTGTTTAAGGAGCTTCATTTGTTCATTGTCATTCTGACTCGCATATTTTGTCATTTCCTCGAAACTACTACTCCCAGGTTCTGATGATCACTTTCTCTCTTTATTTTGGTTTCTGTCCTCAGAAAGAGATTTTGAACTTCTTTGAATGTCTTGATTGCACTTTTGCAAGAAAAATAGTTTTTGTTTTCATTTTTGCCAGAAACTTTATTGATTATTGTCCAGTGCATTGGTAAAATCCCCAAATGTGAAACAACTTATTTATCCAAAAAGAGGAGAACTGGCACAGACATGGTACTACACATATACGTTACACAATGTTATACAACAATTATACATGTTTGCTGATATTGTAAGAAAAATGTATATGATAAAGTTTAAAGTGAAAAAGTATTCAAAACTATATATACTGAGTAGTGCCAATTTTAGAAAAATATATACATAGAATATAATATTGAGACAAAATGCAGTAAAGAGTTGAGGAATTACTAGATGGTGAGATATAGTGATCTTTATTTTTCACTTTATGTATTTGTTTCCTAAGTGTCTTTTGAGTCTGTGTTGCTTTTATGATAATAATGCTATTTGATTAATTAGAAATCAAAATAGATTTGAAAATAAAAAATTAGGTGACACACTAGATGAGAGAAATATTTCTGGTATTACTCATGAATGATGCTTGTATTTATGGAAGCAGGAGCTGAGAGTCATTAACTTATTTAACCCAATAAAGTATACTCCTTAGGAAAGTGACTGCACATTCAGAGTTCTTCTATGCTGCTTCAGGGCTCCTTTCTTTAAAATGTTAAAAGGATCTTATCACTTGTTTCTCATCCACTCACAGGCAATCTTTCTCATCATTTTCCAAACAAATGGCCAATCAATAACCATGGTGAGAGTGAGTGGCTATACATTTCTGTTTTAAAGAAGTAGCACACTTATCATTTACCATAAACCTTCTCAGTGCTTCCTAAAAGGGCAAAAAAAAAAAAAAAAATTAACAGAATGAATCTAAGCCAGTCGTGTCCCTTGGTAACTATTTATTCATATTTAAAGATATGCTCACACCAAAATAAAGGTCTACATATTTATGTGTATCTGATACATCTCCCTTGGAAGATGGTGAGGAGATCCTGGGGCCTACAAACAACATTGGACTCATCTTTACATGCTCTCAGCAACTCGTATATAATAAAATATAAAAAAAAAACCACTGAATTTGAGAGCTGAAAGACTTTAGCAATTATATGCTCCCTTTATTTTGTAGCTTAGCAAACTGAGGCCCATAGAGAATAAATTATTCTCTCAAGATCAGACAAGTCAATGGAAGAACAGAGGAGAAAACAAGATTTTCTGATGTTAACTTGGAAACCCTGCTCCCTCAAAGATTAGAAACCTCTCTTGTCATTTGCAGCTAAACTACCTGTACCGAGTTAGTGTCCTCTTCATTAATCTTCAGATAAAAATAATTCAGTGGCTTTAGATTCCAGTGAGAATGGTTTTCCATTTTCTTCCTTCTAGTTTTTTCTTTCTTGTTCTTGTATATATTTAGGGAGTAAAAAGATGGGTAGTAATATTTATTACTGTGTTTAAATTTAAATAGTATTTCAGAATAAATAAGTATTGAAGAGGAAAAGGCTTAAATGAAAAACAAGCTAGAAAACAAACAAACAAACAAAAACCTATGGAACCAACCAACCAAATAGAGAAAAACAAACAAACAAACAAACAGTAAAGAAAAACTACAAACAAGTCATCAAAACCTAAAAACTTGCATCCTTTTGATACCAAGTGATCTTCTTTTTTTAAAAAAAAATGTGAATTTAAGCTTGCATATTTGAAAACTCATATGATCCTAGAGGTTTCTAATTTTTGCTGCTGACAAGCAGTTGGCCAGGGTCTTTTTAAAACAAAAACATTATTAACAGATTCAAGGTTCTTTGCCTTTTCCACTTTTAAGCATTGCTTGCAAAGAACAGCAGTTGAGTTGAATTGGGTTGGCAGTGACTTTAAAAACCTACAGATGTACACAAACAGATTTCTCTGTTCGTTTTTCCACTAAGGCAAAGTAAGGCTGGTTGATACAGAGAGTAGAAAGAATTGTTTGCACCAGCATATTTTTACTTGCATCTCTGCTCACCCTACCACTCCCAGAAATATATGGTTTAGATTATTCCTTTATAACAGAGTTCTAAGATGAAAAATTTGGTTTACAGTTCCCCCGGCCTCAACCCTAAAGAATTTCCCATAATGATAGTAAGTTACAGGTTTGTACAAAAATGTGAAATGAGATTAAAAAGTGTAGGAACTATTATTTCAATATAATATTATACAATATCATATCAATATTTTTGTCAGTTTTAAAATGCTATGATTTTTCATTTATTCTTAACTTAGTGGCATATGGTTGTCATGCTAACAAACACTAATGTAAAACTTTCTTATAAAGACTAGTACTGATGTCTACATTTGAGGACACATGTGCATAAATCAACCAGTTTTGATATAGAAAGTTGATGAAAAAAGACCATTATAATGAAAACCTCTTTTAAAAATAAATTCTATTTTAAACACTCAGGTGAGTCATATAAATCTGTATATTGTTGTTGTCAAAATTGGATGTTTACTTCCTTTCACTTTTAAAAATTCTAACTTTAAAACGTTGCTGTGTGATAAGTTATATCCAAACTTAAATGATCAGAGAAGGTGATTCTGCATGTGATGAGCATAACTAGTTTACTCATCTTCCAATATTTTTGAGATAATCATAATCATAATTAAAGATTTTGTGCACTATTGATAGCATATATGCAATGTGCATTCAATATTTAAGAACTTGTTTTGAAGAGAGGATTATTTCTATTTCATGTGGAAGTCTGACAGAGTTTTACTAATGATTTAATCAAGCATCCCAAGAAACTATAACAGTAGGGCACATATTCCCAATGATGAAAACTGTGCCCAATTTAAATACAAGATGAATATTAATGGGATGCTTTCTTCCCTTTCAAATGCCTTCCCTGTTTTACTCTTTCTTGGGTCATTGGTCTTAAAGCTGAGTTTTAAATCATTTGAACAGTTTTATTGTCTATAAAATTATGCATAAAATTTATACATATCCTGTGAGACTGTCCAGAATAAATTGTATTAATTTGTATTAATTATTTTATTTGCTGAAATGTTCTTTCTCTTGCTATGCCACATGCATTCAATTATGGGAACTGGGAATGCTTTAAAATACCACATTTTGGCTTGAAATGTCTTGAAAATCTTTGGGGGACTTTAGCTTTCCTTTAATAACAAGTCCAAAATTGTGCCTACTGGGCCTCTCCATAAATAGAAAGATTGCACGTTGCTACAAAAACAGTATTGTCATATGGTGATATCTGTCAAATGGAGAATAACTCCACAGCACAGAAAAGAGCTGGGGGAGGAAGGAGGACATAGGCATTCAAAGGTGAAAACTACTTTTTTCCCCTGGAAGATATATATTTTTTAAGACAACAAGAAAAAAGAGTTGTATTTTTTAGTCCCTCTCTCCCCAGGCTTTACAAATTTTAGACTCTCTGTTGTTGAGTTAGAAAATTAGAGCTATGATTACCCTAAAAAAGTTTTACTTGTCAGAATTTCTTCCCAGCATGTAAAACACCTCTTTGTAGCGTCTCATGACACATTTTCACTTCTATAAGACATACCATGGAGAACATCTTGTCCAAAAGACTCAGTGTCAATGCTTTTCATACCATGCCAATTGATTCTAAGAATTTTCTGCTTTATTTTCCACTGGGTAAATCTTTGTTACTTTTTGGAGGATGACAAATTTAATTTAGATCTGAATTAACCAAAGAGAAACAAAGAAGAACTATTTGCATTCAGTGTTGGTTTTACAAAATAAATTGATATTCAATGAGCACAAGTGTATGGAAATATGTTTAATATTAACATATTAATGTTAATAAAATATATTTTATAAAAATCTGGTTAATAAAGAAATAGAAAAGTATTTCAAGACTAATAGTTGATGATGAATAGAAAATGACTATCAATATAGTGGTCCTTCAATTTTTTCAAAAAGAGCAAGGTATGAAATGGGTGAGATTTTTAAATCTAGTGGCTTTCTCTACCTTTGTTCTTCCAAATTTTCTATTTTAGTAGTACCTCGGCAAACCCAGCTTCCCACAATATTGATTGTTTCTGTCCTTTACTTAAAAATCTGATTTCAGAAATATTGTATAATATATTGGAAAGGGCCTGAATATTGAACTATGAAGGAAGACATCAAGACCTGGTTTTGTTTCTTACCAACAGTGTGTCCTTGGACCAGTGATGGGCTGCTAAATGTCTAACAATGGGCTCTTTGTGGTGGGGGGGAGCTTTAAGTGTTTTCTGTTCTTACTGTATAAATTCTATCATGGCCAATTTCAAGCTATCAAAGAGATATCACTGTATGCAGAATTGAGAAGAAACGTGGACAACCGGCTGGCATGATCCCATAGCAGCTGGCTTCACCACATCACTGTTGTGAACAGACATATCACTCTTCTAACTCTATTTTCTCTCCTGTAAAAATGAAATAATAATGTGTTTCTCACAGACAGTTGAGAGGATTCAATAAACAAGATACTAGTATGTTTAGTTCATTAGAGAAATATAGTTAGATTAAAGATCAATGCTGAAAGCCTCCAAGCCCTAGGCAACATTTCAGTAAAGCCCAATAGAGAATGGATACTCATCACATTTATGAGGCAGAAAAGTAGGAAGAACAGATGACAGAATGGAAGACAGAATCAAGAATAAAAAAAAGTTTTGAAATATTTGAGTAATGGGTATATCAGAAAATATCCTGGTAACACATGCACATGTGTTAAAAAACACATGCTGCTAAAAAAGCACAAACATTAAGCAGGTGAGGAAGAGCTCATTTTAAAGACAGATTTAGGGGATTTGTAAGACAATATGCCTTGTATGGTGTCAGCAAAACTTATAAACTCAGAAGTAGGTTATTTCAATTAGGGAAGTAAGAATCCCTCTCTAATCAATGGTTGCCAGTTTCTACCTGGAAAATCTGCCTTCTGTTCTGAGTGTTTAAACATTAAGATTAAAACAGAAAGCTTGCAACACATGAGTAGATTAATCAGATTTAGAAAATAGTTAAAAATCTATTAATTGAAGGAATTACAAATGTTAAGTTTGGAAAAATGAAGATGCAATGAAAATGTGATTGCTAACATTAAAATGAAATATATGAAAGTTCATCTTATATATGATTTCAAGAAAAAAAACCAGTGTTGAAGAGTTTTAAGAAAATTAATTTTGCCAAAGTGTATGAAATTTCTAAAGATAAAATTACCTTTTTTTGGAAACCAGGCTCCCCAACATGATACCCGGTTGGATAACAAATGGATGAGCAGATGAGAGGAATGGGATTTAATGATGTGAAGCATAGTTGTGAATTATGACATCAAGCTTCCTTTCAGTTGTAAGTTGGTATATTTTTGAGTTTCTGTTTTTAGAGATAATGGAAAAAAGAATATTATCAGAAGTCCAGGGGTAGGGACAGCCTTGAAAACTTTCAAACTTAATTTGTCACCATAATTTCAGATATGAGAAATTCGTATGAAAAATCAAAGCACTAAAAAGGTGACCAAAGGCAACTACTTTAGAATACCATATGGAAGATCTCCTTGGTTGGTGAGGAAGATGGAGAATCATTACCACCAGTGAAATTTTACAACATGGTGTATTAACTATTGTTGTCACTCAGCTGATAACACTTATGATAGTGTGAAAGGTCTGTTTTTCACCTACGCAATTTGTGGCCCAAAATTAAGAACTATTTAATCATACACTTTCGAATCTCTGAACAATGCATGCTTTACACCATTTTCTGATCCCTCATTGTAAGTTTATTTTATTTTATTTTTTATTTATTGAGACAGGGTCTCCCTCTGTTGCCCACGCTAGAGTGCATTGACATAATCACAGCTCACTGCAGCCTCAACCTCCATGGCTCAAGGGATCCTCCCACTTCAGACTCCCAAGTAGCTGTGACTACAGGGATGTGCCACCATACCCAGCTAATTTTTTGTGTTTTTTTGTAGCGATGAGGTTTGCAATGTTGCCCAGGTTGGTCTCGAACTCCTGGGCTCAAGTGATCCCCCACCTTGGCCTCCCAAAATGCTGGGATTACAGGTATAAGCCACTGTACCAGGCCATGAAGTTTATTTTAAATTTGCCCAATATAACCTTGCCGTTTGAATAGTACATGATTTGGGAAAATATTTATTAACCTCTGATATTTAGTCATCCATCACATATTTCAAAGAAGCTTACATTTTCTGTCTTCATTGCTGTACTACAGATTTATACATGTTCTTAGCTTCCTTCCTTTCCCTGGCACTAGCTGGGACTCTCAGGATGAAGCCTCTGTACTCATGGGGCAAATATAAATTTTTCTACTACCCTTGAATTTGGTATATATTCTCCCATTTAATCACATATTAACTAGCTTTAGCTTAAATAAATCTCAAAATCTATTATTAGTTCTTCAAAGGAAAAGGCTTTGATCCCCTCAACTAGAGGTTTTAAGATTCTTTTATTTGCTAATCCTTCAATCTCAGCATGGGCCCATTGTTGTTTCAGTTAAGTCCTCAACAACCACCCTAAGGTAATGTGAAGAGTTATCTGAAACTACTGCAGACTTGGTCTTCTGGGGATTGCCCCCATTTTTCTGTACTATGTTACCAGGGCCCTGTGTCTTTCAGGGCCTGAGATTGGGGGTGTTGGAAAAAATCTCCAGCATCCTGGTTGCTTGCATATTCTGTAGTAAGCCTGAAGCTGAAATAAAAATTCTAAAACTATTGACGATTGTTTTCTTGTCATTAATTTGGTGTTGATATGCATGTAGTTGAGGGGGTTTTTATCAGTTGAAGTATGTACTACTGGAACATACTTACCAGCCTGTTTACATTGAAAAGTTATATACTTTTGAGCAGGTGTCTTTTTGGCAGAAGCTAAAGACTCGTTCCCTGCATCTCTCCGTTAGACTAGAGCGTCTAATCCCTGTTATCAATGCTTTACATGAAAGGTTTGAAGGGATCACCAACTGCCAGCATACAGGTTTAAACCAAGTGAAATACAAAATCTTGAACTTAAATTCTGCTCTAGAGACTTGGGGAGGCTGCCAGCTCCCTGTCTCTGACAAGCCAGCTTTTAACGGATGGGCTAAATTCCCCCCTCTATTCATTACCACAGACATAGTGGGTGTTTTTGCAATTGCTCTGGAAACCCCTTTCTTGCCAACTGGGGAAGTTTCTTCCTTCTCTTTAACCAGTGTGTGTTTCATTAGTTGGCAAATGCTGGGGAGCTGTGCCTTATCTGGCAGCCATTACTTCAGCAAAGCTCATTGGGTTCTTTTCTACTTTACCTTCTCTAGGAGGCCTTCTGTATGAGTGGCTACACTTTCTGATGACTAGCAGCCCTCTTATTGGCAACACTCATAAATTCTGGCTTAAAAGTTATCATTCTTTCAGGCAGTTATCAAGTCATTGCTTTCCTTGTTAAGGATGATTCAACGTTTCCAGGTAGGAGTTTATATCAACCTCAGTGTCATCCCTTTGACAGACTCTCAGGAGCTTGTTCAGCTGGAGTTCAAAGACTCTATATCCCAATGATAAACAACAATTCCTATGAATAATTTCAGAAAATCATATATATTTGTTGATTTATGGATAGATAAATGAATTATACACTTTTTACTAAACTCGTATGCCCTGTAGACCTTTTTTCCCCACCTCAAACTATGGTCTACAGGTCACAAGCAAATGAATTCTCAGAGATACTTTCTTATCAAAGTGTGCTTGTGTTCCCAGACCAAACTGAGGGTCAGGCTGCTCATTTTCACAGCCCAATAACAAAATGCAGATGAACTGGAAGAGAAGGGAGTTTATTTCTGTAGCTGGTTACAGGGAGAAGACCTGGAAATTATCACCAGACCAACTCAAAAGTACAAAGTTTTCCAGAGCTTATCTGCCTCCTAAGCTATATGTCTACATGCAAGTGTGCATTCAATTAAAGACATAAGTAATTAACTTCTTTTAATCTGTAACTAAGATCTGAGTCCTGAACACCTTCCTCTGGAGCCTTGGTAAATTTACTTAATCTAAATGGGTCCACATGCTGGGGTGATTACCCTTATCTTTTCTCCTGCTAAATCATGGAGATTTGGGGAGTTCCTTCAGACCACCAATAAACTTGTTTGTGGAGGCCTAGGGAGTTTCTTCAGACCCCCAATAAAACTTGTTTAATCCTAAATGGGTCCTGTTAAGATTTCCTTTGCTATCTTCTCATGCTTCAATGCCCAGGAAAGGCCTAGGAAAAACTCTTGCTGGGCTTTCGTTACCTCCCAGGCTTTGTATAAGAGCAGTGGCTCTTTCAGCTTTTAATATTTATCTTAACCACTTAGTCAGTGCTGAAACAGTTGTTATGGAGATCTGTATTAGTGAGACCTGGCTTGCCACACTTGGAACCTATAGAAATTAGTCTCAAAGATGGTATTCTCATTCTTGTGAAATTCTGCCTTCCATTCCACCAGGGTTTGTCTATATGACTAATGGAATATGGCAGAAGTGATGGTAGGTCGCTTTTGAGAACAGAATGTAAAGGACACAACAACTTCCATCTTGGTCTCTTAGCCTCTCTGTCTCTTGGATGACTTACTGGTCATACAGACAAACACTGGTAGAATGAGTCACTTTGGTGAGTCATCTAAGAGACAGAGAGGCTAAGCAACCAAGATGAGAGGCAAGTGACAGAGGAAGATCCTGACTCACTTTGGTGTGTCATCTAAGAGACAGAGAGGTTAAGTGACCAAGTTGTCCTACACAGAAGCCCTACAGAAAGGTCCATGTGGCCAGGCACTAAGGTCTTCTGAGAGAATCTGGGCAATGGAGGGCACCTGGTAATGTTATCTCTTCCAAACACCTGCCCTTCAGCAAAACCACACCTGGGGTAGACTGAGCCAGACAGAATCAACTTTGTTTTAAATGTACAAAGTTAGGCCTTCTCTGGAAGTCACATATTTGAAATATCAAGTCAGAAAATTCTTTTTCTAAAGTAAAAGTTTTCTTTGTCATTTCCTCAGTTACTCTTTTTCTTTTCAAGATTGAAAATAACCAGGTACTGTCCTCAGGGAATCAACAATTTCATGAGCTATGACTTCCTGGGAGGCCATGGTTCTCAAACATTAGCCAGCCTCAGTGTCAGCTGGAGGGGTTATGAAAGCACAGATCGCTGCACCTACCCCCAGAGTTTTAGATCCCAGAGGTCCAAGGAGGGCTCCAGAAGTTGCATTTCTAGCAAATTCCCATGTGATGCTGATGCTGTTGGACTGGGGACCTCATTTTAAGAAATGCTGCTATAAGGCCCAGTGCTAGGAAATCTGAAGGATAGAAATATGCAGGTACCTAAGAGGTGGGAACAAATGGAATTGACAAGGTAAATGGGTTAACCTTCATGTGGAAAGTGCCAAACGCCCTTCACATAAGCCCTTTGCTGTCACAGAGCTCACAAGCTCAGGGTGCAGTGCAGGAGGCCGACGTGAACAGTAGTTTGGGATGTCAGTCATTCACACTGGGAACTGTGTGGACACTGCAGGGGAGCACAGCACTCAGGCTGGGTGAGAAAGGGGCCGGGGATGGCTTCCTGCAGACCTGGAAGCATCAGGAGCCATTTGTGGGTTGATTCTTAAAAAAAAGAAGGTGTCCAGACAAAGGGGCCGGGTGAGGCATGTGCTCTTCCAGCAGACGAGCAACGTGGAACTGAAAAGGGGATGTGGAGCATTCACGGGGCAGCAAGCTGTACAAGTGTCCCCAAGGGGAGCGTGAAAGTGAGGCAGTGAGGACAGAGTGCAGAGGCGGGCAGGGCGAGACCAGAGGGCATGGTAACACAGGAGGAGGAGCCCAGGTGATATTCTGAAGGCTCCTTTGACATCGAGGACAGAGAAAGCTTTGCTAAGACTCCATATAAGTGGGCATCAGAGAGGAAAGGAGATGCATGAACACAGCTGGCTCCAGTCCTCTAGTTCCTCCACTGTAGGATAGCCTAGGTGCAGACAAAATTTCCTTTCCTTTTCATTTTGTTGGAAGATTTTGGAATTGCATGGAGGGAAACTTGTAAAGACACTGGGTAAGCCTAGAACTAAAATGAACACAAAGAGAATACAGAAGTTGGGTCTCGAGGTGAACAGAGGAGGCTTCCAACTCCATCTTGTGCAGGCTGTGCAGCCTTGAGCATTTTACTTCTCGTGCCACAGTCTCTGTGTTTAAATAGGGACCTAATTCCCTCACAAGATCCACAGGACCTCAGAGGGGCTGGCCTCCCTGCTGTTTTCAGCCTAAGCTCACAGCTGCTGGCCCTCACTCTTCCTGCTCCCGCTCCATAAACCTCTTTCAAACTGGGTTTGCCAGGCTGTCTTCTGCCCCAACCCTTTCCCCAGATGGTTTCTTCCATCTGGAGTAGTCTTGCCTTCGCCTGACTAATTAACTACATTTAATCTAAGACCCACTCCCTCAGGGCAATCTGATCTCCCTGCATAGGTTCAGTCTCTACTCTTAGAGGGTTTTGAGCATTGAGTACTTTTACTTGATAGCACTTAGTGGTTGTTATTTGTGTAATTAGTTGTTGAACGTCTCTTCTACTAGAACAAGGGTCAGCAAACCATAGCCAGTTTTGGCCTGAAGCCTGATTTTGAAAATAAAATGTTAACGGAGAAGATCAGGTGCCTACAGGGTCATATTGCTGGAGATGTGGAGTAACTGATCAAGATCAACATATTTTGGTTCATTTGCATGATCGACTTAACAGAGAGCTTCCATATTTTTATCTGTTTAACATTTCTTTGGTGCCAGGGAATGACATTTTCTTTGTGTAGAGAAATATTAAAAAAAAATGCTCAGGGAGTTAATATGAAATATTGTGTTCTCACCAAGTGAAGGCCAAAAGGCTTCATTATAGGGTGTACAAAGGAAGCCTCTGTGTAACTTACATAGTGACAAGTGGTGGAAGCATCCAGTTACTGCAAAGCTGCAAAGCATGCCACCAACAGGCGGATCTCAGGAGAGTCTGCATGGGGGCAGGGGGCACCACTTCTGCACGGCGGAGGGGAGTGACTGTTCTGCCTTTGTTCCATTATATTAAAATTGTCATTTGAATTTGATTAGGTCCCTACATTTGTTGATCTGCAAGTTTCTTTAGGTTTTATGGTTGCAAGATATCTATATGCCTAAATTATTTATATCTACTTTTAAGGTTACATATAATTAATATATGTAATATCTAATAAAAAATTACAATACATAAGATATATATTATAAAATATATAGACGCATGAGCAGAGGCAGAGCAACAAAAATAAGGTTTTAATGAACAATCAGGAGAGAAAAGAGCCCATCAAAGTAAACAGGCAAGGGGAAGAGGGGCACCTGGAAATAGCAGCAGGCATCCTGCCAGTTCAAAGAATAGAGACCTGGCTGGGGGCTTTGGTCAGCCAGATGAACAGCCAAGCCAGGGAAGGCACAGCTGATGATGACACATATTGGCTGCTTCTTCTGTCCACAGGGGAGTGCCTCGAATACACTGTGGTTCTGACTGGGCTCATCAGCCCCACGTCCTCCAACACACACACACACACACACACACACACACACACACACACACACACACTTTGAGGTTTGGGGCCTCTGGCTTGTATAAGGAGAGAGCAGCTTAAATTTAACTTCAACGGACTGAGCCCCTTCCTCCAGGAGCAATGTCCATTCATGGGGACCATATGTGGAGGGAGACTTGCTTCTTATTTGTTCCCCATCATACCACCTGCATGTGTACCAGGTGGGCCTTGGGTGCTCTTTCTGAATGGGGACCCTAATTGTGTTCAGTTGCAGCAGTTGTGGTGCCATCCCCCATCACACTATCTGTTCTGGAGGAGGGTGTTGCAGAGGTGCTGCTCCCTAAACTGGAGGTGCCTGGAGGAGCCCTGATGGGAAGGCTCAGAAAAACAGGGGCCCTGGGCACAGAGGCTTTTCATTGCTGCCCATCAGGGGGCCCCAAGTGTGGGCTGAGGGGTGGGCCTGGAGAATATGAATGTAGCCAGGCAGACGTAGGCCGATGTCTTTCCAGGGTGCCTCTACTGTGTGCTGAATTTGGGGAATTAAGAGGGTGCTCACTCTGGAGCTTGGTGAAGATTTGAAAACCACAGCGTTGGTAGTGGGAGTCGTGTCCGTAACAAAGAGCTGAGGGCTCAAGGAGGCTGCAAGGTCAGGTGGGCAGATGCCCTTGCTGTGATGGTGGAAATAAATGGCTGCTGTGGAATTCATCTGCTGATGGGTGATAGCAGAGATTCCAGTGGAAGGTGATGGAAGAGGAGTTGGGGAGGAAAGAGGAGGAGAGGAAAACACACATACGGGTGTAGGAGGCTCCCTTCTGAAGGGAAGCTGGAAGGAGAAAGATGCAGGGCTAGGAGGTATGGGGCAGGGGTGAGAGGTCAGAGGTGCTGAAGCTGCAACTGAATGAGGGCAGCCTCCTTTCTCATTAGGTGGAACCCCCAAAATGGGGGCAAGATCAGCAGGAAGACCCAGGTGAGAGTTAGGAATTATGGATATCAATTTTTACTCAATTCTTCGTGTGGGTGAAGGTGGAGGGACAGGCAGGATGAGGAGCCCAGCAGCCACGTGGGCCAAGTCAGAGGTGGCCGGGGCAGGGAGTCTCAGCAGGTATGGAGACAGCAGGGGCAGGCTGGGTGGCACTGCAGTTTGCCATGTCTTCTTCTTTTTTGAGAAGGAATCTCGCTTTGTTGCCAGGCTGGAGAGCAGTGGTGTGATCTCCATTCACTGCAACCTCCACCTCCTGAATTCAAACCATTCTCCTGCCTCAGCCTCCTGAGTAGCTGGGACTACAGGCATAAGCCACCATGCCTGGCTAATTTTTGTATTTTCAGTAGAGACGGGGTTTCACTGTGTTGGCCAGGATGGTCTCGATCTCTCGACCTCATGATCTGCCCACCTCAGCTTCCCAAAGTGCTGTGATTATGGGTGTGAGCCACTGTGCCTGCCCTGCCATGTCTTCTTTATCTTCCCAAGCAGCTGTTTTAGTCTCCTGGATTCTGATGTTCTACTTATGTTCTTATCCATGTTGCCCAGGAATCCCTCAGGAGATAGGCAGGGAAGCTTAGCAGGTGGGGGCAGGTCATTTCTATTCCACCTCTATTGCCAGGGAGGGGTTGGTGGCAGCAGCAGTGGTGGTCCTGACAGTTTTCTTTCACTGGACCATGGCCGGCAGCTCTGGGTGGACAATAGCTACTTGATGCAAGAGCTTCGGGATCCTTGGGCTGCATCTCCTCCCCCCACATTAGCAAGCCTGGAGAGCTGGGCAGGTGGTCTTTACCCAACACCTTCAAGGCCACCTTCTCTGGCCACAGGGAGCAGCCTGGAACTGGGGCAGGGATTATTATCCTTCATATTATCCATAATGTTCCAAAAGTTCTCGAAAATTGGTAAGAAAAGGCACAACATCCCAATGGGAAAGTGGCACCACACACTCTGGACTGTTTCTGCTACTCAATGGCCTGAGTATAAGTGCAGCCAGTGCTTCTCTGCCTCTCTTCTCCCCTGCCTGTGATACCCCCTCAGAAAATGTCTCCCCATTTTTTCTATCAATGCTTCGCTGATAGGAAAATGCCACACTTCCCACACAAGGCTCTAGTTCCAGAAATGCTTCCAGAATTCTCGGGAAACCCCCTCCTGTCCCCTGAAAACCCTGCCCTTGCACATTAGACATCCTGGTTTTCCTGTTGGGGTCCCGTTATGGCATCATCAGCAGATGGGGCACAGTCTCCTGAGGCCTGGGAGGAATCTGTCCCAGAAACCAGGGTGTAGGGACTTCTGACTAAATCAAGGGAAGGTTTTCATGGAGAAAGTCAACAAAAAGTGAACGTTCTAATTTCAAAAATAGTCTCCTCATTGCACTTCAAATTAAGGGACTTGGAAAAAGGGGAGCAGGGAGCTGGGTGTTTAATGGGTTCAGAGTCTGATATTGGGATGATGAGAAAGTTCTTGAGATGGATTGGCAATGATGGTGAGAAAACAATGTGAATAAACTTAACGCCAATAAACCCTGTACTCAAAAATGATTAAAATGGTAGTTTATGTTAAATCTGTTTTACCTCAATAAAAAGTAAATAAAGTTTTGTTCCCAGTGGGCAGGTAAGTAGGGGAAACTCTCTTGCCACCACTGGGCAAGAGCCTGAGAAACAGTTGGGCACCCCAGCAGTGTGAGCTCTTCTGAGGGCAGTGGTGACAGCCTGAGAGACAGTTGAGTGTAGCAAGGGCAGGTGCAGGTCCCTGGTCCCAGAATGTGAGTGTGGCAAGCCAGCCTTGACTTCTGCCTGCCTAGGAGGCATCCTAGGAGATGAGCCTGAGTGAGCAGGGGTGAGCTCTGTGTGTCCTGAGTGCAGCAGCAGATTATCTGTCCGCCCGTGCAGAGAGGGGAGGTGAGACCTGGTTTGGCTGAGAATCCCCAAAGGCCCAAGAGCTCCCTAATCTTACATTAAAACACAAAAGAGAGCTCAGCAGAGGCTACCATGCCCGGCTAATTTTTGTATGTTTAGTAAAGACAGGGTTTCACCATGTTGGCCAGACTGGTCCCGAACTCCTGACCTCAGGTGATCCACCTGCCTCCACCTCCCAAAGTGCTGGGATTACAAGCATAAGCCACCGTGCCCAGCCTTCATTACCATTTATTATTCATTTTTTGATTATCATTTGTCTCTGCCTATCAACCATTGTGCTCATCACTCACCTGACAAATATCACGTCTTGAGTAGATACTTGTAGAATGAATGAATATGATTTCACTACAAGACCTAAGGAGTGAAGGCATAATGGTGGACTACTAGAACAGGTGTCTCTAAGTGTGTTTGTATAAGACATTCGAGACCTCTAGAATGTCTCTTCTACTAGAACTCAGCCTTGATGACCTTACGCCCAGACATGGAGAGCATTCATGAAGCATTGAAGGAGGCTGGCCTGCAGGGAAGCAGTCTTGGACAAGTTCAACCTGCCCCCATGCCACTTCAACAATCAAAATTTTTATCACTCCTCCTTGCTTCCTTTTCTCCTTCAAAAAGCATAGAGTTTTTCATGGGGTTGCACATCATTCATTTTACAAACCCTATTAACATCATTTCATTAGAAATGACATCCTAACCCCAATTAACTAAGAAGTACATAATGCAGAATAAGCAGCAGTTTGCCCTAAGACCATTAGCAACATTCAGGGACATATACATTTTCCTCAGTTTCTTCATTGTGCTAATGGGCAGTGAAGAGTTGGTGTTTGAGAACTCCTCAGATAATTGGTGTGCTGTCAGGGGCATTGCTGAAAGCAGGAATCTTAGAGGCTGGGAGTCACCGTGTGGGCAGAGGAGGAGACAGAGACTGTGTGGAGAGGTGAGGCTCTGTGCTGTCAGTGAGGGCTTTTCTCTGCCCCATCTCTTCCAGTCCCTTTTTATCCCTGCCATCCCAGGAATGATGGAAGTGCCTGAGGAAGACTACCTGGGCTTCCTGATGAGTTACTGACAGACTGCTTCTGTGGGAAAAGAGGGTCACCTGCAAGCCAGACAGTCCAAATCCTCCCTGAAACACATCACTCTCCACTCACTGCTTACCAATTCCCTTCAAGGCTGCTCCAGCTGCACATTTTTAAAAGTTGTTCTATTCAGTGAGAAGACATAGACACAGGGAGGGGAACATCACACACCGGGGCCTGTCGGGGGGTCAGGGGCAAGGGGAGGGAGAGCATTAGGACAAATACCTAATGCAGGCAGGGCTTAAAACCTAGATGATGGGTTGATAGGTGCAAGAAACCACCATGGCCCATGTATACCTATGCAATGAACCTGCACATTCTGCACATGTATCCTGGAATTTTAAAATAAAATAAAAACCTTTTAAAAAGTTGTTCTATTAAGATATGGTCTGTGGTTTGGGAAAACGGTGATTCCTTGTCCTGTTCTTGGAGAAATATTTCATTTTGTAGGGATGACTGGCCCCGGGGCCCAAAATCTCACTGTCAGTCTGCTCTGGTTCTCCAGCAAATGCGTTGAATCAGGGTTGATGGTGGCAGAGATGGGTAGTCAACACCTCACCATCGTGGTCCTTCCCTGGCATCACTGGCCAAGCTTCACTCTGGTGAATTCCACATATAAGGCTTGCCCAGCCCTGTCTCATTCTCTTGGATGAGCCACAGCCATGCTACCCACCAGGACCAGGCACTGCCTCTGCACACTCTGTGGATAGCAGTCATTTCCCTGAATCCATGAAAGCATCATCTGCTTAAACCACTATTTCTTAGTGTTGTTTTTTGCAACTTTCAATTCCACAATTTCTGTTTCATTCTCTGGATAAATTGGAGAACACTTGTGAAAATTCCTCATCTCACAGTCCATTTTCTGTAACATCAGTCTTAGCTCTTTTAAAATCTTGGGCCTTGCTCTCTTGAAGTTTTTCTGGGATTGAGGCCAGTGGGATGGCAAAGCTGCTGTCACTGAGGTATGGCCTGGAGAGTCCTTGCGTGTCTGGGGGAGAAGGCAGGGCCACCAGCACAGGAGCCAAGAGAAGGGGACGACTCCAGGGGATGAAGCCCAAGGAAGACTCAGCATGTCAGCTGCAGATTAGCACGGGATGAGGCCCTGAAGTGTGGGTGACCAGCCACTCACAGGGGGAATGAGGCTCTTTCGCCCTATTTCTCATGGGGCTGGTATGTGGGGCCCCAGGTGTCCCTGTGCTCAGATCCTCAGCCTGCAGGGAGCCCCTGTCAGCCCCTCCATGGGAGTTGGGAGTTAAAGGGGGCCATGAGCAGCTCTCCTGGGGGGATTTCCTTGTCCTGGGACAGGAGCATCCGTCTCTCAGGCCCCACCTGTCCTTTTGGGCTCCAAGCGCAGAAAGCCGCAATCTCGGTCTTCACATGGAGACCAAGTGTGTCCCAAGCCAGGCTGCAGCACACACATGAGGGCTTAGGTAAACAGGCCAAAGCCCACTGCTCCCTCTGATGAGGGCAACTGTAACAGAAAAGGAAGTGGACAGACTTCAGAGAATGTCAGGGAGCTGCCCCAGAGGTGGAAGCCAGGAACGTGGGACAGCTGGTGCCTGACTGAGGGCGCCCATCACCACAGCCCATGTCCTTGTGCATTTCCACAGGGTCAGTCTGGCTCCAGCATTTGCTCTGGAATAATAGGGCCCCACAGCACTGACGATCATGACCACCTGTCTGCCAGAGAGATGCGAGAGAGACTGAGGAGAAGAGTGCCCTGTGTGATGCTCCCTGGGCCAAATGACAGGACAGGGCCTCTCGGGCACACAGGCTCCAGACTCAGCGTTTATATCTGGCTCATGAGCACGATGACTCTGGGCAGCAGAGTAGCACACAGTGGACGCATGCTCTATATTGAGTTAGGCAGGCCAGGAGCTGACTGCTGACAATTGGCCTGGCCACATCCTTGCACTTCACTGTACAAGAGTCTCAGGGTAGAGTGAGGTGAGCTCTGAGACCACACCACAAAAAACTCATGGCTGGGAAGACCAAGCATGCCCAGGACAGCTATGTAGAATATGGTTGTTGGGTCCCTCACACCATCTAAAGCAGAGGCTCTTAAATAGCTGGGGTTAGGATACCCCCAAATCTTCATTGAAATTTCCAAGCCCATCATGGACTCCAAATTTTGCTAGATTGCCTGAGGGTCCATGGACTCCTGGACAAGAACACCCTGTACTGGTCAGCAAATTTGCCATGACAGAGCCTGGAGGGTCTTGCCTTCAGGACCCTGCCTGATACCTCCTTCCAGAGAACCATCTTCCAGCCCCTAACATATTTTCCCGTCCCTGTAATCATGCTAAATGGAACTGGGAGACACTGTATTAGGGTTCACCAGAGGGACAGAACCAATAGGATATATAAGGGGAATTAGCTCACATGATCACAAAGGCAAAGTCCCATGAGCTGGAGAATGACAGCGTGGCACCCAGGGGAGCCAGTAGCATGGCTCAATAGTTTGAAAGCCTCAGAACCAGGGAAGCCACAGGGCAGCCCCCAGTCTGAGGCCAAAGGACTGAGAGCCCCCAGGAGGCTGCTGGTACAAGTCCTAGTGTCCAAAAGCCAAAGAACCTGGAGTCTGATGTCCAAGGGCAGAAGGAGAAAAAGGCATCCTGTTCTGGAATGAAGAGACAGGGTGGGGTGCGGGGGTGGGGTGGGAAGGGTAGAGAAAGAGAGAGGGAGAGAAAGAGAAAGAGAGAGGGAGCACTGAATATCCCCTTTCTTCTACCTGCTTTGTCCTAGCCATGTACCCCAGCTGATTGTATGGTGCCACCCACATTGAGCAGGGATCTTCCTCTCTCCATTCACTGACTCACATGTCAATCTCCTCTGGAAACACCTTCACAGACACAACCAGGAACAATGCTTCACTAGCCATCCAGGCATCCCTCAATCCAGTCAAATTGACATCTACTACTAACCATCACAGATATACAGCATCAAAGGAGGCAAATGTGGAAAAATAAGATTCACTCTGTGCTTTCTACTCCAGCTGAGGCTACGAGTGCTCAAGACCACCCTCCCGGCATTACACTCATCCCAAAGCCTCCACCTGTTTCCGGGAGCACAGATACCACATAGGCCATCGGATACACCCTAGCAAGGTTCTCCCCTGAGGTGGGACTCAGGGGGCCCCCTGAGGCTTGATAGGTGTCAACAGTTTGCCTCATTGTAGCTTATGCCACAGAATGATTTTGAATAGGGATTACAGTGCCGGTTAATTTGCAGCATAACTTTTGAGTCCAATCATTTCTTTCTTTCTTTCTTTCTTTTCTTTTCTTTTTCTTTCTTCTTTCTTCTTTCTTTCTTTCTTTTTCTTTCTTTCTTTCTTTCTTTCTTTCTTTCTCTCTCTCTCTTTCTTTCTTTCCTTTGTCTTTCTCTCTCTCTCTTTCTTTCTTTTTTTTTTTTTTGAGACAGAGTCTCACTCTGTCTCCCAGCCTGGAGTGCAGTGGAGTGATCTCGGCTCACTACAACCTCTGCCTCCTGGGTTCAAGCAATTCTCCCCACCTCAGCCTCCCAAGTAGCTGGGATCACAGGCACGTGCCACCACGCCTGGCTGATTTTTGTATTTTTAGTAGAGATGGGGTTTTGCCATGCTGGCCAGGCTGGTCTTGAACGCCTGACCTCAGGTGATCGGCCCGCCTTGGCCTCCATGGACTCTGTCCTGGTATCCTTATACTGTGTGGTTGCCAAGTGTCCCCTGGCCTAGGGTTAACTGTGCAAGATGCTTGTGAGTATTCAGAGTGTTGTTCCTAATAAATGCACTTCATTAAAAACAAATGTTCTTGATGAAGTAGTAAAAATTATTAAAGTTATGAAATTTCAATCATTAAAAATGAATATTCTTAATAATGTGTGATAAATTGAACATGCAGGCATCACACTTATGCATATCAAAGTGAGTGGGCAAAAGAGTAGATTAGACACAGATAATCTGCTGTGTCTACTGTGTCTAAAGAGGAAATCGATGACATGGATGATTGATAAATGTAAAAAGTCAGTTAGAATGTAGCACAGAAAATATGAAAGAGGAGTTTATGAACACAGAGTCTACTAGCACCTGAATCTTGGACTTCCTACCCTCCAGCTCCAGAACTGAAAGAAGTAAACATCTGTTGCTTAAACCACTCAGTCTATAGTATTTTATTATAGCACCATAAGCTTGAAGAAAGAGCTGAAATCAATAACCTAACACCTCAAGGAATTAGAAAAAGAACAAACTAAACCAAAAATTAGCAGAAGGAAGGAAATAATAAAGATCAGATAGATAAACAAAATAGAGAATAGAAAAGCAATAGAAAAAATCAACAAAATCAAGAATTAGATGTTTTAAAATATCAACAAAATTACAAACCCTTAACTGGACTACTTGCGAAAAAAAGAAAGAAAACTAAGATAACTCAAATTAAAAATGAAAGAAGGGACATTACAACTGATGCCACAGAAACAAAAAGAATTATCAGAATTATGAGAGAATACCACTAATACTTAAATGCCAACATATTGAATAACCTAGAAGAAATGGATAAATTTGTAGAAACATACAACCTACCAAGACTGAATCACAAATAAATTTTACAAATTGGAACAGACCTATAACTAGTAAGTAGATTGAAGCAGTAATCAAAAACCTCCCAAAAAGAAAAACCCAGCCCTGGGAAATTCTACCAAAGAATCAATTCAATTCTTCCAAAGAATTAAAGAAAGGAAATGCTCTCAAACTCATATGAGGCCAAAATCACCTTGATTCCACAACCAAAGCCACAAGAAAAGAAAACCAAAGACCAATGTATCAGGTGAATATTGATGCAAAAATCCTAAAAAAATTTTAGTGAACAGAATTAAACAGCACATTAAAAGGATTGTAGGCTGGGCGCGGTGGCTCATGCCTGTAATCCCAGCATTTTGAGAGGCCAAGGCGGGTGGATCACGAGGTCAGGAATTCAAGACCAGCCTGGCCAAGATGCTGAAACCCCGTCTCTACTAAAAATACAAAAATTAGCCAGGCGTTGTGGCAGGTGCCTGTAATCCCAGTTACTCAGGAGGTTGAGGCAGGAGAATCACTTGAACCTAGGAGGCAGAGGTTGCAGTGAGCTGAGATTGCACCACTGCACTGCAGCCTGGGTGACACAGTGAGACTCCGTCTCAAAGAAAAAAAGATTATATATCATGACCAAGTTGGATTTATACTTGGAATGCAAGGATGAGTCAAGATACAAAAATCAATCAAGTCATACACCACATTAATATAATGAAAGACAGAAACCACAAGATTCAGACAAAGCATTCAACAAAATTCAACACCATTTCATGATTTAAAACACTCAACAAACTAGGAATAAAAGGAAAATACTACCACATAATAAAGACCTTACATGAAATGCCCACAACTAACATTATGTTTACTAGTGGAAGACAAAGCTATTTCTCAAGGTACAGGAGAAAGTCAAGGATGCCCACTCCTGCCACTTCCATTCAATGTAGTACTGGGCCAGAGCAATTAGACAAGGAAAAGATATATAAAAGGCATTCCAATTGGAAAGGAAGAAGTAAAATTATTTCTATTTACAGATTATATGGTTTTATATGTAGAAAACCCTAAAAATTCCACCAAAAAACCTGTAAGAACTAATAAATGATTTCTGCAAAGTTACAAAATGCAAAATTAACACACAAAAATCCATTGCAGTTCCATACATTAGCAATGACCAATATGGAAAGGAAATTAAGAAAAAAATTTCAGACCAGGTGCGGCAGCTTACACTTGTAATCCCAACATGTTGGGAGGCTGAGGCAGGCGGATCACTTGAGGCCAGGAGTTTGAGACCAGCCTGGCCAACATAGTGAAATCCTGTCTCTACTACAAAAACAAACAAATAAACAAACAAACAAACAAAAACAAAAAACCCACAATTTTATTTATAATAGCATGAAAAAGAACAAAATACTTAGAAATAAACTTAACCAAGGAGGCAAACAACTTGGACACTAAAAATTACAAAACAACAATGCTACAAGAAACCAAAGAGTATATAAATAAATGAAAAGACATCTCCATGCACATGGATTTGAAGACTTAATATTGTTAAAATGTCCATATTACCTAAAACAATTTACAAATTCCATACAATCCCTATTACAGCATTATTCACAGTAGCCAAGAGATCCAATCCAAATATCCATTGGTGGATCAAAGGATAAAATATGGTATATACACACAATGGAAGACTAAGCAGCCTACAGAAAGAAGGAAATCATGTCACATGCTAGGACATGGATCAATCTCAAGAACATTATGCTAGGTGAAATAAGCCCATCACAAAAGGACAAATACTTTCCTTCATATGAAGTATTTAAGGTAGTCAAAATCACAGAAACATAAGGTAGTGGTTGCCAAGGGCTGGGGGTGGGAGTAGGGGGGAAATTAGTATTTAACGTGTACAAAATTTCAGTTGTGAAAGATAAAAAATTTCTAAAGATCTAAATTTCACAATGATGTGAATATACATAACATTACTAAATTGTACAATTGAAAATGTTTAAGATGGTTTTTTAAAAAGGAAAAAGCATAGGAATAAATTTCATGACCTAAGACTAGTTAATGGTTTCTTAAACATGACATCAAAACCACAAGTAACAAAAGAAAAAATAGATAAATTGGACATCATCCAAGGTTAAAAACTTTTGTGCTTCAAAGAGTACCATCAAGAAAGTAAAGGACAACCCATAGAATGGGAGAATATTTCTGCAAATTATATCTTGTAAAGCATTTTTATCTGGAATATATAAAGAATTCTTATAACTCAATGACAAAACACAAACCAGTTAAAAATTACTAAATGTTGAGTACACATTGCTCCAAAGAAGATATACAAGTGGCACATAGGTACATGAAAGAGGTTCAACATCAGGGAAACACAAATGCAAACTACGATGAGATGCAACTTCAGAACCACTAGGATGACTTTATCAAAAAGAGAGTTGATAATAAATGTTGGCTAGAATATGGAGAGATGCTGGGACCCTCACACAGCTAGTGGGTATATAAAATAGTTCATGTACACTGGAAACAGTCTGGCACCTTCTGAAATGGTTAAACATAGAGTTTCCATATGGCCCATCAATTTCACTCTTAGGTATGTAGCCATGAGAAATGGAAACATACATCCCCAGGAAACCTTGTACACAAATATTCTTAGAAGTGTTATTCACAATAGCCAAAAAGTGAAAAAAACCCAAATGTTCTTAACGATAACTGGATAAATTTTAGTATATCCATTAATGGAATATTATTCAGCAACAAAAAGGTTTGATGTAATGATACATACTAAAAATGTAGATGACCTTGGAAATATTATTCTAAGTGAAAGAAGACAGATGTGAAAGACACACATTGTATATTCCATTCATAGGGCATCATGCGACGCTGAAGTTAGAATCAAAGTGAGCTACAAAAGGGCAGCCACCTGGATCAAGTCCATCCTGGTAGCTGTCAGAAAGCACAGCATGTTCACTAACGGGGGCCAGCTTTGCTCACATTGTCAGATGGAGTTTCCCAGGAGGCTGTGGCTTCTTCAGGGATCTGTCATCCAGTGGTGAAGGGAGGGGTCTCTGGAGGCAAACCTGCCGGTGGCCACCCCAGCTGCACTGGCTGCCAGAGAGTGACCTGGCTGCGTGAGCAGGGAGGCCAAGCCGACCAAGAGCCTCAGTACACCCCCAGCACCTGCTGTGAGCAAGCTGCATGGCTTCCCCAAGCGTGGATGTGACGACATCATGGGTATTTACAGATTCCTTTTCACTGCGTCCCAGGCTCTCCTGGTTCATGTGTGATACACTGCACTTGGGGTGGAGGTGTGCTGACAGTTGCAAAGGGCCGAGCCTTTCTTTCCCGTGGCTCTGATGCACGGTTTCCAGATACCGGTCATGAAGGAAGTTCTTGAGATTATGCACCTTGTCCTAGTCACATAGGGCTGCTAGGACAAAGTGCCATAGACTTGGGGGTGGTGGCGCATATTTTAAAAAAAATGTATTTGTCACAGTCTGGAGGCTGGAAGTCCAAGGTTAGCATCCCAGTGGGCGAGGGTCTGGTGAGGGCTCTCTTTCTGGCTTGCAGATGGCTGCCTTCTCACTGTGTCCTCGTGTCAGGGAGAGAGCTCTGGGGTCTCTGCTTCTTACCAGGGCCCTAATCCCATCATTAGGGCCCCACCCTCATGGTCTCTTCTAACCCTGAATAACTCCCAAAGGCCCAATCTCCAAATACCATCACGTTGGGGGTTAGGGCTTCAGCACAGGAACTGGGTGGGGGATATGTGTTCAGTCTACCAGAGCCCCCCAGTCAGCCCCACTGTGCCCATTTAGGGGCAGATTGTAGGGCTCAAGTGGGACACAGAGCTGGAGGAAGCACAAGTTCTGCCTCCTAGGAATGGCTCAGACAAAACAAGGACAGGGACAGTGGGATACACAACAGCCAGTGGGGTAACCAGCGGGAGCCCCAAGGTGTCACTTTCACCCTTAGGTGAGGAAGTCGGTTGGGCACCCACACACACCAGAGTATGGACCACGTTCCCTTCAAACACGGCTCACTTAACATTCCTAAACCCTGCAAAGGGGCAGTGCTACCTTATCTCCTGAGGATGGCCCTGAATGTAGAGGAGTCACGGGAGCTGTCCACATCACCCACCAGTGACTCTTCACTCCCCACATTTTCCCCAAGGGCCTGATGTGCACTGAGCTGGGGAAGCCCTGCCAAGATAAACTCTCCTTCCCAAAGGCCACAGAAGATGGCAGGACTCCGACCCTGCCCACATCGAGCAGAAGGGAAGGGGCAGAGGGGCATCTGTCCGGCTGACTGCTGTGTTCTGTGGGCAGATGGGGCCAGAGAGGACCCAAACATGGCTCCCTTTGTCACTTGGCTGAGGGGTCAGGCCACCGTGTACCGGACAGCTTTGCCACAACAGCCTCTGCTGCTGGGCCAGCCCCCAGCACCATGACCACAGCTCTGCGTGCAGGCAGTGCTGGGACAGGTGCCCTGGCAGTCACAGGGGTCCTGAGCCAATAAGGGCCCTGGGGGAGGAATCAGAACTCAGACTGTGGAGAAGAAGGTGTTGGCCAGGAGGGAACCAGGGTGGATGCTGGGTCCTGTCCATGCTGGGATCTGAGATTCTAAGAGGTGGGTTAGGGGTAAAAGGGGCAGAAGTTGGCCCACGGCGTGAGAGGAGTTCAGCAGAGATTGGGAGGACAGGACAACCTGGGGAAGAGCAGAGTGTCCTCCCCAGCCTCGGTTCCTCTCCTGATGCAGTCCTCATCTCACTCATAGACTCTGGAAGTCTCCCTTTGGTGAACACCTAGCCCCCGACTCCCAGGGCACTTCCCAGACAGCCGATGCCACATCCCAGGCAGCCCCTGCTCTGCCCTTGGGGTCTGTGCCTGGCAGAAGGGCGGCTGACCCTCGGCCCCTCTCAGCCTGGGCCCCAGCTCCTCCTGGCCCTGGAACCAGCAGACACACCCACCCTGCACCTGGTGACTGGTCATGCTTGTTCCCATTGGTGATGGTGTGTTGGGAGGCAACTGTTTTAGATACCAATGTAAATCTGTGTCTACATCAATTCCACATGAGTTCAGTCCTCATATGGGAAGGGAATCATAGCTGTGGGGGGCTCCATGCAGGACCTTGAGGTCCCCAAGGCCAGTCCCTGTGGCCACAGCAAGAAGCAACTGCTTCAGCTAGTTGGGCAAGACTCTCTCCTGCCCAGAAACAGGCAGAGGGACTTCCCCTGCTCCCCACCCATCGTCGTATCCCAAACACACCCGTGTGGACAGTCACCTCAATGTCTCCTCTCAGCCCAGTGCCCACGCACTTCCTGATGAGGGTTAAGCAGGAGCAGCCTCCTTTCCGCATGTTCATGTTGCAGGCGGCTGCCTTCTCCTCAGCTCCCACCAAGCAGAACAAGAGCCAGCCAGCTCCCTCCAATCCCAGGACTTTCCAGGGATGCTGATAATGATGGGAGGCCCCAAGAAGCCTCCCTAAAGCAGGCAGGGCCTTGTGAGTGGGTGGTGGGAGGGATCAGGGCTTCCTCAGCATCTGTCAGTCCCTGGAGCATCTGAAGGGGCTCCCTACGCCAGGAGGAAAGAGTGGGGCCGGCCCCTGTGGGTTCCCAGAGCCTGGCATCTGCCAGTTCCTCTGCCCTCCCTCACAGACACCCTCCACGGAGCAGCACAGCACCGAGGACAGAGGCAGCAGCCCTGAGAGCATTTTCCAACACAACTACATTTATTCACATTTACACACGAGGCCCCCAACGCACTGCTTCCCACCCCCACTCCCCAGCCCCTTCCCCCCAGACCCTCCCTTCCTGCCCTCCCCGTTCAGCCACCCTCTCCCTCCCCTCCCTCCCCTACCCTCCAAAGCTAAGGCCCAGCAAGATCAGCACTGGGGGAGAAGAAGCTTTTCACTGCTTTGGGGCATCAGATGCCAGAGCCCCATCCTTGGGGATTGGCCCCAGAGAGCCTGCCCAGAAGCCCCTACTGGCTACAATGCTGCTGCTTCTCCTTCCTGGAGACCAAGGGGTCACCCTTTCTCTTTCGAGACTGTGAGGGGTCACCCAGCCCCCAAGTCAGGGATTGCTCCCCAGAGACCCTGAGCCCAGGCCCTGGGTGGGGTGTCTTTTCAGCAGGGGACGGGCTTCCAAAGAGAGGTCGCTTCTTGGACTTCGTGGCAGGAGAGGGTGCTAGGCTGAGGCCTCTTCTCTGAGCAGATGGGGACTGATGAGTTCCCTGGGGTCCCCACTTTTCTGGGCTGAGAAGGCCCGAGGCAGGGACAGGGCTCTGGGGTAACCACCAGGGCAGAAGCTTGTGCTGGGAACCCAAGAGGAAGGCCAGGCTGGGGAGCTCCTCCTCCTCATTTGACCCCTGAGCCAGCCCATGTGACTCCCTGACAGGAGACCCTCCAGGGAGATCCAAGGCATCCTTGGTCCCCAGGCCAGGGCTGGTGGGTCTGTGGTCCTGGGGAGGGGAGGTTGGCCGGGCAGCCCTCAGCCCAGGGGAATCCTGACATCCCAAAAGCACAACAGAGTCTTTGGACCTGGCCATGCCAGTGTGTGCTCTGCCTCGTCCCTGAGGGTCCCGGGCAGCCTTCTGGGGTGGGCAGGTTTCCATGCCAACCCCTTGTTGGGGGTCAGGGATGTCTCTCTCTGCTCCTTGGCCAGCTGCAAACTTAGAAGAACTTGAGTCCAACTGGGCCATGCCATGACCAGGGGCTGCCCTCATATGCTGTTTCTCCTTCAAAGTTAGGAGGCGCTTCTCCACTAGCTGCGGGAGGAAAGGGGGCACTTACTGGCACTGCCCCAGGTGTGAGCAGGGCCCAGGGTGGTGGAGACCAGGGCACTTGGGTGGCAGGCAGGGAAGCCTGAGGCAGCTGGGCTTTATGTCAAAGAGAGAGGGTGTGGCTCTGCCGGGCATCCCGTTGGGCCTCACCGCAGCTTGCATGCTGACTCCCCTCCCTGGCTCCTGTCCATCCTACTCCCTCTGAACCTGCATCTTCCCACTCCAGAGTGGTTCCCCAAGAAGCCAGGCATCCCCGGGGGGGGGATTAGACAATCAGGTGGGCCTTGTGTGCCGGGTCCCTCCTGCCCCTGGGGTACCTGGGCAAGGGTGAGTCCTTCCTCCTGCTCCAGCTCCTGGCTTAGGGCCAAGAAATCCATCTGTGGATCTGGGGAAAGCAATTCTTCCAGGAATCGGGGGTGAATGACGGCCTCCACCTGGAAACAGAAGGAAGAAGGCATGAGCTTCCTGGGCAGGGAGTAACCTGGAGCCAAGAACACCTGGAGGAGATGCAGAAGCAGCAAGCGCCCCGTCCCCACCCTCCTGGGGCTGTCTCATATCATGGTGACCACCAGCTACAGACACAGACCACAGACCTGGTAGCATACACACACACAGACAGAGACACACAAACCACACACAGACACACAAACAGACCCACATATGACACAGGAAAAGACACAGACACAGGTAAGGTACACACTCCACACTCACACCCGCACAGACACACAAAGACACACAGTAACAAACCACAGACACAAACACACAGCAACACACAGACACACACAATCACATACACAGACACTCAAATCCATGGAAATACACACACTGCTGAGTAGCGAAGGAACAGACTTTAATTCCAAGGACCTGGGAGTGCCACCCCCTGGAATCCAGCAGACCCCAGCACTCCAGCCCACCTTGGTGACGAAGTCTTTCTGGGAACACAGCTTGTCAATGTAGCTCAGGAGGCCCGGGTCTGGGGGCATCCAATCCTCTTCCCGTGGCTGCTTCACTTCGCCCTCTTCCTGTTGTTTCTCGGGCTCCCCCGTGGCCCCGAGGGAAGGCCCTAGCAGTTCCTCCATGATGTCCATGTACTCCTGCACCACTTCTGGGGGGATCTCCTCAGGGACCTTAGTCTCTGCTGGCCTCTGGGGCCTGGGTGGTGGCAGGCGGGCCTTGGTCTCTGCTCGTCGGTGGGGCCGGGGTGGTGGCAGGCGGGCCTTGGTCACTGGCCTCTGGGGCCTGGGTGGTGGCAGGCAGGCAGTCGGGGCCTTGGGACCAGCCTTGCTGGGAAGGTACACTGAGGCAGAGAGAGAGGAGTATGGGCGTGGTGAGGGCCGCTCCTCCTGCTTGCACCACACAGGGGAGGGCAGGGCTTGGGGATGTGAAGTGGGTCCCAGTTGGGTCAGGTCCACCTTAACCACAGCGCCCCCGAAGGAGGCAGGAGGGGCACATCTGAGACAGCATCGCTTGGGAGGAAGTTTGGAGCCACCAATACGCCCTGTACTCTCCCCACTCATCCCTGCTTCCTGGGCAGAGCATATGTGGAGTTTTGGACAGGAGAGGGGAGAGAGTAGCTAGGAAACTCGACCAGGTCAATACCCAACATATGCTCCCAGAAACTGTCCTGTTGGAGGGAGCAAATCCCCCTCTTGAAGGGAAGCATGGGGTGTGGGGACATTGGCCTCCCTTGGCCCCTTTGGTCTTTGCCGTGGCTCCTGTGGGAATGTGGGAAGCCATACCTGGCTGCTTGACCACCTCAGGGGCCGGGGGTCCTCGAGGTTCAAGCCTCGGTGTGGCTGGAGGAGGCAGGCACTGGGGCCCCTTCATCCATTGTGATTTCTGAATCTGCATCTCCTCCTCAGCCTCAAACTCCAGGAACCTGGCGGTGAAGGAGGCCCAGGCTGCTGAGAGGGTCCAGGTCCCCTCCCCCCAGGACCAGGCAGCAACCAAGGGCAGGGATGGGAGGGAGTGCCTCGGGTGGGCTCTCCAGGCCCTCACTGTGTCCCATTCCCCAGTCCCAGGAGGAAGCTGCTCCCAGAGTTCTGGGCTCACCCTCCCTCACTCGGCCCCTGCAGAGCCCATGGCATCAATGGGGCTTCCTGACTCAAGTCAGGGCCATGAGGTCCAGGCAGGTCCCGGGGGACCCCTCCTCCAGGTTTCAGCTGGCCAGGAGTGGGGTGTATGGCAGAAGGCATCAGGGATGATGCCCAGATGCAGGAGTCCTGAGGCTAGGACTGTGGGCCCCCGAAAGATAACCCAGGGGCACGAGGCCTGGGAGACCCCGGGTCAGGAGGAAGCAAAAGCTGAGCCCAGAGAACAGGGCCCCTTTCCCCTGAGGCTGCTGTCTGTCTGTCTGTCTTCATGGAGGGGACTGCCCAGGAGCAAAGGCAGTCAGGCCAGAGATGGGTCTCATGGTGTCCCGGGCACAGGTCTCCCCAACCCAACTCCCTGGCCAGGCTGGGATGGGAGAAAACTGACTTCTGGCCACTGCTGTGAGGAGCCTGTACCCCACTCTTGTCTACAGTCACTAGTGCCCCTTCTCCCCATCCCCACAGCTGGAGGTGACCCACTTTGGGCTGTGATGCTGGCTGCTCCCGCCATGACCTCCAGTGTCAAGGCAGGGATGGCCCCAGGCCAGGCAGGGGGTGCTTCCCAATAGGGCAGGACAGAGACCCCAGAGCACTCTAGGTGGCAGGAGCAGCTTCCTGAGGGAGCCAGGGGCCCAGAGTGTCCTGGGTTTGTCCACACCCTCCTCACACTCCACGTTGAGAAGCCACCATGGCCACCGGACCTCTGTCATTCACTCTCACCCTGCCACGCGGGCCCTGCTCCCAGGACCCCAGACTCACTTTTCTGCTATCTCGTAGAATATCATCCGGTCAAAGTTGCTCGTGTGCTGCCATTCCCGCATGGCCCGCCACAGTCCCTCCTCCAGGGTCATGGTGGGCTTCCGCCGGGCCAGGGATCGGAGAACTGGGCTGCAAACCAGTGCAGTCAGTCTCAGCCTATAAGCCCACCCTTCATCCCAAGCCCACCTGGTCCCAACACCTGGCCCCTGTCCTCCCCACACCTGTCCTGCCATCTGTTCCTGTCCTGTTCTCCCCCATGTGGGCTCCTCAGGCCCCAGGACACACCCCCAAGATCAAACATCAACACAAGCTACCAAGTGGCCTCTCCGACTGCCCCTCGGGTCCTCACTGTTGAGAAGTGGACTCAGTACTATGGGTGGAACATGTGTGTCCCCAACATTCCTGTGCTGAAGCCCTCAGCACCAGTGTGTCAGTATTTGGAGGCAATCAGGGTTAGAGCAGGTCATGAGCGTGGGTCCCAGTCATGGAATCCAAGCTCTGATAAGGGCAGGAGGAGACACCAGGGCTCTTGCTCTCAGTCACGAGGAGACACAGCCAGAGACAGCTCTCTCCAGCCAGGAGGAGGGCCCTGACCAGACACCCAATCTGCTGTCACCTTGATCTGGGACTTCTGGCCTCTGGAACTGGGAGACATGAATGTGTCTTGATAAAGCACCCAGTCTACAGGATTTGTTACGGCAGAGCCTGAGCTGACTGAGACAGTGTGCACACAGGATGACCTGGGGGCAAGGGTTAAAGTGCAGGTTCCAGGGCCCCAGGACTGAGCATTCAACTGGCTTCCTGGGGACTCTGGAGCAAGGCAGCCCCTGGGGATGTAGCCTCAGGGCCCTGGAGCATGAGGAGCAGGAGCACATGTCCAGAACCAAAGCAGAGTGTTGTCCATGCCACTGCAAGCAGCAGGTCCAGATTCCACATTCCCACAAGAGCCATGGCAAAGGCCTGTGAGCCTGGGGCAGCTCCACTCCAAGAATCAGGGTCCCCAGTGCACCCAGACTCTGCTCCAAGGGGGAATGCAACCAGTTCCAGGGTGCAGGAACAGCGAGATTTTTGGGGATGAAGATGGGGCCACCTTCCACCTACACCCCAGGCAGGGGACTTCCCTAGGGGAATGGCCAGTGTGTCGCACGGTGGATGTGCTCAAGCTCCCGTTTGCTCGTCAGTGGGAAACACAGGGTGACAGAGGCGCCGCAGGGTGGAGAGAGGCAGGGACTGGGAATGAAACCACAAACTCTCCCAGATGCTGACGTTGCTGCCTCACAGCCACCACAGTCCATGGCCCTGGGCTGCTGGGCTTGAGGTGCACTCAGAGCTGTCACTGGAGCCCGTGGCTTTGGGGCGTGCTCTCCTAGATGGCCTAGTCCTGATAATGATAGTAATGGGGACAGCAATCATAATTGCTATCATGTAATGTGTCATAGCATGTGCCAGGCACTGTGCTATGCATGTCATATGTGAGCTCAAGTCATCTCTTCGCCATCATCTGAATGAAGCATCATTGTCCCTTTTTCTAGGAGGGATTGAGGGTGAAGATGCAAATACCTGCCTGGCATCGACCCCAGTGCGGGGCCCAAGACCATCCCCCTGTGCAGGCTCCACCACCACTGTGCTAACTGAACCTCGGCAGAACTGCGGGCACGTGCCAGGTTCCTGCTGGGCCCTGCACCTCCTCCCCCCAGCCCCATGTGAGGTGCTCCTGACCATCAATACTGGGTTAAAGGGGAGGCACTGGGGTGTGTACTCAAAGACCTAAACGCAAACCGTAGCTCACGTCACACCAGGAACCCTCTCTGACCTGGGTCTTCTGTAAACACTGTTGTGAAAATTATTGAAAGTAAGGATTGGCTGGACTCATGGGACAGTGATGGGCAGTTGAGATGAGGCCCCTGACAGTCTGTCCTGAGCCACAGCCAGATTAATATTGTTGAAAATGTATCTTCCCATAGTGCAACCCATCACCCTCACAACCGCCCTGCAAGCTCCCCTGAACAGCGTGACCTCCCGTCCATCCAGCAGCCTCTTTACGTGTGAGCTGCAAGATCAGCTCCAATGCCCCAAGGACACTCACATGAGGAAGCACGAAAGCGCTTCGGTGTCAGGACTCTGGGGAAGGTGCCTCCGGGCCAGGGGTTTGTAGTGCTGCCAGAGTCGGAAGTTCTCATAGACACTCTTAGGGTTACAGGAGTCATCTGGCGGGGCCTTGGCCTGGGAGGAAGCCAGGCTGCCCTCTCCATGAGTCCCTTGTTGCCATGGCCCAGCATTCCCTTGGGACACGATGGGGGGCAACTGGGCAGCCGGTGGTGGTGGTGGTGGAAGAGGAAGGCCCTGGGACCAGCCTCCCTCACCGGCCTGGGTGCCCCCAACCACCTGGGGAGCCATAACAGGCACCACAGGAGCAGCTGCCAGGAGTAGGGGAGGTGGACACACGACACCTCCACAGAGGGTGCCTGGAGCCTGCCAGACGAGGGGGGCCTGAGTTAGGACCAAGGTCTGCACCTGAGGGGCTTTCACAGGCCCCACCTCTGTCCCCATCTGGACAAAGACGTTGGAAGCCCCGGCCCCACTCGGGCCGCGGCCATCCTGTCCTTCCACCAGAGGTGTGCTGGGGAAGGCAGACAGCACCAGAGGGCCACCTGGAGGAACCCCTGCAGTCACAAGGGGCAGCCCGTGTGATGGGCCGGGAGCGGGTATGGTGAAGGGCAGAGCCGTGAACACAGACAGGGAGGTGCCAGGGTTCACGGTCACGCCCGGTCCCAGCACTGGGTATGCTGTGGAGACAAACGAAAGAGGTGAATGAGCTGGGGTCTCCAGGTCCACACTAGTCACTGGGGAATCAGAGGGGAGTCCCAACAGCTAAGGGCTTATGACAGGGAAACTCTGCAGCTTGCAAGTGTCCCTGAGTGTGCATCGGATGCTCTGTTCCTCCAAGGAGAGTGGCTCCACTAGAGAGCCTGGCCCCGGTCACCAAGACTCCCTAAACACTGTCTCCCAAGAAGCAACAGCCAAGCCTTTGCTGCCTGAGGGTCTGCCTTGGGTGTCCCTGGCAGACTCTGTCAGCCTCACAGGCATCTCCCAAGCCGTGGGTCAGGGATCAGTCTCTCAGCGGCTTGGTGGTCCTCAGCGTGCTCAGCAACAGGTGAGGGGCCCACCCCAGGGCAATGGCTCGGCACTCAGAAGGCCAACAGGAAGCCAGAAGCTTCCGAATATTATGGCCCCATCTCCTCTTCAATCTTCCTTTTCCTGAAGCTCTTGTAAATCCTTTTCTTTTGTAGCTCAAACACAACAAAAGAAAACCACTGGATGGAAATCTTTCCCAAGCCAGCACCCTAGGAACCCTGAAGATAATCCATAACTCGTCACACCCAGCATGGAAGTGATTGTCCTGGCACCACCCACAGCAAGTGCTAAATAGGGGTCAGATTCAGGCCACCCTTTCCTCAGTACTAGATGGTCCCAGCTGCCACTCAGGAAGCTCTGTTCCCAGGGAGCAGGTCTGAGAGGCAGTGGTGGAGTCCCCTGAGACAGTGTCACTGCATAGCCAGCAACAGCCACACACGATTAGAACACAGCCAGCAAATGGCAAGCAGCAGGGCTATCAGGGGAGGTGTCTAGGGATTTTCACAGCTGCTGGTCATGTTACAATAGGTAGTGGGACAAGGAGCCCATCTCTGGTCCTTCTTCTCCTTTGAGCTCCCAATAACTGAACATAGTGACCAACCAAGAACCAGGGGTTCTTGGGCCACGGGCCAGGTGAGGCAAAGTTGTCCGGAACTCATCCCTGTTCATTAGGACCTCATGCAGTCCCTAGTCAAGGGGAATAAGGGATACAGCACATGCACCTCAGCATTCAGGACACATATTCTAACTTGAATAATAATAATAAGAGAATCATCTTCCTATTTGTGTGCTACTCTCTTTCCTCTACTGAAAAGGAAACCAGCCTTTCCAGACCCTTCCACTGAGAACCAGCAAGAATCCACACCTGTCCCCTGTTCATGAGGTAGTATAAATGGAATAAGAGCAAATTCTTCATCTCCACAGTAAAACAAAGTGCAGAGGATGGGTCATGAGCTAGCAGACAAGAGGAAATGGGTCTGAAGACCTGAGCTTCCACAAAAGGGCAAACAATTCAGAACAACTCAGGAAACCCAGGCCCTGTGTTGCCTGAACTTCCCCATCTGCCCCCACCCCTGTTAAATCAAAGCCAACAGCTACCTGAACTGATGGAGAAGCCATGTCTGGGGAGGGAGCTGAGAGGCTCTGGGCTGTGGCAGTTACAGTAGCCCCCAGCCTCACCCACCCAGAGGCTGTCACTACATGCTCTGGCACAGCCAACCCACCCAACAGTTTTCTGGCTGAGACCACTTCTCCCCACTCCTCCCTAAGATCTAGAAAATTCCAGTCCAAATCCCTCTGAACACTATGGAAGGGCACCTTCCAGATGCCTGAAGACACGGCACAGGGTTTGGGCTTGCCTGTCGTCCTCCAGGGGCCACCAACACAACACGATCCCACCACTCCCTACAAACACACAATGACGTGACCTGTCTCCTTCTAGAAAGGATCAATCCATCCACTCCATCCTTTCCCCTACACGGTGTATTCCCCCAGGCATCTTGGTCCACCTCTAAGGAGCCGTCCTCCCTAACCACAGACTCAGGGTGCCATGGCCATCCCCAGGTGTGGTGTCCTTGGGGACATCCAGTCCTCCCTCCGTCCTTAACAGCAGCCCTATCAACTGTCCCCAGGGGCAGTGTCAAATTTGAATTCCCAAGGAGTTGAGGCATGGCAGACTCGGATAATGCCCCCATCCCTACAGGCTCACCTCCATTTGAAGCCATCCCCTCAGGCTGGGCACTGACAACCGCTGTCTGGCAGTTTCCGCAATGAGAAAAGTCAAGGGTAGGACCCAGAGAGTGACCTGGCTCAGCAGTTGCTCCTGAGTCCAGTGGAGCAGGTAAAATTTGAATGTAAATAGGTTTAGAACATAGGACCCCAGACATTCTGCAGAGGGGGAGGGGCAGTGGGCAGCTGGTAGGGGTGGGGGACATTCTGTGAGGGGCTTCGGCCATTAGGCAAGAACCTGAGTTTCCTTTCCAACTGGACGGCAGCAACAGAGATGGCGTGTGCCTCTTTAGGCAACTTTTAAATTGTCCTTTTGACTCACAGCAAAACCTCTACCTGATGTCCTCTTTACTTCCATTCTTTATCAACAGACCTACTTTTGTGCCAATCAACCCATGCTCCTTCCCACTTTGCCTCTTTCCCACTCTTGATGAATTTCAATGAGGGCTGCACTTCATGAACAAAATTCAGAACACGTTTTCAGTCTGAGAAACACAGGGGTTCTTAGGAAGGCAAGGGGACTGGGTGTTTGAAATCAGGATGGTCTCAGCTGATCCAGGCTATTAGGTGGCTGTGTGCTCATCATTGTTTAGGAAGCAATCTTTGTGCCCCCAGGTCATGTATGTTGCTGGAATCTCTGTCCACACCAGCAGGCCAGCCTTACTTCCCATCTCCTTTGCTGGAAAGCCTCAATCCAGGAAAGAGTGGCTATGCGACCTACAGCACCGAGACCAGAAATCCTTTCATTTTGTTTCCCAGCATATTGTGCTGGTGTTAAATGTTTATTTTTTATCTTTTGAATGATTTTAATTTAACCAAGCAATACTTTTCATGGCTTCAAATTCAAACTGTGCACAGTGGAACAGGCAATGACCAGCCTTCTTCCCATCTCTTTTCCCTGGCCACCACATTTTCTTTCCTGGAGGAAACAAGTGTTATCTGATTGTTTCTCATCTTCACTGAAACACATCCTGGCTGGCCTCTCTCAGCTCACTGTTGGCCTCATCTTCACCATACATTCTTGCTGTTTGGAATCCAGTGTCATCGCATGTGGTTCTCTGCATGGGAATTATTGTAGCCTGTCTTCAAAAAAAACTTCATTCTCATTTCCACACTGAGAATCACTGTCCATTTATTAGTGTCAAAATGACAGGAAAGAGCACCCATGTTCTGTGTTGTGGACATGGGGAGTGTTAGGAAACTGGTCAACGGAGATAAGGAGTACTCAGAGCACAGCAGCAAAATTTCTGACACACATGTCACTCCCTGCTGGGCAGGGTAATTTTGCATGATGGGAGGGTGTTGGGGAAGGGAAGAGACCTTCAGCCAGACCGGTGCACACTGCGAACATTCACTGAAACACACTCTGTTGGAACTTATGAAGCATTTGCCCCTTTTGAAGACATTTGGACTCAAGAGGGCAGAGTTGCAGAAAAATGTAACAGGGGCCACACTGCAGGGGCAGGTGGTGGATTGCAAGTCTCAAGCCCAGGGTTCTCCCCTCCTTGCCCTAGTTGTGTGAGAAGGTCATTTCCTAACTCCTGTCTAATATCCCCATGAGTTCTTGGTTTTGTCCCAACTCTAAACCTGAACGGTCCAGCAAGCATTTCTATGAAATGCCTCCACAGTGGCCACTGGGAGGGGAGTGAACTCCATGCAGTGACTGCCTGTCTGGGTGCTCCCAGGCCTTTTGTCCTCTGAGACAGAACTGCCTACTTACATGCAGCCCTCTTCCGCTGTGCAACTCTACCTCGATCTTAGCTGAGAAGATCAACGGAGAGCAATTCAAGCAAAATCATGGTAAACTTACCAAAACAAAACAAAACCAAACAAACCATAAACGCTTTGGAGATCTTTCTGAGGACTTGATCTTTTATCACAGGGCAAACTTAAATGATTTTCAATCAATAACTTCATCTAAGAGGGATGTTGAAGCAAAATATCATACTCAGATACTGAAGAAGGGCAGAATTCTTGGTAGCTTCCTCCCTTGCCAAGTCAGTCAACCGATGCTTTCTCAAGATTCTCACACATGGCTTTGATATAGGATTTGAATGAGTCTTTTTTGATATAGGATTTGAATGAGCCAGTGATACAAAAACTATACTGTGGAACAGTGTCTTGTCTTAATTCTGCAATCACTTCTGTACATATTTGAAGTCCTAGACCCCAGGAGGAGAGACAATCAAATTAGCCAAAGGTAATTTGTGAAGACTGGCCATGGGAGGTGGTGGCTAAAAGTCCTCCAGCCCCTGCTCTCTGAGCATCCCCACAGAAACTCCTGGGCCGCACTGACTGCTGAGAAAGAACATCTCAGGGCTTGGATCCCCTGTTCAGAGGACACATGCTCTTCCACCCAATCACGGAACAGTAGAGGAATGGCAGCTCCATGCTGTGTCCTGCAGAGCTCTCAGTCTCTGCACTTGAGGCCCTGGGCCTGCATAGAGGTGAAGGCTCTTCAGTGCTATCACGTGGAAACAGACGATAGGAATCCTGCAAACAAGCAGAAAGGATGTGACCATTAAACCTTCTTCTGAAGCTATTACAAACTCAAGTCAGTGAGTTGCTTCTCTACTAGCTTTTTATTGCCAACTGGAATGCTGCACTGTGTTGCAGAGTCAGGGGTGGCGGAACCTGGAATTGTTCCCTTACTCCCTGCTGCTTTATCGACTGAAATTGATCAAGGCTACAACCAAAACATTTCTAGAAATAATTTGAATGTGGTAGGAAAAACTCTGGGAATGGAGTCAGAAGAAAGTATATTTTGGAGTGTGTTTTCAGGACTAAAATTCTTTGCCAGAAATGTTCTTTAATGGAACCTCCAGACTGAGTAGGAAAATAGGGCATACTATTTTTTGAAACGCATGAGCAGGAATGAAATAAATGCCATCCAAAGGGAATGCAGGACATTCAATTTGAGGATACTTTGCTTTAGGATAAACCCTCCAAAGGTAAACTTTTCAGCAAGGGTGTTACCTAAGTGCATGGACTGCAGGTTTGTATTACCGAAAATTAGGAGTGGTCGTTGCCGATGCGCTGGTTTCTCAGAGGCATGGTCATGCAGGTTCCAATGAGGGGGCGTTGTCTGGCCCCAGGAAGCGCCCAGGTGCCGCCTTCCTCCATTTCCCCATCTCCAGCGGGGCTCTCCCAGGGTGGGCTCCAGGCCAGCCCCCTGCGCCTGCGCACGAGCCTTGAGGCGGCGAGGTTCCAGCACCGGCGGCGGCCCTCAACCACTCCCAGCACCGGTTGCGGCGGTTCATGGCAGGGAGACGCGCAGCGTGAGAGCAAAGGGCAGTTACCCAACGGCCTTCGCTCTCATGGTGTCCTTCTTCGTGTTACCTAAAAATAAAGCCAAGGGTGATTAGAAGGTAATCACCTCCTGGTCATGCTCCCACTGGTCACCAGTGTCCGCCGGGCGACCCCACATTGTGGCCAGAGCAGGTCTGTGGCTGCGCTCAAGGCAGGAGCGTTCATAGCTTTCCTAGCGGGGCCCTGCGGGATGCCCAGGCCGCGCTCCTTTCCCTTGCTCATCTGGCCCTGAAGTGAGGGGGGAGGTGTAGCAATGCAGTGGGAACCCCAAAATGTGTCTCGGCCGTGCCTCTCACATTCTGAACAATGCAAATGCTTGAAGAAAACCTCAGGAGTTGAAACCACAATGCAGTTCAGCAAAGAAGTAGCTCCTGTCCTAGTAAAACAGTGAAGTTGAGGGCCGGCTGGAGCTTTGCGGAGGGCCCGGCTTGGCGGCTCCGTGTCCGGGCGGGGCCGAGCCGGGCCGGGGCAGGACCCAGCCGGGGTGGGGCGAGGCCGAGGCAGGCGGTCGGCAGTGCTGGGGGTTCAGGTGTTGCGGTGGCTCCACATAGCCAGGCGGCCCGTGGGCTGGAGCGGGCGGAGCTCGGCCGCGGCTTGCACCAGCTCAGGTCGGTCCCAGCGTCCAGAGCGTTGGCCATTCGGCTTCCTCTAGGCCATGGCAGGGCCGGGCCCAGGCCCAGGGGACCCGGACGAGCAGTACGATTTCCTCTTCAAGCTGGTGCTGGTGGGCGACGCAAGCGTGGGCAAGACGTGCATGGTGCAGCGCTTCAAGACCGGCGCCTTCTTGGAGGGCCAGGGAAGCACCATCGGCGTCGACTTCACCATGAAGATGCTGGAGATCCAGGGCAAGCGGGTCAAGCTGCAGATCTGGGACACGGCCGGCCAGAAGTGGTTCCGCACCATCACCCAGAGCTATTACCGCAGTGCCAATGGGGCCATCCTTGCCTACGACATCACCAAGAGGAGCTCCTTCTTGTCGGTGCCTCACTGGATTGAGGATGTGAGGAAGTACACGGGCTCCAACATTGTGCAGCTGCTGATCAGGAACAAGTCAGACCTCAGCGAGCTTCGGGAGGTCTCCCTGGCTGAGGCACAGAGCCTGGCTGAGCACTATGAAATCCTGTGTGCCATTGAGACGTCTGCCAAGGACTCGAGCAAGGTGGAGGAGGCCTTCCTGAGGGTGGCCACGGAGCTCATCATGCGGCACGGGAGCCCCCTGTTCAGCGAGAAGAGCCCCGACCACATACAGCTGAACAGCAAGGACATCGGAGAAGGGTGGGGCTGCAGGTGCTGACCAGGGGCCGGGCTGGCAGACTGGGGTCTCCCCACCTCCTTGCTGTCCCCAGCCTGCCAAGCCCAGCCCTCCAGAGCCAGCCCTCCTGGGCACCGGCGACTACAGCAGCCGGGTGAAGCTCTGGAGCTCTGCATCCTGTGGCCTGGCTGCGGGATGGAGGTTCTCCTTGAGGAAGGGGAAGCAGGATACCCTGGTGGGTCACCCTGCCAGCCAGCAGCTGGCCCTCCACAATCTTCACATTCCAAGACTGGCCTGAACCCGCCGGTGTGGGCCACAGTAGGAGGGGCCAGCGGTCCTCCCTGTCCCATGCCTGCTGGCTCTGACCGTTTCTTCTCATGGGTTTGCTTAACCTGTGGCAGCAGGTTGCTGCTTTCCAGGGATGTGCCCAGTGCCCTGGGTTCTTCCCGGTCATCCTGGGGCTCTGCACAGAGCAGCAGAGCTAGAGCCATGGGACCCACAGACTCAGTGCCTGAGCGCAGCTCCAGGGGAGCCCCAGCCCCTTCCAGGTGGGGAACCTGCTTCCTGCCTTCACTGCCCCCGCAGCACTCACAGACATCTCCCTGGGGTCTGGCTCACTGCCTTATCAGGACCTCTGAGTTTTCTGACTTTCCGTGTAGCTTCTCATTTTCATCAGCACAGCATGGGGTCACGGCCCACAGCTAGGTAGAGACTGTCTGCTGGCTTGGGGCCCAGTGTTTTGCCACTCAGGTTGTAAAGTTAGCTAATCCTTCAGTGCCAGCACTCAGAAGTCTGGCGGGTGGGGGAATGAGATGGGAAAGTGGACATTTAAGGTCCAAGTAGAAGCTTGCATCCTTGAGGCTCAAGGATGAGAGGGCACTGCAAGGCACCCAGCTTTACCCCACAAGCAGAAATCCTGCCAGCTGAGCGTGGGTCTCAGCCTAGTTTATGGAATCGAATCTCCCAGACAAAAAAGGAAAGGCCCTGGCGGTCCTTGGCCTGGCCCATTTTATTCCCTGGACCCTTAACTGCCTCACCCTGAGCTGAGCACCAAGGTTAGAAGGCAAAAGTGGGGTGGGGGGATGTGGGAAGCAGCATTGTCCTCTGGGCATGTGGTTCAGAGGTATCACAGTGACAAGAGAGCCAGGGCTAGGGCTGGAGGGGCCAGGTGATCTTCCCTAGCCAATCCCAGTCCGTCTGTGTCAGCCCAGCTCTGCCTTGCAGACCCCTCATCATGGGTGCCCCCAGAAGTAAGCAGCTCTTGGACCCACGAGCAGGGCTGCATCGGGTTGTGGTCTAGCTCCCAGGGCCAGGCCAGGCATGCCTCAGTGCAGTCCCTGGGCCAGTGAGAGGCCTCCCCCATGCCTCCCTGCCCTCTGCACTAAGCACTTTCCAGGCAGGCCTGGCCATAGGGCAAGAGCAGGCCTTACAGCAGTGCCACGGTGACCCAAGAGGCAGGGTTGGGGCCTGGACAGGGGTTTCTCTGCTGAGACTGAGACAAGCAGGGCTTGATGCTGGTGGTGCAGCCAGCATCTCACCTGCCAGGCTTCCTTTTGGGCAGGGAGGCTACCTGTGGAATGGCTGAGCCTGGTTCTGCAGGGGAGGAAGGCTGCCAGGAGCTGGGGGGCTGGCACCTGCATTGAGGGGAGTCTGGGTGCATCAGATTGAGGGGCGCCAGAGGCAAGGCTGCCTGGCTCCCTTTCTCAGCAGCTTTGCTTGTAGCAGGGGTGAGTGGAGCTGAGTGGGGTCTGGGCTCTGCCCCTGCGCCTCCACTGCAGTGCCTGGGCTCCGCTTGCAGGGCAGACAGTGCCTGGCACTGAGGGGTGCCCCCAGACCCCGCTGGGACTGGATGTGCCGTGGGCAGTGACTTCCTCCAGCCTCACAACCTTTCTGCTGGGGCTGATGTTTCTTCGGTCACATGGTCAGAAGGGGCTGAGCTGGTCTTTCACTGCAGGCCCACTCTGGAAGAGAAGTCCCATGAAGCCTGTCCTTGCAGAGCCCCTCTGTTTTGGGGGAACAGGGAGCATGCACAGGGTCTTGGGAGCAAAGGCCTGGGCCTCCCTGTTTGAATTTCAGCCCCAGTTCCAGGGCAAGTCCCAGCCACCCAAGCATACTTACCAGTACTGCCCACCACTAACCACTGCCCACCTCTGAGAAGCCCGGCTCTCCTACTCTGCTTCCAGGCCGGGGCCTCACAGGTGGGGCTGTTACCTTCCTCAGGGCTTAGGGAGGGAGGGAGGACATGGACAGGGCCCTCCACCCTGGCTCCTTCACAGGGATGGTAGCTGACCGGTGATGGGTTCATTTGTCACCTTGGACTGTGAGCCACTTCCACTTCTTGCCCCCCAGGCAGGAGCAGCCTCACTCCAAGGGCTTGGCCTGGAAAAGCAGGCTCACCTGGGACTCCACATTCCTTCCCCCACTGCCACTGTGCCCCACCCCGTCCCTCCACCCCAGAAGCCCTGACCTCTCATTTGGGCACCTTGCTGTCCTCTGGGCTTCTCCTCTGCCCAGGTCACCCCGTGGCAGGCCTGGGCCCTCAGGATGTTTCAAAGGCTCCACAGCTCCACCTGGCTTCACTCCAGCACCACGTCCCTGGAGCACCTCTGTCCTGTCTGGGCCAACCTGGTCTCCCTGCCCCATGCCCTCCCCTGGCTCTTACCAACCTGCCCTTTTATTCATGCCATTTGGGGTCACAGATGGCCTAGCTGGACACAGCTCCCAGAACCGGCTCCACCCTGGGGCCTTACCCCTAGTACCCTCTGGCAGGAGCAACCCACCCCATGGTCGAGGTTCCCCTACCCCTGGATCCTGGACTGAAGCCATTTCCTACAGAGAAGCATTCCCACCCCCTCTCAGGCACAAAAGCCGGTGTCCAGGGGCTCAAGACCTGTACCTGGGGTTGCAGGGGCTCCTGCCCTGCTGTATCCCACCGGGAGGGGGCCCCACTGCCCTTCCAGCCCTTAAAACTGGGCTGGGAGAGAAGATGGGGAAGTGTGTGAGACAAAACAAAGCCGGCTTGTTTCCTCCCCTTGGCAGGCCAAGCTCTCCCGGCAGCCTGGGCTCTGGGGCGGAAGGAGAACAGTGTCATCTCTTCCTTTGTTGATAAATGGCCAAAGAGTGGGAGCAGGTGGGGTCAGGGGCCAGAGTGCAGGGAAGAGGGCAATGGTGGAGGTGGCGGGGGAGGGGGGGAAGCAGAGGGAGGTGGGCTGAGGCCTGGGTGAGGCCAGTGTGATGCTGGCTTAAGGAGCTGGAGGGGTTCCTAATACACATTTAATTCAGTTTCTCTTCCCTAAGAGGCTGCTGGAGTTGGGCCTCCTCCAGCAGAGACCCTCTGACCCCTGCAGGGCCTGGACTTGGGGCGAACAGGGCTTCAGTCAGTGCAAGTATTCCATTTGCATTTGGTAATTTTTAATGTCACCTATTTATGAATATATAAATCTTTATACCAAATCTATTTTTTAAAACATGGAAAAGTTGCCTTTATGGAAACTTGGCAGAGCCAGAGTGTACACATTCCTAAACCATTAAACAGTTTTCTATAACAAACAAACAAAAAAAAAACAGTGAAGTTCTCACGGACGACCTCACTGAGTAAGTTGTGAAGCTTGTTGACTTGATCAGAATGATCAGCCAGCATGCATGTTCTAATATGCTCATTTGTCACTGATATGAGCAGCTGCAAAGTGGAAGAACAGGCCTTTAGTCGTAGTCTATTCACTTGGTAGCACAAGTTGATTGTGGATGCAAGAGTGGCCAAAGTCAAGAAAAGCTTCTGTGAGAATCACTTACTTACGTGGAATTTACAAATAAAAAGTAGTGGTATATTATTTGTAAATTGTAGGCTACACATGTATCTAAAATTTGCTGCACACACGTGTGTATCTTGGGTGGTTGGGTTAGTGTGTACTTGAGAATGTCAGGAAGATTTATTTTGGATTTTGGAGGGTGTGAGATTTGTGGGGGTGGTTTTGTGTGTGTGAAAATGTGTTTATATGAATTCTTAGTTTGGAATTTGATATGTATTTAATTGGTGAGAATCTAATATATATTCACATGTGTGGGTTGGTGGTGTCTGTGTGGAGATTGCAGATTAAAGAAGGTCATAACTGGGCCAGGCAGCATTGTGGAACTCTATGTGTATTTGGGGATATGAGGTGGCATGTTTGCATATTTGTGGCATGTTAGTTAATCGCGGGTATATTTAGGGCATGTAGAGAACTACATGAGTATTGAGTTTGTGTGTGTGTTCAAGGGCGTGGCAGTTTAGATGAATGTTTTGTGGAGCTATGTGCTTGTATTTTTCAGTAAGTGGTTATTAGGCTTATATATTCTGGGAATTTAGTATGTGTGTGTCTGATAGAGAGATGGGGTTCTCTTTTTATACAGGAGAGTGAGAGAGTTGAATTTATATGTATTAGAGGTATGTGATATGGTTATTGGTTAGTACTTGGCAATGTGGGAGCTGGTTCATACTAGATTGGGATAATTTGGGATTGGGAAGTGTTTTCATGGGTATTTATAAATTATATGCTGGAGATATTTCCGTGCATCTCGGGTGTGTATACTGGTTTGTGTGTATATTTATCAGCAGATAGATGAATTATCTAAGTCTATTTATAGAATATGGGATTGTTCGTATTTAAAGTGTATTTCTTTGGAGAATGCTAGGATGTTCGCACATGTGTTTGGGCATGTTTAGGGGATGAGGTGAAGAGGTTGTATTCCGGAGATGCAGCATATTGATTGGATAGTGTTTCAGGGGATTTATACACTCAGGGATTGGGGATATTTGCGTGAGTGTGTGTGTGCCCACGGGTATATGGAAGTTGTGTACGTATATTACAGCATTATTGGTGTTTCTGTGTGTGTGTTTTTTTTTTTTTGTATTGTATGAGTTTTATCTGGGAGGGTGGGGTGTGTATTCATGGGTAGTTTGAGTGTGTATATGAGGGGTTTTGGGTATATTAAGACTTAGTGGTCCTCTGTGTCTGTTGCGAAATGTAATACTCGCAGAATTTGGTGTTGCTACTCATACGTGTGTTCTCAGAGTTTGTGAGGTGGAGTTACATGTATTTGATAAAAATAGTTTGTGGTTCTGTGTGTATTTGAGTTTATGTGGCTTCTGTATTTTGTATTCTGGGAGATGTGGGAGGTTCAGTGAATGTATTTGGAAACAGAGAGGCTGTGTAGGTTGTGTTTGCATTCAAGAATCATGGATTCCTGTATTTTAGAGCTGTGGGATTGTATGTGATTCTTTTTCTGGGTGATTTAATTCAGTATTTTGTTTCTTGAAAATATTGGAATATGTGTTTTAGATAATGCATATATTTCTGTTATTGAAAAATAAGCTTTTAATAGTCAGCTGACTTCATATGTAAATGATAATACCATTTTAAACTTATTCAAGGATTTAGGTGTTCTTAAGTATGATTTTATAACTTATTTTACTGCCTTAAAGTAAATATTTATGGCATCTGTAAGTCATTGTAAAATTGTAAAATTGGTATAGCATAGTATACAGATTGTCCTTTGTAATATTTTATGGTATTCACATTTGTATTTAATCACAAATTTGATACAATTTAGCCAAACCTTCAATACATTTATGAAGAGGGCACTAGTGAGTCTTTATACAATGGAATAAAATAACAAACTGTGCTGACAGCATTTTTCCACTCAAAGAGGTATATATATTTTTTATACTATCTAATTCTTTAACTAATTTTATTTTTTTAGCATCCAATGGTGGAGAACATTACTGGAAGTGTGATTAAGGCTATTATAAGATACATAAACTGTATGGCATAAGCATTCTCAACTCAACTTCACACTCTACATTGTTTATCGACTTAGTATGCCAGCTTTTTAAGTGTGGTGGGATCTGGTATTCCACACTTATGTCTCTGAATCCCACCCTTGTACTGATGCCAAGATGAACTGAAGCAAGGACGAATTTTTCTCTTACATAGAAACATGAATATATTCCAAACTGGAGTGAGCTCTCACTAGTGGTTTGCCTATGGCAATTATTTTGTGCCTTGTAATGGGTCATGTATTATCCTCATAAGGGTGTGTCTGTGTCCTAGACCCTCTCCCATTCCAGTACCTGTAAATGTCACCTTATTTTGAAATAGGAGCTTCACAGATATAATAAAGTTAAAGATCTCAGGGTGAGATCATCCTGAATTTAGAATGAGTCATGGGTAGTTGGGACACAGAAACACAAGTAAGGTCATGTGAAGATAGAGACAAAGGTTAGAGTTACGCTGTCACAAGCCAAGGAGTGCCAGGAGCCACCAGAAGCTAGAAGAGGCAAGAAAGGATTCTTCCCTAGAGCTGTCAGAGGAAGTATGGCTCTGCCTCCACCTTGATTTTGGTCTTCTGGCCGCCTATAATTGAGAGAGAATTTTTTGTTTGTTTATTTACTATTTTAAGCCACAAATTTTGTGCAATTTCTTTTGGCAGCACTGGGAAACCAGTTAATGCCTCTATTATTTGGTTAAACAAAGAACACTATTAAGTATTTTTAAAACAATGTATAACAGTGTTGATTATGGTAAGCATACAATTTATAATCAGATAGGTTTCTGTGTAAAATTTCATGTTATTATATTGATTTGTTTTAACCATACAAGACTTGCTTGGATGTGGTACCATTGAATACCATCCCCATTCCCTCCTGTCCCACAGCTTTTTGAAATTTATGGGGCTTTGTTCTAGACTGAATATTCCTTTTCCTTCAAATTTCGTATGTTAAAGCCCTACCCCACAATGGGACAGTATTGGAAAGTGAGGCCTTTGAGAATTAATTAGGTTTAGACAAAGTCATGAGCATAGGGCCCTCATCAATGGAATTAGTGTCCTTATAAGAACAGGAAGAGAGTCTATACAGTGCTCTCTCTCTCTCTCCTTCTCTCTCTATCTGCTATATGAGGATACAGCAAGCTGGGAAGAGGACCCTCACCAGGAAACAAATTTGCTAGTACCTTAATCTTGCACTTTCCAGCTTCTACAATTGTGAGAAATGTCTGTTGTGTAAGCCATTCAGTCCATAATATTTAGTTATAGAAGCCTGGACTGACTGATATAGGCTGGAACATGCTGGAGAGATGGTACAAAAACTAATTTTAGAAAAATATTTTAAGTTGTAAGATCTGACGCAAAAATCACTTAAATATTACCATTTACGTTACCAAATTATTCCATTTACAGTATCAAATTAAGGAAATTTATGTTTTATTCAAGCCTTTTAAAATCAGCACACCCACCTTGCGGAAGTAATTAATAACCCATGATTATTAATTATGTTTGCCAAGTTAATTTTCATCCAGTATTACTTGCAAGGAAAGTTTGAAATTGATGAATCATCTTCCTCTTGAGATGTCACTTGTAGAACTAAAGGCTACCTATAATTTCTGTAATTGTTACTGTTTAATGGAACTTCAAACTTCTAAGAAAAATATTTCAATATATTGTTAAATTGACTTAAATAACTAAGATTGTGGTGGAGAGGATATTACCCCAAACTAACTCTTTCTCTGACACTTAGGGGTTCATTGTAATAGTAACACCTTGCTAGCAATCATCTGCTAGTGATTTGCTCATGGAAGAAGAAGGCTAAGGAAATTTAGGTTTGATTACCTTTTTCAGGGTTTCTGGGAAAGCAAAACCTGCCTCTCTCTACCACCCACTGCAAACAAGCATGTTGTCCAAGCTGCTGCTGCCAACCAGGTCACATCCATTAGTGAAGTCAATGCTGTGAAGAGAGACATTCAAACCTGGGTCACTGATAATATCATTTTCAATTTCTGACCCAATCAATTCTGGGTCTCCCAATTCCTCTCTCCATGGTCTTATGTGCAGTAATACATTTTTTAAACTGTTGAAGTCACATTGAGCTGAAATTTCCCTTAATTACAACTCTTAATATTTTAACTATTTATGCTAAGTTTATTTGTTCCAGAAAAAGTACTTTAACTCACTTTCATTTTTGTAGGACTTGAATTTTTTAGGGCAGTTTTGGTTTCACAGAAAAATTAAGAGGAAGACATAAAGATTTACCATATATATATAGTTATATATATATTATATATGATAATATACCATATATTACTATATATATATTACGTGCATGTGGAGGCAGGGTGTATTTTTTTATATATATATATATATATATAATATATATATACACACACCCTGACATAATGTGTATATATAATATATATATAATTATATATATATTATAAATATATATTATATATGTAATATGTCCTGCCTCCACATGCATGGCCTCCTTCATTATCAATACCCTCCTCCAGAGTGGTACAACTGTTAAAATTGCCTCACCTACATTAATACAATTTTATTACCCAGTGGTAAATATACATAACATAAAAGGTACCATTTAATCATTTTCAATTCTAAAACTCAGTGATATTGAATACATTCACAATGTTGTATAATTAACACTGTTTTCATAACTTTTGTATCACATCAAACAGAAGTTCTGTACCACTAGGCACTAATTCTCCATTCCCCTTGCCCCAGCCTCCATGCCCTGGAAACATGCAATCTGCATTCCCTCTACATGAATTTGACTATTCATGATCTTTCATATAAGTAGGATCATATACTGTTTGTCCTTTGGCTTATTTTATTTAGCATAATGTTTTCAAGGTTTATCCATGTTGTAAACATGTATCCGAACATCATTCCCTCTTTATGGCTAAATAATCTTCTCTTGTATGTACATGCCACATTTTGTTTATCCACACAGACAGGTTTGTTTTCACTTTTTGACTCTTGTGAATAAGAATGAGTGATGGTATCTGGTGTGTGCATGCAGCCACTTTCTTACTAAAGACCAATAGCATCAAGCACTCTACTAATGGTTGTTATTTATCTGATTAGGATCCAGAGTTACAAAAAGGTTAATTCTTATTTTTTGCAGTATAATGGCAGTTTTTGTGGAGGGACTAGCTTCTAAAACTTCCTATTCCAATCTTCTAAAATCCACTTTAAAAGAATGGTTTAAACTGTGTGCTTGTAGGATGAAATTGATAAAAAATTATTTTACCAACTTTCAAAATTGCATCATAGAGATAATGTCCTTTGACTATTGGGTGTTCACGTATTTGGCATGTTATGAACAACTTTCTGGAAGATAAAGGCCTTTTGTCTCATACTTAATATTAAGACAGGAACCAGTTGTACTAGCAATGGGTTTTGGGTTTGATATGATATATTTGTATGTAATGATTTTTTTAAAAGTTAGAGTGAAAAATCCTCTCATACAAAACAAAATAGTTTTTACTGTTATGAGAAAGCAGTCATTAATCACTTACAAAACATGCAAGTATCTTTATCATATTTGGTGATTTATTTTTCTCCAGTCATCTTGTGGAAAAAGTTTAGGTCTCTGAAGATTTCTCAGTGTGTCATAACCGACACCAGCAAGAATGTGGTTTTGCTAAAGGCAACAGAGAAGCAAAACTGTCTCAAGGTTTTAATATTAATCCAAAGGTTAAACTTTCTTACCTTAATGTTGCTGCTTTCTGTATGCACATCCCAAAGGAGGTAGGAAGGTGGAAAGGATGGAGGAAGGTGGAAAATGTAGAAAATTAGAAAATTAGGTAAACTTAAAAGGTGTAATAAGACTAACATTCATTCATTCAATTAAGCTCCTACCTTGTACCACATTCTGTTGTAGGCCCTGTGGATATAGCAATGAAAAAAAGAAAAGAAAAAAATATGCCTTTTTGGAGCTTATGTTCTCTTGGAAGGAGATATATAATAACATAAAAAATTAAACTATATAATATGTTAAGTGTTGCTCAGTGCTATGGAGGAAAGTAAAGCAGACAAAGCAAATAAAGAACATGAGAAGGAGATATAATTTTAAGTAGGGAAATAAGGAAGGCATGACGGAGACAGTAGCATTTGAGTGAAAGACTTGAAGAAGGTGATGTGGTTTGACTGGGTCCCCCACTAAATCTAAAGCTTGAATTGTAGTTCCCGTAATCCCCATGTGTCATGGGAGGAACCTGGTGGGAGACAATTGAGTCATGGGGGCAGTTACCCCCACGCTGCTGTTCTTGTGATATGAGTGAGTTGTCATGTTCTCTGATGGTTTTATCAGGGTTTTCCCCCATTTTGCTTGGCACTTCTCCCTGCTGCCACCATGTCAAGAAGGATGTGTTGCTTCCCCTTCCACCATGGTTGTAAGTTTCCTGAGGTCTCACCAGCTGCGCAGAACTGTGACTCAATTAAACTTCTTTCCTTTATAAATTACCCAGTCTAGGGTAGGTTTTTATTAGCGGCATGAGAAGGAACTAATCCAGGAGGTAAGGAAACAATCCAGGGGGGAATTTGAAGACAGGTGTTTTCAGTCAGAGAAACCATGTACAAAGCATCTAATGTGACAGTGCTATGGTCTGAACGTTGACAACCCCCCCTCCAATTCATACGTTGAAATGTAATTCACAGTAAGATACTATTAAAAGTTAAGGTCTTTGGAAGGTGATTATGTCATGAATAGAGAGCCTTCATGAAGGAGATTGGTGCCTTTATAAAGGATGCCTGAGGGGGTTGGTTTGTCCCTTCCACCATATGACGACTCCACCATATGAAGAAGATGGGTCTATGAACTAGGAAATAGGGCCTCATCATATATGGAATATGTGAGCACTTTGATCTGGGACTTAGCTTCCAGAACTGTGAAAAATAAATTTCTGTCATTTGTAAGCTACTTAGTCTATGGTATTTTGTTGTAGCTGCTCGAATGGGCTAACACAGAGACAATTCCCAGCCTGCCCAAAGAGCACCAGGAAGTGTCGGGTATAGTAAACCTGGAACAGAGGCACAAGGGGAAGAGCAACAGGGCTGTGATCAAAGAGTTGTGCCTTGTGGGGAGCATGAGTAGGGCTGTATAATCTGTACAATAATGACTCAGAGTGGAATTAGAAGTCCTTAAAAGTGAGTGAGCAGAGTGGCATGATCTCTATGATATTATGTTATATTCTTGCTTGGGTATTGAGAATAGACTGAAGGTGAGGGCTAATGCAGAAGCAGGAAGGGGGATAAAAATTCAGATGAGACATGATGTTGGCTTGGCCTGGGTGGATAACAGCAGTAGTAAAAATTATTTAAATGTTTTGAATGTAGGTTTGCTGAGAAGTAACGGATGTGTGGAGATTATTGGATTGAGAATTGTGTAAAGACTCTATTGTATATTGTATGAGATTGTAGGTCCAGGATGAGTCACAGAATTTTTGAAGTTGTAAATGGAATGAACTAGAAAGATAGAAGTTAATGTTCAGAAGGCAGGAGACTTAAAAGTTAGATTGTAAAAATTTGCAATTAGGAGTAATAATGTGGTTTGAGCTGAGATCATGAGATTGAATAGCTAGATACTGAAGATAGCAAGTACATTGGAAATGACGAGGTCAAATGTCAAAGAAGATAAGTAATTTAAATGAGACATCAAAATAATGGCAGTTGTAAAGACTTCAAAGAATGAGGGAAAGTGACTAAAAATTGGGAGAGTGATCAATATAATCAAATGGTATGAGATTCCAAGCTGGAGGGGTTTGAGGAGAAGGAAGTAAAAGTATTCTGCAAGAGGACACTTGTTCTACTTCTAGAGGCGGTGGTTAGAGCGCTGAGGGTGAGAATTAGTCTGCACTTACGGGGCTACATGAGAAGCAGCAGCATCAGTGAGAGACAGATGACAATAAGAATGAAAATGTAAAGAGAAAATTGAGAAACTTATAAAAATTGAGATTCTTCTATGCACTCTGTACATTTCTTACAGAAGCTTTCAACACATTTAATTTCATTTGAATCTTGCAATACTCTTGAGAGATATTATCATTCCCCTTTTACCAAAAAAAGGCTGAGTGGCCAAGATCACATAAAGTCACATAAATAATAGAAGTCAAAAGTATGACTTTAACCCATCTAGTGTTACAAGAACCACATAATCTTCAATAAATTGAGAGTATCTTAACTAATTAAATTTTAAAAATTAATAATTTTTTCAAAAGATGTATTCAAGTTATCAAGTCAAAGAAAAATGAACATATTACTTAGAAACAGCCCCGGATTAGTGTCCCAATTATATCACTTAATAATTGTGTGGTTTAGGTAAGCCATGTAAAGTTGCTGTACTACTTAAATTTAAAATAAAGACAGTTTTACCTAAACATAAAATTGTTGTAATGTTATTGTGCAGTTATAAATCACTTATTAAATTATAAATTTATGATAAGTATTAAACAGAATACTTAATTTTAAGCCACAAGGTCTTCTATTAGAAAAATATTCAAATATAATGTGATATATCACTCATTTTTATAAATAAAAATATAAAATTAATTATAGCCTTAATAAAAAATTTTGGAGGTGCATTACCAAGACTAAATTTATATTTCATAAAATGAACAAATTTAAGATGTATACCTTAACTTTATGTATTTCTGTACTCATATTCACACCAGCCATATCAAGATAAAGAACAGTTTCACTACCACAGAAAATGTTCTGGTGCTTTATTCCAGTCGATAACAACCACTGGTCAAATTTGTCTGGAGTCATATAGATTTTACGCTTTTGTATCTGACCTATTTTACTCAATATGATGTTTTGGAGATTTATCTATGCTGTTTTATGTGTCAATATTTCATTTTTTATTGCTATGTATTATTACTCTGTAAGTCAATATCGTAATTTGTTTATCTCTTCTCCACTTTATAGATGTTACATCCAGTTTTTGCCTACAAAAAAACCTGCTATGAATAATTTTATATCGGTCTCTATTGTGTGAATACACCCCCTCATTTATTTTTGGTATATACCTATAAATTGAATCACGATGTCATTGGGTATGTGTGCAGTTTAACTTTATAAGGAATTGCCAAACTTCTTTAAAATATAGCTGTAAATTTACTCTCCCACCGTGAATGTATGAGATTTTCTTTGTTTCATAACCTCTTCAACATTTGCTATATTCAGTCCCCAATTTTTTTTCTTAAGAGATGGGGTCTTGCTCTATCACACAGGCTAGAGTGCAGTGGCACAATCATAGCTCACTGCAGCCTTGAACTCCTGGGCTCAAGCTGTCCTCCCATATCGGTCTCCAGGTATTTAGCCATTTTAATTTTACCAGTTCTCTTGGATATGTAATGACATCTCATTGAGGTTTTTATTTTCATTTTTTCTGATGATCAACTATGTTCAGCACATTTTCTTTTCCTGATTCCCCAGTTGGCTGTCTTCTTTTATGAACTGACTGTTGAAGTCTTTTGCCCACTTCTAATTGAGTGATGTATCTTCTGCATAACAATTTGTAGGATTTATTTACTTTCCATAGAAATATTTTGTCAGGTCTGTGTATTTCAAATGTGTTATCTCACTGTGACATTTCTATTCATTTTTCATTGAGGTAAAAACATAACTTGTGATCTATCCTCTTAGTAAGGTTTTCAATGTACAATATAGTACTGTTAAGTATAGGCATGATGTTGCACAGAAAATCTTTAGAACTTATGCAACTTACACAACTGAAACTTTATACCTGTTGAGCAGCAACCCTTCTTCCTCCTTCACCTAACCATTCTATTCTCTATTTCTATGAGTTTGACTATTTTAGAAAGCTCATATATGTGAAATCATGCAGAATTTATCCTTCTGTGACTGGCTGATCACGCTTAGCATGATATCCTCCAGGTTCATCCATGTTCTTGCAGATGGCAGAATGTCCTTCCTTCTTAAAGCTGAAAATATTCCATTGTATTTATACACCACATTTGTTTTATTCATTTATGTGCTGACGGACATTTAAGTTTTCAAATTTTGTTGTTTTGTGAGTAATGCTGCAAAGAACATGGGTATGCAGGTAACTCTACCACATCCTGATTTCCATTCTTTTGGACATATGCGCAAGAGTAGGATTGCTGGATCATATATTAGTTCCATTTTTAGATTTTTTGAGGAAACTCCATACTGTAATTCACAGTGGCTGAACCAATTTACATCCCCAGCAAGAGCGTACAAGGGTTCCAGTTTCTCCACATCACTGCCAACACTTGTTATGTCTTGTTTTGTTTCATAATGGCTCTCCTAATGAGTGGTAAGTGATATCATATTTTGGCTTTTATTTGTATCTCTCTGATCATTAGTGATGTTGAACATCTTTTCATATACCTTTTGGCTATTCGTATATCTTTGAAGAAAATTTATTCAATCATTTTGCCCCCCTTTTTAAGTTATTTTTTTCTGTTGTGGTAGGAGTTCCTTATATATGTAATGAGGTTTTTTTTGAATAAATGAATATAAGTTTAATATAGTAAAAACATTAACACAATTTTTATTTTATGTTTAATACATTTTGTGCTCTAGAAAAAAATCATTCTTTATCTCACCCAAGATCATTATGATGTTCCTCAAAGTAGTCTTCTAGAAGCTTTAGCATTCATATTTAGGTCTGTGATCCATCTTACATTGAATTTTGTGCATGATATGAGTGAGATATTAAGATTAATGAAAATGCTAATTATAATAGATTCTCAGGTCCTAGCCAAAGCTTTTGTATATTGGGACCTCTTGAGGTCTAGGTTATTTAAAGGTAATAGAGGATCAGTATTAATGAATTTGTTTTTTTTTTCTATCTGGTGGTTCTCAACCTTTGTTCCATGTTAGAATCAAGTGGTTTGCTTGCTTGCTTCTTTTTGTCATTGCTTTTAGTAGCACTGCCTCAATCATACCTTCAAAAATTCTAATTTGATAACCTGGACATCAGGATTTTTGGGGAGAAGGGGACAGGGTCTCACTCTGTCACCTGGGCTAGTGTACAGTGGCATGATCATAGCTCACTGCAGCCTCAAATTCTTGGGCTTGAGGGATCCTTCTGCCTCAGCCTCTCATGTAGCTTGAATTACAGGCGTGAGCCACCATGCCTGGTGACATTGGGATTTTAATGGGTCTCCGGGTGAGTCTAATATAAAGCCAAGTTTAGGAATCATTGACAAGCTCCAAAAGCCTGGAAAAAATGTATACATGAAGATAGAGGTTAGTGTTACTCTCTCCTTGGATGAAAACACCTGACAAGTTTTATCGATTTATTGGGAAACAACATTGGAAGCAGTTTCTCCTCTGCCTCTTTAATCCCTTGGCCAGTGCAATCTTGAGTTAAGCACAGTCTCACTATTAAGTCTTGTAGGGTGAATACATCTTTACTTCCAACTTTTCATCCACTTTATCCTCATCTCGGAGAATTATTGTGAAAAAAAAGTTCTCAGTGTATAACTCATATTAAGTAAAAGACATATAATACATTGCAATAATTCAGCAAATATTGCTTGTGGTGTTTTACCTACTTTACACTTGTGGAAAGTTTAAGGAAAAATTTTAAATAGTCCTACATTATTTTCATAGAAGAATCACAGTAAAATGAGAACTTTGCAAGTCCAACTAGGCAATACTATTCAGGACATAGGCATGGGCAAGGACTTCGTGTCTAAAACACCAAAAGCAATGGCAATAAAAGCCAAAATCGACAAATGGGATCTAATTAACCTAAAGAGCTTCTGCACAGCAAAAGAAACTACCATCAGAGTGAAGAGGCAACCAACAGAACGGGAGAAAATTTTTGCAACCTACTCATCTGACAAATGGCTAATATCCAAAATCTACAATGAACTCAAACAAATTTAAAAGAATAAAACAAACAACCCCATTAAAAAGTGGGCAAAGTATATGAACAGACCCTTCTCAAAAGAAGACATTTATGCAGCCAAAAGACACATGAAAAAATGCTCATCATCACTGGCCATCAGAGAAATGCAAATCAAAACCACAATGAGATACCATCTCACACCTGTTAGAATGGCGATCATTAAAAAGTCAGGAAACAATAGGTGCTGGAGAAGATGTGGAGAAATAGGAACACTTTTACACTGTTGATGGGACTGTAAACTAGTTCAACCATTATAGAAGTCAGTGTGGGGATTCCTCAGGGATCTAGAACTAGAAATACCATTTGACCCAGCCATCCCATTACTGGGTATATACCCAAAGGATTATAAATCATGCTGCTATAAAGACACATGCAGACGTATGTTTATTGCGGCACTATTCACAATAGCAAAGACTTGGAACCAACCCCAATGTCCAACAATGACAGACTGGATTAAGAAAATGTGGCACATATACACCATGGACGACTATGCAGCCATAAAAAAAGGAGGAATTCATGTCCTTTGTAGGGACATGGATGAAGCTGGAAACCATCATTCTCAGCAAACTATCGCTCAAGGACAAAAAACCAAACACCGCATGTTCTCACTCATAGCTGGGAATTGAACAATGAGAACACATGGACACAGGAAGGGGAACATCACACACTGGGGCCGGTTGTGGGGTTGGGGGAGGGGGGAGGGATAGCATCAGGAGATATACCTAATGCTAAATGACGAGTTAATGGGTGCAGAACACCAATACGGCACATGTATACATATGTAACAAACCTGCACGTTGTGCACATGTACCCTAAAACTTAAAGTATAATAATAATAAAAAAAAGGAAGTGTGGCCGTGAGCTCATGCTCATGGAATTCATTGGTCTTACCATGTTCCCCATCATCCTGAAGCAGCTGGATTGATAGAACAGTTGAATCGCCTTTTGAATTTACAATTACAATGCCAACTAGGTGACAATACTTGGCAGGGCTGGAGCAAAGTTCTCCAGAAGACAGTGTATGTGCTGAATCAGTGTCCAATATATGGTACTCTTCCTCCCATAGCCAGGATTCATGGGTCCAGGAATCAAGGGGTGGAAGTGAAAGTAGCACCACTCACCATCACCCCTAGTGATCCACTAGAAAAATTTTTCCTTCCTGTTTCCACAACATTACGTTCTGCTGGCCTAGAGGTCTTAGTTTCAAAGGGAGGAACATTGCCACCAGGAGACACAGCAATGATTTCCTTAAACTGGAAGATGAGATTGCCACCTGGACACTTTGGGCTCCTCCTACCTTTAAGTCAACAGGCAAAGAAGGGAGTTACAGTGTTTCCTGGGGTGATTGACCTGGGCTATCAAGATGAGATCAGTCTACTACTACACAACGGAGGTCAGGAAGAGCATGCATGGAATACAGGAGATCCATTAGGGTGTCTGTTAGTATTACCATGCGCTGTGATTAAAGTCAATGGGAAACTAAAACAGCCCAATCCAGGCAGGACTACAAATGGCCCAGATCTCTCAGGAATGAAGGTTTGGGTCACTCCACCAGGAAAAAAGCCACGACCTGCTGAAGTGCTTGCTGAAGGCAAAGGGAATATAGAATGGGTAGTAGAAGAAGGTAGTCATCAATATCAGCTATGGCTACATGACCAGCTGCAGAAATGAGGACTGTAATTGTAATGAGTATTTCCTCCTTCTTTTGTTAAAAACATGTTTGTGCATGTATACGCTTGTACTAAGAAAATATCTTCATTTTATTTCCTTTTTCCTTTACCATGTGTCATAAGATTTATTGACTTCATATTAACATTTAAGTAGTGTTAACTTTATGTAATAGTATCTGGGTTGGGTATTGGTGCATTTCCAATTGTACAAAGGATAGTTGTAGTATGTTAGGCTTAATTATGACGTTATTATTGTCATTATTTGAAGATTATGTATGATCTCAGGGGATGTGTATGGGTTCAAATTGACAAGGGGTGGACTTGTGATGGTTAATACTGAGTGTCAACTTGACTGGATTGAAGGATGCAAAGTATTGATCCTGGATGTGTCTGTGAGGGTGTTGCCAAAGAAGATTAACATTTGAGTCAGTAGGCTAGGAAAGGCAGACCCACCCTTAATATAGATGGGCACCATCTAATCAGCTGAGTGCATGGCTAGAATATATATAGGCAGAAAAACATGAAAAGATGACCTTGGCCTAGGTTCCCAGCCTACATCTTTCTCCAGTTCTGGATGCTTCCTTGCCTCAAACATTAGACTCCAAATTCTTCAGTTTGGGATTCAGACTGGCTCTCTTTGCTCCTCAGCTTGCAGATGGCCTATTGTGGGACCTTGTGATCATGTGAGTTAATACTTGATAAACTCCCCTTCATATATGTATCTATAGTATTAGTTCTGTCCCTCTAGAAAACGCTGACTAATATAGCTTCTGACATTGATATAATGAAAATTACAGGAAGTGATGTTTAGATTGAGACCTAAAAGATGAGTCAGAAGTAACAGGATAGAGTCGTGATGTTGAGGGCATAGAGAATGCTCTGAGTTAGGAGGCAGAATGGCAACTTGGGGGACTGAAAAATGTGTGGCTAGAACATAGAACATTGAAGAGAGTGACATGAAATGATGCTGGATAAACAGACAGAAAGATCACTTAGTGCCTGTGAAGATAGTTTAAGGATTTGGAACATTGTACTGAAAGAATGACAGATACTTTGAAGTATTTTAAGCAGACAGCATTGGTGGTGGTAACTATGAGGTGATATAATGACAATCTCATTTCTAGAAGACTAATCTGGATGCATTTGAAAGAATGGATGAGAAGGGGCCAAGAATGGAAGCAGAGTGGCCATGTTAAAAATGGTGGAGCCGTAGCAGTAGGGATATAGAGACACAGTTGATTTTAAGCAATATTAGGAAGTGGAATGAACTGGCACTGATGACTGACTGATTGCAGTAGGTGAGGTGGGACAGAAATTACTCATATGATTCTGGCTTGAGCAGCTGCATAATTGTTGGTGACTTTTATGGAGATGGGGGAATGGAGAAGGACGTGGCTTGGGGACAAAGATCATGAATCTTATTTGAACATATTGAATTTGAGATGCCTGAGAGACATCCAAGTAAAAATGACAAAGATGTTATGTAAACACACACACACACACACACACACACACACCACAGAGAAAACACACTAATGACTGTAAATCCAAAACCTCAATAAAAATTAGCGACTAAAAGTGAGTTTTATTATAGGATTGCACATACTCTTTAAAATAAGGAAATCTATTAATAAAATTTATATTAATCAGCTAAAGGAAAAACATAATTTCAGTAAATGTACAAAAGTTATTTAGTAATATTTAATGTACAGCCCTGATTTAAACACTTACTAAAATGAAAGTTATACATATTTAATGTATGTAATATATGGCAATGACATACATTACAAAACTATGTAACTTATATTTGATGATATCCGGTTTCTGCCATCACTTTTTCCCTTTTCCACAAGCACATCAAAGCCGCAGAAAAGGATGCTCCTTTAAATTATATTCCAAAGCAAAAAGAATGTAGAGCAGAACTAAGCCCAATCATTTGCCAACATGTAAAATGAGTGAGAAATAATCCTTTGTTATTACACAACATTGAGATCTGATGCTTGTTTGTTACTGCTGCATAACAAATAAAAGCTGACCAATACCGAAATTGCTACCTAGAAATGAAATGCTGATTTAACAAAAACAAGAGCAACGACAATAAGCCATTAAAACATAAGGGATAGGCTAAAGGGGTAAGCAGTGAGGAAGTAGATGCTGGAGACTGGAATGATGACAACACCTGTTACACAGTGGTGAAGCCATAAAAATGTCACCTGTGACAATATGGAAGGGAAATAATGTACTCATGACTTGTGCTTTCAAGTGAATAATTGGAAAAACAGACTATTAAAAAAGTATTTTGATAGTGACTGGATGTATTTTACTAAGTACTGCATGAAGGAAATGAGCTTAGGAAGTAATAACCAGAAGGAATAAAGTGAATCCAGAAATTTCAGGACCTGCAGCATTGAAAGTTGCAACAATTTCTCATCTGGAATGAGCAAAATGTAAAATTTGGAAGAGTTCCGAGCAACAGAATCTTGTTAAAACCCAATCTCATGTGAAGTGTCATGTTAAGGGTGGCTGTATTAAGGAGTCACCAAACACATCCTTTAGTTGGACAAGATGGCTCAGAAAAAGAAGCCATGGGGAGACAACCTGATTAACTCAAGATACCCATAATTAATTATAAGTTTTGATGGAAGGCGTGTCTCAAAAATTATACATGTGGCTATAGGTATGAGTCTGGCATATCAAATAAAAACTAAATTTTTGACAGATTCATAACATATCTTTTTTCCAGTTTTGGGCCAATAAAAATAAAGCTCCTGTGAACATTTGTGTACATCCTTTGCATGGACAAATGTTTTCATTTCTCTTGAGTACTTAGGATCAGAATGGGTCTAGTTAAGAAACAGGCAAGTTGTCTTATGAAGTGGTTGTCTAATTTTACTTTCACATCAGAAGCATATGAGAGTTCCAGTTGCTTCACATCCTTGTCAACACTTGGTATGGTCAATCTTTTTTATTTCAGCCATTCCAAAAAGTCTGCAGTGGTATCTCATTGTAGTTTTAACATGCATTTCCCCAATGACTTATGACCTTGAACATCTTTTCACATGTTTATTTGTCATCTGTATACCACTTCTGGTCAAGTGTTCAAGTTTTGTCCTATTTAAAAATCGGGTTGCTTGTTTATTAATTTGTTAATTAATTATATATTCTGTATACAAGTCTTTTTTTTTTTGAGACAGGGTCTCACTTTGTCACCCAGGCTGGAGTGCAGTGGCATGATCTCGACTCACCGCAGCCTCAACCTCCCAGGGTTCAAGCCATCTTCCCATCTCAGCCCCCCAGGTAGATCTTTTGTATTTTTTGTAGAGACAAGTTTTCGCCACGTTGCCCAGGCTGGCCTCAAACTCCTGAGCTCAAGCTCAAGCCACCCACCTTGGCCTCCCACAGTGCTGGGATTACAGGCATGAGCCATCACACCTGGCCAACAAGTCTTTTTTTGATATGATTTGCAAATATATTCTTCCAGTCTGGGGCTTGTCTTTTCACCATCCTAACAATTTCTCAATGTCTGTGAAAAACATTTTTCATTTTGATAAAATCCAATATTTATTCTTTTTCTTTTATGGATTGTACTTTTAGTTTCATATATAAAAAGTCTTTTTCTAACCTTTGGGTTCACCAAAGTTTTCTTCTATTTTTGATTTCACAAGAAGAGACTGTGTAGCTCTATTTATTACAGATCTGGCATGGCTCGTCAGTGAGAAAAAGAATGTATTACTCATATTGTGTTGAGACAGTTGGCATCAACCTGTATGGAAAATGAACCCCTTCAGTTCCCTACTTCATACCATATATAAAAATAAATTCCAATTTTAAGTTTTAAACAATGAAAATTATAACTTTTTATAACATAATGTAAGAGAATATCTTTATGTCCCTGGGGTAGGGGAAGTCATCTTAAGACCAAAAGAAGTCAAAACCAGAGAGGAAAAGACTGATAAATCTGACATTAAAATTGAGAAAATATCCTTATCAAAAAATAAAGTGTCAGAGAGTAAAAATACAAAGCCTCAAACAATAAGAAGCTCTTAAAACACATATTGCCAACAAAATATTCATATCAAGAATGTATCTGATAATCCTGAAAATTAGTTTTTTTAAAAAGACAGTAGAAAGACAAGCATAAGAGTTGAAAGAGGAAATCTAAATAACCATTAAATGTATGAAGTTTCTCAATTACATCACTAATTATCAAAAGATAAATTAATGCCAAACTGTGATGCCATTTTACACCCACCGGATTTGGGTAGAGGACATTAAATCTGACAATCTGATAATCTGATATTATTGAAAATGTGGAGAAATCAGACTTTTTTTTTTTTTTTTTGAGACAGAGTCTCGCTCTTTCACCCAGGCTGGAGTGCAGTGGCGTGATCTCGGCTCACTGCAACCTCTGCCTCCTGGGTTCACACCATTCTCCTGCCTTAGCTTCCCAAGTAGCTGGGACTACAGGCGCCCACCACCATGCCCAGCTAATTTTTTATTTTTTTTTTTAGTAGAGACGGGGTTTCACCATGTTAGTCAGGATGGTCTCGATCTCCTAACCTCGTGATCCGCCCGCCTCGGCCTCCCAAAATGCTGGGATTACAGGCGTGAGCCACCACGCCCAGCCAAGAAATCAGACTCTTATACGCTGCTGTTGTGAGCATAAATCTATTAGCATCATCTAATAATGTTAACGATATGCATGCTCTTTGGCCCTGCAATTCACTTCTAGGTGTACACCTTCAGAATCTCTTGTACACATGTGCTAAGAGACTTGAACAAGAATATTCACAGCAGTATTGTTCAACATAGCAAATAATAAAAATAATCAACCAGGGAAGGAATACTATGCTAGTATATATTCATTTGATAGAATATTATGAGACTAAAAATATTATCACCGACTTAGAAAAAGACTGTTTTTCTATAGCCATGGTAATAAATAGCCACCAAACCAGTTTCACACCTGTTCAATTGATCAGCATCTCAATGAACACCTTTCGTAAGTCTATAATTCAGTGTCAGCCCTGCCCTCGTGGATGCCAGCCAGTCAAGGATGGACTTATCAGTAAACACACCTCTGAGTGCCAACCAATCAATAGCAGTCTCACCTATCTGCAGATGACATCACGTGAAACTGCCTCTGAAAGTCCACCAGTCACCGAGCTCTATGCTTCCCACAAACCCCACAGAAGTTCCATCAGCTGTCTGCTCTGCTCTGATGACTGTGCCTAACCAGCATAGCTCTATCTTAAAAAAGAAGGAATAAATTCAGCTTTGTTATGTTATAACAGGTATTGAATGGTGGTCTCATCATCACTGGCCAATTGTAGAGTTGATTACACAGAAAAAGAAGTATAGTTTACAAGCCTGAACATGAATAGACATCAGGATTTATGTTAAGGAAGGAAAGTTACAGGAAAAAAACATAGTATGAGTCCATTTAAGAAAAAGTAAAAATCGTGTAAAACTGAATAAAATATTAATCAGGAACCCATATGAGATAACACTACAAAGAAAATCAAGGGAATGATTGATACAAAGTTCAATATCATGGTTACTTAAGGAAAGGGAAGGTAATGGACCGGGAGGGGACCAGAGGCCTTCAAAGATATTGTTAATATTGTATTCTTAAGCTGGCTATTGAATACAGTTATTCATTCTTTTGTTATGTTCATGCTGTACACATAGTTATATCTATGCAATATTTAATGACATTAAACAAGCATTTCTTAAGAGTTCACAGTGTGCAGGCTCTGTAACATGTACTCTGCATGCGCCTTTTCCTTATAACAAACCTACAACTTAGAAATTATCCCCATTTTACAGATGAAGAAAACAAGGCTTGCAGTGGTTAAACAACTTTCCCAAGGACACAGGCTAGGGTGCCTATGATTTGTATCCGAGTGATCTGATGTCAGAGCCCAAAGTCTTACTTGAGTAATCTCTATACACAAGTCAGCAAAAAGCCATGGGTCTTGACAAAGTCTAAGAGCTAGTTTTGTGAGTGCATATGGCTTTAAGGGTCTAACTAATTAAAAGCAATGGGTGAAAGCTTCAGAGGGACATATTCAGGGTCACTAAAAGAAAAGGCTTCCAAATACTCAGATCAAATCAGAAAGGGGATGGGCCACCTGTGGATGGTAAACTTCCCATCCCAAGCAGTGTTCAAGCATGTTCTAGGCAGAACCCTACTGGAGATTTTATAGCAGAGATTAACATACCAGACAGTGAGATTGAGTTATCCTCACAGTTCCTTCTGTCCTAGGACCTCAAATTCGCGCTCACTGTGGTCCTAGGAAGAGTTCTGGACTAGCAGTGAGTCTCTAAGCATCTATGTTTTATTTTAGAGCACTGTAAAAACTGGTGATAATTTGCTTTATTTTATTTTCCTTTATTCACTTGTGTTCAGAGCTGCTTTAGCAATTTCCAAATGTGACCAACAAGGCTTTTTAAAAAAAAATTTGTATCATTATGAACACACGAGGTTTAATCTATTCCACATGGTTTTACTCATTTTAGTTATTATTCTTTTGATGCCCAAATTGACCCTGTAGGAGCCTCTTACAGTTGGCCTATGAGTCTTTGATACAATCCCAATAGCCAGACAGCTTCCTTTCTTTCTGATTCCACATGAAGTTCCAGACTCATCTTGAAGATCTCCTGCCCTAGATCTGAAGACAACCATTTCTCTAAGGAGCCCTGGGTCCTTTTAATGAGAAATGGTGTCCTTCAGTGTTAAGATCTGGATTCAGTGTGATGATTTAATATATGCATACATTGTATACTGATTACCACAATCAAATTAATGAGCACATCCATTACCACCCATAGTTATCACTTGTGTGTGTGTATGCACATGTGTGTGTGTTAAGGACACTTGAAATCCTATCAAATTTCAAGTAAACACTACAGTAATCAGTACACACTGTATATGTATACCAAATCATCACATTGTACACATTAAATATATATAATTTTATTTGTCAATTAAGTATTTTAAAAAGAAAATGAAATTTAAAAGGAAGTCTGGAGGCAGATAGCTCATGACTGGAGGATGCCTTGAGCATCCGTGAACTGAGTCACAAGGCTGATACAGAGACTTAGCTGTCCTGTTGTCAGCTAACTACCCCATAAGTAAAATATTTGAGTTTATTAGACAAGATTAAATGAGAGGGAACAAAATGCAAAATAATCAAAGGACAAAGAGGCTTGCCTGATTACAAAAATCAAGATTTAAGCAAGAAGCAAATTCATCAAGTCAACTTTTATTACTCACCTGCTATCTGCAAATCCAGTTCTAAGTGCTGAGTGGTTGATAATAAAGTCAGCTTCTTCTCAAAAGGTAGGAAGCCTCAGAGACATTTCTGGCACCTCAGGCAGCAATCTGGGGTATCCAGGAGACCTCCAGCCACATGATAAATGTGGCCTCATTCTAGAGTTACCCTCCATATTCTGCCCCTTTTGCTACATTTGGGAACCTATTGTTGAAATGAAAATCAGGAGGACCAGTCTCCAGATTGTGGTCCTCCCTCCACTCCACCACTCTTACAAGGAGTAGCTTTTAACTTTGCCACCAGCTCAGAATCTCAGGGCTATGGCCACACCAGCCTACTGAGACCAAAGATGTAAATTGCTGACCCCAAGACTGGGTGAATAGAAGCAAGATTCAACCTTGTTACCCAATTTCTGACCTCAGGCTTCCTTCTTCCTCCACCCTAAGAAGAACCTGTAGTTCCAGACATGAAAAACTGGCATTCTAGCACTTATCCAGGGCTATAGGCTGGTGTGAAATTCCACCAACCTACAGCCCTGAGAGGTGAGCCTCATGGAATAGACTCACTGTGGAATAGATTCATTATGTAAATATTGCTCACTTTAACTTTCTGAGCTTCTCTTTCCCAAATGTCAATAGAGAATAACAATGAACACTGTGGGGATGGAGCCAAGATGGGCGAATAGGAACAGCTCCAGTCTATAGCTCCCAGCGTGAGCAACTCAGAAGACAGGTGATTTCTGCATTTCCAACTGAGGTAGCGGGTTCATCTCACTGGGGAGTGTCAGACAGTGGGTGCAGGACAGTGGGTGCAGCGCACCAAGCGTGAACCAAAGCAGGGTGAGGCATCACCTCACCCGGGAAGTGCAAGGGGTCAGGGAATTCCCTTTCCTAGTCAAAGAAAGGGTTGACAGACGGCACCTGGAAAATCGGGTCACTCCCACCCTAACACTGTGCTTTTCCAACAGTCTTAGCAAATGGCACACCAGGAGATTATATCCTGCACCTGGCTTGGAGGGTCCTAGGCTCAGAGAGCCTCACTCATTGCTAGCACAGCAGTCTGAGATCAGACTGCAAGGTGGCAGCGAGCTGGAGGAGCAGCGCCCACCATTGCCGAGGCTTCAGTAGGTAAACAAAGTGACCAGGAAGCTTCAACAGGGTGGACCCCACCTCAGCTCAAGGAGGCCTGCCTACATCTGTAGACTCCACCTCTGGGGGCACGGCATAGCCAAACAAAAGGCAGCAGAAACCTCTGCAGACTTAAATGTCCCTCTCTGACAGCTTTGAAGAGAGTAGTGGTTCTCCCAGCACGCAGCTTGAGATCTGAGAATGGGCAGACTGCCTCCTCAAGTGGGTCCCTGACTCCCAAGTAGCCTAACTGGGAGGCACCCCCCAGTAGGGGCACACTGACACCTCACACAGCCGGGTACTCCTCTGAGACAAAACTTCCAGAGGAATGATCAGGCAGCAACATTTGCTGTTCACCAATAACCACTGTTCTGCAGCCTCTGCTGCTGATACCCAGGCAAACAGGGTCTGGAGTGGACCTCCAGCAAACTCCAACAGACCTGCAGCTGATAGTCCTGACTGTTAGAAGGAAAACTAACAAACACAAAGGATATCCACACCAAAAACCCATCTGTACGTCACCATCATCAAAGACCAAAGGTAGATAAAATCACAAAGATGGGGAAAAAACAGAGCAGAAAAACGGGAAACTCTAAAATCAGAGCACCTCTCCTCATCCAAAGGAAGGCAGCTCCTCACCAGCAACGGAACAAAGCTGGATGGAGAATGACTTTGACGAGTTGAGAGAAGAAGGCTTCAGACGATCAAACTACTCCGAGCTAAAGGAGGAAGTTCAAACCCATGGCAAAGAAGTTAAAAACCTTGAAAAAAAATTAGACGAATGGATAACTAGAATAACCAATGCAGAAAAGTCCTTAAATGACCTGACGGAGCTGAAAACCATGGCATGAGAACTACGTGATGGATGCACAAGCCTCAGGAGTCAATGCGATCAACTGGAAGAAAGAGTATCAGCGATAGAAGATCAAATGAATGAAATGAAGTGAAAAGAGAAGTTTAGAGAAAAAAGAAAAAAAAGAAACAAAGCCTCCAAGAAATATGGGACTATGTGAAAAGACCAAATTTATGTCTAATTGGTGTACCTGAAAGTGACGGGGAGAATGGAACCAAGTTAGAAAACACTCTGCAGGATATTATCCAGGAGAACTTCCCCAACCTAGCGAGGCAGGCCAACATTCAAATTCAGGAAATACAGAGAACACCACAAAGATACTCCTCGAGAGGAGCAACTCCAAGACACATAATTGTCAGATTCACCAAAGTTGAAATCAAGGAAAAAATGTTAAGGGCAGCCAGAGAGAAAGGTCAGGTTACCCACAAAGGGAAGCCCATCAGACGAACAGCTGATCTCTCAGCAGAAACTCTACAAGCCAGAAGAGAGTGGGGGCCAATATTCAACATTCTTAAAGAAAAGAATTTTCAACCCAGAATTTCATATCCAGCCAAACCAAGCTTCATAAATGAAGGAGAAACAAAATACTTTACAGACAAGCAAATGCTGAGAGATTTTGTCACCACCAGGCCTGCCCTAAAAGAACTCCTGAAGGAAGCACTAAACATGGAAAGGAACAACTGGTACCAGCCACTGCAAAAACATGCCAAATTGTAAAGACCATCGAGGATAAGAAGAAACTGCATCAACTAACGAGCAAAATAACCAGCTAACATCATAATGACAGGATCAAATTCACACATAAAAATATTAACCTTAAATGAAAATGGGCTAAATATTCCAGTTAAAAGACACAGACTGGCAAATTGGATAAAGAGTCAAGACCCATCAGTTTGCTGTACTCAGAAAACCCATCTCATGTGCAGAGACACACATAGGCTCAAAATAAAGGGATGGAGGAAGATCTACCAAGCAAATGGAAAACAAAAAAAGGCAGAGGTTGTAATCCTAGTCTCTGATAAAATAGACTTTAAACCAACAAAGATCAAAAGAGACAAAGAAGGCCATTACATAATGGTAAAGGGATCAATTCAACAAGAAGACCTAACTATCCTAAATATATATGCACCCAATACAGGAGCACCCAGATTCATAAAGCAAGTCCTTAGAGACCTACAAAGAGACTTAGACTCCCACACAATAATAATGGGAGATTTTTAACACCCCACCATCAACATTAGACAGATCAACAAGACAGAAAGTTAACAAGGATATCCAGGAATTGAACTCAGCTCTGCACCAAGCGGACCTAACAGCCATCTACAGAACTCTCCACCCCAAATCAACAGAATATACATTCTTTTCAGCACCACACCACGCCTATTCCAAAATTGACCACATAGTTGGAAGTAAAGCACCCCTCAGCAAATGTAAAAGAACAGAAATTATAACAAACTGTCTCTCAGACCACAGTGCAATCAAACTAGAACTCAGGATTAAGAAACTCACTCAAAACCGCTCAACTACATGGAAACTGAACAACCTGCACCTGAATGACTACTGGGTACATAACGAAATGAAGGCAGAAATAAAGATGTTCTTTGAAACTAATGAGAAGAAAAACACAACATACCAGAATCTCTGGGACACATTTAAAGCAGTGCACTAAATACCCGCAAGAGAAAGTAGGGAAGATCTAAAATTGACACCCTACCATCACAATTAAAAGAACTAGAGAAGCAAGAGCAAACACATTCAAAAGCTAGCAGAAGGCAAGAAATAATTAAGATCAGAGCAGAACTGAAGGAGATAGAGACACAAAAAACCCTTCAAAAAAATCAATGAATCCAGGAGCTGGTTTTTTGAAAAGATCAACAAAATTGATAGACCGCTAGCAAGATTAATAAAGAAGAAAAGAGAGAAGAATCAAATAGATGCAATAAAAAATGATAAAGGGGATATAGCCACCAATCTCACAGAAATATAAACTACCATCAGAGAATACTATAAACACCTCTATGCAAATAAACTGGAAAATCTAGAAGAAATGGATAAATTCCTCCACACATACACCCTCCCAAGACTAAACCAGGAAGAAGTTGAATCTCTGAATAGACCAATAACAGGCTCTGAAATTGAGGCAACAATTAATAGCTTACCGACCAAAAAAAGTCCAGGACCAGATGCTTTCACAGCCGAATTCTACCAGAGGTACAAGGAGGAGCTGGTACCATTCCTTCTGAAACTATTCCAATCAATAGAAAAAGAGAGAATCCTCCCTAACTCATTTTATGAGGCCAGCATCATTCTGATACCAAAGCCTGGCAGAGACACAACAAAAAAAGAGAATTTTAGACCAATATCCCTGACGAACATTGATGCAAAAATCCTCAATAAAATGCTGGCAAACCAAATCCAGCAGCACATCAAAAAGCTTATCCACCAGGATCAAGCAGGCTTCATCCCTGGGATGCAAGGCTGGTTCAACATACAAAAATCAATAAATGTAATCCAGCATATAAACAGAACCAAAGACAAAAACCACATGATTATCTCAATAGATGCAGAAAAGGCCTTTGACAAAATTCAACAACCCTTCATGCTAAAAACTCTCAATAAATTAGGTATTGATGGGACATATCTCAAAATAATAAGAGCTATCTATGATAAACCCACAGCCAGTATCATACTGAATGGGCAAAAACTGGAAGCATTCCCTTTGAAAACTGGCACAAGACAGGGATGCCCTCTCTCACCACTCCTATTCAACATAGTGTTGGAAGTTCTGTCCAGGGCAATCAGGCAGGAGAAGGAAATAAAGGGTATTCAGTTAGGAAAAGAGGAAGTCAAATTGTCCGTGTTTGCAGATGACATGATTGTATATCTAGAAAACCCCATTGTCTCAGCCCAAAATCTCTTTAAGCTGATAGGCAACTTCAGCAAAGTCTCAGGATACAAAATCAATGTGCAAAAATAACAAGCATTCTTATACACCAGTAACAGACACACAGAGAGCCAAATCATGAGTGAACTCCCATTCACAACTGATTCAAAGAGAATAAAATAACTAGGAATCCAACTTACAAGGGATATGAAGGACCTCTTCAAGGAGAACTACAAACCACTGCTCAATGAAATAAAAGAGGATACAAACAAATGGAAGAACATTCCATGCTCATGGGTAGGAAGAATCAATATCGTGAAAATGGCCATAGTGCCCAAGGTAATTTGTAGATTCAATGCCATCCCCATCAAGCTACCAATGACCTTCTTCACAGAATTGGAAAAAAACTACTCTAAAGTTCATATGGAACCAAAAAAGAGCCCGCATTACCAAGTCAATCCTAAGCCAAAGGAACAAAGCTGGAGGCATCATGCTACCTGACTTCAAACTATACTACAAGGCCACAGTAACCAAAACAGCATGGTACTGGTACCAAAACAGAGATATAGACCAATGGAACAGAACAGAGCCCTCAGAAATAATGCCACATATCTACAAGTATCTGATCTTTGACAAATCTGACAAAAACAAGAAATGGGGAAACGATTCCCTATTTAATAAATGGTGTTGGGAAAACTGGCTAGCCAATAAATGGTGTTGGGAAAACTGGCTAGCCATATGTAGAAAGCTGAAACTGGATCCCTTCCTTACACCTTATGCAAAAATTAATTCAAGATGGATTAAAGACTTAAATGTTAGACCTAAAACCATAAAAACCCTAGAAGAAAACCTAGGCTTTACCATTCAGGACATAGGCATGGGCAAGGACTTCATGCCTAAGACACCAAGAGCAATGGCAACAAAAGCCAATTGACAAATGGGATCTAATTAAACTAAACAGCTTCTGCACAGCAAAAGAAACTATCATCAGCATGAACAGGCAACCTACAGAATGGGAGAAAATTTTTGCAATCTACTCATCTGACAAAGGGCTAATATCCAGAATCTACAATGAACTCAAACAAATTTACAAGAAAAAAACAAAGAACCCCATCAAAAAGTGGGCGAAGGATATGAACAGACACTACTCAAAAGAAGACATTTATGCAGCCAAAAGACACATGAAAAAATGCTTATCATCACTGGCCATCAGAGAATGCAACTCAAAACCACAATGAGATATCATCTCACACCAGTTAGAATGGCGATCATTAAAAAGTCAGGAAACAACAGATGCTGGAGAAGATGTGGAGAAATAGGAACACTTTTACACTGTTGGTGGGACTGTAAACTAGTTCAACCATTGTGGAAGTCAGTGTGGCGATTCCTCAGGGATCTAGAACTAGAAATACCATTTGACCCAGTAATCCCATTACTGGGTATATACCCAAAGGATTATAAATCATGCTGCTATAAAGACACATGCACATGTATGTTTACTGTGGCACTATTCACTATAGCAAAGACTTGGAACCAACCCAGATGTCCAACAATGGTAGACTGAATTAAGAAAATGTGGCACATATACACCATGGAATACTATGCAGCCATAAAAAAGGATGAGTACATGTCCTTTGTAGGGACATGGATGAAGCTGGAAACTATCATTCTCAGCAAACTATCGCAAGGACAAAAAACCAAACACCGCATGTTCTCACTCATAGGTGGGAATTGAACAATGAGAACACATGGACACAGGAAGTGGAACATCACACACCAGGGCCTGTTGTGGGGTGGGGGGAGAGGGGGGAGGGATAACATTAGGAGATACACCTAATGCTAAATGACGAGTTAATGGGTGCAGCACACCAACATGGCATATATATACATATGTAACTAACCTGCACATTGTGCACATGTACCCTAAAACTTAAAGTATAATAATAAAAAAATAAGCTTATAAAATGCTTTTAATGCTATATAACTTTATAATTCTGCAAGAATAATAGATTTGTATTATGCTGTCAGTGAGTAGGTCTATTAAGTGATAACATTAAACACAAATACCACCATTTATAGAGTATGATTTTGATATCATCAGTTGTGTATTTTCACCCCAAACTCTGTAGATAGTAACTTTGTTTCCTCACTTGACCATGCTCAATCTTACAGACCATGCTCTTCTCTCAAAATGACAAGTATGTTTGCTACCCAAAATCAATGAAACACAGTCACAACTATGTCTGTCTAGGAATAAAACCAGTTAATTAGATTCTTATTCTAAGGAACAAGAGGAGGGCAGGTAAGAATTTCATTATGGCAAAATTCTGACCATAATCAAGAACTGTCTTCTATTTTCTCTCCATGTTATCAGGTGGTTCATACCTGACTTTCATCATTTCCAATGATTCCTGTTTGTTTTGTTTATAAATATTTAAAATCATCATGAAAAGTCTCACTGAATGAAAACCTGAAAATTGGGGAAATAAACATTTTTCTGAAAAAAAAAAAAAACAATGAGCACTGACTTCTCCTATTTCTCAAAGTCATCTCAAAGCCATATGAGGATTACCACAAACTTGCAGGTGAGAAAATGCTTTGCAATGTAAGAAGTGCCATGCAAATTAGTTGATGCTATTATAATTAGTCTCATGGATCAAAAATGCTTGAACCCTAAATCTAACACTTGAAAGGAAAGCATTATTTTTCATTCATTTTACAAGTTACACCTCCCTTCTTCCCCACATCTTTGTTTAAAATCTGGACCCTGAAGTTAGAGGACCAAGATTCAAATCCCAGCTTCATCAGTACTAGCTCTGTGACATTGGGAATGTTACTTGATCCCTGTTTATCTTACTTTCTGCATTTGTTAAATGGAGATGAGAATAATATCTACCCAAATAAGGTGCCCAATGCAGTGCCCAACAGCATGAAGCCCAATAAATGTTAATTAACATCACATCCATAATTGACATCTTTAGGTATTAGATTTTCATCATCCCGGAGCATTTTCCTTCTTTAAGCCTTTTTCTTTCTAAGTGGCACTTTCTTGGATACTGATTGCACTCCTCACAGACTTGAAACGTTCAAACACACAAGGTGCCATTTAGGAGATGCTGGAACTTGGGTTTCCTTCTCTGTAAAACTGAGTAATGATAGTCACCTCTCAGGGCTGTTGTAAGATGAATGAGCTAGAGTATGTAAAATGTCTTAGCACAGAGTGCTTAAGAAATTATTAGTTCCCGGCCAGGCGCGGTGGCTCATGCCTATAATCCCAGCATTTAGGGAGGCCAAGGCAGGCGGCTCATCTGAGGTCAGGAGTTCAAGACCACCCGGTCAACATGGTGAAACCCCATCTCTACTAAAAATACAAAAATTAGCCAGGCGTGGTGGCATGTGCCTGTAATCCCAGCTACTCGGGAGGCTGAGACAGGAGAATCACTTGAACCCAGGAGGTGGAGGTTGCAGTGAGCCGAGATCGTGCCATTGCACTTCAGCCTGGGCAACAAAAGTGAAACTCTGTGTCAAAAAAAAAAAAAAAGAAAGAAAGAAAGAAGAAAGAAGGAAAGAAAGAAAAGAAAGAAAGAAAGAAAGAGGGAGGGGAGGGAGGGAGGGAGGGAGAAAGGGAAGGAGGAAGGAAGGAAGGAAGGAATTATTTCTCTTTTTCCCACCCACGCCTCACCACAAACCTTGTTGTGGGGATAACATGTAAAAGTGAACAAAACTGAGAAGATCACATCACACATCGCTCAGCCTCTAGTGGGAGACACAGGCAATAAACAGGAAAAGATAAAAACAGTACTAGGTAGTGGTGAGTGCAATGAGCCTCCCACAGCATAAAGGGAGGAGAATAACCAGTGGCTCTTTCATGCAGGGAATTAGGGTAGACCTCTGGGGAGAGACCCACACTCAGACTGGGATGGAATTATTTCTCTTACGCGTGTTCAGTTAGGACTTGTAGAGATGCTTTGTTGTGATTACCTAATCTTGGGAGGAACAATGTCAAACGGGTTTCAAGATGAGTATGAGAATTGGTCTCCCTTTTGAAAAAACAGGAATTGAGTTCACACTAACCACAAATACATCAAGCCTATTTGAGTCTTGTGTGCGTCATGGATTGAAGTGTATCTTTGCACTTAGTCAAAAAGTTCCAATGAGAAGAATGCTCCTTAACTTCCTAAGTGCAACAGAGTAGTTGAACTGAGCCATGGATGGTAAATCTATTTGGGAAAGTACACACCATGGAAAGGTAGCGTTGGCTGCCCTGCCTACTTCTGATGGCACAGCCTTGCAGGAAGGGAAAGAAGCCAATGGGCAAAAGCCTGGTCTTGTTCTGAAAGGCACAAGGGGGAGGAGGATTAGGGGAAACTCACCCAAAAATGACTCAGCTCTGACCTCAGACTCAAGAAGCCGCAATAAGCAACATGAATGGAACTGGAGGGAAATAAACCAGGCATAGAAACACAAATGTTGCATATTCTTACTCATGTGGGAACTAAAAATGTACATTTCATTGAGAATAGAATGATGGTTATCAGAGACTGGGAACAGTTGTGGGTGGGGGTGTTAAGAGAGGTTGCTTAATGGGTACAAACATACAGTTAGATAGAAGGTATAAGTTCTAATGTTTGACAGCAGAGTAGGGGAACTATAGTTAACAGTAATATATTGTATACTTCAAAATAGCTAGACAGGAAGATTTGAAATGTTCCCAACACATAGAAATGATAAAAGCATGAGGTAATGGATACCCTAAATACCCTGACTTGATCATTACACAGTCTACGCATGTAACAAAATACCACGTGTACCCCATAAATATGTACAAATATTATGTACCAATAAAAATATTTTTTAAAAAGAAGCTGCAATCAACATTTCATCATTATCTTTTCAGCAGGATCCTTACAAAGTTACAGAGACATCTTAAGATGTATCCCTCTTCCTCTGATTCTTCCTGGGATAGAACAAATGAAAACTAAACAAGGAGTGGGCTGGGAGGAGCTGTCAACATCCATCCTAAGGAGAAGTCTGTCAGGGCTATGAGCTTCCTCTGTCCTAGAGCAGAGCTGGGAACATAGGGTCTTGACAATTGATTTCTTATTCTTTCTTTCTCTAAATCCCCAACGAATATGTTTTTCTTTTTAGTGCTCAGTGGTAGACAGGGCTTAATTCTGTTTAATTAAGCAAACAAGCCAGAAGTAACTGAAACAGGCTATAAATGTTTGGAGCTGGCCAAAAGAAGATGTAGTCACACAAGATACCCTCTGGAGGAGAGTGACTGTCAGGAAAGTCACTTTCCTCACCAGCAAAAGGACCAGTACTATTTTTTACTGCTGAAGTACATTTGTCCTGCTGCTGTCATGGGGGCAGTGGCTCCAGAGCTTCCTGTGGACATGCCACAAGTTCCACTCCATGAGTCAGGAGATCATGTGGTCAGCTGAGGGGAAGTTAGGGTTGCTCTCTTGAGCTGAGCTTAGGCTTATGCTGCGTGTCTGCTTTGCCAACCACAAAAACCATAGTTTCAGAGCAACTTGCAGTCTCCCTGGAAACTTAACCTACCTACTAGGATACATTTACAGCTGCTTTTCTCCTGGCATCAGGCTGGAGATCAAGAAATACATAAAATATAGTCCCTGCCCTCAGTTAGTTCAGAATATGGTGGGGGAATGGAGACAGAAGCAAATACTGGTGGGACGAGTGATGATGGGCCAAAATAAGGGCTTAAACAAAGGTCTTGGGAGCTCAGAAAAGGAGCAACTCACTCTGCCTGAAAGAGTCAAGGAGGGCTCCATGGAAGAAGCAACATTTGTACAGGAGGAGATTAGGACACAGAGGAGGAGGATAACAGCACTCCAGATGAAGGGAAGGAAATGTGCCAAGATTTCATGGGAATGAGAAGATGTAAACTGCTCAGGAAAAACCATGGTTGAAGCTCTTCACAGTGGCTGAAGCATGGTGTGATTGTCAGTTTTGCTTGTCAACTTGGCCAGGCTATAGTACTCAACTATTCAACCAAGCACTGATCTAGGTATTGCTGTGAAGGTATTTTGTAGTTGCAATTAATCTCTACAATCAGTTGACTCTATTTAAAGGACATTATTCTGTATTATCTGAGTGGACCTGATCCACTTCATCCCAAAGGTAAATGATTCTCCAACAGTCTTCTCATCTACATCTAGGGCTTGGAAGATGAGGGTGAAGGAGAATATGGAACAACAACAAGAAAAAAGTCAATCAATCAGAACTTCCAGCCCTGTGTTTGTTAGTTCACTTTATGTTCAACCAGTATGTCTCCACTTTTATCTGCTTCCTTGTAAGATTTCATCTGAAAAAGGGAATTCACTCTTCAGGTGTTGGAAATCAATTATGAGAGAAGCACTTACAGAATGACTACCTGAAGAGCTCTGCAGACATTCTCCAGAGTAAAACAACCATAACTGGTGAAAATTTAAAACAAACAAAATAAAAAAATGTTAGGGTATATGGAAATTGTTCTAAGGGCAGATAGCAAATGAAGAAATCCAAGAAAGCCTACCAATTTCAGTGAGAGGAGTGAGAGTCTATGGTGTTTAAGTTATGTTCATTTCCTCCCTCTCCTGCAATCAGCTCAGTGAAACAGAAACCCTGCTCCAGAGATGTGCAGCCAAAAAGATAGGGTGCCCTTTCCCCTCAGCTCCCAATCTAGGGCAGACTACAAGCACTTCCCAAGCCCATCTCTGGCTCTAGGTTGGAGAAGTTCTATTCCAAGAAAGTTTGACCAAGAATTTGAAGCTTCCTTCTTCCACTCAGCCTCTACTATTAAGGCATAAGTTCTATCCCCAATGCCACAGGCCAAGAATACTGATGCTGAATGTCCTTGCTCCACTACACTCATAGGGCAGAGATTCCATGGGAGTAGTGAAGTTTCCATTCCAGAAAAGGCAGAAAAACAGAAATTATTGCCCAATCCAGGGCCCCACCCATAGAGAAGGAAAGACATCTGAGAAAAGCACGACACTGTCCCCAACACCACCTGCAGAGTAGTGGCAGTAGAGGCAGTAGGGGGACTAGAGGACCTGCCTAGAGGGAGAGGTAGGCCATAAGAAGAAAAGTCTCTAGTTCTCCCTAAAGGGACAGACTTTATTTGCAACAGAACATGCGGAAGTTCAAGCCTAAGGGCACTGTCAAAAACAATGAATATTTTGGTGGTAAGCAATTAATAGGTTAACGAAAAGCAACAGCTTAACGAAAGCAACAAACCAAACCATAAACCAGCTAGAAATATACAATAAAAATCAAAGAAAGAGACAGCCAAGGAGGGCCTTCCTGAGGTTAAAACAAACATCAAAGTCTTGTCTGAAAAACTGCTCCTGCAAAGGAAAGGAGATATATTTGGATCAGACTGTGGAGCAATTTATGCCCCTAAAAAGCTGTCAAAACCAAAAGAGCAATTATCTAGCAACTGCTGGAGGTTAACAGCTGGGTATGATACCAAAAGAGGCAAACAACTGAACAGATCAGAGAAAGAGACAGTCAAAGAGAGCACTACTAAATGCACTGTAATTCCAATTTGAGAGAAAATGTGCCTAGTGCTGTGACTCTCTCAGGAACAACATCAGAGGCCACAAATTGTGGAGGAAATAGGCTTCACTATATAGTCTAGCCAGGCAATTAAACAAATAAACAATTAAACAACAGTAACATAGTGAGGGGGGCAGAAATGAGTATTGCAACTGGCTAGAACATATTTTTGAACAAAAAAATTATGAGTCAAGCAGAGATATGGAAAAGACAGAGCCATACACCAGAAAAAAGGCAAGCAAGAGAAACTGCCTTTGTGAGTGCCAAGATGTCAGACATGGCAGAAAAAAACCTCAAAGTAATTATTATAAATATGTTCAAAAACTAAAAGAAAATGTGTTTAAAAAATAAAGGATGGTATGATGATAATTTCTTGTAAATTCAAAAATACCAATAGTAGATTAAAAATATTTTTTCAAAAGTTAATTAACCAAATGGAAATTCTGGGGTTTAAAAGTAAAATAACAACAATAAGAACATTTTGCTGGAGGAAATGAACAACAGATTTGCACTAGAAGGAAAAATAATCAAATAAACTGAGGGATTTCATCAACACCAGACCTGTCTTACAAGAAATACTAAAGGGAGTTCAATCTGAAAGAAAGAACATTAATGAGCAACAGGAAATCATCTGAAGGTACAAAACTCACTGATAATAGTAAGTCCTCAAAAAACACAGAATATTATAACACTGCAATTGTGGTGTGTAAACTACTTATATCATAAGTAGAAAGAGGAAAAGATGAACTGATTAAAAAACAATTACAACAGCTTTTCAAGACTTAGTATAATAAGATATATAAATAACAGAAAGCTTAAAAGCATATAAATAAAGTTAAAATGTAGAGTTTTTTTAGTTTTCGTTTTGCTTGATTGTGTATTTGTTTGTTTATGCAATCAGTGTTGTTTTCATCAGCATAAAATAATGGGTTATAAGATAGTATTTGCAAGCCTCATAGTAACCTCAAATTTAAAAACACAATGGATACACAAAAAGTGAAGAGCAGGAAATTAAAACATACCACCAAAAAAATTACCTTCACTAAAAAGGAGACAGGAAGTAAGAAAAGATGGGAGAGAAGATTGCAAAACAACCAGAAAATAAATAACAAAATGGCAAGCGTAAGTCCTTATTTGTCAATAATAATATTGAATGTAAATGGACTATACTCTCCAATAAAAAGATATAGAGTGGTTGAATGGATTAAAAAAAAAAAGGACCCAATGATCTGTTACCTACAAGAAACAAACTTCACTTATAACAATACACAGACTGAAAATAAAGTCATGGGAAATGATACTTCATGACAATGGAAACCAAAAAAGAACAGGAGTAGCTATACCTTTATCAGACTAAATAGATTTCAAGACAAAAATTGTTCAGAACAATCAAATAAGGTCATTATATAATGATAAAGGGATCAGTTAAGGAAGAGGATATAACAATTATAAATATACATGCACTCAACGTTGGAGCACTCAGATAAATAAAACAAATATTATTAGAGCTAATGAAAGATAGACCCCCCCAATACAATAATAGCTGTAGATTTCAACACTCCACTTTCAGCATTGGACAGATCTTCCAGACAGAAAATCAACAAGGAAACATCAGACGTAATCTGCACTATAGACCAAATGGACCTAATAAGTATTTACAGAATATTTCATCTGAAGGTTGCAGAAGACACATTTTTCTCCTCAGCACATACATCATTCTCAAGAACAGGCCATATGTTAGGTCATGAATCAAGTCTCAAAACATTAAAAAAAACTGAAATAATATCAAGCATCTTCTCTGACCACAGTGGAATAAAACTAGAAATCAATAACAAGGGGAATTTTGGAAACTATACAAAAACATGGAAATTAAACAATATGCTCCTAAATGATAAGTGGGTCAATGAAGAAATTATGAAATGAATTGAAAATTTTCTAAAAACAAATGACAATGGAAACATAATGCACTGAAACCTATGGGATACAACAAAAGAAGTACCAAGAGTGATATTTCCAGATAAGGGCCTACATCAAAAAGGAAGAAAAACTTTGAATAACCTGATGATGCATCTTAAAGAACTAAAAAGGCAAGAGTAAACCAAACCCAAAATTAGTAGAAGAAAATAACTAATAAAGATCAGAGTAGAAATAAATTAAATTGGACTTCTGCTCCAAGATGGCCGAATAGGAACAGCTCCAGTCTGCAGCTCCCAGCATGACTGGCACAGAAGACAGGTGATTTCTGCATTTCCAACTGAGGTACCAGGTTCATCTCATTGGGACTGGTTGGACAGTGGATGCAGCCCATGGAGGGTGAGGTGAAGCAGGGCAAGGCGTCACCTCACCTGGGAAGCACAAGCGGTTGGGGGATTTCCCTTTCCTCACCAAGGCAAGCCGTGACTGACTGTACCTGGAAAGTCAGTTCACTCCCACCCAAATACTGTGCTTTTCCCACAGTCTTAGCAACCAGCAGACCAGGAGATTCTCTCCCAAGCCTAGCTCATCAGGTCCCATGCCCATGGAGGCTGGCTCACTGCTAGCGCAGCAATCTGAGATCAACCTGCGAGGCTGCAGCTGGGTAGGGGGAGGAGTGTCAGCCATTGCTGAGGATTGAGTAGGTAAACAAAGTGGCCAGGAAGCTCAAACTGGGCAGAGCCCACCGCAGCTCAGCAAGGCCTACTGCCTCTATAGATTCCACCTCTGTGGGCAGGGCATAACTGAACAAAAGGCAGCAGACAACTTCTGCAGATTTAAATGTCCCTGTCTGACAGCTCTGAAGAGAGCAGTGGTTGTCCCAGCATGGCATTTGAGCTCTGAGAACAGACAGACTGCCTCCTCAAGTGGGTCCCTAAACTCCATGTAGCCTAACTGGGAGACACCTCCTAGTAGGGGCCAACAGACACCTCATACAGGCGGGTGCCACTCTGGGACAAAGCTCTCAGAGGAAGGATCAGGCAGCAATATTTGCTCTTCTGCAATATTTGCTGTCCTGCAGCCTCTGCTGGTGATACCCAGGCAAACAGGGTCTGGAATGGACCTCCAGCAAACTCCAGCAGACCTGCAGCTGAGGGACCTGACTGCTAGAAGGAAAACTAACAAACAGAAAGGAATAGCATCAACATCAACAAAAAGGACATCCACACCAAAACCTCATCTGTAGTCACCAACATCAAAGACCAAAGGTAGATAAAACCACAAAGATGGGGAGAAACCAGAGCAGAAAAGCTGAAAATTCTAAAAACTGAGCACTGCTTCTCCTCCAGAGGATCACAACTCCTCACCGGCAACGGAACGAAGCTGGATGGAGAATGACTTTGACAAGTTGGCAGAAGTAGGCTTCAGAAGGTCAGTAATAACAAACTACTCCAAACTAAAGGAGAATGTTCTAACCCATTGCAAGGAAGCTAAAAAACCTTGAAAAAGGTTAGACGAATGGCTAACTAGAATAAACAGTGTAGAGAAGAACTTAAATGACTGATGGAGCTGAAAACCATGGCATGAGGACATCGTGATGCATGCACAAGCTTCAATAGCTAATTAAATCAAGTGGAAGAAAGACTAACAGTGACTGAAGATCAAATTAACGAAATAAAGCAAGAAGATAAGATTAGAGAAAAAAGAGTACAAAGAAATGAAAAGCACCTCCAAGAAATATGGGACTATGTGAAAAGACCAAATCTACATTTGATTGGTGTACCTGAAAGTGATGGGGAGAATGAAACCAAGTTGGAAAACACTCTTCAGAATACTATCCAGGAGAACTTCCCCAAACTAGCAAGGCAGGCCAACATTCAAATTCAGGAAATACAGAGACCACCACAAAGATACTCCTCAAGAAGAGCAACCCCAAGACACATAATTGTCAGATTCACCACGGTTGAACTGAAGGAAAAAAATGTTAAGGGCAGCCAGAGAGAAACGTTGGGTTACCGACAAAGGGAAGCCCATCAGACTAAAAGCGGCTCTCTCAGCAGACACCCTGTAAGCCAGAAGAGAGTAGGGGCCAATATTCAACATTCTTAAAGAAAAGAATTTTTAACTCAGAATTTCACATCCAGCCAAACTAAGCTTCATAAGTGAAGGAGAAATAAAATCCTTTACAGACAAGCAAATGCTGAGAGATTTTGTCACCATCAGGCCTGCCTTACAAGAGCTCCTGAAGGAAACGCTAAACATGGAAAGGAACAGCTGGTACCAGCCACTGCAAAAACATGCCAAATTGTAAAGACCATCGATGACATGAAGAAACTGCAACAATTAACAGGCAAAATAACCAGCTAACATCATAATGACAGGATCAAGTTCACACATAACAATATTAACCTAATGTAAATGGGCTAAATGCCTCAACTAAAGACACAGACTGGCAAATTGGATAGAGTCAAGACCCATCAGTGTGCGGTATTCAGGAGAGCCATCTCACAAGTAAAGACACACATAGGGATGGAGGAAGATCCACCAAACAAATGGAAAGGAAAAAAAAAAAGCAGGGGTTGCAATCCTAGTCTCTGATAAAACAGAGTTTAAACCAACAAAGATCAAAAGAGACAAAGAAAGTCATTACATAATGGTAAAGGGATCAATGCAACAAGAAGAACAAACTATCCTATATATATATGCAACCAATACGGGAGCACCCAGATTCATAAAACAAGTCCTTAGAGACCTACAAAGAGATGTAGACTTTCACACAATAATAATGGGAGACTTTAACACTCCACTGTCAATATTAGACAGATCAATGGCACAGAAGGTTCACAAAGATATCCAGGACTTGAATTCAGCTATTCACCAAGCAGACCTAATAGACATCTACAGAACTCTACACCCCAAATCAACAGAATGTACATACTTCCCAGCACCACATCACACTTATTCTAAAATTGACCACATAATTGGAAGTAAAACACTCCTCAGCAAATGTAAAAGAACAGAAATTACAGCACGCTGTGTCTCAGACTACAGTGCAAACAAATTAGAACTCAGGATTAAGAAACTCACTCAAAACCACACAACTACATGGAAACTGAATAACCTGCTCCTGAATGACTACTGGGTACATAACGAAATGAAGGCAGAAATAAAGATGTTCTTTGAAACCAATGAGAACAAAGACACAACATACCAGAATCTCTGGGACACATTTAAAGCAGTATGTACAGGGAAATTTATAGCACTAAATGCCCATAAAAGAAAGCAGGAAATAACTAAAATCGACAACTTAACATCACAATTAAAAGAACTAGAGAAGCAAGAGCAAACACACTCAAAAGCTAGCAGAACGCAAGAAATAACTAAGATCAGAACAGAACTGAAGGAGATAGAGACACAAAAAGCCCTTCAAAAAAATCAATGAATCCAGGAGCTGGTTTTTAAAAAGATCAACAAAATTGATAGACCGCTAGCAAGACTAATAAAAAAGAAAAGAGAGAAGAATCAAATAGACACAATAAAAAAAGATAAAGGGGATATCACCACTGATCCCACAGAAATACAAACTACCATCAGAGAATACTATAAACACCTCTATATAAATAAACTAGAAAATCTAGAATAAATGGATAAATTCCTGGACACATACACCCTCCCAAGACTAAACCAGGAAGAAGTTGATTCTCTAAATAGACCAATAACAGGCTCTGAAATTGTGGCAAAAATCAATAGCTTACCAACAAAAAAGAGTCCAGGACCAGATGGATTCACAGCCAAATTCTACCAGAGGTACAAGGAGGAACTGGTACCATTCCTTCTGAAACTATTCCAATCAATAGAAAAAGAGGGAATCCTCCCTAACTCATTTTATGAGGCCAGCATCATCCTGATACCAAAGCCTGGCAGAGACACAACAAAAAAAGAGAATTTTAGACCAATATCCCTGATGAATGTCGATGCGAAAATCCTCAATAAAATACTGGCAAACCCAGCCAGGCGCGGTGGCTCACGCCTCTAATCCCAGCACTTTGGGAGGCCGAGATGGGTGGATCATGAGGTCCACCACCGGGCATGATGGTGGGCGCCTGTAGTCCCAGCTACTAGGGAGGCTGAGGCAGGAGAATGGCGTGAACCCAGGAGGCAGAGCTTGCAGTGAGCCAAAATTGTGCCACTGCACTCCAGCCTAGGGGACAGAGTGAGACTCCGTCTTAAAAAAAAAAAAAAAAATACTGGCAAACCAAATTCAGCAGCACATCAAAAAGCTTATTGACCACAATCAAGTAGGCTTCATCCCTGGGATGCAAGGCTGGTTCAACATATACAAATCAATAAATGTAATCCATCACATAAATAGAACCAACAACAAAAACCACATGATTATCTCAATAGATGCAGAAAAGACCTTTGACAAAATCCAACAGCCCTTCATGCTAAAAACTCTCAATAAACTAGGTATTGATGGGACGTATCTCAAAATAATAAGAACTATTTATGAGAAACCCACAGCCAATATCACACTGAATGGGCAAAAACTGGAAGCATTCCCTTTGAAAACCAGTACAAGACAAGGATGCCCTCTATCACCACTCCTATTCAACATAGTACTGGAAGTTCTGGCCAGGGCAATCAGACAACAGAAAGAAATAAAGGGTATTCAATTAGGAAAAGAGGAAGTCAAATTGTCCCGTTTGCAAATGACATGATTGTATATTTAGAAAACCCCATCATCTCAGCCCAAAATCTCCTTAAGCTGATAAGGAACTTCAGCAAAGTCTCAGCATACAAAATCAATGTGCAAGAATCCCAAGCATTCCTATACACCAATAACAGAGAGCCAAATCATGAGTGAACTCCCATTCACAATGGCTTCAAAGAGAATAAAATACCTAGGAATCCAACTTACAAGGGATGTGAAGGACCTCTTTAAAGAGAACTACAAACCACGGCTCAACGAAATAAAAGAGGATACAAACAAATGGAAGAACATTCAATGCTCATGGATAGGAAGAATCAATATCGTGAAAATGGCCATACTACCAAAAGTAATTTATAGATTCAATGCCATCCCCACCAAGCTACCAATGACTTTCTTCACATAATTGGAAAAAACTACTTTAAAGTTCTTATGGAACCAAAAAAGAGCCCGCATAAACAAGACAATCCTAAGCAAAAAGAACAAAGCTGGAGGCATCATACTACTTGACTTCAAACTATACTACCAGGCTACAGTAATGAAAACAGCATGGCATGGTACTGGTACCAAAACAGATATGTAGACAAATGGAACAGAACAGAGGCCTCAGAAATAATACCACACATCTACAACAATCTGACCTTTGACAAATCTGACAAGAACAAGAAATGGGGAAAGGATTCCCTATTCAACAAATGGTGCTGGGAAAACTGGCTAGCCATATGTAAAAAGGTGAAACTGGATCCCTTCCTTACACCTTATACAAAAATTAATTCAAGATGGATTAAAAACTTAAATGTAAGACCTAAAACCATAAAACCCTAAAAGAAAACCTAGGCAATACCATTCAGGACATAGGCATGGGCAAGGACTTAATGACTAAAACACCAAAAGCAAGGGCAACAAAAGCCAAAATTGACAATTGGGATCTAATTAAACTAAACAGCTTCTGCACAGCAAAAGAAACTACCATCAGCGTGAACAGGCAACCTACAGAATGGGAGAAAATTTTTGCAATCTACCCATCTGAAAAAGCTAATATTCAGAATCTACAAAGAATTTAAACAAATGTTCAAGAAAAAAACAACCCATCAAAAAGTGGGCCAAGTATATGAAAAGACACTTCTCAAAAGAAGACATTTATGCAGCCAAAAAACACATGAAAAAATGCTCATCATCACTGGCCATCAGAGAAATGCAAATCAAAACCACAATGAGATACCATCTCACACCAGTCAGAATGGCGATCATTAAAAAGTCAGGAAACAACACGTGCTGGAGAGGACATGGAGAAATAGGAATGCTTTTACACTGTTGCTGGGAGTGTAAATTAGTTCAATCACTGTGGAAGACAGTGTGGTGATTCCTCAAGGATCTAGAACTAGAAATACCATTTGACCCAGCAATTCCATTACTGGGTATATACCCAAAGGATTATAAATGGTGCAACTATAAAGACACATGCACACGTATGTTTATTGTGGCACTATTCACAATAGCAAAGACTTCTAACAAACCCAGATGTCCATCAATGATAGACTGGATTAAGAAAATGTGGCACATATACACCATGGAATACTATGCAGCCATAAAAAAGATGAGTTCATGTCCTTTGCAGAGACATGGATGAAGCTGGAAACCATCATTCTCAGCAAACTATGACAAGGACAGAAAACCAAACACCGCGTGTTCTCACTCATAAATGGGAACTGAACAATGAGAACACTTGGACACAGGGCAGGGAACATCACACACCAGGGCCTGTTGCGGGGTGGTGGGCTGGGGGAGAGATAGCACTAGGAGAAATACCTAATGTAAATGATGAGTTGATGGATGCAGCAAACCAACATGGCACATCTATACCTATGTAAGAAACCTGCACTTTGTGCACAGGTACCCTAGAACTTAAAGTATAATAAAAATAAAAAAAAGAAAATGTTACTAGCAAATCGTAGATGGGTATACCTAATATAACTCTGCATGTGCACATATGTATCTGGATACACATGGAAAGTATTCAGGCATACGCACCAAATTGTTAAAATAAATCCCCTTCCAACATTAGGTGTGGCTGGGGAGCAGATGGCTTTCACTTCTGCACATTCCATGGTGCCAGGGTAATACCACATGACAATAGTAAATAGCAAAAATAACAACTTTAAGTTTAGATTTTCTTATCTAAATTTAACTTTAAGTTTAGATTTTCTTATCTAAATTTTAATTCTGTGAAGAAGTTTCCATTTCCCTTTTTCACATCAGGATAGTAGAATGCAGTTTAGAAAGAGTGAGATCACTTGTTAGACTGTACGATTTTTAAGCATCAGTGAAGTATACCATTAAACTTCTCTACCAATCCATTCTCTAAACTTCCCAACCTAAAAAAAAAGAAATACATAAAATTGAAATGAAGAAAACAATACAAAAGATCAACAAAAAATGAAAAGTTGGTTTTTTAAAAAGATAAACAAAATTGACAAACGTTTAGCCAGACTAAGAAAAAGAGAAGACCCAAATAAATAAAATCAGAGATGAAAAAGCAGACATTGTAACTGATAGTGCAGAAATTCAAAGGATCATTAGTGGCTACTATGAGCAACTATATGCCAAAAATTGAAGAAATGGATAAATTCCTAGACACACACAACCTACCAAGATTCAACCATGAAGAAATTCAAAATCTGAACAGACTGAAAACAAGTAACAAGATCAAAGCCATAATAAAAATTCTCCCAGCAAAGAAAAGCCTGAGACCCAATGGCTTCACTGCTGAATTCTATCAAACACTTAAAGAAGAACTAATACCAATCCTACTCAAACTATTCCAAAAAGTAGAAGAGGAGGGAATCTTTCCAAACTTATTCTATGAGGCCATTACTGCTCCCATATCAAAACCAAGGACACATCAAAAAAAGAAAACTATAGGCCAATATCTCACATGAATATTGATGCAGAAATCCTCAAAAAGTGCTAGCAAACTGAATTCAACATCACATTAAAAATCATTCATTATGACCACATGGGATGTATCCCAGGGATGCAAGTATGGTTCAACATATACAAATCAATCAATGTAACATATCATATCAACAGAATGAAGAAGAAAAACCATATGGTCACGTTAATTGATGCTGAAAAAGTATTTGAGAGAATTAAACGTCTCTTCATGACAAAAACCCTCAAAAACACTGGAGATAGAAGGAACATACCTCAACGTAATAAACAGACATATATGACAGACTCACAGCTAGAATCATACTAAATGGGGAGAAACTGAAAGTCTTTCCTCTAAGATCTGGAACAAGACAAGGATGCTCATTTTCACCAGTGTTAGTGGAACATAGTACTGAAAGTCCTAGCTAGAACAGGCAAGAGACAGAAATAAAGGGCATCCAAACTGGGAAGAGAGAAGTCAAATTACCCTTGTTCACAGATGGTATGATCTTCTGTTTGGAAAAACCTAGACTCCATAAAAAAAGGATTAGAACTGATAAATTCAGTAAAGTTTCAGGATACAAAATTAATATACAAAAATCAGTAGCATTTCTATATGTCAATAGCAAACAATCTGAAAAGGAAATCAAGGAAGTAATCCCATTTCCCATTTGCAATAGCTATAAATAAAATTAATAATAATCTCATCTCTTCAATAAGTGGTGTTGGGAAAACTGCATATCTACATACAAAAGAATAAAATTAGACCCTTTTAATATACAAAACTGGACCCAAGTTAATATACAAAAATTAACTTGAAATGAATTAAAGACTTAAATGTAAGATCTGAAACCAAAAACTCCTAGAGGGAAACATAGGGGAAAAGCTCCTTGACGTTGGCCTTGGCAATAATTTTTTGGAATATTACACCAAAAGCACAGACTTTCGAAAAAATAAACAAGGACTACATCAAGCTAAAAAGCTTCTGCATGGCAAAAGAAAGTCAACAACATGAAAAGGCAACCTACAGAATGGAAGGAAATATTTGCAAACCATATACCTGATAAGAAGTTAATATCAAAATATACAAAATATATAAGGAACTCACATATCTCAATAGCAAAAAAATAATAACCTGTTTTATAATGGGCAAAGGATCTGAATAGACATTTTTTCAAAGAAGACACACAGATGACCAACGAGTGCAGGAAAAGGTGTTCAACATCACTAATCATCAGGGAAATGCAAATCAAAACCACAATGAGATATAACTCCACACCTGTTAGGAAAGCTATTATGAAAAACACAAGAGACAATGAATATTGGCAAGGGCATGGAGAAAAAAGAACCCTTGTACACTGTTGGTAGAAATGTAAATTGCAACAGCCTTTATGGAAAATAGAATGGAGGTTCCTCAAAAAATAAAAATAGAACTACCATACAATCTAGCAATTCCACTTACGAGTGTACATCCAAAGGAATCAAATCACTATGTCAAAGAGATATCTGTACTTCCATGTTTATTGCAGCTTTATTCACAGTAGTCAAGATAAGGAAAAAATCCAAATGTCCATCAATGGATAAAGAAAATGTGGGAGGGGGGTGTGTGTGCATGTATACATACACAATGGACTATTTTTCAGCCATAACAAAGAAGGAAATCCTGCCATTTGTGACAATATGAATGAACCCAGAGGACATTATGTTAAGTGAAAGAAGCCAGACACAGAAATACAAATATTGTATGATCTCATTTATATGCAAATCTAAAAATTTCAAACTTGAAGACGAATAAGTAGAACAGTATTCATCAGGAGCTAGGGGATGTGGGGAAGAAGGAAAATGTTGGGCAAAGAGTATAAACTTTCAGTTGTAAGATGAATGCCAGGTGCGGTGGCTCATGTTGGTAATCCCAATACTTTGGAAGGCTGAGGCAGAGGGATTGCTTGAGACCAGCCTAGGCAAGAAAGTGAGACCTCATCTTTACAAAAAATAAAAATATAAGAATTAGCTGGGAGTGGTGGCATACACCTGTAGTCCCAGCTATTCAGGAGGCTGAGGGGGGAAGATCATTTGAAATTGGAAAGTCAAGGCTGCAGTCAGCCAAGATTGTGCCACTGCATTGCAGCCTGGGTGACAGAGTGAAACTCCGTCTCAAAACAAAACAAAACAAAACAAAAAAAGATGAATAAGTTCTGGGGATCAAATGTACAGCATGGTGACTATAGTTTATAACTGTGTTATTACTTGAAATTGGATAAGAGCAGATTTTAAGCATCCCCAGCACCCCCCCAACATACACACACACAAATGGTAACTATAGGTGGTGATAGATATGTTAATCTGACTGTGACAGTCAGCATTCAATATATACATATATCAAATCATCACATTTTACTCCTTGAAATAGAAATTTTGATTTGTCAATCAAATATTTTAAAACAAAAATAATCATAACATTAATATAGCATACAGGAAAAAATTGCATATCTTAACTGATACAGAAAATTTTTTTGATAACAGTCAGTATCTTTTCATGTTAAAAACACTTTAAAACGAAAAGAATAAAAGGGAACTCCCTCAACCTGGTAAATGGCATCTGTGAAAACTCCCAGCTAGCATCAAACTTAATACTGAAAGGCTGAGTGTTCACCTCTTGAACCAGGAACAAGACAAAGATGCCTGCTTTTCCACTTCCATTTAACCTTGTACTGAGGTTCTGGCTAGGGCAATTATCCCTGAAAAAGAAATAAAAGGCTACCAGATAAAAGAAGAAGTAAAACTATCTCTACTCGCTCATGACATGATCTTGCATACAGAAAATGTGCACATGTGCACACACACAAACCATTAGAACTAATAAACAAGTTCAGCAAGTTTGCAGAATATAAAATGAATGTACAAAAATCAAGTGTTTTTCTATACACTAGCAATTAGCAATCTCAAAATGAATTAAAATTCCATTTACAATAATATCAAAAATAAATTATTTAGAAATAAACAAAAAGTGCACTGAAAACTACAAAATATTTTGAAATAAGTCAGAAAAGATTTAAGTAAATGGATCACTTGAACCTGGGAAGCAGAGGTTGCAGTGAGCCCAGATTGCACCACTGCACTTTAGCCTGGGCAACAGAGGGAGACTCCAAAGAGCCAAAAGAAAAGAAAAGAAAAGAAAAGATTTAAATAAACTGAAACATATCCTATGGATCAGAAGATTTAATATTGTTAAAGTGACAATATTCCCCAAATTGATCTACAGCTTCAACTCAACCCCTATCAAAATCCCAGCTTGCTTTTTGGCTGAAATTGACAAGCTGATTCTATAATTTATATGGAATCTCAAAGGATCCAGAATAACCAAAACAATATTGAAAAATAAAGAACAGCGTTGGTGGATTAACATTTTCCAATTTCAAAACTTACTATAACACTGAGGTAATCAAGCAGTGTGGCACTGTACAGCATGTACATTACAGATCAATGGACTAGAATCGAATGTCCAGAAATAAACCGTTATGTTTATAATGAATTACTTTTTAATAAGGTGTCAAGACAACGCAATGGGAAAAGAATAACGAATTCAACAAATGATGCATGGACAACCGGATACGCATGGACAAACAAACACAATGAATTTGAATTCTTTTATCGCTCCATACATAAAAACTAACTCAAAATGGGTCACGGATCTAAATGAAAAGCTAAAACTATAATAATCCTAGAGGAAAACCTAGGAGTAAATCTTTAAGATCTTATTGTAGGCAGTGGTTTCTCAGATATGACCCCAAAATCACAAGCGACAAAAGAAATTGGACTTAAAATTAAATACTTTTGTGCTTCAAACATCATCAAGAAAGTGAAAACACAACCCGCAGAAGCAATAAAAATGCCTGTAAGTCATATATCCGATTAGAGACTTCTATCCAGGATATATAAATAATGCAATTCAATGATAAAAAAGATAAATAGCCCAGTTTTCCAAAGAGTCAAGCATCTGAATATACATCTCTCCAAAGATATACAGATATCCTGATATCCAATAAGCATGTGAAAAGACGTTCAACGCCATTTGCCAGGTGCACAAACCCAAGATAGTATGAGGAGATGCTATAGGGACTCTGCTGCTTCACAGACATGAAGCGTTGATGAGAATGTAGGCAGCCGCCTTTGGGGACTTCACATCCCCGCCGCCCCACGCACGGTGCGCTAGTGTTTAAATTTAGCCGAGATCATGACACGCGACTGTGTGCCCGTCAGACCCCGCGCTGCCGGCGGGGCTAGGGGAGGTGGGCGCCAGGAGTGGGCGGGAACCTGGGGGTCAGGCCCCAGCCGCGGGAAGCCGCCCAGGAGCGCGCAAAACCTCCACACCTTTCCAGGCATTTGCCCGCCGCGATTCAGAGAGCCGACCCGTGACCCCTGGCCTACCCTAGACAGCCCCGCATGTCCAGAAGTGGTGACCCTGTCCCGCCTGCCTCCTGCAACCACTGGCTATCTCCGGGCCTGGGCGCGGTCTCGGCGCCCGCCTGCCCCCCGCCAGGATCCGCAGGTCCAGCCAGTGAAGAAGCCGGCGCTGAGGGAGTCTCTGTGCTCCAGAATCCATCCTCAGTATCAGCGCTGGGGTGGCCTCCTCCAGGAAGCCCTCCTGATTCTCCCATGGGTCGCTCCTCCTCTGCAGACTCCCGGAGCACCCCTGCTCCAAGTACCGCAAGTGGCACTGAGAACTTGGGGAGAACAGAAGCTGTGCCTAGATTTCTAGGGAGTCCCCGCAGCTCCACCCCAGGGCCTACAGGAGCCTGGCACTTGGCGAAGCCGAGGCAGGCAAGCAGGGCAAAGGGTGGAAGCAATGCAGGAGAGACCGAGTGAACGAATGGATGAGGGATGGCAGCCGAGGTTGCCCCAGTCCCCTGGCTGCGGGAACAGACACCTCGCTGAGGAGAGACCCAGGAGCGAGGCCTCCTGCCCCGCCCGAGGCGAGGTCCCGCGGAGTCGGCGCCGCGTGAAGAGTGGGAGAGAAGTACTGCGGGGGCGGGGGCGGGGGCGGGGGCGGGGGCGGGGGCGGGGGCGGGGGCGGGGGCGGGGGCGGGGGCGGGGGCGGCCGGGAGCCAGGGGCCAGGCCGGGGCGGGGCCGGGGTGACCAGGGCGAGGGCGGGGGCGGGGGCGAGGGCGGGGCCGGGATCGGGGCCCCGGACCCGTGGTGGGAGGAGGCTGGGGCGCCAGATGCGGACGCCTGGACCGCCGCGTCGAGGCTCCCCGCGCTCGCTGCTCCCGCGGCCCGCGCCATGCCCTCCTATACGGTCACCGTGGCCACTGGCAGCCAGTGGTTCGCCGGCACTGACGACTACATCTACCTCAGCCTCGTGGGCTCGGCGGGCTGCAGCGAGAAGCACCTGCTGGACAAGCCCTTCTACAACGACTTCGAGCGCGGCGCGGTGAGCGCTGGCGGGACGCGGGTGGGGCGCGGGCTGAGGTGCGTCCGGGACCCGGTTTGGACGGCAGAGGCCTGGGCGGGGGCGCCGAGGGCCCGTCGGGGCGGCCCGGACAGGGCTGGGGGTGTCTAGGACCCTGTCAGGGCGGGCAGAACTGCGGTGGGGCGTGCCCTGGGCTCCCAGCGGCCGGTGGGTACCCTGGTGGGGAAGCGTCCAGGACCCCTCGCGGCGGCCGCGACCCGTGTGGGAAACGGGAGACTTACCGCGTGCCTTGTGCAAGGCGCCGCACGTCTCCCCTGGGAGGAGAAGGCCCAAGGTTTCCTCTCCATTTCAAGATCTGGGCTCCGAGGCTCCGGAGCCCCCTTCACTGGACCGCATTTCTTGTGCCACCTCTTCCTCAGGTTCCTTCTGCAGGTCGCACAGGGAGGGAGAGGCAGAGGAGTCATGCTCACAGAACTCTGAGGGCACCTCTGAGCAGCCAGCTGTGAGCCGTGGGGAAGGGTGCAGGTCAGCGGGTCCAGAGGCCTGAGTTCCGTCCAGACATGACCACCAGCTCACTCTACCGTCTTTCTGGGCCTCAGTTTCCCCAGCTGTAAAATGGATGGTTGGCTTCAGTCTGGTCCATGAGTCATGGGTGAGCCCAGGCCCATCTGGTGGCTCAGACGGCACCTGGGCAGCTTACATTCTCAGGACAGGCCCCAGAGGAAATTAAAGGGAAGGAACAGAACCCAGGCCAGGAGAGGCCTTTCCTAAATGGAGGGGCTGCACTCCCTCCCAGCAGAATGTACACCAAGGAACATTTCTACGCTAGGTGTGAGGACTCGGGGGAGCCCTCAGCATATGGAAGCTAGTTCCTAATGCTGATCTGGACCTGAATTCCAGCCCCACGACTCTTTTCCACGAGTATGGGCAGGTCGCAGTTCTCACTGAGCCTTTAATGAAGTGCCTAATCCACTACCTGGCACAGAGGAAGCGCTCCATAAATGACTGGTACCAGACATACTGCAGGTACACAGGGAATATCAGTTCCCTTCCAACCCCACCCCAGCTCCTAACTAGACCAAAAAGATTTAGACTTTACCAAGCTGCCTTCTCACCATTTAGTTTACTATTTGATCAAACTCTATGAAATTGCTCATAATGGACAAATACAACTGGCAAGTTCATGTTTCAACTGATTACTCTTGGATAAAATTTGTGTTTTACGTGTGCAGAGCCTAAAGTAAGTAAAAACTGCCCTTTTTCTGGATTCCAAGCTCTCCATGGGCTCGATTCCTATCCAGGAGCCTCAGACCCTCGCTGTAGCACGACATGGCCCTCACGCCAAGTTCACTACTAGCAACCTGGCTTGAGCTCCCTTCAAGAAGAGTTAGGTGTTGCCCCAGTCAGGAAACTGACCCTGAGGACTGCGGTGCCCTGGAGTTAATGTGTCATCCATTTAGGGTGATGGCACCCTCTGCCATTTCTGGCACACCTTCATTTACTTCCGTTATTTCATGGATTCCCCCACACTAGGGGAGAAGGACAGGGTACAGACTACTTCCCCTTTGTAAGTCCCCCTCCCCGTTTTCCTCCACACATCATAAGGTTCGAGAAGCACAGGCCATTGGTGTGCTCACACTGCACTGCACGGCACGTTTCCCCCTGGAGGGGACATGCTAACGTGGCCATAGCGGGCTCTTCGGACAAAGAGTGAAGGCACTGTTTTGTCCACTATCTCCCTCTCTCGGTCTGTCTTCCCCACCCTGAGAAGTCATTCAAATGACATTATAATTAAACACCTCAGCCGGAATCCCAGGCGAAAATTTCAGGAGAGATTTGCATGTCACATTTCCATTGGGATGAGAGGGCTATAAGTCAGGGGTGGGGCAGGGGGCGGATGGGGGTGGGGGCTACTGCAGGGTGGGGAACCAGCTAAGGCTGAAATTTCCTTGAAAAAATCAGCTTTTGAGAAAGTTCCTGTTGATGCAAAGTTACTCCACACTTTCTCTTGCCCGGCCCAGAACTACTTCCTCATTCTCCCAGCTTGGTATCTGTAAAGACAATCATCCTTTTTGGGTAAAGGTAAAAGAGAAACCCTAGAGGAAGTACTTGCTGAGAAGACAAGGTTATCCCATTTTACAGGGAAAAGTGTTAAAATCTGTATTGTTAACAGTAGTAACGATAACAATAACAATAAAGGTACTTCCACACAATTTAATCATTTCCAAGTTATTGGCAGGTCAACACCCCCCTCCTCCGGGGCATAGTTCAGTCGAATAATGGACAGGACTGATTTTTTTCCTTGATAAAGTGAGTCACAAGTCCCTTGTTATTCTCATCAGAGTTCTGCATAGTGATTCAGTCAGGACTGGGAATCAAGTCCTTCGCAGGTGGGATTATCCTATAAACGGTTGTGTCTTCCTTGGCTCCTCACTGTCTGCTGGAGAAAGCCGGGATCCTATACAGAATGGCCCTATTTCAAGAGGCTAACCCATGTCTAGGCAAATTTAACAAGTTGATTTGTTTCTTTAACTCTGTAAATTTAAAGTAATTCAGATCGGATACAATAACTGTAACAGATCTGAAGATTTCTGAGAAATCTTAGTTGGCCCATTTCATTCCATGCTGGTACTTTTAAGAAAGCTAAGGGCAATAGCGTAGTGTTTAATATATGATACTTGAATATGTTCAACAAGTGTAGAAAAGTGTTATAATGATTCATACTTCTTAAATATAGTGAGTGAGTATTCTTACATTCATGAAAAATTAATTCTAGAATACCTCCTTCTCGTGAATGGGAATATATTAGTGGAGCATAAATATTTCTTTGTTATGACCCTCAATCCATCTCTCATCTCCCAGCCTCCCCCTCTGAGCCATCTTTTCCCTACATTCTGCCCCCTTTTCTGCCTCCTCTTCCTTCCCCTGCTCCCAGTTCCCTAAATGCCCCCCATTTCTGCTCTCTGCCCTACAACTCTCCCTTCTTTTTTGCTCTGAATTTTCCTCTACACTCTGTCTTCCAGCCACCTCTCAGAGGCCCCTTCTGTGCTCCCTCAATCTCCGGCTCTCTGTCCCACATAGTCCCCCTTCTCTGCTCCTTGGTCTCCCTATCCACTGCCCCCATCCCTCTCTCCATCTCTTGTTCTCCTCAGCTCTTCCCCATAGCCTCCCCCTCTCTCATCCCGAGTCTCTGTTTTGACTGGCCCCAAATCTTCCTCTCTGCTCTATAGCTTCCTCCTCCCACAAGCCCTTCATTAGTCCCCCTCCAAGATGGGTAGTCTGGGGGTGGGGCACACATCCTTGCTTCCGCAGAGAGATCCGTCTCCCTGTCCCAGCAACAGCAGAGATCTGATGAAAGACAGATGAAAACTTTCCTAAAATGCTGATAGAAAGCTCACATGAAAACTGACCAACTCACTCTTTGCCGAAATATTCAAAAGCTTTAAAGCTACATATCCAATAAAAAGTTAAAAGCAACAAGCAAAGTCAGCAAAGTGGCCCCTTGTGAAATGAGGCCGGTGAGTTGCAGGTTTCCCTTGTCTGTCTCCAGCATCTGCACCACCACGCCACCCACTTCTGTCCCAGAAACTGCGTCCAGCCTTCGTCCTCCCACGTGTGACTCCCCCGGGGACCCTGCCCTCCCAGTTCCCCACATCTGAAACGTGCTACCCATGCCTACCCTCCTACTCACCTGCCCCCTGAAATCTCATCAGCCCCCAAAAGCTGCCTGAAATACCCTCTCTTATGAAGCTTTTCCCTTCCTTCCATGCCACTCCACATTGCCCCTGTACACTCCATCCAGGGTACAAACCAGGGCTCAAAGCTGGGCCTTCTAGCTTCTGGTTCAGGGCTTTTCTCAAGATGTGGCCTTGGGGAACTGTGGGAGGAACCTGGGCTTGGCCATCACACAGGTGTAGGTTCTGATCTTGAGGCCACCATTGCTCTCTGAGCCTCAGTTTCTATCTGTAAAGCAGGATAATCATCCGCTCGGCCATTCCCAGGTCCAGTGCTTCCTGAGGGCCTGTTGGGGGGTGTCCACTGTTGATAGTGCCCACCATAATTCAGTGTGTCACCTGAGAATTTAATGTGTCACAGCAAATAGACAAATATAGCATCAGCCCAGTGTACTTGGCCCAGAGAGGAGGGAGGAAGGTGGGCACTGTAGTTCCACAAACCTTCCAAAGATCTTATTTTGCAGTTTGACACATGTGACCCTGGTATTTTCCTGGGGGGAGGCCTTTCTCTATCTGTCATTCTTCCAGTAGTGGCCCCTGGGATGTTAGAACCACAGCCATCAAGCTTTGTCTTTTACTTCCTGAGTTGGGTCGAGGCTGGAACCCTCTGCCCCTTGTTCACCTCTGATCACATTCAGGCCTGAAGCCAGCACCAGGAAAGTGGCTGGGCTGGCCATAGACCAGCCAGACTGCAGGCCTGGCCCCCTCCTGCTGTGGAAGGCCCCGTCAGATGGCAGATGGAGTCCTTGTAAATCTGCCTAGTGATTTCACCCCAAGTGAAACTCAGGGGCTCTCCACCAGGTGCCTGCAGGTATGGGTAGGGCAGGGGGCCGGGAGTGTCCCAGTCCCCTGTGACTGCACCACAGGTGTGCTGGAGGGTCACCCCACTGTCCACTCCCTCAGAGAAGCTGCTCAGTCTCTTCGTGTGGGTCGTCACCCCCAGGTAGACATCGGGCCCTCCCTGTGGGACCTGCCCAGTCCTGGAATGCCTCCTCAGCCCATCTCCCTGCCCTCTTAGTCCAAGGTACTGGGAGCCTCCCTCCCATGAGAGTGTCCCTGTTGGCTCCTCCCGCCCCACCCCAGCTTTCCTGGCATCTATCCCCTGGGGACACCTTCCTCCCTCTCCAGCCCCTCAGAGCCATAGGAAAGCTACTTCCCCTGCAGCAGCCACACTCAGACCAGGCCCGGGCCTCTGGTGGCCGCCCCTCAGTCCTCACTGCACACAGACTTGCTCTGCCTGCCCCACCAGCACTCAGAATGCCTCCCACTCTCCCTCTGTCCTCACAGCCCTGTCTCCACCCTTTCAGGAGTTCCTTCTGGGCTTTGAGCGAAGGAGTTTGAGGTCACAGGTTCAGTTTCCTCCTCCCATGTGTGCTCGGGTTACTCGGATTGGCACATGTAGTCATGAAGTGGCCGTGATGCAGGAGCCCATGCTAGCTCACAGGTGGTGCAGGGCCTGGTGCCCTGCAACCCCCTGGATTCAGGAAGGGGCACCGGTGGTTCTGATGCACACAACCAGTGGCCTGTGCCTCTGGAGAAAGGAGGCCACCCAGGATGGTGTCATTTCGTTTTCTCAGTGGTCCTGCAAGTGAGGGGTATCTCCCTTGGGTAGATGAAGAAACAGCTTCAGAGAATGAAGCAATGTGCCCAGGCCATCCAGCTAGTTGCCTGAAGCTGGGATGTGAATTCAGAGCTCCAGACCCCAAGACCCACCCAGCCTTCTACCCCTCACTGCCCTCTCCTCACTCCTCGGTGGGATCAAGAATCTCTGTCTTGGCTCACAACCTGCAGCTGAGGCCTCTGTAAATCCCTGTGGCATGCAGGGCCTGGCGTGGGGCAGGCCCGACACGTATCCAGTCCTGGGCCACTTAGCCCCCACTCTGCTCCTCCAGATGGGCCCAAGCCCCTGAGATGCTGAGACTCCTGTCCCATCAGAACCTGCCCGCCCTGTCCATGATGGGCGAGGCCTTGTGTGTGGCCCTGCTCTCCTGAGGACAAGCTGTGGCAGGAAGGCTTGCTCAGAGGTGGCAGGTGAGGCTGATACTCTCCCTGCAGGAGGGGCATTGTCGTGGGGCCGAGGCTGGTCCACCTGTGGCTGGACCCAAGACATGTCATCCCAGCACATGGGCCTGGCTCCTCTGTCATCAGAAACTGTTCTTAGGGCCTCTGGCCTAGACCACAGAGCACAGGGAGGAAGCTTCCGCTTTCTGACCACAAGCGTCTGGCCTCAACGTCAGCCACCCCAAACTGCTCACAGTGTTCAGAGCCAAGAGGTTTGTGGAAAACACTCAAGTTCCCATTCCTCTTAGGAAGCCCTCCAGGGGTCCTCCTGGCAGCTTGGAGGCTGGGCATGGAATGGGGATGCCTGCGCTCGCACAAAGGATGATACCCCTCGCCCTTTCCACTTTGCCATCATGCTGAGAACTCTAGGTTCTGCCGCCAGGGATAAAGTTCAAGGGTTGATGAATCTGACTTAGAAAGTGCCTTGCAGGGGCCAGGCACAGTGGCTCATGACTGTAATCCCAGCACTTTGGGAGGCCGAGGCAGGCGGATCACTTGAGGTCAGGAGTTTGAGACCAGCCTGGCCAACATGGTGAAACCCTGTCTCTACTAAAAATACAAAACTTAACCAGATGTGGTGGCAGGTGCCTGTAGTCCCAGCTACTTGGGAGACTGAGGCAGGAGAATCACTTGAACCCTGGAAGTGGAGGTTGCAGTGAGCCAAGATCGAGCCACTGCACTCCAGCCTGAGCAACACAGTGAGACTCCACCTCAAAATAAAAAAGAATATGCCTTGGAGGGCATCGAGTCCGGGGCTTTCCAAACCTGCTGGTCATCAGAATGCGTGATGCAATGCCTGAGCCTCTCATCCCAGCTTCCTGTCTGCCATCCATTGCTGCAGGGACAAAAGCCCTCCAGAAGCTATGGCTGTTGCTTCAGAGCCACCCATGTCCTGGAAGCAGGAGCCTGGCAGGGAGGGGGCCAAGCAGCCTTGTCCCGGAGGCTTGGGCAGCTGCGCTGTACACAGCCTGGGGTGGTGCCTTCTAGCTGCAAGGCCAGCCTCACCCTGCCACCAGTAATGCCACAGGTGCAGCCAGAGGTGCTTGGTCTCACTGTTCTCTGGGCATCACCATGCAGCTGTGAACTGCAAATGTCCCAGGACGACTTGAATCCATGCGAGCTCCCTGTATCTAAGCCTCACCATTTTCACTCACTTATTAGCCCCACTGAAAACTGGAAAGAGAGGAAGTGGCTATGATGGAAAGACCTGGGGTGGGACTCCAGTTCTGCTGGCAAGTGGCAGAGGTGGGAGTCACTGAGCCTCGCTGTCTTCATCTGTGGAAGGGGTCGTAACTCCCCTGCACTCCCAGAGTCATTGTGGGGATCCACTGTCAGCAAGCCCATCTCCAGTTGTAAAGGCCTCCCACAAGGCTATCCCATGTGGGGGCAGCTGCGGACCCTCACTGGGCACAGCCTTGCAGGTGCAGGCATGAGTCTGGGCGTCTCCCCATCCTCCAGCCTGAGCTAAGTGCAGACAACAGACGTTGCCCTCTGAGCAGCACAGCACCAGCTTGGCTCACTGGATTCTCTCTCCTCAAGGGCAGGGCCCAGGGTTTGTCCATTTCTTTCACCCGCCTGGGTCGTAGCACTGAGCCTTGACAGGGGCAGGCCTTCAGTGAATGGCTTGGCTAAATGAATTCAGGAGTTCACTTAAGGTGTTCATGAAGAATCTTGGCTCCATGAACTGTAGTGGAGGCAAAACTCTACCTCTTCCCATTTCAGCTAGGTCTCAGAATCGGCATAAGACAGATTCATGGGCGAAAGCATACAGATTTCTTTAATACAAGTTGTACGTGGCATGGGAGCCCTCTTAAAAAGTTGAAGACCCCAAGAAGCAGTTAGAGTCAATCCCCCTTAGATACTGCATTGAATGAATCGTCGTGAAACGTGATAAGGCCAAGGGGCTTGGGCTAGGACAGGTAACTGGGCAGGGAAGTGACTCGGGAGGTAAGGGTTCATTGTACAAGATCTGTTAGTATGGATTTCCTTTGGCTTCAGCTTCCCAACCTTGATGAAAAGAGTGTTACTTTCCTTTTGGTATAGGGAGGACATCTTTCACAGGGGACTTTCATCTCCTGCTTCTAAGAAACAGCACGAATGTCAGAGTATCTTGCACCTGCTGTTTTTTTAAGTGCTTTTCATTCAACATAGTCCCTGTGCCACAGCAGCATACTTTGGGGTGACAAATTCTCAACACCTCCAGAACAAAGGCTCAGGAGACCACGCATGGCCTGATTGCCTGGTCTCCTTCCCAGGTGGATTCGTATGACGTGACTGTGGACCAGGAACTGGGCGAGATCCAGCTGGTCAGAATCGAGAAGCGCAAGTACTGGCTGAATGACGACTGGTACCTGAAGTACATCACGCTGAAGACGCCCCACGGGGACTACATCGAGTTCCCCTGCTACCGCTGGATCACCGGCGATGGCGAGGTTGTCCTGAGGAATGGATGCGGTGAGCAGCTCAGGCCCTTTCTGCCCCGGGCTTCCCAAGAACCGAAAGTTCTTCCTGTCCTCAAAGCACTGTAGTCATAGGAGGAATGACACTGCTGTGCAGGGGCGGGAAGTGGGAGGGCTCTGCCCTGTGCCTCGACGCACCTGCAGGAGGTATGACTTTCCTTGGGATTCTTACAAGCCCCTGAGGGTGGAGCGGGTGGCCCCAGGCCTCACTGTCATCATGTCCTCACTCTGCGCTACAGTTCTACAGGGGAGGTTTGTGCCCCTCTTTTTGTCAGTGGGTAACTAGGGTCCATACAGGCAGATACCTATGGGACATGCCCCTGGATGGGCACTTCTCTAGTTGCCAGGGTGTGGCATCACTTTCTAGTGCATAGCCTGCCCTCTGTGAGATCACAGTAGGGCTCAGGCAAGCTCGGGGTGCCCCATGTGGGCCTGGGGAGGGAAGGGGTGGACAAGGAGCACCCCAAGTGCCAGCTCTGAGGGGCCATGGACAAGCCTGCAAATCACAGTTACCAGTTCTTCAACCCAAAGTCTCACCTTTCGCTGAAAGAAGAACCTCAAATCTGTTCCCCTTACTAAGATGCCCAGATGTGCAGACCCCAGTTAGGAGGCCATTCTTTGTTAGGGACACACAGCTGACCTGGTACAGAGCATCAGAGACGCAGGCGTCAAGGTCAGCCAAGGCTCCCTGAATGAACCGTCTTGCATACCCAGCCTCCCAGTGTGCCTGGCAAAATCCTACCTCACTTCGAGTCATAACCCTTCGGCTTGCTCTCAGTTTAAACCTGGAAAGATAAGCCTTCAAAGGCCAGGCAGCCACCATAATAACAAGAGGAAGCCACTGCTTCTGCCATGACAGCATCAAACTCTTTCTCTTTGCCAAGTTTCCTGTAGCTAGTGTGTTCTTCACGAAGTTTGGTGGGGTAAGTAGGAAGAGATGACTGTTACCCCCATTTTATAGCTAAGAAAACTGAGACAAAGGAGAAAAAAGTTATTCTGTACCTGCTGTTCTTAAGCTACCAGGTCACATCCCATCGTTTCTGATGTGGAATTTGACTTAAGAAACCAAATTTCCAGAATATTTCTGAACAGGGAGATAAGAGGATTTTTGTCCCCCTACCTAATGACAGGAAAAAAATCACAAAGTTCATTTATTCTTGTGGTCGACAGAATGTGGAAGGTTGTGGACAGGGCACTTCTCTTTTTCTGGTAGTTAGAAAATGCTGGCTCTGAAACTCCCTCCTGCGCATCTGCCCAAGGTCTCAGTTATGAAGCCCTTCTTCCTGCAGACCCTTCAGCTCATCTTGGCAAAAAACAGATGGTACACTAGGATGAGGGTTTAAGAAAGGGGCGTCACAAAGGTGTGGGCCCATGTGCAGAGGGACCATGCAGAGTGCCAGACCATCAGCACCACTAGTCCTGATGCAGGGGGAGGGGGAAGGTTGTGGGAGTAATGCAGAAGTATCCTGGAGACAGCACCCTTGGAGGAGCTGCGGCCCTTAGTAGAAAGGTGCTGGGGAGTAATTGGCCTCTCCTTGCTCTACACATTCCCTCCTTTCTGGTCAGAGTTCCCAGTGGAAAACCCATTGAGGCATCTCATTCCAATCACTTTCAGGGACAGCACAGGTTGGAGGGTGAGCATAGAGAAGCTGTCTAGCAAGTTCCATTCTCTCTACTGCTGTAAAACCAACCTCCTTGGTAACTTTAAACAGCCATTTAATTTTGTTTATGCACTTGCAGGTCAGGAATTTAGGAAAGGCTTCACTGGGCAGTTCATCTGTGGCCATGTAGCATCAGCTGAGGGGGGTTGGGCCTTCTTCTGTCATGTGTCTGGCACCTCTAGGCTCCTTGGCCTCTCTGTCCATATGGAGTCTCATTCTTTAAGGCTTCTCACAGAATGGTGTCCTCTGGGTGCTTGCATTTCTTACATGATGGCTGGCTTCCAAGAGCAAGTTTTCTAAGAGACAGAAAGTGGAAGCTGCCCATCTCTTCAGGCTTGGGCCTGGAAACTGGCACACTGTAACTTCCACCATATTCTACTGGTCCAAGCAGTCACAGAGCCCACCGAGACTCCAGGGGGGGATGCAGACCCCCCATCTCTCAATGGAAGGAATGTCAAAGAATTTGTGGCCTATTATTATTATTATTGTTATTTTGAGACAGAGTCTCACTCTATTGCCCAAGCTGGAGGGCAGTGGCACGATCTCGGCCCACTGCAACCTCTGCCTCCCAGGTTCAAGCGATTCTCCTGCCTCAGCCTCCCAGGTAGCTTGGTTTACAGGCTCCAGGTAGCCACCAAGCCTGGCTAATTTTTGTATTTTTACTAGAGAAAGGGTTTCGCCATGTTGGCTAGGCTGGTCTGGAACTCCTGACCTCAGGTGATCCACCCGGCTCGGCCTCCCAAAGTGCTGGGATTACAGTCGTGAGCCACCATGACCAGCTGTGGCCAATTATTAATCCACCACATGGCACAACAACCAATCCCTTGAACAACCTGGAAATGAGGGGGGCCAGCCTACAAGTGATTCATTTACTCACCATATGATCACCCTTTAAATCTAATATTTCACCACTACACCTTGGGTGAACATGAAAGTCAGAGGGCCATTACTGTGGCCCCACAGATCCAGAGCATCTGTGTGAAGGGACAGCTTCATTAAGGCACTGTGTCAGTCCTTGGAACCTGCCCTGCTGAGCTCTTCTGCCATCAGTCCAGGCTTTCTCATCCTGCTGTGCTCCCAGAACTTCATCAGCCATTGGATAAATTCTTCAAACACATTCAGGACCAGGGGAGACTGAACTATTCTCTTTTTGAAACTTGGCATGTTGCAATTCTGCATGTACTGACTTATTCATACCAGTGAAACTGAAGAGATCCAGCTCCTCAGAGTCAAGGTGCCCAAGAGATTAGCTGGTTCCTTAAGGTAGATAAGAGATGATGAATGTTGAATGCCTCCAGAATTACCCCCCATAGCCAATGATAACAGTTATTGTCACCATTAATACTCACCTTGCCTTGTGTGGCCTCAAGCCTCCCCTGCTGGCTGGCTTTACATCCCCAGGGGAGAATGCAGAGGTATCCCGTTAATATTCCTTTTTGGGCCCCAGTTCCAAGCTCAAGGATGAAGATGTCTCAGCCTGGAAGGGCTGTCAGGTGGACAGCTCAGAATGTGGCCTGAGTGTCATCTGAGAACTAACTGGGTCCAGGTCTGCAATTAGATCAGTACAGAGGTTGAAGCCTATAGTTCCAGCACTTTGGGTGGCTAAGGTGGGAGGATTGTTTGAGTCTAGGATTTTGACACAAGCCTGGGCAATGTAGAGAGACCCCATCTCTACAAAAAAAATTGAAAATTAGCTAGGGTCCAAGGCGGGCGGATCACAAGGTCAGGAGATTGAGACCATCCTGGCTAACACAGTAAAACCCCATCTCTACTAAAAATACAAAAAATTAGCTGGATGTGGTGGTGGGCAACTGTAGTCCCAGCTACTTGGGAGGCTGAGGCAGGAGAATGATGTGAACCTGGGAGGCAGAGCTTGCAGTGAGCTGAGATCGTGCCACTGCACCCCAGCCTGGGCGACAGAGCAAGACTCTGTCTCAAAAAAAAAAAAAAAATTAGCCAGGCATGGTGGTGTATGCCTATAGTCCCAACTACTTAGGAGGCTGAGGTTGGGGAATCACTTGAGTCCTGAAGATCAAGTCTGCAGGGAGCTATGATCATGCCACTGCACTCTAGCCTGGGAGACAGAGGGAGACCCTGTCTCTTAAAAAAATAAAAATAAAATAAATACAAAATAAAATACAAAGACTCAGAGGAGGGGTTTTAGAAACTTTTACAGCAACTTAACAAAAATTTTATGACTTTTGCACCTAATAAGAAAAAAAAAAGACTTGCATTTTGAATATCTTTGGGTTTTTTAAATTTCATTTTTCTATTAATTAATTTTTATTATATTTTACAAAAATATCAATCTGTGTTGAAAAGTAAGTTTTAAAACATAATGCTTTACCACGCGAGCTAGAGAAACTATTCCAGGACCTGTTTTCAGGAGATCTGGGCTCCCCCTATTCACAGTTCTATGGGCTGTGTTCACAGGCTTGGCCTTAAGCAATAGTTTAAAGAGTGGTCATGATGTGACCTCATCTGCTCTAAAGGCTCTGAGAAGCAGCCCCGCCCTTAGCTACCTGCTCCAACTCCTGCAGTGAGAGACGGCAGCAGGACAGGCTGAGAGATAAGATGCTCTCAGAGCTAGGCTTAGAGGGAGGAGCAGAACCCTCAGGCCAATGATGACTATAGGCATAATGATAATGATCATTGTTCCCATCCATTGGCATTTACTGGGTGCCAGGTGCTGTGTGGAGGGCTTTCCTGCATTCTCTCCCCAAATGCACACCATGACCCAGAGAAGTAGGCATTATCATCTCCATTTTACATGTGAGGGGGTCAGGGCAACTCTTGGTCACACAGCTTCAGTGACAGAGCCCAAGTCCAAGCACATGTGTCTCTTCTAAAGCCATCTAGGACACTGCACTCTTTTAGAATGGAGTTCATTCTCAATCCTCTGTGTAGGCACGACAGGGAACCGGGTTGTGTCATCGTCACACATTTCTCCATGAAGCAATGAAATGGACTTAGAAACATAAGAGCTGTGAGAACTGCTGCTCCCACAGGCAACACTAAAACCCAGAGTGAACTCCCATTTTTGCTCAGTATAAGAATTGCAGAGAAGAGGAGTAAACTATTCTGCAGTGATTTAAAGATACCCACTGAGGGCCACGAAATGCCTTTCTCCTGGAGCAAAAAGGCAGCTCTGCACCAGGGGCCCTTAGGTCCCTGAAGAGTCTTGAGGGGCTGAGTGGAAGGTTAGGACTTCAAGTACAAATGCACACGCAGGCCAGAGTTAGGCATGTACTGTGCCTGCCAAGCCCAGTGAGAACCAAGCCTGTCTCTTGCATCTGAAAATGATTCTCTAAGCACTGAAAGGCAGGGGCCCCAAGGCTTGCTGAGTGAGTGGGCAAGAGGATGAGGAACTGGATTTGGCTTTTGTAAAGTGAGTGGCTAAGAGCACAGGAGTTGAGTCTTATGTTGAAAATTCACTAATTCAGACTGGTTCCAAGATGGCCGAATAGGAACAGCTCCAGTCTACAGCTCCCAGCATGAGCAACGCAGAAGATGGGTGATTTCTGCATTTCCAACTGAGGTACTGGGTTCATCTCACTGGGGATTGTTGGACAGAGGGGGCAGGACACTGGCAGCAGCCCACCCAGTGTGAGCATCACCTCACCTGGGAAGTGCGAGGGGTCAGGGAATTCCCTTTCCTAGCCAAGGGAAGTGGTGATGGACAGCACCTGGAAAATCGGGTCACTCACACCCTAATACTGCACTTTTCCAACAGTCTTAGCAAACAGCACACCAGGAGATTATATCCCACGTCTGGCTCAGAGGGTCCCATGCCCACAGAGCCCTGCTCATTGCTAGCACAGCAGTCTGAGATTGATCTGCAAGGCAGGAGTGAGGCTGGGGGAGGGGCACCCGCCATTGCTGAGGCTTCAGTAGGTAAACAAAGTGGCCTGGAAGCTCGAACTGGGTGGAGCCCATCGCAGCTCAAGAAGGCCTGCCAGCCTCTGTAGACTCCACCTCTGGGGGCAGGTCATAGCCGAAAAAAAGGCAGCAGAAACCTCTGCAGACTTAAATGTCCCTGTCTGACAGCTTTGGAGTGACTAGTGGTTCTCCCAGCATGGAATTTGAGATCTGAGAAGGGACAGACTGCCCCCTCAAGTGGCTCCCTGACCCTAGAGTAGCCTAACTGGGAGGCATCCTCCAGTAGGGGCAGACTGACACTCACGTGGCCAGGTACACCTCTGAGACGAAGCTTCCAGAGGAACAATCAGGCAGCAACATTTGTTGTTCAGCAATATTCGCTGTTCTGCAGCCTCCGCTGCTGATACTTGGGCAAACAGTGTCTGGAGTGGACCTCTAGCAAACTCCAGCAGACCTGTAGCTAAGGGTCCTGACTATTAGAAGGAAAACTAACAAACAGAAAGGACATCCACACCACCAAAACCCCATCTGCATGTCACCATCATCAAAGACCAAAGGTAAATAAAACCACAAAGATGGGGAAAAACGGAGCAGAAAAGCTGAACATTCTAAAAATCTGAGCGCCTCTCCCCCTCCAAAGGAACGCAGCTCCTCGCGAGCAGTGGAACAAAGCTGGATGGAGAATGACTTCGACGAGTTGAGAGAAGAAGGCTTCAGATGATCAAACTTCTCCGAGCTAAAGGAAGAAGTTCGAAACCATCACAAAGAAGCTAAAAACCTTGAAAAAAGATTAGATGAATGGCTAACTAGAATAACCAATGTAGAGAAGTCCTTAAATGACCTGATGGAGCTGAAAAACATGGCATGAGAACTACATGACGAATGCACAAGCTTCTGTAGCCGATTCGATCAACTGTAAGAAAGGGTATCAGTGATTGAAGATCAAATGAATGAAATGAAGTGAAAAGAGAAGTTTAGAGAAAAAAGAGTAAAAAGAAACGAACAAAGCCTCCAAGAAATATGGGACTATGTGAAAAGACCAAATCTACATCTGATTGGTGTACCTGAAAGTGACAGGGAGAATGGAACCAGGTTGGAAAACACTCTACAGGATGTTATGCAGGAGAACTTCCTCACCCTAGCAAGGCAGGCCAACATTCAAATTCAGGAAATACAGAGAACACCACAAAGATACTCCTTGAGAAGAGCAACTCCGAGACACATAATTGTCAGATTCACCAAAGTTGAAATCAAGGAAAAAATGTTAAGGGCAGCCAGAGAGAAAGGTCAGGTTACCCACAAAGGGAAGCCCATCAGACTAACAGCTGATCTCTCAGCAGAAACTCTACAAGCCAGAAGAGACTAGGGGCCAATATTCAACATTCTTAAAGAAAAGAATTTTCAACCCAGAATTTCATATCCAGCCAAACTAAGCTTCATGAGTGAAGGAGAAATAAAATCCTTTACAGACAAGCAAATGCTGAGAGATTCTGTCACCACCAGGCCTGCCCTAAAAGAACTCCTGAAGAAAGCACTAAACATGGAAAGGAACAACTGGTACCAGCCACTGCAAAAACATGCCACATTGTAAAGACCATCGATGCTAGGAAGAAACTGCATCAACTAACGAGCAAAATAACCATCTAACATCATAAACACAGGATCAAATTCACACATAATAATATTAACCATAAATGTAAATGGGCTAAATGCTCCAATTAAAAGACACAGACTGGCAAATTGGATAAAGAGTCAAGACCCATCAGTGTGCTGTATTCAGGAAACCCATCTCATGTGCAGAGACACACATAGGCTCAAAATAAAGGGATGGAGGAAGATCTGCCAAGCAAATGGAAAACAAAAAAAGGCAGGGATTGCAATTCTAGTCTCTGATAAAACAGACTTTAAACCAACAAAGATCAAAAGAGACAAAGAAGGCCATTACATAATGGTAAAGAGATCAATTCAACAAGAAGACCTAACTATCCTAAATATATATGCACCCAATACAGGAGCACCCAGATTCATAAAGCAAGTCCTTAGTGACCTACAAAGAGACCTAGACTCCCACACAATAATAATGGGAGACTTTAACACCCCACTGTCAACATTAGACAGATTAATGAGACAGAAAGTTAACAATGATATCCAGGAATTGAACTCAACTCTCCACCAAGTGGAACTAATAGACATCTACAGAACACTCCACCCCAAATCAACAGAATATACATTCTTCTCAGCACCGCATCACACCTATTCCAAAATTGACCACATAGTTGGGAGTAAAGCACTCCTCAGCAAATGTAAAAGAACAGAAATTACAACAAACTGTCTCTCAGACCACAGTGCAATCAAACTAGAACTCAGGATTAAGAAACTCACTCAAAACCGTTCAACTACATGGAAACTGAACAACCTGCTCTTGAATGACTACTGGGTACATAATGAAATGAAGGCAGAAGTAAAGATGTTCTTTGAAACCAATGAGAAGAAAAACACAACATACCAGAATCTCTGGGACACATTTAAAGCAGTGTGTAGAGGGAAATTTATAGCACTAAATACCCACAAGAGAAAGCAGGGAAGATCTAAAATTGACACCCTAACATCACAATTAAAAGAACTAGAGAAGCAAGAGCAAACACATTCAAAAGCTAGCAGAAGGCAAGAAATAATTAAGATCAGAGCAGAACTGAAGGAGATAGAAGCAAAAAAAAAAACCCTTCAAAAAATCAATGAATCCAGGAGCTGGTTGTTTGAAAAGATCAACAAAATTGATAGACTGCTAGCAAGACTAATAAAGAAGAAAAGAGAGAATCAATTAGACGCCATAAAAAGTGATAAAGGGGATATCACCACCGATCCCACAGAAATACAAACTACCATCAGAGAATACCATAAACAACTCTACGCAAATTAACTAGAAAATCTAGAAGAAAAGGATAAATTCCTCAACACATACATCCTCCCAAGACTAAACCAGGAAGAAGTTGAATCCCTGAATAGACCAATAACAGGCTCTGAAATTGAGGCAACAATTAATAGCCTACCAACCCAGAAAAGTTCAGGAACAGATGGATTCACAGCCGAATTCTACCAGAGGTACAAGGAGGAGCTGGTACCATTCCTTCTGAAACTATTCCAATCAATAGAAAAAGAGAGAATCCTCCCTAACTCATTTTATGAGGCCAGCATCATCCTGATACCAAAGCCTGGCAGAGACACAACAAAGAAAACAATTTTAGACCAATATCCCTGATGAACATCAATGCAAATATCCTCAATAAAATACTGGCAAACCAAATCCAGCAGCACATCAAAAAGCTTATCCACCAGGATCAAGTGGGCTTCATCCTTGGGATGCAAAGCTGGTTCAACATACGCAAATCAGTAAATGTAATCCAGCATATAAACAGAACCAAAGACAAAAACCACATGATTATCTCAATAGATGCAGAAAAGGCCTTTGACAAAATTCAACAACCTTCATGCTAAAAACTCTCAATAAATTAGGTATTGATGGGACGTATCTCAAAATAATGAGAGCTATTTATGACAAACCCATAGCCAATATCATACTGAATGGGCAAAAACTGGAAGCATTCCCTTTGAAAACTGGCACAAGACAGGGATGCCCTCTCTCCCCACTCCTATTCAACATAGTGTTGGAAGTTCTGGCCAGGGCAATCAGGCAGGAGAAAGAAATAAGAGGTATTTAATTAGGAAAAGAGGAAGTCAAATTGTCCCTGTTTGCAGATGACATGATTGTATATTTAGAAACCCCATCATCTTAGCCCAAAATCTCCTTAAGCTGATAGGCAACTTCAGCAAAGTCTCAGGATAAAAAATCAATGTGCAAGAATCACAAGCATTCTTATACACCAATAACAGACAGAGAGCCAAATCATGAGTGAACTCCCATTCACAATTGCTACAAAGAGAATAAAATACCTAGGAATCCAACTTATAAGGGATGTGAAGGACCTCTTCAAGGAGAACTACAAACCACTGCTCAATGAAATAAAGGAAGACACAAACAAATGGAAGAACATTCCATGCTCATGGATAGGAAGAATCAATATCATGAATGTGGCCATACTCCCAAGGTAATTTATAGATTCAATGTCATCCCCATCAAACTACCAACGACTTTCTTCTCAGAATTGGAAAAAACTACTTTAAAGTTCATATGGAACCAAAAAAGGGCCCGCATTGCCAAGACAATCCTAAGCCAAAAGAACAAAGCTGGAGGCATCATGCTGCCTGACTTCAAACTATACTACAAGGCTACAGTAACCAAAACAGCATGGTACTGGTACCAAAACAGAGATATAGACCAATGGAACAGAACAGAGCCCTCAGAAATAACACCACACATCTACAACCATCCGCTCTTTGACAAACCTGACATAAAGAAGAAATGGCGAAAGGATTCCCTGTTTAATAAATGATGCTGGGAAAACTGGCTAGCCATATGTAGAAAGGAAATTGGATCCCTTCCTTACACCTTATACAAAAATTAATTCAAGATGGATTAAAGACTTAAATGTTAGACCTAAAACCGTAAAAACCCTAGAGGAAAACCTAGGCAATACCATTCAGGACATAGGCATGGGCAAGGACTTCATCTCTAAAACACCAAAAGCAGTGGCAACAAAAGCCAAAATGGACAAATGGGATGTAATTAAACTAAAGAGCTTCTGCACAGCAAAAGAAACTACCATCAGAGTGAATAGGCAACCTACAGAATGGGAAAAAAATTTTGCAATCTACTCATCTGACAAAGGGCTAATATCCAGAATCTACAAACAACTCCAACAAATTTACAAGAAAAAAACAAACAACCCCATCAAAAAGTGGGTGAAGCATATGAACAGACACTTCTCAAAAGAAGACATTTATGCAGCCAACAGACACATGAAAAAATGCTCACCATCACTGGCCATCAGAGAAATGCAAATCAAAACCATAATTATATACCATCTCACACCAGTTAGAATGGCGATCATTAAAAAGTCAGGAAACAACAGGTGCTGGAGAGGATGTGGAGAAATAGGAACACTTTTACACTGTTGGTGGGACTGTAAACTAGTTCAACCTTTGTGGAAGACACTGTGGCAATTCCTCGGGGATCTAGAACTAGAAATACCATTTGACCCTGCCATCCCATTACTGGGTATATACCCAAAGGATTATAAATCATGCTGCTATAAAGACACATGCACACGTATTTTTATTGCGGCACTATTCACAATAGCAAAGACTTGGAACCAACCCAAATGTCCATCAATGATAGACTGAATTAAGAAAATGTGGCACATATACACCATGGAATACTATGCAGCCATAAAAAAGGATGAATTCATGCCTTTTGTAGGGACATGGATGAAGCTGGAAACCACCATTCTCAGCAAACTATCACAAGGACAAAAAACCAAACACCGCATGTTCTCACTCATTGGTGGGAATTGAAGAATGAGAACACTTGGACACAGGAAGGGGAACATCACACACCGGGGCCTGTCATGGGGTGGGGGAAGTGGGGAGGGATAGCATTAGGACATATACCTAATGTAAATGACGAGTTAATGGGTGTAGCACACAACATGGCGCCTGTATACATGTGTAACAAACCTGCACATTGTGCACATGTATCCTAGAACTTAAAGTAGAATTAAAAAAAGAAGAAGAAGAAGAAAATTCACTAATTAGGTGTGTGACCTTGGGAAAAGTTCAAGAGCAAAGCTACACTACTTCCCTAAGCCTCAGTTTCTTCATCATTAAGTGGGGAAGTGCTCTGAGGCTCAAATGAGGTCATGCACATAAAGCACTCGGCACGGGCAGGGCATCTGAGGGAAGCCTGCACACTGTGCATTGGGCATTGTTATTGTTCTTACTAAGGCTCCTCTCATGTTGTTCTTTCTTTACAGCAAAGTTGGCCCGAGATGACCAAATTCACATTCTCAAGCAACACCGACGTAAAGAACTGGAAACACGGCAAAAACAATATCGGTGAGTTATAACATCAGATCGAGTGGCCACGGGGACGTGGTTTCTTCTATCTCAAGTGCATGGTATGAAATAAACCCTTTCCATAGTGTATGGCCTGTCACTGCTGGAAAGTCACCAAGGCACCAGCTCCCAATGAGGGTGCACAATCCCCAAACTTCACCTTACCTGCAACTCCAGACAAGAGATGGAGAGGAGAGTAATGAAAATAACTTTGGATCAACCATATTGGCATGTAGGAAGAATGGGCAGAAAAGCTTGAGTGTACCTTAATGTTCTCCATTGTAGGGGTAGCCTCTTACTTCTTATGTCTTCTTATAACAATTCAATTATAAAAGTGATATGTGATCAGCAACAAAATTGACAACTCTTCAGCCAACTGACCAGAGGATTCAAACTATTAAAATGAGCAATAAGAGAAGAAAAATCAATACAGAAATTAAAATGAGTAAAAAAGGAAAAATGAGACGCATAAAATGAGGGAAAATCAATACAGAAATTAAAATTAATGAAAAAGAATACTATGAACAATTGCATGCCAACAAACTAGTTAAATGAAATGCACAAATTCCTAGAAAGACACAAACTACCGAAACTGACTCATGAAGAAATAGTTAATCTGAATAAACCAATCACAACCAAAGAGATTGAATTAGTAATTCTAAAATTTCCCACAAATAGAAGCCCAGACCCAGATGGCTTCACTGGCTAATTCTATCAAACATTTAAAGAATTAATACCCATCTTGCATAAACTCTTTTAAGAAATAGAAGGAACACTTCCCAACTCATTTTCTCATACCCATGTTATATCAAAACTAAAGGCATCCCAAGAAAACTGTAAACCAATATCCCTTAGCAATATAGATATAAACATTTTCAACCAAATACTAGCAAACCTAACCCAGCAGTATATAAAAGGCATTAAACAATATGAACATGTGGGATTTAGCCCAGGAATGCAAAGTTGGTTTAACATCCAAAAATCAATTAATTGAATTCACCATATCAATACAGTAAAGAACAAAACAAAGTACGTAATCATTTCAATAGACATACAAAAAAGGCATTTGACAAAATCCAACACCCATTCATGATAAAACACTCAAAAAATAGGGATTGAAGAAAATGTCCTCAACCTGATAAAGGTTTGAAAATTCACAATTAGGCTGGGCGTGATGGCTCACGCCTGTAATCCCAGCACTTTGGGAGGCCAAGGTGGGCGGATCACAATGTCAAGAGATTGAGACCATCCTGGCCCATATGGTGAAACCCCATCTATACTAAAATACAAAAAGTAGCTGGGTGTGGTGGCACATGCCTGTAGTCCCAGCTACTCAGGAGGCTGAGGCAGGAGAATCACTTGAACCCAGAAGGCGGAGGTTGCAGTGAGCTGAGATCATGCCACTGCACTCCAGCATGGTGACAGAGCAAGACTCCGTCCCTGCACACACACAAAAAAAGAAAATTCACAGTTAACATTATACTTAATGATGAACAGCTGAATCCAGAAACAGGATAAAGATGTTCACTTTTGCTACTTCTATTCAACATTGTACTGGAGGGTCTAGCCAGGTCAGTTAGGGAAGAAAAAGATAAGTAAAGGCACCCACGCTGGAGTACAGTAAGTAAAACTATCACAATTTGCAAATGACATGATCTTATATATAGAAAATCTGAAGGCATTCACCAAAAGAAACTATTAGAACTAATAAACCACCAAGATTGCAAGATACAAGATAATCAATTGTTTTTCTGTACATTAACAACCAACTATGTGAAAATAAAAGTAAGAAAAAGTTCAATTTACAATAGCATCAAAAACAATAAACATTTATGAATAAATTTAACAAAGTAGTCTGAGACTTGTACAATGAAACTACAAAACATTGTTTAACATTATTAAAGAAGATCTAAATAGGTTGAAAGACATTTCATGTTCATGAATCAGAGGACTTAATTTTGTTAAAATGGCAATACCCCACAAAGTAATGTACAGGTTCAACACAACCCTTGTCAAAATTCTAGCTGATTTCTTTGCAGAAATTGACAAGCTGTCAATTCTGCAAATTCATATGGAAATGGAAGGGACCCAGAATAGCCGAAACAATCTTGATAAAAAAAAAAACAAAGATGGAGGACTTGCACTTCTCAATATCAAAATTACTACACAGCTATGGTATTCAAGACAATGTAATATTGGCATAAGGATAGATATATGGATCAATGAAATAGACTTGAGAGTCCAGAAGTAAGCCCTTACACTTATGGCCAATTAATTTTTGACAGAAGCAGCAAGACAGTTTAACAGAGAAAGAATAGTCTTTTCAACAAATGGTCCTAGCAAAACTGGATAGCCACATGCAAAAGAATGAAGTTGGATCCTTAGCTCACACCATGTACATAAATTAACACAAAATAGGTCAAATACCTACCTAAATGTAAGAGCTAAAACTATAAAACTCTTTTAAGAAAATACAGGAGTAAACCTTCATGACTTTGGATTTGACAAAGGACTGTTGATATGACACCAAAAGCGTCAGCAATAAAAGAAAAATAGATAAAGTGATAAAGTGATGTCATCAAATTTACAAACCTTTATGTTTCAAAGGACACCATCAAGAAAGTGAAAAGATGAACCACAGAATGGAAGAAATCTTTACAAATTGTTTATCTGATAAGGGCCTTCCATCCATAATTTATGAAGAACTCTTACAACTCAATGAAGACAAATAGTCCAATTAAAAAATGAAAAAAATGAGTGAGGATCTGAATAGATATTTCTCCAAGGACCCATTAGTCATCTAGGAAATGCAAATCAACACCACAGTGAGATACCACTTGATACTCACTAGGATGGCTAGAATCAAAAAATCCGACAAGACCAAGTGTTGACAAGGATGTGGAGAAATCAGAACCCTCATACACTGCTGGTGGGAATGTAAAATGGCACAGCTGCTTGGGAAACAGTCTGCTAGCTCCTGACTGTTCAACAGAGAGTTACAATATGACAGCATTTCCACTCTTAAGCATATTCCCAACAGAAATAGAAACATATGCCCACACAAAAACTTGTACATGCATGATTATAGCAGCATTACCTGTAACTATCAAAAGGTGTACACAACCCAAAAGTCCATTAATGGATGAATGGATAAAATATAGTATATCTATATAATTTGACCATGAAAAAAGAATGAAATACTGACGCTTGTTACAACATGGATGAATCTCAAAAACATTATGCTAAGTGAAAGAAACCAGTCACAAAAGATCATATATTGTATGATTCCTTTTACATGAAATTTCTGGAAAAGAAAAATCTGTACAGATATAAAGTAGATTACTGGTTGCCTAGGGGCAGGGAATGAGGAAGCGGTCATGGGAGTGACAGCTAAAGGATACAGTGTTCCTTTTGCCAGGGATGAAAATGTTCTAAAACTGATGATTGTCCATTGTGCAAAAATTAATACTAAACATCCTTGAATTGAACACTTTCAATGGATAAATTTTATAGTATGTGCATTATAATTCAATAACGCTGCTAGATAAATTTAAAAATTAATTCAAAATGGATGATAGATCTAAAAGTAAGGGCTAACAACATAACACTCTTGGAAGAAAACATACAAGTAAGTCTTCATAATCTTGGGTTCGGCAAAGCCTCTTAGATATGGCACCAAGAACACACGCAGCAAAAGAAAGTAGCCAAGTTAGATGTCATTAAAATGTAAAAGATCTATGCTTCAAAGGACATCATCAATAAAGTGAAAAGACAATCCACAGAATGGAGAAAATATCTAAATCATATATCTGATAAGGGACTTGTATCCAGAATATGTAAAGAACTCTGACAACTCAATTTTAAAATATTCTGTACAAAAAACCCCGTTTAAAAATTAGCAAAGGATTTAATTAAATAGTTCTCCAGAGAAAATTTGTGAATCTCCAATAAGCACGTGAAAATATGCTCAACATTATTAATCATCAGGAAATTTCAAATCAAAACCACAAGACACAATTTCACACCCACTAAAATGGTTAGAATAAAAAAGACAGATAGTAACAAGTGCTGCCAAGGATGCGGAGAAACTGGAACCCTGATGCTGCCACCGGAATGTAAGATGATGCAGCCACTTCAGAAACAGCTTAGTGGTTCCTCAAAATCTTAAACCCAGCTACAGTATGACCCAGCAATTCTACTCCTAGGCCTCTACCCAAGAATATTGAAACCACGTGTCTATACAAAACTTGTACGCACATATTTGTAGCACCATCGTTCACAATAGTAAAAAAGTAGAAACAACCTAAATTCAATTAACTGAGGAATGAATAAACAAAATATAGTTTATCCATATAATGGGATATTTTTTGACATTAAAAAGGAATGAATGCCAGGCGCGGAGGCTCACGCCTGTAATCCTAGCACTTTGGGAGGTTGAGACGGGCGGATCACTTGAGGTCAGGAGTTTAAGACCAACCTGGCCAACATGGTGAAACCCCATGTCTACAAAAATACAAAAATTAGCCGGGCATGTTGGTGCACGCCTGTAATCCCAGCTGCTCGAGAGGCTAAGGCAGGAGAATCACTTGAACCCTGGAGGCGGAGGTTGCAGTGAGCCTAGATCCCGCCACTGCACTCCAGCCTGGGTGACAGAGCAAGACTCCATTTCAAAAAAAGAAAAGAAATGAACTACAGATAGATGCCAAACACTGAATGAACTTCAAAAATATACTAAATGGAAAACTCACTTACAGAAGACCCCATATTGTATGATTCTATCTGTATGCAATGTCCAGAATAGGCAAACCCACAGAGTCAGATTAGTAGGTGAGCAGTTGCCTAGGACTAGGAGTTGGGGAGGGGGAACAAAGAGTGAGTGTTAATGGGTTCGAGGTGTCCTTTGGGGATGAGATTATTTCAGAATTGGGTTATAATAATGGTTATACATACAACTCTGCAAATATATTAAAATCTTTCAATAGCATACTTTTAAGGGGTGAATTTAATGGTATGTAAATGTATCTCAATAAAGCTTTTTGGAAGATAATAACACATTACAGAGTGCTCCTCTGGAAATGGGTGGCTGATGGGCTGTATCCAGCCTCTACAAGTGTTCGATGGATCATTATTGACTTTTGAGTAAACAGAGATGTTCTTCAGGCTTCCCCAGTCCACACCTGTCTGTTGTCTATATCAAGGTTTTCTTTCATTTCATTTCCTTCTTTGGCCCCTGGAAACATTTGAGTCTGTGCCTCCTTCCAAGGGAAGGAAGTGGAAGGAATCGTTCTACATGGACAGTGAAGTTACCTGGGCTGTGGAGGGGCCTTTGGGAACCAATATTGTGATACTTTTCTACATATCCCTCAATAGTTGAACTTCTTACAAGGAATATGTAGTATATCTGGGTTGTTTTTTTAACTCAAAAAAGTAAAAGAAGGAAAATAATATAGAGGCAGAAAAATACCTATTTTCTGTATGAATTATGAATTTTGTGAATTTTTTCATAAAAATTCATGTTTAGTTGTTTTCACTTTGTCTTATTCACTTTTTAAAATTTGGGATTGTGCTATATATACCACTTTGCATCCTCCTTGCTGCCCTTTAGCAGTGTAGCAAAAATCATTTTCCCATATTTTCAAAATCTCATCATAAACATTATTCTAGTTTCTATGTACTATTCCATTGGATGGTTGCCTCATCATTCACTTAAACACCCAGCTTCCCTGGACATTTAGGAGGTTTCTAATTTTTGTATTCTTATAAGCAATGTGAAAACCCTTATATGTGAAATTTGTATGCATTATTAAGTATTTTCCTAGGACAGATGCCCAGATGTGAAATTACCAAATAGTAAAAGTTATTAGTATACATTGACAAATTTCTCCTCAAAAATCTTTAACCATTTGGGAGGCTGAGGTGGGTGGATCACCAGGTCAGGAGATCGAGACCATCCTGGCTAACATGGTGAAACCCCGTCTCTACTAAAAAATACAAAAAATTAGCCAGGAGTGGTGGCGGGTGCCTGTAGTCCAAGCTACTCGGGAGGCTGAGGCAGGAGAATGGCGTGAACCTGGGAGGCGGAGCTTGCAGTGAGCCGAGATTGCGCCACTGCACTCCAGCCTGGGCAACAGAGCGAGACTCTGTCTCAAAACAAAAAAAAAACTTTAACCAGTTTTCACAAGCCACGTATGGGTCCCTGTTTCACCAAACACTTGCCATAACTGAGCAGTATCTTCATTTTTCTTAATTTTTCTAAGTTGCAACAGCATCTCTCAACCCTGTAGCTCCTTCTTCCCCTGTGCCCAGCCACCGACTGCTGTCAAGGGGTGAGAAATCCCACACCAAGAACACAATTGCCCCACCTCAAAACTGTCTTTAGCTCCATCCCCCTTTTCATCAAAAACATTCCTTGAAACAGAATAAAGAAACAAGAAACAGCCACACGTATGTGGGTACTGGGTCTGTTATGGAGGGCTCGGCTGATGGGTGGCACTGGGCCACTGGACATCCATCTCGAGGACAGGAGCCAGCCAGCACAGAGGGCTGAAGGAGGAAAAGAAATCAGACTCCACCTCTTGCCATTCAGGAGACTCAGCTTGGAGTTGATTAGACTTAAAAGTTAAAGGCAAAACTGTAAGACATTTAGACTACAGTGATTATTCTTCCAGGTCTCAAGCTAAAAGGATTTTTCAAACAAGACTCAGAACATATTAAACACAAAGGAAAAGATTGGTAAGTTTGCCTCCCTCAAGGTAAGGACACTCTGTTCATTGAAAGACACCAGGAGAGAGTGAAGGCAAGTCATGGAGTGACTGATGAGAATTATTCCTAGTATGTGAAGGACCTACAAATCTTTAAGAAGGGGAGTGTTATTCACTAGAAAATGGGCAAGAGGTTTGACTACTTACTGTACAAAATGTAAGCAGCAAGTATACAAAAGGTGTTCAGCTTCATTAGGAATCGGGGAAATCAGAAGATCACAGTGAACTGCTGCTACTACCACACGCATGTCCCCCAGATGGGCAACACTTCAACAACTGACAACACCTGAGTATTAAAGAAGATCCAGAGGGCTGGGAACACTCACATACCGCCGGCAGGAGGACAAGTTGATATGACCTCCGTGGAAAACAATTTAGCAATATGTCGTAAAACTGAAGCTACATTATAATCTACGACCCAGAAATCCTATAGTGGGATCCAAATTTGTGTGCATGTGCGCCTGGATACTCACAACAGCATTACTCATGATGGCCACAAAATGGCAACAACTCAATGTCCAACAACAGTAAAACAGACAAATAAATTGTCAAGGAAAATTCTACACAGCAAGGAAAATCAACAAACTGCTGCTAACATGGACAAACCTCACCGACGCAGTGCTGAAGGAAAGAAGCCAGGAGCGTGTCTGGCCAATTCATAACTTTGGAATTAAATTGTTTAGGGAGGTGTGTCATAGCGGAACCTTAAACAATAACAAGAAAATGATTATCATAAAGCCGAGGATGGTGATTACCGGGGATGGAAGGAGGGTTGATTGGGAAAGGTAGCGGGTGAGGGTACGGACAATGTTCTGATTTTTTACCTGGATGGTGTTCGTACAGGTGTTTTGTACATTTTTCTGCATGTGTGAGTGTGTGTGTGCATATACACATATCCATACATATTTTATATATTCTATTTCCCAATTGAAAAATCAAAAATAAAACTTACATGCCATTAGCGTCAAGTGTGGGAGAGTAACCTGCTGTGCTGTGGGTCACGTGAAGGGTTTATAAATATGTGATTTGTTTTAGAGTATTTGTGCGCAAGCCTCTCAGCTCAGGCACCATATGATGTGTTTCCAGACTTTTATACCTGGTGCAGTGCACACGTTGTGCTTGAGCTCTGCCTCCCATCCCAAAGGGCTGTTGTTTCTATGCTTCTTCCTCGGCTTCCCTCCCTGTTTCAGACACCTGTGGCAAAGCCCCTGCAGCCAGTTCTCAGAGTACTTCTGGCCTGTGAATCTGGGTTAAGATAAAATGCCCGTAAAATTCATTTAATTTGTTATAAGCCACTAACACTTTAGTATGAATTAGTGGGGAACCTAATTACACTTTGCTATCTACTCATCTAAGATAACACAAACTAGCCCAATTATCTGGGAGCTACTTAACATTATCACAATCTTGCAGCAGGGGGCTTCTCGTGAGATCGTTTCCCCCTTTCTTAGATTTAATCATTTTTTTCTTCCTCCTTCCACTCATCTGTCCTTTTCAGAAACCCTCCTTTGCTTCCATTCAGGAAACACTGAACTTTGCACTGTCTGCACAATCCTGGAGTTCCTCTTTCTCAGAAGATTTCTCAGACTTCTAGATCAGAGTTTGGAAGTAAAGCAATGACTAAGAATAGTCCCCACTATGTCAGAAAGCTGGCGCTTCTCGCAGGCCCTCCTTACTCACTCAGCCACGCAGGGAGAAGGAGAAGCAGACCCAGGTCATAGCCCACAGCTTGTGCTCTCCCACTGTGACCACATCTATCTGTGTTACACGCACACTCACACATAGCAGTAAATGGCAAAGTGTAGGTGTTTGTTAATTGATATAATTTAATCTAATCATTATGTGACCTGCACTTTTCACTCATCACTAAGTGTTGAAGAGGATCTGGTTGACACAGATAGATGTGGTTCATGCAGTTAACTTCTTCATCGCACATCAGTATCTGAATAATCCATGTGCTCGTCCGCTCTCCTGCTGATGGGCATGCGGGCTGTCTTTAATTTCTAGCTGTTACAAACCAAGCGGCAGTGAGCTTTCTCACACATCTCTCTGTGCTCTCATGGAAGAGTTACTGTAGGGAATATTCCAAGAAGTAGAGTTGCAGGGTTGCAGACCACGTGTTTTTAAGCTTTCTAGATATTGCTGATTGTTTTCCAAAGGCATTCTGCCAGTGGACACCCCAGCAACTGTTTCTGAGATTCACTGTTTCCCTGCATCATCAACACTTCGCATCTTCTGATGTTTTCATTCTTGTGTGTGAAATAGTATCTCATTTATTTTCCCCTTCTCAAACTGCTACTTATTTCTTGCCTTCTGGGAATGCACCATAATTTGCTTAGCCATTCCCCTATTCACTGACGTTCAGTTCATTTCCCATTTGTAGATGTGTTTGTTTGTTTTGGGTATTGCAGTACAAACAATGCTGCCAGAACCAACCTTGTAAAAACATCTTGATGTACTGGTGCTTTAATTAATGGCAGATGCATTTCCAGAACTCAGATTGCTGGAACAAATCAGCATTTTTTCATCTTAAGAAATACCGACAAAAATCCTTTCACAAAATTGTATAGTAATTTGCAGTCCTACCAACTGTGTATGAAAAGATACTTTTACCCATCCATACATTTGTCAGTACCCGATGACCTTGTTTGACAGTCTAAAAATCCCTAAGACCTTGTGGTTGTTTTAGTCTGCACTCCCCTGACCACTAATAAGTTAAGCATCTCACTGCATTGCCTATTTATAAGATTTTTTCCCTATTCTTTCAATTATTAATCTAAAGGAGCTCTTTCTATATCAGGATAGTATCCGTTTGTTACATATGTATAGCATTTATTATTTGTCTTCTGTTGCTTTTGCCACAGGAGATTTTAGTTCTTTATTTTATTAACTATGTATTGTTTACATCTATAACTTTTGGGTTTCCTGCTTTGCTTAAGAAAACCCTCTCCATCCCAGTGTTACACAAATACTTCCCCTGTAATTTTGTCTAATACTTTTATAATTTCCTCTTTGAGTTTAGAGCTTTCATTCATCTACCTTTTTTTTTTTTTTTTTTTTTTTGAGACAGAGTCTTGCTCTGTTTCCTAGGCTGGAGTGCAGTGGCATGATCATGGTTCACTGCTGCCTCAAACTCCCAGGCTCAATCCATCTTCCCACGTCAGCCTTCCAAGTAGCTGGGGCTACAGGCGTGCGCCACCATGCCCCACTCCTGCCTGCCACGTGTTTTCATACATACCTGGGTGGAACTCTCCCGGTAGCATTCATTCCTGACTTGGATGACAGGGATGATGTCCTTCCTCCTGACTTGGATGACAGGGATGATGATACCCACGGTACAAGCTGGCATAGGATGGCAGTCATGAGCTCTGGATTCGAGTGTCGGGGCTCAACTCACACTTACTGGCACTTTTTCCAGTCCTGTGAAAGTTGTTTAATCTGTCTGTGCCTCAGTTCCCTCATCTGTAAAATGGGGGAAATAACAGTGCCTTCCTTTTAGGGGTTTGAGATAATAGGTTAAACCATGAAAACACAGAGAATAGTATTAGGCACATAGAAAGCACTGGATAAGTGTTGGCGAGTTTTGTATTATGTACACATAGTTTCTGGGTCTGTTTCTGTACTTTATGTGTTAGCCTGTTTTTCCACTCCAGACCCCAGCACCAGCTTTTGGTTATCATAACTTTCTAATAAATGTTAATGTCTGTTTCATATCTCGCTGTTCTTAAGATTTTCATAATGAGAATTACTTTGAACTTCACATAACTGTGTTATGTGTTGGCATTTTAGTGAGATTCAGTCTTTCCATCCAAGAACACGGCGTGTCTTTCCACCTCTCTAGATCCTGTGTCAATGTCCTTCCATAGAATTTCTAGTTTTCTTCATGCAGGTCCTTCACCTTTCTAGCTACTCTACATTTAGCTTTTGCTGTTCTGAGTAGGATATTTTTCTGTTTGCAAAAATATTGCTGGGATAAACGTAAATTACTTGTTTCTTACATTTACTGTGTGTTGGTCCCTTACTGAATTCTTTCATTGGTTCTAATCACTTGTTTTTGTTTGTTTGTTGTTAGTGAGTCTGGTTAATGTGCTCATATTATCTAAATGTTAATAATTTTGTCTCTTAGTTTCCATTATCTACACCACTGATATTCTTTTCTTATTGCATGTCTGGAATTCCCAAAACAAGTAGTGGTAGTAGTGATGAACATCCCTCTCATATTTTTGTTTCTTTGTTTACTATTATATTTGTTGTAGTTTTATAATGAATATTCTTTGCTGTATTTAGGAGTTTATTGATTCATTCTAATTTAATTTTTGTTCAGTTGAACTTGTTCAATTAATTTCCTCAGAAGGTCCATGTGTAGTGTAAGATCTGAGTCTGTGCTTGTCCTCCTGTCCCCCTACCCATCCCCTCAAACAAATTCCCCTGCCCTCATTGATGACAATATGAGAGGCTTAGATGACAATCTAAAAAAAGTCTGTATACACTTCAGTCTTCCCATTTTCAGAATGACAGAGGAGAAATCTAATGACAGTTTGATTGTTTCTTTTCCTAGAGTTTCTATCTCCCTCCCTCCCCCACTTTTTTCCTCTCTCGTTCACTTTCTGCATCTCTTTCCTTCTCTCTCTCTCTCTTTCTCCTGTCTCTTGGACATTTTAAAATTTAATCAGTATATACCTAGGTGTATCTTTTTCCTTTTTTTTTCCCCCCACCTAGGACTTGTCATTGAGAAAAATGATGAGACAAGTCTCAATCATTTTAGGAGATTTATTTGCGAAAGTTAAGGACGCATGCCCGGGAGACAGCACTATGCCTTTCTGTGAAGGTGATTTTGAGGGCTCCAAATTTAAAGGAGAAAGGGCGGGATATTGAGAAGTACACAATTTTCATGTAAGAGCAGGGCAGGGAAAAATAGTTATTCATGCCTTTCTTTGGCTCAGTGAATCTGCATTTTTTTAAACATAAGATGACATAAACAAATGAGGCAGAGGAAAAATGCAGGGAGTCTGCATTTTACATAAGAGAACATAGATAAAGTAAGGCAGGGGAACAATCAGATATGCATTTGTATCTGGTGGGTGACTGCACTTGTAAAGATAAGCTATCAATTTGCATTGCCATGGTGAAATTTTAATGGTTCACTAGGAATTTCCTTGTGAGCAAAATATGGTGGAGACATGTAGCTTTTCATCATAGCCATCTTATTTAGGAACCAAAAGAGGGAGGCAGGTTTGCATGACACAGTTCCCAGCTTGACATTTCCCTTTGGCTAAATGAGTTTGGGGTCCTAAAATTTAATTTCCTTTCACAGACTTAAGATATTGAAGTATTTTTCAGCTTAAAGGAGTTCTTCTTTTATTTCTTTGATTTTTTTCACTTCTCCATATATTACTCTCTCTCCTTTTGGAGCTTTTACTCCTTGCATATTACATCTGTATCTGGCTTTCATGTCTATTAATGAAAAGAGTCACACTCTGTGAAATATTTGAAAAGATTTATTCTGAGCCAAATATGAGTGACCAGTGGCCCAAGATGCAGCCCCAGGAGATCCTGAGAACATGCACCCAAGGTGGTTGGGGTACAGCTTGCTTTTGTACATTTTAGGGAGACATAAGACATCAGTCAATACATGTAAGATGGACAGTGGTTCGGTTTTGGAAAGGTGGGACAACTTGGGGGAGGGGAGCTTCCAGGTCATAGGCAGATTCAAAGAGTTTCTGATTGGCAACTGCTTAAAAGAATTATTATCTAAAAACTTGGAATGTCTAGGTTAAGACAAGGGGTTGTGGAAACAAAGTTTTTATCATGCAGATGAAGCCTCCAGGTACAGGCTTCAGGTAGAATCAATTGTAAATGTTTCTTATCAATCTTAAAGAGTCTGTTCTAACGGGCTTAACGTCTCTGTGTTGATGTGAATGCTGATCAGTTGTGCCTGAATTCCAAGAGGAGGAGAGTACAATGAGGCACGATCAGCCACCCATTCCTATCATGGCCTGAATGAATTTGTCAGGTTAACTTTGGAATGCCCTTGGCCAAGGGGAGGGTCCATCAGTCAGTTCAGGGGCTTAGAATTTTATTTTTGGTTTATGTCTCTCGTAGTTTCATTTATGGCTTCCATTTCTTTGTAGTTTCACCCTGTATTTGGGTTACATGTTCTTCTATTTTGCACAAAGCACTTCCTGGCACATAGTAGGTGCTCCATAATTAGTTGCTGAATGAACACCTTCTCTCTTCTAGGTGTTAATGAGTTTAGCTTAAACTTTTCTCCTTACATATTTTAAATCAGCCTCAAAGTTTCTCTGTACATAGTGAACTGTAACCTAACTGGACATGTAAACAGACTGTCACCTACTCTCATAGCAAGTAACCAAGTCTCAGCCAATCACAGTGGCCAGACTTGAGCCACTCACAGTGGCCAGCTGTTCAAACTGGGCTCAAGTAAGGCAAATGCTGAGCCATCACCAATCTGGCTGTTTCTGTACCTCACTTCCATTTTCTGTATGTCATGTTCCTTTTTCTGCCCATTAATCCTATCCAACTACGAGGCAGCATCAAAGTCACTCTGAGCCTGCTCTGGTTTAGGGGCTGCCCGATTCTTGAATTGTTCTTTGCTCAATTAAACTCTGCTAAATTTAATTTGTCTAAAGCTTTTCTTTTAATACAAGAGACCAGACATCTCACAGTGACTATTCTCTTTGTCTGTCTATTGAAGTCTTCATTCAGAAATCATGTTTGTGGTTACAGAAAGTCTTTTTACACTCTAATTATACTAACTGCATCCCCTTAGGATCTCTCCATCTGTCTCTCTCTCTCTGTCTCTCTGTCTCTCTTGCTTTCTGTCTCTCTCTTTCTCTCTCTCTCTCATTTTTTTTCCAATAAATTAATTGCCTTTCTACTTCTTTGTTCCTTCTGCCTGGGTGTTCCACTTGGTCTTCCTCAATGGAGTGGGATTCCATCTCCACCAGTTAATGTCTGTGGCCATGCAGGCCTTCGGCTCCTGTGCAGGTCAGCCTGTCAGGGTCTCTCAAGCAGCAGTGACCTGCAGTGGAAGGGACATAAACATTTGGTTTCAGGGGGGCAGTAGTGAACTAGCAAGCAAGCTGTCCTGTCCCCATGTGCTGTGAGGCCATCGTCTTCTAACCACACAGGTGGGGCATTTCTGCCCATTGATGCTGCCACCCTCCATAGACTAGGGCAGGGCATGGGGCAAGAAGGTCTTTTTGGTGCTGAAGAAGTATTCCACATCTGTCCAAATGGGCTATTCACTTAAGAAAACATTAATGCCATTTGCTGGCACAGATGCCCTTGCATGGCTGCTTGTTTACATACTGAAAAACATCCAGCTCCACTGAGCTTGTAAAATTAACTAGAGCCCTTGAACTGTCCAGGCAAAGAGAAAATTGTCAGTAATATTTAAATTGATATGACTAATGATAGCTAATTAATTGATTATTACTACCAGTGAGGCTACTAAATGGCTCAATTTTAGATATATATTGGAGATGCCTTGAGTCATTTTCCAAAAAAAAAAAAAAAAAAATTTGTAGACTTGTCCACATTTTTATCCTTGTTAATATACTATCATTGGCACTAATACAAACAGCAAAAATGGAAGGTTTTCTTAAAGTCTGAGGATGTAGAATATTCTAAATAAACCAACAGTGAGAAATGTAAGGTGCCACATAACAGAAAACACTTGACAAAATGCCTTTGCTGTCAGAAGGATCATATCCAGTCCCTGTTCACTTCTTTTGATCCTAAGGAGAGGCCTACTGGGCCAAGAGGACACTGTGACAGTTGGGATTTGGGGAAAGTCAAAGCACAAGATCATATAAAAAGAACTCAGGACTTTTTTATGACCCAAAATCTCGATATTTTACTTTCTTCTCAAAAGAAATTATTAAAAGGAAGGAGAAATAGGAATATAAATGAAAAAGCTAAAACCCTAAAATATAAAATATAGTTTTTAAACAAACACAAAATCATTCTCCCTCCCCAAAGAAACTAACAGGATTTCATTTTGTTTTTGTTACCAGAAAGGGGTCCTGATCCAGACCCCAAGAGAGGGTTCTTGGACCTCCACAGGAAAGAATTCAGGGTGAATCCATAAAGTGAAAGCAAGTTTATTAAGAAAGTAAAGCAATAAAGAATGGCTACTCCATAGGCAGGGCAGTAGCATGGGCTACTTGACTGAGCATACTTGTAGTTACTTCGTGATCATGTGCTAAACAATGAGTGGATTGTTCATGAGTTTTCCAGGAAAGGGGTGGGCAATTCCAGAAACTGAAGGTTCCTCCCTTTTTTAGACCATATAGGGTAACTTCCTGACATTACTATGGCATTTGTAAACTGTCATGGCACTGGTGGGAGTGTCTTTTAGCATGCTAATACATTATAATTAGCATATAATGACTAGTGAGGATGAACAGAGGTCACTTTCATCACCATCTTAGTTTTGTGGGGTTTTGGCCGGCTTCTTTACCACAACCCATTTTATCAGCAAGGTCTTTGTGCCCTGTATCTTGCATCAGTGTCCTATCTCATCCTGTGACTTAGAATGCCTAACTTCCTGGGAATGCTGCCCAGTAGGTCTCAGCCGTATTTTACCCAGCCCCTATTCAAGATGGAGTCGCTGTGGTCCAAACACCTCTGACATTTTCACAATTTAAGTTTAGTCAATAAGTAAACAAAAAGAAAAGCAAAATAAACATTTTTCAAAAACGCAAATGCCCAATGCCACAGGATAAGTTTCAAGGATGTCAGGATCTGAGCATGTTTACTGGATGCAGTCCCTGGCTTGTCTTTGGGGAAGCTGTTTCGATTGTAATAATCTGTAAAGCTGCTATTGGCCAGCAGGTGAGAGAGAGAAGCCTTTTAGCCGTCTGTGCCTGGGTCCCTCTCCCAGGCCATCTGCTGCCTTGTCGTCCTATTGTGAAGGCATAAGAACTGTCCCATTTCCCCAAATGCCACATGCAGGACATGCACGCAGTCCAGGGCACACACTGACCAAGTTGGCAGAATGGTAGATGTCCAGGTTGGGCGTGGCTGGGCAGCCTTAACGCCTTCTACCTCCAGTGACTGGCAAAGCAGGCCTCTACTGTTCAGTGTCACCTCTAGTAAGTGAGGTCTCCCTAGACTACCTTCAGAACTTTTTATGCAGTGGTGCACACCTGTACCACTGTAAGCCTGGTCTCAGGGTTCCCACTCTGATGCTCAGGGCACAGCAAAGGTGGTGCCGCTGGACTTTGGAAGAGGTCCCAGAACCTTACTGGACACAGGGTCAGCCTGTGATGTGTTGACTTTATTGTGGGTACATCAGTCTCCCCGTGTAACATCGTCTGACAGTGTGGGCGGCCCTCAGCTGAGGGGGCAGACCAAAGGCCGGCATTTAACTCAATTTCTTCTCCTTTCTCATGCTCAGATGGATGGAGTGGAACCCTGGCTTCCCCTTGAGCATCGATGCCAAATGCCACAAGGATTTACCCCGTGATATCCAGTTTGATAGTGAAAAAGGAGTGGACTTTGTTCTGAATTACTCCAAAGCGTAAGTTTACGAAAACTGAGGGACTCTGGGCAGCCCCTCCAGCGGCTGGTGCTGGGGGTGGGACCCTCAGTCCTTTCCTCATGGGGTCCTTGGGTTGGGGGTTGGGGTAACAGCCTAGCTGAGCCAGATGCTTTGATGATATGTTGGCCATAGAGTGGATTCTCAATGCACAATTGAAGGACAACCGGTATCTTTAAAAAAGTCACAACCTAGAGGACTCCAGACACCAGACATACATGTGTTTTTGGCCCAAAGCAGGGGTCTTTAGTTGGAATGCCTCCTCCCCATCCATATCTCATCCTCCCTATGGCCACTTCAAAGGTGTGAAGGCTTTATGTCCAGGCTGTCACCAAGATGGCAGGTGCTATGGTAAGAATGGCCAAATTGCCAGTGCTGATCCCAGGACATATGTCCCCTGTTCCTCCATCACAATACCACAAGGGAGCCACAGTCATCATCCCCATTTTACAGTTGAGGAACTGAGGAATATGGAGGTTGACTACCTTCCTTGCGCAAGGCCCCCAGCTAATAAATGGCAGAGATAAAGGTTCTGTGCACCTGTGTTTCATCCGAATGTCCGCAGGGCTTTTTAAAGCTTGTCCAGGCTATCTGGAGACTCTAGGCTGCTTGTTAAACATATGGATCCCCCGACCCTACCCCAGGGCTACTGAGTGTAGGGGTCTTTAAATCTGCACATTGACCCTGTAGAGAATTTTAAAAATCATGTCAGTTTGGCAAAACTATTCCAATCACTAGAAAAAGAGGGAATCCTTCCTAACTCATTTTATGAGGCCAGCATCCTCCTGATACCAAAGCCTGGCAGAGACACAACAAAAAAAGATAATTTTAGATCAATATCCCTGATGAACATCAATGTGAAAATCCTCAATAAAATACTGGCAAACCGAATCCAGCAGTACATCAGAAAGCTTATCCACCATGATCAAGTGGGCTTCATCCCTGGGATGCAAGGCTGGTTCAACATATGCAAATCAATAAATGTAATCCAGCATATAAACAGAAGCAAAGACAAAAACCACATGATTATCTCAATAGATGCAGAAAAGGCCTTTGACAAAATTCAACCCTTCATGCTAAAAACTCTCAATAAATTAGGTATTGATGGGATGTATCTCAAAATAATAAGGGCTATTTATGACAGACCCACAGCCAATATCATACTGAATGGGCAAAAACTGGAAGCATTCCCTTTGGAAACTGGCACAAGACAGGGATACCCTCTCTCACCACTCCTATTCAACATAGTGTTGGAAATTCTGGCCAGGGCAATCAGGCAGGAGAAAGAAATAAAGGGTATTTAATTAGGAAAAGAGGAAGTCAAATTGTCTCTGTTTGCAGATGACATGATTGTATATTTAGAAACCCCATCGTCTCAGCCCAAAATCTCCTTAAGCTGCTAAGGAACTTCAGCAAAGTCTCAGGATACAAAATCAATGTGCAAAAATCACAAGCATTCTTATACACCAATAACAGACAAACAGAGAGCCAAATCATGAGTGAACTCCCATTCACAATTGCTTCAAAGAGAATAAAATACCTAGGAATCCAACTTACAAGGGATGTGAAGGACCTCTTCAGGGAGAACTACAAACCACTGCTCAACGAAATAAAAGAGGACACAAACAAATGGAAGAACATTCCATGCTCATGGATAGGAAGAGTCAATATCGTGAAAATGGCCATTCTCCCAAGGTAATTTATAGATCAATGCCATCCCCATCAAACTACCAATGACTTTCTTCACAGAATTGGGAAAAACTACTGTAAAGTTCATATGGAACCAAAAAAGAGCCTGCATTACCAAGACAATCCTAAGCCAAAAGAACAAAGCTGGAGGCATCATGCTACCTGACTTCAAACTATACTACAAGGCTACAGTAACCAAAACAGCATGGTACTGGTACCAAAACAGAGATATAGATCAATGGAACAGAACAGAGCCCTCAGAAGTAACACCACACATCTACAACCATCTGCTCTTTGACAAACCTGACAAAAACAAGAAATGGGGAAATGATTCCCTATTTAATAAATGGTGCTGGGAAAACTGGCTAGCCATATGTAGAAAGCTGAAATTGGATCCCTTCCTTACACCTTATACAAAAATTAATTCAAGATGGATTAAAGACTTAAATGTTTGACCTAAAACCATAAAAACCCTAGAAGAAAACCTAGGCAATACCATTCAGGACATAGGCATGGGCAAGGACTTCATCTCTAAAACACCAAAAGCAGTGGCAACAAAAGCCAAAATGGACAAATGGGATCTAATGAAACTACAGAGCTTCTGCACAGCAAAAGAAACTGCCATCAGAGTGAACAGGCAACCTACAGAATGGGAAAAAAATTTTGCAATCTACTCATCTGACAAAGGGCTAATATCCAGAATCTACAAAGAACTCAAACAAATTTACAAGAAAAAAACAACCCCATCAAAAAGTGGGTGAAGGATATGAACAGACACTACTCAAAAGAAGACATTTATGCAGCCAAAAGACACATGAAAAAATGCTCATCATCACTGGCCATCAGAGAAATGCAAATCAAAACCACAATGAGATACCATCTCACACCAGTTAGAATGGCGATTGTTAAAAAGTCAGGAAACAACAGGTGCTGGAGAGGATGTGGAGAAATAGGAACACTTTTACACTGTTGGTGGGACTGTAAACTAGTTCAACCATGGTGAAAGTCAGTGTGGCGATTCCTCAAGGATCTAGAACTAGAAATACCATTTGACCCAACCATCCCATTACTGGGTATATACCCAAAGGATTATAAATCATGCTGCTATAAAGACACGTGCACACGTATGTTTATTGCGGCACTATTCACAATATCAAAGACTTGGAACCAACCCAAATGTCCATCAGTGATAGACTGAATTAAGAAAATGTGGCACATATGCACCATGGAATACCATGCAGCCATAAAAATGGGTGAGTTCATGTCCTTTGCAGGGACATGGATGAAGCTGGAAACCATCATTCTCAGCAAACTATCGCAAGGACAAAAAAACCAAACACCGCATGTTCTTACTCATAGGTGGGAATTGAACAATGAGAACACTTGGACACAGGAAGGGGAACATCACACACCAGGGCCTGTCGTGGGGTGGGGGGAGTGGGGAGGGATAGCATTAGGAGACATACCTAATGTAAATGACGAGTTAATGGGTGCAGCACACCAACACGTCACATGTATACATACGTAACAAACCTGCACATTGTGCACATGTATCCTAGAATTTAAAGTATAATAATAAAAAAAAAAAGACATACATGGAAAAAAGGAACACAAATCCACAGGAACAGTTGGTGGTCTGTGCTTTTTTCCAAAGATGTCTTTAAGGGCATCAATATTTAAAGGAGAAAAACAGGCTCGAGGGAAGAAAGGGAGGGCATGGTCACATTACTGAATCCACATGTTGCAAAAGAAAAGGAGCAGGTAAGGGAATAGTCAGTTATGTATTCCTCTTGCGCTTAGTACCATCAGCACTTGATGAGGTGAACACTGAGAGCTACCTGTGGAGGTTTTCACCTTTTATCTGTAGCTATCTTCGTTTCTTGCATGACTCAGCTTTCAGCTTAATTTTTCCCTTTTGGCAGAGTGAATTGGGGTCCAAAGATTTTCATTTCCTTTTACACCTAGAATCCTCTGAGGAGCATTAGCACCTCCCAGTGCCAGGCCAACCCCACACCCACAGATGACAGTCTATGAGGGTGGGACCCTGGCTTTGGGTCTGCACACCCAGCAGGTAGACAGGGCTGAGAACCCAGCCAGTCTTCAAAGCTTAAAATAATATTATTTATTTCTAAACACTGTGTCGGTGTTTTGCGGGGGTACAATAATCTATTTTAAGCTTCATGGCCATCCTGGGAAGTAAATAATATTATTGACCATTTCTAGGTGAGGAAACTGAGTCTCCAAGGGGTCAAGGTCAAGGAGTTTGCCTAATGTCATTTAGGCAGAAATTGGCAAAACCAGGATTTGAATCCAGGTCTGTTTGTGTCCAAAGCTGGGGCATTTTTCTCCTACCACAATTGGGGTCTACTAGAAAGAAAAATTAAAACCTAACATCTGGATTAGTAATGCAGCACTATCCACCATCTCCCTGGAAACATCATGGCAGTTAAGGGCTCACTTCCCTTCCCCTACTCTGGGATTGGGATTGTTGACCAAAGCCATGTAGCTTTAGTAGGATAGGTCCCAGACCAGAATGGGACAAGCAGGACAGAAGGCCCTTGTGAAAGAGACAGTCTGGAGGGAATGATAAGGATGGTGAGGTAGTGAGGTGGAGAGTACTGCCACTCAGTTTGGAGGGAATGGAGGAATACTGGATGGGTGGACAATCAAACCGATGGACAGGCAGATGGATGGGTTGAGAGATGGATGATGAATGGATGGATGAAGGGAAGGAGGAAGGAGGGAAGAACAGGTGGATGGATGGAGGGATAGATGAGAAATTGATATACGGATGGATGGATTCATAGATGGATGATGGATGGATGGATGGATAGATAGTGAGATGGATGGATGGATAGATGGGTGGATGGATGGATTGATGGGTGGATGGTGAATGGATGGTGGACGGATGGAAGTGTAGACAGAGAGATGGATGGATGGATGGATGGAGGAATTAATGGTGGAGTGAAGGCCAGACTGTGCCTTTCTTATCTCTGCTCAGTGTTTCTGAAGGTCATTGTCATCTCTGTATCTCAGGAGCCTCTGTATCTTAGCAGCTGTCACAGAATAGGTGCTCATTAAATCCAATTAAAATGGAAGTGTGACCCACCTGGCCCCTGAGTGCCCCTGAGTGCCAGCTGGGTCACAGTCCATTTTAACAGGGTTTAATGAGCAGCTATCCTGTGGTATAGAAGGTAACTGTGCACCTCCTTTTCATGTATCCCCATCATGGCTAACAACAGCCTAGATATATGGTTCTCAATCCTATGTGTTTAGTGTTACAGACTCCATGCTGCCCACTCTGCACAAACTGTGGAATCAGGGGCAGTCCAGCACAGTTATGTTTTAGGGCTACTGGGGGATTCCAGTGTATAGCCAGGATTAAGACCACTGGCCTGTATGCCTTTCTGGGCCTCCCCACCCCCCACATATGGTTGCATCTATTTGCTGAGTCAAGTCCATCTGCTGGGTCCCAGGGAGTGCCTCCTCCTCTCCCAGCTCCACCATCTCTCCTGAGTGAGGGCAGGAGCATCTTTCCAGCTGCCTCCCTGGGCTCCATCTCTCAAGACAGTGGGAGGGCTCATTCTCAAGTGCTTGTATAATTTGTTGGAGGCTCGCTCTAAAAAGCAAATATAATTTCTTGGTTGGCTCAACTGCAGGTGAGAGCCCAGATGTCTCTGCCCAGAAATGGAGATACATCCATAGGGAGGCGCCCGCCCCTGCCGTCTCTCGGGTCCTACATGCATAGGATGCTCCACAGTGGGGAGCCAGCAGGGATTTGCAGAGCATCTCGTCTCTGACCTGGCTGTTTCCTTTGCCACACCCACCCTCCCCACTTCTTGGCCAAGACATGGGTGAGGGGCCCCTTCTTGCAGAAGCTTCTAGAAGCCCCTGGCCTCAGTGAGGTCCCCTCCCCTGTGCTCCCCAGTGCCGCCTACCCTGCCCTTGGCCCCAGAAGTGCTGCAGCCCACGTTTCTCCACATTGTCCTGTCACTTAGCCCCTTGAGTGATGGCCTATTGGCAGGAGCAGAGCGAAGGAATCCTGAGAGGGGTCCTTCTGCCCCTCCTGGCGCAGCAGGCTGGACAGTAAGCTTAGCCCTACTCTGAGCACCGCCTCTGTGTCGGCACAGTGGACGGAGACCCTTGAGTTCTGCGGAGAAGAGAAGAGGTGTCCCTGTATTTGAGGAGATGAGCCAAGGGGGCTGGACCACAAGGAAGCAGCTTAGAGGAGCCTGTGTGGGAATGAGGGGTGCCTGGGAGAGGGCCCTGGGCCCGTGGGGGTTGGGGGGACCCTAGGGAAATCGTCTAAATTCCCTGAGCATCGGTGTCCTCAAATGAACAATGAGACCGGGCCCCAGCTCCTCCCCAGGGTGGTTGTGAGATTAAAATGGGACCTCACACATCAGCCCCTCAGGGAAGTTTCTCCCTAAAGACAGCCTTTGTCTTCTCCATTCTTGGTTCAGGCCCTCTGGGACCGCGTCTCCACCGTCACACACCGGCCTAGGGCTGCACTCTTGGAAGGGCCCCTGCGCTTGCGGGTGGGCAGAGGACCCTCGCTTCACCTGGGCGTCCTCTCTGATGGGGCCCAGGAAGGCTTTGCAGCCGGGGGCCATCTGACCAGGTCTTACTGGGCCCAGGCAGAGGTACGTGGGGCCTGGAGAACGGCACAGGGGACTGCAGCGGAGAGAGACTGTGGGCACAGGTGTGGCGAGGCCAGGCCGCCAAGAGCCAAGTGGTTTGCGAAATTTCCTGGTGGTGTGGAGGGAGGAGCAGCTGATGTGTTCACCTCCCCACTCACTGTTTGCAGCCTGGAAGACGATTGCAGGGGGTGGCAGGGCTGAAAAGACAATGTCCTCATTGAAGGAAATTGAGAAAGAGAGTTTCCTTCCCAGTGGGGCGGGACAGTGCAGAAATGCGGCCGGTCATGGAAGAGGTGGGGGCGAGGGGTGGGGGACTCACACGCCCTGCGATTTCCTATGAGAATGGGCGGGGGCAGCTCCGGGAAGGGTGGCGGATGGAGCCGCCCTCTCCCCAGGACCACAGGGTCGCTTTCCAGTGAAGGCGGCGGCGTAGGAAACGCCAGTCTGTGCCGCAGTGTACGTAGAGGCGCTATGAGCCCTAGTTTCCAACCCACGTCCAGGGGCAAATAGGGAGCCGTGACAGTCAAGCCGCGCGGAGGCTGCCCTGGCCGCCTTTGCGGTCAGGTGAAGGCGCAGAGGCAGGGAAGCCGGGCGAGCGCCGGCGGGCGGAGAGCAGGCCACGGGGAAGAGGCCGAGAGAGAAAGCGGGGCACCCGGCCCGGGGGGTCATTTACAAGGGACGCTGGACACGAAGGAGGCTGGGGCGAAGATGAGTCCAGGGGTTGGGTTGAGAGCGCTGCGCAGCCGGGCTGAGCAGAGAAGCTGACGAGGGACTCCCGACAAGGGACAGGGGAGAGGGAGCCTGGGGGCAGGCAGAGGCCTAGGGGGTGCGCTCTGAGGCAACCACTCCCACCGGCCCTGCCCCAGCGCCGCAGGTCAGCCACATGCCCCGTGCTCCAGGCGACCCAGCTACATGGATGGCAGCGTCCTGAAAGGGGATGATCGGTAGGGAGTGGGTGCGGAGGCTCACGCCTGTAATCCCAGTGTTCTGGGATGCCCGAGCAGGAGGATCGCTTGAGCCGGGGAGGTGGAAGCTGCAGTGATCTGCGCCACTGAACTCCCGCCTGGGCGACAGAGTGAGACCCTGTCTCAAAAGACAAAAAAGGCACCAGGGGTGCAGGGAAGGAGCGATAGTCCCCCAGGCAGGGAGCGATAGTCCCCCAGGCAAGGCCCCTGCGGAGGGGCCAGGCCAGGAGAGAAGGGCCCTGAGCTCAGTGGACTGGCAGAGTGCGTGTGGAGGAAGGGAGGGACTTACCAGCACGAGGAAGAGTGAGGGCCCAGGCTGGGGATCTGGAGAAGTGATGGCGGAGGAAAGCGAGGCCGAAAGAGGATGGAGCCTGCTGGCCCGGCATTGGAAAACAAAGCGTGGGTTTGTATATGGGAAGAAGACCACATCCCCTCTTATCGTCATCCCAACTCAGAAACCATTTGGCCCCAAGTCACCAAAGCACTCATAGGAACCACTTTTCCTGTGACACAAGTAGCATTCTGCCACTTAACTTCCCAAATGCTACCCGAAAGCCTCTGAAATCCTTGGAAATTTAAAAAATAATCCCCTTCTATTAACTGATGCCTATAAAACCTATTGACTTTCATTAAATTTTGTTATGAAATCAGAGATGTGTCCCATTGTAAAATAAATTTTTGTTTGGAAAATGTAGGGGGGAATCCCATCTAAAAGTTAGACAAGGCTAGAAAATTTCAATTTTATTTGCTAAGGTAGCATCATGTTGTTGTTAAAAATGCGTCATAAAATAAGACCAAGAGTTAATACAAAGCATGAAGTCATGTTTCCCTCAAAAAAACGATTTGTTCTGTAGTCAAATTAATTTGGAAAACATTGCAAACTCTTCAGCAGTGGTTCTCAAAGTATAGCTTGCTTCAGAATCCCCTGGGGCCCTTGCTAAAATCTGGACTGCTACACTCACCCCCTAGAGTGGGTTAAACTCAGTGCCCACTGGCAGGAAACTGAAACTAGGCTGAAGTCACCGAAGAAGCCCTCCCCGTTAAACCTCTGGCTGGGGACAGCTTGGTTTCCTTGCCGCTGCTTCTGAGTAATTCTGGCACACAGTTCCTCCTAGCCACCTGCTGTGCCTGGAAGGGGGCCAGCCCTCCTCAGGAAGCTTTGCTCCCGCCCTGCACAGCACAACTGTGGCGTAAAAAATGGAAAAGCTGTTAGCAGAAGGAAAGAGCAGGGAGACAGAGGTCAGGTGAACCTCAATGGCCTCATTAAAGGAAGTTGAGAAAGAGAGTTTCCTTCCCAGTGAGGGAGGACAGTGCAGAAATGCAGCCCATCCTGGCAGATGTAGGGGTGAGGGGTGGGGGGCTCACCTGGCACACGGCCAACAGCTGGTGCCCAGCCTGGGCCACAGTTTGGCACAGGAGAAAGCTGAAGATGCAGGAGAAAGCTAGGTCACCGCCCCTAGGCCAGGTGATCAAGGTGGCTGTTACCTGCCTGTGTGGCCTTGAAAAAGCCTGGTGCCCTCTCTGGCCTGCAGGTTCCTTCTTTTTACAAAAGCAGATCTTCGAAGCCCTGAATATTCCAGTTATCTGTAAGGATATAGAAATATTTTGCCTCTAGGTGACATGCAAATATGTTCCTCTTAACTCCACTTCTTCCTAGATCTGTGGCTTCTTCTGAGAACTACCACACCCACCCTGTTTTCAGAGTAAACCTCCTGTTTTGAGGTCAAACAGACCCAGCGGGGTAGATGGTGACTCAGTCCTGGTTCCTCCAAAGAACAGGGGCGAGCGACCACCCGGGACCTCAGGCGCCCCAGCACAGGACCTCTTTCTGGGGCACCATCTGGCGCTGGACCATCTTCAGGCCCTACAGGGCTCTCGGGGCCTGGGAAGGCCTCTCATCTCCCAGAAATAAGTTCTTTTCCCCACCCAGACTGATAGCAGATGCTACAGTAAGGTTTACTCCTCCAGCTTGACAAGCATTCCTAGCCCAGAACACTCAGCTGACGAGGGGTGCTGGAGGAGGAAGGAGGCAGCAAGGCTGAAAGAAGCTTCTCTGGGTATTCCGGTGCCTGGCTGCTGGTCGTAGCCATGGTGAGGCCACAGCAGCCTCCCTGGAAGCAAGCACCTGTGTAAAAGCCCCTCCTTCCCCACGAGGGGCTGGATCCAAGTGAAGAAGGTACCAGAAGGACTGGAAGACGATGCTGGTATTATTCGACAGCTCCAGGATGCTGTAGCACTGAGCACCTACTGTATGCAGCCCATCACAAAGCCGGCCACACTGCCCAGGCTGTGCCATGGCAACTTCCAGCAGTACACCCTCTCGGTCACCTGCAGGCTGCTTGTTCGTCCTGACGCATGAGGAGAAAAAGACAGTACTCACAAAGGCCTCCAGCCTTGTGGCCCCAGGACCCTCTCCTGAGCGTCGTGGCCTCCTAGGAGAACCAGGGTAGCCAGGACAAAGGAGAGAAGCATTTGCTAAGCTAAGAAAGGATGGAAGGGGATTGCTGTTCTGCCTGGATGCACCCCTAGACCTGGCAGGGCAGGTGGGAGAGACCCCCAGTGTCTCCTGCTTATCCTAGGAGTTCCCCCCTGTGGTTGCTCCAGTTTGCTGCCTTCATGCGTGTTCACAGGGTGATTCCCCTGGGACAACAGAGCTGGGATGTCACCAAGCCCTGTGTCCTATCAGCCAGGCTCTCCCCAGCCTCCATCCTCTGATTCTGCTGGATCAGGAGGATGTGGGGAGGTCCCTGCCTCCCCAGCTTTCCCCATGACAAGGTGTGTGTCTACAGCTCAGACCCAGCCATGCTCCACCTGAGAAGTGGGTCCAGGCAGAGCACTGGGTCCTGGCCACCTAGGGCTGCCTCCTCGGGGGTGGGCAAGAAGGGGAGCCACTGGAGGAGTGCCCCGGGCACAGTCCCCTGCACTAGGTGAGGTCACCTCTTAGTCCATGAGACGATGCTGCATGAGCCCCTCTGGACACTAGGAGGCCTGGGCTCAATGCTGAGTAAAGTGCAGGCATGACCATGCCCTCAGCATGCATAGGGCAGCGGGCACAGATTCATACACATGAGTTTGCACTTAAGCTGCAGTAAGAGCTACAGAGGAAATGAAGAGACAGCATCACTCCAGTGAGCCCTCCAGACACACTCACCCCATGTGTGCAGTAAGAGAATGGCATAGTCTATTGGGACAGCCACATCAAAATACCACAGACCAGATGGCTTAAACAGCAGACATTTGTCTCTCACAGGTCTGGAGGCTAGAAGTCCAAGATTAGGGAGCCAGCCAATCCACTTGCTGGTGAGGGCCCTCTTCCCAGCTTGCAGATGTCTCTGTGTTCCCACAGCATGGTCACGTGGCAGAGGAGAGAGGGGGACAGGGCATGAATAAGCCCTCTGGTGCCTTCCTCTTCTTACGAGGATGCTAATCCCATCACGGGCACCCCACCCTCGTGACCTCATCTAACCCTAATCACCTCCCAAAGGCCCCACCTCCTAATGCCATCACACTGGGGGTCAGGGCTTCAACACATGAATTTGGGGAGCACAGTTTATTCCACAGCAGAAAAGAAAGGGGCATAGAGCATTCCAGCTTGAAGGAAACAGATGTGCAAAGGCCCAAGGCAAAGGCCTGAGCTCTGAGCGGCAGCCAGAGTCAAGGGTGAAGAGTAGGCAGTGATTGAGCACTGACGGTGGAGAGGCAACAGGCTATCTTGTTAATCTCAGTCTTTTGTGTGCCAGAGAGAGAAACTGAGGCACAGTGTGTCATGGTGAACACTAGGCAGCACTCCCATGCTCCTGTCCTGCACCCTGCAGGGTTATGGAGGAAGCCTGGGAAGCCTCTCCTCTCTTTTCCACCTTTCCTGGCCCCATCCCACACCCTGCCTCCTCCAGGAAGCCCTGGGGATTGCTCATACACTCACACCTCACTCCTTAGTACCTGCAGCCTGCATTCTGAATTTAGCAAGCTCTGGCCTTGGGTTTCTATTTTCTTGTCCTGTGCAGTGAACATTTGGAAACTTCTGTCCTCCTCAGCACCAAGCACGGAGCCATTTAGCAGAAAATAAATGAGTTTTCAAGTCAATTGAACTGTTCATCGCCCCAAAATCCAGGCAACACGGTAGAGCAGCTGGATCTCTGTTCCTAGAAGCTTGAACAGGGACTGGCCCACTGAGTGGGGGACAGCAAGTGCCTGATGAGTGAATGAATGAATGAACACATGTGTGAATGGAATACAAGGCACTGTAGGCTATTCTGGAGGGTACTGGCCTGTCTCTTTGACAGGTGAGGTGCAGTAGAACAGCATCCCGTATAGATGCCAGTTTCTGTCCTGGTTCAGAAAAGCCAATCACCTGCCTCTGCGGAGCTGCCTGGAGGGGGCGGGGGTTGTGAGGACCCTTGAGAGCTCGGTGTGAAGGGGCTCTGCAGAGGGAGGCATGGCTGGTGTGTGCAAGGTGACCTCTCTCCTGGTCTGCAGGATGGAGAACCTGTTCATCAACCGCTTCATGCACATGTTCCAGTCTTCTTGGAATGACTTTGCCGACTTTGAGAAAATCTTTGTCAAGATCAGCAACACTATTTCTGGTGAGTGTGCCTCTGGGGGCCCAAGTGGTGCTGGGGACAGGGGATGCTGCTCTCCTGTCTGAGACTTGCCGGGAAATTGACAAGGGCTTTCCTGCCTGCTGCAGCATGGGGGCCTCACTGCCACCATGCCACCCTGAACAGCACCCCGTACACTCCACACCTTTTACCATCACTGTGGTCACCCTTGTGCCCAGAGGTTTCTCCTCCTCAGATATTCAAGCTCGAGCACCCTCAACCTCATTTCACTATCAAAAGTCTCAAAAGTATCAGAACTTTTTCTTGGCACAAATCAATCATTTGTGCTTCTGAACAGAGCAAAGGCAGAACTTGGCTTGTGTTTTAGGCATTTACATGAAAGCAACTTTGGGTTCCTTTGGACTAGGATGTGTTTGATGAGAGCACTAGCTTCATAGTGGCCAGTCATGGCATGGGAAGGACGTTAAGGAGGCAGGAATGGCTGAACAAGAAGAGGTGCTGAAATCAGGACATGGGGAACCAAACTTGGCAAACTGCCCCCAGGGACTCTCCTCCACGCCCTCCTCCTTCCATCCTGGACACTCCATGCTGGGCTGAAGGACCTGAGTGCCCCAGGAGGCTTCTGAGCCACTAAGGGCCAGCTCAGGTATGATGAGTTGGTGCTACAGCCTAACCCAGTGATGGGCAGGGGGCAGCAGTTGGAGCTGTGCCCATCCAGGGAGCACTCGGGGGAGGAGACCAAGCAGGGACTGTGCTCTCAGGTGAGGTCAGGAGGGCCACAGCCCTGACTGCCCTCTACTCAGAGCTTAGGGTGGGCCTCGCTTCTCTCCTGGTAGAGCGGGTCATGAATCACTGGCAGGAAGACCTGATGTTTGGCTACCAGTTCCTGAATGGCTGCAACCCTGTGTTGATCCGGCGCTGCACAGAGCTGCCCAAGAAGCTCCCAGTGACCACGGAGATGGTAGATTGCAGCCTGGAGCGGCAGCTCAGCTTGGAGCAGGAGGTCCAGGTAGGGGTTGATGGGCTGGGGAAGTGGCCAAGGTCACAGTCTGTCAGGTGGAAGCCACTTCCTCCTGGCCAGTGCTCATAGGCCCCCAAGGCGCTAACTGCAGGCCCATCTGGCCTAGAGCAGCCGCTTCCTTTTCCTGGCAGCAGTGTCAGCCAGGGTCCTGGGCATTATGCAGACTGTCTTGTGCAACATCAGAGGAGGAATTGCGGGGAATGTTTCTCCATGATGCTCGAGTCTGGGAACATAATGTCAATATTTTCACTATCAGTATCAATAATTACAGGAGCTACCATTGATTAGGGGCCTGTGGTGGGACAGGCATTGTGACAGGTGCTTTACACACAAGGTCATCAGTTGTCACCCACCTTGCAAAGGGGAGAACACTGGAGAAAGAAGCAGACCTTGTGTGAGAATAAAAAAGGGGCACAAGGAGAAACCCAACAGAATGGTTGACTTTCTCGTTAGAAATGCTGCTGCCCATGCTCCTGTCGCACTCTCCTCCCCACCCTTACCTGCAGACTCAGCCGCCTCCGGCTGCAAGGCTGACCTAGTCTTGAGACAGAAGAAGTTCAAACCAACTCCACCTGGATCTGGTGGGGCTCAGCAACAGGCGCTGGCCCATCAGCCTGCCTCTTCCCCATGGAGCCAGCGTGATGGGGCCTCCTGCCACCCAGGCCCTGCTGCCTATCCCCAGGTGTCCAGGTGGCCTCTGCTGCTTCCAGTCTTTTGAGCTCAGCTTACCCTGGGGCCCTAGTTGGAGAGGGATGGTTGGTGCCCTTTAGAGATAAACCTACAGCCCCAGTACCTGGCCCACCTAAATCTAGAGGGCCACCCACCCAGCTGAAGTCCCTGGGCAAGTCTCCTGCCCCAGTGCAGGCAGTGTTTCCTAACCTCCTCCTCCTGCACCCAACCAGGCCCAGAACACTTCCTGGTCATGTGAACAGCTGACAGTTACAATCCCCCACACACTGAGAGAGCATCTGTGTTCCTGAGCGGACTGAATTGCTAGACGTAGTAACATTGATTCAGTGGCTATAGGTTTCAAACTTCAAGTCAAAGATCATAGAACCTTAAGCCATATAGAATCCTAGAATTGGAAGACTGAGCAGCCATCTCTGCACCCAGCAGCCAAGGAGTGGCTGTCCTCAGCACCTGGGCAGGGCATCAGCCTCCCACTGGGAGTCCTGGCCACCTCCAGGGCACGTGGGTTATGAGTCACCTTTCCTTTGAGCTGACCCACCCCTCACTGACTAGACTCTTAAACACATACTGCCCCATCTCCTACACACCAGCATGATTCTTAATCCCCACAATCATTCATGCTGCCCATCTGGCAGCACCTTAGCGATCTACAGCAAGCTTGTAGCCTACTAAAAATGCCTCCATTGTTTTTTAAAATGTGCAGTTATTTTCCGGAACATGAATAGAGAAATTGTATCCGTTGTTGGTATTGATTCAGTGTTCCAGCTCAAGTTTGTTTGAGTTCTTAGACTTTATATTTGGATTGTTTGGTTTCACATCACAAAAATCAACTCCATCTGGTTTAATCCAAGAACTCTATTGGCTCAGGCAACAGTAAAAAGCAATGCTAACTCATTTGGGACCAGGGCTCAGATCATCCTCTGCACTGTCTGTCTCTCTTTCTTCATGTCTCAATCCTCTGCCTCTGGTGGTTTTTTCCTTAGGAGGGTTTCCTTATGTGGAGGTAAAAAATGATCACCAGCAGCTTCAGATTTACGTTCCACCAGCTTAGCAAACACCACCCACTCCCAGCAAGAAAGACCCTGTTTCCCAACACTCCCAGCAGATGTCTTAGGCCATCCTCGGGCCTCACTGATTCTGTGAGCCAGTGCCCACGGCCAGGAGAATGGAATACGCTGACCCAGAGGGGACAGGGACTCTAGACAGGCAAAAACTCCACTGTCAGAAGCAGAATCCTAAAACGTCAGAACTGAAAGGTAGGCCCGCCCCTCGTTTTCCAGAAAGATGAAAAGGAGGCTTGGGATAACAGAGAAATGCTGCAGGCATTGGCCTCAAATCTCAGGCCCCCTATTCCCAGTATCACCTTCACCAGCCTGGGTGGTCTCAAGATTGGATTAGCAGCCATTCCTTCTGGGTAGAGTCTGATGGTCACTTCAGCTCTCAAAGTCCAGCTGTCCAGCCGTAGTCCTAGAAGGCAAGACACCGCTGTGCCCGACCAACCCAAGGGTCTCCACCTGCCCCCCTCAACACAAAGTGCCCTGGGTGCCTCCGCGGGGAAAGTCCCCGTCCCCACCCCCGCTCCCCCCGCCCATCGCGACAGATGCTCAGGGCTGATCCCTGGTGTCACACGACATAAAGGAGGAGGGCGGTGGCCAGGCTCCGAGCTCCTGCCGTCCTGGGTAGGTGGCTTCTGTCCTGCGTGCTGTCGGGCAGCCCGGGGGTCCTGCGCGCGGGCGCGGTCGGTGGAGCTGCAGGGGGGCGCTCTGGGATGTCTCCAGGCAGAGTGGATCCTGACCCCTCCGCAGCCGGGACCCTCACCCTTTCCTTCACCACTCAGGAAACAGAAAAGGCTTCGGAAGGAGCGGCCATGCCCCCGGCCTAAGCGCTGCGTTCCCGGCCCAGCAGGCCTACCCTGCACCTGGCGTTCCTAGGGGCCCCTCTGCGGGACCCACTGCGCGGCTCGCAGCGGCCGCCCGCCTCCCACTTCACCGGCACGCTCGTTGTGTGTCGAGGTGTGTTGACACCTACAGCAAAGGGCACGGATCCGCGGGTCAGCAAGCCCGACGAATTTACACCGATGACCCGCCGTGTCGCCAGTCTCAGACCAGGGCACAACACGCCAACCCTGCAGACCACCCCCACCTCCCCAACCACTGCAGACCCTTCCCCCTCTGCTTCTGCAGCCCCTCTCCCGAAACACGCTCATTCCCGCCCCCGCAGACCTTCCCTACCTCCTGGAGACCCCCCTCAACCCCTGTAGATTCCCCTGCCCGTGCAGAATCCCCTCCCCCTTCCCCCGCAGCCCCCCTACCTCACCCGGCGGACAGCCCCGCCCCGCTTCCTCTCTTCCTCCCAAGGGAGACCCCTGTCCTGGCTCTGACTGGGGTTGAGTTCGCCCAGTTTTGACTTCTCTGTAGAGTCCGGCAGCATCATTTTTTGGCATTTAACTCGTCACATCTATTTCACCTAACCTCTTTCTTCTTAGTAAACTGACACTCAGGTCGGTCTCTCATCTTTCGTGCCAGTCAAGCAGGTTTCAGACACCACAAATGCCGAATGAGCTGCTGCCATTCCTTCACCTTACCCCGAACTGCCACAACCTGTGAACACCTTCCATGTGAATCAATCAGCCTTGGAGTCAGAGGAGAGAAGTACACATTCTGAACTCCGCTGAGTCGCAGGAAAGGGAGAGGGGTCCCCAGAGGTCATCACTCTTTCCCCAGGCCTGATTTTTGGTCCATCTGCTGAGCCTGATTTGGACACATCTCTCTGCCTCCTGCAGCAAGGGAACATTTTCATCGTGGACTTTGAGCTGCTGGATGGCATCGATGCCAACAAAACAGACCCCTGCACACTCCAGTTCCTGGCCGCTCCCATCTGCTTGCTGTATAAGAACCTGGCCAACAAGATTGTCCCCATTGCCATCCAGGTAGGCTGCTGGGGGGCACACCTTTCTGAGCAGCTCAGTCCTCCGCGATCCAGGGCTCCTGGGTGGCTCCATTCACACTCCAGCTGAGGAAGCTATGTCTTGAAAGACACTTAGGGCTTCCTGCAGGCCCTGAGGTGGGCTGTCCATAGGGGCGGAGAGGGCTCTACTCCCCAAGGCACACTTGAGAAGCCCCTGGCCAGTCGAGGCACACTGTGGAGGACCTGCCCTGGGATGATATTCTGCACTCTCCACCCCAGCACCCTGACCAAAGGCCCCCAGTCAAGGTGCTGCCAGGGGCCAGGCAGGTGAAGCTGTGGACTCAGCTGGAGACCAAGACCACTGAGGGGCACCATGGGTTCTGGGGTCAGGAACCAGGCCAGTCCTGGTATGCCATCTTTGATGATGATGTGAGTTCTTACGTCCACGTGAGATGAGGCAGGAGGAAGAGGGAGACCCTGGAGGAAAGGCAGGTGGGCACAGGGCTTTGTCTCCCCCTGTTCCTGGCACCAGCCTGCTGCCAGGCTGGGAGCTGGTGTGCAGACAGCAGGGGCCAAGGCCAGGACTGGACTGGGCATAGGTCCCTGGGAGTAGGGAGGAACTGTGCAGGGGACACTGTGGGAGACTGGTAGATGAGCATTCAGCAAATAATGTCCATGAACTGGACCTTGGGAGCTGTGGACACAATAGCAGCTGGATAGGTCAGGCACCAGCCACCTGCCAAGGCTATCCTATGGGTTAACCTGCACAGTCCGCAATCCCTTACCCTCAATTCTAAATCTAAAAATTCTGAAAACTGCTGCATATTTCAAAACTGTGCAGCAAATTCATTGTTTGTAAACAAACCTTCTTTGAAGTAATAGGTGAGGTTATTTAGAGGCTTTTTCCATTCAATGTGATATACATGTGGATCACTGCAGAAATACTGCTCTGTTTAATTGTAAAATAGTATGTTGCCCTAGACTGGAGGTGGGAGGGTGTATGGCACATAATGAAGTATACCCACTGCTAAAATCCTAAAAATTCTGGATTCTGAAGCACATTTGACCACTGGGGTTTTAGATAACCTATCTTTATTTGTGTAATCATCACCACAACCATCCTAGGTAGTGGGCTCTATTGATGTTGATCATTTTACCCAGATAAGGAAACTGAGACACAGGTGCCCACAGCCAACCACAGAACTAGGATTCAAGCCAGGTCATCTGACTCTAGATTCCAGCCTCCCCACGGTCTCTCAGGGGCACGTAGCCTCAGAGGAGCTTCCCGTCTTTTACCAGAGAGAAGCCCTGTGCCTAAGAAACTGAAGCAGCAGGTAAAGGGACAGGTGACCTAAAAGAAGACAAAATTGCTGGGAGATTCCCGGAGATCCCAGGCGCCACTGATGGTGCCTTCAAAAGCTTGGCTCAGAGATCTCTTGGAGCAGCCTGGAGTCAGGGGCCTAGTTTAAATTCCAGCTCAGCCACTTGCTAGCAGGCTGTGGGACCTTGAGCAAGCCACAGAATGTTCCTGGGTCTCTTTCTTCTTCTGAAAATGGAAACTTTGCAAACTATAAAGACTCAAGCAAATGAAAGCCAGAGGTTAGTAAATCTAAGATCTGGTTCTTTGAAAGGTCCAAAAAATAATAATAATAACCTCCTCATGAGGCTGATGGAAAAAAAGAGATAGAAAAAAACATATGCAAGATTCAGAATAAAAAAGGAATCATAAAAAGAGTAATTATAGCCAGGCACCATGGTGATGCACAACTGTAGTCCCAGCTACTTGGGAGGCTGAGGCAGGAGGCTCACTTGAGGCTATAGTGTGCTATGATCAAACCTGTGAATAGCCACAGCAGTCTAGCCTGAGCAACATATCAAGACCCCGTCTCTTAAAAAAAAAAAAAAACAGTAATTGTGATTACATATTTTTTAAATGAGAGTAATATGGCAACAAATTTGAAAAATTAGAGAAATGGATAAAAACCTAGGAAAAGAAAAATTAGAAGAAATTGTAGAAAATAGGCCAATTTCCATATAGTGATTGGAAACAGACCTACACGGCGAGCAGCTGAGTCTCACCCAGCCACTAGACAGCCGACATTTCCAGGGCTCTTTATCAGCCCCAAATTGATCCTATAAAGCTGGTGTAAGCTTAGTGCTGAAACTGGATACAGGCAGGCTTCAAAAGAAGGCTGAAGACCAATCCAAGTATTAAATAAAGATTTAAAAGAAAACTAAAGGTGATATTAGCAAAGTGAGTGCAGCAGTGTATTAAATGACTATATGTAATAACCAAGCAGAGTTTATTCCAGATATTTCAATATCAAGAGAGCTACCACCATAATTTATTATACCCATAAGGATAAAGTTTATGATTATATCAATTCACACTAAAAGGGAATTTAATAACATTTAATAGCCACAACTAATACAAATTAATAGGAGGAACCTTACTTTCTATGATAAAGATAGCTAACATCAAAAAGGTGCAACTCTAATGCGATTTCCATTAAAATAATAAAAAAGAATGCTGATATCACTGTTTTTATTCAACATTATTTTAGAGGTCATACCACATGATAAAACAGGAAAACAATCAGTAAACATATTGTCAAAGAACAGGGAAGATGATCTTTTCTGATAATGCTATGGTAGACCTAGAAAACACAAGAGATTCTAATTTTTTTAAAAGCTACTAGATTAATAAATTCATTTGACAAAGTGTTTAGATAAATATATTTCTCAAAAAAAACAATAGCCTTTCTCCATACTAACAATAAAATATAATGCCCATATAAGGAAAAACTATAAAGTTATTTATTTATTTATTTACTTGTTTATTTATTTGAGATGGAGTTTCACACTGTCACCCAGACTACAGTGCAGTGGCATGATCTCGGCTCCCTGCAACCTCCACCTCCTGGGTTCAAGCAATTCTCCTGCCTCAGCCTCCCGAGTAGCTGGGATTACAGGTGCCCACCACCACGCCCAGCTAATTTTTTTGTATTTTTAGTAGAGACAGCATTTCACCATGTTGGCCAGGCTGGTCTCGAACTCCTGACCTTGTGATTCGCCTGCCTCAGCCTCCCAAAGTGTTGGGACTACAGGCGTGAGCTACCGTGCCCAGCCAACTATAAAGTTATTTTAAAGGATATACAATGAACTCTTAACAGTGATTTGATATTGGGGAGGAAACTGCAAAAATGTCAGTTCTACCAAATTCTATTATAAAAACTTAATGCACTTCCAAGTAAAATTTCAGCCAGAATTTTTTATCTTTCTTGGTGGGGGTGTGGTGGTGGTAAAGAGGAACTAAAAAGGAGGGAAAACAATTAAAAAATTGAGAGATTCATATGGAAAAAGAAATCTAGCATAGTCAAAAATTTTTTGAAAAAAATAAAAACCACATAGAGAGGCAGGGCAACCAAGTGAGACCTCATGTCTAAAAAAAAAAAAAAAATTAATAGAAAAAATTAGGTATGGTGGCGCATGCCTGTAATCCCAACTGCTCAGGAGGCTGAGGTGGGAGGATGGCTTGAGTCCAGGAGTTCGAGGCTGCAGTGAGCCATGATTGCTCCACTGCACTCCACACTGGGCAACAGAGTAAGACCTTGTCTTAAAAAAAAGTAAAACAAAATAAAACACAGAAGGAACACTTTCCTTGCTGGATTTGTAAGGTTACTGTTAAGCAGATGCTGTGCTTGAAAACAGAGAATTGGGGGACAGTATAGAGTAAGATCCAGAAATAGACTCCCCTACAGAGGAATTCAGTGTATCACAATGGAGGTTTTTCAACTCAGTGAAAAAGGGATATTATTTTAATGATGCTATCACACTGCCTTTGCATAAGAAGAAAATTAAATTGGACTGCTGTGTCATGCCATTTACAAAAATCTCATCATGTAGAGTAGCTTAGAAGAAAAAGAAAAAAAAAATTCAGATGAAGTAAAAATTAAAATGAAAAAAGTAAACGAATTTAGAAAAACTCATTACGCGGACACTCGGAAGACTTTTAGAAGGAAAAGGAAACCAAGAAGTTATAAGGGGAAAGCTAAGCATATTTGATTACGTAATGTTTTAAAACTTGAATGATAAACCATAAACAAAGCCAAAAAGCAAAACAGAGATTGGGGTGAGTAACCATAACAGAAGTGACAGCTAGGAGATGCCTATCTATGATACACAAGTAGCTCCTTTACATTGACAAGAAAATACAAATACTCCAGTGGAAAAATGAGCAGAGAATATGAATAGGCAGTTCACAAAAGAAGAAATGTAAATGGGCAACCAGCATATGGAAAAACTCCTAACTTCACCTGTAGTTAGAGAAATGCAAATGAAAGTTAACAATGAGATATCATTTCTGACATGTCTGGTTGGAAAAACAAAGGGGTAACTCCCAGACACCAGCAAGGACGGAGCCCCATGCTCTGCTCATGAGTCGTTGCAGCCTGGCAGTGTTCACGGGATAACTGGTGGGTCTGGGCAACCCAAGGTCAGAGCTTTGGCCCGCACTGGAGCAAGGTCAGAGCTTCGGGCAGCACTGGAGCAAGGTCAGAGCTTCGGCCAGCACCGGAGCAGATCCCACAGCGCCTGCTGTACCAGGTGCACGTTGCAGTAGGCAGTCAGAGGATCCTGGGGTTGAGGCTGTCGTGGCGAGGACAGTTGTGTTACCGAGCTGGACTGAGATCTGCTTGCCCAGTGCAGCAAAACCAAACACTGAGATTGGGATAGAATCTAGGAGAACACAAGGCATTTATTGCGGGGACCAAAAAAGGAGAATTGGGCAGCTCACTCTTAAGACCGGAGCTCCCTGATGGCTTGCAGGTAAGGGTTTTTAAAGGCGGGGTAAATTTCAGGAAAGCAGAAGTTAACAGGCAAAATCATTAATCAATACATGGAGGGTACACATTGGTTTTGGCCTAAAAGGGTGGGATATCTTGAAGTGGGGGTGGGCTTCCAGGTCATAGGTAGATTCAAAAATTTGTTGTTTTGCAGTTGGTTAAGGAAGAGAAGTTTCATTTAAAAATTTGGGTTACCAGAACGGAATGTTAGCTGTGGCTTGTGAGCGGGACTTCCCCGAGGCCCCCCAGGAAGAAATTTAGAACAAAGAGCCTGCTCAGAGTTCAGTCCTCAGCTCCCTCTTATCTGAGGTCTCTGTGCCAGTGGATCTGTTTGGTGGGGGTCTGGGTTTCTGAAAAACAACTCAGAGACACATGTTCAGGGGTTCTCTTTAGTTTCCAGAGGGAACCAAACAGCCCAGGACTCTGGCTTCCTTGGCTGTTGTTTTAGGCCGCTGTTACCCTCTTGTTTGTCGAGTTGCTCATTTATTTCTCAGGGCTAGCTGGGTGCCAGGAATTACCCTTCAAGGAACTCGGGATTTGCCTTCATTTCCATGCCCTGTTGGGGGGCTGGGGGGCTACAGTGCCCTAAGAGGAGGCCCCTGCTCCGTCTCAATTGGAGGGGCACTGGAGGGGACTTTACTGTTTAAGTGTTCTGACAGCCAGTAGCACTGAACAGGTGTGCACCAGCAGAGTGAACCTGTCTGAGGAACAGTAGGGCAGGCACTGTCTACTCAAAGAAAACACACCCGAACCCCCAAGGCTCAGCCTTTGCTAGCAGCCACTCAGCAGAAATGAAAGCACAAATGTGTGTGGGTAGCAACAGGAGCATAGTTTGTGATGGGGAAAAAAATTGAAAACAGTCTGAAGGCAGAAGAGGATTGAGTGAGTGAGCCCTTCCATGTCCTCACCATAAAATGTTGCAGCATCTTTGAAAGGAATGCTTTGGTTCCCTCCCAGCTGCCCTGGAGGGGTCTCCACAATGAGTTAACAAAGTGGAAAAACAAGACACAAGGGACCGATAAAGGATACATATCTGTCATATACAAATAGCTCCTTCAAACTGCTAAGGCAATGGACATGGTCTCACTTATGTTAAATGAATGCAAGGATGCAGCAGGCCTACTGTGCCAGCATGGGGACACAAGGACGCGGTGTCACCAGGTAGGAACACGGTGATGGCCCAGTGGGGGACAGGTGAGCAAAACAAAGAGACAGATGTTGATTATAATCGTATATGTATAATCGTATATTCAGTTGATGGAAAATTGGACAGATGAATGTGCACACATGCAAAGACCTATGAAAGGAGGCTCCCCAGAATTTGGTGGTTATCCCTGGGCGCTGGAAGATGAAATGATGTTTTCTTTCTTTCTCAGGCTCTCCTGTCATGACTCAAATTTCTTTTTACGATAAGCACATATTCTTTTCTAATCAGAAACGTAAAGCTACTTCCTTACCCAAAAAACAAATTTAAGAAACACAAATTGCTCAGGGCAAGTTCTGGCATCCCATGGCAGGCCAAAATCCTGGACAGGAGTGGGAGGATGTGAAGGATGGGTTGGGGAAGGCCCAGCTCAGTGGTGCAAGAGCTCGAGGAGATGGGCAGGTGAGGCCCGGTCAGGCCAGGAGGTGAAGAGAAGCAGAAGGGAGAGTGATGGGCTGAAATACGCAGAGCACTGGGCCCGTCCTCATTCAGCTCTTTTTTTTACTGGTCAGAACAGTTGTTTTTTTTTTTTAAATATATAAAATTTTAGATTCAGGAGGTACATGTGCAGGTGTGTTACGTGGTTATATTGCATAATGCTGGGGTTAGGCTTCTATTGAACCCATCACTCAAATACTGAGCATAGTACCCAATACCCAGTTTTTCAACCCTTTCCTCCCTCCCTCCCCTACTTGGAGTCCCCAGTGTCTTTTGTTCCCACTTTTATGACCATGTGTACACAATGCTTAGCTCCCACTTATAAATAAGAACATGCAGTATTCGATTTTCTGCTTCTGGGTTAATTCACTTAAGATTATGGCTTAAGTGCCAATCCTAAGCTGCATCCATGTTGCTGCAAAGAACATGATTTCATTCTTTTTTATGGCTATGTAGTATTCCATGGAGTACATGTACCACATTTTCTTTATCTGGTGCCACTATTGACGGGCACCTAGGTTGATTACATGATTTTGATATTGTGAACAGTGCTGCAATAAACATATGTGTGCATATGTCCTTTTGGTAAAACAATTTCTTTTCCTTTGGGTAGGTACACAGTAATGGCGTTGTTGGGTCAAATGGTAATTCTATTTGCAGTTCTTTGCAAAATCTCCAAACTGCTTTCCACAGGGATGGAAGTAATTTACACTGCCACCGACAGTGTGTAAGCATTCCCTTTTGTCTGCATCCTGCTAACATCTGTCATTTTTTTGCTTTTTAATAATAGCTATTCTGACTGGTATCTCTTTGTGGTTTTAATTTGCATTTCTCTGATGATTAGTGATGTTGAGCATTTTTTCATATGTTTGTTGGCCACTTGTATGTCTTCTTCTGAGAAGTGTCTGTTCCTGTCCTTTGCCCACTTTTTAATGGTGGTGTTTTTTCTTAAGTTCCTTATAGATTCTGGGCATTAGTTGTTTGTGGATGCATAGTTGCAAATATTTTCTCCCATTCTGTAGGTTGTCTGTTTACTCTGTTGATAGTTTGTTTTGCTGTGCAGAAGCTCTTTAATTTGATTAAGTCTCATTTGTCAATTTTTGTTTTTCGTTGCATATGTGTTTGAGGTCTAGTCATAAATTCTTTGCCTAGGCAATGTCCATAAGATTTTTTCCTAGATTTTCTTCTAGAATTTTTAAAGTTTGAGATCTTACATTTATCCATCTAGAGGTAATTTTTGTATATGGTGAGAGGTAGGGGCCCAGTGTCATTCTTCTGCATATAGATAGCCTGTTTTTCCAGCACTATTTATTGAATAGGATGTCCTTTCCTTATTGTTTATTTTTGTTGATTTTGTCAAAAATCAGTTGGTTGCAGGTATATGGCTTTATTTCTGGGTTCTCTGTTCTATTCCATTGATCTCTGTGCCTATTTTTGTAGCAGTATACCATGCTGTTTTTGTTACTATAGTCTTGTAGTATAGTTTGAAGTCAGGTAATGTGATGCCTCCAGCTTTGTTTTTTTGCCTAGGATTGCTTTGGCTATTCAGGCTATTTTTTGGTTCCATATGAATTTTAGGATTTTTTTTTCTAATTCTGTGAAAAATGATATTGATAATTTGACAGGAATTGCACTGTATCTGTAGATTGCTTTCTTCCAACCCATTAGCATGCGATGTTTTTCCATTTTTTTGTGTCATCTATGATTTCTTTCATCAGTGTTTTATAGTTCTCTTTGTAGAGCTCTTTCACCTCCTTGGTTGGATGTATTCTTTGGTATTTTATTTTGTGTATGGGGGACTATTGTAACTGAGATCATGTTCCTGATATGGTTCTCAGCCTGAACATTGTTGGTGCATAGAAATGCTACTGATTTTTAGGCCAGGCACAGTGGCTCATGCCTGTAATCCCAGCACTTTGGGAAGCTGAGGTGGGCAGATCACCTGAGGTCAGGAGTTTGAGACCAGCCTGACCAACATGGTGAAACCCCTTCTCTATTAAAAATACAAAAATTAGCCAGGCATGGTAGCACCTGCCTGTAATACCAGCTACTTGGGAGGCTGAGGCAGGAGAATTGCTTGAACCTGGGAGGCGGAGGTTGCAGTGAGCTGCGGTCGCACCACTGCACTCCAGCCTGGGTGATAGTGAGACTCCGTCTCAAATAAAAAGAAATGCTACTGATTTTTGTACATTGATTTTGTATCTTGAGTGTAGAAAGTCAAAAGGTTTTTTTTTGTTAAAGAATAAATTATGTGTTAGAAATAATAGTTTTTTCTAAAGACTAACTTTTTTTAAGCCTTTTTGCTTTGTGCTAATAACTTTTTGATAAGCTCTATCATATGTAGCTGTTAGATATAAGAGAATGAGTACATTCTATGTCCTTGTACTTTAACCAACATATTTGTGCTGGATGTGCTCACAGGCATGTCCCAGCTTGCAGCCCATGCCCCTTCCTTATTTGGAAATGTTATTACTTTTCTTAGTCCTTTCATAAGCAACTTCCTCTTTTCCTTTGTCTTTCCATTGCTTTTACCTATTTAGAAAAGTTTTAAGTTATTAGCCAGTCGGGTTTTAGTTTAGACTGTGAGGTTTGGCTCCAGCCAATGGAGACAGGACACAGTAGCAGGGACAAGCTGCGTAAGGAATAAAAATTGCTTCTCTCCATTATTCAGGTGTGCTCTCACCATTGTTCCATCTGCGAGGAGCACCCTTTCTGCAGAAAGTAAAATTGGCTTGCTAAAAAAACTTTTTGTCTAAATGCTGATTTTTCCTTGCAGTACTGAGGAACATGCATTCTGTTTCCAAACAAGCATTTTACTTATAACATTGAGACTTTACTGAAGTTGTTTATCAAATCTAGGAGTCTTTTGGAGGAATCTTCAGTTTTCTAGGTATAGAATCATATCATGGATGAACAAAGATAATTTGACTTCCTCTTTTTTTTTTTCGTTTGGATGCCTTTTATTTCTTTCTCTTGCCTAATTGCTCTGACTAGGACTTCCGGTACTCTATTGAATAGGAAGAGTGAGAGTGGACATCCTTGTCTTGTTCCAGTTTTTAGGGGGAATGCTTCCAATTTTTGCCTGTTCAATATCATGTTGCCGGCTGAGCTCTTTACCTACTGTGTGACTTGGGAGAGCTGCTAAACCAGCTGGAGCCTCAGTTTCCCCCCATGTAAAATGGGTACAGCAAGGAATACCTGCCCTTCAGGGTCAAAGTGAGGATTAAGTGAGATAGCATGGTAAAGCCCCTAGCACAGAACAGGGGGGCTCCTCGGCCCCAGAGGATGTCAGGAACATGTCAGTGTCCCAGAGCCATTAGGAACATGTCAGAGCATGTGGGGACATGTCAGAGAGTGTCTCAGAGCATGCCAGGCAGCCCAGCATTCTAGGGCACAGATCAGGTATCAGTGGCCCAGGCAGCTCATGCAAATGGGTGTGGCAGTGGGGACCCTGAGAGCTGGGATTGTGTAAAAGGGACAAGAGCGTAGTTCTGTGAGAACCTGGGTGCAGAGTTCTGAGACCTTCTAATTTTTCAAGAAAACCAGGTCATTCAGAATTTTATGTGAAACTGTCTGTTATTTAAAAGCAGCCAACTAATCTCAAGTATAAACAGACAGGCACGCCTAATGTGCAAGTCACACTCTGCTCTCCCTCCTCCCTCCCCCTTCCTTGGTCCTCAGGGAGTGCTGAGGCTACTGGGGTCTCTCTGACCAGGGTGGAGCCACTGGCCACCAGGGCTCTGGAGTACTTGGGATTTGGCTCGTCCAAACCAAAACCTGCTGCAAGTGCAAAGTTCACACCTGATTTTTAAGACTTAGAATAAGGAGGTGGGGAATGTGAAATATCTCATTTAATAGTTTTAGATTGGTTTCATGTTGAAGTGATAATATTCTGGGTATATTGGGTAAAATCAAATTATATTATTCACCTACATTTCACCTGTTTCCTTTTATTTTTATTAATATGGCTTCCTGAATATATACAATTCCATGTGTGGGGTAGCATTATATGTCTATTGGACAGCACTGTTTTCAAGGGAGAGACACCCAAGGACCCCACCTTCCACAATACTTACAGCAAGTGACGCAGCTGTGTGCTCTGGGACAGTTCTCCCTCCCCAGCCACGGCCACTGTGCTGCAGTGACACTGGTCTTTCCCAGCACCTAAAGTCTGGCCACGCCCCTTCCTGGACTCTCTTGGCTGCAGCCCTGCCACCCACCTCATTCTTTCTGTCAACCCCTCCAATACCCCATGTCTTCATCTAAAAATGGGCAATGCCAGCACCTGCTGCAGGCTCCCGTGAGAACTCACTGTCAGGTGCTGAGGTTGTGCTGGGCTCTCAGAAAGGGGGCAACGTATGGGGCTGCTGGCGTGGAGGGACCTGGGGCTGGGTGCCGGTGTAGGGGCACGAAGGTGAGGCTGTGTGTACAGATGCATCAGCAACCAGGTCACCACAGAGCTTGGGGATTTTATTTTCTGGCATTAAGAGGTGATTGAGGAGGCAGTTAACATGACATAATTTGCATTTGGGAAAAGAAAAAAACTCACCTTGTCCCACTGTGGAGTGGAAACTGGAAAGGGAAGACAGGTCCAGCCTCTGCTACAGGAGGCGCCTGGCCACAGGTGTGGGCTCCAGGCAGAGCTCAAGCTGCAGACCCTGATCTGGGAGGCTCAGTACCAGGAGGGCCCCAAGCCTTTAAACAGGAGGAGCTGACTTAGGGCAAGAAAAGAAGACAGGAGCACCAGGGCAGACCCTGGGGAGCACTAGCATTTCAGGGAAGAGGAGAGGGAGGAAAGTGTGGGAGACCAAGGAGAGGCAGTAGAAGAGGGAGCAGGGCAAGGAGAGAAGAGGGGGACAGGGATCCTCCCCCTCCGCTGCTGGGCCTTCCGCCTGCCCGCTCCTTCCATGCTGCCAGCTCCTGAGGCTATTCCCACAGTAACTGTGAGCTGAGCGATCACTGTCCCCACATGACAGATGCTGAAGCCAGAGCTTAGAAAGCCCAATGTGTCATCCAGAGTCATGCAGGTTGTAAGTAATATGGCTGGGACAGGAAATACCACCCCAGGGCCCTTTACCCCCTCCAGGCTCTTCTGATTCCAAAGTCACTGTTAAAGAAATTCAGATACTTCTGGAACTTCCCAAGAGGCGAAGTTCTCCAACAACTATAATCTGAAGTGAGATACAGCAGTGTGTTTCCTTTCCCCCAATGTATCAGCTCAACCAAATCCCGGGAGATGAGAACCCTATTTTCCTCCCTTCGGATGCAAAATACGACTGGCTTTTGGCCAAAATCTGGGTGCGTTCCAGTGACTTCCACGTCCACCAGACCATCACCCACCTTCTGCGAACACATCTGGTGTCTGAGGTTTTTGGCATTGCAATGTACCGCCAGCTGCCTGCTGTGCACCCCATTTTCAAGGTACAGCCAGCTACTGCCCCACCTGCTATGGGAGGGCATCTGAGATGTGGAGTGGGAGGGATCACTGACATCCCACAGGGGGGACCTGTGGCTGGGAGTGGGTGGCAGAAAGGGACCCCTGGAGAGATGTTCTCAGAGTCAGTAATGCCCCCAAAGGAAGAAAACAGCTAGGAGCCTGCTGTTCCCCAGGACACGCAGCCCGGGCATGGGCCTGACACAGGGGCCTCACCGGCCAGCCAGTAGAGTTGGAAAAGGCAAATGAGTTCATGGTGATCCTCGGCTGATGCTGATGGCCGCCCCTGCCATCACTCTCCTTCCCTGTTCCCAAATCCTACAAGCATTGGCTGCTGGGGTGACTGCATGCTAAAAGTACCCCTGTGTGCCTCAGTTTCCTCACCAGTAAAACAGGTCAAATAGTACAGCTGCCTTATAGAATGATGGCCAGGATTAAGACAGTGAACTCAGGGAGCAAAGAGGTAAGCATTGTACAAGTGCTGGCCAGGACCCTCTGAATCATTATCATGCTTAGTAAGCATCAGAGGGGTGCAGGCCTCCAGCACTTATTCAGCAGAAAGATCAGCACCCAGCCTTCACTTCCTCCCTGCGCCAAGCATCATCCTATAGGGCAGGCCTGGGTGGGGGAGCTGCGGGTCCCTGGGGCACCAGGTCACCTGGCTGGGCCCCCTCTGAGGCCTCCTCCTCTCCCCTCCCCAGCTGCTGGTGGCACACGTGAGATTCACCATTGCAATCAACACCAAGGCCCGTGAGCAGCTCATCTGCGAGTGTGGCCTCTTTGACAAGGTGGGTGCCCTCCTACCCTACTTGTTGCCTGGAAGAGCCCAGCCTGGCTGCCTTCACTCCCTATCTGAGATCTAGATGCCCTTTCAGGAGGCCTGGAAGGGTGAAGGCTGGAGTCTGCTCAGAGCACTGGCTCCAGCATCCTCCTGATGTCTGCAGCCCGTGCCACTCAGCCAGGAGCACTCCTCCAGGCGCACCACCAGGTCTTCCTTCTCGCTGATGGCTCCTGGTCCCCTCCTCCCACCCCTCCCCTCTCCCAGCCTCTGGGACCTGGGTATAGACACCCCTCTGGAACACACTCCTTATGGCCCCCTGACCTCCTACGCACCAGGAATCTGTGTCTGCCTCTTAATCTGCCGCACCCCTGCCACCCTGACCTGGACCTCCCCAGCACTCTGCTTCCCAGGTCCCAACCCTCCCAACCCACTCTCTCCTGCATCGGGGACTCCAGGCCCTGCCCAGCCCTCGCATCCCTCAGGTAGCACCCCACCTCGTTTCGAGCCCCCTGTAGCTTTACCAAGCTTGGACTCTCACATGGGCCCTTGCCCCAACCTTCCTCCTTTCCCCAGCCCATTAGTGACCAGGCCAGATGACCACTGAAGTTGAGACACTGTTTGGGCTGCAAATGACAAAACCCAACCCAAACCAGCTGCAGCTGGACAAGACATGCCTTATTTCAAATACCTGGACACAATAGAGGGGCCGGGGTCTCAGCCAGAAATGGATCCAGGGACTCAAGCAATGCCCCATGGTGCATGCACACTGGCTCCCTCTTTCTGTCTCTTTCACCTGTGTTGGCATCACACTCTCCTGCTGCAGACAGGCCCCCATGGGAGAGGGCACAGGAGCTCATCATAGTAGCTCCACCTCGGGTTCCCATGTGGCCATTATCTCCCAGCCACATCCAAACAGAAAGTGCTGGGGGGCAGCTCTGGTTGGTCCTGCTTGGGCTGAATGCCCACCGTGGACCAATCTCTGGCACCCCAGCACCCAAGTCCTTCTTTAAAACTTCTGTGGCACTGACAGCTCAGCCCCCTGGGTGTATTTGCATGTGTGTGTGTGCACGTGGACACACGTATGTGCCAGTGAGCTTGTGAGTGTGTCTGCATCGCTCAGCAGCTGGGATCAGGACCAGGATCCCTCCTTGTGGGTCTCTCCAGCCCTCACCTGAGCACACAACAGGCCCTCAACATAGTTGCATGGGTCCTGGAAACTGGGGGTCACTGAGAGCAATGACTGAGGGTCCTGTGCTCAGCACTAGAGCAGACTTCACAGCCCAGGCCCGCTGGTGCTGGGGTCCCCCACACACCTGCCCACGCCTGCTGCCCTCCTGTGGCTGGTAGCGCACCCTTCCCTCCTGCACTCTGCAGCCCCACGGTTGGGTCCCTTGCATTGGATTGGGCGGGAGGCTCCTCCCTATCACCTCTCCACCCGGCTGCCCTTGTCATTCTCTGCATTAAACATCCCTCCCCCATCTCACAGGACAAGGGCTTGCGCCTCTGCCTGCCTGGCCTCCTCGCCTCCCCTGGCACATTTCCTCAGGGATGGGTCTGGACAGCTGTGGGAGGAGCCACCCGCTCAGGGCACTCTACCTCCCACTCCAGGCCAACGCCACAGGGGGCGGTGGGCACGTGCAGATGGTGCAGAGGGCCATGAAGGACCTGACCTACGCCTCCCTGTGCTTTCCCGAGGCCATCAAGGCCCGGGGCATGGAGAGCAAAGAAGACATCCCCTACTACTTCTACCGGGACGACGGGCTCCTGGTGTGGGAAGCCATCAGGACGTGAGCGCCCGCGGGGCTGTGGTCCTGGGGGAGGAGCCGGGACCCCTGCCTGATTACCTGGGGCGGGCCTGGCCCCTCCGCCGCTAGCGCTGAATGGGGAAGGGGTGGGGGAGTCCCAGCGTCCGTGAGGGGGTTGCCGCCGGGCACCGCTCCGCAGACCTGGCTGGGTCGCCCACCCCGGCTGCGTCCCCTGAGCCAGGTTCACAGCGGAGGTGGTAGACATCTACTACGAGAGCGACCAGGTGGTGGAGGAGGACCCGGAGCTGCAGGACTTCGTGAACGACGTCTATGTGTACGGCATGCGGGGCCGCAAGTCCTCAGGTAGGGCCTCCGGGACGTCTCCAGACCCGGCTCCCCTGTAGTCGGCAGCGCTGGCCCAGCTGCCACCCCTCCGGGGTGTCCTGCCCAGGGGGCCCTCCGGCCTTGGGGCAGGGAATCCGGGCACGGGGTGGGCGCCGGGCCCTGGGGTCCCCAGGGACTGGGCCTCAACCCGCCGGTGGTTCCGCCCTAGGCTTCCCCAAGTCGGTCAAGAGCCGGGAGCAGCTGTCGGAGTACCTGACGGTGGTGATCTTCACCGCCTCCGCCCAGCACGCCGCGGTCAACTTCGGCCAGGTAGGCAGGGCCGGGCCCGCTGGGCAGGGCTCCTTTCTCAAAGCCGCTGCCTCCTCCCCCGCCCGGGTTCTGCACGCGTACCGCACCCTCGGACAGCCTCGGGGCCTGGCATGGGACTTGCAGGATGGATTCTGCCCACTCAGCCAAGGGCGCTGGCCGCGGGGAAAGAGGATGGACGGACTGCAGGGCCCGCTGGAGTTGGGGGGCACGGGGAGGACGGGGCCCAGGGGGCAGCTGGGCAGCAGGGCTTCGGGGGTGCCCACGCTTTCTGGTGGTCGTCTCCGCAGTACGACTGGTGCTCCTGGATCCCCAATGCGCCCCCAACCATGCGAGCTCCGCCGCCGACTGCCAAGGGCGTGGTGACCATTGAGCAGATCGTGGACACGCTGCCCGACCGCGGCCGCTCCTGCTGGCATCTGGGTGCAGTGTGGGCGCTGAGCCAGTTCCAGGAAAACGAGGTGAGGCTGGGCAGGCCGGGGCACAGCCCCAGGTCACCCCAGGTTAAGCGGTTCCTCAGCCTCAGGGCTTTGTGACTCGGGCCTCAAGGCTCACTTGGAGCAAAGGAATCCTGACTTCCAAGGCTGGAAGGGCCCAGAAGGCTGCAGCCGCCACCAGGTCCCCCGGCCTCAGCCTGGACAGAGCTCAGGGTGGGCAGGGCAGGAGAGCACACAGCCCAGGCTTTGCTCACTGTCACCAGAGGGTCGTGTGTGACGCCCCCTCCCACCAGCTGTTGACAAAGCTCTTGCACATGTGTTTTACCCTGGTACTCCAGAGGGAATGACCCAAGAGTTTCCTGGGTTCCTTCTGGACACGTGCATCTCATTTAACCTAACAACCAAATCCGGTGTGTCTTGGTGGATCCACCCGCTTTGGGGTAGCTCAGTACTGCATAGAATGGCAGGACCAGTCCAACCCGCTCCAGACTGCTGGGCGTCTGAGTTGTTCCTGGCCAATGTGTTGGTCCCTCACTGGACATCCTTGTTTTTGTGGCTTTGCACATGTGTTCAGTATGACCGCACACATTCCTAGCAGACAAATTCCTTGGTCAAAGAATATTGAGACTGAATTGCCCTCCACAAACTAAATTCAAAATCCCATTATCAATAGCCTACGTTTCTTGGACCTTTCCAGCTCAGAAGCTTTGTGATCTTAATCCAATACAGTATTTTTTTTAAATGATGTCTAGCTCTACCCCGCAGACATCTGTGTGAGAATGCAAATAAGCACAGCACCCCAACAGGGCAGCCACCCCTTCAGGCTCCCTGGCCTGCTTTCTGCCTTCCTGGGCTGGAGAGGCGAGTGCTGGCCCCAGCGCCCCGATGGGAGGTGGGAGTGCTGTGCAGGGGTGGCCCAAGAGAGCAGGATACCATGGCTGCAACCACCAGCAGCCCCCAGCTTCATCTGCATCATCTCGTAACCACCTGGCAGCAGGCAGTTATTTTCCCACTTATCCATGAAGCCCCAGCTCTGGAGCCTTCCTTAGGGAAGCAGGTTGGAGGCAACGACACTTGCCTTCCCGAGGCCCTCTTGTCAGGCAGCAGAGGGTGAATATGGGGAGGTGAATAGATGCTCCCTCCTTCATCTCCCAAAGGGTGGCTGGCCCCTTGGGATGAGACAGGCCTGTCAGTTTACACGGGTAGCGGATTGACCTATGTGTGTGTCCATGTCTGGGCCCTCAGCTGTTCCTGGGCATGTACCCAGAAGAGCATTTTATCGAGAAGCCTGTGAAGGAGGCCATGGCCCGATTCCGCAAGAACCTCGAGGCTATTGTCAGCGTGATTGCTGAGCGCAACAAGAAGAAGCAGCTGCCATATTACTACTTGTCCCCAGACCGGATTCCAAACAGTGTGGCCATCTGAGCACACTGCCAGTCTCACTGTGGGAAGGCCAGCTGCCCCAGCCAGCTGGACTCCAGCCTGCCTGGCAGGCTGTCTGGCCAGGCCTCTTGGCACTCACATCTCTTCCTCCGAGGCCAGTACCTTTCCGTTTATTCTTTGATCTTCAGGGAACTGCATAGATTGATCAAAGTGTAAACACCATAGGGACCCATTCTACACAGAGCAGGACTGCACAGTGTCCTGTCCACACCCAGCTCAGCATTTCCACACCAAGCAGCAACAGCAAATCACGACCACTGATAGATGTCTGTTCTTGTTGGAGACATGGGATGATTATTTTCTGTTCTGTTTGTGCTTAGTCCAATTCCTTGCACATAGTAGGTACCCAATTCAATTATTATTGAATGAATTAAGAATTGGTTGCCATAAAAATAAAGCAGTTCATTTAAAATGGGTCTTGTTCCACATGCTATGTTCCAGTCACCCCAAACAGCTCACTGCCATCTCCCACACCAAGAGAAAAAAAAAGCCATAGTCACCGTGATTTTATCAAGGCAAAAGCCTCCCCACCCAAGTCTAGATAGAAGGTGCTTTTTCCCTCAAGCAGTGTCTACTCTCTTTGGAACACATCCCAAATGCCACCACCTCTGGGAAGGCATCCTTGGTTCCTGTCTGTCCCCTGGATTTGTCAGAACCTCTGTTGTTGCTCCCTCTGTGGTCTCTCCCTTGGGACAGGAGCCCCTGGAAGGACAGAAAACCCACTTTATTTATGTCTGTGCCCCAGGGCTGGCATAAGGCACCAGCACTCAGCTGTTCCCTCCTTTTCCTCCTGGAAGGGCACCTAGCTAATGGATATTAGGCATTGTCTTGGGAGCTGGGGGCTTATTTTTTCCTGAGGCAGGGTTCTTAACATGACACAAAAAATAAAAATGGGCAGGGCGCGGTGGCTCACGCCTGTAATCCCAGCACTTTGGGAGGCCAAGGTGGGCAGATCATTTGAGGTCAGAATTCAAGAGCAGCCTGGCCAACATGGTGAAACCCCATCTCTACTGAAAATACAAAAATTAGCCGGGCATGGTAGCAGGTACCTGTAATCCCAGCTACGCGGGAGGCTGAGGCAGGAAAATTGCATGAACCTGGGAGACAGAGGTTGCAGAGAGTGGATATCGCACCACTGCACTCCAGCCTGGGCAATAGAGTGAGACTCTTTCTCGAATAGTTAATAAATAAATAAATTAATTAAATAAAATAAATAAAAATGCATTCTTTCCCCAGGCCCAAGTAGCAGAGCCCACTCTGAGCCTGGGCGTTGTGACCCATTCTCCCCGTGCTCACACGCCCAACTCCCAGCCCTCCAGCCCCTGGCTTCGGAATCATGTCATCAGGGTCTCCCATGTCTCTGGAAGGTGCTTCCAGTGTGGCAGGCCAGCAGCTCAGTGTCTGGGTAAAGGCTTCTACAGGGCCAGCATGGCATAGGGGGGAGGTGTGCATGCGTTCCTGAAGCCACAAGGCCTTCTGAGGAGACCTGACTATTGGGGTGGGTACTAGAGACTGAGGTCCAGCCCCTTAATGCCCCAGACTCCCTGCCATCCCTCGGAGAATTGCCCACCACACTTACGAATGATCTTTGGGACAGGTGACATAAACATATAGCCATGGTAGAGGCATTCAGCTCCATGCCACTGTGAGAATGAACATACCAACTTTTAGGCAACAAGGCCATGTGGTCAAGGAGAGAGGAGAAACGAATAGGAGTAGGCAGGGGTGGTGAAGCAGGTCTGACGTGAGCAAAAGAGAGAAGGATTGGGTTGGAAGGGCTTCAGATGGCAGAGCACCTCTGACAATGTCTCATGCCAGCTAATGAAGAGTCCTCAAAGTCACCATTACAGAAATCTTACATCTGGCAGAAATGACAGCAGTAGTTTGGCATGAACCCCACAGTGGATCCAAACGTGTGGCAGCTGAGATCGTCAGTCAATTTATGTTCTCTGCAGCTGGTCCTTCTGGTTCCCTGGAGCGGGGTATCTGAGTAGCACAGCTCTACTGCTACCACAGGAGACGGAGAATCCCAAATTCTGTGCATAGACTCTGTCTAAACCTCTGGATGACCCCTAAGACACGTGTATATAAGGCAAACTGCAAGCAGCCCAATTTAGGATAAAACAGTCTGTCTTACTCTGTTTGTGCTGCTATAATAAAATACCTCAGACTGGGTCATTTATATAGAACAGAAATTGATTCCTCACAGTTCTGGAGGTTGGAAGTCTAAGATGAGGCACTGGCAGTTTTAGTGTCTGGTAAGGGAGGGATCAGTGTCTGCTCCCATGAGGGTGTCCTCTGGGCTGTGTCCTCACCCAGCAGAAGGGCAAAAAAGGGCGAACATTCTCAAAAGCCTCTTTTATAAGGATATCAATCCATTCATGAGGACAGAACCCTCATGAATTAATCATTTCTCAAAAGGCCCCTCCTCCTAATGCCATTACCTTGGGGTTTAAGTTCCAACACATCATTTTTGGAAGGACACGTACATTCAAATCATAGCACAACCAAAGTGATATTTGAACTTTCAAATAGTTTGCAGTTTGAGATCAACTAAGTTAAATGCTTGCTTGAATAAAAAAATCACGGCCGGGCACGATGGCTCACGCCTGTAATTCCAGCACTTTGGGAGGCCAAGGTGGGCAGATCACTTGAGGTCAGGAGTTCCAGACCAGCCTGACCAACATGGTGAAACCCCATCTCTACTAAAAATACAAAAATTAGCCAGGCAGCCGGGCGTGGTGGCTCATGCCTGTAATCCCAGCACTTTGGGAGGCTGAGGCGGGTGGATCACAAGGTCAAGAGATTGAGACCATCCTGGCCAACATGGCGAAACCCTGTCTCTACTAAAAATGCAAAAATTAGCTGGTGACTACTCGGGAAGCTGAGGCAGGAGAATTGCTTGAGCCAAGATCGTGCCATCGCACTCCAGCCTGGAGGACAAGAGCAAGACTTCATCTCAAAAAAAAAAAAAAAAATTTTCTGGATTGGGATAATGTTCTATATTTGGATAAGGGTTTAGGTTACCTAGATAGATATATTTATCAAAAGTCATCAAATGGTACACTTCAGATGTACACATTTCACTGTATGTAAATATTACCCCCAAATCAACAAGAACCATGAGCAAATACTGAATTCTAGTGAATGACATGCATACTGAAACTTTTGGAGTGAAGTATAATTATGGCTGCAGTTGACTCTGAAATACATAAAAACCTAAGTTGATGGGTGAATAGAGTGATTAATAGATGGAAATCTGTGGTAAAGCATACAGAGAAAAATGTTAATTGTAGATTCTGGGGTTTATATATATTCTTACTATATAATTAAACGTTTTTATGTTTAAAAATATTTATAATGTTGAAAAACCATGAAATCCTACCTAATGCAGTAAGACAAGAAAAAGAGATAAAAGGCATATGTAATGGGAAGTAAGAAATAAAACCATCTTTGTTAGCAGATGACATGCTCATCTATATAGAAAATCCAAAAGAATGGATAAAGAAACTCCTGGAACTAATAAGTGGTTACAGTAAGGTTGCAGGATACAAGGTTAATATACAAAAGTCAATCACTCTTATTCACCAGTAATGAACAAGTGAAAATTGAAATTCAAAACAAAATACTATTTATATTAACACTCCAAAAATACATACTTAGGTTTAAATCTAATAAAATACATACAAGATCTTTATGAGGAAAACTGCAACCCTGATGACAGAAATCAAAGAGAAACTAAAGAAACAGACATAAGTAAATATTCCCCAGAAAGACTCAATATTGTCAAGATGTCAGTTCTTCAAAACTTGACCTATAGATTCAATGCAATCCTAATCAAAATCTCAGCAAGTTATGTTGTGGATATTGACAAACTTACTCTAAAGTTTAGATAGGGAAGCAAAAGACCCAGAACAGCTAACACAACAATATAGTAGGAAAACAACAGATTTGGAAAATGGATACTACCCAACTCCAAGACTTACTATAAAGCTACAGTAATCAAGATAGTGCCATCTTGGTGAAAGAATAGACAAATAGATCAATGGAACAGAATAGAGAGCCTAAGAAATAGACCTTCATAAATACAGTCAACTGATCTTTGACAAAGTAGCATATACACTACAATGGAGCAAAGATTGTCTTTTCAACAAATGGTGCAGGAACAACTGGATATCCACATGCAAAAACAAACAAGCATGAATCTAGATACAGACCTTATGCTCTTCACAAAAATTAACTCAAAATGGATTATATATCTAAATGTAAAATATATATTTTACATTTACAAAACTATAAAATTCCCATAACATAGGATAAAACCTAGATGACCTAGGTATGGCTATGACTTTTTAGACATAACACCAAAGCCATGGTCCATGAAAGAAATAATTGGTAAGTTGGACTTAATTAAAATTAAAACCTTCTGCTCTGCAAAAGACCACACTAGGAGAGGGAGGAAATATTTGCAAAGACACATCTGATAAAGGATTGTTACTTAAAATATACAAAGGCTTCTTAAACTTAACAGTAAGGAAACAATCAGATTGAAAAATGGGCCAAAGACTTTAACAAACAAAAGAAGATATACAAATGGCAAGTAAGTATGTGAAAAGAAGCTGCACAGCTGGGGGGTGTGGTGGCTCACGCCTTTAATCCCAGCACTTTGGGAGGTCAAGGCGGGCGGATCACCTGAGGTCAAGAGTTCGAGACCAGCCTGTCCAACATGGAAAAACCCGTCTCTACTAAAAATATAAAATTAGTCAGGCATGGTGGTGCATGCCTGTCATCCCAGCTACTCGGGAGGCTGAGGCAGGAGAATCGCTTGAACCCAGAAGGTGGAGGTTGCAGTGAGCCAAGATCGTGCCATTGTACTCCAGCCTGGGCAACAAGAGTAAAACTCTGTCTCAAGAAAAAAAAAAAAGCTGCACATTATATGTTATCAGGGAAATGCAAATTTAGAACAATAACGCAGTAACAAGATACCACTACATACATATTAGAATGGCCAAAATTGAGAACACTGACAGCACCAAATGTGGAGGAGGATGTGGAGCAACAGGAGCTAGAGAGAATGCAAAATGGTACAGCCACTTAGGAAGACAGGTTGGCAGTTTCTTACAAAACTAAATATACTCTTACCACACAATCCAGCAATCACACTCCTTGGTATTTACTTACATCCCCACAAAAACCCTCATATGGATGTCTAGAGCAGCTTTGTTCATAATTGTCAAAACTTGGAAGCAACCAAAGATGCCCTTCGGTAGGTGAGTAAATAAATAATATCCAGACAATGGAAATACTATTCAGTACTAAAGAGAAATGAGCTATCAAGCCATGAAAAGGCGTGGAAGAAACTGAAGTGTGTATCACTAAAATAAGTCAATCTGAAAAGGGTGCATAAGATTCCAAAGATAATGACACTGCAGAAAAGGCAAAACTGTGGAGACAGTAAAAAGATCGCCAGGGGCTAGGGCAGTGGGAGGGATGAATAGGCAGGGCACAGAGGATTTTCAGGGCAGTAACACTACTCTGTATGATACTATAATGTTGGATACATGGCCAGATCCACAGAATGTAGAACACCAAGAGTGAACCTTGAACTATGGACTTTGAGTGATGAGGATGAGTCAGTGTAGGCTCATGGATTGTAATAAATGCACCACTGTGGGGGGGATATTGATAACTGGGGGGCTGTACATGTGTAGGGACAGGAGTAAATGGGAAGTCTCTACTTTTGTTACTGGTGGAGGGTGTACCGCATTTTGAACAAAACATTGGACAAAACGCACAAAGCAAGGAAAGAATGAAGCAACAAAAGCAGAGATTTATTGAAAACGAAAGTACACTCCACAGGGTGGGAGCAGGCCTAAGCAGGTGGCTCAAGGACCTGAATACAGATTTTTCTGGGGTTTAAATACCCTCTAGAGGTTTCCATTGGTTACTTGGTGTATACCCTATGCAAATGAAGAGGATGAAGGGAGGTTACAAAGTTATTTACTTAGTGTAGAAAATTAGGGTTTTTCCCTTTTATTTAGCTGTAGGAAGCCCTCAGGTTACCTGCCTCCAGACCCTACTCTCCTGCCTCATTTTATTCCTAATTTTGCTGTGAACCTAAAATTGCTCTAAAAAATGAAATCTTTTAAACAAGAAAATAAACTTATAAATTGCAAATATGTGTCACTTACATAAAAACAAAGAGTTAGTGTCCCTACATCAGGAAAAAAACACCTATAATTCAATGTAAAAATGAGAAAAAGCCAAGAGAAATGGCCAAGCCATGGAAATTCACGGAAGTAGAAATAGGCAGTAAATAAACAATGCTCAATTTCATTTACCTGAGAAATAGAGAACAAAACTTCAGTGACATACAAAGGAGTAACAATCATTTTAGGAACAATTTTAAAAATAACACTTGTGATGTGGCTCAGGAAAGATTCATATTCTCACTGTAGGAAGGTAAGTGAATCATTTTAGAGGTCAGTTTTGCAACTTAGAAGATCAAATGCATCTACCCTTTTTCTACTTCTAGAAATGTATCTTCAGAAGTGCCCCTCCCTCCCTCACACACTCCCAAGTGTACAAAAATAAATGACATGGATGTGGACTGCAGCCTTGTTTCTAATACCAAAAATCAGTCAACAACCTAAAAATCTATACCCATGAGGATTTAAAGAAATACTGCATGAGTTAGAAAAAATAAGGTAGATGCCTGTGTTCTAACATAGAAAATAACAAACTGGTTGTTAGATGAAAAAAGCAAGCTGCAAAGTGATGTAATGTGTAAATGCAGTAAGCAAAATACATCGTATACATAGTACTTTCTATATATTTACCTATATGAGCGTGATGCCTCCAACTGCATAGCTGTGGCTCCGGGAGCAGGACCTTGTAACAGAGCCTCTGCCCTTGACTGTCCCGAGGGGTCATTCTTTCCCTGGGAAAGGAACCAGGTTTGATTTTCAATCTCTTTTGTTATCACCATGCTGACAGCTTTGCTTGTCATATGTCTTTCCCTCCGCTGTACTGATTTTACCTTACAGAAGCTCTCCGTAGTGCTTCATCCGACACTCTCTTTTCCAAAGAAAAGCCAGCCGCATTTCCTGGTCATCTGGTTGATCTCGAGGGGAGCCCCAGGGATCATGTGCCTCCCACCAGGCTGACACCCCAGTGGTGAGGAGTTGCCTCTTCGCTTTTTCGAGGCCAAGCAACTCAGAGGTGTGGCAGGATTGCAGGTCATGGTGGCACTTCCAAGGCCCTGGAGAGTGACTCAATGCCTCTGTTATCAAGATGTCACACAGGCTGTGTACCAGCAACTCTAGGGACACCCTTCACATTGACAGAGTTGGCAAGCTTCTCCTATAAAGGGGCACACGGTAAATACTGTAGGCTTTGTAGGCCATACAATCTGTCCCAACGATTCAACTTTGCCCACTGTAGCAGTGAATCAACCGTAGATAATATTAAGTGAATGTGCATTGCTGTTTGCTAACAGTTTATTGACAAAAATTGACAAAAACAGAAAGCTGCTTTTAAGCAGTTTGCTACCCCTACAGAGACTGTGGGGAGTCCCTGGTGGCAGTGAGCTACAAGGCAGCCAGTACCCCATCCTCTCAAGCCTGCCTGCATCCAGACCCTGTCGGGTGTGTCTTCAGAAAAACTCCTAAAATTCCCCAAAAGCACGTGGCTCCCCGAGAGCCACCTCCCTCACCTTCTTACAGGGGCAGGTTCCTCTTCCGGTTCCACCCTCCTCAGCACGGAGCTCAGGGGTCATACCCACCTCCTCTTGGCCGTAAGCACAGACCTTCCTACACAGGCTCAGCAGCTCTGCGGGACTGTCCCCCACCTGGAGCCACAGGCCTCCACTCCTGGGGACAGCTGTGACCATGGCTCTGTAAAGCAGCCTTGTGCCTAGCTCCCAAGTCGGCTGGCAGCCCACCCCTCACCTCCTGCAACCCCTGACCCTGGCCACGCATGTGGTAGGGAAGCTGCAACCAGGCCTCAGCACTCCCAGCCCTGTGGGCAGTTTGCTGTCTGAGGATCGTGGCACTGCCTTCCCTCAGAGGCCTTGCCACAGCCAGGGGATGCAGCGTGGCAGAGCTGTCACTGGCAACCCTGCTGGTTTCCCTGGTGCTTTCTCAGCTGGGCTGTGGGTCAGGACAAATTTCTATGGATAAGGCTGGATCATAATCAAGTGCTCCATGGTAATGCAGCGACACAGACTTGAGTCTGCCTTCTCTCAGGGTGGTGAGCCCAGGTAGGATCTGGATGTTTGAAGCAAGCACACCTGTGAGAAATGCCTATTTTCAGTCCCATCCCACACACTCGTCTAGACACCACCAGCCCACCCCCGACACACGTGTCTGAGGGAGGCTGAGGAAAACAGACACCTCCAGGAGCCGCATATTATTTCCTGATGTGTAAGCCAGACAACCCTGGAAAGGGGGTCAGGGAACCGGAGTGCCTGCCAACGTCCCCAGCCTCCCTGCAGGAAAACACTCTCATGGCAAAACTCCTTTTTAAAGAAAGGCTTTATTGCTGCAATTAGACATCCCAGTGTATAGCACAAACCCCCCTGTACAGAGAATTATTCAAGTGGTAATACTGAGAAACAGTGAACATACATAAAAGAATACAAAACTAGACATTTAGATCACTAGAAACTTTCTAAGGTAAGAAAAATTTCAAATGTGAAGTGCTTTTTAGAAACTACACCACACATGCCAGTGTAAATTTGGTTTAACAATCAATTTCTATAAACATTGCATCTAACTGCGCATTGATCAACTGCACAACTTCAACAATTACTTCCAAGACAAAGATAAATGCTTTTATTTCCCTATGTTTTGGTCTTTCCTTGGGCTAGAGACGGAAGCTGCATGTTTCAAACCAGATTCAAAAGGGAAAGCACTTCAAAAGGGAAAGTACTTCAATTGTGTATTTGCCTCCAGCTACATCCAGAGCCTTGTGGATCTCACCTGCTTGGTCCCAGCCCTTCTTCAACCCTGAAACCCACAGCAGGGGTGCAGAGGCAGCCCCAGATCGTGCAGACATCACCCGAGGCTCCCAAACTGGCCCAGCTGCCTGAGGCCTGCATGCCTGTGGCCAGGTAGGACACATGTGCAGGTTTGAAAACTAGGCCTACAAAGACTGAAGAGTGGACTGAAGCAAAAAGGGGAGAAACATTAGAGGCCTAGAGTAGGAAGAGACCTTTTATAGAGTTTTCAGGAAATTCTCACAATAAACTTGGGCACAAAGACCAAATTGCTGAGGCCAGAAGCCTGCTTATGGTACTGTGACTTATGGGGAGTAGAGGCCAAATCAGAGAGGGCTGGCTGGTGATACCCTAGACCACTTGCCTCTTCCCCTTCCCTGGCCTATAAGTACCAGGCCTCCTGGCCCTGAGACCTCATTCTGGGTTTCTGTATGGATCAACCAAATACCATCCTTTCACTAAACCCAGGTGCAAAATGGGCAGGGGGGAAGCTGGGGAGTACACAGCACCCAAAAGAACCGAGAGAGCAAGTTTTCTAAGGCTACAGGAACACTGGCAGAGCCAGTGGCCACACCAGATGGGAGTACCACATCCCCACCAGGCTTCATGCTTCACTGCTAGATGCAGGGGGCTGGAAGGGTCTGATGAATGAGGAGCTGAACTAGAATCTTCAAGAAAAGAAAAGGCAAGGGGGTGGCTCTGTGCCCCGCCAGGAGAGGAAAGAATGTGTGTGGATTGTCCACAGTGAGGCCAGAAATGATGAGATGGTGTTAGGCAGAAAAGGAGGGAGAGGGCTTCCCATGAGAATCTGGTTGGGCATGGGAGGGATACAGGGCTCAGTTATCAAGGCACCTTTGCCATAGTGGGGTGCCAGCCACACTGGGTGGGCTGCCCAGGGGCTGTCCCTACCTAAGCACTTTCTTGTCTACAGGATCTTGGTGCTTTTCAAGTTCAGCATAACGGGTTCCATATGTGAAGTGGGGATTCACACTTAGAAAATCTATCCTGCTCTTCACCTGAAACACTCATCTACTACAGGGTGGCAGGAACAAGTATACAAAACCAGGGGCCTTGCCTGGGCAGTTCCTAAGGGACACTGGCAGGGCTGACCTGGGATTCAGCTCCCCTGAGTGGACAGTCTCTGGTTGCCTGGGGTCCCCAGGCTGAGAAGGGGTACGGGTAATTGCACTTCGGGGCACAATGAACACAGGCACGGGCTGGATGTGCCCTGGGAGACAGACAGGAGAGGCTGACCTATTCTCAGGAGCTGGCTATGGCTGGACAGTGCCTGCCCGGCCAGAGGAAGGCCACAGCAGAGCCACGCCACAGACTAAGACCTGTGTTGCCAAGGAGTCAGACACTGGCTTGGAGGAGACAGGAGGACAAAGCCTGCTGCTATTAAGCCCACACCGTAGCTTAGAGATCCTTCAGCCTCCTGGCCTTCAAAACAAACTCCAGGGCTTCTACTCTGAAAGGCAAAGAAATCACCTTATGTTTGCTTCATCCCCTTAGCAGGATCAACGAAACGCCTAAGGCCCAGAAAGACTGAGGGCAGGACCCCCAGCATCTCCCATCTCCTCCCTGCAGGCTGGGTGAGAGAATGGCCTGGAAAGGAAGCATCTGCGCTACTTACATTGTGTTTCAGGCCCCCCGGCAACTTTCCCGGAGGTAACTATTTGCCTGGAAAACTAGGAAACTGGGTTTTAAAAACAGAATTTTAAGCAGACTTTTTAGAGGGACAAGGCCATTTGATGGTAGTGATTTTGGTTTTGTTTTATGAAAATGGTACGGGTGGTAATCCCTGATGACAGAATGGACTGAGAGTGAGGCCAAGGGCCCCGAAGGATCCTGTCTGTTCAGTCCAGTTAAGGCGACAGCTGAGCGGGCATGTGGCCGGGGAAAGTGGCACAGCGGACCCTGGCAGTTCGCTCACACCTGGCCCTCGTCCCAGAGCCAGCCCACCTGCCTCTTGGCCCTGGCAGTGACTCCACAGAACTTCCCCGAGCAGAAGCCTCATGGTGGGCCAGCACCCATCTTGCATGCAAGGGAGAACCTGCATGCAGTGCACACACCCTGGCCAGGGTGGCACATGGCTGCTCTTTCAATGTGAAGCCAGCACCAACTGGAGAGACTTAACTATAAAGGAATATTTTTTAAATATTCAGTTTTGTTGTCATTACTCACTTCCTTTCCTTCCATTTCGATCTCAGAAACTGTTCTTTTTCAGTGTTGACAAAAAAGAAATGTACCGGGGCAGGTCTACGAAATAACACCTTGTCATAAAACAGGCTCAAAAGCATAGGCATCATGCTTTAATTGCCATTTAGCATCCATTACTTCCCATGAGATCTTTGATAAAAAAAAAAAAAAAAAAAGCCCTTGGCCTGCTTGTCCTGTCTTAAAGTCATTAGTCTGTTTTATGAACAGAACAAATGCCACGCTTCTTAGCATATATAAGGCAAAATGGGTTTTTGATCTCTCATGATGTAAAGGAGATACAAAGGTAAGGAAGGGAAGATTTCTAAGTGAGACTTTTTTTGAGTGTCAATCCCACTGGACACACATATTACAAAATAAAGATTTTCTTCTGTAAAGTGCTGTTTGCCCAGTGAATCATGCGCCACCACAGAGCACCACGGCCCCACCTGCTCAAGAGCATGGAGGAGGCAGCATCGGCAGAGGGCAGGCAGGAGTCTGTGTTTGAGGGTCTGTTTCAATACCATCTCCTGGGGTTCGCCGTGGTGCAGAGAGAATCCTCTCATCATGGCTAGACATTCCCCAATGCTCTGCTCCAGGCTGGGGACTGCTGCAAGCTGGAGGCGGCTGGGTATCAGGGCCTGGGCACCCCTGCTCCTCCTCTTCCCTTGGGATTGGCATTTTATTCTCTCATTCAGCTCAAGACCATGGGCAGGAACTCTGCTGGCTCCCCATGATGTCATCATGGGGTCTTCCACTTTCCCACAGAGCTGCCAGGCAGAGGCAAGACCCAGGCATGCCCGGCCCACAGGAAGGTTTTCTAGGAGACTAAGGAGGGTTTAGAAAAAGAGAAACCACTATAAATAGTCACCTGTCCAGTCTATGCTATTAAAGGACATAAGAAAGGTATACAATTGGCAGTAAACAATTTCCTTCGGCTCTTCATAGATGTCCAGGAAAATGACAACCCGCACACAATCAGACGTGAATGATTTCTGCTCCAGTGTCTTCAGGCTCTGTGCAACAAGAAGAGTTTGTATCGGAATGACAGATTCCACGTCCATGTTTATTTTCAAAGTTGGGCTCTGTTAGCGGAGATTTTTCAAAAATATTCTTTTTGCTTGTTTCTGGACAGTTTTGAACATAGATCACTCTATTATAGGCCTTGAGTCTCTTCCACAATTGCACATACGCTTTACACTGAACATACATAAAAAGAAGTCCTCCGGTGAAGCCGATGGCCACAACCACCAATTTAGTCCAAAAGGGCCATTCTAGGATTCCTGGAAGGGAAAAACTCAGCCTATTAGATTTTATTTAAGATCTGAAGTAAATAAAAACACAACTTCTGAACTTCCCATAATCAACTGATTCTTTGTTGTTGTTGCTTTTTAAGAGATGGAGTATTGCTATGTTGCCCAGGCTGGAGCGCGGTGGCTATTCACAGGTGTGATCATGGCACACTACAGCCTTGAACTCCTGAGCCTCAGCAATCCTCCATCCCTCAGCCTCCTTAAGTATCTGGGGACTACAAGCCTGCACAACTGACCAACGGATTCACAACTCATCCAACGTTGCTTAGTCAAAGAGGAGTGGAAGACAGTGTCCAGCTACTTCCTGCTTTTACAGGACGTAGTTTGCAGAGATTCTCATGCTCCAGAATATGAACTCTCCTGACTGGGCTTCAAAAACTACCACCACAGCAAAAGAAACACCAAAAAGGAGGCTAGTGCCTCCTAACTGACGTCCTTCCTCCAGAAACCCAGACATTTTTGGCTAACTGGAAAATCCTCTGACCCCAGGACTCCTATGAGCTATCCCGGCCCCCATGCTGAGCTTGCTCTTCAGCCTGAGAACTCACCTGTTGCCTGCCCCTGCTTGATCTCCTCGGCAGTACGGTCAATGAGCACATACAAGGACCAGACCACACATGTGATGGCAATGACGTGGAATGTCACTGAGCACATGATCTTCCTGCGCTCGCTGGACGTCATCTGCAACTTCTCCCACTAGAAAGACAACACAGAGTGTGAGGCTCAGGCTTCTGGGGAAGGGCTCCAGTGGGGTGAGAGCATTGTAGGTAGGTAAGATTGGCTTTCCGCCCCACTTCTCCCTTCCCACGCTAGATGCATTCCCCCAAGTATTGTTCTCCTAAAACCACTTGGCTTCAACCAGGTACCAGGTGCAGCCAACTTTCTATGCAATGAAAAGAAGCCAGGATCAAGATGAATGCTGAACTACCATCAAAAATCCCCTTGTCTGCTTATTCTTGCAAGCAGACATAAGATGGCCTGATAAAGAATTCTATGATTTCAGCCCTAATGAAAACAGTACGTTGGCCCAGGACCCAGGTGCTACGTTTTAAGTCTCCCTGATGTGCTGACTGGTACGCACAAGCGGAAGAAGAGGGCTGATGATGCCACAACACACTAGCAGATGGGTCACACTACATTGTGAAGGTGAATGGCAGAAGACGCTCACTCTTTGGTCCTTGCTACTTTGGCAGCAACAGCTCGAAATCGACGCTAAGACTTCCTGGTACAAGCAGACTCTGCTAGTCCCATCTCCTCTAGGAGCTCATTAATTTACTCCAAATAGCCAGACTTTCTTTTTCATTTACTGGTTTCCAAATCAGGAGAAAACACATAAAGGTAGAGAGAAAGAACAATGTGTAAACACTCTGCACATATCCTTTGCCAACGCTAGTCACAGCCTCTTTCCAGATGAGTCTATGCAGGGTAGTTGAAAATAGAGCCTCAAGGACTTCTTCCCATGTTGAGAGATTAGCATAGAGTAGGCACCCAATAAATTACAAGGTTTCTACTGGGCAAAACATTTTTTTAAGCAGTTTGCACAAGCCTTCTCTAACATCTGGTTGTTTTCTGCTGGGATTTTATACACTAGCAAGTTCCCTGGTCTTCCTACCTATAATACAGAGTCAGTGCCTCAGTGCCCCACGCTCCCTGCTACTTCCTACAACACACATAGCTTGACACCCTGTCAATGCTCACCTTCACCTTTCTAGGGCACGCTTTACTCCACAGATAGCCTGACCTCTCTAAACTCCTTTCACTCTGCCTCCAAATCCTGGTGATCCTTCAAGAACTGCTCTAAAACCCAAACACCCTATGAGGCTACAATCGCTCCACTTCCCCAGCACTCTAGCCCATAATGAGCATTTCCTTTTCTGAATGACTGATATGCTCTACCAGCACATCATTTAGCATTTAATTGGCTAGTATTTGATTATGTGACTTATCTTGCAATTTATATATTAATGTTCTGAGATAGGAACAGTCTTTTATTCTTCCAGACAAAAGCTTTTGTGCTGGGCATCTAGAGAGATATATGAAACAGTCAACATTTAAACAGGAAGCCAGTGCGGCGGACAAAGCTCCTCTCAGAGGGAGCAGCGACATGGGCCTCCAGACAGCTGCGTGTCATGCAACGCCTGTGGGTCCTTTCTGAAGACACTTGCACATCACGCAACGTTTGTGCTTCCTTTCCTTTCCCTATCCACCTACTCACACTCCCATCCAGCAAATACTTATCATGGGTGTATGCAAATAAATTTACTGTGTGCTACACTGTGCTGGGTGCTGGGGAGATACTAATCTCCAACAGACAGTCCTAATCGGAGAAGCAGGACGTCAACAGTTAATATGTATAAAATTAGGTGCTAAGATATGTCACAAACAGTCTGTAGTCAAAGGCCAGATGACTGACACCGACAAGCAAGCAATCTTACTTTGAAGGGAAAAGAAGGATTATAAATGGTCAGAAAGAGCTTCTTCCTGAGAAGAGGGACTTGAAAATCAGCACTAGAAACAACAATCTCTACAACGCAAACGTAAGCACCAGCCCCAGCTTTTTAAGGAAATGAACGCAGGCAAGCCATGACCTCATGATCTGAGACACCAGCTTTCTGGGGGTCACTGGTTTCAGGAAGGGTGAAGCATCCCTTCCTCCCACGTACTTTTCTCAGCGGCTTCAGCTTGGTCTCCATGATGAACTCATACTTGCAGAGCTCGCAGCAGCGCGTGTCGGAGCTCTTGATCCACTGCTGCAGGCAGGCCTGGTGCACGAAGTGGAGGCTTCCTGTGCAGTGGCAGGGGGTGATCAGGGGGCTCTCATCATCTCCTTCACAGTGGCAGATCCTATGGTGGAAGGAAAACCCGTCATTCCAAGGAGAGTCCCATGACAGGGAAGCTGACGCTTCAGTGGCAGGTCAATCCCCCCAAAGGAAACTCAGAAACGAACATTACAGAAGTGACTATGGGCACAAAAACATACAAACACAAATGAAAACAATCACTACAAACTAAAAAATGTCTAGCTTACCGCACCAACATGGAAAGTCTGGAGGGCATTTGGCAACAGAAAGGAAAAAATGATGTAAGAAATGACAAAGCCGTCATTTTTTTGGTAAGACATAAGAACTTCACTGAACGATGACTTTAAAGCAACATGGAATCATTTTCCAGAACATGAGTAAAATAATTAGAGGGAAAATTTCTATGTAAAACAAAACCAGCATTCCAACTTCCAAAAATACCAGTGACCTTAAATGACATTTGCTTTTTAGCTATAATCACTGACTTTACCTTCATACCCCACAACTACACATTTCTGTCGTCTCTCAGAAAGTAAACAAAGATGACAGTACCTCTCCTAGACCTAAAAAACTCACCATTACAAGATGCTGCAATTTCATCTCTTTTTCTTGGGACCACTAATAGCAATAAGTGAGAAATTAATTTGAAAGCACTCTCTATTTCCAAGGAAGTATGCAGCAAGATGTAGCTACTAGCCTGAAGGAACTTAACAGGCTTTTAAGAAACAGAGGGGTCTTTCCCACCAGCTAGAGAACAGGTTGGGGCACTCGTCCTGGAAGGAGTCAGGCTCTCAGGCTGTTTTAGTGAGGGGATCTCTGATCCAAATGTTAGAAATGATGACAGCTGGCACTAAGGAGCGGAGACTGGAGAAAGGTCAGAATGAGGAGGGAACAAGAGTCATGACAAAAAGTGAATTATGGAGGCCAGACAAGGATGCTGCACAAGGGAAGATAAAGGGGGGAAACAAAGTTAGGACGGGATATAGGTGGCTACACCCCAGTTAAAAGGAAGGAAGGAGCTACTGGAGAACAGCCAGTCCCCACACACCTTTTGGGGGTAGGCGGGGAGCAAGGGTTAAAAAAGAGGCTGGGAGATGCAACAATGCTTAAAATCTAGACCATCAGGCTGGAAAACTGAAGATACTAGTTTCTTTCTTCCAGTTTCTTTATGCAAAGTCTACTTATTTTTAGTTTAGAAGAGTCAGCTTGGCCTTTAATATGTGTAGCTTCTTCCTCTTTTCTTTTTTGTTTTGTTTTGTTTTTTTTTAAGACAGAGTTTCACTCTTGTTGCCCAGGCTGGAGTGCAATGGCGCAATCTCGGCTCACTGCAACCTCCACCTCCCGGGTTCAAGCAATTCTCCTGCCTCAGCCTCCTGAGTAGCTGGGATTACAGGCGCCCGCCACCACGCCCGGCTAATTTTTGTATTTTTAGTAGAGACGGGGTTTCGCCATGTTGGCCAAGCTGGTCTCAAACTCCTGACCTCAGGTGATCCGCCCGCCTCAGCCTCCCAAAGTGCTGGGATTACAGGCGTGAGCCACCGCGCCCAGCCAGCTTCTTCCTCTTTTATCATTTGTGAAACTATCTTGGGACTCACGTCATAAAAATTAAGTTTTTCAAATGATATTGATACTCCATTCTTCTGGAGAAAACAATCAACCCACAACTGGTTACAACTTCCTATTACTTCATTTTCCTGAAACTTCACATATTAAAGCAAGATGAGGCTCCCGATGCGAGCAGAGATGGCTAGAATGGCACTTCCTGGCAAACCAACCTGCAGACATCCCCTGACGTGGACACGGGAGATATGGGGGGTAATTTTTCAGAGAAGGGAGAAGGACAATCCAGGTCACTGTCCTTTTCCGTGGAGCAGAGGGGCGCCCGCAGAACCCTACTCTTCAGTTTTGCAGATGTGCTGTCCTCAAAGACGTCGTCGTCTCCCATCTCATCAGAGCAGAAGCCCATACTCCCTGCCAGCCCGCTGGAGGACTTGGCAGTGTGCAGGCGAGCAGCGCAGCTCTCCAGCTCATGGAACCTGTGCAGGCTGCTGGTGCTCGAGCCGTGAGAGAGTGAGAACAGGTACTGGAGCAGTCGCCGGCTTCGGGACGTGGCCTCACCATCTGCCTTCTCTTCCAGCAGCAAGCCGGGCCTGCCCCCCTTGCCAGCTTCCACCTCGGAGGCAGTTGAGCGACTGGCAGAAAGGCATGAAACACAAGAATGTTTGGAATTGCCAAGAAGTTTGTGGTTCAGGGTCCTTTTTTCTTTATGATGAAACCTGTTAGTTCTGAGACATGGATCTTGAGGGAGTATTAATTTTCCTTCAGAACAAGTTCTTTCCACATAGGCAAAACTTTCTGAAGTATCCTGCGCCTTCTCACCCACATCATTGAGGGACCTTGAGAACTTTAGTGTTCTTCTGGCTTTGGTATTCTTAGCAGGCTTCAAGACCTGGACCCATTCTGAACCAAAGGAATTTCTCTTTGACGCCTGTAATGTGTCCTTACAGATAACTGTCACAGTGAGCCCTTGTGTCAGAGAACTCTGGCAGTGAGGAGCTTTCAAGACAACAGCAGACTGCACGGAACTGTGGTGACAACACTCAGAAAACACTGCACTGGAACTGCATGCAGAACAGTGGGATAAAAGCACAGAAAGTAAAAACAATTTTAAAAGAGAATAGACACCATAGTGAAGAAATGAGACTAGCATGGGTAATTTGGTGAGCAAACCACACATAAAACTCGCCAACTGTTTAGACCAAAGGCAGATTGATTAAGCAAATGGAAATTCAAGAACCTACAGACACTAATGCTTATTTCTGGCTGCACACTGATCATGGCAGCATCTGAAGCAGAGTGTTACCTGCATATGTCCTGGCTGGATGGCGTGATAGAAGTGCGAGAGAAGGAGGACACTGGAGCCGGAGCTGATGCTGACGGAGGACTCCCAGCCTGCAATGACAGACCTCTGGTCAGTGTTCAGGGAAGAGCCAAGGGGACTGTGTGCACTGTCTCCTGAATGGTGACAGGGAGAAACCCTAGAAATGTCTGCTGCTTCCCGCTGCTCAACGAGTAACACATATTAGATCCTTCTAAGCCTTGGCAAAACAAATCAAATATCGCTATTTTTTTCTTATCTGTGGATAAAGTGTAAGAAATGTCTGAGGCTATGGAACACCACTACTAATCTCCTGCAGGTCCAGTGGCCGTTTATTTTCTAAGCATCTAAATTGAGTTAGTTCATATATAAGTCAAGAAATGAAGTACTACAAGGTATCATACAAATGCCAAAGAAATATGAGGCTCCAGGCCTGCTGGCACTGGCTTCCCCAGCACTCCCTCCTAGTTCCCAAGATCAACAAGGCTGGTAGATTTAACAGCTCTCTCCCACCTCACAACCTCATACACAGTGCCAGATGCTCCCTGAGTTCCACAAAACCTCACTGCCCTGCCACAGCTCTTCACACAAAAGGGAGTCCAGACCACGTGACCATGGGGGACACCAATCCATAGCTCAACCAGGGGCTGAGGTAGAGCACAGAATGCTCCCAATAGGTCTAATCTTGAAACTGTAAATTAAGAAAAATAATCAAGAAAATTTAGATTTGAAAGAAAGTACAGCAAGAGGTCATGGGATAGAACAGAGCCTCTGGGGTGGTATATAGTCAAACTTAGAGAAAAAAATCTGGGAAGGAGAGGAAGCACTGCAGTGAGGAGAGAAATGGACAGAGAGAAATAGGGACAGTGAGTGGCACTGAGCTGAGGATGCACCACCACCGCTAGAGGGCCCGAGACTCCCACGCCAGCCTCAGATTCCCCAGGCTCCACAGCCCCATAGACCTATGCGTATTCATAAAAAAGCATTCTTCCCTCCTTAAGACAGTAAGCCTGAGTCAGAATCTGCTCCATGCAACCCCAACAGCCCCAGGAAAACAGTGCCACGAGTCTGTTATCACTGCAAAGGCCATATCACCACCCACCTTCTGCAGGCCCACCTGCATGGCCCTTGGCCCTAACTCCTTGATACAAACGAGCTCCACCCTGGCCCACCATTCCCTGGCTGAGGCCTAGTCCCCACTCTTTCTAAATACCATCCCCAAGGGTGCACTCTCATCCTGGAACTCCACCTTTGGGACCCCCGACCCTTGGTCAACCACCAGACCAGATAGGGCCATTGCCCGGAAACTCCTCCTCCCCCTACCCCTCACAGCAAATGAAGCAGCCTGGAGAGAGCCAGGATGGCACTTGGATTAAGGCACCCATCACATGGCTGCTCCCACTCCCAGTGCAGAGATTCAACAGCACTTTAATGCAAGTCCACCCGAAGAAACAAGATCCAAGAAGCTCTCCTCAGCATGCTTCATGTGTACACTGAGATCACGCTGTGCCACTCCATGAGCACATCTTCGAATTCACCAAAGAATCTACATTTATTTTCTAACTGAATGTGCATATGGGCATGAGGTACACAGTCTTTAAAAGCATTAGAGGTCAAAGTTCTTAGGAATCTTAAGTTTACTTGGACACATTAAAACAGCATCCTTGAAATAACCCTCCCATTACTACCTTTGTCAATATTCTTCCTAAAACAAAATGAGAGACATCTAGGGATGCCTGTGGACACTATGCTGTGACATCCCTTGCATCTTCTAGGCCTGACTGCATAAGCCATTGTCCTTTTTCTCCAACTGCCTTAGACACTGTCCTCTTTCTCCAGCATCCTCCTCTCGGGGCACCCATCACTGGCTCCACCTGCCCCAGAGACAAGCACTCAAGGCCTTTTAGTATCATGGGCTTTACTGTTTATACCACAGGGGAGCAGATTGAGAGGGTATCCATGCTAAGGTCCCCAAACTCCTACAGTCCCCCTGTTCTCTGACATTTAGTCCTAACACTCTTCTGGGACTGAAAGCCTTCCTGTACTTATTGCTCTCTTCTGTTACTTCTGAGGATGACCAGCTCTGTTCAACACACACAGGCAAGGCTGAAATGTCTCATGAAGACCACAGCCTGATCATGGTGTATTGCAGAGAAGTGAGCGTCTTCATCAACTGTCCCCAGGTAGACTTTGAGGAAGAAATACCCAGCAATATCCACATGCTTGCCGCTCATTGCTATGAGGTCACTTCTTCCTCTGTGTTGCTGGGTCAAGCATACTCCCTGGAACTGATGAGGTATTGAAGGAAGCCCCCTTCCTTCAAGGGATGGCAGCAAAGGAAAGTACCTAGTCACCTTCCTCCCTTTTATCTTAGTAAGAGCATGGTCCTCTTGGAACCACGTGTACTTTCCTGTATTCTGAAGGGAAGGCAAACCCTGTTGGGAGGAGGTGGGGTCTTATCTGGAAAATCATGCCCAATCAGGGTCAGTGTCCTGGGAGGAGGCAGGTTTCTGATGGGAAACTAAAGTTCTGAACTCCAGTACTAAACTACAAGTAATCCAAGTCAAAAAGTGTACTCTGGGGTAACGATTCCATCCTTGCATGCCCATGATGAGGAGCAAGGCCTGAAGGTAGGAGGGCAGAGCCTCGTAACAGAACAAAGCCTGGATCAAGGAAGCAGCCATACCAGGCACACACACGTCAGGACATGTGTTCACTTCCCTGTGTGGTTCCCCATGTGTGTGCACTTGTAGCAGATGTCAAGGCCAGCGTGACAGTGACAGCAGACCCAAGGAGGAAGGGAGTTCTGGCAGAGCTGGGGAGATTCTGCCCTGCTCAGTTTTACTTAGGAAACAGGAAACAGCCTTGGCATCCTCTGCCTACATTTCTGCTCTCATTTCACCCTTTCCGATCTTATGAAAACATTACAGGATACTCTCAGCAGAAATGTCCGATGCTCATCAAGCCTCCCAATGACAGAGAAGAGTCTCTCTTCTTATTAGATCATAGAATTTCAAGAAAAAATTTAAAATCTACTTATTGTTATTTTACATAAATATAAACTTCAACAAATGCTAACTCCTCCAATAAAAGCAAGAAAACCAGTGAGATTTGTGGGGTCATCACAGCTCCCAGAAGAGGCTCCTTCTGTCACTATCTAAAGGACAGCAAACATTTCAAAGGTCAGAACCAATCCATAGGCAGAATGGTCAAGAAAACAATTTTAAAGAGCTTTATTTGTTGCTGCTATAGAGCTGAGAGAAATCTATCAACCAACAAAGACCTAAAAGACTGGCCTGATCAACAACAAAACGAAGCTGACAGCTTCAAATATGGTTCCATGGTCAGATTCTGGAAGCCAGTGTAATCAAAGGCCAGCAATCACCTCTTAGGAGCTCTGCAGGACAGAACCTTACTAGATGGGACAGAACCTCACTAGATGGGACAGGACCAGCTGTCCTGCTCTTTCTGAAAGCAGCAGGCAGTGTGGCACGCGGGAGCTGGGGGCAGTACTAGCTCCGGAGAACACCTACACTCTCCTCTCCATAGGATCAGACCACACACGACTCAACAATTACTAATAAAAGTGCAAATGTTCATCATGCAAAAATCCAAATGTGTCAAGAAAACTTAGGCCCTCTGTTCCTGAAGTTCTTTGCGGGTTGCCAAATGACAGACTTTCCAGTCATGAAAAGGAATATAAAGCAATCTCACTACAAAAGAAAATTCTTGTAAAAATCCTCCCTTCTTCAGATGTTGTAATTAATTATGCCAAAACAAACCTCTGGATTTCTATCCAAGCCTAAATCCCAGTTTATTTTATTTCTTAGAAATGATAAATACTTTCCGACAATTTGTTTTGCTACATTCAAGTCTCTTAGTGGCTGGCTTTGTTATCAAATTCACCATTTTAAATGATTTTAACAAGGTTGCCAAAGAACATACGGGGAAAAAAAACCTTTCCATATATCCTTGGCAGAAACTGGCATTCCCCTTTTCTCAGTTCCCTTCTGAGAGCGCCTGCTGTCGCTGCAGCAGCTATGGCAGTGTGCTTACCCAGTTGATATCGCACACATCCTTCTCACTGCAGGACACCAGCGCGCCTTCCTTGGCCTCTGGCGCCTTCTGCCAGCTTACTGCCCAGCCTCCTCTATTACCCACGCCCCTCATTTTCTGTGCAACCCCCAACTGGGCCTCCTTTTCACTCATCAGCTAAGTTACTTTTAAACATTTGGGTCTCAGTCCCCTAACAAAAGCACATTTGCCCATCTGATTTCTCTCAAAAGGGAGAGGGCCACAGGAATTATCTGTTTGAGTGAGCTTGTTTTTAGGCAAGGAGGAACGTGAAGACGGGCTGGATAAGGATGGTTAAGAGGCCAGAAGAGCTCATGTTTACAACTGATCACAAATTACAGTACTGCAAATCAATGACTTAACAGAAACAATGGGAAAAGATGCACAGATGGCTCTCAAAACATGAGAAGATGCTTCACTTCTCTCACAGTGAGAAATATAAATTAAAACTACAATGAGATACCATTATCAGCCAAGAAAATTAATCAAATAATATGTGTTGGCAGAAGTGTTGGGAAGCAGGTATGCTTATACATTGCTGGTGGGAGAGCAAATGGTAAACCTCCACAGGATGACAACTGCCCTCAGGATGACAAAGGCACATATACTTTGTCTCGGCAATTCTTTTAGGAATTCATCCTCACACACCTGCGGGAAGAGGTTTGTACACTGCACTAGTTTGTGACAGCAAAGGGCTGGAATCACCCTAAATGCCCATCACCTTGGAGCTGAGGCAACACTGTTCCACCTACAGAAAGAAATATCAGCAGTCGTTAAAAAAATGGGAAAAGTTCTCATTATGTCCAGTAATGAACACACAAAGTGAAACAAGCAGAGAGAGGCACCACTGCCATCTGTGCTGGTGCTGCACAGACTACCCAGGAGGGAGACCAGAGAACCTGGATGGAGGGACATGGACTTGTCACAGAGACCCACAAAACCGTAATGCCACTTTACACTGAGCAACATTTCCCAAACAGAAATTCATTCTTAAAATAACATGTGATTGATGATTTAAAAAAGTAAAACAAAACTGCAGAAGCACAACCAACTGCAACAACTTTCCGACTTTGGGATGACAGGTAAAGAAATCAATGTAGGGGGTGATGACCTATGTTTTTAAAAGTACAATAAAATAGAATATGTCAGAGTGCATCTGACATAAAAAGGATAAAGTCTTTTTAGGTAATTTTGTCTCTCAGATGTGTATGTAAAAGTGAACTGGGTTTCAATATAAAAGCTACTTCTTACTTTGGATCATGGTCAAAGTCACTTGACATGGTCAAGTCACTGCCTGAGTGTATTTCTACAAAGAAAATAAAAATTATCAAAAAAAAAATAAAAGAAGATGGCTAAATCAAGAGATCATGTTGGCTGTTGGCCCAGAGGCTCTAGAAGCAAATGGCTCTTACAGATCTCTAGAAAGGTTTTCCTCTACATGGAAAGCATTTGCCACCCATGTAAGAGGTGTGTTGCTATGTAAACAAAACTTAGTGGCTTAAAACTACACAAATGTATCACTTCACAGTTCCCATGGACTAGGAGTTTACATGCGCATGCTGAGACTCTGCTCTGGTCAGTCTCCCTCCTTCCTGGAGGCCTCAGGAGGACTGCGTTTACACATTCTCTCAGGTTGTTGGCAGAACACAGCTCCCTGAAGCTTGAGGACTGAGGGCCACTCTGCTGGCTGACTCCACCTGGGGCGGGCCACATGCATCTGCAGTCACATGACCCCTCCCATCTTCAAAGCCCACTTGCACTATCAATCTCTCTGACTTCCCTTTCTGCCACCAGTCAGAGAACATTCTCTGCTTTTTAAGCACTTGTGGGATTCCATTGGGCCTGTATTTATAACCCCAAATAATCTCCCTTATTTTAAGGTCAACTGTGCCACACAACACAACATGATCATAGGAGTAATAATAGCAATGCATTCCCAGGTTCCAGGCAATTGTGGGGACATTTTTGGGGGCCATTTTAGAAATCCTGCTCACCAGATCACTTTTTTATTTGTGCTTCCTGCTCATGCGATTGCTAGCGGTTACTGCCCTCCCACTTCCAAACTAAGAGATAGGGATCTGCTCCTAACGGCCAACTCAGCAGGCCTGACTTCATACCACAGAGCCAGATAAACTCACTTGGTATTTACATACTGCAATGTGCAGACTGAGATTACATCTTAACAAACTTTCTGCTTAGCACAGAAGTTACTCTGTCAAACCAATGCTTCATTATGAGTAACTCTGCTTTCGATAAATACCCAGTTGTATTCAACTTCAAAAATGAGCCACAATTAAAAGAAAAGAGGCCATTCTGTGGCTTTTCTGTGGCTTGCTCTGATAAATACATGTTGACTCTTATGAAGGGCTGTGCCAAGAACAAGCTTTCACAAAGGCAATTAATTAAAAAAGTAAGTATATACAATATACTTACAGAAGCATGTACAATGAAAAACTACTGAATGCTAAAATGATTTCCATTATAAATGACTCTCATTAGCATTGCTTATGCCAAGTAGCATTAACATAGAATTCTTTTCTATAGTGGCCTTTTAAAGGGAGTCAGAATTACTTGAGTAGCAATAAATCCCCAGAACAATGAGGGGCATATATTACAGCACTGGTGGAGGGGACAGAAGGCCACAGCTGAAGGGACTTTTTCAGGACTGTCTTCCTCCATGCTACAGTTGAGGATCTTGCAAATACAATTTGTTTTCAATAAATTACATTGAAGACAATGATTTCTGAGCAAAGGTGGCTTCACAGTCCCAGAAACTAAAGATGTAACCATATAAAAATCCAAAATCACCAGAAATAACATGGTGAAAGGGGCTGTGTTTGTGAGTTACTTACCACTCACAAGGACCCTTTAATACTGTTGATTTCCTTTAAATATTGAACTTTTCAAATATAGTCGAAATACATTTTCATTGCCAAGAAGCAATAAAATATTTCCTCTGAGAGAATTCTGGAGCAGTGGCCAAAGCACTGGCTTTTGACCGCAAAGTCTTCCCTCTGTGTTCTGGGGCCAGTCCACTGAGCACACTACCGAGCAGGAGTTTAATCATTTAAAAAATGAAGTCAACAATCTACAGGGCTGCTACCAGGATCAAATAAAGTCAGGGGAGATGCAGAAACGCAGCACACACCACTCTAGGCACACCTCCAGTGTGGAACAAGACTTCCGTGTGACTACCACTCTTGACTCTTGATGACCTAGAGAGTAAACCTGCAGGTCTCATATCTGCTACAAAAGGCCTCATTCCAACCAAGGTAACCACCGTCTACCCACCTGGGAAGAAAACAGCTTCTGCTCAGGCTACTCATCTGGCCAGCCCTGGCCCAAGATGCACAGAACTCTAAGAGCAAACCCCGAGCCGCAGAGTATACTACTGACAGAAACATGGCAGGCAGGAAAAATGACCCTCACTTCCTCTCGGCCTAGGTCCTCCTTTCCCGGCAACCGGTGACCTTTCCCACCCCTCCTCCTCCTACCAGGAACACTCCCACATCCCAACCCAGCATGATGGCCCCTCCTCAGATTTCTCCTCAGAAAGGGCTTTTCATCCCTGTTATCATATCCTCGTACCCTATTCATTTCTTTCATTACACCTATCAAGGTTTATGAGAAGATGTTACTGGGATATGTTAACTTAGAAGCTGTTGCTGATTGGTCTGGTACACAGTAGGTGTTTAGGGAACATTTGCTCAATGAACTAAGTAGCTACCCTCTAGAGAGACTGTGCCTCTACAGCAGAGATTCTCAAACTTGTTGGCCACAGGACCTCCTTACACTCTTAAAAATTACTGAGGCCCCCACAAACAGCTTTTGTTTACACAGGTTCCGTCTCTCCATCTTTGCTATATTAGAACATCTTAAAACACAGGAACATATTCCACCAGCTAAGGAAGATGCTATCCTGCATGTTGCTTAGCTTCTGGAAACTCCGCTGTACACTTGTGGAAGAATGAGAGTGAAAAATGCAAATAATCTTGGTATTATTGGGAAACTGTTTTAAACCTGCCCCTCTTCCACCTTCAGGAGACTGAACCAAACTTCAGCCAAAAACTAAACTGTAACCAGTCAGATGAAAAAATACTGCAAAGACAGTCGGTTAAATTTTGCAAAAGGGGAGCTGAACGGAAACACTGCCTCAGTGCTGTCAGGATTCGAGTGAGGCTCAGTGGTGCTGAGGCCACCTGATGCCATGCAACTCCTCCAATTCATCCTTTGTTTTTGTCACTTAGGAATAAAGTATCCTGTTTTGGGACAGGTGTTTTCTTCAGAATAAATTAAGAAAGCACATTTTGCCTTATTTGTAACCCATAAGTTTTGAGTAACCTGAGCGTGTCAACTCTGCATTCAGAAACAGAAAGAAGCAAACCCTGGTCTTGACAATCACATCCAGGTCTGCCCTCGCATAATAAAAGTGGGTCAGCAAGAATTCCTTGTAAGGAATGTCCATCTGATATGTGACATTCTGCTGTATCTCATCCCTGTCTAATGGCAACAATAACCAGAAAATATTCAGGAGGCCTAGGAGGGTTAGTGCTCAAATTCATTGAGATGTACTTGCCAAGCAATAGAGCAATCATTTTAATTGCTCATTAAACATGTCCAGTCTGATTCTACCCAGGAATATTTCATTAACAAGAGGTACATATCACAGTCTGCAAGGCCCCAGCCTTGGGCAACTGCTAGAGCCTACACAGCCAGGCTGGCTGGGGGGCTGGCGGAGAGATACCCGTGCTATGGGCTTCCACTGCCTTCTCCCTGGGGTAAGTGCTGCCAATCATGAACTTGCTCAAGAAATTGTGTCACCTGGACCAAGTCTGATTCCCACGGTTGAATGAGAAGGCTTCCCTGGGGATAAAATAACATTGTGTCTATGTACTGCCCTTTTTGCACCACAATCTTCCTCTGAGAGGCATCAAGAGAGGCTCCAAAAAGTCCAGCCCCTATGATTAGCCTAGCCTAGGCCAACTCCTGGTATTAAAGAAATTCCAGCTGAATAGAGTGGGTTTAAGCCTCCTCTACGAATTTCAATCGGCCTCTATAGGATTTTAGGGCAATGTACTCACATGAACAGCCACAGTCAACACAATCTTGTGGTTACAGGCACCTGCAATAGTGTGCCATGAGAGCCATCACCCCCAGCCACTGAAGATGCCTTTCATTGTCCACCTAAAGTACTGGACTTTCCAAGCAGGTGACAAATGATCTTTCTACTACAGTTTAACCTCATCCTGGTTGGCTCCTTTCCACCTCTCACATCTGCTTTACATGTCCTCTCCTGAGCCACATCTTCTCTGAGCAGTCCTTCAACTTGGGTTCCCTGTAATTCTCTACCTAAGCTCCTTACTGTTCCCTTTGTAGGAATTCTCTCCATCCGTGGTATCGTATAGAGGTCTGCGTACTTCCCTCTGCTGTTTGGTTCAGCATTCAAAGCACAATTTCTGGCACACAGTTAGGTGCTGGACAAAATCTTAATGTGTGCAATCCACGTAAACTCTGCACGGCCTCCTTGTCTCCATGTTAGAGATGAGACGTATTGTCAAATGGTAAGACAGCCTGCAGGTGGGGGCAGTGGTGGCACAGGACACAACGTCCTGAACAGGCAGTCACCTCACGTCACCTGAGTCCACCCTGAGGCCATGCCCACTACACTGTGCATCACCCCTGCCAGCCATGCTCTATGGCTTCCAGGTACCCCGAGACAATGGCCCCTTGACAGGCAGAGGCTCACAGCAGAGATGTAAAGTTGGCTTGCCCCATCCCCACCCCTCCCTTCTCTCTACCACACAGCCTCCTGAATACCCGTCTGTCAGAGCTCTATCTCACAAAGGGCTGTCACAATGAGTTTAGGTGATATAATGAAGAACATGTTTTTTAGTAGTTATAGTTTCACATTAAAAAGTTAACCAATCAAAATCTGGAGGAGGGGCTTCAAGATGGCTGACTAGAGGCATCTGGTACTTACCTCCTCTACAAAGAAGAACCAAAATAGCCAGGAAGAATCAGACTTCGAATAGATCATCTAAGAGAGAACACGAATTCAACAGAGAAGTGACAGAAAACACCTAGAGCAGGCAAGGAGAGGGCAGTCAGGCAAGGCAGCCAAGAGGTTCCCCAGTGTGGGGAAAGGGGAAGCGAGTGATCCCCAGCGGTCCACATTCCCACCATGTACTTCTGCAATTCCAGCCATGACAGAGCCCTAGACCCTCACAGGCCTTGAGGCTAACAGAGGGAGCTGCCTGGAGGTGGCTAGAAGGCATTGCTCCAGGGAGGGAGCTCGTGATGAGTCCCACACACCCCTGGAGTCCAAGGCAGCTACAAGAAGACACCATACTGAGAGCCCAGTCCTCAGGAGACTGCATCCTGCTGGGGGCCCAACAGTCCCTGCTTCTCCACATCCCTAGAACCCCACTGACATTCCTCACCACAGCCACTGCAGCAGCTAGCTGCTGCTGCCAGGGATGAAGTGCAAACCATTTGGCAAAGATCCTGCTGCTCCAAGCAGTAAAGCCACTGCACGTCTTCACAAGCGCCAAGGACAAAGTGAGCAAAGTGTGCACTCCCTAGCCACTGGCATACCTACTGCCACTGAAAGCAACCCCACTCTCCCCAGTAGTAGGGCTGCAGTATAGCCACTGCTGCCTCCACCGGAGCATTCTGCCACGGCCTTGGAATCACCCAACCCCTTCCCAAGACTGCTAGAGCCTGAATGCATCCCTGGCGGGGCTGAAGTATGTCCTACCCAGTTCCTGAGTAAACCATCCTGGGGCCTGGGGACTGCACAGCCCATTCCACCACTATTGGAACCTGAGCATACTGCCTGGGCATCTGAGGTCAGGCCCACCCAACCTGCCATTACCGCCACATCTAGCACCCAATTGCGTACACATTTGGGCCTGAAGACTGGTTCACCCAGCCCATCACAGCCACTGCCGACATCAGTGCAAACTGCTTGGGAGCCAGAGGGTTGTCCTGCCACTGCTGCTGCCATCACCCATATCATGCCTGCTGCCCAGAAGCCCAAGAATTCACCCACCCACCCAGCTCACCACTGCCACTACCAGCATTTGAGCAAGCCACATGGAGGCCCCCCAAAAATAACCCACCTGACCCGCTAACACTGGTGCCAGCATATACTGCACTGAGGCCCAAGGGCAGGCATACTCACCCCACTACTGCCACCACTGGGACCAAGGACAGGCCAACCTGGTATCCCTGTCCCCAGCAAAACTTCACTACAGCCTCCACCATACCCTAAGATACTGAGGAAATCACAGACACCACTAACATGATTTATAGCCAAAGAAATCATACAGAGACTATACTACTGCACACAATGAGAATCAAAGCTAAAGTGCCCTGCACAACCAACACCACAGACACACCCTCAGGAAAAACTCCTCTCCTACAACAGCAAATTAAGAAAACTAGAAGAGACTGCACCAGACGTGCAGAGATTAACATAAGGACACAAGAAATGAAAAATCAAGGAAATATGACACCCACAAAGGAACCCAATAATTCTCCAGCAATAGATTCCAATCAAAAAGAAATTTATGAAATCCCAAAAAAGAATTCAAAATAATGATATTAAAACTCAGTGAACACTGGGCATGGTGGCTTTCACCTTTAATCCCAGTACTTTGGGAGCCCCAGGCAGGAGGACTGCTTGAGGCTAGGCGTTCGAGACCAATCTGAGCAACATAGTGAGACCTCATCTCTATAAAAAATAAAAATAAAAATTAGCTGGGCATGGTGATGTGTGCCTGTAGGCCCAGCTACTCAGGAGGCTGAGGTGGGAGGATTGCTTGAGCACAGGAGTTGGAAGCTGCAGTTAGCTATGATCGCACCACTATACTCCTGCCTGGGCAACAGAGCAAGATCAGGAAGCTCAGTGAGATACACAGGAATACAGACAAACAATACAAAGAAATGAGAAATGCAATTCAGGATATGAATGAAACATTTTCCAAAAATACATTATAAAAAAAAAACAAACAAATTCTGGAACTGAAAAATTCATTACATGAAATACAAAATACACTTGAAATATTCAACAAATAGAATAGATCAAGTAGAAGAAATAATTTCAGAACTTGAAGACAGGTCTTTTGAAATAATCCAGTAAGACAAAAAAATTTAAAAAAGGAATAGAAAAGAAAGAACAAAGCATACATGACATACGGGACACCATGAAATGACCAAATATTCAAATTTTCAGTGTCTCAGAAGAAAAACAGAAAACAAAAAAGATGGAATATCTAACAAAATAATAGCTGCAAACTTCCCAAGTCCTGCAAAAGATTTAGACATCTAGATATAAGAAGCTCAGAGATATCCAAATATAATTCAAGGTCTCCTCCACAGCACATTATATAGTCAAACAGTCAAAAGTCAAAGACAAATAGAGAAGCCTAAAAATAGCAAGAAAAAAGCATCTAGTCTTTTATAAGTGGACCCCCATCGAACCAACAGCAGACTTGTCAGCAGAAGCCTTACAGGCCAGGAGAGAATGGGATGATATATTCAAAGTGCTAAAAGAAAAAAAAAAAAAGGCCAGTCAAAGATACTATACCCAGCCAAGTATTTCTTCTCATTTTTTATCACTCATAAATGAGAAGAAATAAAGTCCTTCCCAGACAAGCAAAAGCTGAGGGAATTCACCACCAGACTGGTCCTATAAGAAATGCTTAAGGGAATCCTACACATGGAAGCACAAGGACAGTATTTGCCATCATGAAAACATACCAAAGTATAAAACCTACTGGTAGAGCAAACACACAAATAAGGAAGAGAAAGGACTCAAATGTTACCACTACAGAAACCCACCAAACCACAATGATAAACAATAAGAAAGAAGGAAACAAAGGATATACAAAACCAGAAATTATTAAATAAAGTGACAGGAATAAGCCCTCACATATTAATAGTAACCCTGAATGTAAATGAATTAAACTTTCCACTTGAAAGATAAAGACTGGCTGAATGGATTTAAAAAAACATTACTCAACTATATGCTGTGTACAAGAAGCTCATCGCACCTGTGCAGATACATATAGACTGAAAGTACAGGGATGAAAAAGATATTCCATGCAAATAAAAACCAAAAGCAAGCAGGACTAGCTATACCTATATCAGATAAAACAGACTTTAAGTCAAAAACAGTAAAAGACAAAGAGAGTCATTATATAGTAACAAAGGGATTAATTCATCAAGAGGCTATAACACTTCTACATACATCTGCACCCTACACCAGAGCACCCAGATGTATAAAGCAAATATTATTAAATCTAAAGGGAGAGACAGACTTCAATACAATAATAGCTGGGGACTTCAACACCCCATCATTAGACAGATCATCTAGGCAGAAAATGAACAAACATTACATTTAAACTGCATGTTAGGACAGTGGACTTAACAGACAGTTACAGAATGTTTCATCCAACAACTACAGAATACACATTTCTCAGCACACACCATTCTTCAGGATAGGCCGCATGTTAGGACACAAAACAAGTCTCAATGAAGTTTTTAAAAATTGAAATCATGTCAAGTATCTTTCTCAGACCACAATGTTTAAAACTAGAAATCAATTAGAAACTGTACAATTACATGGAAATTAAACAACATGCTCCTCAATGACCACTGGGTGAAGGAAGAAATTGAGGAGAAAACATAAAAATGCCTTAAATAAAAATCGAAATACAACCTACCAAAACCTATGGGATAGAGCAAAAGCATTGCTAACAGGGAAGTCCATAGCAATAAACACCTACATCAAAAGAGTAGAAAGATTTCAAACAAACAATTGAAGGATGCACCTCAAGGATCTAGAAATCCAAGAAAAAACCAAATCCAAAATTAGTAAAAGAAAAGAAATAATAAACATTAGAGGAGAACTAAATAGGAGCTAAAAAAACAAAACAAAAAAAAACCCAAAAGGATCAATGAAACAAAAAATTAATTTTTTGAAAAACTAAAATTGATAGACTAGCTACATTAACCAAGAAAAAAAGACAGAAGACCTAAATAAAATCTGAAATGAAAAAGGAGACATTACAAATGTTAACACAGAAATACAAAAGATCATCAGAGACTATTATGAACTATATGCTATCAAACTGGAAAACCTAGAGGAAATGGATAAACATATAACCTACCATGACTGATCAGAAAGAAACAGAAAACTTGGACAGATCAATAAGAAGTAATGAGATTTAAAGAGTAATAAAAAGTCTCCTAACAACGAAAGGTCCAGGATTGGATGACTTCACTGCCAAATTCTACCAAACTTTCAAAGAAGAACAATTCTTCTCTATTCCAAAAAATTGAAGAAGAGAGAATTCTCCTTAACTCATTCTACTAGACCAGCATTATGCTGACACCAAAACCAGACAAGGACACAACAAAAAATAAAACTACAGGCCAATATCCCTGATAGGCATAGATGCAAAAAATCCTTAACAAAATACTAGTAAAGCAAATCCAATTGCACATCAAAAAGACAGTACACGATTAAGGGAATTTATCCCAAGGATGCAAGGGTCTTTCATCACATGCAAATCAATAAATGTGACACATCATGTAAACAGAATGAAGGATAAAACCATATGATCATCTCAATAGAAGCAGAAAAGGCATTTGGTAAAATTCAACATTCCTTCATGATAAAAATTCTCAACAAACTAGGCAAGGAAAGAAATACTACAATATTAATAAAGGCCATATATGACAAACCCACAGCTAACATAAATCTGAATGGGGGAAAAGTGAAAGAAAGCTTTCCCTGTAAGAACTGGAACAAGACAAGAATGCCCGCTGATATGATTTGGCTGTGTCCCCACCCAAATCTCATCTTCAATTGTGGCTCCCATAATTCCCACATGTTGTGGGAGGGACTCAGTGGGAGATAATTGAATCATAGGCGCAGTTTCCCCCATACTGTTCTTGTGGTAGTGAATAAGTCTCATGAGATCTGATTTTGTAAGGGAAGCCCCTTTCACTTGGTTCTCATTTCTCCCTTGTCTGCCGCCATGTAAGTAAGAGATGCCTTTCATCTTCCCCCATGATTGTGAGGCCTCCCCAGCCACATGGAACTGTGAGTCCATTAAACCTCTTTTACTTTAAAAATTATCCAGTCTTGGGTATGTCCTTATCAGCAGTGGGAAAACAGACTAATACAGTAAATTGGTACCAGTAAGTGGGGTGCTGCTATGTAAAGATACCTGAAAATGTGGAAGCGACTTTGGATCTGGGTAACAGGCAGAGGCTGGAATGGTTTGGAGGGCTCAGAAGAAGACAGGAAAATGTGGGCTAGTGTGGAACTTCCTAGACATTTGTTGAATGGCTTTCACCAAAATGCTGATCATGATATGGACAATGAAATCCAGGCTGAGGTGGTCTCAGATGGAGATGAGAAACTTGTTGCGAACTGGAGTAAAGGTGACTCTTGCTATGTTTCAGCAAAGAGACTGGCAGCATTTTGCCCCTGATGTGTGGAACTTTGAACTTGAGGGAGATGATTTAGGGTATCTGGCTGAAGAAACTTCTAAGCACCAAAGCATTCAGGAAGGGACTTGGGTGCTGTTAAAAACATTCAGTTTTAAAAAGTTTTAAAAGCATTCTCAGAGAAACAGAAAATAAAAGCAGAAAATTTGTGGCCTCCTGATGCCATAGAAAAGAAAAACCCATTTTCTGAGGAGAAATTCAAGCTGGGTGTGGAAATTTGTGTAAGTAACGAACAGCCAAATGTTGATCACCAACTCAATGGGGGAAAATGTCTCAAGGGCATGTCAGAGATCTTTGCCGGCAGCCCCTCCCATCATAGGCCCAGAGGCCTAGGAGGAAAACAAATGGTTTCAAGGGCTGGGCCCAGGGCCCCCTTGCTGTGTGCAGCCTAGAGACTCCGTGCCCTGCATCCCAGCCACTCTAACCAAAGGCTACAAGCAGCCAGGGTATAGTTCAGGTCATGGCTTCAGAGGGTGCAAGCCCCAAGCCTTGGCAGCTTCCATGTGGTGTTGAGCCTGCGGGTACACAAATGTCAAGAATTGAGATTTGGGAACCTCCACCTAGATTTCAGAGAATGTATAGAAATGCCTGGATGTTCAGGCACTGGTATGCTGCAAGGATGGAGCCCTCATGGAGAACCTCTGCTAGGGCAGTGTGAAAGGGAAATGTGGGTTGCAAGCCCCCACACAGAGTCCCCACTGGGGCACTGCCTAGTGGAGCTGTGAGAAGAGGGCCACCATCCTCCCAACTCCAGAATGGTATATCTACTAACAGCTTGCACCGTGCACCTGGAAAAGCTACAGACACTCAATGCCAGCTTGTGAAAGCAGCCAGAAGGAGGGCTATACCCTGTAAAGCTACAGGGACAGAGCTGCCAAAGGCCGTGGGAGCCCACCTTTTGCATTAGCATGACCTGGATGTGAGACATGGAGTCAAAGGAGATCACTTTGGAGCTTTAAGAATGGACTGACCCATTAGATTGTGGACTTACATGGGGCCTTTAGCCCCTTTGTTTTGGCCAGTTTCTCCCATTTGGAATGAGTATATTTATCCAGTGCCTGTGCCCCCATTGTATCTAGAAAGTAACTAACTTGATTTTGATTTTACAGGCTCACAGGTGGAAGGGAGTTGCCTTATCTGAGATGAGACTTTGGACTGTGGACTTTTGAGTTAATGCTGAAATGAGTTAAGACTTTGGGGGACTGTTGGGAAGGCATGGTTGGTTTTGAAATGTGAGGACATGAGATTTGGGAGGGGCCAAGGGTGGAATTATATGGTTTGGCTGTGTCCCCACCAAATCTCATTTTGAATTGTAGCTCCCATAATTCCCATGTGTCGTGGGAGGGACCCAGTGGGGGATAACGGAATCACAGGGGCGGTTTCCCCCATACTGTTCTTGTGGTAGTGAATAAATCTCATGAGATCTGATGGTTTTATAAGGGGAAACCTCTTTCGCTTGGTTCTCATTTCTCCCTTGTCTGCTGCCATGTAAGACAGGCCTTTCGCCTTCTGCCATGATTGTGAGGCCTCCCCAGCCACATGGAACTGTGAGTTCATTAAACCTCTTTTTCTTTAAAAATTACCCAGTCTCAGGTATGTGTTTATCAGCAGCGTGAAAACAGACTAATACACCCACTTTCACCACTCCTGTTCAACACAGTACTGGAAGTCCTAGTTAGAGCAATCAGGCAAGAGAAAGAAATAAAAGGCATTCAAATTGGAAAAAAGTAAGTTAATCTGTCCCTTTTTGCAGATGATATGATTTTATACCTAGAAAAACCTAAAGGCTTCATTAGAAAACTTAGATATGATAAATTCGGAAAAGTTATAGGATACAAAAATAAACATACAAAAATCGGTAGTGTTTCTATATACCAATAATGAACTAGTGGAGAAAGAAATCAAAAAGGCAATCCCACTTAAAATAGCTATACGAAATAAAATACCTAGAAATAAATTTAATCAAAGAGGTGAAAGCCGTTGCAAGGAAAACTACAAAACACTGATGAAAGAAGCTGAAGAGGACACGAACAAATTGCAAGACATCCCACGTCCACGGATCAAAAAAATCAGTGTCATTAAAATGACCATACTATCCAAAGCAATCTACAGATTCAATGCAATCGCTATCAAAATGTCAATGTCATTTTACACAGAAACAGAAAAAAACAATCCTAAAACCATATGGAACCAAAAAAGAGCACAAATAGCCAAAACAATCCTAATAAAAACAAACAAAGCTGAAGGGATCACACTGCCTGACTTCAAAGGATATTACACAAGGCTACAAAAACCAAAATAAGCATGGTGTTGTTATAAAAACAGATACAGGCCAGGAGTGGTGGCTCACACCTACAATCCCAGCACTTTGGGAGGCCAAGGCAGGTGGATCACCTGACATCAGGAGTTCAAGACCAGCCTGGCCAACTTGGTGAAACCCCATCACTACTAAAAATACAAAAATTAGCCAGGCTTGGTGGTATGCACCTGTAATCTCAGCTATCAGGGGGCTGAGGCAGGGAGAATTGCTTGAACCCAGGAGGCAGAGGTTGCAGTGAGCCTAGATAGTGCCACTGCACTCCAGCCTGGTCGACAGAGCAAGACTATCTCAAAAAACAAACAATAACAACAAAACAAACCCAGACACACAGAACAATATAACAAAATCAACAACACAGAAATAAATCCACGTATTTACTGCAAACTGATTTTCAACAAAGGTACCAAAAACATGCGTTAGGGAAAGGACACCCTCTCAATAAATGGTGCTGGGAAAATTAGAGATCCATACGCAGATGAATGAAACTGAAGCCCTGTCATTGCATACAAAAATCAACTCAAGATGGACTAAACACTCAAACATAAGACCTGAAACTATATAACTATTAGAAGAAAATACAAGGATTACACTTCAAGACATTGATCTAGGCAATGATTTTATGGCTAAGACCCCAAAGCATAGGCAACAAAACCAAAAACCGACAAAAGGGACTATATTAAACTGAAAAGCTTCTGCACGGCATAGGAAACAATCAACAGAGTGAAGACATAACCTGTTGAATGGGAGAAAATATGTGAAAACTACGCATCGAACAAGGAACTAACATACAGAATATGTAAGAAACTCAAACAACATTAAAAACACAAACAATCCCATTAAAAAGTGGGCAAAGGACATGACCAGACATTTCTCAAAAAAAGACATATAAATGACCAACAGCTGCATGAAAAACTGCTCAGCATCCCTAATCATCAGGGAATAAGAGATGTTGGTGAGGATGCAGAGAAAAGGGAACTCTTATGTATTGTTGGTGGGAATGCAAATTAGTACAACCAGTATGAAAAACAGTATGGGAATTCCTCAAAAAACTAAAAATAGAACTACTATATAATCCAGCAATCTCACTACAAAGTATTTCCCCAGAGGAAAACAAATTAGTATTATCAAAGAGATATCTATACTCCCATGTTTATTGTAGCACTGTTCGCAAAAGATATGCAATCAGCCTAAGTGTCCACATCAATGGACAAACAGGTAAAGAATTCGTGACACATATACACAATGAAATACTATTCAGCCACACAAAAAGAATGAAATCATGTCATCTGCAGCAACATGGATGGAGGTCATTATGTTAAGTGAAATAAGCCAGACACAGAAAGACAAATATTACATGTTCTCACTCACATGTGGGAGCTAAAAAAATTTGATCTCATGGATGTAGAAAGTAGAATTATAGGTACCAGAGGCTGGGAAGGGTGTGCATGGAGGCAGGAGTGGGGGATAAAGAGAGATTGGTTAATGGGTACAAAAATACAGTTAGATAGTCACAATAAGTTCTAATGTTCAATAACAACAGAGTAGGGTGACTACAGTTAACAATATATTATATCCTTCAAAATAACTAGAAGAGAGGTTTAAAATGTTTCCGACACATAGATATGATAAATATTCACAGTGAGGGACACCCCAAATACCCTGACTTGATCATTACATAGTCTATGCATGTAACAAAATATCAGAGGTACCCCATAAATGTGTACAAATAAACTAAAAAAAGAAAACCAATCAAATGTGATTTCAGATACTACACAATGATATAAAACTTTGAGTTTGTTCTTTAGAAAATGATTAAGCAAACAGCAGCAAGGGACGTACATAGGGTGAGGACTGAGTGTGGATGGGGCATCTGGGGAACATCCTCCAGGATGGCTCAGTGGGCCCACATGGTCAAGGACCCTGCAGTGAGGTGAAGGTCTGGGCAAGATGCATGGGAGTTTCATGGGGGCTGCATTCCAGTGCCCATCTTTGTATAAAGCATGTCACCTGTGGGACTCAAACGGCCTCAAACTTCTCCAAGCACCCAGTCAATTAAACAGATTTTTTCCCAAAGGGGGACATTCTGCTGCTTCTAAAAATATAAGATTTTCTACACACTGCTATCATTACAAACTGTGATAGGTGCTATGAAGAAAAAGAATAACAAAACCCAAATGGGTGATAAAATTTAGACTAAGGGGAGGGTGTCAAGGGTAAGTGCCTCTAAAGAAGCTAAGAACTGAAAGAGAAATGAGTTAGGAATTTTAGCCATTCATGCAAAAAAGGGGTAAGATTGGGAGGGGCCTCTCGGATAGAACAGCATTTGCAAAGGTGCGCAGGTAGGAATTTGGCTTGTTTGAAAATCGTCAAGGTAGTCACCATACCTAGATCATCATGACCAAGGGGATATTGCACAGGATCAGGTTCCAAGTGGCCAGGCCCAGGTCACCTTAGATATGACAGCTCAAGGTAGTGTAATCAGAAACACTGAAGAATTGAAAAGAGAAGCATTAGGATTCTACTTACTGGCTGCTGGGTGCTAGATGGTCTGGGATAGATTCTTGAGAAGCTACTGCAGGAGTTTAGGAGGCCTGGGCCTGGGAGGTGGCTGGGATGATGAAGAGGAATGAACAATGGGCTGGGTATCAAGTGTCTAGCAGAACAGCATGCAAACATTGACTCAACATGTACTGACAACCTCCAGGGCTCCATCCCATCACTGGCTCTGCAGATTTAGGGGTAAACAAAGCATGGATCTACACTCATGGAGGTTACATGTGGGGTGAAGGTGCAATGGAAAAAATTCATGAAAACCCAGGCAGAGATAAGTGCGATCTTGAAAAATAAAAGGAAAAGGTCACTTTGGACCCCTTAGGACGTTAATTGGAGGTGACCAATTTGGTAACAGAGGCTCAACAAATGATGTCCATTAACATTGTACTATCAATACAAAGTAAGTATTGGGTGAAGACTTTGCCATTGTAATTACTTAAATATTCCAATATGCTTCTTCTATTAACTCCTTAAGGGGATCAAATCCAGCTGCCCATTTTGAAGACAGGCAAGCCACCACAGACCTAGCAGCCTCATGAACATCCCATCCAACCTACCTGCTTCCTTCTTTGAAAATGGAGCCTGGTTTTTAAAGTCAATATGCTTCCAATACACACTGAGACACTTTGTAACAAAATCTAGATGGAATACTAGGAGGCATGATTAAAGGTTTATTTTTTACCTCTTTCCAACCTCTAAATTTATGCCAGCAAGAGGTGAACTGTAGAAGCATAAAGCAGACTGCAGTGACTGGCTAATGTGCTGACCCCAGCTGGGGTCTAAAAGTCAGCAGAAAAAGTCTCCTGACAGAGACAACGGGGATTTCAGGTAGCATACAGTATGTCCACATTGTGGCCTCCTTTAATCTCAAGAGTATGTCTGCTATACTGAAGATACGATTTTACATGTCACGGCCTAAAACTGGCTTCAAACAGCAGGTTCATTTAATAAATACTCCAATAAAAAACTGTCTTCTCAAAAACAGTTATCTTCCACAGGGGGCCTGCCCTCCCTTCCTTGGTCCCACTGAACTGGTTCATGTCTAACCACCTTATACAGCATGCTAACTATCTTCGTTACAAAAGGGTACACTTTGCAACAGAATTTCATGTTGACAGGTTAACCAGGAAGTTCTGTGAGTAATCCAATGTTCTAAAGGCTCATTCCACTCAGATACTCTTCAATGACCATAGTAACCATCCCGGAACTCACTGGACACACTAAGTGTCCAGTCACAAACAGCACACAGTAAAAAGGTATTCAAGAAGGGGCCAGGCATGGTGGCTCACGCCTGTAATCCTAGCACTTTGGGAGGCCAAGGCGGGTGGATCAGGAGGTCAAGAGTTTGAGGCCAGCCTGATCAACATAGTGAAACCCTGTCTCTACTAAAAATACAAAAATTAGCTGGGCGTGGTGGCACGCACCTGTAATCCCAGCTACTCAGGAGGCTGAGGCAGGAGAATTGCTTAAATACAGGAGGCGGAGGTTGCAGTGAGTCAAGATTGCACCACGGCACTCCAGCCTGGGCTACAGAGCCAGACTCTGTCTAAAAAAAAAGGTATGCAAGAAGGAAAAAATAATGTATGGTTCTCCATTGTTCAGCAATAAATAATAAAGCTACCATTAAATGAACTGTCCTGGCCCAATCAACCTAAGGTCACCAGGATTCAATGAAGTTTGACAAGAGTCAGGTTTGTTGGCTCAGTGTAATGGGTGAGCTACTCCATGGTTTCATGCAAACGTTAATCCCAAGACTCAGAACAACCCTGAAGGTTGTATTATTACCCTACTTTTTTTTTTGTTTGTTTTTTTTTGAGACGGAGTTTTGCTCTTGTTGCCTAAGCTGGAGTGCAATGGTGTGATCTCAGCTCACTGCAACCTCCGCCTCCCAGATTCAAGCGATTCTCCTGCCTCAGCCTCCCAAGCAGCTGGGACTGCAGGTGTGCACCACCACGCCTGGCTATTTTTTTGGATTTTTAGTAGAGATGGGGTTTCATCATGTTGGCCAGGCTGGTCTCAAACTGCTGACCTCAGGTGATCTGTCCACCTCGGCCTCCCAAATTGCTGGGATTACAGGTGTGAGCCACCATGCCTGGCTTACCCTACTTTTACTGATAACTAAATTAAAGCTCAGAGAGATGTCCTTTTTCAAAATCACATGGCTAGTAAACCATCATCCATGTTAATTCCAAAACCCTTACAAAGCTCAAAATACCCACAACACAAGCCAAGACGATAGCCTTTCCTCTAGACATTTTAAGATGGTGGTTTGCAAACAGTTTTTTTTAACTATAGGAAGAAGTTTCCTTTAAATAGAATGTGACTGAAATCCATGAACGAACAGGTACATATCTAAGGCATAGGATGTCCTCCTTCAGAACTGCCCTTGGCTACTAGGGCAAGGCAACATACATGTGCTACTGAGCGTTTTTTAACACATTTAATTCAACTTAAGCAAACAGACCATCTGCAGCTGCACCTTCTCACTTTTCTCCGTGCTTAGACACTGATTAGCTCCTTTGAAAGGTGCAAAAATGGGCAAAAATGGTTTACCACTGCATAGTTCTAGCACTGCAGCATTCCTGGCCGAAGGGACAGCAAAAGAAAAGAAATGGAGGTTGGATGGGAAAAAATATTTTGTGAAAAGCATTCCTATTTTTAATGCAAAATTAAGCGGAAGAATAATATAATTAGATTACAAATATGCCTAAGAACAGACGAATGTCTTAAGAAGGTTTGCCAGAGTTTACTTTTAGTTTTAAAAAATAAGGTGACCTGAATGAAAACATATGTGTAGTCAGTACATTAAAATGGCATATAATGTAACTGTTCATTTCAGAGTATCTAGGAGGCCTGAGACAGCAGACAGATTTTGTCACTTGTTCAAATCCTCCCAGCTGAATCTGTGTTGTGTTTGGCCATATGCCAAAAACATGGGGAAAAGGTCCACCCTTGCAAAGAACTTTCATGGCTGTAACTGCATGGCGAAGGGGTTGGCCAGAGTCAATGTCTGGGCTGAGAGAGGAGCACTGCCTAGAAGCAAGCTCACTGCATCAGATACACTCTGCTGGTTCCCAGGCCATACCCTAGCAGCCAGTGTGCTCCTAGTGGGCTAAAAAGACCACACCACAGGTGAGGAGATGCTGTTGGATGGCTGATTCACTTCCCAAGCCCTCCTTTCCCTAGCTGCCTTCCAGCTAGAGGTGGCCTGTGATCCAGTTCTGGCCAGGGAGATGTAAGCAGATTTCAGGCAGCCAGGTGGGACTTGTGGGACAACTTTTGCCTTCCTGCTGAAAATGGTGACTCTCAGCTAACAGACCTGTTAATCCTTGATCATTCCTCTAATTCCTGCCAAGGCCACAGCCACAATGCCTGAAGGTCCAGCTCTCATTGTGAGACCATGTGTCAAGTAGGAGGTAGCACAGAGAGGAAAGAGCCTGGGTCCCTGGCAACATCTGTTGCAGGGAGCCGAAGACCCACGGGACGTGACCAACTCAGCATTCTCCTGGAGACTGCTCCTGCCAACAGGTTTGCTGGAGGCAATCACTCCCTGGTGCTGAGGTTCTCTACTGCAACATCTAGAGCCTTTTGTTCAAGGAATGCAGTCTTGCAAGCCTCCTCTAGACTGAGCAGCTGACCCCTTCTTCCACTCCACTTCTCACTATCTCTTTTGCCTAATAAATACGGAGGGCTGTGTAAAGCTCAGAGCCCTTGTCCACTAGAGCCAAGATGCCTCCTTCTTCCAAATATACTCTTTTGTCTCGTCTTTTATTCCCACGTTCACCCCTTGTTCAGTCCCCCTAGGTCCATGCGGGTTACACAGTGGCACCCCGAACAGCCACAGAATCGGGTGCACTACAATCTGTGAGCAACTCTGCCCTGGATCACCTACCTCCAGACACCTTGTCAAATGAACCATATAAGTCCATAATTATGTAAGTCACCATAGTTAGCTTTTTGTTACTTTCAGTCAAATATATTCCTAATTGTGGCAACAGACTCTCCTGTGCCTGAGATTTCTTCTCCCTTAAAGTATATGGTTTTCTGGAAAAAATGGAATTTTCTCCCAGAAGTCACTTCCCCCAACACACACTCAAAATTGCCTTACCAGAAAAACATAACTGCCACATACCTCTTATGGTCCCAGAACAGATTACAGAAATGTATCAAGAACTCTAATGTCTTTTCAGAAAAAAAAAAGAGTATAAACACATGTAAGGCATAGGAACACAAAAGACTCAAGGTAATAAATAACATTTATCAGTGGCACTCTACCTTAGAAATGTTGCTTGAATGACTCACGGAATGTCCCAAAGTCTTCTCATTCTGCAAGAAAATCAAACAGGTTTTAATTACCAATCTTTGATTAAAATATGCAAAGAACAAGTAATTGATCATAACAACCCTACTGACAAATCATTCCCTGAACTAGAATTTGCAAAGCACAACCTACTATATACTAGATGTATGTAGCCAGGCAGTAAATATTGCACATTTGGGCAAAATGAATAAACAATAGTCCCTGTCCTAAAGGATTCAACATTTTATTTAAAAGATTTAATTTTTTATTATCAGGAAAAAATAAGAGTTTAGAATTCACTTTCAAAATAAGATGGTAATAAGTGTCTTAAGTCACATTTCACGTGAAAGTTCAGATGGTGGTTAAGTGTCTTAAGACACACTTCAAGTGGAGAGGCTGCACGCTCAGTTGTATGTGACACAGTCCACATTATGAGGAGTCACTGTGAAAGAGCGAAGAAAGTAGGACAGCTGACCAGCCCTGGGGTGTCTGGCTAACAAAGTGCTGAATACTCAATAGGGACATCACACAGCTCACATCTCCTTCAACTCAGTTTCTCCTCCTGGAGCAGGGAAATCTGGGAGCCACGCTAGCCTCCTTCCTCTCATGCCCCTCCACATTCAGTCACATAGTCTTGTATCAAATTCTTCCACTTCTCAATCACAACTCATTTTCATTTTTATTGTCAATGCTTTAGTTTAGATTCTCTTCATTTCTCAGCTAGAATTCTTGAAGAATAACGTCCCACCTGGCCTTTTTGCCTTTAGGTTGACCTCCCTGATACACAACTATCATGGGCTAAATTGTGTATTCCCCTCCCTTCTGTGAAAATTTAGATGTTGATGTCCTAAACTCCTTGTTCCTCAGAATATAACTATTTGGAATAGGGCCTTTAAAGATGTAATTAAGTTTACATGAGGTCAATAGTAGTCCCGGCTACTCAGGAGGTGACTCTAATCCTAGTGGACTCTAATCCAATAGGACTGGTGTCTTTGTAATAAGAGGAGATTGTGACACAGACACACACAGATAAAAGACAATGTGAAAACAGAGGGAGAAGATGGCCATCTACAAGCCAAGGAGAAACCAGCCCTGCTGCCACCTTGATCTTGGACTTCCAGCCTCCAGACTATGAGAAAATAAATTTCTGTTGTTTAAGCCACCTTCTGTATGGCACTTTGTTATGGCAACCCTCAAACAACTATGATCATCTTCCATCCTATGACTTTCTTTAAAAAAAAAAAAAATGAACATTCTAAACATAAATCTGATTTTTAAAAATAAGGTCATTTTCCTGAATCTACTCATTCTTGCTCTAAACCCAAATGAGTAACAAAAACTATTGCCTAAGGAAGAGAAGATCTTAGTTGTATTTCCTTGCTCTGTCACCTAGGCTGGGAGTGCAGTGGCATGATGATGGTTCACGGCAGCCTTGACCTCTTGGGCTCAAGTGATCCTCCTGCCTCAGCCTTCTGAGGAAATGGGACTACAGGGATGTGCCAACATGTCTGACTAAATACTTTTTGTGGAGACAGAGATCACTCTGTCACCCAGGATAGAGTGCAGTGGCAAAATCACAATCATGGTTCACTGAAGCCTCAACCTCCTGGGCTCAAGTGATCCTCCCGCCTCAGCCTCCCGAGTAGCTAGGACTACAGGCATGTGCCACCATGTCTGACTAAGTATTTTTTGTAGAGACAGGGTCTCGCTATGCTGCCCAGGCTCAACTCCTGGCCTCAAGTAATTCTCCCATCTGAGCTTTTCAAAGGACTGGAATTATAGGCATGAGTCACCACATCTGACCTGTTTCTTCATCTTAAGGCAGTCAATTAGTAAATTATAAAGTATGCTCAAAGTGTTGGGAGAATATTACCAAAGAATGTTTCTAAAAGGTCAAGTTTCACTTTGGGAGGCCGAGGCGGGCAGATTGCCTGAAGTCAGTAGTTCGAGACCTGCCTGACCAACATGGTGAAACCCCGTCTCTACTAAAAATACAAAAATTAGCCGGGCATGGTGGCACATGCCTATAATCCCAACTACTCAGGAGGCGGAGGGAAGGAGAATCGCTTGAAACTGGGAGGCAGAGGTTGCAGTGAGCTGAGATCACGCTACTGCACTGCATCCCAGCCTGGGCAACAGAGCGAGACTCCGTCTCAACAACAAAAAAAAAGACCAAGTTTAACTAGCAATTTAATTCAATCATGTTATTCACACATTCATTCACTGGGAATGAAAGCCCTCTGTCCAGAGAACAAGTAATCTGAGTTTCATTCATTAGTCAAGAATGTACTTATAGGTAAACAAAGGGCGCTGCTGTGAGTTCCAATTTTAAGGCCAAGCTACTGGTGACTTACTATTAAATTTTAGTGTAGTCTACTAAGTTAAAACAAAGACACCATAGGCCTTGGATTATCTGTACAGAAAGCCAATTATAACCACTGCTACATTACTTACTACCTCACAAGGAATGGGTGGTTTGACACCATCTGGAAATCTACAGAGAAATTCACAAGTACTAAGAGAAGCCAATAAATCACATCCTCAGACCTTTTTGACATTAATTATTCAACAGAGAATGGATATTGGGGTGAGGGAGAACTACCTGCTAAGCTAACATTATAAACCCAGATTGAGAGCTAAAGCTGTTCCTTACCCTTTAAGAAATAAATTTGATAATGCAAGCTTTTATTTTGTTTTCTTGTTAGAACAATTCATATTTTACACTGGTAAAACCAAACAAATAACAAGCCCTAGAAAACACAGGGGTTTTAAAGCCTGAAACTTGTCAATATTTAGGGTTGCTTCTCCACTACCTGGTAGGATCTTAACAGTACAGTTCCAGCAGACCAGACCATCTTTTATTTTCCCCCAATAAACACTGCTCTTTTTTTTTTCTTTTTTCTTTCTTTTTTTTTTTTTTAATATGTAGTCTCGCTCTGTCGCCCAGGCTGGAGTGCAGTGGCGCAATCTCGGCTCACTGCACGCTTCGCCTCCCGGGTTCACGCCACTCTCCTGCCTCAGCCTCCCAAGTAGCTGGGACTACAGGCGCCCGGCTAAGTTTTTGTATTTTTAGTAGAGACGGGGTTTCACTGTGTTAGCCAGGATGGTCTCGATCTCCTGACATCGTGATCCGCCCGCCTCAGCCTCCCAAAGTGCTGGGATTACAGGCGTGAGCCACTGCGCCCAGCCTAAACACTGCTCTTTAGATGTCCATTTATTTGGACTTAAAATATATAGTTCAGGACAACATCAGAGATATTTTCCAGAAAGCAAATCCCAAAACTCATTCAAATCAGTCATTCTTCCCACACTTATTTACTATGCAACTACTATGTGCAAACAACTGTGTCAGGCATAGAATATGGACCAAAATCTCACTCCTAACCATGTGCCAATGATAATATTGAGAATCCCTTATTTGAAATGCTTGGGACCAGAAGTGTTTCATATTTCTGAGTTTTTTGGACTTTGGAATATTTGCATTATACTTACTGGTGGAGCATCCCAAATCTGAGAATTCAAAATCTGAAAGGTGACAATGAGCACTTACTTTGAGTGTCAAGCTGGCATTCCAAAGTTTCAGATTTTGAAGAATGCTGGATTTTGAGTTTTTGGATTAGGGACGCTCAATGTGTATTACCACTGAACTCCTCTGAAAAAGTGTTTTGGTGAGAAATGTCCAAACTAGGGAAGAGCTTAAGAATGACATAAAAGAAGCACATACATAAAGTATATCAAGGTTGAAGTGTGACACCACTCTGCCCTATAGTCAGAATGGTATCTTGGCTCTGAATGAGAAGTAAAGTTTGCCAAGCATCAATGTAAAGAAGTGGAATTAGACATACTAAGGAGAAAAAAGATCCAGTTCATGCCCAAACTAAGCTTCAATGCCCAAGTAATAAAAACCTTGGTAAATTATTTACAGCTCTTTAACACATTCAGTCACTGCTTACTGGATACCACCATCTTGTGACCCCAGGAGAGATGGAAGCCTCGCTGCATCTTCCTTCCTTCCTCAGAGAAGGTACTAGGAGATGCCACACACTACCCTGGCTTTCATCTCCACATCTCTCTGGTGGGCTCTTTTCATCTACATTCAACATGAGAGCTCCTCAGAACACAGCCTCATGCCCTCTAGATTTCATTTGTTTTCTCCTTTAGCCAGTGCTTCTCCAACTCTGGACACCTAATCATTTAGGGATCTTGCTAAAATGTAGATTGTGGTTTGTTAGATCTAAGGGGGACTGAGATTTCTGCATTTCCAAAAAGCTCCCAGGTGACTCCCATGCTGCGGTCCCCAGACCACAGTTTGAGGTGCAAGTTTTCATTCCAAATCTTGAACCAGAAAAATCAATAAAGGCTATGAGTTTTGTTTGTTTGTTTTTAAGACAGGGTTCTGCCATGTTGTCCAGGCTGGAGGACAGTAGTTATTCACGAGTACCATCATGTCATACTACAGTCCCTAATTCCTGGGCTCAAGTGATCCTCCCACCTCAACCTCCCAAGTCGCTGAGACTACAGGCACACTACTGCACCCAATTTATGACTCATGTTTTAAAAAGCAAGTCGTGACGATTTTAAAAGTAAATTCCTATGTAAAAGATGGCTGTGAGCCCACAATTGAGTTAATACAAATAAATCAATCAGGAAACACAGTGGTACAGACTGGGAAAGACTGAGTCTGAGGGTGTGAGAAAACAAAGTTTTCTTAATGTGAGAAGCCACCAGATCACAAAGATAAAGAGCTCTGCTGAAGAATAAGGCACATTTTACAATTTAATCAGTGCTGTCAATGATGTTTTTTGCAAGTCCACATGTGGCTCCCAACAGAATGTACTTGTGGGTAGAGCCAAGGCGTAAAACTCACATAGACCAAATACACCCTGGAAAGTAGAAACCAATAATTATCAAGAAGACAATGAGGTGAGATGCCTAAGCGAGTTTTTGGGATTCTGTATGAAAGAGTCAAACAACAGGACTTCATTATGTGGGGTTTTCCTGAAACTCTGACCAGGACTGGTCCTTAAAAAAACAAACAAAATATGTGGGCAATGAACACCGCTAACTACATACTCAATACCTATCTCCCTTTGTCCCCACCAAAAGAACCCTGACTTTGTCCTGAGCAGCAACAAATCCAGCTAAAAGTTCTCACTTTTCCACACTACTTTGCAGTTACGGAAAAATATTAAATATATAAAAAGTTCTTTTGAAAGAAATTAACTAAAGATTTCCTGGGAAAACATTTTGCTTTCCTGATATTGCCATTGCCCATTTCTCTGGAATTCTTCTTCCCTCATCCAGCCTGGAATATAGACGTTAATACCACGAAGTAAAGCAGTTCACTTTGGGACTATGGAGAAGATAGTTACTAGAAGTCTGAAACTTTTTGGTCTCAGGACCCCTTTATCCTGTAAAAAATGATTGAGGGCCAGGCGTGGTGACTCACACCTGTAATCCCAGCACTTGGGAGGCCGAGGTGGGAGGATCACCTGAGGTCAGGAGTTCGAGACCAGCCTGGCCAACATGGTGAAACCCCATCTCTACTAGAAATACAAAAATTAGCTGGGTGTGGTGGCGCATGCCTGTAATGCCAGCTACTTGGAAGGCTGAGGCAGGAGAACTGCTTGAACCTGAAAGGTGGAGGTTGCAGTGAGCCGAGATCACGCGATTGAACTCCAGCCTGGGCAACAAAAGCAAAACTCCATCTCAAAAAAAAAAAAAAAAAAAAAAAGAAAAAGATTAAGGACTCCCAAAACATTTAGATTATGTAGGGTTTTATCTATGGATATTTGCAATATTAGACATTAAAACTGACAGCGTAAAAACTATATCTCTTAATTCATTTAGCATTAGTAATAAACCCAGTTAACATAAATAACATTTCAATGAAGTTTAACTATTTTCTCAAAAAAAAAAAAAATTAGTGAGCAGAGTGGTACTCCTGTACATTTTTGTAAATCTCATTGTTTAATAGAAGACAGCTAGATTCCTGCATCTGTTTATGTATTAAATCTCTTCTGATCTGTTGCTTTTGTGAGGACCCATTCAAAACTCAGAGTTGACATAATCATGATTTTAAGCTGAAGACATCTGATATTCAATGAATGCAGGAAGAAGCCTTCTCCATACTTCCCTTATATGATTAAAAGCAGAAACTGTGACAAATGAGGCTGCCATAAATTCCCTCTTCAACCATTTACTCCCAGGAAGGAGATCGAGAGTAAGCGTACCATAATTCGCCTGTCTAGGAGGAGTCTTATGGCCATGAAGAGGAGGAAAAGACACTCCCATCTACACAAACATTGTCACAAGCTTTCTTATCTCTTAATTTGTTGGGAGGGGAGGGGAGGGGAGGGAGGCAGGCAGGAAGGTGGGGAGAGGAGAAAGGAAAGGAAAAAAAGAGAAAAGAGAAAAGAGAAGAGAGAAAAGAAAAGAGAAAGGAAAAGAAAAACTAAAAGCAGCAGGAAATAAATGACTCATCATATTCTCCATGGTACATGGGAACCACAAAAAGATTAACAGCCGACTTAACCTCAGAAACCAGGGAGGCCAGAGACAGTGGAAGGACATAAAGAACTCCAAGGAAAAAAATGTGAACCAAGATAATTATATTCAGCAAAACTATCTTCAAAAATGAAGATGAAAAATACATTCATAGATAAAACAGAAACTCAGAGAATTCATTGCAAGTGGATGCACCTGAAAAGAAATACTAAAGGAAGTTCTTTGAGTTGAAAGCATGTACTGCCAAACAGTAGTCAAAAGTAACTGTGTAACTATAAGACAATATAAATGCATATATATTTTCCTTTCTTAAATAATTTAAAAAGGAATTATATAAAAACTATGTATATAATTGTATTGTTAAACCTATAACATAAAGAAATGTAATGTATTTAATAGTAATACGAGATAAGTGGGTACAAAGTTGTCATCATTATACTAATATCAGACAAAACAGAATTCAGAAAATTTTACCAGAGATAAAGAGGGACTTCTACTATGAAAGGTTGGCATAAGGAAATGATATCACATGGAAACTCTACACTGAAACAAATGAAGACAATAAGGAGTGCTAAGTTTAAAATAACAAACTGTATAAACATATAATGCTCTCCTTTCCTTTATGTCTTTAAAAGACAGTTAAATAAACTAATAACTGCTACAATGTATTGTTGGGTTTGTAACATAAATAGATATGTATAAACAATTATTAGTAAAGAAATAGAGGTACATAGGAGGAATCATTCTATGTCTTACAGGAATTAAATCAATATGAATCTGAAGAAGATTCTGTTAGAAAAAAATATATATACATAGTAAACCCTCAACCATTAAGAAAATAATTTTTTAAATAGCATTAGAAATAATTTTTTAAAAATCATTTAAGGAATTAAAATATTACAATACAAAATAATGCAAAAGAAAGCAATAAAGGAAGAACACAGGAACAAAAATGGCAAGACACATAGAAAACAAAAAGTAAAATGGCAAACAAAGCAAACCATATCAATAGCATGAGCTGCAAATGGATTAACAAATCAACAGGAAGGGTTGTCAGGATGTACAAAAACACAAAATCCAGTTGTATTCTAAGTTCAGGAGATACAATTAGACTCAAAATTATAAACAGGATTACAGTAAAAGAAGCAAAAAGGTACATAGCACAAAAACCACCACCATAAAAAGGGTTTTTATATTTATAAAAAATAATATCTGATATTATATTAATATCAGATAAAAGACTTAGGAAAATTTTACTAGAGCTAAAGAGGGACTTTTACTATGATAAGGTCAACCATCATGAAGGTATAATAATTATATATAAGCACCTAATATGAAAACCACAAAATACATAAAGCAAGAACTGACAGAGCTGAGTGAAAAACAGATAATACTTGCAGACTTCAAAATCCTGCTTTCAACAATGAACAGCCGAGCTATGTAAAAGACTTGAACAGCACTAAACCAACTTGACCTAACAGACATCCATAGAATACAAAACCCAACAACAACAACAGAATATACATTCTTCTCAAGTGCACATGGAACAGTCTCCACAACAGCCTATAGAGTAGCCCACAAAACAAACATCAGTAAATGTAAAAGGACTCAAATCATATACAGTATGATTCTGGCTACAACAGAGTTAAACTTTAGAGTTAAATGTTATTGTTTATCAACAGCAGAGAGAAACTACCAAATTCACAAATGCAGAAATTAAACAACAAAATCTGAAATAACCAGTAAATCAAAAAAGAACTCACCAAAAAAAAAAAAACTAGAAAATTTATTTGAGATTCATAAAAATGAAGTCACAAAATATCACACTTACACAATGCAACTAAAATAGTGCTTAGGGGGATATTTATAGCTGTAAATGACAAGATTAAAGAAAGGTACAGAGAAAACGCAGTCATATGTAAGTCAGAAAGAAAGGCCTATCAGAAGCCAAATTTTCTGGCAACGTGATTTTGGACTCTTGTCTCCAAAAATGTGAGAAATTAAATTTCTGTTACTTAAGCCACCCAGTCTGTGGTATTTTGTTATGGCAGCCTGAACAGACTAATACAAACATCTACTAAAAAACTACACGTAACATTATACTTAATGGTGAAAGATTGAATGCTTACTCCCTAAATTATAACAGCAATTGTATCTGCTTTCACCATTTCTTTTTAAAATTTTAATTATGGCAAAATACACATAATGTAAACACATCAACATATAAAGTATGCATAATATAAAATTCACCATCTTAACCATTTTAAGTGTACAGTTCAGTATTAAGTATATTCACATTGTTGCACAATCTACAGAACTTTTTCATCTTGCAAAAACCGAAACTCTATACTCATTAAACAATTCCCTATATCTTCCTACCCCCAAAATATTTTTTAAAATTTTTACTTTCTGTTTCTATGATTCTGACTACTCTAGATACTTTATACAAGTGGAATCATAACAGTATTTTTCTTTTTGTGATTAGCTCATTTCACTTGGCATAATGTCCTCAAGATTCCTCCGTGTTGTAGCATGTGTCAGAAGCCTTTTTTTTTTTTTTTGAGGTCTCGCTCTGTCACCCAGGCTGGAGTGCAGTGGCATGATCTCGGCTCACTGCAACCTCCACCTCCCGGGTTCAAGCAATTCTCCTGACTCAGCCTCCCAAGTAGCTGGGATTACAGGCATGCACCACTACATCCAGCTAATTTTTGTATTTTTAGTAGAGATGGTGTTTCACCATGTTGGCCAGGCTGGTCTCAAACTTCTGACCTCAGGCGATCCTCCCTCCTCGGCCTCCCAAAGTGCTAGAATAACAGGTGTGAGCCACTACGCCCAGCCAGAATCCTTTTCTTTTTAAAACAAATATGAAACTATATGCAATAAATGTACCATATTTTATTTATTCATTCACCCTTGATGGACACTTGTATTGCTTCCACCCTTTGGCACTGTAAATAACGTTGCTATGAACACAGGTATACAAATATCTCTTTGAGACCTGGCTTTTAATTCTTTGGGGTATATACCCAGAAGTGGATTTGCTGGGACATACAGTAATAATTATCTTTTACTTTTTGAGGAACTCCTATACTGTTTTCCATTGTGGTTGCACTATTTTACATTCCTATTAGCAGTGCACAATCAGGGCTCCACTTTGTTCAGATCCTCATCAGCACGTTTTTAAAATATATATAACAGCCATCCTTGATGGTTGTAAAGTGATCTCTCACTATGGTTTTGATTTGCATTTCCCTAATTATCAGTGATGTTGACCATCTTTTCATATGCCTACCAGCCATTTGTATACCCTCTTTGGAAAAGTGTCTATTCAAGCATTTTAGAATCAGATTATTTGTTGCTGTTGAGATGCAGGAGTTCTTTATATATTCTAGATATTATCCCTTTATCAGATATATGATTTGTAAATATCTCCCATTCCCTAAGTGGCCTTCCCACCCTGTCCACTGTATCCCCTTTGATGCCCAGAAGTTTTAAATTTTGATGTAATCTAATTCCTCTATTTTTACTTCTGTTGCCTTTGCTTTTGGTGTCATATCCAAGAAATTTTTGCCAAATCCAATGTCAAGAAGCTTCTTTCCTTAGGTTTTAAGAATTTTATAGTCTTAAGTCTTAGACCCATTTTGAGCTAATCTTTCTACACGGTGTAAAGTAAGGGTCCAACCGTATTCTTTTGGACATTTCTTAATATCCAGAAATAAGAAATATCTTTTGGATATTTCTTAATATCCAGACCCCTGCCATCCCCCACCAATATCATTTGTTGAAAAGACTGTCCTTTCCTCACTGACTAGTCTCGGCGCCATTGTGGGAAATCATTTGGCCAAATATGTGAGGCTTTATTTCTGGGGCTCTCTATTCTATTCCATTGGTTTCTATGTCTATCTTATGCCAGTACCACACTAACTTGTTTACTGTAGCTTTGTAATAAGTTTTGAAGGCAGGAAGCATCAAACCATCACTTTGTTCTTTTTGTTCAAATTGTTCTTGCTATTCAGGATCCCTTGTGATTCCATATAAATTATAGGACAGATTTATCTATTTCTGTAAAACAAAAGTCACTGAGATTTTGATAATGATTCTACCAAATATACAGATTGATTTGGGCAGTACTGTCATCTTAACAATATTAAGTTTTCCAATAAACACAGGATGTCTTCCCATTTATTTTATGTCTTCTTTAATTTCTTTCATCAATATATTGTAGTTTTCTGCGTATAAGTCTTTACCACTCTGGTTAAGTTTATTCCTATTTTATGCATTTTTGATGCCATTGTAAATAGGACTGTTTTCTCAATATCCTTTTTAGATTGTTCATTATTAGTCTATAGAAACACAGCTGATTTGTGTGTGTGTTGATTTTACAACTTGAAACTTTGCTGAATTCATTTAGTCTGGTTTTTTATTTGTTTTGCATGGAATCTTTAGGGTTTTCTATATAAAAAAATTGTGTCATATGTAGAGAGAGATAATTTTACTCCTTTCCAATTTTGATGCTTTTTATCTCTTTTTCTTGCCTAATTGCTCAGCTAGGATTTCCAGTAATGTGTTGTACAGCAGTGGCAAAACCAGGCAACCTTATCTTGATCCTGATCTTAAGAGGAAAAATTTTCAGACTTTCGCCAATGACTATAATGTCAGCTGCAGACTTTTCATATATGGCCTTTATTATGTTGAGGTAGTTTCCCTCTATTCCCAGTTTCTTGAATGTTTTCTACTATTCCGATTCATCATAGTGCCAAAAGTTCTGGCCACCACAATTAGGAAAATAAACAAAATAAAAGGCATATATATCAGAATGAAAGACATAAAAATCTCTATCTGCAAATGACATGAATGCTTATGTAGAAAATCCTAGGGTATCAACAATAAATAGCAACAACAAAGTCCTAGAATGAGTCCAGCAAAGTCAGAGGATACAAAATAGACATACGAAAATTAACTGCATTGCTATATATATGTATCACACACACATATAGCAATGAACAAAAGAACTCACAATTACTATTATAGAGCCACTCTTAAAAAACTGAAGTATTTAGGTGCACATCAAGCAAAACATGAAATCTGATTGCTGATGCTGCAAAAAAAATTGACCAAAAATGATCTCAACATATAAAAAGACATACTGTTCCTGGAAAGAAAAATTCAATATAATGAAAGCTGACAATTCTTCCCCAAATTTATAAACAGCTTAAACATAATTCCCATCAAAATTCTAGCAAGTTTTTTTTTTAGATATAGACAGGTTATTCTAAGATTTATATGGATAGGCAAAGGAACTAGAATACTTAAAAAACAATCCTAAAGAATCCTAAAAGAATAAAAAAACTGGGAGAAATCCATCCATCCAATTTCAAGAACTAATATATAGCCAGAGTAATCACTACTGTGTGGTACTAGTGAAGAACCAGACATAATCATCAATGGAACAAGATAGAGAATCCAGAAACCAACCCATACAATATGCCCAACTGGTTTTTAAGAAAGCAATTCAATAGAGGAAAGAGAATTTTCAACAAATGATGCTGGAACAAAGCAATGAACTTTGACTTGGGTCTCAAACTTATACAAAAATTAACTCAAAATAGTTCATGGACTTCATGTATAATCTAAAACCATAAAACATTTTAAAAATAGGAGAAAATCTTCAGGATTTAAGGCTGGGCAAAGAGTTCTTACACTAGACACCCAAAGCAGGATCCATTTAAGAAACTGATCAATTAAACTTCATGAAAATCAGAAACATTTGCTCCATGAAAGACCCCACTAAGAGACTGAAAATAAAAGCTATAGCCTGGGAGAAAATATTTGCAAATGAATATCCAATTAAGGACTAGTATTTAGAATACAGAAAGAATTCTTAGACCTGAACATTTTAAAAAATCCAATTAGAAAACAGGCAAAAGATATGAAGGGACATTTTAATGAATAGGATACTCAGATGGCAAATAAGCACATGAGAAGATGTTCAGCATCACTGGCCATTAGATAAATGGAATTAAAATCACAATGAGATATTACTACACACCTATCAGAATGGCTAAAAATTTTTTTAAAATAATGACATCACCAAATGTTGATGAGGATATAAAGAAACTAGATCACTTATATATTGCTTGCAGGAAAATAAAATGACAGTTATCCTGGAAAAAACTTTGGAAGTTTCTTTAAAAATTAAACATGAAATAGCTATTGCTCTCCTGAAGATTTACCTTGGAGAAATGAAAACACATGTTCACATAAAAACCTATAGGTGTCTATAGCAGCTTTGTTCAAACAAATGTCCTTCAACAGGTAAATGGTTAGAAAATTGTGGTCCATGCATACCATGGAAAACTACTCCACTAGTAAAAAGGAACAAACTATTGATACAAACACAAACCTGGAAGAAATCTCCAGAGAATTACACTTAATTTAAAAAGCCAATCCCAAATGGCTACAAATTATTCCCAACAGTAAACGAGAAAGTACAGTGCTGGCAAATATTTGAAGGAATTTGTTAAAATTTTCCCAAGTTTGGAGAAGGACATAAACCTATGCATTCAAAAAACTGAATGAACTACAAGAAACCTATGCCCAGGCATACCATAGTCAAATTAATGAAGACAAGAAGAAATCTGGAAAGCAGAGAGAGAAAAAGGATGCATTACTTATAGAGGAACAATGATTCAAATGACTGTGTCTTGCTCATCAGGAAACCCTCAAGGCCAGTAGTCAGAAGTAACATCATTTTTCAAATATTGACAAAAGGGACCTGTTTACCTAAAACTAAATATGTGGTGAAAATATATTTCAGGAATGAAGGTAAATAAAAACAGTCACAGACAAAGAGTAACAAGATTAGCAACCAACAGAACTGTTTAAAAGAAATTCATCACATGGAAGGAAAATGATACCAGAAAACAATGTGTATATCAGCAATAAAGAAAGAGCAACAGAAAGGCTAAGCATTCAGACAGAAACAATTGACTATTCTTTTTCTCTTGATTCTTTACATTTGATGGCTGAAAGCAAATAATAATAATAATAATACATTCTATGAAGGGCTCTGAAAGTATGCAATGTAGAATGTAAGATAACTGTAACAGAAAGGGGGAAAGTGTAAGTTGTGATATATTTTCTATATTTTAGCAAAGTTTCTACACTACAATTGAAGTAGCAAAATACTGATTCTAAATAGACTCTGAGAAGTATGTATTTTGTAACTCATTTTTTAAAAAGCAAAGAGATAGTCAAACTCCAAATAGATAAACACAGCAACAATTAATTGTACATAAACACTGCAATTACAGGACACAAATGTGGAGAACTGACTTTTTAAAAAAACAACCAATTATGGCCGGGTGCGGTGGCTCACGCCTGTAATCCCAGCACTTCAGGAGGCTGAGGCGGGCGGATCATGAGGTCAAGGGATCAAGACCATCCTGGCCAACACGGTAAAACCCTGTCTCTACTAAAAATACAAAAATTAGCTAGGCATGGTGACATATGTCTGTAATCCCAGCTACTCAGGAGGCTGAGGCAGGAGAACTGCTTGAGGCCGGGAGGCAGAGGTTGCAGTGAGCCGAGATATTGTGCCACTGCACTCCAGCCTGGCGACAGAATGAGACTCCATCTCAAAAAAATAAATAAATAAATAAAATAAATAAAAACTAAAAATAAATAAAAAACAACCAATTATATGTTATCTATAGGAAACTCATTTCATTGATATAGGTAGTGTAAAATAATGGGAAAATATATACCAAGAAAACACAAATAAAAATTTCCAAAAGGTAGAAACAACTCAAATGTCCATCAACACATAAATGGAGAGACAAAATGTTGTATTATCCATACAATGGAATATTATTCAGTCATTAAAAGGATATAAGTACTGATACATACTACAATATGAATGAACCCTGAAAACATTATGCTATGTAAAAGAAGCCAGTAGCAAAAGATCATATATGATTCCATCTATACAAAATGTCGAAAATAGGCAAATCCACAAAGACAAAAAGTAAATTCGCAGTTACCAAGGATTGTGGGGATGGGAGAATGGGGAGTGACTGCTAATGGGTAGAGGGTTTCATTTTGGGGTGATGAAAATGTTCTGGACTGGCACAGTGGTGGCAGCTGTACAACCTTATGAATACACTAAAAATCTACTAACTGGGCACTTTAAAAGGGTGACTTAATGGTATGAAAGCTGTATCTCAACTTTTAAAAAATACTAAGGTCTGGCCTGGCACGGTGGCTCACGCCTGTAATGCCAGCACTTTGGGAGGCCGAGATGGGCAGATCACCTGAGGCTGGGAGTTCAAGACCAGCCTGACCAACATGTAGAAACCCCATCTCTACTAAAAATACAAAATTAGTGGGCAAGGTGGCACATGCCTGTAATCCAAGCTACTTGGGAGGCTGAGACAGGAGAATCACTTGAACCCGGGAGGCGGAGGTTGCAGTGAGCCGAGATCGCACCATTGCACTCCAGCCTGGGAACCAAGAGCGAAACTCCGTCTTGAAAAAAACTAAGATCCAAAAAATAACCTATGATGTATAAAACACTGTGCTATACACCTTGAGTAAATAACTCCAGTGTTTTTTCTGTATAAGCTAATCAATACAGGTCACCAGCTATCTAATTACAAGCCACTAGCACAAAGCTAGCACTGGATAATGGAAATTTAAGTGAATGGACACTCACTCAGAATCTAACAACAAAACACCATACAGTATGAATTTCATTCTTATACTGTAAACATGGTGAATAAATATAGCCAATTTTCTTTCTAGATGGTGTTTCCTAAATTTAAAGAGGATACTAATGACTATAATCATAGCTTAGGATCGAGATTCATGTTCGTGTATCCGGCATGTTTAAAAGAAAAATATGCCAATTTGCTGAAAATACTGTCACTTTTAGCACTAGTATTTCCGTTACTGCGTCCCTCTTCATCTTGAGGAGGGGCTTATACTGAGTGGCCAGAGATCACTAACAATTCCGACATTCTACAAAGGTGGCTCTACATTCTGCATTTCTACTTTTATAAGAGACATAAATTTCATTTTATTGCTCTTCATTTCGAGCTGTTAATTATATATACAATTAAGCACTTATGCCTTCTTGCCTTTAATCAAGATCTCACTGTTCAAAAAACAAGACATATTATTAATCCAGCTACTCCTGAATAAGAAACAAGGATTGCCTACTTCACAGCCCAGGATCAAGACCCGCCTCGATGGCTCCCTCCATGGCTCAGTTTCTCCCTATCACAAATCAGAGTTTCCAAACACTATTCTCTCCTTTACCTTCCCCTGAAGAGCCCTAAACTTCTCAGCATTGACTTTCAGTAGGATTGGGTCCCCACTCCCAGTCCTAGCGGTAGACACTATCCTAAAACAATCCCTGTGGCAAGAGACTGCCTGACTTCACTTATATCTATTAAGCCAATTTCACATATTAGGGTCTGTTACTTGCAACTACCCAGTTGCTATCGCCAAATTCTGTTACAGTTAAGTCGCTAGCCATTTATTTGGTTTTAATCAATACCACAGGCTTGTAATTAATGCCAGATGTGATCTAGTTTCTGTTTGAGCCAGAAAACTTCTGTTTCCCAGCAACATTCTACCCCTACTTTTTCCCACAGTGACTGGTTGAAGAATAGGATAACATTAATTGCTTTAGGCCAGTTACAGCCATCTGGAGCTACAGGTGATTCTATCCTATTCAAACCACATGGCTGTGAAATTTGGGACCTCCAACAAATTATTTCCCAATGGGGATTTGGTTTTATGGTCTGGCCATTTTATAAAAATCTCTAATCTTTGTGAATGGGTTAATGGCTGAGCAACTATAGATAGTCTGGTTTGTTAGTTTTTTTCTGTTTGTCTATTTGTCTGTTCTCACCATGAATCAATTAAGAATTCATGCTCACTGGGAAGAGGGCAGCTCTTTGACACGGACTGATGAGTTTTATAATTCTGTATCTGCCATGGCCCCATAGTTGAAATTTCAGAATTGAAGTCATAAACTCTTTCTGCATCTGCGTGTCTATGTGTAATTCAGAAAGGCTGTTGTCTTTCATTATGTGAAGGTGCAATAATTTTCTACCTCAGAATGGAATTAACAAATTAGATTATAAAATCTATTACATTATGAAATCTCTTAAAGTAATATATTCTGATTTACTCATAGAGGTAAATAAGTACATATATAAACAGAATATTCCTAAATTTCCCAGAAAATAAGGAGGTTGAAGATCTAACACTTTCAAGAAACCAATTATTGAGCTGTATTAAGGAATCAAGTTCACATTAAAAAAAAAGCAAATCTTTGGAAATGGGACCAGTTTAATATTTATGGTTTAATAGAAACAGTTGTATCTTTACTAATTTATCAATATTAAGTATAAGCATAGATTTTTATTCTATTTGGGTATGTCATTCATAAACCTATACAGGTTTACTGATTGAAAAAACTAGCATTACTTCTACTTAATGTTTAAGATTATGGAAAAGGTAAATTTGTGTTCAACCAAACAAAATCATTATTCTGATGACCTTGTATTTCAACAGTAATAATGTCTTGCAATATATCAGCTTGAAGACAAATTTCCAAGATCTTTAGGAAACTTAAAAACTCGAACTGGTATTAATTTGAATTAACTAATGAATATGCACTCAATACCGATATCATTTCTAAGTAAGACTGAATACTGAGACATTTATAACTAAGCATAAATTTAATATTGTCACGCATGTCCATGTGAAGAGACCACCAAACAGGCTTTGTGTGAGCAAGAAAGCTTTTTAATCACCTGGATGCAGATGGGCTGAGTCTGAAAATAGAGTCAGCAAGGGGAGTTGGGGTGGGGCAGTTTTATAGGATTTGGGTAAGCAGTGGAAAATTTTCACTTCTTTTGTGATCCTTCAGTTGCTTCAGGCGATCTGGATATATACGTGCAGGCTTGGGCTTAGAGGCCTGACAAATATACTTGGTTCTTATTTTTATATGCTACAAAGAGGCTATGTCTTTGGCTCTTTTAATCAGTTAAATGTGTTCATTTTTGCCACTCTGAGACTTGTACACAGTGAAAGTGTACACACAGTTAAAGTTGTGTTAGCTCTAGATGTTAGCTCTGCTAGTTTGCTACAACAGTGGCATGCAACAGCTCACAATTATCCACTCCCTAGTTTTCTCTGTGTAATAAAAGTTACTTTGGCTAAAAGTTATCAATAACATGTGAATGAGACTACTAGAACAATGGTGGTAGGCAGGTACAACACTATGTGTGAGGTAGTAGGATGGGTTTTGTTTATTAAGGAAAAAAAAATAGTTTTGTCCTAAAAACAAAAGGGCTGGTTGTTCAAGAACGAGAAAGAGGGTTGTCTCAGTCTGTTCGCATTACTATAAAGGAACACCTGAGGCTGGGTAATTTATAAAGAAAAGAGGATTATTTGGCTCATGGTTCTGCAAGCTATACAAGAAGCATGGTGCCAGGATCTGCTTCCGGAGAGACACTGAAGAAGCTTCCCATTCATGATACAGGGAGGAGAACAGAGATTACAAGGTGAGAGGAAGGACGAAAGGTCAAGAGAGCAAGGAGGGAGGTGTCAGGCTCTTCTTAACAATCTGATCTCAGAGGAACTAAGTGAGAATTTATGCACTACCCAGAGGAGGGCATTAAGCCATCCATGAGGGATCCGCCTCTATGACCCAAACCCCTCTCAGCAGGCCCTACATCCAACACTGGGGATAACATTTCAATATGAAATTTGGAGGGGACAAACATCCAAACTACATCAGCTGTAAAGACAAAAATTAATATATAAAGTTGTAGAAGATTTGAGAAAAGATCATTTTACTTGCCTTGGCCAAAGTTAGCTCAGTTTTGATGGGCTAATTAGTAAGATTTTATAAAAGTGCTTGTAGTTCCTGTAGTATCAAATATTACACTGATACAATACTGGAGTTTGGTTTTCTGTTGAAATTAGAAAATTTTCTTGGATTATTGATCCGCCCTTAGTAAGAGATTGTAAGATATCTGCTGTATAAATAACAAAGATTCTGTGTTTTACCAAAATAGTTTTCTGTGCTTTTCATGTTGATTGTACAATGTCCTTGATTAAATATTTCTCACTTATGAAAGAGCCAGATGCTTTACAATCATGTAACCTTCACTTTATTTTCAAATGTTTGGATGTCACTTTGAAATGAGTAGGCAAGTATTTCTCAGGCACCTATGATCTGATTCCTAAGTGTTGAAATCTCCCAGTAACTTTTCATTTATGTCTTTACAAATTCAAATCCTAAATGTAAAATAAAATAAAAAATCTGAGATACTTTTGGGCCTAAAACTGTCTCTGAGATTTCTAAAAGGGCCCGTGAAAGATGACAAAAATTTATTCTTTCACAGTAAAAAGAAAAAAAAAAAAAAAAGGTACTGGAAATAATTGTGTTTGTTACTATTGATGAAACTGCATGGGAGGAATTAGCAAATCAGAAGAGATCTGTCAATGCTCTCACTGTCATGATTAGTTTCTATTTATCAAAGTCCTGATACTCTGCACTGTATAGCTGTTATCAGTCTTATGTTTTAAAATGTTAACTTGTTTACAACTTCACTTTTCAAATGTGAACGCAGCATCTTCTGGGCCAGTGGTTTTCAATTAGGGATTCACATAATTTACTATAGAGATGGAGTTTCATTAATATACAGAAGCTTAAGACCCACTCCAGACTTACTAGATCTTTTCACTTGATATTCTGGATACATTATTGGTACATAATATCTAGGATTATTGCTATATTTCAAGATTCATTTCTCTGTAAAGTTTATACTCATCTGCTTTTATAAATCAGATATATTTATTACATCCTTTAACTATAGAGTTCATTGTTACATTTTAAATTGTCTAAAATTTTTTGATTGACTTTATTATCTTGTTTTGCATGTCACAGAAACCAGATTTCCTTGTCAGTTATATTTTTCTCAAACTCTCATCAGATCCTTCATTTTTTGAAAATGATCAGTAAAAAATTAACTGCAGCCATTTTAAGTGTTTTTATCTACAGACATCTATTTGTTGCTGTTTTATTCTGATGTTTCCCTCAGAGCCTTTTCAATCAGCTACAGGCCAGAAGGAATCAGAACCCCATGGAAAAGGGCTACGCCAGGTACTTTGACATTGCTTAAACAACTTTCAGACTATACCAGTGGCCTAAGTCAGAATTTCCAGGACTCTTATGAGGAAGCCGATGGGTTGACAATACTACTAACCCCACATCCAGTGGAACAAAAATTAACTAGATATGGCTGAATGAGCTAATGAAGGATAACTGTAGTTTTTGTCTGGAATATTGTTGATACTGTTTGAATGTATTTTCCAGACATACAAAGAAGCCTTTTCTCTTTCTTCTTAAAGCTATCACTCATAATTTAGTAGACTCTGCTTTTGTATACTGAAATGAAACACTTGTAAACATCTTATTCTCCCTGCTTGAGCCCTCCAAAGTTCAGAAACTTAATAAATATTTTATTTTCAGGGCAATAAAGTTATTTGCATAGATTAAATAAGAATCGGTCCTCTTTTTTACTAGGACATAAATGGAAATATTGGTTTTGCAACTAAACTCACATTTGAAAATGATGCTCATTCAATCAGATATGACCAAACACTTCTAAGTGTTCTGGAACTAAGGAACTAAGACTGCCTTTACAGAGTCATCCTTACAAAGCCTTCTTTGGAAAAACTGGCTTACAGAGTTCCCAGCCTTGCAGGTGAGTAAGAAAAGCCACTTCCTGGGAGGCCCATGAGTCTTAGGATATTTTAGGGACCTCAAGAAATGAGGAATTCTTATAAATAAAACAGGTGAAATCTGATATAGAGTTATTGGCGTAGCTTCCTAGCCTTAAGATCACTAGTAACAAGAGGCTTTAAAAAATCCAATCTGAGATTCCTAAAGAAAACGTGCAGCACAGCAAATTTAAGAACTTTAAGGAACTTTTAACACTCTTGCTGTGCCCAGCTGAACAACACCTGTAACCACTGATTCTGGGGAAAGAAGACTAAACATCTCATACGTGCCTGACTTGAAGAGTAGGGTAGGGAGAAGACAGAATGGGAGAGAGTAGTACAGTCTCTCAAATTTTTAAACAAATTCTAACATCGGGAGGTTGGAAACTAGAATTATTCAGCTCACAGATGCTTTCAGCTTGTGCACAGAGAGAAGGCCATGTCAAGACATAGAGAGAAGGCGGCTGTCTGCAGGCCAGCAAGAGAGGCCTCACCAGAAACTGCACACTGTGAGACTTAAAACTTTCCTACCTCCAGAACTTTGAGAAAATGAATTCTATTATTTAAGCCATGCGGTCTGTGGTATTTTCTTATGGCAGCCCAAGCAGACTAATACAGTTAGTAAAATGGATTCGGGAAAATTATGACATAATCTACATCTATCTCAAATATAAAAGGAAAAGCCAAGTCGTCTTAAGGAATAACAAAAATGGCATAAAGTACCATTTTACAAGAAGTTCAATTTTGAAATAAAATTTAGTATATATTTTAGTCACTACAATTTTAACTCAGGAAAAAAACAATTATATCCCAGAAGTCAAGACAGGAAAATCTACTTCTTATAAAACTATATTTCAACAAACTAAGGTAATTTATTTAAAGTAATGTCAAAATGCATTAATATTTGTCTTCAGTATAATAATACAGTCCAAATTTCTCGTCATGTGATTATCTGTTTCCACCACTGCTTTCTTTTTTAAACCTCATTGTGGCAATAATGAAGTAACAAGCAACTAGAAAATATGAGACAACCAAGCACAAGACCATAACAGCCACCCATCTGTTCTAAGTCATTCATCTAGGGTTTCTGGATTTCAGCTTTCTCCTCTATAAGTGGACTATGTGGAAGTGGAAGGAGGAGGAGAGTAGAGTTAATGAAGATGACCCCTTTGGTTCCTCTGAGAGTCAAATGTCTATGGGGAATATGCTGCCCTGCTTAGCACTGCTCAGCACCACACACTGCAGCTGAAAATTCACCCCCAAAGTTATGAATAAATGGATTTATAGTTCCCCAAGCCTTTCTGATATAGACTGATAAATTAAATGCTTTTTTAAAGTTACATATAACATATGATTAGAATCATAATATTTTAGTAATATACTGAAGAATACAATCTTTTTCAAATGCTTTCTCCATTAAGTATTTTTCATTTTCATTTTTTGAATATGAAATAAGGGTTTGCTGAAAACAAAGGTCTTTGTATTCATTGCTGACTTTTTAAAAATCTTAATTATACATTAGTAAAATGAACAGATAAATTTCTGCCATTTTAAAATAATGTATCCAATAAATACACGAAAACCTTGAAATAATCTATGTCAATATAAGTCAGAATTCATTTGCTGTAAAAGTTGTTATAGAAATTATAACACTGTAACTGCTTCCTACAGTGCTATATGAGCAAGTAACCTTTCTAGAAAGACAGTTAATGATCTTTAGTGCAGAATGTACTCATTCAGAAACACGTTTATTAACCACCTACTACCAGCCAGGTACAGGTCCAGCCCCTGGGAATGATGAGCGAACAAAACAAAGATCCCTGCTGTTGTAGAGCTTATGAAAACAGCGTAGAAAGAGATTGTCTATTTTCTCTGGTTGTCTCAGAGCTCAGGGCTTATGTGTTCAGGGGATGTTTGTTAGAGTTTTAAAACTATAAATGATACATTTACCGATGAAATAGTGTATTCAATTTGGCCTGGATTCCTTAATACTCTGGCTCTTTTCATCTTTGCTATTTGCATGTCCCCACAGCTCAAGAACATCTCACAGCCTCAGCAAAGTTAACAGAGACGGCATCCACACAAAATCAGACAGAGGTAGCGAGTGGCAACACTGGAACAGCCCTGCCAAATGAAATTACATGTCTGGCTTACACACACACGTGGGAAATAATACCACCAAACAGAACAAAGACCCTTTCTTCTGTCTTCTATGCATTTTTCCATCCTATGAGAAGCTAAAAGATCTTCTCAGAATGAATGCTCCAGCAGAAAGAATTGGAGTGGCTTCTGAAAACAACACTTCCTCTAGAAAATAGCAATAGAGCCTGAAGGTGCGTTCATTAAAATTATGAACTCAGTTGTCTTTCTCAGGATTTTTCAAAGCCATAACTCCATAATTTAAGTGGGCAATATTATATCAATAAAAAAGTTTTTTTACATCAAGAATAAGATGATACATTTAAAAATGCTATAATTTATATGTTTAAATGCTTACTGGCTTAAGAATACTTTTCGCAATTTCAAGAAACAGTTTTGTTAGAAACAAAGTACATCGTTGAAAATGAAATTAAAATTAAACTGCTAAGTTTTTCTGGCTGGGAACCTCAAGAGTGAGGCATCCTTGAGCAACTCTGGGTTCTTTCTACACGTCTGTTCCATAAAGCCTAATGGCATCCCTGAATCAGTGAGAAACCAGGCACAGCTGACAGGGCACGTCTCCTACCTGAAGCTTCATTTTCCAACAAGAATGCATTCATGTGTGCTCAGTGCAGCGCTTCCCCACAACATGGTCCCTGTGCTTGACGCCGGGGGACGGGCGCTGCCTGCACAGCAGCTGCCACCCTACAGCTGCCAGCAGCGGCACATGGCTGGCTGTCGCAGCTGGACTTGTGAGGGCTTGCTGAAGCCCTCAGCATACCACTCCTGCCATCAAACTGGACTACTTCCTCCAGCTGATTTTCAAGGAACGAGGCAGTGAATGAATAATTCATGACAAGTCCATTCTAGCAACCAATTTCACCTCTGCCTATAGTCTCCCCACAGCAATCTGCAATGTAACGATTCTAAGACTTACTTGGTGCCATACAAGGAATGAAAGCTCAGTTTCCCGTCAATGACAGTAAATGTTACAGGATCTGTTTGCTCTTCCTGTGTGCCAACCTGTCACCCAGACTTACTTGAAGTATTTTTTTTAATGTAGAAAAGGTAAATGATTAACCACAGATGTCTGACAGAACGAAACAAAATTTTTTTTCTCCATAAAACCCACCCTACATAATGAGTTCTGGATGCAGAAAAAGCAGCAAAATGCTTGCCCTGTGATCAGCAGGTCAGTATTTACATTTAGTAAAAGGTCAGTTCCTGTAGACCATCATCACAGGCTAGGGGAGGGGAGCTCTGCGTATCAATGCCAGGAAACAAACTGCTTGAAGGGGGAATTTTCCTGGTCTCAGGCTATAAATAAATCGTTCATCTCATTGGTATTCTTCTAGGAAGTACATGAATATTCATTTTCACCAATTTGTCCATGCTTACATATTTCCGAATGAGTCATATTTAAAGAAGTCAATTTTCTGCAACTTAAAATCATCATTCCAAGACAAACTTGAACCAGAGAAGGGAAGGCCCATAATGGTATCATCTCAGCTGCACCTGTAGGCAGTCCAATCACCTGTAATGTTCTCCACCTGTTTCCCATAGCCGTCCTTTTTTTTCTCACTACTGCAATGTTTCTCTTCTGAACTCACTGTAAACATCTCAAGCTTTTGCTGTCACTAAGGTAATTTTTCAGCCATGAGTATTCTGTTCCTCGCTGCTTCTAATTTATTTGTTGTTCTGCAACAAACAAGTTCCCTAAGTGTTTCTTGGCCTTGTATTTTCCCTTTTTACCTCCTTCTGTTATTTTATCACTTCTGAACTTATGTTTTATAAACTTCTAGTTCCTATTATACTATTCCACAGTAGACAGGAATTCTCTTCCTTTTTTGCAGGGAAATCATGATTTTTTCCAGAACAGACTCTGCATCATTCCACAAGCACTGAGCCTTTCACTGTCCGGACATGTGTACAGAGGCCTCACCAAGTCTCCTCATTGCCTTCCACCTCACAAGGACATTCGATCTGGCTTCTGTGTGTGTGATGCTGTGTTGTCTAGGGGAACCCTTCCTCTTCCAGCTATTGGGAGCTGATGCCGCATTCAAGCAGCTTTCTACAGGCGTGCTGCGCAGAGGGCAGTTCATGGAGTGTGGTAAAGAGACAAAGGAACCAGTCTCTATTGAAAGCCCTAACTCTGCTCTCTTCTCCCAGGGATATCCTTTTCCTCAACATTCTGTAATCCCCTCAATGTCTTATGAGATTTCACATCCACCAGAAAGTGTCTAGCCCAAGTTGTTCTCTTCTCCTTTTGAAGTGACATTCCTTTTTCTCCAAATCCTGACCACCCACTCCCCTACCCCATCCCATGAATGAGAGGATAAGAGGGCCTATCACCTGAGGCTCACAATGTGTCCCTTCTTCCACTTCCTGTTCTCTAAAGAGACTTATTTCCTTGATGTTCTCTTTTGCCCTGCATTCTGCTAACTCCCAGTTTCCTGATGAAGATAATCAGCTCTAAGGTTGATCACTATTTTTCTTGTCTTCTCTACTTCCTTCCCAGCCTAGACACAAGAGATCACTAAAACAGTGATCTCCAGTATGTTTCACTTTGCTAATTATTTTTTGTAGAGACAGGGTCTTGCTATGTTGCCCAGGCTGGTCTCAAACTCCTGGCCTCAAGAGATCTTCCTGCTTCGGCTCCCAAAATGGTAGGATTATAGGTGTGAGCCACCGTGCCTGGCTCAAACTGATTATTAAGAATCAAGTGTGGGCCAGGCACGGTGGCTCACGCCTGTTAATCCCAGCACTTTGGGAGGCCAAGGCGGGTGGATCACCTGAGGTCAGGAGTTCGAGACCAGCCTGGACAACACAGCGAAACCCCATTTCTACTAAAAATACAAAAATAAACTGGGCGTGGTGGCACGCCCCTGTAATCCCAGATACTTAGGAAGCTGATGCAGGAGAATCGCTTGAACCTGGGAGGCGGAGGTTGCAGTGAGCTGAGACTGCGCCACGGTGCTCCAGCCTGGGTAACAGAATGAGACTTTGTCTCAAAAAAAAAGAATCAAGTGTGGCCAAGAGTGCTCAAAAAAATCCTCAGAATTAACAGCGACATAAAGATCATTTAGTCCAACCCAATCCAGAGTCTCAATCCTATAAAATGGCAACCCCAGCTGTTTCTCTCAACACTCCCAGACAGCTCTCCAGTCACCTGCCAAGGTAGCTAAATCTATTCATTCCGCTAAAATATATATATGTACCTCCTTATTACAGACAGGCTCACCCTTTGGCCTGCAGTATGTATGGGAACACTGGATTGTAAAAGCAAATTAAAAGGACAGACAGTTTGGCACAATGGTGGCAACAGTGGTGAGTAGCACAACAAGTCAAAACATGGACACCAAATTTCCCTAGAGTATCAGCTAGTTGACAGTAGAGCTGTGAATCCACTAGCACTTAACCAAGTTATTAAAAACTTTTCTTATGGACTATACACATGAACAATTCTACCGATGTTTTAGGGCCTCCTTCCATTCCCCATCCCAAGAATAGTAATATGAATATAATGTTAAAGGAGAACCTCTTCTTTAAGAAGGGCTCATAATAGTTTGGATATTTGTCTCCACCAAATCTCATGCTGAAATCTAATTCCCAATGTTGGAGGTGTGGCCTGGTGGGAAGTGATTGGATCATGGGGGCTGATCCCTCATGAATGGTTTTTACCACCATCCCCTTGGTGCTGTCCTCATGATAGAGTGATTTCTCAGGAGATCTGGTCATTTAAGAATGTGTGGCACGTCCCCAGACCTCTTGCTCCTGCTCTCGCCATGTGAGACAACACTCTCCCTCTGCCTTCTGTAAGCAGCCCAAGGCCTCGCCAGAAGCTGAACAGATGCCGGTGTCAGGCTTCCTGTACAGCCTACAGAACCACGAGGCAATTAAACCTCTTCTTTATGAATTACTCAGTCTCAGGTATTTCTTCACAGCAACAAGACAGCCTAACATAAGGGCTTATAACTGCTATAACTAAAATTTCACACAAAAAGACTCTGGAATACAGTGCCCTTCACATTTTCTTGTATACCTTCATGAAAGTCTATATTCTCCATGTCCTCCTTAGCAGACTGATGTCTGGGTGAACAAATCTTAAATATATAACACAGGCAAGGATTTGCAATGTTTTTTCATGACAAATGTCAAACAAACATAAGAGACCGCTAGGCACTATTAATTATAAGTGATAAACTAACCCTCCAATTTTAAGATGATCATGATGTTAGCAATCTATGTTTCTTGAATATTTTAAGTTAAAACTTATTTTTTTTGCATTATCAGGTACTTCTCTCAGAGACTAGGCTTCCTGGCAGCTAATAGAAGAGGTGATGAGTGCACATCATATCTCAGGTGTCTCATAAAGAATTCTGGTTGCTCTTGGTTGTCTGAGGTAAAAGGCCTGATGACTATGGAAGGGCAGGCTTTCATAAGAATTATCAATGAAGGCAAGGTGATGGTTATCAGGTAAGTCCTTCCAACCTTCAGAAGAACTCTGAATTAAAGTTGGACTGACCCCCAAGTATCTGTGATTCTATGATCACAGTGCCACATCAATACAGAAAAGAGAGTTCCGATGACACAGAACACAGTTTGCAGCTTGATGACATGTGTATTCTCGCACTGCTGACATTACAACCAAGACCTCAGAACTCTTAAGACAACAGCAATGGTATGTCCTTGAGGCAGTAGGAAAGTATCAACAACCTACCTGTCTGTGGTTCACCCATTCATGGATTTTCCCTGCCTAGACCACTGCTCTAAAGACTCTGACCTGAAGAACTTTTGCTTTCCATGATCTTCAAAACCTGCCTCCTCAAACATTGCTCAATACTCTAGACGAGACATCCAGTTTGCTGACCTTTACTGTACATCTGTTTGGTCCTTCCAGAATATTAAGAACTTCCTCAACTCCTAATAGATTGCCCAAGGGAGCGTCCTATGGAATGGCAATCCGTTTCCACATTATCTCTAATGCCAATCCTGCTGATCTCAGTTCAGCAGCAAACTGTAACCCTTGGACACTGGTATGGTTCTAGAGCCCTCTTGTAACTTTCAAGAGCATTCCCAAAGCTACCAGTATCCTATCATTGCTCTTGGCCAGAATGGCTCTAATAAAGCATGTGTCATGTACTAATCAAAATGGCTTAGCTATTAAACCACTATACTTGTCAGAGGACCTAGTAACACCTTCGTAACACTTATTTTGTCAGTGTTACAAAAGAAGTAACAAGGATCCCACTACCTTGTAAAAGCTCTAAAAGATATGCTGGAAGGGAATCTGCACACACACAAAAACTTCTGACAGATTTCACCAACTGCTGTCTTTTTCAATTTGATCTTAAAATGAAAATATAAAATATGTGAGTAAAAATTTAAAGTGCCATTCGTAAAGGATTGAATATATCTTCATCCAAGCATGGGTATCATGTGGATACCATCCCTTTGTTCATGAGTAAGGTATCATCCGTACAATAAGGAGTTCCTACTCTATTACATGAGAGAAACAGGTAAACAACTAACAGACAGGACTATGTGGCAAAATTAAATAAACACAATATCAGAGATACAGATGCTAGTTTCTCATATCCTCCCACTACCACCCATCCATCCACAATGAGAACAGAAAGGAAGGAGACATAAGGGAAGGTTTGGGAAGTCAGTAAGTAGACTACTGCAATAATCTAGATCAAGGGTCAGCAAACTTTTTCTGTGAAGAGCCAGAGAGGAAATATTTTATGCTTTGCAAGTCATATTCTCTATTATACCTACTCAATTCTGCCATTGTCAGACAAAAGTAGTCACAAGGAAATGAGCATGGCTCTATTCCAATAAAACTGTATTTATAAAAACTGAAATTTTGATTTCATATCATTTTTATGCATCGTAAAATATTAATCTCTTGACTTTTTTCCAACCATTTTTAGCTGGCAAGTCATAAAAAACAGCAGTGGCTGGATTTGGACCATGGGCTATGATTTGCCAACCCCTGACCTACACAGCTGCCTGAAATAGAGCAGTAGCACCAGGGCAGAGAGGAAGGACAAACAAAGAAAACATTTCAGAGGTGGAATCAGTAAAACGTATTGATGAGTGGGGCATTAAGAGCAAAGTCGGCAAAGGGAGCTCCCTAGTTTCTAGCCCAGGTGACTCAGAGGGAATGTCATGAACAAATAAGAGCAGCAGCTCTCCTTCACCTGAGGAGGACAACAGCACCTGGACTGCACCACTCACTGCCCAGGTGATGAGAACTGTGCACACTCAGCAGCAGTGACCCAAGACTCAAATCCCACCTCCATCAGTTACCACATACCCAACCTTTTTGATTCTCAGCTTCCAAATCAATCCATAAAGTGATCATGACCACAACAGTAATGCCTACTTCAAAGGGTTGCCGTAAGGATTCAATTTAGTGAGTTAACATATGGAAAGTCCTTGGGACAGTGCCTGGCTCACAGTAAATGATATGTAAGTGTTAGCCATTATTCGAAATTAAAAAAATTTTAATCCATAAATATGTTATAGAGGCAATTTATAAATACCGTAAGTTGGCCTACTTAAATACAGTAAAAAACAGTATTCACAGTAATAAACAGTATTCACAGTAATAAACATTCTTAAGCATTTAAACCATCTGTGAATACTTGACATAGTATACAGCATTATTTAAGCTAAATAATATCAACTTAAGTTCCTTTCATACTGGGGAAAAAAATCATTGCTGAAGTAGTGCTGGCCAGGATAAATTGTACAAAGGTATGTGTGGTTCAGGGTAAAGCAAAGTCAGTCTTGAGAGTTAGAATGGGACAAGGGTCTAAAACAGGTAACAAGTACAACTGTGGCCTGGGCTAGTCACCAGATTTCTGGGGGACTCCATCAGGCGCTTTTGTTATGTTCTAAGCACTTACCTAGTCTACAAATTCCATTCTACCACAGGAGGGGGCGTGAAGCAAATACCAATGTGAGATTAAAACCTGCTGCAATTACTGTACTTCTAAAAACAAATCAGTCTGACAGCAAGAATGTAACTACATTTTTTATTAGGAGATAGAAAATACAAAATATTTTATGAGGATTAAATATAATTGGAATATTTCTTATGATTTGATAAAAAGAAGCATTAACTACTTTGTTGAATGATACACATTTCAACTGAAAGAAATCACAAAATATTTTTAACTTTGTTCTTTATCTGTAATATCTTGAAAAGTTGCTGTTCAAAGGTATATTGCTTTCTAGTTAATTACCCATCGTAGCAACTAAACCTGTGAAGAGCTAAAAAAAAAAAAAAAAAAAAAATCAACTTATCTTTAATTATGTTACATTTTTTAGAAAACTATTTTCATCACTTGAAACTCACTCTGCTTTGCTTTTAAGGGTCTTTTCCCCAAAAGTTCTTCATTGAAGAACAATTGATGGGGAATGAAGTCACTTTTGTCAATCTACCTATGATATATCTGAATCCAGAATGTGCCCAAATACCTTCATTTTGAAGCCTCTTGAATAAGACAGGAAAAGATAAACTGCCTAGGCAGGTATACCATGATTTGACTAATCAGTAAAAAGGATTACCCAAAACCAGTAATTCCAAGTATTCCTTTGTTTGATGACTTGATTTTTATTCCCCAGAACAATGCAGCATAGCAAAATTAAGGGACATAGTAAAATGTAGGAGCCTTTCCTTCTTCAGAGTCAAAAACTAGCTGCTCAGAAATGTGGGTGCGTGAACAGTTTTAGGCTCAAGTGTATGTGGAAGGTAAAGATCTGAAAATGGAGTCGTTAAAACTGCCCATGCTTCTGCTCCTTTTGGAAAGTCTGCCTGTGCCTCCCAGACATGGTGCGAACCAATGTTTACATAAGATAACAAAAAATTTGGAATCAGATTTAAAATTATATGAATACCTAGGAAGTGTGAGATAACTTGCCCATTGGCCTTAAAATTATTGCCCATTGGCCTTAAAATTATTTCATATAATTTACTGTTTATTATTGTCTACCACGACACTTTCTCCAGCTCACTTTCGGCAAGCATATTCTTTTATTTCCCAAAACTTTTGATTTGAAAAACTTTAAATCTACAGAAAAGCTAAAAGAATAGTACAACGAATACCTGTCTGTCCTTCACCTAGATGCATCAACTGTTATAAAATTTGCCCATTTACTTTTTCTTTCTCTGATACACATATTCTGATGCATAAAATTAACCGTAATTCTATCATTATTATCTAATATATAGAAAATATTCAGCTTTTCCAGTGTCCAAAAAACACATCTTATAGTTATTTATGTTTTTAACAGGTTCCATCAAGGTACACATATTACACTGGTTGTCTTTTTAGTTTTTTTATAATCTAAGACAGTCCTCCCACATTTTTCTGTTTTTAATGATAAACAACTTTTTAAAGTCAGGGGTTCAAGGTTCAAATTTCCCCCAAAAAACTATTCATATTAATTTAACAAAATAAATTTTTCAGTTATTATCAAAGTTTTGTTGGTAAAAGATGCTAGCCTTGTGACTGTCAGATTTGGGGTGACAACTCTCAGTGGACTGGTGTGGGAGGGCCACTGAGGCCAGAAGGACACTATCTGGGAGTGGACACACTGTGGGAGTGACTATCTCCCACAAAGTAACCATTTCATCTCCACCACTTTCCAGAAAATAAGCAGTCTCCTCCAAGTTCAGTAAGAACCCAAGGTCACACTGCTAATTAGATGAAAAGACCTTTGCTCTCAGGGAACAGACATCTACACACCTTGGTTAACAATCCTGGGGTGTAATACAAATCAGTTGAGCACATCTTTCCCAATTTGGGTGTATGACTCTGCTTAGAAGTGCTAATTACGTACACAGCTAGTAATACATAAACACTATACCTTAATCAGCCTAAGCCTAACTCAAAACCAAAGCCCTGAGGCAAAAGATGCTATTAAGATGTCCTTGTAACTCTACCACTGTTCATGTATTACCTGAACAGTGTGACTCCAACAGCAGTGCCCTGCTCTGCTTTTTAAAAAAACAGGCTTCTGAAATGTGGTAAATTGAGTTCTTCAGAAACAAACATGAAAAACACACAAATTCGGCATTAAAATGACTGGATGAAAGGGATGACAGTTCATTCCCTATGCAAAAGTGGTATGGAAGATATAAAACATTCCAAGCCAGGTGTGATGGCTCGTGTCTATAATCCCAACACGTGGCCCCCCAAGTGAGCTATAATTGCACCCCTGTACCTCAACGTGGGCAACAGAATGAGATCCCTGTCTCTTAAAAACACAAAACTATTTTATGCACAAATGAATGAAAAAATATGCGTGTGCAGTCTATATTCATGTGCAAGCATTTTTTTTAGAGGAAACAAAACAATATGGAAAAAAATATGCAGTCAGGTGACCATGAATAAGGCATTTATCTTTGGTGTTTTATTCATGTGTAAAATAAGGAAGTCATCTCAATAACATCACATATCAAAAGCCATTAATGACGATTACAGGATACTAGGACTGTAGTATTATTTACTGCAATCTCTGCATTAAAAAATAAATTATACCTAATGCTAGATGACGAGTTGGTGGGTGCAGCGCACCAGCATGGCACATGTATACATATGTAACTTACCTGCACGTTGTGCACATGTACCATAGAGCCTAAAGTACAATAATAATAATAATAATAATAATAATAATAATAATAATAATAAAAATAAAATAATAAATAAATAAATAAATTAGGGGCCCAGTAGGGTGGCTCACACCTATAATCCCAACACTTTGGAAAGCTAAAGTGGGAGGATGGCTTGAGGCCAGGAGTTTGAGGCCAGCCTTGGCAACATAGGAAGATCTCATCTCTTCAATATAAAAAATTTAGCCAGGTGTGATGGTGTATGCCTCTAGTCCCAGCTATTCAGGAGGCTGGGATAAGAGGATCACTTGAGCCCAGCAGTTCAAGGCTGCAGTGAGCTATGATCATGCCACTGCACTCCAGCCTGTGAGAGTGAGACCCAATCTCTAAACTAAATAAATAAAAACAAAGAGTGAAAAATAAATAAATATATTTGAGTGGTTTTCTTATTTTCAAGTTACTGACAGAAAATGTGAAAAACTGCCTGCCACCTAGTTGTCCAATTCACACAGGACAGCTATAAGAGAGTAGTGACAACCAAGAAATCATAATCATCAAGTCCTACAGTGATACCTAGACAAACGTATTCATACACCACCTTGACTCAACTTACATGCAACACACTGAAACCAACTGCAAATGCTTCACTTACCACATAACCAGACAAGACTCCTGGTTTTACCTAGATTATGTGAACTCTTAACTAGCCAACTCTCACTAGACCAACATCCACAGAGGTCAGCTACAGTTATTCTGTGCATTCCTTCCATCTCTAAACTCTAAATAAATAAACAGCAAACCATTACCAGTTCTCAAGTTTTACGTGAGAACTGGCTGATATAGGTAAGCTGCTAATATATAAAATCGCTGGAATCCACATTGTTGGCTTTTTACTAAGAATATTTAAAATTGCAGGACCTCAAAGTTGCACATAATTTTATCTGCATTTAAGCTTCAAAAATCTATATATGCAAAAGAAAATGTAGATGTAGCCGTTCAAATGGGTCAACCTGAATTTAATGTTTTATAACAGCATACTCTTTTTTAATCTCTAGAAAAACATCAAAACTTCTCTTTATTCTCAAAGAAAACAAGCCTACAAAGCAGAAAATGACCATTTAGTAAAGAACTCATCTTTGGTTCTTAAATGTTAAGCATGCTACAACTTTCTATACATGTGTGAGCCAACGAGGAGATACTTCCAAGGGGTTTCAGAGATCGCTGTGATTAACAAATAGGAAAAACATGCTTGGAAGCAGAAGTGAAAGACTCCAGGGACCAAGGACAGGTAAACAGGTGACAAAGAAATTCTGGTTTCCAAGTATGAGAATATTAATCTCTTGTGGCCCTTGCAGGTAAGGTAGACGGATGATTCAAGAAGCCACGCAAATGATCTCACAGATGGTGATGCCTAACCGGACAGTAATCTGCAACAGGTTTATTTTAAAGATGCATATTCATCTCTTCATGTAAACATATTTCTATAAAAAAGCTAGAAATGGTCTAAAAGACAGTAACTAGAATGCTGAGAGACTCAACTAATAATACGTGATTATAAGGGATTTTTATCCTGCAGAATAAGACTGGCAGTTCCTGGAAGCAAAGAGTAAAAGTGTCAGTAAGAGAAAGCTACAGACAGTTTGTTCTTATACTGGATCTCAAATCTCCGGTAGCCCCCCCCAAAAAAACACAGAACAACTGCCTTTCGAAGTAGTGGGTTAGCATCAGGGCTGATGCCCTAATGGTGCCCTAAAAATAAACTGGCCATGATAATACAGAGTAGGTTCAAGCATTAAACTGGGAGTTTGCCCACATGGCTCTGGAGATAATGCAATGTTAAAATTCAAGAGGTTTTCTCCAGGTTCCTTATATTAGGTTTTTATTAAAGGGAAGAATTTATCTAAGAGAGAAAAGAGAATTTTTTTAAGTAGTAAAAGTGTGGTGATTCTGTCTAAAAATACTGTTATCACTTGAACATTGTGAGGTCATTTTTTCAAAAGATGTTAGGTACAAATGAATACAGTATGATCTGTCAACACTCATGTATTTTTAGAGCAAATACGAAATTGTGTTTACGTGACCATCATCCTGATGGCTGCATGGTAAAATCCTCCTTTTGACCTCAGTAGCAGGACAACAGGGCCAAAACTAGGAATGTTTATAAATATATAAAATACCACTTTTATTTTCTATGTAGCTTACTTTAAATATAAGTTGATCATTGAATTACCTTCTTACTTATCACCTTTCAGGAATCCTGGGATACAGATCATTTCTTTCAGGATCCCTTTATCAAGAAGTACAGGGCAGAAAACTGAAAAATGTATTTTTTGGACAATCTTGCAATTTGGGTTCCAGACATGTAGAAGAATTCCAGATAATTCATGTAAAGACTCCACCTTCAAGGAGGGGGAGCACAACTCCTCACTCTTTAAAGTGGGCTACGCATAGTGACTTCCTTCCAAAGAATAAAGTACAAAAGGGGAGAAAAAGAGTAACTTTATAGTGGAGAGACCTGACAGTCACTATATCAGCCAGGTGGTCAAGAAAATCAGTCATAAATCATGTTGATAGTATACTTGATTTGTTGTGATGAACTGGTACATTGTATCTGTGGACTTCCATCCCAAAACCTATAACCCTAGTCTAGTCATGAGAAAAATATCAGACAATTCCCATAGAAGGACAAAATACCTGATCAGTATTCTTCAAAACTGTCAAGGTAATCTAAAACAAGGGAAGTCTGAGAAACTGTCATAGCCAAGAGGAGCCTAAGGAGATACAACAACAAAATGTAATATGCTACATCCTAGACATGAGATCCTGGAACACAAAAAGGACATTAGTTAAAAAGTAGGGAAATCTGAATAAAGCATGGACTTTGAAACTATAATGTATTCATATTAGTTCACTAACTGTGATGAATGCAGCACACTATTTTAAGATGTTAATAATATGAGAAACTGGAAGCTTGGTTCAAGATAGCTAAGTAGATGCAGCTAGTACATGCCTCTTCCATGGAAAGCTCCAAAACGGCGAGTAGATATTCACCCTTCAAATAGGTCATCTAAAACAGAACACTGGAATTCAACTGAAAGGCAACAGGAATCACTGATCACAAAGGAGAAGGAAGCAAGGACGTGCCCAGCCAGGATTGCTGAGAGATGGAAGAAGCTTCTAGATGCTGGGAAAGGGTAGATGAGAGACTCCCAGGGCTCCACATTCCCACCATGGACTTTTGCAACGCTAGCTGTGGGAGACCCCCTTGACCCTCGTAGGTCTCCAGCCTAATAGAGTGAGTTGCCTGGAGACTGACAGAGGCATTGCTCAAACTCACATGGGAGTACACAGGCTTCCGAGCCCTGAGCAGCTGTTGCTACCAGCCAACAAGCCAGGCTGAAGAGAGGAGGCCAGGCACTTTTACACAACCACTGCGCTTCTTGTACAGTCTGCAGAATGGTGAGCCAAATAAAATCTCTTATTTATAAATTACCCAGCCTTGGGCATTCCTTTATAGTGCAAGAGGGGACTTCAACACCCCACTGACAGCACTAGACAGATCACTGAGACAGAAAAAAACAAACAAAAAAAAAACCCACTGGATTTAAATTGGACTGTAGAACAAATAGACCTAACAGATGTTTATACAACAAGCTACCCAACAATCACAGAATATACATTCTTCTTATTAGCATGTGGAATATTCTCCAAGACAGACCTTATCTTAAGGAATGAAGCAAGTCCTCAATAAATATTTAAAAAACTGAAATCATTTCAAGTGTCTTCTCAGACTACAGTGGAAAAAACCTAAAGTCAATTCCAAGAAGGACTCTCAAATCTATACAAATACATGGAAATTAACCTGCTCTTCAATGATTTTTGGGACAGTGATGAAATTAAGGTGGAAGTTTAAAAATGTTTTAAACAAATAAAAATAGAGACACAACATACCAAAACTTCTGGAATACAGCAAAAGCTTATAGTGTTGACTGTACATGGATTCAAGAAAGAAGTTTATAGCGTTAAATGCCTAAATTGAAAAAAATAGAAAGACCACAAGTTAACCTGACATAGTACCTCAAGGAACTAGAAAAACAAGAACAAACCAAACCCAGAAGAAAAGAAATGATGAAGAGCAGAACTAAATGAAATTCAGATCATAAAAACCCAAAAGGTAAAGAAACAAAAAGTTGCTTCACTGAAAAGATAAACAAAATTGACAGACTACTAGCTACATTAACCAAGAAGAAAGAAAATTCAAATAAGCACAATCAGAAATGAAAAAGACATTACAAATGATATCACAGAAATACAAAAGATCATCAGAGTCTACTATGAACATCTCTACACTAACGAACTAGAAAACCTAGATGAAATAGGTAAATTCCTAAAGACACACAACCTCTCAAGAATGAACTAAGAAGAGAAAGCCTGAAGAGACCAATAACCAGCAAGAAGACTTAACCAGTAATAAAAATTTAAAAAAATCTCCCAACAACAAAAAACCCCAGGAGCAGATGAATTCACAGCCAAATTCTACGAGACGTAGAAGAACAGGTACCAATCCTATTGACAACACTGTTCCCCCAAATTGAAGAAAATCCTCTCTAACTGAAGCCAGTATCACCCTAACACCAAATCCAAGCAAGGACACACAAAAACAGAAACAGAATCAATCAGTACCCCTAATGAACACAGATGCAAAAACGCTCAAGAAAATACTAGCAAACCAAATCCAACAGCACATCAAAAAACATGGTACACCACAATCAAGTGGGTTATATTCCAGGGATACAAGTATGGTTTAACATACAAAAATCAATAAATGTGATCTGCCACATAAACAGGATTAAAAACAAAAACCATATTATTATCTCGATAGATACAGAAAAAGCATTTGATAAAATTCAGCACCCTTTCATGATAAAAACCACTCAACAACTTGGTGTAGTAGGAACATACCTCAAAATAATAAACCCCATATACAAGAATCCCACAGCCAACATCATACTAAATGGGGAAAGGTTGAAAGCATTCCCCTTAAGAAATGGAAGAAGACAAGGATCCCCACTCTTACCACTCCTATTCAACACAGTACTAAAAGTCCTATCGGGCCAGAGCAGTAAGGCAATAGAAAGAAAGAAAAGACATCTAAATTGTAAAAGAGGAAGTCAAACTATCTCTGTTTGCTGATACCATTTTATACCTGGAAAACCCTAAGACTCCTCCAAAACATTCGTAAATTTGATATTAATTCAGTAGAGTTTCAGGATACAAAATCGACCTACAAAATCAATAGTATTCCTTTTGTTTAGTTGGGGTTTGTTTGTTTGTTTGTTTGTTTTTGAAACAGGGTCTCACTCTGTTACCCAGGCTGGAGCGCACTGGCGCGGTCATAGCTCACCACAGCCTCGACCTCCTGGGCTGAAGTGATCCTCCCACCTCAGCATCCCAAGTCACTGGGACTTACAGGCACGTGCCACCACACCCAGCTAATTTTTGTATTTTTTGTTGTGAGGAGGAATCAGTAGCATTTCTATACAACAATGATATAATGAAGCTGAGAACCAAATCAAGAACCAAACCAAGAAGTCAATCTCATTTACAATAGCTATAAAAAAATAATAAAATACTCAGAAATACACTCAACCAAGGATGTGAAAGATCTCTACAAGAAAAACTACAAAATGCTGATGAAAGAAATCACATATGACACAAACATGATCATGGGTTAGAAGAATCAGTATCATTAAAATGACCATACTACTCAAAGAAATCTGCTGATGCAATTCCTATAAAAATACTAACATCGTTTTTCACAGTATTAGAAAAAACAATCCTAAAATACACATGGAACCAGAAAAGAGCCTGAATGGCCAAAGCAATGGTAAGCAAAAAGAACAATACTTGAGGCATCACATTACTTGACTTCAAATTGTACTCTAAGGCTATAATAACCAAAACTATTATAAAAACAGACACATAGGTCAATGAAACAGATTACAAAACCCAAAATTAAAGACACATGCCTACAGGCAAATAATCTTTTTCAAAGTCAACAAAAACATACACTAGTGGAAGAACATCCTATTCTATATGTGATACTTGGGAGAATTGGGTAACCACATACAGTGGAATGATACTGGACCCGTATCTCTCACCATACACAAAAATTAACTTAAGATGGATTAAAGACCTGAAAGTATAAAGACCTGAAAGATCTGAAACTATAAAGATTCTAGAAGAAAACCTAGGAAAAACTCTTCTGGACATTGGCCTAAGGCAAAGAATTCATGCCTAGGACCTCAAAAGGAAAGCTACAAAAATGAAAATAGACAAATGGGACTTAATTAAAATAAAAAGCTTCTACACAGCAAATAAATAATCAACAGAGAAAACAGAACAGAAGAAAATATTTGCAAACTATGCATCTTACAAAAAGCTAATTTGTAGACTCTACAAGGAACTCAACTCAACAAGAAAAAAATAATCTTTTTAAAAAATGGGCAAAGGGTATGAACACATATTTTGCAAAAGATGACACACAAATGGCCAAGAAACATTTAAAAAGTTAGAAATGCAAATAAAAGCGATGAAATACCATTTCACACCAGTCAGAATGGCTATTACTCAGGTGTCAAAAAAATCAGTAACAGATGTTGGCAAGGATGCAGATAAAAGGGAATGCTCACAGACTGTTGTTGGGAGTGTAAACTAGCACAGCTTCTATGGAAAACAATATGGAGACTTCTCAAAGAACTAATAGAAATACCATTTGATCCAGTGATCCCACTACTGGGGATCTATGCAAAGGGAAAGAAATCATTATATCAAAAAGATACCTGCACTCAAATATTTATTGCAGGACTACTCACAATAGCAAAGACATAAAATCAATCTAAGTGCCCATCAACGGATGATTGGATAAAGTAATCCACACCATGAAATACTACTCAGCTATAAAAAAAGAATAAATCCATGTTTTTTTGTAGCAACATGGATAGAACTGGAGGTAACTATCTTAAGTGAAATAACTCAGAAAGAGCAAGTCAAATATCACATATTCTCACTTACAGGTGGGAGCTGAAAAATATGTACACAGGGGCATAGAGAGTGGAATAATAACACTAGAGACTCAGAAAGGTGGGAGGATGGGAGTGGGTGAGGGATGAGAAATTACCTCATGGGCGCTTATGTGCACTATTCAGGTGGTGTAACAACACTGCACTTGTACTAAATCTATAAATAATAACAATATGAGAAACTGGGTGTCAGGTATATGAAAATACTCCATCCTAGCTTAACAATTTTTCTGTAAATCTAAAACTAGTCTGAAATACTTTTACTTAAAAATGAAACTGGGCCAGGTGCAGTGGCTCACACTTGCAGTCCCAGCAATTTGGGAGGCCAAGATGGGAGGACTGCTTAAGCCCAGGAGTTTGAGACCAGCCTGGGCAATAGCAAGACCCTGACTCTACAAAACGAAAGAAAAACTTATCCAGTGCCAGCTACTTGGGAAGTTGAGGCAGGAGGATCATTTGAGCCCAAGAGTTCATGGCTACAGTATGCTGTGATCATGCCACTGTATGCTAGGCTGGGCAACAGAGCAAGATCTGTACTCAAAAATAAGTAAACAATAACAACAAAAATGAAAATAAAACTGACCAAAGATATCAAGTGAGGGAGAAAAGCAAACTCAGAATAGTCACACATGCCAGCAATGACAGAAAAGAGCACTAAAACTGTCATTATAGCTGTTATTTCATATACTAAAAAAATTGAATAGAGACATGGAAGATATAAAAAAGATCCAAACCAAATGTCTAGTGATAAAACATGTCTGAGATGAAAAATACACTAGATGGAATTACTGGCAGATTAGATATTGAAAAAGAAAATATTAATGAAATTATAAACAACGTAATTGGAATATCCAAAATAAAATGCAGAAAGAAAAAATAACCTTAAAAAATTAAAAGTGCAGCAGTGGACAACTTTAAGCCAGTCAATGTGTATAATGGAGTCCTCAAAGAAAGAATGTGGGGACAGAAAAAGTATCTGAAGAATAGCCAAAAAGCTCCAAATTCTATGAAAATTGTAAACCCACTGATCCACAAGCACAACTTCAGAATACAAGAAACAAATTTAAAAAATTTTTTAAATAAAGCTGAAAGAAGTCATTGTCAGCCAACTCACATTATAAGAAATGCTAAAGTCCTTTAGACAAAAGAAAAATGATAGATGGAAATACACCAGAAATGGTAATTACCTGAGTACACAGATCTTTATTATTATTTAAAAGAAAAGTATTTAAAGAGAAAGTATTTTTTTAAATATATTCTAGGGTTTAAAATTTATTAAAAGACAATAATGAAAAGGCCAGAAGGAAAGAAATGAAAGTATACTATTGTAAGGTTCTCATGCTGTATTTGAAATAAAAGATCATCTCCACAGTGACATGACCCATATCACTGAAACTGAATTCATATTCATTCATTCATTCATTCATCAACTGTACTGACTACTGTATAAAAGTCATTAACCTTCTGTAGAAGATTACAGTTATGGGCTTCATCGAGGGTGTGTTAACAGATTAGACTAAGCAAACAGGTGGATTATTTGAGTCTAGGTAAAATGCAAGGGTTCGCTCTTCTTGTGGGACTCAGAAGGAATAGTATCTCCCAAGCACAGGAGGATCAGAAATCATAGCAAAAGATTTTGGGTTGAACCTGTGCCAGGAAAAACTGCATAAATAAAAATGGGCTCCACTGGACAAAAATTTACCTTTCAAATCAAACCTGATACCACAATTGAGACCCTAGAAACACAACCACTATTTTCATCCTGTGCCATTGCTGCTGAAGCTCTCATGGGGCCCTGCAAGTTCCTGGTTCAACTGCTCTTCCACTACTGCCACCTCATCTGTGCTCCACGACACCCTGAACTGTCAGGCTGCCACTAGGTGTTCGAACTATCCCCACACTAAGGTGAGACAGAATAGTTTCTCTTTCTTCCCAATACCAATCAAAATCCCCATTCTACAAATAATTGATTAATGCTATTTATTTAGACCTTAAAAATCCCATCAAATAGATAAATTCAATAAGGCTTTATTAAATAACCACCTACAGTAAACCTGCAGTGAGGGTGTATATCAAAAAGAATCTCCCTTCCTGGTCTGTTGGACATTTTCCTTTTTCTATTCCAAACAAGTTTGTATAGCTTCCTCATATACACACTATTATGGACTAAATGTTTATGCTTCCCACAAAACTTTTATGCCGGAACTCTAATCCGTAATGTAATGGTATTTGGAGGTGCAGCTTTGGGTAGACAATTAGGTCCTAGGGGTGGAACCCTCTCCATGGGATCAGTTCTCCTATATGAACAGCCACATGACAGCTTGCTTCCTTCCTCTCTCCGTGCCATGTGAGGACACAGCAAGAAGGCAGCTGTTCGTAAGTCAGGAAGTAAGATCTCACAAGAATCCAACCATGCTGGCACCCTGATCTCAGATTTCCAGCCTCCAGAACTGTGAGAAATAAATGCTTGTTATTTAAACCACCCAGGCTATGGCATTTTGTTACAGCAGCTAGGGCAGACTAAGACACATATTAAGAAATTCCAGCCATCTGGTGTCCAAATTTCACACTACAATGAATAGGGAACTAGCAGCATCATGTTCTCAGAATCCAAAGAACTTAGTCACAGTGATTAACCAAAAATAATCAGGTAGATTTAACCAACGAAGATAAGTCATTTATAACCATCTATAAACACAGTAGTTTACACCAAAATCTGAAAACCTAGAAATCTACAAAAAGACAATTCCTTCTGAGTACAACTATTTGTGTGCTTGTCAGTATATTATCAGAGAAAACCTGACCTTTAGAGTTTAAGCATTGTTCTAGGTCATCTTTAATAAAAATTTAATAAAAATAATGAAACTAAAAAAGATGTTCTCCCAGTACCTGTTCTTCCCTCTCCTTTTCTTTGGTCTTACTTCTGTAGACTCTAGCAGAGGCGGCATCCTGGGATGGAATGGCAGAGATCTGATGCAGTGGCATGCTCATCCCAACCTCTTATCTGGTCGTCTTCTTCACAGAAGAGAGTCTCCACTGGTAGAGTCATTTTGGGCCATGGATTTCAAGCTGAGAGAAAATGAAGAGAGAATAAACATAATTCAGCTAAAACACTTTAAATTTCCAAGAGTGAGCTTAACATTTTATATTTATATTCATATGTATATTTAAATAAGTTACGGCAACATAAATGTTTGGTCTTCAAAAACAATAGAAGATGAATGTCTAAGGGGAAAATTCTAACATTTCTCATAATAAGATGGGAGCACCTGAAAGAGGCAGGTGGATCATGTACATGTATAATCAGAGATTAATCTTCCATTGGCTACTTAGGATTAAAACAAAGCAGTGCCACCATTTATTTTAAGAATATTTTTGAAGTTAAACTTTTTTTTTTTAATCATGACCAAGCATTTGTCCTGAAATGAGCAGTGATCTTTCCTTAAAACCACTGCCTGTGAGTCCACATAATGGTGAGATCAGAGGTTAGGAAGTCCAAATTAAACTCAAGATATCTATGATCCATATTTAACCTTTCAAAAGTAGAGACTCTACACCAGCTGTTGGCAAACTCTTCCTATAAAGGGCAAGATACATATTTTAGGCACTGTGGTCCAAGTGTGTTCCAGCTAATAAACTCTGCCACTGTTGCATGAAAGCACCCATAGAGAGCGTGTAAATGGGCCGGGTGTGGTGGCTCACGCCTGTAATCCCAGCACTTTGGGAGGCTGAGGCGGGCGAATCACGAGGTCAGGAGATCAAGACCATCCTGGCTAACACGGTGAAATCCTGTCTACTAAAAATACAAAAAATTAGCCAGGCATGGTGGCGGGCGCCTGTAGTCCCAGCTACTCAGGAGGCTGAGGCAGGAGAATGGCACAAACCCAGAAGGCGGAGCTCGCAGTGAGCCGAGATCGCACCACTGCACTCCAACCTGGGCAACACAGAGTGAGACTCCATCCCCCCAACGCCCCCCCAAAAAAAAGAGTATGTACATGAATGAGCATAGTTATGTTCCAATAAAACTTTATTTACAAAAATAGGCAGCAGGCTAGATTTGGCCCACAAGACTATAGTTTGCCAAACACTGCTGTAAAGGGTTTCCTAGGGAATATGAAGGGTCACCATGACATGCCTGAGAACCATGAGAAAGGCTGCCTTTAGGTAAAATAACAGTGTATGCATAAACTGTCTTCAGTGATTCCAGGTACCCCTGCCCTTTTTCTGGTTTTCTCTTACGCATCCCCCAAAATGTCTAATAATTGAATTGTGTGTTGTTCTTTCTCCCCACTTACCCACTGAGATCTATCCAACTGTATACAAAACCAATTGAACATAAATTATCCAGAAGGTTTAGTGTAGTAAAATGTTTCATGTTGTTCAAATTTTAACAGAAAATGGAAGCCTTCAACCAAAAGAATGCATCTCGAATTTGGAGATTTTCATTTATTAACCATGTGCTGGGGTAGGGGGTGGGGACAGGTGGGGCAGTAGGAAAAGGTAGGGTAAACAACAGGGCCTGACAACCCCAAGGTCACATTTGATAAGCAGTCACTTATTCTACCTGTCCCAAAACTCTACTCTGGATCAAAGGCAGGTGTTTGTAAGGCTGGTGCCAACTCTTGGTAGTGTCCCTAAGCAAGCAGAGGAGCACCAGGAATCACAAAATGGCTTCCTTCACACAACTCTAGAATCAATGAACAACAAAAAGGAACAAAAACTGGGAGGGATCAACACACAGAAGAAAATTAGCTAAAAGAATACTCTGTTTATAAAGTCTAGTTTTACAGTAAGTGAGTGATCATTGATAATAACAACAAAAAAAGGAAAATAGAATAGGTGATGTTAGTGTCTAGGTATCACACACCACCTACTCTATTTCAAGCCTTTGATGAGGCTGGCATAAGATGGAGCACTACTGTGCCCAAGAAACAGTCTAAATGTTTGTATTCAAGCACGTCACACAAGACAAGAGGCACTTACTGCGGAGCTGCCTTAAACTCCCTGGGAGATCACAATAGTCAGTGATAAGCAGTTTTTTCATCGCTAATGCAGTAAAGTCCTCTATTACAGATGACAAACTCCATGGGGCCTCTTGGAATACTTGGTCAAACTGACCATATCCACAGCCCTACACCTATCATGCCAATAGCTACCTGTGGTGCTTCTGATATAATCATCATTATTACATCATTGGTACATGCCCATGACAAACCTGAGAAGGGCTATTTATGGCACAGAAACACAGATGCAAGAGGGTCTCAAATTTTTTGCAGTTTTGAAGGTCATCCCTCCTTACTGCCATTGAAGTTAGTCTTCTGATATGTACCACCACCACAAAGCAACAGACCTATAAGTTTGCCTGAAACAATCTCCCTCCTATGCCACACATATTTAGGATAAAAATGAGTTTACAAACAAACCATAAGACAGGCCATGCCATTTTTTATGTGAAGATTTACATGAAAAATATAAATCATATATTACATTATTTTCTTTGCATAATTTCCAGACATCTTTTATATCAACTAAATTAATCTTTACATAGAGTAACAGTTAAACCTCAGCACTATGCCTGACAATCCAGGCATGAGGGCTTCAATTTGACTAATGCTAACTTGCAAAATACAGCACACCTAACATGAACATTCACATCTAGAAGAGATACTGCCAAAGCTGGTTGTTGAAGAAACTGGAAATGGATGTCCCATGTTCATGGATCAGAAGACTTAATATTGTTAAAATGGCAATTCTTCCCAAGTTGATATAGAGAGTCAAAGCAATCTCTATCAAAAACTGAGCTGACTTCTTTACAGAAATTTGACAGGCTGATCTGAACATTTATATGAAATTCAAGGGACTCAGATCTGCCAAAACAACCTTGAAAAAGAAGAACAAAGTTGGAGAGCTCACATTTCCAGATTGCAAAACTTACAACAAAGGAACAGTAATCAAGACAGTGTCGTACTGGAATATGAATAGATATATCAATGGAATAGAATTTAGAGCCCAGAAATAAACCCACGTATCTATAGTCAGCTGATCTTCAAGAAGGGTGCCAAGATCACTTCTTGGGGAAAGAGTACTGTTTTCAACAAATGGTGCTGGGACAACTGGATAGCCACATGCAAAAGAAATTTGGATCTCTTCCTCACACAAAGAAAAAACAGACAAACTACACATCATCAGAATAAAAACTTTTGTGCTTCAAAAGACACCACTGAGAAAGGGAAAAGACAGCCAGTCATAGTGGGTCACACCTATAATCCCAGAACTTTGGGAGGCCAAGGCAAGAGAATCTCTTGAGGCCAGCAACTCAAGAAAGGCCTGAGCAATATAGCAAGACTCAACCTCTATTTATAAATGTAAAAAAAAAAAGTGTAAAGACAACTGACAGAATAGAAGAAAAAGTTTGCAAATCATATATGTAATAAGGGACTTGTATCTAGAATATATAAACAACTCTCTTACAACTCAATAACATAAGGGCAAGGCCAGGTGCAAGTAGCTCATGCCTATAATCTCAGCATTTTGGGAGGCTGAGGTGGGAGGACTGCTTCAGGCCAGGAGTTCAAAACCAGTGTGTGAAACATAGTGAGGCCCCATCTCTACCAAAATAACAATAATAATAATAATAATAATAAAGACAAATAACCCAATGAAAAATGGGTTAATCAACATCATCAGCCATCATGGAAATACAAATCAAAACTATTAGATATTACTTTAATTATGTTCATAATAAAAAACAAACAAGTGTTAGCAAGGATGTTGTGACACTGAAACCCTCATATACTGCTAGTGGGGATCTATGCAGTAGTTCTGAAAAATAGTCTGGCTCTTTCTCAAAAGTTAAACATGTTATCATATGACCCAACAACTTCACTCCTAGGGTATACACACCAAAGAGAAATGCAAACATCTCCTCATATGAAAACTTGTCCATGAATATTTGTATCACATTACTCATAATAGCCGAAAGGTGGAAATAACCTAAACGTCCATCAAATGATAAATGGATAAATCAAATAAGCTATATCCATTCAACGGAATCATATTCAGCAATAAAAAGAAATAAAGTACTGACACTTGCCACAATATGGATGAACTTTAAAAAGTTACGCTAAGTAGGCCAGGTGTGGTGGTTCGCGCCTATAACGCCAACACTTTGAGAGGCCAAGGTGGGTGAACTGCTTGAGCCCAGGAGTTCCAGACCAGCCTGGGCAACATGGCAAAACCACATCCCTACAAAAAATTCAAAACTTAGCCGGGTGTGGTGGCGCATGCCTGTGGTGCCAGCTACTCAGGAGGCTGAGTTGGGAGGATCGCTTGAGCCCAGGAGGTTTAGTCTACAGTGAGCCGGTATGGCGCCACTGCACTCCAGCCTAGGTGATACAGTGAGACCTTGTCTTAAAAAAAAAAAAAAAAAAAGAAAAAAATTATACTAAGAAGCCAGTCACAAAGAACCATATATTACATGATGACAGTTGTATGGAATGCCCAGAGGAGATAAATCTATAGAGACAGAAAGTAGAGCAGTGCATGCCAAGAGCTGGGGTAGGTATGGGTAAATGGGAGGAAGCAGTGGATTCAATGATTTATTTTTAGGATAATGAAAATATTCTAAAATTGACTATGGTGCTGGTTGCAGAACTTTTGAGTATACTAAAAGCCATAGAAATAGCAAAAGGACCAAGATAGATAGAGAAAATTTTAATTTTTCCTTTGTGTTATCCCTAATCTAACTAATCTAGATGACATGGAGATGGCTACTGTTGCCCTATCTCACTCACCCTTCCAGTGTTAAGAAGACGATAGAAAGAGTACAAAGTCAGCAATCAGAAACCTAAGTTCAAATCCTGGCTCTAATGTGGATGTTAGGCAAAATGATGAATTTCTAAGCTGTTTGGTTTCCTCGTCTGTAAAAGAGAAGGGTAATCATGTCTACTCAGTTCACAGTGTTACTGTGAAGATCAAATAAGACTGTGTCCAGACTGGGCACGATGGCTCACGCCTGTAATCGCAACACTTTCGGAGGTCAAGGTGGGTGGATCACCTGACGTCAGGAGTTCGTGACGACCAGCCTGGCCAACATGGCAAAACCCCATCTCTACTAAAAATACAAAAATTAGCTAGGTGTGGTGGTGGGTGCCTGTAATCCCAGCTACTTGGGAGACTGAGGCAGGAGAATTGCTTAACACAGGAAGCAGAGATTGCAGTGAGCCGGTATCGTGCCATTGCAATACAGCCTAGGTGACAAGAGTGAAACGTAGGTGCTCTTAACATCGGCACATCTGCCGGCAGGCTTTTCCAGGCATTTGCAGTGATGTCTCTCACTGCATCACAAAAACCTACAGGTTTGCTTTGTTTTTCCAGAATTATTTTCTGAACCCCTATGCCTCAGTCAAACACAGATTTACACAACTGGGACCTTGAATACTTTCTAACATTTATGTATGATACGTAAGCAGCTTGACTCTCAGAGGAAGCAAGGCTGACAATCCCCTTTCTAAAAGGAGAGTGGTAGGAAAGGCCAATCCTGAAGACAACCAGCATGGCTTCACAGTCAAACTGTTCTATGCTCTTTCCAAATGATCAACATAAATGAAGATTCTGCCCATTCCAACAACAACGCTTTGGACAAATACAGATAACAATGTGGGGAGCTAGGAGAAGACAAATGCCAGCTGCAGCATCTCAGAGGAATGGCCACCCCAGGAAAAGTTCACATGCCTCCCTGTACCCTTGTTTGCAGGGTGCCAGACTCCAGCAGCACCCTGCTCCTCCCTGCTGTAAATTGTATCTCAACATCCTGAATGGCATTGTTAGAATCAACAACTTCAGGCTAAGCCTGTCTTTATAAGAAGTACATTTCATGTAAAAAATGAAAGTCCATGCACAGCAGCTAGCAGAAATAGAAAAAGCAGGAAGAGCAGTGAGGAGATCGGTTATAGAAATCAGCACTGAATGATCAAAGCCAGACTTAAAGCAGTGCTGATAGGGAGGGACAAGTGAGGCTATTTGAAAAGCAGGACTAACATAACCTAGTGAGGGATCTAAACTGTCCCATGGTTTCTGGGTGTATACTGACACGACAGGGAAGCACAGAAAAGCAGCAGGGGAAGGAGGTAAGCTCAATGTGGACAGACTGAGCTTCATGTGCCTTAAAGAAAACAAAGACACAGGCCGGGCGGTGGCTCATGCACGTAATCTCAACACTTTGGGAGGCCAAGGTGGGCGGATCACAAGGTCAGAAGTTTGAGACCAGTCTGGCCAATGTGGTGAAACCCAGTCTCTACTAAACATACAAAAATTAGCCAGGCATGGTAGTGGTCGCCTGTAGTCCCAGCTACTCCAGAGGCTGAGGCAGAAGAATCACTTTAACCCAGGAGGCGGAGGTTGCAGTGAGCCGAGAACACGCCATTGCACTCCAGCCTGGGAAACAAGAGCGAGACTCCATCTCAAAAAAAAGAAAATAAAAAAAAAAAGAAACTAAAGACATGTTCATAAATGCATACTGGGAGTCACCAGTATATCAAGACACATGAACATACATGGACAATCAGTCATTTATGTCATTTATGACATTACGGAGAACCTGTAGAACCAGTCATTTATGTCATTACATGCTACAAATAAATGCTAAAATAAGATATCAATATCTAACATAAGGAAACCTCTATCTTGGGCCAGGCATGGTAGCTCAACAGCAAAGATGGAGTGACACGTACAATCACGGATACCTAAAAAGAACTAATAATATGAATAATAAATATCATGCGGGGGTGGAGCCAAGATGGCCGAATAGGAACAGCTCCAGTCTACAGCTCCCAGCGTGAGCGACGCAGAAGACGGGTGATTTCTGCATTTCCAACTGAGGTACTGGGTTCATCTCACTGGGGAGTGCCGGACAGTGGCTGCAGGACACTGGGTGCAGCGCACCGTGCGTGAGCCAAAGCAGGGTGAGGCATCACATCACCTGGGAAGCGCAAGGGGTCAGGGAATTCCCTTTCCTAGTCAAAGAAAGGGGTGACAGACAGCACCTGGAAAATCGGGTCACTCCCACCCTGATACTGCGCTTTTCCAACGGGCTTCACAAACGGCACACCAGGAGATTATATCCTACACCTGGCTCAAAGGGTCCTACACCCACGGAGCCTCCCTCATTGCTAGCACAGCAGTCTGAGATCACACTGCAAGGCGGCAGCGAGGCTGGGGGAGGGGCGCCCGCCATTGCTGAGGCTTGAGTAGGTAAACAAAGTGGCCAGGAAGCTCGAACTGGGTGGAGCCCACCACAGCTCAAGGAGGCCTGCCTGCCTCTGTAGGCTCCACCTCTGGGGGCAGGGCACAGACAAACAAAAGTCAGCAGTAACCTCTGCAGACTTAAATGTCCCTGTCTGACAGCTTTGAAGACAGTAGTGGTTCTCCCAGGACGCAGCTTGAGATCTGAGAATGGACAGACTGCCTCCTCAAGTGGGTCCCTGACCCCCGAGTAGCCTAACTGGGAGGCATCCCCCAGTAGGGGTGGACTGACACCTCACACGGCCGGGTACTCCTCTGAGATAAAACTTCCAGAGGAACGATCAGGCAGCAGCATTTGCGGTTCAGCAATATCCGCTTTTCTGCAGCCACCACTGCTGATACCCAGGCAAACAGGGTCTGGAGTGGACCTCCAACAAACTCCAACAGACTTGCAGCTGAGGGTCCTGACTTTCAGAAGGAAAACTAACAAACAGAAAGGACATCCACACCAAAAACCCATGGGTACGTCACCATCATCAAAGACCAAAGGTAGATAAAACCACAAAGATGGGGAAAAAACAGAGCAGAAAAATCGGAAACTCTAAAAATCAGAGTGCCTCTCCTCCTCCAAATGAACACAGCTCCTCACTAGCAACGGAACAAAGCTGGACAGAGAGTGACTTTGACGAGTTGAGAAGAAGGCTTCAGAAGATTAAACTACTCCAAGCTAAAGGAGGGAGTTCGAACCAATGGCAAAGAAGTTAAAAACCTTGAAAAAAAATTAGATGAATGGCTAACTAGAATAACCAATGCAGAGAAGTCCTTAAAGGACCGGATGTAGCTGAAAACCATGGCATGAGAACTACGTGACGAATGCACAAGCCTCAGTAGTCAATGCGATCAACTGGAAGAAAGGGTATCAGCGATGGAAGATCAAATGAAAGAAATGACGCAAGAAGAGAAGTTTAGAGAAAAAAGAATAAAAAGAAATTAACAAAGCCTCCAAGAAATATAGGACTATGTGAAAAGACCAAATCTATGTCTGATTGGTGTACCTGAAAGTGACAGGGAGAAAGGAACCAAGTTGGAAAACACTCTGCAGGATATTATCCAGGAGAATTTCCGCAATCTAACAAGGCAGGCCAACATTCAAATTCAGGAAATACAGAGACCACCACAAAGATACTCCTCAAGAAGAGCAACTCCGAGACACATAATTGTCAGATTCACCAAAGTTGAAATCAAGGAAAAAATGTTAAGGGCAGCCAGAAAGAAAGGTCGGGTTACCCACAAAGGGAAGCCCATCAGACTAACAGCTGATCTCTCAGCAGAAACTCTACAAGCCAGAAGAGAGTGGGGGCCAATATTCGACATTCTTAAAGAAAAGAATTTTCAACCCAGAATTTCATATCCAGCCAAACTAAGCTTCATAAGTGAAGGAGAAATACAATCCTTTACAAACAAGCAAATGCTGAGAGATTTTGTCACCACCAAGCCTGCCCTAAAAGAGTTCCAGAAGGAAGCACTACACATGGAAAGGAACAACTGGTACCAGCCACTGCAAAAACATGCCAAATTGTAAAGACCATCAAGGCTAGGAAGAAACTGCATCAACTAACGAGCAAAATAACCAGCTAACATCATAATGACAGGATCAAATTCACACATAACAATATTAACCTTAAATGTAAATGGACTAAATGCTCCAATTAAAAGACACAGAAGACACAGACTGGCAAATTGGATAAAGACTCAAGACCCATCAGTGTGCTGTATTCAGGAAACCCATCTCACGTGCAGAGACACACATAGGCTCAAAATAAAGGGACAGAGGAAGACCTACCAAGCAAATGGAAAACAAAAAAAGGCAGGGGTTGCAATCCTAGTCTCGGATAAAACAGACTTTAAACCAACAAAGATCAAAAGAGACAAAGAAGGCCATTACATAATGGTAAAGGGATCAATTCAACAAGAAGACCTAACTATCCTAAATATATATGCACCCAATACAGGGACACCCAGATTCATAAAGCAAGTCCTTAGAGACCTATAAAGAGACTTAGACTCCCACACAATAATAATGGGAAACTTTTAACACCCCACTGTCAACACTAGACAGATCAACGAGACAGATAACAAGGATATCCAGGAACTGAACTCAGCTCTGCACCAAGCGGACCTAATGGACATCTACAGAACTCTCCACCTCAAATCAACAGAATATACATTCTTTTCAGCACCACACCACACCTATTCCAAAATTGACTCCTCAGCAAATGTAAAAGAACAGAAATTATAACAAACCTGTCTCTCAGATCACAGTGCAATCAAGCTAGAACTCAGGATTAAGAAATTCACTCAAAACCGCTCAACTACATGGAAACTGAACAACCTGCTCCTGAATGACTACTGGGTACATAACGAAATGAAGGCAGAAATAAAGATGTTCTTTGAAACCAACGAGAACAAACACACAACATACCAGAATCTCTGGGACACATTTAAAGCAGTGTGTAGAGGGAAATTTATAGCACTCAATGCCCACAAGAGAAAGCAGGAAAGATCTAAAATTGACACCCTAACATCACAATTAAAAGAACTAGAGAAGCAAGAGCAAACACATTCAAAAGCTAGCAGAAGGCAAGAAATAACTAAGATCAGAGCAGAACTGAAGGAAATAGAGACACAAAAAACCCTTCAAAAAAATCAATGAACCCAGGAGCTGGTTTTTTGAAAAGATCAACAAAATTAACAGACCGCTAGCAAGACTAATAAAAGAAGAAAAGAGAGAAGAATCAAATAGACGCAATAAAGAATGACAAAGGGTATATCACCACCGATCCCACAGAAATACCAACTACCATCAAAGAATACTATAAATACCTCTACGCAAATAAACTAGAAAATCTAGAAGAAATGGATAAATTCCTCCACACATACACCCTCCCAAGACTAAACCAGGAAGAAGCTGAATCTCTGAATAGACCAATAACAGGCTCTGAAATTGAGGCAATAATTAATAGCTTACCAGCCAAAAAAAGTTCAGGAGCAGATGGATTCACAGCCGAATTCTACCAGAGGTACAAGGAGGAACCGGTACCATTCCTTCCGAAACTATTCCAATCAATAGAAATAGAGGGAATCCTCCCTAACTCATTTTATGAGGCCAGCATCATCCTGATACCAAAGCCGGGCAGAGACACAACCAAAAAAGAGAATTTTAGACCAATATCTCTGATGAACATTGATGCAAAAATCCTCAATAAAATACTGGCAAACCGAATCCAGCAGCACATCAAAAAGCTTATCCACCATGATCAAGTGGGCTTCATCCCTGGGATGCAAGGCTGGTTCAACATACAAAAATCAATAAATGTAATCCAGCATACAAACAGAACCAAAGACAAAAACCACATGATTATCTCAATAGATGCAGAAAAGGCCTTTGACAAAATTCAACAACCTTCACACTAAAAACTCTCAATAAATTAGGTATTGATGGGACGTATCTCAAAATAATAAGAGCTATCTATGACAAACCCACAGCCAGTATCATACTGAATGGGCAAAAACTGGAAGTATTCCCTTTGAAAACTGGCACAAGACAGGGATGCCCTCTCTCACCACTTCTATTCAACATAGTATTGGAAGTTCTGGCCAGGGCAATCAGGCAGGAGAAGGAAATAAACGGCATTCAATTAGGAAAAGAGGAAGTCAAATTGTTCCTGTTTGCAGAAGACATGATTGTATATCTAGAAAACCCCATCATCTCAGCCCAAAATCTCCTTAAGCTGATAAGCAACTTCAGCAAAGTCTCAGGATACAAAATCAATGTGCAAGAATCACAAGCATTCTTACACTGCAATAACAGACAAACAGAGAGCCAAATCATGAGTGAACTCCCATTCACAATTGCTTCAAAGAGAATAAAATACCTAGGAATCCAACTTACAAGGGATGTGAAGGACCTCTTCAAGGAGAACTACAAACCACTGCTCAATGAAATAAAAGAGGATACAAACAAATGGAAGAACATTCCATGCTCATGGATAGGAAGAATCAATATCATGAAAATGGCCATACTGCCCAAGGTAATTTATAGATTCAATGCCATCCCCATCAAGCTACCAATGACTTCCTTCACAGAATTGGAAAAAGCTACTTTAAAGTTCATATGGAACCAAAAAAGAGCCCGCATTGCCAAGTCAATCCTAAGCCAAAAGAACAAAGCTTGAGGCATCACACTACCTGGCTTCAAACTATACTACAAGGCTTAGCCACAGTAACCAAAGCAGCATGGTACTGGTACCAAAACAGAGATATAAACCAATGGAACAGAACAGAACCCTCAGAAATAATGCCGCGTATCTACAACTATCTGATCTTTGACAAACCTGACAAACACAAGCAATAGGAAAAGGATTCCCTATTTAATAAATGGTGCTGGGAAAACTGGCTAGCCATATGTAGAAAGCTGAAACTGGATCCCTTCCTTACACCTTATGCAAAAATTAATTCAAGATGGATTAATGACTTAAATGTTAGACTGAAAACCATAAAAACCCTAGAAGAAAACCTAGGCATTACCATTCAGGACATAGGCATGGGCAAGGACTTCATGTCTAAAACACCAAAAGCAATGGCAACAAAAGCCAAAATGGACAAATGGGATCTAATTAAAGAGCTTCTGCACAGCAAAAGAAACTACCATCAGAGTGAACAGACAACCTACAAAATGGGAGAAAATTTTTGCAATCTACTCATCTGACAAAGGGCTAATATCCAGAATCTGCAATGAACTCAAACAAATTTACAAAAAAAAACAAACAACTTCATCAAAAAGTGGGCAAAGGATATGAACAGACACTTCTCAAAAGAAGACATTTATGCAGCCAAAAGACACATGAAAAAATGCTCATCATCACTGGCCATCAGAGAAATGCAAATCAAAACCACAATGAGATACCATCTCATGCCAGTTAGAATGGCAATCATTAAAAAGTTAGGAAACAACAGGTGCTGGAGAGGATGTGGAGAAATAGGAACAATTTTACACTGTTGGTGGGACTGTAAACTAGTTCAACCATTGTGGAAGTCAGTGTGGCGATTCCTCAGGGATCTAGAACTAGAAATACCACTTGACCCAGCCATCCCATTACTTGGTATATACTCAAAGGATTATAAATCATGCTGTTATAAAGACACATGCACACGTATGTTTATTGCGGCACTATTCACAACAGCAAAGGCTTGTAACCAACCGAAATGTCCAGCAAAGATAGACTGGATTAAGAAAATGTGGCACATATACACCATGGAATACTATGCATCATTATGATGAGTTCATGTCCTTTGCAGGGACATGGATGAAATTGGAAACCATCATTCTCAGCAAACTATCGCAAGGACAAAAAACCAAACACCACATGTTCTCACTCATAGGTGGGAATTGAACAATGAGAACACATGGACACAGGAAGTGGAACATCACACACCAAGGACTGCTGTGGGGTGGGGAGAGGGGGGAGGGATAGCATTAGGAGATACACCTAATGTAAATGAGGAGTTAATGGGTGCAGCACACCAACATGGCACATGTATACATATGTAAGAAACCTGCACGTTGTGCACATGTACCCTAAAACTTAAAGTATAATAATAATAAAATAAAATAATGCAAGTGAAAATATAAAGCAATTACTAACAACAACAACTATAGAAGAAAGAAAATGTAATAATTTGGCTTTAAAATGAAACAAATTTCAACACGGACAATGGTATAAACGTTACAATCATATAAGCAACACAGACATAACCAAATTGGGAGGATGGGAAGAGGGAAGGTTGGGTAAAAAAGGAAGTCAACAGATAATAGCTAATGTTCATGAACATATTATTTGAAAACATGGAAGCACCTCTCAGAAGACACATGCGGCTGCCTATGGGGAAGATTCTGTCCATTCCCACAACAATGCTTTGGACTGTGGAGGACCAGAGCAAAGGACTACTGTTTTTCATTCTAGGACACTGGGTACACCAAGCTCCTAAGTATAGTTCTAAAATTCAGAAAACTACCAAAATTAAAATTTTTTAAAAACCACTCTACCCTTTCTTTACTTATTTAACACTAAAACTTGATTGAACTCGTAGGCCGGGCGCAGTGGCTCATGCCGGTAATCCCAGCACTTTGGGAGGCTGAGGCGGGCAGATCATGAGGTCAGGAGATAGAGACCACCCTGGCTAACACAGTGAAACCCCATCTCTACTAAAAATACAAAAAATTAGCCGGGGCATGGTGGCGGGCACCTGTAGTCCCAGCTACTTGGTAGGCTGAGGCAGGAGAATGGTGTGAACCTGGGAGGCTAAGCTTGTAGTGAGCTGAGACCGTCCTACTGCACTCCAGCCTGGCGACAGAGCAGGACTTCGTCTCAAAAAAAAAAAAAAAAAAAAGACTTGATTGAACACCCTGGGGCCAAAACCTGACCTGAACTGACAGGAAGCTACTCAAAACTATACTTATGCTGCTTAGTGTAAATATTATATATACTTCAATGCAGAAATAGTGCGTTTGAGTAAGGATTCTTACTCCAGGCCTCGATGGGAGTATCTGATAATTTACAGTATATGTGGCAGACTACTTTCCTAAAAACCTGAGAATTTCTAAATTCTAAAATATTTCTGATCCAAGAGTTTTGAATAAGAGAGTTTGAGCTTACAATTCATTTTTCAAAATGAAATGTATTACTTTTATTACATGTATTTTAGTACACGTATTACTTTTATTTTTTAGATTTTGAAGGTATTCTGAAGAATTCAATGGAGAGAAAGTATAAAAAGAATAACAGGTATGAGACTCATGTGACCTTAAACGGATCAACACCTAATGCCACACACTTTCCAAAACTGGCATTATTCCTGGATCGTTATTTAAGATAATAAATAAAAAGGCTACATTGTCTAATTAAAAATTTGAAGAAGAAGGCAAGAAAACTTCACTTGACTCCTCAGTCATATCCCACTACTGTCCCATCTATCCTACTCTTCTAGGAAAAGGTGGTCTACACTCACATTCAACATTTCTTCACTTTCTATACACATTTCAACTAACTACAATCTGGCTTCAGTACAGTAAGGTCTACAATGCTCTCTATATTAAGCCTAAAAATTGTTTTGCAGCCCTCATGTTATTTGACTTGATACTTTTACTCTCTTCCTAGTCTTAAAATACTCTTTTCTTTGACTTAAATGACATAACACTGTCCTAGTGTTCCTCCTGCTCCATCTGCACCTCTGCAGATCTATCCCCTATAGCACGACATTGTACGCAGAGATTCCTCAAAGTTCCATTTAACCCTCTCTGATTCTCATTCTGTGCTCCCTTTCCCTGGGTGATTTAATCCATAACTTTGGCTTGAATGCCCACCTTTGCAGATGTTATTTAAAAAGAAAATATTGATAAATCAGATTTTATTGAATTTAAAACTTTTGCACTTTAAAAGATACCATTAATAAAAAAGATAAGCCACTGACTGGGGAAAAAATACTTGACAATCATATATCTGATAAAAAAACTTGTATCTGGCCGGGCATGGTGGCTCACGCCTGTAATCCTAGCACTTTGGGAGGCCGGGGTGGGCGGATCACAAGGTCAGGAGATCGAGACCATCCTGGTCAACATGGTGAAACCCCGTCTTTACTAAAAATACAAAAAATTAGCCGGGCGCGGTGGCGGGCGCCTGTAGTCTCAGCTACTCAGGAGGCTGAGGCAGGAGAATGGCGTGAACCCGGGAGGCGGAGCTTGCAGTGAGCTGAGATCGCGCCACTGCACTCCAGCCTGGGTGACAGAGTGAGACTCCGTCTCAAAAAAAAAAAAAAAAGACTTGTATCTAGAATAAAGAACTCCTACGTAAGACAAACGACGTAATTTTAAAATAAGCAAAATATATTAACAGACGTTTCATCAAAAAAGATATATCAAAGAAGATATATGAGAGCCAGGCTCTCATATGTGCCTGTAGTCCTAGCTATTCGGGATGCTGAGGCAAGAGGATCGTTTGAGCCCATGAGTTCGAGGCTACAGTGAGCTATGATCACAACACTGTACTCCATTCTAGGCAACAGCGTGAGACCCCGTCTCTAAAAAATAAAATAAAATAATAAAGACATATGAATAGCTAATAAACTCACGAAAAGATGCTAAAAATTAAAACCACAATGATATACCACTATACCCCCACTAGAATGGCTACAACCAAAAACACTAGAATGGCTCCAATCAAAAAGATAGTCAATACTAATTGTTTGATATAGAAAAAATTAGATCTTTCGCATATCGCTGGTGAGAATATAAATTGATATAGATACTTGGAAAACAGTCTGGCGGTTTCTTAAAAAGTTAAACATAAACTTATCCTATGACCCAGGAACTGCAGTCCTTGGAATTCATCCGAGAGATATGAAAACATATGTCCACACAAAGACACATACATGAATGTGCATAGCAGCATTCCTCATAATAGCCCAAAACTGGAAATATTCCAAATGTCCACCAACTAAAGAATAGATAAAAACGTGGCTTATCTATACAATGAAATTCTATTCAGCAATTAAAAGGAAAAAACCAATCATATACACTACAACATGGATGAACCTCAAAGATTATGCAAATTGAAACAAGTCAGACACAAAAGACTATATATTATACAATTCCATTTTTATAAAGTGTCTTGAGAAGGCAGATCAGTGATTGCCTCATGTTGGGTGTAGTTGTGGGTATTATCTGCAAATGGGCAAGAGGGAATTTTGGGAGCAAAGGAAATGTCTCAAACTGGATTACAATGACATTGCACTACTTCAAATTTACTAATCACTGAATTGTACACTTATAATAGGTGAATTTTATGGTGCCTAAATTACACCTCAAGATGCTCATTTAATACAGCTTACAAGGCCCTATGTATCTATCCCACCTCATTTTGTACTACCCCTCTCTCTGTAGTCCAGCTACAGCAGTGTTCCTTCAGTCCCCTCAGACCTCCCAGCACCTTACCACCACAGCCTATATATATGGTATTCTCTGCCTGCAACACTCTTCCTTCCCGTTTTGGGCTAACTCTTGGTCAACCATCTGACCATCCTGACAGAGGAAATTCCACATTCATAGCTCTTTATAAGATCAATGAAGAACCTCTACTTTATTAACAATGTTCACAGTTAGAATGTTACATTTATTGAGTTCTTTAATTAATGACTTTCTCCCCTACTCAGCCATAAGTTCCCCAAAGGCAGCATATCTCATTTTGCTTACCTTTGTATCTCTCTTTCTGTGGCCCAATGCCTATCACATAAGATCTATTAAATAAATGCTGGTTGGATCAATCTCCCTGAGACAGCAGGCAAAAATGGCTGAGAATTTCATTTGTAACTCAAACTATTAAGCAACACTGTTCTCCGTCTCAAATCCTGAGCAAGTACCCTAGTGGAGATTTGGAAACAACTAACAAAAATTCATGTTTGTCAACCTGGTACAATTCATTTCAGATGGGAAGAAACCCACTGATCTTTAAATATCTGCAGCAGATTGACCACATCAGACTTAGTTGAAAATTGAAATGGAATTCAAATATAGTGGAATGTAATCTAAGTATCTTTAAGAATAATTTTAAAAGATGACAAGTGTAAGTAGTAAAGAATTACTGATCAAAGCATTTTAAGACAGAGGAAAACTTAAGTTTCCTAAGTTACAGATGAGAAATTTCAACCTTTGAGTCAAAAAACCCAATGCTGGATAGATAGCAAGTTACAGAAGCTTGCTATCCAACAGTTGAATGAGAGCCCAAATATGCTACTGCACTAGTATCACCTCAAAGCCTTCTTCCCTTCACTCAGCTAGGAAAGAAGGCTCCCCCTGCCACATCACATCTCACCCTCTGTCTCACTCACTTAACCACTGGTTAGCAAGGCTAACCTTAAGCTATAAAGCTATAAAGATTGCCCTGCTCCTGCCTTTTACTGAAACGAAGACCAAAATTAAACTTGAAAGCTCTGAGAAATTTCAGGGAAGATGACAGAGAAACACCACAAAGTCTCCATATGTTACCCACTAAAAAACAGTCTGATACAAATTTTGTTATTTGGGCTTGGCCTGTTAAAACTATTAGCTTTAAAAACAGTGAGTTCATTTTAAAATATAAAAATGAGCTGAATATTTATTTATTTATTTATTATTTTGAGACAGGGTCTTGCTCTGTTGCCCAGGCTGGAGTGCAGTGGCGCAATAATCTCAGCTCACTGCAACCTCCACCTTCCTGGTTCAAGCAATTGCACTGCCTCAGCCTCCCGAGTAGCTGGGATTACAGGTGCACGCCACCACTCCTGGCTAATTTTTTTGTATTTTTAGTAGAGACAGGGTTTCACCATGTTGGCCAGAGTGATCTCGAACTCCTGACCTCAGGCCATCCGCCCGCCTCAGCCTCCCAAAGTGCTGAGATTACAGGCGTGAGCCACAGCGCCCGGTCATGAGCTGGAATTTTTTAATGCAACAAGAATAAAGCAGGCCAGGAGTGGTGGCTCACACCTGTAATCCTGGCACTTTAGGAAGCCAAGGTGAGTGGATCACTTAAGCTTCGGAGTTTGAGACCAGCCTGGGCCACATGGTGAGACCCCATCTCTACTAAAAATACAAAAAAAATTGCTGGGCGTGGTGGTGCATGTCTGTGGTATCAGCTGCTTGGGCGACAGGTGGGAGGATCACTTGAGCCCAGGGGACAGAGGTTGCAGTGAGCCAAGATTGTACCACTACACTCCAGCCTGGGTGACAGAAGGAGAACCTGTCTCAAAAAAAAAAAAAAAAAAAGTTAACTACCAGAAAATATATATGCAATTACAAATAGTGAAGAAATCATAAGACATACAAACACATCCCACAGACTAAAGTTTATCCAGAAACAAAAGACTGAAGTTTGTTAGTTTTTAAATCTCCTACAGTAATTTAGAGCATTGCCAGGTGCAGTGGCTTGTACCTGTAGTCCCAGCTACTTGGGAGGCTGAGGTGGGAGGACCACTTTAGGCCAGGAGTTCTAGACTGGCCCGGGCAACATAGTAAGACCTTGTCCCCCACCAAAAAAATTCAGATCATTACTAGAGGTAATAAAGGGTACAATAAATGTTAAATAAAAGAATAATAAATAAGAAATGCTGAAAATAAGTGGAAAATAAAATCCAAAGCATAAATGATTTAAACAGATAAAGTATATGAAGAAACTAAAAAGTATAAAAATACTGCCTGTCAATAATAATGGAGGAAAAAACTAGATGAAAGCATTTGCAAATCCTAAGTACTTTACATGCATATTTCATTTAAATCTCATAGCAGTGCCAGGAAGGAGAGAAACTTTTATCTCCCTTTCATGCACAGCTTAGAGAAATTAATCAACTTGCCCAAGCTTTCACAGCCATATTTCAAGGATTCTCAGCTGCTAGCATTTGCTTGACCTTACAGAAGGTGCCAACAAGAAGCTTTTATGCAACTAGACCATAATTGCCCCTGACTAACCTGGGATTCCAAGGTGCCAATTTCAGAGATGTTAGAATGGATAAAAATGCACAACTTATGCTTGACTAAATGTGATAGTGTGCAGCAACCGATCAGGTGAACCTAAAATATCTAGCGGTTTTTTTTTGTTTTTTTTTATTTCACAGTGGCACTGCTACAGGAAGGACTAAGATAAAACATGATATGTTCCTGTCTTTGTTATAGTAAAGAAGAGCTATTATAATCCCTATGGATATAGAAGACAACATGGAATTCACATTTGAAGTATTAAATAGTGACAGGACTTTTGTTGCCTTTTTTGTCTATACAGAGGGACAACTTAACCAAAGCAATGCTTATATCTGCCTAAAATTTGGCAAAGATAATAAATTAGATACTTCAAAAGTGGGTTATTTTAAGGCACTAAGATACGCCTCAAATAGGTCGAATTCATGGCAGATATTTAACTGTAGCATTTTGAGTTCACTTGCAAATTTGTATCACAAGCCACAGAAAAGAAACAGTGCATTTAAAAACTATAGCCCACATCCTTATGTTCTTTCATCTTTATTCCAGTAGAAGATGCAAGGTAATTTTCCAACACACAACCTCAGAGGCTGAAGCCAAGAAGAGCGGCAGAATGGATGGATTCAAGGTGTGCCAACAATGTTACCCAGTAGGAAAAAATTCCATAAAAACTGGGCCCCTAAGGAAAACAACAAAGCCTAATGCTGAAGTCCTGTCCAAATGCAAGTGCTTGGCTAAGAGAGAGCAGTCAGGCTGTAGACTGAAAGGCAGTGTATGCAATTTAGAATCCCCAGAAGTAGAGTAACAGAGAGAGAACACAGCTGCATGAGAGTGAGATGCTAATGTGGGGCAGGCAGGACTTGGCTCCAGACAGTGCTTGCTATCGGGACTCCTTCCATGACTCGGGAAGACCTCAGTACAACCACTGGGGCAGGTATGCGAATTAGGTAAACCAGGTGCAATTAACTGGAAAAAGGGCCTGGACTAATGTCTGGGCTTTCTGAAAGATTTTGCATCTCAGGGAAATTATGGAATAGCCACAGTATTCCCTTAGTAATAGAATACAAAAATACTGAAAACACTCAAAGTTAAGAAAAGGGAAAAGAGAAGATTTGTTAGGGTTCTTTTAGCATTTCACTTCTGAGAAACAGAACAGGTGTTTTCAACACCTGGAAAACACCTTCAATCCATCAAGCACAGAAATAGTCTGCCTTTGGCCAGGCACGGTGGCTCATGCCTATAATCTTCGGGAGGCCGAGGCGGTGGATCACCTGAGGTCAGGAGTTCGTGACCAGCCTGGCCAACATGGTGAAACCCTGTCTCTACTAAAAATACAGAAATTAGTCGAGAGTGGTGGCGGGCGCCTGTAATCCCAGCTACTCATGAGGCTGAGGAAAGAGAATTGCTTGAACCCGGGAAGTGGAGGTTGCAGTGACCCAAGATCATGCCATTGCACTCCAGCCTGGATGACAAGAGCAAGACTCCATCTCAAAAAAAAGAAAGAAAAGAAATAGTCTACCTTCTTGAGCTCCTACAAGAGCTCTTCAGTGCTTCCCCTGCAGAGAACAGTGTCTGATCCCTATAGATAACGAAAGGAGGATGAAGGATAGGTCAAGGCTTCAGCAGCCCAGCATTCTCCCTGGGTATTCACCACACCATTAGAGAAGAAACCTGTTTACTTTTCTGCCTCCTTGAAGGCTCAGTAATGAAGCCATGATTAGAATTGCAGGCATGGATTCCAGCCACTTATCACAAGATGTTCCATTTTCTCTTGCTATGTAACAAACTACCCAAAACTTTGTTGCTTGAACAGCCATGATTTCCTATTTCTCATAATTCCATGGGTTGGCTGGGCAGCTCTTCTGCTGCCCTTACCTGACTTACATAGGCTGCTTCGCTGGGCTCAGCAGGGAGGGAAGGGCCTTATCCATGTGGCCTTTTCTTCTAGGCTTCTTCACATGGTGGCAGCAGCATCCCAAGACAGTTCACCCACTACACATGGTGCCTCTGCTTGCACTGTCTGCTGATTGAGACCAAAGTCAAGAAAGGGGAAAAGAGACTCTACCACTTGATGGGTCCTGTGGTTTGAATGTGTCCCCCAAGTTCATGTATTGGAAACTTAATCCCCAATGCAACAGTGCTGACAAGTGGGACTTGTAAGAGGTGATCAGGCCATGAGGGCTCTGCCCTCACTAATGGATTAATGCTGTTATTGAGGAAGTAGGTTAGTTATCATGGGAGTGGGTTCCTAATAGGAGAATAAGTTCAGCCTCCTTCCCTTCTCTCCATCCCATGCACATGCTCTCTTGCCCATCTGCCTTCCACCATGGGATGATGCAGCAAGAAAGCCCTCACCAGATGTGAGCCCCTCAACCTTGGACGTCCCACGCTGCAGAACTGTAAGAACTAAATCTCTGTACTTTATTAATTACCCCATCTCATGTACTCTGTTACAGCAGCACAACACAGACTAAGACAATGGGAGAAACAAGTGAAGTCATACTGCAAACAGGCAGAGCTGGGAGCAGGGACAGGGGGCAGTGATTCACTGGGAGCCATTTTGTAACAATTTACCACGTATTGTTTTTGCTACTTTTTCCTCTGATAATAATAGTTTTTATCAGTAGTGTTTTTATAAGGTGTTTTCATACCTATTATAAATTCAAAGCTAATTATGATCTTTATAATACGGGGAAAAAGGTGCTCAATTCTATTTCTACTACAGAATAACATTAATAAATAGATCCAAAAATATTCCCAACGTTTAGAGACAAGAATTCCTTCTAGCAATCCATACCTCTTGAAGATCTCACGATCCTTAACAAACACATGGATCTTGTGAAGCATCTTTAGTAGGCTGACAGAGGTAGAAACTGTGGCCAAAGTTTATAACAGAAAAATTGAAGGCAATTATACTTCATTTGAAGTGCTTCCTGCAGAAAGAATTCTCAGCATGTCACTGTACAATGCAGCACATAAGGACAGTGGCACACACTGCTCTGCACCAGTCAGCTGTCATCTCAGGCCAGAACAAGCATATTCTCTACATACTGCAGTAAACCAGAAAAACCAGAGCAGAATTTGCCTCAGTACTCACCTTATCCCCTGACCATCCGAGATATGTCTGCCCAGGCAGGACAAATCTTCTCAAGGACCCCTGTACATGCCATGGTCAACCTTACCTTTGCTCATGCTGTCCCATCTTCTTGAGATGCTCTTTCCTCTTTGCCCATCAGGCCCAAAATTCCCTGGCCTTCAGACCACACCTCAAAGCATTTCTTCTCTACAAGCAAAACATACTCCCCTTTCCCTTCCTTACTACCCATAGCAGTTACCCAATTTCTTTACAGGTGGACATTAGTCACATAAAAACAGTCCTTCAATATAAGTGATGGTTAATTTCACATGTGAACTTGACTAGGCCACAATATCTAGATATTTGGTCAAACATTATTCTGAATGTTTCTGTGAAGGTATTTTTAAGATAAGACTGACATTTAAATTGGCAGACTTTTTTTTAAGGCAGGACCGGATTTATTCCCATTTTACAGACGAGGAAACACTCAGAGAGGTCAAGTGATCCACCTGCTCCAGGTCTCAAGTCAATACATGACTCAGCTGAAACTTCCTCTCCTAGATATACAATGAGAGTAATGCCAGACCTGCTTCTCAAAACAGATATGCACAAGAAAACTGTTTTAGTCTCATTCTTCTGACAACTAGAAAGTAAATATTCACCAGGCCCCATGCACATAACATTATCATAAGTCAGAAGTCTCTTATTAAGAACATAAAATCACAGTGCAGATTGGGAGTGGGAAGATACACAGAAAGGATACCAAGAGTCTCTGTCAACTGCCCCTGGTTTGAGTTCAACATTTTTTTAAGAGATGCAATGTTTTTTTAGGAGATGGGGTTTCACTATGTTGCCTAGGCTGGACTTAACTCCTAGGCTCAAGTGATCCTCTTGCCTCAGCCTCCCAAGTATCTGGGACTACAGGTGCCTGTCACCACACCCAGGTTCTAAATTGGTGGATTCTGAGTAAAATATCCTGCTTTCCATAATGTGCGTGGGCCTCAACCAATCAGTTGAAGGCCTTAATATAAAAAGGACTGACCTCCCCCAGAAGAAGAGGGAATTCTGCCAGCAGACTGCCTTCAGCCTTGAACTCCAGAATCAACTCTTCCCTGAGCCTCCAGCCTGCCGGCCCACCCTACAGATTTTGGACTTTTTAGTCTCCACAATCATATGAACCAATTCCTTAAAATAAATCTCTCTCTCCCAATCTCATCTAGCTATCTATATATATATAGGTATATCTGTACACACACACACACACACAGAGAGACACACACACCCTATTGGTTTTGTTTCTTTGGAGAACTCTGACTGATACAATATATCACACAGTTTAGATCATTCCTTGCAGGGTACAAAGCCTGTCCTACTTAAAAGGCTATATGATCCCTGGACTGTTGCATATTTTTTAGCAATCCCTACAGTCTTCTGTACCATCACGTTTCTTTAGTATTCCCTACGGTGTTCCATACAGAGCAGGGGTAAAAATATTCCAGGAACTTTAATTTGTGCTTCCTTATGACTAAACCTTGTATCCTTCCAGTTTCCTAACCTTTCTGCACCATTGACTGTGATATGTATATATACTAAAGAAGCTGAAAGAAAGAAAAGGAATACTGCTCCCATTTTCCCATGGTGGAATCCCAAAGGTGGTGAATGTCTATTAAAAACTAGTAGTTTTATTACTAACTGGCACACAGGTGGTAGAATGTTAAAAAAAAAAAAAACACTACAAACTATTACTCGCTTTATGATCCTGGAATCCATTCTTTTCAATTTTCTCCACCTAGAAAACACCTTTTAGTGAAAAAACTATAATAAAAGCAAAAAAATGTTTTAGTCAATCATCAAAATAATAACCCAAGACCAAATTTAAAGTAATATAAACGTAAATCAGGAATAGTTTTTAAAGTCAGCTATCACGTCTTAGAGATTTTTAGTTTATTTTAAATCCCTTTGGGAAGACCTAGAATACTTCATTCATTTAACCTAAGCAAACAAATGGACAAGCACATATTCTCATAGTCTGACCCAATTTTCCCAGCATCTTCCAAGTGCCAGGCTCCTACTAGGAACTGGAAAATTTTAGAAGTGAACTGCTGCTATCATTCCTCCCTAAAATAGATTAGTGAATGCCCAGAAAATAAAGAATGCTCACATTTAAGCTACTCTCTAACAATGTGCATATTTCTGCTACTACCAGTTGAATTGTGTACATTATCAAAAACCTATTGCTTAATCTCCAAACCTGTTTATGTCAGTTATACTCATTCTGCAATGGTATAATTTAATTGAATACTACATAAACTGATCACAAATGGACAAACGTGGCTACAAAACTAAGAAGTTACTATTTCTATAAAACCTAAGTTGAATACTTTGGAAAGCATCCATACAGGCATATTACTTTCCTTAAAATTTTTTGACAAATTGAGTATACATAAAACTAGTACAAAAGACAAGAAAACAATACTAAAATACCAGAATCCTGGCTAGGTGCAATGGCTCATACCTGTAATCCCAGTACTTTGGGAAGCTGAGGCAGAAGGATCACTTGAGGCCAGGAGTTTGAGACCAGTCTGGGCAACACAGCAAGACCCCATCTCTACAAAAAAAATTTTAAATTAAAAAAAAAGATAGAATTCTATGCTCTGACTGCTTCAAATGTTCCTAAAGTCTCAATCTACTTTAAACAGAGTGAAACTAGAAAACACAGAAGCTACTCTACAAATGTGGTTTTTACAAGAACAATAATACAGAACTGAGAGGACCCATAATACACAAAGAAAGATTACTACCCTAGATCACAAGACTGGCCTTTTGCATCCTCCACTATTCCCAGAACAATCCATCAGTAGCACTAACATTACACTTGAATACTTCCTGAAGTCAAGTTGTTTTATTTAAAACTGAAATATCCCTCTAAAAGACAATAACAACAAAAAAATAAGTATGTATGTACAAGGTATTCACTGCAGCACTATTTCTAACGCAAAACACTAAAGACAATCCAAATGTCCATTAATATGGGACTGGCAATAAACTATGGTAAATTCACACAATGAAATAGAAAAAAAGGCATGAAGAATGCCTCTATATACTTCTATGGAGTGATCAGCAGGAAATAATAGGAAGACAAAAAAGCAAGAAGAAAATTATACATAGTGTGCTACCATTCACCTAAGATGGGATTAGGAGGCAGAAACTATATGTGTGTGCACATGCAGGGACATGCGCGCACACACACACACACACACACACACACACTCTCTTGCTCCTATGTTTTAAATGGAATGCAGGAAAGAAAAATAGAGGGAACCACAATCAGAGCTAGACTTCTCTGATTCCGCCTTGTTTTACACATTTAGCTCGGGAACCATGTATATGTTTTCCATAATTGTTTAAAAAATAATTGAAAAACTGTCATCTCTAAAATTCAAAAGCAAAGTGCAATGACCCTAAATATTTGTTGAATTGGTGGTATAATCATGCAAAAAGGAATTATTTCAAATGACTTAAAACAGTTTTACCAGACATCCCTAGAGGAATCTATCCTAAAAATGAAAAGAATTTGGGAAAGTGCTTTAAATTCTTAAACTATTTTCAGTAATCATATTGTCAGCAGTAACACTGACAAGTAATGGTATCAATATGATTATGATCAAGAACCAAAATTTTTAGCATGAGACAAATATAAAATTAAAGAAATTCAACAAAATCATCTGTTCCTAAGTTTATACTGGAAAAATCAGTATGAAACTCATAAAATATTTTACCTTAAAAATAACGTATTTCCTAGCCACTGAAAAGGCCTAGAAGTGACAACCAATCTGTAGTTTCCAGACTGTGGTCACTAAATACAATTTCCCTCTGAAAGGAACCAGGGCTGGTTAAAGAAAGGGATAATTCCAGATCTATGGCTGTTAATGTACAAGATAAGCCTGGACATCTTGTCACACAAGAAAGCAACAAGCCATCAGAAGCACTCATGCCAAAATGACCCAGGAGCTAATGTGAAGGCACTCCCATTGGCCAAAGAAGGGACAATTTGGACCAGGTGCAGTGGCTCATGCCTGTAATCTCAGCTCTTTGGGAGGCTGAGGCAGGCAGATCACCTGAGGTCGGGAATTCGAGACCAGCCTGACCAAAATGGAGAAACCCCATCTCTAGTAAAAATACAAAATTAGGGCCGGGCGTGGTGGCCCACACCTGTAATCCCAGTACTGTGGAAGGCCAAGACGAGCGGATTGTCTGAGGTCAGGCGTTCAAGACCAGCCTGGCCAATGTGACAAAACCCCGTCTCTACTAAAAATACAAAAATTAGCCAGGCATAGTGGTGCGCGCCTGTTGTCCCAGCTACTTGGGAGGCTGAGGCAGGAGAACTGCTTGAACCCGGAGGCGAAGGCTAAAGTGAACTGAGATTGCGCCACTGCATTCCAGCCTGGGCGACAGAGTGAGACTCTGTCTCCAAAAATAAAAATAAAAAATAAAACATTAGCCAGGCGTAGTGGTGCATGCCTGTAATCACAGCTACTCAGGAGGCCAAGGGAAGAGAATCGCTTGAACCTAGGAGGTAGAGGTTGCAGTGAGCTGAGATCATGCCATTGCACTCCAGCCGGGGCAACAAGAGCGAAACTCTGTCTCAAAAAAAAAAAAAAAAAAAAGAAGAAGGGACAATTTGATCATTAATAAGAATAAATGTGGCTGGGTACACTGGTTTGGGCCTTATAGTCCCAGCTACGTGGGAGGGTAAGGAGAGAGGATCACTTGAGACCAGCCTGGGCAACACAGTGAGACGCTATCATTAATTAATGTAATTAACTCATTAAATAATAACTGCAATGAACTTAAGAAATCATCAAACGTATTAAATTCACATGTTGGCTGGGCGTGATGGCTCACACCTGTAATCTCAGTACTTTGTGAGGCCAAGGTAGGAAAATCTCTTGAGGGCCAGGAGTTCAAGACCAGCCTGGGCAACATAGTGAGATCTCATCTCTCCAAAAACGATTTCTTTTTTAATTAGCTGTGTTTGGTGGCACATGCCTGTGGTCCCAGCTACTTGGGAGGCTGAGGCAGGAGGATCACTTGGGCCCAGGAGGCTGAGGCTGCAATAAGCCATGATTACACCACTGCACTCCAGCCTGAGCAACATTGTAAGACCCTGTCTCCAAAAAAAAAAGAAAGAAAAAGAAAAGAGTATGTGTTTATGATATTTTTAAAATAAAGGAAAAAACATTGGCCATTTTTGGAAATGCTAGGGACCCTCCAAGAGTTATAAGTAAAGAGAAAGAGTCACTCATTTAACCTGACTTCCCTGTATAAGCTATACCTCTGGGTAACTGAATAGTCTGTAAAAAGAAACTTCTCTATACTAGTATTCCAGCGAATAAATGAAAAAGGAACGATGAAATTAGAATTGCAAAACCTTGCATGCCCATGATTAAATAATGGATCTATGTGAAGAATAAGTGGTCACTACTGTTTCAAAGCAAAAAAACCATTTCGCAAAATTCGCATATAACAGTATAAGCAAGTGCACAAGATAAAAGACATGATTTTTTCAGTAACTAACATTTCAAGAACAAAGAAAATAAGGAAAACCTATAGCTTAAAAGATATTGAAGAAAACCTATCAACCAAATGTAATGTGTAGACCTTATTTAGATCCTGATGCAAACAAATCACAGTACACACAAACACACACACAAAACTGTGAAATCACTCTGGGATGACAGTGGTATTGTGTGATTCATTCTAAGAAAAACAGCCCTTATCTTTCAGTGAAAGTACTAAAATATTTACAGATAAAATGAAAAGAACAAGAATGTACCCCCAAAAATGGACTGGGAGAGGAATATAAAGAAACAAAAGAGGCTATGAGTGGATGCCAGCTGGAGCCAGGCACAAGTCGGTTCACTGTATTCTTCCTTTACTTCTGTGTATGTTTTAAATTCTCCATAATAAAAGTTTTGAAACTTTTATGTATGACTGTATGTCTGTATGCTTTAATAATAAAATGTTAATGGCATATAAAATTTTTCAGGATTTCCTGCTTTATGTTAAAACGGCTTCTCCAGTTCTTTCCACAAAAGAGGCATCTGGGGGTCAAGTCCCTTATTTCTCTGAATTACCAACTTAAAGCACAGGGCCTGCTACCCGGGAAGTGCTCAATAAATGTTAAATGAATGAATTCTGTTTGCTATACTTCTCTGCTCTGCTAAACCTTCCAAAACCCTAATCTAGTGATCCAATTTGTAGTAAAGGATGAGTAAATAGAATCAAGTATTAAAAAGACAAAAAATCCAAAACCCTGTACTTAACCTTTTAAGTCTATGTTCCATAAAAAAATGGTTTTTTTCTTGTGGTAAAAAACACAAAACATAAAATTTATCAAATTAACTATCTGTAAGTGTACAGCATTCAATAGTGTTAAGCATATTCACATGGTTGTGAAACAAATATCCAGAATTTTTTCATCTTGCAAAACTGAAACTATACCCATTAAACAACAAAAGGTGCTTATTCTTTTTTTTTTTTTTTTTTTTTTTGAGACGGAGTTTCGCTCTTGTTGCCTGGGCTGGAGTGCAATGGAACAATCTCGGCTCACTGCAACCTCCGCCTCCCTGGGTCAAGTGATTCTCCTTGATTCAAGCCTCCCGAGTAGCTGAGATTACAGGTGCGCGCCACCACGCCTGGCTAATTTTTCTCTTTTTAGTAGAGACGGGGTTTTGCCACGTTGGCCAGGCTGGTCTTGAACTCCTGACCTCAGGTGATCCACCTGCCTCAGCCTCCCAACGTGCTGGGATTACAGGCGTGAGACACCACACCTGGCCCAAAAGGTGCTTATTCTTAATACTTCCTACCCATTGTTTATTCTGTCCTACACAGACCTCTAGCTACCACAAGCTTTCAAAGTATTATTTTCTGACAATATACATTGTGGATCACCAGCACAATAACATCAAATAGAAAACAACCAGTCCTTAAAGAAAATAGGAAGAGTCTTAAGTCTGACTGTGAACAGAAGACCATATGACCTCCCATGCAGAGGAAATGAAGATAGGGCTGGAATGTGGTTTCAGGGTCACTCTAAACGGAAGTGAAGAACCAAAACAGGAAGAGGCAGGCCCACAGCTAAGAGGAGGCCGCACGGGCTGCAGAAGGACTCATTCCATGTTTGCATTTAACAAAGGCTTACCACTGCTTAGGCAGCCCCATAACAGTGATGGAAAGGCCCCTGGTAAGCACATAGACTCATAGGTGCCTTAGGTCAGGTACCTGGGGAAGCACTATGTGAGTCTCATTCAACAGACCTTTAGTTAAATATGCTTATGCAGGCCTACAAAAAAAATGACTTAGCTATAAATTTGGTAATAATAACAGTATATTATGTAAGAAATGTTAATGATCAGTATCAGTGACCAGTGATCACTGATATTTTTCCATGTGTCACTATAGTTCTAATTATCTTTGGTAACAGATGAACTCTTAGTCAATCACTCCTTTTTCAAAATCACTTTCCTACATTATTCTTCAGAAGCATGACTCCTAGCCTGAGTCTGCACTGGGACAACTCCAAGAAAGATAGAGATTTTGTACATGACTGAGGATACTAGCAGAGTCAAGGCAGACAAGGACCTGTTTACCAAAAGTACCTAGAAATCTCCAGGAGGCAGGGATCTTGGGGAACGGACATTCATTCTACAGCAAGAGTCCAGGTTTAATCCAAAGAAAGCCACGGACCATGAGAAGAGAGTAGTGGCTTGGAGGACAACATGGTATCTGTCATTCACACTATCCTACATAAAAGCAAGGGATGATAGTGGTATTGTGTGATTTGTTCTAAGAAAAACAAATTAAAGACATTCTCAAAAGGCTCTGAAGAACAGTAACACTTCAAGGAATCAGCAGCATGGAAAGCAGCAGCTGCTGCCACAGGACTGACAGCAGCATGGGTAACAAGGAACATCCTGATGACCAGAGCCATGACAGTTGACCTATCAACCAAACGATCTTTGCACTGACAACAGTGGCTGCACTTCTGGTGCCAGTCGCAGGGTGGTGGCTCTCAGTTCTGCCTCCAGCACTAGCAGGCTGTGTGTACATACAAACACACATATGTATATGTATGTGTAACACCCAGCTACTGACAGTGAGACCGGAGAGCATGCGGGGAGAAAATGGGAGCAGAGGTACAAAGGATCTTTCACCTTTTCAATATTAACTGATTTTTTTTATAATTATGCAGTACCACAAATAAAACTTCTATTTTGAATAAATAGAACAGAACACATTGAGGCCTAAAGGGAAGAAATATGTAGTAAAATCAGAAAAAAGAATTTATAATAAAGTCCCACTTGTGCTTTGACAATTCTTGCCTTTTAAACCAAATAACATTCCAAGTAAATACATCTTTAAAAAAAGAAAAGGTATAGTTTAAGATGTAGTAATTTATGGCAATTTCAATTATTCAGGAGGAATACGAATTTTAGGAGAGGAATGAATAACTTTAGCCCTGTCATCATCTGGAAATTAGAAGTTGGTAAATATACCGTAAATCTAACCTGCCTGTATGCTTTTCAACTTAAGGCTCTGGGTAAGAATGAATGCCATAATAACATATGTGAAAATCACTTGCAAACTATACGGTGGTACGTACATAGATGATAGTTAAGTGTCTACCATCACAAATGTGCTATAATTTTTTTATCTGACTTTATATTACAGAACACAATATAATGAATTTTTAAGAAATACTATGGTCCCTAAGGCTATTTCTTTTTTTTTTTTTTTTTTTTGAGACGGAGTCTCGCTCTGTTGCCCAGGCTGGAGGGCAGTGGCACAATCTTGGCTCACTGCAACCTCTGCCTCCCAGGTTCAAGCAATTCTCCTGCCTCAGCCTCAGCTGAGATTACGGTCATGTGCCACCACGCCCAGCTAATGTTTGTATTTTTTAGTAGAGACGGGATTTCATTGGCCATTTCTTATATTACTAATTCATACACATAAGAATTTGTTTTCATTTAATTGAAGATGCTCTTATGTATACTGATATTTAAATAAACATGAACATTAAATCTTTGAGATTAAAACCTCTATAAATGTAACTGGAAACCTGCAATTCCTTCTTGGCTAGAAACCCACAAACAAAAAAAATTCCAAGTGTGCATTAGACTCACAATGGTTTTCATACAAGAATGAATGGCATAAAAATTTTTAATTCACCAAATATATTTCTGCAACTGGGTCATTCATTTTCTAAGTTAGAGGCCTTTTATTTTTATATACTTTGTGGCTTCAAAAAGAATTTTAAATACCTTGTAAGTATACACACTAAGTATACATCACGGCACCCTTCCAAGGCAGGGGGCCTCAGCAGTGAGATTTGAACACAGAATCCTTCCTCCCCGCAACACACAGGCAGCTGCTCCAAGGACAGCCAATCTGCTGGCTGGGGAGAGGCTAGTTAGGTAAGCTGGCAAATTAGGCACTAAAAGGGAGGTGAGGCTGAAAGAATATATGAAGGAAGATCCTCAAAGATTCACAAGCAAAGATGAGGTGAGAGGGAGCTGAGAAAAACGAGATATGAAACAGAGAAAAGATAATGTTGAAGATGAGGAAGCCTTCTGGCTGTAGGAGATCCATCAGGGTGGTAGGAACAATTGTAGAAAGATGCAAACCTTCTTGGAAGGCCAGGAGGTTTTACAAAAGCTTTGGAAAATGATTTGACTGAAGGCAGCTAGACTCTCTTATCCGGTGCCTGAAAGCTTAGGTTAGATAACAAGCGGATGTAAAAAAACTGATCTAGATAAGTTAGTTTACTTAGGCCTCAGAACCTGGCCTTTCATCATCCGCACACAGGACTGCTCTCTCCGGGGAGGGCGACCATGTTGATTACCCACAAGTGTGTTGACTCAAAGCCATTGTCATGAAATCTGTGCTGAATAAATGCCCGCAGTGCCAGCTTGTGAGGGCCACAGCTGCTGACTCTTCACAACACCCTCCTCAGGGTCTGTGAGCAGCCTGGTCCCCTAGCCCGCTCCCCTAGCTCGCTGTTTCATTGGATACCTGCGTATGAGTGCATTTTTTCGTCCGTCGTTCAGCCAGGGTCTGTGGGTCAGACCCTGCATCTGGCCTTGTGGGAAGAGTGTAGCAGACATGAAGAGAACAGCAGAAATGCAATGAGCAGTAAGTGTAGCTGCTCCCTAGAACTGTGTTGGATCCTGACAGCCATTCAGCTCCAGTTTCCTTGTGATCTGAAAATGAACACTTTATTCTTAAAGAACACTGATATGAGTTTCTGTTCCTTAAAATCAAAAAAGCCTCGTATAAGATACATACAAGGATAAGATATGTTTAAATATGCAAGGGAAATAAGGCAAAGAGAAAAAGGAGTACAAAAAAGGTAACACTCCTTTCTCAGTTCTTTATGATAAAACCATGTAATCTCCATAAACAGGAAAAGAATTTCAGTTCTCTATGATGGCAGGGCACCTGTCTAGTGCATTCAAATATGGTAATAATGAAATGTCAAAAAGGGAATAAAAATAAATCTGGAAAAATAAGCGCACAATAAAAAAATTACTATATACATAGAGAAGTAAATCTCTATGAGTGAGAGCAAGCAGAAACAACAAACATCAGATACTGCCTTCACTATCATTTCAGATAACGTAATTATGAAACAGATTTTTTTTTTTTTTTTTGAGACAGACTCTCCATCTGTTGCCCAGGCTGCAGTGCAGTGGCATGATCTCGGCTCACTGCAAAGTCTGTCTCCTGGGCTCAAGCAATTCCTCTGCCTGAGCCTCCCAAGTAACTGGGATTACAGGCATGTGCCACCACATCCGGCTAATTTTTGTATTTTTAGTAGAGACGGAGTTTCACCATGTTGGCCAGGCTGGTCTTGAACTCCTGACCTCAGTAATCCGCCCACCTCGGCCTCCCAAAGTGCTGGCATTACAGGCGTGAGCCACCACGCCCGGCTGAAACAGATTATTAAATAGTGAATTATGTAAATAAAGAAATTTTAGGCCAGGCGTGGTGGCTCAAGTCTGTAATCCCAGCACTTTGGGAGGCTGCAGCGGGCAGATCACAAGGTCAGGAGATCGAGACCATCCTGGCTAACACGGTGAAACCCTGTCTCTACTAAAAAATACAAAAAATTAGCAGGGCGTGGTGGCAGGTGCCTGTAGTTCCAGCTACTCAGGAGGCTGAGGCAGGAGAATGGCGTGAACCCGGGAAGCAGAGCTTGCAGTGAGCCAATATGGAGCCTCTGCACTCCAGCCTGGGCGACGGAGCAAGACTGTCTCAAAAAAAAAAAAAAGAAAGAAACTTTAAAATGAGCAAACAACAAAGTACTAAAAACAGCCAGTTTCAAACAATAAAACATTGCTTTCACAAATTAAAAATCTAAGTATTAAAATGAAAACCAAATGAGTTAAACAGCATTATTAGTCACAGCTAAGGAGAGATTACCAAACTACATGCCAAATTGGAAGAAATTACTCAGAGTTAGGGAAATGAAAAATACTAAAGAGATTAAGGGACATAAAGAATAGACTGAGATGGACTCACACATGATTAATTTAAGTCCTAGTGGGAAACAATACAGAGAATAGAAGAGAAGCAATACATGAAGAGGTTAAGGGCTGAGAATTTTCAAAAACAGATAAAAGACTTAAATCTAGATTTAAGAAGCACAACATACACCTACCAATATAAACAAAAAGAAATCCACCCCTAGACTCACAGGCATTGTGGTAAATCGCAAAATAAAGCCAAAGAAAAGATTTTAAAACACAGAGAGTAAAGACAGAAGACAGACTACTACAATTAGCTTAGACTATAGCATTCCCACCAGTAACAAGCCAGCAGACAGTAGAATATTATCTTCAAAGTATCAAGGAAACTTGTCAACTGTCATCACATGCACAACAAAACTATCCTTCAAGAACAAAGATGAAATCAAGATATTCCCAGCTAAAGTAACAGAGTTTATGACCAGCAGATGATCACTAAAGAAACCTCGTCCTTAGATAAGTTTATTTTTTTTTTAAAAAAAAAGAAACTTCAAAAGAATATACTGTGGAAAAACAGAAAATGAGCTCAGAATAGAGATCTGAGATGTCAGATGAAATGACATTCAAGTATTAAACACACAAGTATGTGTCAGCAAACATTCCCCATGCTAAAAATAATAACAATAACTTGCAACAGGATTTAAACAACAGTGAGAAAATAAAAATCTCAAAAATCAGTGTTTAAGGTAAGGGCATGAGGAAGGGGAGGTCATTAAAGTACAGTTGACCCTTTGAACAGTACGGGTTTCCACTGTGCAGGTTGACTTATATGTGGGGTTTTTTTTTTTTAAACTAAACATAGATGAGGGATGCAAAACCCACATATATACAGAGAGCCTCTCTCCCTCCCTCCCTTCCCTCTCCTTCCCCTTCCTTCCACGACAGAGTCTCACTCTGTCACCCAGGTTGCAGTGCAGTGGCACCATCATAGCTCACTGCAGCCTCGAACTCCTGGGCTCAAGTGATCCTACTGCCTCAGCTTTCCGGGTAGCTGGGACTACAGGCCTGCAGCACCATACCTGGGTAATTTTTTTATTTTTTGTTGAGACACTGTCTCACTTTGTTGTCCAGGCTGGTCTCGAGCTCCTGGTCTCAAGCAATCCTCCTGCCTTGGCCTCCCAAAGTGCTGGAATTACAGCCGTGAGCCACTGTGCCCAGCCCCAATTTTTCTTAAAGGCAGGTTCTGCTGGGTCAACAGCACGATATGAGTATACGCAGGCTGTAGTATACATAAGGGTTCTGGAACCAATCCTCTGTATATATGAGAGATGATAAAGTCTTTGTCTTAGCAGGCAATTAAGATATTGATAAGGTTCATTCAGCTTTGTTAACGTAAGTCTACGATAATATCTCAAGAATAAACCACAAAAATACTTCCAAACCAATTCAGAGGAAAAATACCATAAGAAAAAAATCAAGTGAAAAAACCTTAATTGTATTTTTAAAAAGAACAAAAAAGAAAAGAACACAGAAAGTGTAAACAGAAAGCAAAAAGTAAAATGGCATATATTCATTACAAATATATCAATAATCATAATCTATGTAAATGAATTAAACTTGCCAATTAAAAGACAAATAAGATTATTTTATAAAACATAAATTAATTTCAGTTACATATTATTTACATAAGACATACCCAATGAATAGCACAAAAAGTTTAAAGTGAGGACTAAAAAGGTTAAGCAAGCACCAGTCAAAAGTTAACAAGAATTACCATATCAGAAGAAGGCTTATTTCAGCTATTACCCACCAAAAGTAAGAGAAAGTTGACAACACATGGTCTTATTGAGCAAACAGGTAGGAAATCTCAGCAAAGAAATAAAAAGTGGCCAGGCGTAGTGTTTCACGCCTGTAATCCCAGCACTTCGGGAGGCTGTGGCAGGCGGATCACCTGAGGTCAGGAGTTCGAAACCAGCCTGGCCAACATGGTGAAACACTGTCTCTACTAAAAATATAAAAATCAGCCAGATGTGGTGGCAGGCACCTGTAATCCCAACTACTCCGGAGGCTGAGTTAGGAGAGTCGCTTGAACCTGGGAGGTGGAAGCTGCAGTGAGCAGACTGTGCCACTGCACCCCAGCCTGGGCAACAGAGTGAGACTCCGTCTCAAAAAATAAAAATAAGAAGTATAAAACAACCAAAGAGAAATTCAAAAACAGAAAAGATTGAAAATTAAAACAAAAAATGCACTTTATGATCTTAACAATGGACTGAATATGACACAGTCACTGAACTGGGAAACAAACCAATAGGAATTACCCACACTGAAAAACAGAAAAAAAGACTGGAGAAAAATGAACAAACTCTCACAAACTTCTGAGATAATATCAATCATTATGACATGTACATAATCAGAAATGCAGGTAGAGGGGAAGAAAGTGAAACTGGACCAAAGAAAATAACTGAAGATGCAATAACCAAAAACTTCCCAAATTTAGCAAAAAATACTGACTTATAAATCCAAAAGACTCAGAGAACACTAAGTAGGATTAATACAAATAGAAATACAACTGAGCACACTGTAGATAAACTGCTGAAAACCAAAGAGAGAAAAATCTTGAAAGTAACTAAGAATAAACAACAGTAACAATGACAATAACAGTAATATGACAGCCAGCTGATTTTTTTTTTAATCAGAAAAGCCAGGAAGTAATGCAACAACATCTATAATGCTCAAAGAGAACTATCAGCCCAGAACTCCACATGCAGCTAAAACATCCTTCGACAGTGAAGACAAAATAAAGACATGGTCTGATAAACAAAAACTAAGAAAATTAATCCCCAGCAAATAACATATAAAAACTAGGATCTACCAAAAAAAAAAAAGTACTGGAAGTGTTAAATGTGTGGATAAATATAAAGAACTATTTTTCAATTTATTCTCTTAATATCTTTAGAAGACACTCACTGGCTGTTGAAAGCAATAACAACACTGTATCATCGGGCTTATAACATAGGTGTACATAAAATACATGACAGTAGGCTGTCATCTCTGTAATCCCAGCACTTTAGGAGGCCAAGGTGGGTGAATCACTTGAGCCCAGGAGTTCAAGACCAGCCTGGGCAACATGGTGAAACCCCAACTCTACAAAAAGTACAAAAATTAACCGGGCCTAGTGGTGCATGCCTGTAGTTCCAGCTACTTAGGAAACTGAGACAGGAGGATCGCTTGAACCCAGGAGGCGGAGGATACAGTGTGCCAAGATTGTGACTCTGCACTCCAGCCTGGGCGAGAGAGTAAGAACCTGCATCATAAAAATAAAAATAAATATAAACATATATGACAACAATAGCACAATGACTGGGTAGGGAATGGAACTGTGTTATTGCAATTCTTAATTTTATGAGAAGTGGTATGTTAATTCTAAGTAGGCAAGGATAAGGATGCAACTGCTAAAAAAAAAACAAGTCATTAAATGGAATACTAAAAAATATTCAATTAATAGAAAAAGAGTACCAGGAAAAAAAAAAAGGACACCAGAAGACAAACAGCAAACTAGTAGACCTAAACCCAACTACAGTGAATTCTCATTATTCATAGTAGTTATGCTCTATAAAGTCATCATGAACACTGAGTTACCAAATATGGAACCACTGCTCTCGGGAAAATAGTATTAAGTTCCTGCAAGCCTCTGGTCCTGCTACCTTAGTCAATTGATCAATACATAATCTTGTTTTATATGTGTTTTTGTTTAAAACACCTCATTTAATATCTATTGTTAATTTACTTATATTAAACTCACAGCCAACAGCACTACAATTCTTGTCTGAGTGAAGCTTATCTAACACATGTATTTTCTCCATAGGCACATCACAGCCTCTTGCACTTGGGATCACCAGGTGGCACCTCAGCCCTACACTTGAGGGTCATTTTAAAAAGCAAAGTCACCCCAAAAGAAGTATAAAATTGTGGAAAATGTGGCACTGAACAGACTGGAAAAGAACCCTTTCTTAGATTTCTGTGGGCACACAGTAGGTGTATATATTTATGAGGTACATTAGATGTTTTGATACAGGTAAGCAATGTGAAGTAAGTACATCATGGAGAATAGGGTATCCATACCCTCAAGCATTTATCCTCTGAGTTACAAACAATCCAATTATACTCTAAGTTATTTTAAAATGTGCAATTATTTTATTGACTATAACCACTTTATTGTGCTATCAAACAGTAGGTCTTATTCATTCTATTTTTTTTGTACCCATTAACAATCCTACTTTCCCTTCAGCACCCCACTACCCTTCCTAGCCTCTGGTAACCACCCTTTTACTCTCTACGTCCATGAGTTCAATTGTTTTGATTTTTAGATCCCACAAATAAGTGAGAACACGCAAGGCTTGTCTTTCTGTGCCTGGCTTATTTCACTTAACATAATGATCTCCAGTTCCATCCATATTGCTGCAAATGACTGGATCTCATTCTTTTTGACAGCTGAATAGTAAGTACTCCACTGTGTATCACATTTTCTTTATCCATTCATCTGCTGATGAACACTTAGGTTGCTGGCAAATCTTAGCTATTGTAAACAGTGCTGCAACAAAAATAGGAGTGCAGGTATCTCTTTGATATATTGATTTCTTTTTGGCAGGAGAGTGGGGGGAGGGTATATACCTAGCAGTGGGATTGCCAGATCATATGATAGGTCAATTTTTAGTTTTTGGAGGAACCTCCAAACTGTTCTCCATAGTGGTTATACTAATTTCCATTCCTACCAACAGTGTATAGGGTTTCCTTTTCTCCACATCCTTACCAGCATTTATTATTGCCTGTCTTTTGGATATGACATTTTAATTAGGTGAGATGATATCTCATTGTAGTTTTGATCTGCATTTCTCTGATGATTGATGTTGAGCACCTTTTCATATGCCTGTTTGCCACTTGTACATCTTCTTTTGAGAAATGTCTACTAGAATCTTTTGCCCATTTTTAATTGGATTATTACACTACTTTTTTCTATAGAGTTAGAGAACTCCTTATATACTCTGGTTATTTATTAAGCCCTTGCCAGCTGGGTAGTTTGCAAATATTTTCTCCCATTCTGTATGTTGTCTCTTCCTTTTATTGACTGTATCCTTCGCTGTGCAGAAGCTTTTTAACTTGATGTGACCCCATTTGTCCATTTTTGCTTTGGTTGCCTACACTTGTGGGTTATTGCTCAAGGCATTTTTGCCCAGAACAATGTCCTTAAGATTTTCCCCAATGTTTCCTTGTAGTAGTTTCATATTTTGAGGTCTTAGCTTTAAGCCTTTAACCCACTATGATTTGATTTTTGTATACAGTAAGAGATGGGGTCTAGTTTAATTCTTCTGCATATGGATATCCAGTTTTCTCAGCACGATTTATTGAAGAGACTGTCTTCCCCAGAGTATGTTCTTGGCACCTTTGTCAAAAATGAGCTCACTGTATGTGTGTGGATTTATTTCTGGGTTCTCAGTTCTCTATTCTGTTCCATTGGTCTATGGATCTGTTTTCATGCCAGTACCATGCTGTTTTGGTTACTGTATCTCTGTAGTATAATTTGAAGTCAGGTAGTGTAATTCCCCCAGTCTTGTTCTTTTGCTTAGAACAGCTTTGGCTATTCTGGGTCTTCTGTTGTTCCATAAAAATTTGGGGATTGTTTTTTTCTGTTTCTGTGAAGAATGTCATTGATACTTTGGTAGGATTTGCATTTAATCTGTAGACTGCTTTTAGTAGTATTGACATTTTAACAATACTGATTCTTCCAATCCACGAACATGTAATATTTTTCGATTTTTTGGTGTCCTCTTCAATTTCTTGCATCAGTGTTTTATAGTTTTCATTATAGAGATCTTTCATTTATTTGGGTAATTCCTAGGTGCTTTATTTTATGTGTGACTTCCAAATGGGATACTTTTTTATTTCTTTTTCACATTTTCTATTTCACATTCACTAACAGAAATGCCACTGATTTTGTTATGTTGATTTTGTATCCTGCAACTTCACTGAATTTACCAGTTCTAATAGTTTTCTTGTGGAGTCTTTAGGTTTTTCCAAATATAAGATTACATCATCTGTAAACAAGGATAATTTGACTTCTTCCTTTCCAATCTGGATACCCTTTATATCCTTGTCTTGTCTGACTGCTCTAGCTAGGACTTCTAGTACTGCATTGAATAACAGTGCTGACAGTGGGCATCCTTGTCATATTCCAGATCTTGGAACAGGGGTGTCCAATTTTCGGTTTCCCTGGACCACACTGGAAGAACTGTCTTGAACCACACATAAAATACACTAACACTAGGCCAGGCGCAGTGGCTCACACCTGTAATCTCAGCACTTTGGGAGGCCGAGATGGGCAGATCACGAGGTCAAGAGATCGTGACCATCCTGGCCAACATGGTGAAACCCCATGCCTACTAAAAATACAAAAATTAGCTGGGTGTGGTGGCGCGCACCTGTAATCCCAGCTACTCGGGAGGCTGAGGCAAAAGAATCACTTGAACCCAGGAGGCGGAGGTTGCAGTGAGTTGAGATTGCACCACTGCACTCCAGCCTGGTGACAGAGCGAGACTGTTTCAAAAAAAAAAAAAAAAAAAAAAACCACTAACACTAATGATAGCTGGTGAGCTTTAAAAAAATTGCAAAACAAGCCAGGCATGGTGGCTCACGCCTGTAATCCCAGCACTTTGGGAGGCCAAGGCAGGTGGATCACGAGGTCAGGAGATCGAGACCATCTTGGCTAACACGGTGAAACCCTGTCTCTACTAAAAATACAAAAAAGCCGGGCGTGGTAGTGGGCACCTGTAGTCGGAGCTACTCGGGAGGCTGAGGCAGGAGAATGGCGTGAACCCAGGAGGCGGAGCTTGCAGTGAGCCGAGATCACGCTACTACACTCCAGCCTGGGTGACAGAGCAAGACTCCGTCTCAAAAAAAAAAAAAAAAAAAAAAAATTGCAAAACAAAACACATCATAATGTCTTAAGAAAGTTTACAAATTTGTATTGGACTGAATGTGGCCCTTAAGCCATGGATTGGACAAAACTGCCTTAGACAAAAGGCTTTCAGTTCTTCCCCATTCCGTATGATATTAGCTGTGAGTCTGTCATATATGGCTTTAATTACGTTGAGCTATGTTCCTTCTATCCCCAGTTTTTTGAGGGTTTTTCAACATAAAGAGATGTTAAATTTCATCAAATGTTTTTTCAGCACTAATTGAAATGATCATATGGTTTTTATCCCTCATTCTGTTGATATGATGTACCATACAGACTGATTTGCATATGCTGAAGCATCCCTTGCATCCCAGGGATAAATCCCACTTGGTCATGTTGAATGATCTTTCTAATGAATTGCTCAATTTAGTTTACTAGTATTTTTGTTGAGGATTTTTGCCTCAATATTCATCAGAGATATTGGCCTGCAGTTTTCTTTTTTTGATGTGTGGAAAAGGACTCTTGTTTTTCAAAGTATGAGAGCTGAAACAGGAGGGCAGAGCGTCACCTTATTTGACCTCAGTTGGGAAAAATGTGTCAAGATGACTCAAATTTTTCGCTACTCTGTACATGTCTATGAATGACCACAGGAACACTTCAAGTATTGATTTAGGGGTTACAAATAAATTTTGCAATTTTCACATGTACAGAATCCTCAAATAATGAAGATCAATTGTGTATCAAGGAGACTAAATATTCCAATTAAAATGTAGCTTTTTTTCAGATTGGGGAGAAGAAAAAAACAAGACCCAATTATGTCTGCAAGAGATACCTTTTGAATATAAAGACATGGGTTAAAATAAAGAGGATGGAAAGATAAACCACACAGCACTAATAATAGAGTGAAAAGCACAACACTTTCTACAACTGACACAAGATAAAACTTTTAAAATCTAAACAGCCATGTATCTATTAAGTTAAAATACTTAGCCTACCCTTTTACAAAAAGAAGACTCAAAACTCAGATGGTTTCACTGGTGAAGTCTATCAGACATATGTGGAAGAAAATAAAGGAGTAAACAATTCCCAATTCATTTTAGAAGGTTTGCATAAACCCATTACCAAAATATTTTTCAATTATAAAAAACTATAAAACATGACCATAGTTGATTAACACAGATGAAAACATCCTCAGCAAAACCATGGAAAGATCAAAATCAGTAACTTACAAAAAGAATAATATATCGTGATACTGCAGTATTTATCCCAGGAATATAAAATTTGGATTCACATATAAAAGGCAATTTCATTTACTATAATACCAGATGCAATGAAAGCATTTGACAAAGTTCCATATCCATTCCGGGTTAAAAAAATAAATAAAAATTTTAGCATACCTACAAACAGAAAGAAATTTCCTCTATCATATAAACCTGCAGCAAATAATGAAATTCTGAGGACTTTCCCTCAAAGACTGGCAACATGGCAAAGACAGTGATAGAAATCACAGCAAGTCTACTCAACATTATAGTATATAGAAGATCCTAGCCAATGTAATAGGCAAGGAAAACAAATACTACGCATAAATATTTGAAAGGAAGTTACAAAACTTTCTTTTCAGAGGCAATATAATTGTTAACAAATAAATTCTTAAGAATTATGTCAATATAACAAGATTCATTTAAGTAAGTTTGGCAAAGTTGCAGGATGGCAGGTCAATAAACAATTGTATTTCTATCTTCCACCAACAAAATGAAATTTTAAAAACGTTTCTTAATACCAAAAAGCAGATTACTTAATAATAAACTTAACAAAAGATATGGAAGCCCCAATACTGAAAAACACAAAACACTGCTGAAAGAAATTAAATACCTAAGTAAATGAAGATATATACCATGTTTGTAATTCAAAAATTTCAACACTGTCAAGATGTTGATTCTGCCCAAATCACAATTCCAACCATATTCCCACCAGGCACTTTTATAGAAATTAGACTTTTGATTCTAAAAGCCTATGAAATATGAAAGTATATGAAAATTCAAAAGACCTAGAATGGCCAAAACGATCTTGAAAAAGAACAAAGTTGAAGGAGTTAATGTCAGGCCTCTGAGCCCAAGCTAAACTATCATATCCCCTGTGACCTGCACCTATACATCAAGATGGCTTGAAGTAACTAAAGAATCACAAAAGAAGTGAAAATAGCCTGTTTCTGCCTTAACTGATGACATTACCTTGTGAAATTCCTCCTCCTGGCTCATCCTGGCTCAAAAGCTCCCCCACTGAGCACCTTGTGACCCCCACCCCTGCCCACCAAAGAACAACCCCCTTTGACTGTAATTTTCCTTTACCCACCCAAATCCTATAAAACAGCCCCACCCTTTCTCCCTTTGCTGACTCTCTTTTTGGACTCAGCCCGCCTGCACCCAGGTGATTAAAAAGCTTTATTGCTCACACAAAGCCTGTTTGGTGGTCTCTTCACACAGACGCGAGTGAAATTTGGTGCCGTGACTTGGATTGGCGGACCTCCCTTGGGAGATCAATCCCCTGTCCTCCTGCTCTTTGCTCCGTGAGAAAGGTCTACCTACGACCTCTGGTCCTCTGACCAACCAGCCCAAGAAACATCTCACCAATTTTAAATCGCGTAAGCAGCCTCTTTTTACTGTCTTCTCCAACCTCTCTCACTATCCCTCAATCTCTTTCTCCTTTCAATCCTGGCGCCACACTTCAATCTCTCCCTTCTCTTAATTTCAGTTCCTTTCCTTTTCTGGTAGAGACAAAGGAGACACGTTTTATCCGTGGACCCAAAACTCCAGCACCAGTCATGGACTCGGGAAGACAGTCTTCCCTTGGTGTTTAATCACGTGGGGACGCCTACCTGATTATTCACCCACATTTCACTGGTGTCTTACCACCGCGGGGACGCCTGCCTTTGTCATTCACCCACATTCCCTTGGTGGCAAGTCAATTGCAGGGATTGCTCACCCACACTGCAGCCCAGGGCTGCTCACCCACCCCTTCTCCACTTTCCTGGGGGGCAAGCACCCCCTACCCCTTCTCTCCGTGTCCCCACCCCTTCTCTACTTTCCTGGGGGGCGAGCACCCCCCCACCCCTTCTCTCTGTGTCTCTACCCTCTCTTTTCTCTCCACTTTCCTGGGGAGCAAGCACCCCCACTCCTTCTCTCCATGTCTCTACCCTCTCTTTTCTCTGGACTTGCCTCCTTCACTATAGGCAACCTTCCACGCTCCATTCCTCCTTCTTCTCCCTTAGCCTGTGTTCTCAAGAACTTAAAACCTCTTCAACTCACATCTGACCTAAAACCTAAATGCCTTATTTTCTTCTGCAATATTTTCTTCTGCAATGCCACTTAACCCCAATACAAACTCGATAATGGCTTTAAATGGCCAGAAAACGGCATTTTTGATTTCTCCATCCTATAAGACCTAAATAATTCTTGTTGTAAAATAGGCAAATGGTCTGAGGTGCCTGATGCCCAGGCATTCTTTTACACATCAGTCCATCCCTAGTCTCCATTCCCAATGCAACTCGTCCCAAATCTTCCTTCTTTCCCTCCCGCCTGTCCCTTCAGTCCCAACCCCAAGCGTCTCTGAGTCTTTTGAATCTTCCTTTTCTACTGACCCATCTGACCTCTCCCCTCCTCCCCAGGCTGCTTTTCTGGTAGAGACAAAGGAAATGCGTTTTATCCGTGGACCCAAAACTCCAGCGCCGGTCATGGACTTGGGAAGACAGTCCCGAGTCTTTCCATTTTTTCCTCAGCCTCCGCTAGGTACCAATTTTTCCTCAGCGTCCACCCCGCCACCCTGTAATCCTTTTATCACCTCCCCCTCCTCACACCTGGTGCGGCTTACAGTTTCGTTCTGTGACTAGCCCTCCGCAACCTGCCCTCTTAAAAAGGTGGCTGGAGCTAAAGGCATAATCAAGGTTAATGCTTTTTCTTTATCGCACCTCTCCCACAGTTAGCATTTAGGTTCTTTTTCATCAAATATGAAAAACCCAGCCCAGTTCATGGCCTGTTTAGCAGCAACCCTTACACTCTTTATAGCCCTAGACCCTGAAGGGTCAGAAGGCCATCTCATTCTAATTATGCATTTTATCACCCAGTCAGCTCCTGACATTAAATAAAACTCCAAAAATTAAATTCCGGCCCTCAAACCCCACAACACGACTTAATTAACCTCGCCTTCAAGGTGTACAATAATAGAGTAGAGGCAGCCAAGTAGCAATGTACTTCTGAGTTGCAATTCCTTGCCTCCACTGTGAGAAAAACCCCAGCCACATCTCCAGCACACAAGAACTCCAAACTCCTGAACCACAGCTGCCAGGGGTTCCTTCAGAACCTCCTCCCCGAGGAACTTGCTTCAAGTGCCGGAAATCTGGCCACTGGGCGAAGGAATGCCTGAAGCCCAGGATTCCTCCTAAGCCATGTCCCATCTGTGCGGGACCCCACTGGAAATCCAACTCACCTGGCAGCCACTCCCAGAGCCCCTAGAACTCCGGCCCAAGGCTCCCTGACTGACTCCTTCCCAAATCTTCTCGGCCTAGCGGCTGAAGACTGACGCTGCCCGATCACCACAGAAGCCTCCTGGACCATCACAGATGCTTTAGGTAACTCTTACAGTGGAAGGTAAGTCCGCCCCTTCTTAATCAATACGGAGGCTACCAACTCCACATTATCTTCTTTTCAAGGACCTGTTTCCCTTGCTTCCATAATTGTTGTGGGTATTGAAGACCAGGCTTCTAAAACCTCTTAAACTCTCCAACTCTGGTGCCAACTTGGACAATACTCTTTTAAGCACTAATTTTTAGTTATCCCCACCTGCCCAGCTCCCTTAATAGGTCAAAACATTTTAACTAAATTATCTGCTTCCCTGACTATTCCTGGGCTACAGCCACACCTCATTGCTGCCTTTTCCCCCAGTTCAAAGCCTCCTTCACACATCCTCCCCTTGTATCTCCCCACCTTAAACCACAAGTATAAGATACCTCTACTCCCTCCTTGGCAACCGATCATGCACCCGTTACCATCCCCTTAAAACCTAGTCACCCTTACCCTGCTCAATGCCAGTATCTCATCCCACAGCACGCTTTAAAAGGATTAAAGCCCGTTATCACTCACCTGTTACAGCATGGACTTTTAAAGCCTATAAACTCTCCTTACAATTCCCCCATTTTACCTGTCCAAAAACCAGACAAGTCTTACCGGTTAGTTCAGGATCTGCATCTTATCAACCAAATTGTTTTGCCTATCCACTCCATGGTGCCAAACCCATATACTCTCCTATCCTCAATACCTCCCCTCCACAACCCATTATTCTGTTCTGGATCTCAAACGTGCTTTCTTTACTATTCCTTTGCACTCTTCATCCCAGCCTCTCTTCGCTTTCACTTGAACTGACCCTGACACCCATCAGGCTCAGCAAATTACCTGGGCTGTACTGCCACAAGGCTTCACAGACAGCCCCCATTACTTCAGTCAAGCCAGTGTTCTTACACAAGAGCCGGGACCGCACCCTGTAGCCTTTTTATCCAAACAACTTGACCTTACTGTTTTAGCCTAGCCCTCCCGTCTGCATGCGGCAGCTGCTGCTGCCTTAATACTTTTAGAGGCTCTCAAAATCACAAACTATGCGCAACTCACTCCCTACTGTTCTCATAACTTCCAAAACCTATCTTCTTCCTCACACCCGATGCATATACTTTCCGCCCACCCCACTACCTCTCAGCAAACCAAACTCATTGCCTTAACTCGAGCCCTCACTCTTGCAAAAGGACTATGCGTCAATATTTATACGGACTCTAAATATGCCTTCCATATCCTGCACCACCATGTTGTTATATAGGCAAAAAAAAAAAAAATTCCTCACTATGCAAGGGTCCTCCATCACTAATACCACTTTAATAAAAACTCTTCTCAAAGCCGCTTTACTTCCGAAGGAAGCTGGAGTCATTCACTGCAAGGGCCATCAAAAGGCATCAGATCCCATTGCTCAGGACAACGTTTATGCTGATAAGGTAGCTAAAAAAGCAGCCATCAAAAGGTATCAGATCCCATCGCCCAGGACAATGCTTATGCTGATAGGGCAGCTAAAAAAAGCAGCCAGTGTTCCAACTTCTATCCCGCAGGGCAGTTTTTCTCCTTCTCATCTGGCCACTCCCATCTACTCCCCCACTGAAACTTCCACCTATCAATCTCTTCCCACACAAGGCAAAGGGTTTTTGGACCAAGGAAAATATATCCTTCCAGCCTCACAGGCCCCCTCTATTCTGTCGTCTTTCAGTACCTGTTTTTCTCCTCTTATTCTGTTTAGTTTTTCAATTCATACAAAACCGTATCCAGGCTATCACCAGTAATTCTATACGACAAATGCTCCTTCAAACAACCCCACAATATCACCTCTTACCACAAAAATCTTCCTTCAGCTCAATCTCTCCCACTCTAGGTTCCCACAGTGCCCCTAATCCCGCCCTGAGAAACATCGCCCATTATCTATCCATACCAGTCCCAAAAATTTTCGCTGCCCCAACACTTTACCACTATTTCGTTTTATTTTTCTTATTAATATAAGAAGACAGGAACGTTAGGCCTCTGAGCCCAAGCTAAGCCATCATATGCCCTGTGATCTGCACGTATATATCCAGATGGCCTGAAGTAACTGAAGAATCACAAAAGAAGTGAAAATGGCCTGTTCCTGCCTTAACTGATGACATTACCTTGTGAAATTCCTTCTCCTGGCTCATCCTGGCTCGAAAGCTCCCCCAATGAGCACCTTGTGACCCCCACCAAAAAACAACCCCCTTTGACTAATTTTCCTTTACCTACTCAAATCCTACAAAATGGCCCCACCCCTTTCTCCCTTTGCTGACTCTTTTAGGACTCAGCCCACCTGCACCCAGGTGATTAAAAAACTTTATTGTTCACACAAAGCCTGTTCCGTGGTCTCTTCACAGGGACATGAGTGAAATTTAAACTATCTGACTTCAAGGCTTCTTACAGAGCTACAATAATCAAGAGAGTATTGTGCTGGCCTAAAGACAAACAAACAGATCAAGAGAACAGAATACAAAGTCCAGAAACAGACTCACACATATACAGTTAAATGATTTTCAGGGGAGGCATCAAAGCAATTCAATGGGGAATGAAAAGCCTTTTCAACAAATAGTGCTGGATCAGTTGGATATCCAATACAGAAAAATGATGAACTTCAACCCCATCTCACACCATGAATAAAAAATAATTTGAGATTGATCATAGATCTAAACCTAAAGCCAAAACTATAAAACTTCTAGAAATAAATATAGCATATCTTTGCACACTGAGTGTAGGCAAGATGCAAGAAAAGCATTTGATGAAATTCAACCTAAGGAAGATGCAAGAAGTACCACCCCCTCATGGTGTTTGATTAACACTGGTAGAATCAATGTGAAATCATATTGTTAATAGTTGTTAATATATAAGTGTGTATACATAGATGTTGCTAGGGTATGAATGTGTCCCCCAGAATTCTCATGTTGAAACTTAATCACGCCCTGGTGTCCTGGCTCAAGCCTGTAATCCTAGCACACTGGGAGGCCAAGGCAGGAGAACTGTTTGAGCTCAGGAATACAAAACTAGCCTGGACAACACAGTGAGGCTTCATCTCTCTACTACAAATAAAAATTTTAAAAAAAGAAAAGAAAAAACTAGCCAGGCATGGTGGCATGCACCTTAAAGCATCCCAGCTTAAAAGTCCCAGCTACGCACAAAGCTAAGGTGGGAGGATCACTGGAGCTCAGGAAGTCAAGGCTGCAGTAAGCTACAATTGCACCACTGCACTCCAGCCTGGGTGATAAAGTGAGACTCTGTCTCTAAACAGAAAGAGAAAAGAAAAAAAAAAAAAAGAAACTTAAACTTAATTGCCAATGCTAATATTAAGACTTGAGGACTTTATGAGGTGATTAAATCATGAGGGCAGAGACTTCATGAATGGGATTAGGGACCTCATCAAAGAGCCAGAGGGTGAAATAAACAAGGCAGAGAAAGACAAACATCACATGTTCTCACTTATTTGTGGGATCTAAAAATCAAAACAATTGTGCTAATGAACATAGACAGTAGAAGGATGGTTACTGGAGGCTGGGAAGGGTAATGGGGGACTGTGGGGAAGGTGGGGATAGTTAATAGGCACAAAAAAAAAAATAGAAAGGATGAATAAGACCCATTATTTGATAGAACAGGATGACTACAGTCAATAATAATTATACATTTTAAAATAAGAGTGTAATTGGATTGCTTGTAACACAAAGGATAAATGCATGAGGGGATGTATACCCTATTCTCCACGATATGATAATTTCACATTGCATGCCTGTATCAAAACATCTCATGCACCTCACAAATATATATATACCTACTATGTGCCCACAAAAATTAAAAATTAAAAATATTATTTAAAAAAAGGGCTGGAGGGAGCTAGCTCAGCCCTTTTGCCCTTCCACTTTTCCATCACACGAAGATACAGCAAGAAGGCCCTCACCAGAGAATGAATGCTGGTGACTTGATTTTGAACTTCCCAGCTGCTAGAACCATAAGAAATACATTTCCACTGTTTATAAATTACCCAGTCTCAGGTATTTTGTTATAGCAGCATAACAAACTAAGATATATAAATTTAAAATAGGCATCTGTAATCCTACCGCTTTAAGGAGGCCAAAGCAGAGGACTGCCTGTGGCTAGGAGTTAAGACCAGCCTGGAGAACACAGCAAAATCCCATCTCTACTAAAAATTTTAAAAATAGCTGGGCATGGTGGCCCATGTCTGTAGTCCTAGCTACTTGGGAAGCCAAGGTAGGGGGATTGCTTGAGCCCAGGAGTTCGAGGTTACAGTGAACTATGATCATACCACTGCACTCCAGCCTAGGAGACAGAGTGAGACCCTGTCTCTAAAAAATTGTTTAATAAAAAATTAAAATATGGATATACATGTATCTATTTACACACAAACAAACATCCTAGCTGTGGCCACTGAGTAGGCCTATAAATAATGACACACCAGTCACAATAAGCACGTCATATATCCAGATCTTGACTTCCAAATACCATTTGTTCCTCACTAATAGTAACAATACTCCTCTAAGAAAAGCTGATTTGAGGGGTGGGCCATACAAAATGAGCCCAGAGCATCTTGTTGCACCAGAAAGTAAATAGGTATTCAAAGAATTCTGGAGACATATGAAAAGAACACAGAAGCCAGTCTGAACGAGTTTACACAGACCAAATTTGGGATGATTTTAGTATCAAGATAACAGTAATGAGTTACAGACCGCTAAATAAGAATATGTATATGAATCATTCAAATAAATAATTGAACAAATAAATAAATGGGATGTGGAGGGAGGAGGGAAAGCTCTTCCTTACAGTAGAATGCCAGTCAATAGCTACAGAAGGAAGCATGCAGCAGTTGGAAAGTCATCATTGGGAGCTAAAACTAGTGGGTGAAAGTTTGATGAGGAACAGGATATTAACACATTGTCAACAAATATTAACTTCAAAGAGAAAAACAGTATCATGGCAGTAGAGAAATCTGGCAGATACCAACTAAACCAACTGTTTGATGTTATCAGCAATATTAGAACAAACTGACATCAGGTTGCTCCTAATATGTTGCACTGAGAAAAATAAAAATCACTTTTTTGTTATCCTTGCATAAAATGCATGAACTGAATCTAACCATGAGGAAATTTCGAACAAGTAAAAAGTGAGGGACATTCTAAAAAAATAACTGATCGGTACTCTTCCAAAAGATCAATGTCAAGAATGACAATGAAAGGTTAACAAAGTACTCCAGATTAAAGGAGACTAAAGAAATATGATAATTTCATGGCGATTCAGGACTGGATACTGGACATGGAAAACAAAAGGGCAATAAAGGACATTATAGGGACAACTGTTGAAACTGCACTATGAATTAGATAACAACACCGTACCAATTGTTAAATTTCTTGACTGCTAATTTTACTGTGGTTATGCAAGAGAATATCCTGGCTCTTAGAAATACATGTTGAAGTATTCTTAGGACCTATACAACTTAAACTCAAATGAATCACAAAAAATACATTCACGTATATGCATATAAAGAAAGGGAGAGTGATAAAGCTAACGAGGTAAAATACAAACAACTGGTGAATCTTAGTAAATTACATGTAGTAATTCCCTATACTCTTTGTGTATTTTTTCTGTAAGTTACACATAAAGCAAAAGACATAACTGGAAAACTAGGTAAGCTTTTTTTTTTTTTTACAAAAATGACAAAAAGTCACTATCCTTCATATATAAACAAGTTATATAAAGCAAATTTCTTTTAAAAAGCACTATAACACCTCCAAAAGATTAACAGGAAAAGGACATGTACAGCCAACTGCACAAAAGAAGCTAATGAACTTTCAAAGGAAAACAAAAAACAAAAGTCAATGAAAGATGAATGTTTTCCACCTGCTAAATCGGTGATTTTCTTTTTAGAAAACATCAACATTGGCAAGGATGCCCTAAAATGGCCACTCAACACCTTGCTAGTGGAAGCATTAATTAGAATCTTTTAGGAAAGCAGTTCAGCAATATGAATCAAGAGCCTTAAAAATAGCCACACCAGGCCAGGCGTGGTGGCTCATGCCTATAATCCCAGCACTTTAGGAGGCAGAGGCAGGTGGATTACCTGAGGTCAGGAGTTAGACCAGCCTGGCCAACATGGTGAAACCCTGTCTCTACTAAAAATACAAAAGTTAGCTGGGCACAGTGGCGGGCATTGTAATCCCAGCTACTCGAGAGGCTGAGACAGGAGAATTGCTTGAACTCGGGAGGCGGAGGTTGCAGTGAGCTGAGATCACAACCACTGCACTCCAGCCTGAAAGACTCCATCTCCAAAAAAAAAAAAAAAAAAAAATCCACACTATTCTAGTTCATGACACTATCTGAAAGAAATAATCTAAACTGTGGACTAAAATTTATGCTGAAGATATTCATCAAATGATAACTATAATAGCAAAATTCTTAAAATAATCCACATTAAACAATAGGGAAATCGTTAAGTAAACCACTTAGGATATAACCACAAAATGCAATATGCAGTCATTAAAAGTTATTTAAAATCAGGAAATATGACATAATAAATGTTAAGAGAATAAAGTTTACAAAATGGGCAGTTAGGATGATCTTAAGTAAAAAAAAAAAAAAATTCATAAAGCTCAGAACAGACATATTATAAACAGTGACTGTTTGAAAATGAAAATAAGTAGGGAATGTGAACACCTGTCCCAGTCTCCAGTTTATGAGATCTCACCCCTCACCATCTGTGAACTACCACTGCTTACATAATGGTGCCTGTCTCACTCCCTGTGCACTCCAAGTATTTCTTGAGGACATGGCACCATACCTGGCTGCATTCAGTAAAAATCTGCTGCTTCAAATTTACAAACTCTCCCACCTCATTTCATACATGTAAAAAATGTATCTAGCTATTTAAGTCACCTGAAAACTGAAACTATATTGAATATGAAGTTTGTCAAGAACCGGTTTCACTTTTCTTTGCTTCTTTCAAATAAAAACATTAAGGAGGAAACATGCTTGGAGCTTTCTTTCGTTAACAATAGACTCCAAGGCAGGCTTGAAACAATATAAAGATACCACATACCTGATTAGTATTGTGCGCTAGGACCACCAGTGGTATTGTCAGTTTATTTTCATGTCAAAGATCATTTGCTTTAGCAGTCTAATCTTAGCTACCACAAAAAAACACACCCATCTGTGTGCTGCCAGAGCTCAGCCACTACCCAGGGCCACACCTGACTCCAGCTCTGCCCTATTCCCCACTGATTCCACCTTCTACTTGGCAACTTTCTGCCTAATTAGCTAAGCAGAGCACAGTCAGGTGAGAGGAGGCTGTGAGCAAGGCTGGGAACATGGAGAAACCAGACAAGAATAGGAAGACCTTAACCATGGCAGAGGACCAGCTGAGCGGCATTCGTAAGTCTGTGGTTCTCAACAGGGGCAGTTTATCCAGTCTGTGGTTCTCAACAGGGGCAGTTTATCACCCCAGGGGATTTTGCCAGTGTCTTGGAGATATTTTTAGTTGCCACAACTGTGGGGGTGCTAATGGCACCTAGTAAGAAGAGGCCAGGGATGCTACTGAACATCCTACAATACACAGAACAGTTCCCCCCAACAAAGAATTATCCAACCCCAACTGTCAGCAGAGCTAAGGTCAAGAAATCCTACCACAGACTGATGCATCCACTAGTACAGTGGAGTCTACTGCACAGTACGATTCAGCAGGAACAAGACACCCAGTGGTTAGAGGAGACCTGAGGTAGTTCAGGAAATGTAAACACACACATTACCTCCTCACTCAGATACTAAGGTGGTCAAAATTCTACCTCAAGAATTGGGAATGAGGGCATTGTAATTAATTAATCAAATAAAACTAGTAAGAATGCTTTTTTCCCCAAGGGCTTGCTCCTACAAATATCTTATTTCTTCAAAGACTGCTTCACAGCAGAAACTGTAAGAAGATAATACTATCAAAATTGCCCAGACTGGTAAACATCTCCAGAAAACTTGGCAACACACCCACATAATCAATGACAAATTTAATTTAGCTGTATATCTCAACAGGACCCTCCTACTAGGTGCCATTAGCATCCCCACAGTTGTGGCAACTAAAAACTCAAATTCAAAGTTCCCAGCTTAGTTTACGGAGAAGTGTCAAGCTTTCAAAGATCACTCAAAAAGAAGAAAAGGGCTGCTTTCCCAGATGAATCATCAAGAACTACACAAGACTTAGAGGAGTAACATTTTCAAAACTGAGAACAGTACTTAGGCACTTCAACCAAAAAAAAAAAAAAAAAAATGCAGATTTTTAAAAAAGTATATGAATCATCATTATTATAATTTGGTTAAAGTAATGACCAATGAGTCACGCCACAATATGTTTTCTAAATTTAGCTTAACAACCTTATCATGCCATAATGTCCACCTATGGGAGGCCAAAAGGTTAGAGAAGTCATCCGGTACTATCCCTGGCTGGCTGGGACTTAAATAACTTCAACCTGTCTCTAAAGCATCATTTTGCCTATCTACCTTGACCTCTGTCCTTTCAGTGTTAGGAAAGACCCACCACTTAAGGTGGCCCACTTCAATTCTGGAAAGGAATTAACTGTTAGGAGTGTGTCCATTATGCTGAATCAAGAGCACCTCCCATTCAACTACAGCTATTAGTTTTGAATCACGTGAAACGAGCCTAATTACTCTCTATACAGCAGCCCTTCAAGTTTCTATATTATCTTGTCTTTCTCATCCAAGCCTTTTTCTTCTCCAAGTTGTAAAATGCACTCCCCCCACAAGCTGCTACAGTTAGCTATTTAAGTGATACAATTAAGATTAAACAGGAGACCAAAAAAACCAGAATGGCAGAACTGAAAGGAATCAGAGACCAGCCAGTTCAAACCCAATCCCATTTTTATAAATGAGTAAACAAGGCAGAGAGAGGTGAGGCAAGGCTGCTTGCCAGAGGTCAAGCTATTCAGAAAAGTCAGGAGCAGAATTCAAGTTTCCTAACTCTTTTGCCCCTCAGAACTGTACCAAGTTGTACAGATGTTGTGTGAAAGGATTGACAGTTTTTGTTTTATGAAAATATGAAGACTGAGAGAAAACATGATCCATCTACCAAGAATCTGTATTAAAAAGTGATGCAGGTGTAAAAAACTAGGTAACAACTTAAAAAACACATAAGAAAGGACATGTAGTCATAGACTATTACCTGGCTTTGCAGATGAATAGTTAAGTTGTCACTAACTAAATATTTCTTATTGATTTCACTAAAAATAGGGATGTAACCATAGTCAGAGAGTGGGAAATGGTAAATGAGGAGTTTAAGATGTCCAAATCCTCACCTATCAGAATAAGAAGGCAATGCATAATATTTAAAGTGGATAAATAAATAACAGTGGAATAAACATGTTTAGAAATATTAAAAATAGGTATTATAACAAGAATACAGTTTGCCTCTATTTATTATTGCAAGACTTGATGCTCGCTATTTTTAAACAATGTCCAAGTATTACTTTGATAAAAATTTCAACATTAATTTTAAGATACAGAAAAATAAGGGATTGGTAATAGATAATGTTGTAGGCAAGTGAATAGGGGAAAGAACACCAAAACACCATTAGTGGGAGTACAGACTGAAATAAAAGTGGGACAACCAATTTAAATCCCCTTTGACCAGGCAATTCCACTTCTAGGGCTCTAGACTAAGAATACACCCATAAATGTTCAAAGATATATATACGAGAATGATCACTGTGACACCATTTTAAAAGATACAAATCAGAGCACCCTAAATATCCACTAACAGGAGAAGGGTTGAATAATTCATGAATATATGTACCCATATATTCTTCACTCATCCCACAAACATTTATTGATTGCTAGGTACTAAGCATAGAATAGTAAACAAAACTCAACCTGCAAAGGAATACTACATAATTATTAAAAGAATGCGGATCTGTATGTATTGATCTAGGTGAAAAAGCATATTTCAAAATATAGTATGTAGTATGATGCTACTTTTATTAAAATACCCAGTATAACTAGATGAGACTTTTTCTTTATGTACTTACAGTATTTGAATTTCTTAGCATTGTGACATTACCTGTGTAACTCTTTTAAAGACAATAAAGACATATGCTTGTCAGACTGGATAAAAGCAGTAACAAAAGAAAGCAAAAAAGAATGGAGGGAAGGTGATGGCACGTGCCTGTAATCCCAGCTACTCCGGAGGCTGAGGCAGAGAACTGCTTAAACCTGGAGGGGCAGAGGTCGCAGTGAGCCAAGATCGTGCCACTGCACTCCAGCCTGGGCGACAGAGCGAGACTCCATTTTCAAAAAAAAAAAAAAAAATGGAGGAAGGAAAAGAATCTACTTTTTTGTAAGTCTCTCTATATAGTAAAACAGGGAAGATGCACATGATTTTCACTTCTAGATTTTACCAACATATATACAATCATATATATATATATCAAGAAATTCTCTCACACATTCACAAGAACTAAGAAACAATCTAAATTTTCATCAATGAATGAACAAATTGTGATCTATTCATACAATAAAACACCATACAGTAGTTATTAAAACTCAAACCACAAAAGCACAAATCTGAGGGAAAATCTCACGTTAGAGAACACATACAGAATAAAATTATTTATGTAAAACTTTTTAAAAAGCAACAAAATAAAACTATCTTTACTTATGGATAAATACGGACCCACAGATTAAAAACACCATGAGACACCACTTCTCAGCCTAAATATCTGACAATATTAAGTGACAATGTTAAGGACATGGAACAAGAACTCCAATGTCTGCTAAGGTATGCATACTGGTACCATCACTATGGAAAACAACATATTATATAGAGTGGTAGTCAGAAATCTAAAGATAGTCCTCCAAGATTCCTGCCCCTGGTTATTCAAACACTAATTTGAGTATAGCTGTGAAAGGACCATGGAGATAAAATAGAAAGAGTAATCTAGATTATCCCAGTGGACCCAATCAAATCATATGAGCCCTTAAAAGCAGAGAATGGTCTCCATCTAGAGAAGGAAAAAAATATGAGTCAGAGAGACTCAAAGCATGAGAGATTCAACCTCCTAACGCCGGCTTTGAAGATGAAGAAAGAAAGAGGGTCACAAGGCAAGAAATGTATGGCCTGTAGAAGCTGAGAATGACCACCAGCTGACATCCAGCAAGGACACATGGAACTCAGTCCTACAACCATATGAACTGAATTCTACCAACAACCCAAATAAGTGTGGGAGTTGATTTATCTCCAGAGCCTCCAGAAAAGAATGCAGTCCTACTGACAACTTGATTTCAGCCTCGGAAGACCCAGAGCAGATAACCCAGCCAAGCCTACCACACTTCTGACCTATAGGACCATGAGATTTTAAAATGTGTGTTGTTTTAAGCCTCTAAGTTTGTGGTAATTAGTTACACAGCAACAGAAAACTACTACTTCTAGAAAAGTTGAAGAAATGCATTATCCTACAACCCAGCAGCTATAAACCTGACCATACACAAAGAGAAACTCTTGCCCAAGAGCACAAAAAGACATGCACAATGTTCACATCACCACTGTTCATGATAGGAAAAAAATGGACAATCCAGTCATTCATCAGTACTACAAAGGACAAATTGTGGAATATTCATAATGTAACACAATAAGACAAGGAAACACCAATGAACTACGGCCATACAAAAATATGAATGAGTCTCAAATCTCATATGGAATAAAAAAGCAAATGAAAGAAGTTTACCCACAATACAATTCTATACAATTCTAGTTATAAAGTTCAACAGCATGCAGGGCAAAACAACACAGCTTAGAGATACAAATGTGGTAAAACTATAGCAATGAAGTAATAAAAACAAAATTCAGGGTAGCAGTTATGTCTCTGGGAACATAACAGAATGGGATCAGAGAAGAGAGACCAAGGGCATCAAAAGTAATGTAAATTGTTCCTAACTGGTGATTACAGAATAACAGCACTTACATTCTATACATAATTTATAAATATTGTAATATCTACTCAATATTTGAAAAAATGAAAACATCTAGATAATCGAACTTCTACATAACAAAAAAAAATTTGTTTGGCAAAAATGTGTTTGTTGAAAGGAATAATTCAAATGATATAAAAAGTCCAATCATTTTTTTAATCACCTAAAATTCTCACCACCTGGACATAATTAGTAACAATTTGCTTAACATCCTTCTAGGCATTTCCTATGAGTATACATACATTTAAATATTTTACATAAAATCTCAGTATATATACACATAGGTATATGTTCAGTCTATAAATGCTTTTTAGACCCTTTTTAAAAAACAAAAAAAAATTTTTCTTTTCTTTGGCAAAAATGTGTTCATTGAAAGGAATAATTCAAATGATATAAAAAGCCCAATCTTTTTTTTAATCACCTAAAATTCTCACCACCTGGACATAATTAGTAACAATTTGCTTAACATCCTTCTAGGCGTTTCCTATGAGTATACATATATTTAAATATTTTACATAAAATCTCAGTATATACACATAGGTATATGTTCAGTCTATAAATGCTTTTTAGACCCTTTTTAAAAACAACTCTATTAAGACATAATTTACATAAAATAAAATGCACCCACCTTAAGTATAATGTGAAGTTCTGACAAAAGTGTATAAAAAGTGTATATGTAGTATAATCACCACCCAATCAAAATACAGAGTAATTCCATCACCACAGAAAGTTCTCTTTTGCTCCTCTGCAGTCAATCCCCACCCCTACCTATAACCTCAGGCAACCACTAATCTGCTCTCTTAATGTTTTGGTGGTTCTAGAATTACACATGAATCAAATCATACAGAATGTAGTATTTTGTCTGGCTTCTTTTGCTCAGCATGTTTTTAATTTCATATAGTGACACTGTGCAATTCATTCCTTTTTTCTCCTGAGTAATATTCCATTGCAGACTTGTTGAAAGATTATACTGTTTCCAGTGTTAAGAACTGAGTATTGCTGTACAAGTCATTTGTGAATTTAAGGTTTTATTTTACACCCAGGGGTGTAATGTCTAGGTCATACAGTAAGTGCATGTTTAAGTTAATAGGAAACTGTCAAACAGTTTTCCAGAGTGCCTATACACTCCTATCAGCAATTTATGTAAAATTCTGATTGCTCTACATCCTCACCAACACTTGGTATTGTTAGTCTTTTTCATTTTGACCATTCTTGTAGGCAAAAAGTTGCTCATAATTATAATTTCCTTTAATAAATATATTGAGAATTTTTAGTATGTCTACTAGAATTTCAAATACCTTATTTTGTGAAGTTGCTCCACAAATTTTTACCGATTTTGCAATTTGAGTTCTCTAAGCTTCTTATTAATTTACTGAAGTTCTTTATATATGCTGGATAAAAGTCCTTTGTCAGATACATAAATTGCCAACATTTGCTCCCAGTCTATAGTATACTGTTTCTTTTCCTTAACATCTCCTGAAGTGCATACGTTTTAATTTCATTAAGTCCAATTTAACATTTTTAAAATGTTGCAGTTAGTGCTTTTTGTACCACATATAAGACTAAATGCTTTCTCCCTCAAATTGACAACAAAACATGGACGTCTGCTCTCACCACTTCTATCATAATATTGGACTTGAGGTCCTCACCAGTGTAATAAGGCAAGAAAAAGAAATAGAAAGCACATGATTGGAAAGGAAGATGTAAAACTGTCTTTATTCAATGACTGTATGTGGAGAAAATCCAACCAAAAGACTACCAGAACTAGTAAGTGGATTCAGAAAGGCTATAAGACACAAAGACAATATACAAAAATCTGCTGTATTTTTACACATTAGCAAGGAATACTTGAGAAATGATTTTTTTAATCCTATTTACAATGGCATTAAAAATGTAAGATATTAAGGTATAAATTCAACAAAATACGCATAGGACCTGTACACTGCAAAACTAAAAAACATGTTGCAAGAAATTAAAGAACTAAATAAATGGAGAGCTATACCATGTGCATGTATTGGAAGGTTCGACAACATTAAAATAGCAATTCTCCACAAACTGATCTATAGAATCAAGACAATCCCAATTGAAACCACAAGTTGTTTTCTTTTTTAAAAAAACTAACAAGCTGATTTTAAAATACTTTTGAAAACACAAAGGACCTATAATACCCAGAAAATTTTTGAAAATAAGGAACAAAGTTGGAGGACTTACACTAACCAATTTCAAACCTCACATAAAGTTATAGATAAAGATAATATGGTACCAACATAAGAACAGACAGCAAAAGCAACAGGAGAGAGTCCAAAAGCAGATCTACACATACATCACCAGTTGACTTTCAACAAAAATGCCAAGAGAACTCACTGGGCAAAGGATAGAGAAAGAAGAAGAAACTCAATAGGGAAAGAATTACCTTTTCAACAAATGATATTAAAAAATGTATATTAGACCAGTTAGCTTGAGCCCAAGGCCTCCTCGGACAAAAAATAAAATTAAAATTAAAATTAAAAAATTGTGTATTCATAAAGGAAAATAAAGAACCTAGACCCATAGCTCATACCGAACACCCTATCAACCCCTAAAAATTGATCATGAACCTTAACATTGGAGCTATAAAACCTCTAGAATAAAACATAGGAGAAAATTCAGTAGCCTTTTTTTCACACAATATTTCAGCTATCCTTACATGCTAATAAATATATTTTTTTCATTTTGTCAAAAGTAAAAAAAAAAAAAAAAGAAAATCCTTACAAACTGTGAAAACATGTCTTCATTTCTTAAATGAAATTTCAAAACACTTTCCTTATCCATACAGTCATACAACATTTCTTCAACTGAAGAACAGAAATATTTAAAGGAAAAGAACAAAAATCTTTTTAACCTCCTTTCATATTAGTTCCTACAAGAACGGGTTGGCTTCTATGAGATGGTAGTTTTGCTTCGATGATTCTTTTTTGAGTGCCTTTGCTGAAGTCATAAATAAATAAATCTCCTAACATATTAATACCACTTATAAGTTTTAAATATAAAAGTTACCAGAAAACCATTATAATATGTGAAGTGTTATGTACTGCTATATCGTCTTAAAAATGCCTGTTTTGGTTGTTAAAGACTTGTATTATACAGAGATTACACATTTTTTAAACTGTAATAAAAGATATTTTAGCCATTTTAAGTATAATTTATCCCCAATAATTTACAGGATATCTCAATAAATGTATCATTGACTATTGGTTATGAATTGTGGTTAACAAAATAATGAATAAAAGAATCCATTGTAGGCCGGGTGTGGTGGCTCACGCCTGTAATCCCAGCACTTTGGGAGACCAAGGTGGGTGGATCACGAGGTCAAGAGATCGAGACCATCCTGGCTAACACAGTGAAACCCCATCTCTACTAAAAATACAAAAAATTAGCCTGGCATAGTGGCAGGCGCCTGTAGTTCCAGCTACTCAGGAGGCTGAGGCAGGGAGAATGGCATGAACATGGGAGGTGGAGCTTGCAGTGAGCCAAGATCACGCCACTGCACTCCAGCCTGGGTGACAGAGCAAGACTCTGTTTCCAAAAAAAAAAAAAAAGAATCCATATTATAATTTAGTAATTTAATCACCATAGTTTTCCAGAAAACTAAAATTTAAAAAATACATATTGCAACACTGCTGCTTATGAGTGATTTACTATTGCACACAAGTTACCCCAAAACTCGGTAGTTTAAAACAATGGACATTTATTACCTCATAGTTACCACAGGCCAGAAATCTAGGCACAGCTTAGCTGGGTACTTCTGGGCCAAAGTCTATCATGGGGTTGCAGTCAAGCTGCTGGCCAAGCTGTGGGACCCTCTGAAGGCCTCCATGTATGAAAAGGATATGGTTCCCATCTCAGTCACATGGCTATAGGCAAGTCTCAGTCCCCACCACCTAGGATTCTCCAGGCGGCATACAACACGGCATCTTTGTTAAAAAAATTTCCTTCTTTCCACTAATAGCTTTTTTGCAGGTGTGCAATTCAATAGTTTTTAGCAAATGCACAAAACTGTACAACCATCACCACAATCAATTTTAGAATATTTTCATCACCCCAAAAAGAAACCCAGTCCTCTTTAGCAGTCAAACCCCCATTTTTCCCCACCCCCTACCCCAACACCAGTTCTAGGCAACCAGTAATCTACTATCTAATTCTATATTTGTATTCTGGACATTCCATATAAATGTAATCACACAATATGTGGCCTTTTGTGACTGTTTCTTTCATCACTTAGAATGTTTTCAAGGTTCATCCATTTGTAGCATGAGTCAGTACTTCATTCCTTTTTATTCCTGAATTAATAGTCCACTGCATGGATAGACCACATATTTAAACCATTCATCAGTTGATATATGTTTGAGTTGTTTCAACTTTTTGGCTATTATGGCTACCGCTACTGTGAACATGTACATACAAATTTTTGCATAGGTATATGTTTTAATTTCTCTTGGGTATATACCTAGGAGTGGAACTGCTTTATCATCCCTTATCCCAAATTTAGCCATTTCAAGAACTGCCAGACTGTTTCTCAAAGCAGTTGCTCCACTTTACATTCCAACATGTAGATTCCAATTTCTCCACATCACCAACACTTATTATTACCTGTCTTTTTTATTATACATAGCCATCTTAGTTTACTAAGATGGTCACTTAGACGGTCACTTAGTAACCGTCTCAGTTACTTCGTTGGTGTGACATGGTATTTCACTGTGGTTTTGATTTCCATTTACATGGTGGCTAATGATGTAAAACATCTTTTCATGTGCTTACTGGCTATCTGTATGTCTTATCTGAAGAAGTGTCTATTCAAATCCTTTGTCGATTTTTTTGAGTTCCCTTTCTTTTTATGACTGAGGTTAAGAGTTCCTTAAATACTCTGGATACTAGACCTTTAACAGATACATGGTTTTCTCATACCAAACACTGGAGAGCATGTAGACAGGATAAAAACAGGAACTCTCACACTGCTTGTAGGATAGTAAAACAGTACAGCTACATTGGAAAGCAATTTGTATTTAGTAAAGTTACTGGTGTACACACCTGACAAACAACTCCAATCCTAGATGTATATTCCAGAGAAATTCTTACCTTTGAATAAAAACATGAATGAAACTTAGTAACTAATTTAAAAAGTTGCAGGAAAAAAAATCCACATAGCATGATGCCATTTATATAACGTTCAAAAATATGCATAAGCAAACAATATTTTGGGGGGATATACATATATAACGTAAAATAACATTATCAAGAAAGCAGGCCAGGCGCAGTGGCTTACACCTGCAATCCCAGCACTTTGGGAGGCTGAGGCAGGCAGATCACTTGAGGTCAGGAGTCTAAGACCGTCAGGCCAGAGCGCAAGCTAAGCCAACATATCCCCTGTGACCTGCAGGTATACATCCAGATGGCCTGAAGCAACTGAAGATCCACAAAAGAAGTGAAAATAGTCTTAACTGATGACATTCCACCATTGTGATTGGTTTCTGCCCCACCCTAACTGATAAATGTACTTTGTAATCTCCCCCACCCTTAAGAAGGTTCTTTGTAATCTTCCCTACCCTCAAGAAGGTTCTTCGTAATTCTCCCCACCCTTGAGAATGTACTTTGTGAGATCCACCCCCTGCCCGCAAAACATTGCTCCTAACTCCACCACTTTATAGGTGCTGAGAAACCTGTAAGAATTAATGATAATCCATCACCCTTTGCTGACTCTCTTTTCGGACTCAGCCCACCTGCACCCAGGTGAAATAAACAGCCTTGCTGCTCACACAAAGCCCGTTTGGTGGTCTCTTCACACGGATGGCTGAGACACAGACCAGTCTGGCCAACATGGTGAAAGCCTGTCTCTACAAAAATACAAAAATTAGTAGGGCATGGTGGCGTGTGCCCATAGTCCCAGCTACTTGGGAGGTTGAGGCAGGAGAATCGCTTCAACCCAGGAGGCAGAGTTGCAACGAGCCAAGATGGTGCCACTGCACTCCATCCAGCCTGAGTGACAGAGCAAAACTCTGTCTCAAAAAAAAAAAAAAAAAAAGCAGCAGCAGCAAGCAAAGAAATGACAGACACAGAATTCAGCATGCTGGTTACCTTTGAGAGGAAGGCAGAAGTACACAGGAGATCTCAATGCTATTGGTAATATTCTATTTTTTTCAATACATACTCTTATATGCGTGACACATTTAATAAACATTTTTTCAAAGAGCTTCACTGACAACTGAAGGTCTTTCTAATACAGAAAGACACCAGAGCAGTTCAAAGTAAATATAAAGCAGATGAGAGCATCACAGTGAACCAAACACCACACATACACAATATTGTAAAGTATTTTAAATCCAGCAAAGCGTATGCTTTGTAGAACTGAGAAGACAGATTCCCTGCCCTTAATCCGTTTCTTTCCACCGTTCTGTCCACCTCTGTCTTCCTGATCCCACCTTTACCTCCATGTCCAGAATCCACTTCTACCTCCTCGAGATTTTCTCTCCAATATATCAATCTGAAGGGCACCCATCCTTCCTCTCAATTTCCATAGCATTTGCACCTCTTCAAAGCCTTCATCATATTATTCTCAAATTACACGTTTTAACTCCTCTATCAGAAATTAGCACCTGGAGAACTAGAACACCGGTCACATCATCAACCTGGCTCTCCAAACACACCAAATTTTTTGTTGACTATTGATTGAAAAAATGAATTAGAAAATTCAGGCATTTCCAAGTGAGTTAAGAAATTGGTTCTGGCAAAGAAAGACAGACAGACAGACAGACAGACAGAAAGAAAGAGTGAGTTTAAAATTACACTCCTTGAAAAAGAATTTCAAAATTGAAAACCCTTCAATACAGCAAAGACAAAGCTGACAACAGTCAGATAAAATATAAAACGTTTATAGTGTATACAGTGATAATTTTTCATATTCACAGGGAACAAAATTAGAAGGCATAAGAAGAACTTCCTGATTACTTGGCATCAGAACAGTCCACGGCTTTAGAAAATGTCTTGTAGTCAACCACAAACCTAGGGAACAAGTAGGGTTGTAAAGTCCCTTTTACAGGGGGGGAAAAAGCACATACCATTTCAAGGCTCAAAAAAATGAAGTTACTTTTAGAAATTTCAGCAATATTTTTAACTTGCTTTCAGATATTTTAAACTACTTACCACCAGAAGGATAAACCTAAACATTATGTGATTATAGCAGAAATGGAACTACTACACAAGGGAAAAAGAAACAAACCACAAGTGAATCAACGACATCCCTCAAGAACCAGACGCTACTACTGACAACAATTAGGGTTTCTTGGCTGCTTGAATCTATTCATCCCCAGCTCTACTTTGAGCTGGCACTAACTTAAAAGAGACAAAAATGTTGGAGCTAAGGCTGCCAGATTTAGCAAATATAAATACAGCAAGCCCAGTTACATTTTAATTTCAGACAACGAATCATTTTTTCAGTACAAGTATGCTCCCACGTAATATTTATAGTAAAAATTTATTTTAAAAATTTTACAAAAATTCACTGTTTATCTGAAATTCATATCAACTAGGCATCCTGTATTTTATCTGGCAAACCTAGCTGGAGCCAAAAGGTAGAATAGTAATCAATCCAATTTCCTCATTTTTCAGCAGAAACTGAGAACCAAAGAAAGGAACTGACTTGTTTAAGCTTAAGCCAAAGATCAGGGAAGTAAGTTGGCTTTGAAAAGAGAAAACCTTTCCACTAGGTCACCTTGGGTACCACTTATAGTACATTCCACTTCCAATTCTTGCTCAACTCACAGAAGCACCAAGCAGACAAGGTTTAAAGAGTATGGTTTCCCTCTTTTAACATTAAACTTCAAGTTTCAGTACATCTCTTAAAACCCTAGTCTCCAAAATCAATTAGGAAACTATGTGTTACTCTTAAAAAAAAAAAAATCCTGATAACTTTGTCTACACACTACCACCTCATACTGTTTGTATTTTCACTCACCATATGAAACAGGACATCCTTTTCTCCTGAACTCAGTTCTCTCAAAATCCAAAATTCTCTTGCTCCAGGGTCTCAAGATTTCATACAAGAGCATGTTCACATTATTTCACGACTCTCAACGACTTGAGTTCGTATACTCCTTCAGTTTTCATGTTTTTTAGAGTTTTCATGTTTTTCAGATACGTCCTAACCCATTCTGTTGGCCTCAAAAGTCTTCCATTCCCATTCTGCATCGGAGCAACTAAACCAGCAATGAGGAATGAAGTCTCACTATTATAAACATACACTTACTTCCCCAGGGACTGGGATGCAAGGAAAGATGGAAAGAGAAACTTCTTTATCAGAAATTTCGGGGCCAAAAAGGCCCCGAAGTATGGTATGTGAGGGTTATGCTAGTTGTCTCTCTAATTACATAGCATGCAATCGAACAAAATAAAGAGAAAAATAATAGAAAACTCCACACATGCAAAGAATTCATTTTCCAGATCCCATCAAATTAAAAAATACACAAAACATTTCCTCAATTCCAAACACAGCTCCTCAACCTATGACTTGCAGGGGTCCTTAAGGGTAGTTAGCGTGGGGATGGGTGGTGAGAATAGTGATAGTGAGGCAGAAAAGGATTCCATTTTTATTTATTTACTTTTACAATTTGGGCTTCCAAATAGGTTTTAAGAAAAAAAGGTTTTGTTGCATTAAAGAAACATGAAAACGGTAACATAAACCATTATAACCCCACCCAATAAGTTTTCTATTAAAAACTTCACCCAGGTGGACAGGAATACGAATCGTTTAAGATGAAAACAGATTTAAAAACCAAAGAAAAGCTAGCAATTAAAGGACAAAATAGTTACCTATGCTTTCCTTCTGGCACCCCGAATGTACGCAGGTCTCTCGAGATCACACGTCAGACGTGGAAGGTCCTCACGGATCACTAGTCCGAGCTTCCATTTTACAGATGTGCAAACTCAGGCCAAAGACGACGGCTGACGGGCCAACGTCTCACAGCCCGTCAGGGAAAGGAATTCACCTGGCACCCGGGGCGGCCGGCCTAGAGCCCTGGGCGCTGACTGTTTCTGCGATTCCTGGTTCCGCTCGGCCCGGCCCCAGGGGCAGACGCGAGCACCGGGGCAGAGAGACCCACCGTCCGGAGTCGCGCTGCCTCTCGGCGGGCTCCAGGCCGGACCCGCAGCGCAGGGATGGGTCCTTGGCGGCCGCCCCCGCCCAGCCCAGCCCAGCCCAGCCCAGCCCAGCCCACCTGTAGCCGACGCGCGGCCGGCAGCCACACCCCCTACCCGGGCCGGGGGCTCGGCCGCCCTTATCGGCGGCCGGCGGGGCGGCTGCGCGCGGCGTGGGGGTACTCAGATCCTAGAAGCCGCAGGAGTTACCTCAGGTGGGCGCTAAGCTGGCGGCGCGACCGCCCTGGCCCGCCTCGAGCATGCCCGAGACGCCGACGCAGCAGGGCCGCACCTCCGCCAGCGCGTCGCCTGTTTACACCCTACGCCCCTCCGCGGGAGGACGCCAACTGGTAGGTCACGTGACGCGGGCGTCACGTGCCCGGCCGAGTTGGGTGGAGGCGTTGCCCCGGCGACGACAGCGCGCTGGGGGCGGGCTGCAGCGGGTGCCGCGGCGCGGCCCTGCTGTGCTTGCACCCCTTCGCTGTGCCCAGGCGAGAACCCACTGGGCTTGGAACCGAAAAGACTTCCCCAGCTCTGCGTGTGTCGTTTAGTGTCTCCTGGCCCTGACTACATGTTATTAATATTAGTGTTTTGGAAGGAAAAGGAAATTTTGTCTGGCAAAAGGATGTTTTACTTGGAGAAGAAGATGGAAAATACTTTCTTACCTGAGGCTATCAAACGGGAGGAAAAGCGAAGGAATAAGTAATAACGGTTTTTGCCTTGACAGATTTTTGTTTGCTTTCGCTCCCTAATCTGGACTGAAAGACAGATTCCCACAGCATAGCCTCTTAGCCAGAGAAAGCACGTGAAGGAGGTTTATACGCCTTCTTACTTTTAAGTTGTATTTTAATTTTTATGGGGAATCATCTCTGTGTACATACAGACGTCTAAATATTTGATTCTGCATTCATCTTTTTTTTTTTTTTTTTTGAGATGGAGTCTCATTCTGTAGCCCAGGCTGGAGTGCAGTGGTACGATCTCGGCTCACTGCAAGCTCCACCTCCCAGGTTCACGCCATTCTCCTGCCTCAGCCTCCCAAGTAGCTGGGACTACAGGCGCCCGCCACCACGCCCGGCTATTTTTTTGTGTTTTTAGTAGAGACGAGGTTTCACCGTGTTAGCCAGGATGGTCTCAATCTCCTGACCTCATGATCCGCCTGCCTCGGCCTGCCAAAGTGCTGGGAATACAGGTGTGAGCCACTGCACCGGGCCAGATTCTGCATTCATCTTTTGTCCACATAAAACTCTCATTATTCCTCTGTCACTTTCATCACTGTCTACCAAATCCAATTTTCCTACATCAAACTTCCCAGAAATAGTTTCAACCACTGCCAATTTTATTTCTCCCATAATCATGAATAAAAGATGAATAATTTGTATTTCTTAGTAAATTCATGAGTGAATTATAAGCAAATCCTCTCAAATATTCCATAGCTGTTCTGTTGTCCAGGAGTGATCTATCATATAGCTAATCAATTCCTCCCTACAATTCTGACCACTTTGAATTGTTGGGTAAGTAAAGAGCAGATTGTCAGGTTCAGAACAGTGTGCTCAAGATACCCTCTGGATCAGCAAGGTCAAAACATCTCCATTTCTATAACACACTTAGAATACAATATTTCAAAGAGCAGAAAATGTTGAATTTTCTCCATTTGTCTTTTACTGTGGAAAATAGGTTATCAAGGCCAGTTGCCACAACCTGGTTGACTCTACTGCTTCTGGCAGCAGGTGTTCCATGAAGGCAGTACCAATATCTTCCATTGGTATAGCTTATGCCTAGACCAGGCTTGTTGAGCCAAAGGGTTGGTTGACTGATCAATGGATATGGAATCCTGTCATCCTTCTACAGGAAGCGGCAGACCCTTCGTAGTTCAACAGGGATCTGTGAGCTATGCAGGGCTGATAAGCAGCACTCATGGAGGCAAAGTTAGGGTGAGTCCTGGCGCAATCATTACTCACAATATCCTTAACCTTTCCGAGCCTCTCTTCAGCTATCTGAAAGATATCTACTGAATAGAGTGGTTATGAGACAAAATGAGGTAATGCCTGTATAACACTTTTAAGTGCCCAATACATACAGTGTTGGGTAAATGTTAACCATATATGGTCTTTGGCGACGGGGTATTAGTATAGGAGGTCAGAGTCCTCAGGGAAAGGGAGCTGACAACTTGAACGTGTCCAGGTCCTGGGTCCAGATTCTTGCCACCTGGAGTGCAGTTCAAGAAGGGATTGCCGGCCAGGCGTGGTGGCTCACGTCTGTAATACTAGCACTTTGGGAGGCCGAGGCAGGCAGCTCACCTGAGCTCAGGAGTTCAAGACCAGCCTGGCCAACATGGCCTAGCCAACATGAAACCTCCTCTCTACTAAAAATACAAAAATTAGCCAGGCATGGTGGCAGGCATCTGTAATCCCAGCTACTCGGGAGGCTGAGACAGGATAATCACTTGAACCTGGGAGGCAGATGCTGCAGTGAGCCAAGATCATGCCACTGCACTCCAGCCTGGGAGACAGAGTGAGACTCCATCTCCAAAAAAAAAAGGATTGCCAGCAAGGAAACAAAGCACAATTGGGAAGAAACCATTGCACTCAGAACGTAAGGCAGCCAGTAAGGGAATTGCTTATAGGGCACCAGGTGCTTACTCCAAGAGGCATACTGGCCTTGTGGCAACAGCTTAATTCCAAATCCTCCCTGCTTGTGTTAATGGGGACTCCTAATACACTGCCTTTTCTTAGCCTTAGCCCACATAGGGAAATTACCTACCCTCTCCTAGAGTTTGTGGGACATGAAGAGATAACAAAGAATTCAGGCTTGAGCCAAGTGATCAGTGTTATCTCCAGAGCCAGTCACGCTGACTCCCTACCAAATGGTTAAATACATCAACCCATCAACCATGTTCTAGTTTGTTGTTGTTGTTTGAGACGAGTTTTGCTCTTGCTGCCCAGGCTGGAGAGCAATGATGCGATCTCAGCTCACTGCAACCTCCACCTACCAGGTTCAAGCAATTCTCCTGTCTCAGCCTCCTGAGTAGCTGGGATTACAGGTGCCTGCCAACACACCCAGCTAATTTTTGGTATGTTTAGTAGAGACGGGGTTTCACCATGTTGGCCAGGCTGTTCTTGAACTCCTGACCTCAGGTGACCCGCCCGCCTTGGCCTCCCAAAGTGCTGGTGTGCCCGGAGTTGATTCCTTTCGGTGGGTTCTTGGTCTCGCTGACTTCAAGAATGAAGCCGCAGACCTCTGCAGTGAGTGTTACAGCTCTTAAAGGTGGCACAGACCCAAAGAGTGAGCAGCAGCAAAATTTATTGTAAAGAGCAAAAGAACAAAGCTTCCACAGTGTGGAAAGGGAACCAAGCAGGTTGCTTCTGCTGGCTCGGGTGGCCAGCTTTTATTCCCTTATTTGTCCCTGCCCACGTCCTGATGATTGGTCCATCTTACAGAACGCTGATTGTTCCGTTTTACAGAGTGCCGATTGGTCCATTTTATAGAGTGCTGATTGGTGCATTTACAATCCTTTAGCTAGACACAGAGCGCTGATTGGTGCGTTTTTACAGAGTGCTGATTGGTGCATTTACAATCCTTTAGCTAGACACAGAAAAGTTCTCCAAGTCCCCACTTGACCCAGGAAGTCCAGCTGGCTTCACCTCTCACTGGGATTACAGGTGTGAGCCACCATGCCCAACCATGTTCTAGTTCTTTAAAGAGTTTCATTGCAAAAAATAAAATGTGTTGGCCGGACGCAGTTGCTCACACCTGTAATCCCAGCACTTTGGGAGGCCGAGGTGGGCAGATCACGAGGTCAGGAGATCAAGACCATCCTGGCTAACAAGGTGAAACCCCATCTCTACTAAAAATACAGAAAATTAGCCAGGCATGGTAGCGGGCGCCTGTAGTCCCAGCTACTCGGGAGGCTAAGGCAGGAGAATGGCATGAACCTGGGAGGCGGAGCTTGCAGTGAGCCGAGATCATGCCACTGCACTCCAGCCTGGGCGACAGAGTGAGACTACGTATCAAAACAAAATAAAATAAAATGTGTTATGTATGACAAAATATATGGCAAATGTACAGTGCATGGCTCTATAATGCCACCCAATCTAATACAACAGATATACTAGTGTTCCCACTAGAATAGATGAATGTGGAGCTTGCAAACAAAGGAAGCTTGCAAACAAAGGAAGAAACTAGCAATAACCTACTAAAGTGTTGCAAAGCTATGTGGTAGAGCCAACATTGAATTCACGTTCCCTGGTCCCAAATCTAAATGCCTTTTCCTTTTTTTTTTTATTTTTGTTGTTGCCTTGATATAAGACTTTTTCCTTTTTATTAATAACCTTAATAAAGATACAGTTTCACCAGACTCAAGTTCACCGGACTGGAATTCAGAGGAGAGATATAGAGATATAAATTGAAGATTAGGCAGTGGTATTCAAAAAGCCACATGATTGGATGAGATCACACAGAGAATTATTTTCATATCTTTGACCTCAACCTAAAATACAAAATACATTTTACATATTAACCAAATACATGTATATAATTTAAAAGTTTCCAGAAACAAATTTACCATTCCTACATGTGATGCACAATTTCTTGTGTTTAAATTTTTCACTCCCAACTCAATTGATTTTTTTAACCCAGTAACAGTTGTGGCCTACAGTTTGAAAATCATTGAAAGTCACCGATCTAGGACGTTCATAAGTCCGAATTGCATAATTGCAGCAAAAGAAGAGACTGAAAAGCTAGACATCTGGTACTGTAGAGATAAGAAGGAAATTTAGAAGAAGCAATCAGAGGTCAGAGGAGAACTGGAACAGAGGAGTCCTGATCAAGTGAAGAAAATGTTTCAGGAGACAAGTGCCTAAAGGTGTCATTTGCACTGAGAGGCTGAGTCAGATGAGGATTGACCTCTGAACTGTTAGCATAGAGATCACTGAGACCTTGGGAACAGAGCAATTAAGATAAAGTGGTAGGATTAAAAGCCTGATTCTTGAGATAACAGATGGTGGTGACAAGTAAATACAATCATTGCTTTCTTGCTGTAAAGGAGAGCAGGGAAATAGGATCATAGCAGGTAAGAGATGCAGGATTGAGGTTTTCTGTTTAAATATTTATATGCTAATACAAATGCTCTAGTAACTGGATGTACAAGAAAGTGACAACTGTAAGAAGGAAAATCTTGAATAGATTGGAGGAGTCATCCTTAGATAAGGAAAAAACAAGAGAAGGGGAATAGCAGGCCACAGATACAGATAGCTTGGTAGATTTGTTGTTGAACATTAAACTCACCCAATAGTCCCATAGACAGTTCTTTTGACCAAACATAGAAAGTGACCCTTCTTTTCTTAAAGCTCGAAACTTACATTTGTTTTATCTGAGTTCCTTTCTCGGGAAGGACCCCTGGCCTCTCAAAAAGTATCAAAGAATTGAAACTTACCAGATCACCACATTCAGACAATGAGATGCCAGACCCTTCCTTTTGTTTCCTTGCCACTCCCTAGTTCCTGTTTTCTAACACATTGTTACACTTCTTCCCCGCTATATAAACCCCAAATTTTAGGGAGATGGATTTGAGACTGACCTCCCATCTCCTTGGCTGCAACACCTGATTAAAGTCTTCTTCCTCAGCAGTGAGCAGCAAGACTTAGACAGAACCCCTGATGTTTCTGTAACAGATGCATGTGGAATTTCTCTTCGATTGTTGATAGTTTAATAAAATAAAAGCTGAGCGTGAGGAAAGGGAGAGAGGTACTGGTGGTTTGAGAAAGGAGGAGAGCATGTGACTATCATCCAGGAGCGTGCTACAGCCCAGCCCAGCCCTAGGATCTCTCACGTGGGTGACTGCTGTATATTTCTCTCAACTTCCATCCTTGCCTCTTTACAGTCTTTTTTTTCTACACAATCACCAAAGTGACTTTTCAAAACCAAAGTCACCAAGTGACTTTTCAAAACCATGTCAACCCCAATATTTTCCCAATTCAGAATAAAATCCAAGTGTTTGGCTCTAAGTCCTGCATGATCTAGCCCCTATTTCCCATCGTCCTCTTACTTTGCTCTAGCCACCTGGCTTCCTTGCTGTTCCATAGTCTCGAAAGTAGAACATTTCCTTCCATTTCTGAGAGGTGACAGCGTGCGCCCTCGCTCGCTCTCGGCGCCTCCTCGGCCTTGGCGCCCACTCTGGCGGCGCTTGAGGAGCCCTTCAGCCCATCGCTGCACTGTGGGACCCCCTTTCTGGGCTTGCCAAGGCCAGAGCCGGCACCTTCAGCTTGCAGGGAGGTGCGGAGGGAGAGGCGCGAGCGGGAACCGCGGCGCTTGCGGGCCAGCTGGAGTTCCCGGTGGGCGTGGGCTTGGCGGGCCCGCACTGGGAGCGGCCTGCGGGCCCTGCCGCCCCCCACACCACCCCCGCCTTCCCCGGGGCAATGAGGGGCTTAGCACCCGGGCCAGCGGCTGCGGAGGGTGTGCTGGGTCCCTCAGCAGGGCCGGCCCACGGGTGCTGCACTCCATTTCTCACGGGGCCTTGGCTGCCTCCATGCGGGGCAGGGCTCTGGACCTGCAGCCCGCCATGCCTGAGCCTCCCCCTCCGTGGGTTCCTGTGCCGCCAGAGCCTCCCTGAGGAGCGCCGACCCCTGCTCCAGGGCACCCAGTCCCATCGACCACCCAAGGGCTGAGCAGTGCAGGTGCAGGGCGCAGGACTGGCAGGCAGCTCCACCTGCAGCCCTGGTGTGGGATCCACTGGGTGAAGCCAGCTGGGCTCCTGAGTCTAGTGCGGACGTGGAGAACCTTTATGTCTAGCTCAGGGATTGTAAATATACCAGTCGGCACTCTGTATCTAGCTCAAGGTTTGTAAACACACCAATCAGAACCCTGTGTCTAGCTCAGGGTTTGTGAAAGCACCAATGGACACTCTGTATCTAGCTAATCTGGTGGGAGGTGGAGAACTTTTGTGTCTAGCTCAGGGATTGTAAACGCACCAATCAGTGCCCTGTCAAAACAGACCACTCAGCTCTACCAATCAGTAGGATGTGGGTGGGGCCAGATAAGAGAATAAAAGCACGCTGCCTGAGCCAGCCGTGGCAACCCACTTGGGTCCTGTTACACAGTGTGGAAACTTTGTTCTTTTGCTTTTTGCAATAAATCTTGCTGCTGCTCACTCTTTGGGTCCACACGGCCTTTATGAGCTGTAACAGTCACCATGAAGGTCGGCAGCTTCACTCCTGAAGCCAGCGAGACCACGAACCCACCAAGAGGAATGAACAACTCCAGACGCGCTGCCTTAAGAGCTGTAACACTCACTGGGAAGGTCTGCAGCTTCACTCCTGAGCCAGCGAGACCAGGAACTCCACCACAAGGAAGAAACTCCGAACACATCCAAACATCAGAAGGAACAAACTCCACACACGCCACCTTTGAGAACTGTAACAGTCACTGCGAGGGTCCGCGGCTTCATTCTTGAAGTCAGTGAGACCAAGAACCCACCAATTCCGGACACGTTTCCTCACTTCCTTTGTAGCTTATTTAAATGTGACTTTCTCAAGGTTGTCTTTGACCATCCTTTGTGAAACAGTACTCCTATCAATGTCACCTTCCCCTGCTTGGTTTTTGTTATTAGCACTTATTGCCATCTCTGGCAGAGATTTATAGCATATTAAATATCCATTTGCTACCAGCTCCTTTCATATAACCCTTGCAATTAGGTCAGGCCCTATAAACAATGGGCTGTGAGCAAAAAGGGGCATATACACATCTAGGCAAAAGCACCAAATGCAACCCTCCAGCTGTGTCTTCCCCTGCTGCAGTGATCTAGACCACATGTTGCAGTGGTGAAGCCACAGAGTGGACACAGCCTAAATCACTGAGTCAGTGCCTGGGTCAGCTGTCCTGGGAAGTTGCCTGGCTCAGTGAGTTTTCCATGGTGGAAAAATAAACTTTGTTGTGTTAAATCACTGAGCTTTTGGGATTGATTTGTTACCACAGCATAATGTATTATCTGATATAGTCTAAATTGTGTCCCTCCACCCCCAAAATTCATATGTTGAAGTCCTAACTCCCAGATCTCAGAATGTGACTGCATTTTGAGATAGGGTCCTTAAAGAGGAGGTTAAAAAAGGAGATTAGAGCAGGCCCTAATCCAATATGACAGATGTCCTCATAAGAAGAGGTGATTCGGTCGGGTGAGGTGGTTTACACCTGTAATCGTAGCACTTTGAGAGGCCAAGGTGGGCGGATCACGAGGTCAGAAGTTCGAGACTAGCCTAACCAATGTGGTGAAACCCCACCTCTACCAAAAATACAAAAATTAGCCAGGCATGGTGGTGCACACCTGTAATCCCAGCTACTCAGGAGGCTGAGGCAGGAGAATCGCTTGAACCTGGGAGGTGGAGGTTGCAATGAGCCAAGATAGCACCACTGCACTCCAGTCTGGGCAACAGAGCGAGGCTCCATCTCAAAAAAAAAAAAAAACAAACAAAAACAAAACAGGAGATTAGGACACAGACACACACAGAGGAAAGACCGTGAGAGCACACAAGGAGAAGATGGTCATCTGCAAGGCAAGGAGGCTTCAGAAGAAACCAGCTCTTCTGACACCTTGATCTTAGCATTTCAGCCTCCAAAAATGTGAGAAAATTAATTTGTCCCTGAAGCCGCTCAGTCTGTGATACTTTGTTATGGCAGCCCTACAAATGAATGCAGAATCCTAACACCATCTGGCATATTCGTTTTGTTTATTTCCTCTAGAATGTAAGTGTATGATGAAAGCAAGGATGTTTAGTTCAACACTGTATCCACAGTACTTAATTGAGCCTGACACCTACCAAAGGCTCAATTAATATCTATTAAATTACTGAATACTGTATTTTAATGAAAAAGTTCAAAGAAAATCTTTCTGTGGCTCTACTCATTTTGCTTTCTCTAATAAATTTTTAGACTCCTCTGCATTGAACTTTATTTTCATTTCTAATTTTGCTAGTTTGCTTTTCTTTCTTAAGGTTGATGTGAATTTGGTTGAAATATTTCAGGACAACTGCAATTTTATTCAATTTCCAGTATTCACTTTTTTCCTAATTTCCATTTCCTCCTTTATTTTGGTTTTCTGACATCTTTTCTCAAGTTTTAGATTATAATTTTTCTTTCTTGGTAACATGGACATTTCTATATTCAATCCTTTCTGGAATAAAGAATATAGCACTATAAATTTTCTGGTAATGACAGCTTTGATGGTGCTCTCAAAAACTTAATAGGTACTACTTTAAAATGTAGTATAATTGATTCTAGAATTCTTTGATCTACATGTGAAGTTTTTTTAGCCGTTATTGCTATAGATTTTAATGACAGTATTTTGCAACAGTATTTCTAAGAAGGCAATGTTGACTTTTATATTTTACATGAATTTTCCTGCCCCCAAAGTGAACTTTTTATAAAGCAATGATATAAATGAGAAAATGAAACCCCTACTGTTTGTCCCATTCTCTACAAAAATCTAAAAGCCACCTTGTTTTTCTCTGCGGACTTACTCTACTATATCTACAATGGGAATCAAGGCACTTGCTACCTAGTCTATTCCACTTCTTTCTGCAAGTATCTTTTCTGAAAAGTTTTTTTTAATAAACTATTTTTAGAACAAGTTTAGATTTACTGAAAATTCGCAAAGATAGTTCCCATACATCTCACACCCACTCTCCCCTATGAACATCTTACGTTACTATGGTATATTTGTTACAATTAATGAGCCAATAATGAGACATTATTTAAACTCCATGCTTTCTTCAGATTCCCTCAGCTTTCCCTTTTCTGTTTCAGGACCCCATCCAGGGTATCACATGACATTTGTCAGTATGTCCCCGTACTCTTGGCTGTGACAGTTTCTCATACTTTCCTCCTTTTCGATAACCTTGACAGTGTTGAGAAGTACTGGTCAGGTATTGTGTAGAATGAGCCTCAATTGACAGTGTCTAATGTTTTCCTCATGGTTACACTGGGGTTGTGGGTTTTGAGAGGAAGACTACTAAACTGTCATTCTCAGCACATGGTATCAAGTGAACACACTAGCAACATGATTTATGCCTGCTGATGTTGACCTTGACTACTTGGCTGAGGAGTTTGTCAGGTCTCTCCACTATAAAGTTACTCTTTTCTCCATTTCCAGACTGTACTCCTTGGAAGAAAGTCATTATGCATAGCCCACACCTAAGACTTGAGGAGTTTGCTGCTCCTCCTCCTTGGGAGTGGAGTATCTACAGAATTCTTCTGTGTGGAGAATACAGCCCTGCTCCCTTATTTATTAATCTATTTATTTATATCAGTGTAGAATCATGGATATTTATTTTATACTGAGTTATAAGCCAATACTACTGTATTTTGTTGCTCAAATTGTTTTAGATTTGGCCATCGACAATGCTTTCATTTGGTTCCCGTGTCCCCCTGGCATACCCCATAGTTCTTGTAAGTTTTTGATATCTTGGGGTTTTTCAGTACTTCCTTACTTTTCAGCACTTTAAGACATATTTTTGGCTGGGCACGGTGGCTCACGCCTGTAATCCCAACATTTTGGAAGTCCAAGGCAGGCAGATCACCTGAGGTCAGGAGTTCGAGACCAGCCTGGCCAGCATGATGAAACCCCGTCTCTACTAAAAATATAAAAAATTAGCTGGGCGTGGTGGTGTGCACCTGTAATCCCAGCTACTCGGGAGGCTAAGGCAGGAGAATTGCTTGAACCCAGCAGGTGGCGGTTGCAGTGAGCCCAGTTCATGCCATTGCACTCCAGCCTGGACAACAAGAGCGAGACTCCATCTCAAAAAAAAAAGAAAAAAAAAAACATATTTCCTGCCCCAGTTCCATAATCAGGCATCTCTCCAAGGAACCGTGTCCCCTCTTCAGAGAATGGTATTAGAAAGTAAGATGTGGGCACTATATGTGCTCATTGCTGCTAGGGTATTGTTGCGTCTAGGACCCCTCAGCTGATGTCACAATGAAATATATTCACATAATAACACATGATTTACTAGTACAAAGAAATGAGCTAACAGTAAAAGATAAGCCTACTATTTGTCTATATCTTTCCACTTCAGGTGTTTCTTATAGGCAGCAAGGTACCAGATTTTATTTTTTAATCCTATCTGTAATTTTTTCTTTTTATTAAAGACTAAAATCTATTTGTATTTATTCTATCCTTTATCAACATTTTCTCCCCTTAAGGTCTTTGTTTTATAAGTAATTCTATTGATAAACGTTAGTTGTGGTAAAGTAGAATTGAATATCATTAAATACTAAACATATGATAATTTTAAAATACTATATAGACTAAAACCTCAACCTTATTCTTTTTTTTTCTATTCTATGTGTATAATAAAATGTTTCATTTCTTTCTTGGACAAATTGGATATGAGTTTTGGGGCTGATTTCGTGTTCCTGCATTCTCTTCATTAGGATTTTGTTCTTTATATTTTCTTTCTATCTCAATAAATCTTAAATACTCTTTTGGAATCAAATCATCTTCTGTAGCAGATATTGTAGATCATTAGCTCAATATTTTTTTCCAAACTTGTTCTCCCTTGATTGAAACTGCTATAATGGAAAGGCTACCCTTTTAACAGATTCTGATCAATGAAGTATAGGCTGAAGTCACTCAGCAGGGCACCAATTCCTAAATAGAGAATAAAGTTTGACTAGGAAAAAGTCCTTCAGAATATACAGTTGTCTCTTGGTATCTGTCAGCTATTGGCTCCAGGATCCCCTACAGATACTAAAATCCACAGATGCTTAAGTCTCTTATATAAAATGGTATAGTATTTGCACATAACCTACAAACATGCTCCTGTATAATTTAAATCTTCTCTAGATTACTTATAATACCTCATACAGCGTAAGTGCTATGTAAATAGTTGTTATACTGTGTTGTTTAGGGAATAATGACAAGAAAAAAATTCTGTATGTGTTCAGTACAGATGCAACCATCTCTGTTTTTCGAATATTTTCAATCCTTGGTTGAATCCATGAACATGGAACCCATGGATACTGGTATGATTTGGCTCTGTGTCCCCACCCAAATCTCATCTTGTAGCTCCCATAATTCCCAAGTGTTGTGGGAGGTACCCAGTGGGAGATAACTGAATCATGGGAGCAGGTCTTTCCCTTGCTGTTCTCATGATAGTAAATAGGTTTCACAAGATCTGGAAGTTTAAAAACGGAGTTTTGGCCGGGCATGGTAGCTCACACCTATAATTCCAGCACTTTGGGAGGCCGAGGTGGGCAGATCACTTGAGGTCAGGAGTTTGAGACCAGCCTGGCCAACATGGCAAAACCTAGTCTCTACTAAAAGTACAAAAAAGTTAGCCAGGCATTATGGCGCATGCCTGTTGTCCCAGCTACTCGGGAGGCTGAGGTGGGAGAATCACTTGAATCTTGGAGGGAAGGTTGCAATGAACTGAGATTGTGCCACTGCACTCCAGCCTGGGTGACAGAGTAAGACTCCATCTCAATAATAATAATAATAATAATAAACGAATAAAAATGGGCATTTCCCTGCACAAACTCTTCTTCTCTTGTCTGCTGCCATGTGAGACGTGCCTTTCACCTGCCATCATGACTGTGAGGCCTCCCCAGCCACGTGGAACTGTAAGTCCAATAAACCTCTTTCTTTTGTAAATTGCCCAGTCTTGAGTATGTCTTTATCAGCAGTGTGAAAATGGACTAATACAGATACGAAGGGCCAACTATATATATTTTTTCTCCTAGGCCTCTCCCCCATCACCTCCATCACCACTTTCCTAGCTAATTTTCATTACTCTTTCAGGAGTTTCAACTTCAAGAGTCCTGTACTAGGTCAGGTGCCTGTGTTGCATATTTGCATAGCTCCACATACTTCTCCTTTATAGTATTTATCAAAATTATAATTATATAATGACACACTTAGTTGTTTAAAGTCTGCCTATATTGCAATGTAAACTCCATCTGTCTAATTTACTACTATATTCCAAACACTAATTACAGTCCCTTGCACCTGGGAGGCACTCCATAAACATTTGAATGAATAAATTTGCAAAAGATTACCTAATAAAGCATAGTGACCAAGTACATATAAGTTAAGCAATACTTCCACTCTTATCCTTAGGCCCCACCCATGCTAATCGGTCATATTCTTACTTCCTTGCTATGCACAAAATTCTCAAACATTTGAGAAAAACCAACAGTACAAAAGAAAGAAATTATGACTGACAAAGAATCCAAGAGAATGAACTGGAAAAAATTCAATTAAAAGAAAAAATTCAATTAAAATAAAAAAATTCTAGGAATAAGGCTGAATAGGTTAATTGAGCCACTACTCAAACTAAAAATGCTGGATAAAAAAATTTAAAAGTATATATGCTTAAAGAATCAAAGACCTGGGACAACTCTCAAGAATCACTGGGATAAAATCTAAGTGAAAGCATGCATCCAAAGTGGTACACTGAGCACTGAAATCCTGTGTCCTATGCACATGTGACAAACCAAGTAGTGTGACTTTGGTTCCCATGGCTTCCCAAAGCCAGGAAGACAGAAGTCGAAGCTCAATGTCACCTAAGGGAGACCCTCTTCTCCCCAAAACTGGGATCCCACTCTACCTCCCAACCCCCAAGTCTGCAAAGAAGGATGCTCTGAGGCTGGTAGAGAGGGAACCTGAGGAGTGGAGGAGGATATGAGAAATTATAAACAAAAGCCAGTTCCCAGGGGACTAGATGGGGGAGGGAAAAGGGGGAAGGGGGAGGGGGAAGGGAAAAGGAAGGAAGGGGGAAAAAGAAAGAAAGGAGGAGTTAGGTAAGAGTGTGTCCTTGTTCAGGGAAAACACATACTAGAAATACATAGAGATGGATGCGCATGTCTGCCTCTTACTCTCTGGTTCAGAAAAAGGCTAATGGTAATTGCTAAACACGTGCTGACAGAGAGTGCAAATATGGTGAAATATTAATAGCTGGGGACCAAGAAAGTTCTTTTTCTGCACTTATAACTTTTCTATAAAGTTGAAAGTATTTCAACATAAATTATAAGAATACTAAATTAAGATAAAAGTCAAATGATTATGTGAAGAATGTCTTCAAGAAGAATAATTCTCAATATACTAAATATATGATTAGTAGCCTTAATAGGGACAGTCTTAATCTTATGATAAGATCCAGGTATACTTTTCCAATGACATTAATAAACAAGAAAAGTAATGGGAAAACAAAAACCCATGAGCTTCACAAAAAAAGAAATTAAAAAGCAAAATAAACTACGGCATAATTTTAGACAAATGAAGGAATTTAAGGGGAATCAGTTTTATCTCTATGTTTAGAAAATGAAACTTTGCCTATCACAGGTTTAGTGATCTTGGATTACAGAAAAGATATCATACTCTCATAATTAGATCTTCAGTAAATATTTCTAAAAATGTAATATTTTATTAGTGTCAGATTTTAAGTCAACCTAAAAAAAAGGCAGAAAAGGCTATAATTTAACAGAACATAAAATGCCTTAGGGCTAACAGATACTACTTAAAGTGGATAGATCACTAAAAAGACAGTACATTCTTATTTTTCTTTTTTGAGATGGAGTCTTCGCACGATCTCAGCTCACTGCAACCTCCACCTCCTGGGTTCAAGTGATTCTCCTGCCTCAGCCTCCCGAGTAGCTGGGATTACAGGCGCATACCACCACGCCCAGCTAATTTTTTGTATTTTTAGTAGAGACAGGGTTTCATCATGCTGGCCAGGCTGGTCTCAAACTCCTGACCTTGTGATCCGCCCACCTCAGCCTCCCAAAGTGCTGGGATTACAGGCATGAGCCACCGCGCCTTTTTTTTTTTCTTTTTTTTTTTTTTTGAGACGGAATCCCGATCTGTAACCCAGGCTGGAGGGCAGTGGCATGATCTTGGCTCACTGCAATCTCCACCTCCCGGGTTCAAGCGATTCTCCTGCCTCAGCCTCCTGAGTAGCTAGGATTACAGGCACCTGCCACCACGTCTGGCTAATTTTTGTATTTCTAGTAGAGATGGTTGTTTCACCACGTTGGCCAGGCTGGTCTCGAACGCCTGACCTCAGGTGATCTACCCGCCTCTGCCTCCCAAAGTGCTGCGATTACAGGCGTGAGCCACCAAACCCAGCTGAGACTTAGTACATTCTTAAAAGCTTTTTCATTCATTCAACAAATATTAATTGAGGGCTTAAGCATGGCTTGGGAGCATGGATGGATAGATGGGCAGGAGAGCAATTCCTGCTTTCATGGACTTGCCATCTTGTCCAACTCAAAGGCTCACACAATTAAACCTGTTGTGGATTTCCTTTCAGGGAAGGAAAATGGTTTCAAGAGGAAAGGCACTGACCTAGATAGGAATATATCCTGGCAGGTTCCTTCAGGAAGTAATGATGGAGTTGACATCTGAATGAAGAGTGGGTGTTAACAAGAGAAAACAGGCTGGAAAAGCAAAAAGAAAGTGAATGTGGGCAAATCCCAGGAAGCCTATGGAAATAGTGCAAGATGAGGCTGGAGAAGTAAGAGTGAGCTAGACAACAGAAGACTTACTAGGAAGAGGAAAGTTTAAAGATTTGGCTCTGCCATAGACTGAATGTTTATGTCTTCCCAAAACTCATTGAATTCATTAGGGTGAAATCTAATTCCCAGTGTGATGGTATTTTGAGGTGGGGCCTTAGGGAAGTGATTAGGTAATGAGGGCAGAGCCTTCATTAATCGGAGTAGAGCCCTTATAAAAGAGAACCAGGACGGAGGCCCCTTGTGCCTTCCACCATGTGGACACGATGAAAATATGGTCACCTATGAAAAAGTAGGCCCTCATCAGATATCAGATCTGCTAGTGCCTTCATACTGGACTTCCCAGTCTCCAGAACTGTAAGAAATACATTTCTGTTGTTTTTATAGTATTCTGTTATAGCAGGCCAAACAGAGTAACACAGGGTCTTTTCTAAGAACAAAGGAAGTCCTGAAATATTTCAAACACTGATGTGCTCAAAGTTTTGTTTCTGTAAGCTCACTCTGGCTAAGTGTAGAAACAGGTTGTAAAGGGCATAGAAGTAATTCAGGGAGCCCGGGTAGGGACCTATTGCAATAGCTCAGGTAAAAGCTATGGTAATATGGACTAGTCTAACTGCAGTAGAATAGGGAATTTGAAATAACTGACTTATGGACTGAATGTTTGTGTCCCCCCTCCCACAAATTTCTATGTTGAAGCCCTAACCCGTGTGTGGCTGTATTTGGAGTAAGAAAGTAATTAAGGCTAAAGAGGTCATGAGAGTAGGGCCCTAATCTAATAGGACTGGTATCTTTATAAGAAAGAACATTGAAGAGCTTGCTCTCTCCCCACTGCCCCTCACTCTGCTGCACATGTACCAAGGAAAGGCCAAGTGAGAACATAGCAAGGAGGCTGCCATTTGCAAGCCAGGAAGAGAGCCCTCACCCACAAAGAACCCTGCTGAACTTTGATTTGGGACTTCTAGAATCCAGAACTGTGAGAAAACAAATTTCTGTTGTTTAAGCCACTCAGTCGTCCCTTGGTATCCATGGGGGATTGGTTCTAAGATGCCCTGTAGAACCCAAAATCCATGGATGCTCACATCTCTTATACAAAATGGCATAGTATTTCCACATAACCTATGTCCATTCTCTTGTAATTACACTGCCTTATTTAGAGAATGAGAGGGAAAAAAAGTCTGTACATGTTCAACATAGATGCAAATATCCTTTTTTAACTGAAATATTTTTATCCCCAGTTGGTTGAATCTATGGATGTGGAACCCTTAGATATGGAGGACCAACTACTATATTTTGTTATGGCAGCCTCAGAAGATAAATACAGATTTTGGTACCAAAAAGTGTGGTATTTCTGTAACAAATACCTAAAAATGTGGAAGTGGCTTTGGAACTGGGTAATGGTGAGAGGCTGGAGGAGTTTTAACATGTATGCTAAAAAAAAAGTCTATAGTGTCCTGAAGGACTGTTGATAGCTATGGTCCAACAGGTGAATGGATTAAAGGTAACTCTTATATGGGCTCAGAAAGAAAAGAGGAGAGCCAGAGAGAAAGCCTCCATATTCTTTCAGAATACATATATCATCATCAACAGAATGTTCATGGGCATGATGGACTTTAAAGGCCCGTCTAGTGAAGTCTTAGGTAGAAATGCAGAACAGGTTAATAGAAACAAAGAAGATTCTTGTTATAAAATAGAAAGAAATAAATAGTTGTGTTCTAGTGTTTTGTGGAAGGCAGAAATTGTGAGCAATGAAACTGGATCTAAATTTAGCTAAGGAGATTTCTAAGCAAAGTATTGAAGGAGCAACTTGGTTTCTCTACCACTTAAAATGCAAGGAGATAAAGTGAAGGAATTTTAAGCAAAAAGAAACTAGAACTTGAAGATATAGAAAATTCTCAAGCCTATCCACATTGCGAAGAAATGAGAAAGCTTGTTTTGAAGAGAACATTAAAGGTGTGGCTGAACAACCATTTGATAACATTAGTGTGGGTGTGAACTACAGATTTAATCAGCCACCTAAGCAGAAGCCAAGAATAGAGATGGGATTGTACCAGCAGAGATACTGCCAGCCGGGACTAAAGGGGACAGGAAAAATCAGAACGGAATGAAAGAAGGCTGTAGGACTTCTCAGATTCTACAGAAACATACAACAGAGCTATCTGGCTGTGAGCATGAGCTATCCTTTTAAAAAGTGAAGAATGGCCCCAAAAGTGATTCAAATATTGTCCGTGAACCACAGCCTGCCATTCTCACCACAGGCCTAAGAAGCAGGGATAGTTCCTCCTCCATTTCAAAGGGTGGGGCCTTTTCACTCAGGGGAGGCCAGGATCCCACTGCCCAATGCCTCAGGGACAAGGCTGAGGCCCAGTGCCATAAGGGTGACAGTGCCACCCAAGTGGGCCTGGAGGGCATAGCATCAAACCAAAAAGAATAATTTTAGAGCCTTAAGACCTAATGGGATTTGCCTTGCCAGGTTTGGGGACTTGCTTGGGACTTGTCATCCTTTTTTTCTTTCGTTTCTCCTTTCTGAGATGGCATGTCTTTCCTATGCCCGTCCCATCATTGTGTTTTAGAAGAGCACATTGTCTGGTTTCACAGGTTCACAGCTGGAGGGGAATTTTGCCTCAGAATGAATGGTACCAAAAGTCTCGGCCATACCTGATTTATGCTTAAATTAGGCTTTGGATTTTAGACTTTAGAGGTGATACTTAAACAAGTTAAGACTTTTAGTGTGGTTGGGATGGAAGGGAATATATGTGCATGTGACAAGAACATAGATTTTGGCAGGCCACGGACAGAATGTTACAGATTGAATGCATGTGCCCCCCACTTCAAAATTCCCATTTTGAAGCCCTAACCCCCAGTGTGGCTATATTGGAGTAAGACAGTAATTAAGATTAAATTAAGTAATAAGGGTGGGGCCCTGATCTGACAAGACTAGTGTCCTTATAAGAAGAGACACCAGATAGCACTCATGCTCTTCTCCCACCCACAACCCACTTTGTGTGTACACATTGAACAAAGGCCATGTGAGGAGAAAGCAAGAAGGCAGCTGTCTGCAGGCCAGGAAGAGAGCCCTCACCAGAAACTGACCCTGTTGGACCTTGATCTGAGACTTCTAGCTTATAGAACTGTGAGAAAAATTTCTGTAGGTTATGGTACTTTGTTATGGCAGCCTGAAAAGACTAATACACTGACAAAAATTGGGAAGTATTGAGGTAATGTGGTGTTAAGCTAATTCCTCACTTTTAATAGTAGAGTAGAATAAAATAATGTCTAAAATATACTGGCTAGTATTATGATGGTAACAACTAGAAAAACCAAAATTGATTATTAGAAGAAATTGGAGGGGGGTGTCGATGATAAAATTTTACTTTTTAACCCTTAGTTTTTCTAAAGCTATGTATATTAGTTTCATCAACCATTTCAAAATTTTAACTTAATTTTCAAAGAAAACTTAAAATATCATGCCTTCATTCCTTAAATTTCATTGCTTTATTTTTATGATTTTTGCTATATTAATCCTTGCCAATTTTAAACCAACATTTTTAACCTAAATCAATTTATTTTACATTATTTTCAACTTAAGCTGCTTATACTTACATTTTCCAATACATTAAAATATATAATTATTACAAATGTTCACCCATGTAATACCTAAAATTATCTCGCGTTCCAGGAGTGGTAGACGGCTTACACTTTGAAAAACATGACTAGATGCAAAATTTGAGTATTCGTCTTGATGGCTTAAAAACATATTAAACATAGGCCGGGCACGGTGGCTCATGCCTGTAATCCCAGCACTTTGGGAGGCTGAGGCTGGTAGATCACGGGGTCAAGAGATTGAGACCATCCTGGCCAACATGGTGAGACCCCGTCTCTACCAAAAACATAAAAATTAGCTGGGCGTGGTGGCGCGCACCCATAGTCCTAGCTACTCAGGAGGCTGGGGCAGGAGAATCACTTGAACCAGAGGCAGAGGTTGCAGTGAGCTGAGATCACGCCACTGTACTCCAGCCAGGCAACAGAGTGAGACTCCGTCTAAAAAAAAAAAAAAAAAAAGAAAAATCACATTAAACATATATGAGAAAATGAATTCCTGTCTTTTAAAAAATAATTGTCTCCACAAGTTACACGGACACTGATAGGATTTTAAGGACACCTGAGTATTTGGATGTCCCTTTTTAGATTACATTAAATATAACCTGAAAATATTCCACATAGCCAAAAGTTAAAAATTTAAAACTTTTAGTGCTGTTAAAACTAAATGCTGTTTTTAAAAAATCCAGAAACTGAACTTTGTTACATAAAATGGGCTTAGCTAAATAAAACAATATAAATGCCTTTTTAAAAAAATCATGGGCCAGGTGCAGTGGCTCACGGCTATAATCCCAGCACTTTGGGAGGCCGAGGTGGGCAGATCACTTGAGGTGAGGAGTTCAAGACTGGCCTGGCTCACATGATGAAACCCCGTCTCTACTAAAAATACAAAAATTAGCCAGGCATGGTGGTGGGCACCTGTAATCCCAGCTACTCGGGAGGCTGTGGCAGAAGAATCGCATGAACCCAGGAGGTAGAGATTGCAGTGAGCCGAGATTGCACCACTGCACCCAGCCTGGATGGATGACAGAGCAAGACTCCATCTCAAAAAAAAAAAAAAAAAAAAAAAAGGTTAAGTTTGTCCAATTCATCAATTTATTCAAATAATGTTTAACCAGTACCTACATGCAATCTACTCTGCTAATTACTGGAAATGTAAAGACAGATACAATGTCTCTAAAATTTGGAATGTGTCTGTGTAAGAATTTAAAGCATAAAGAAATGCCCCTCAATATAATGATATAACTTGTTGAATTAAAATAGTTCAGCTGTCAGTTATTGAAAACTAGTAAAAAGACTTAACCTTCACCACAATCTTCAGTAAAATTTAGAATGAGACTTACTTCTACTTATAGTCTTGGTTTAAAAAGCATAGTACACTACATCAAGTAGGCCCTAAGCATTCATATTTCTTTGCAGAATAAATATGCTATGGTCCATTTCTCAGCAGTCTAACTCTGTAAGGCAGTTCTTATATTTTAAGTGTCTAAAACATGTGTTTTCTTGATATGGGAGGAAATACTGAATTATTCATAACACAGATGAAAGTATTTTTCATCTACTTATATCCAGCCTTCTTAAAAAGCATGCCTTCAACCCCCATTTGCATAGCTCCTCTGCTAAATGTTAGCCATTCCCTCTTATGAATGTACTGCCCTCTTTGTCTGAAGGCATCTGTCTCCATCAACATTTCATTTCTTACAGGAGCAGGGGCAGTGAGCTCTCCAGTTCATTCAACCTTTAGTAGAGGAAGGGGCCCCTCACAGCTCCTAACTTAGCCTTCTGGTACTCTTAGCAGAGTCTGCTACCCCAGGGCTGCAGAGTCTACCTGGGTTAGGTGCTAGTTGTTTACCAGGGTTCAGCATCAGTCTGAACTGAGCTTCTATACAGCAAGTGGCCTCCCAAATGCCTTAGTGGTTTCTGGTTACACCTGGGGAACAGGGTCCTTAATCTCCTAAAAGAATATTTTCATACTGATAGTTATTTTATCCACGTAAAATAAATCACTCATTTAATTAAATGGTTTTATAAAAGAAAAATTATTTATAAAAGAAAAACTATTATAAATAAATAATAAAACTCATAATGAAATTAAATATTTATTTGAATTTCTCCTGGTAATAGCACTCAACAAATAAGAAAAACCAAGCTGTGAGGTTTTGTTTTAAATGTAGCCATTTTTCAAAAGGTAAAAAGTTGGCTTCTATATTTAATGGCAAGCAGGACATCTTCTATTTTAAAATTAACATTCAAAAAGTAGTAAAATATACACTATCATGAACACGATGTGTTTTATAGAATGGATTCATGTCTGAATGCTAATCTGAATGTGGAAGAAATATATTATCTGTTAAAAACCACACTGGAAAAATGTTCTTTTTTATAAAAAGTAGCTTGAAGTAAAAAGGAACTTGCTAATAAAGCCAGTAAACTTTCACACATGGGATTTTTAAAAAATCTCCACCCATCCCACCTCTGGAAAAAAAAAAAAAAGAAAGAAAGAGAAGAATAAAAGAAAGAAAAAGAAAAAACCCATATGGTCAATTTGAGTAGAGCCATTCATTACATGACTGCTCATTCTGTACAATGTGGAAGGCTGGTTATTTAGGAAATATTTCGTTTCCTCAAGTGCATCTTTTGAAGATTTGCCTAGTAAAACTGCAATATCATATACAAAACACTTAACACAAGACATGCAATAACAAAGCTAAATCATTCCAGTGTAAAGTTTTTAAAACTACTTTTAAAACTTTTGTTTCACCAAGAAATAAAGATGTAAAATACAGTAGCATTCTTGTTCTCCAACAGTATGCATTGTATGCTTTTGTTATTTGGCAAATCTTTTGGAGTCGAACAAAAATAATGGTCTAAACAATATTTCTTCTGTCATTATAATACGATTCCTGGGCAGAACAGTAAGATGTAGAGGAAGAGTTAGATTTTTGGAAGCTTTGGTGCGTTAACCACAGGATTTGCCTCGTGCAAGTATCTCCTCCCTGCACTCTTGTAATCATAGGTACAGCCATGAGTTTCTGCATAACGATGAGATGCACAGAAGTTGTTTCCACATCTAAAGCACAAAAAAAGTTTACATGAATAGTTGTATTTCTATGAAAGGCTCATCTGTCTGGGAGACAGGAGCTTGACTTCAGGTAGTCCAACAGGGGCCTTTTGGTTCTTTTTAGCAATTTCACTGCTGACATTTCCCTTCCATTCGTAAACAAGTATAAATACCCCCAAAAAGAACAAGTTAATTGTCTATGAATATGACAATTTATGATAAAGAAGTCATTATTGACTGAAACAGGGTAGACCAGGCGCGGTGGCTCAAGCCTGTAATCCCAGCACTTTGGGAAGCCGAGGTGGGTGGATCTCGAGGCCATCCAGGCCAACATAATGAAAACTCATCTCTATTAAAAATACAAAAATTAGCTGGGTGTGGTGGTGTGCATCTATAGTCCAGCTACTTGGGAGGCTGAGGCAGGAGAATCGCTTGAACCCAGGAGGTGGAGGTTGTAGTGAGCCAAGATCGTGCCACTGCACTCCAGCCTGGTGACAGAGAGAGACTCAATCTCAAAAAGCAAAAAGCAAAAAAAAAAAAAAAAAAAAGAATGAAACAGGGTATAGAACTCTATCAGTAGTAAAATTGCAAAAAGCCGATAAATATGCCCATCGTTTCTCTTATACCTAGTAAACCTAAAATAATTCTGAATTTCTGAGGAATTCTGTCTCATGATAAAATTAAAATAGTAAAACCTAACTATGCCATGAAAGGATTTTTAAAAATATTTCTAGTAGCAAAATAGGTTGTTTTCATTTGAACTGAATACACTCTAAAAAGCAGGGATTGGGATGGGTGTGGTGGCAGCTCACACCTGAAATTCCAGCACTTTGGGAGGCAAAGGTGAGAAGATCACTTGAGGCCAGGAGTTTGAGACCAGCCTAGGCAATATAGTGAGATCTGTCTCTACAAAAAATTTAAAAAATTAACCAGGTATGATGCCACATGCTTATAGTCCTCACTATTAGGGAGGCTGAGGCAGGGGGATCGCTTGAGCCCAAGACATCAAGGCTCCAGTGAGCTATGATTACAGTACTGGAAAAAAAAAAAAGGCTGCAGCAGCAGTTATTTTAATTCAAGCCTAGCCTCAATCTAAGGGCAGACATCCAAGATAATATGACATAACATCCTTGGAGGATATCAATCAATACTAATGAAATAAATAATTACAGTAAGAAAAAGGTCATACTTTTTGGAAATATATTATTCATCTATTTTATATTAACTTTTAATTTTTTAATTAAATTTTTAATAGAATATTCAGGGAGGGGTTCTTCCAAGGTACCACTCAAACAAAATCCAAGCAGGTTCATCATAAGACAAAAAAGGTACACTCTCAGATTGATTTAAATCTCCTAACTTAAAGGACAAGGAAGGATCTGTTTTTGTCTTTTGGAAACCCATGAGCTATCTACTTGTTCTTTACTTCAGCCAATTCGAAGTTCAACTGAAGATAGCTATTTGAACATCATCTTAATGATGTTATAAACAAGCAATTTAAATATTTTATTTTGCATAATCCCCAAGCTGGGTTATCAGAGAGAAAGCATCTGAGCTTCTCCAGCTCGCCAACCTGCCTGCATTCGTAGCTACTAGCCAGTCCTGTTTTCTTTCCACAAAGAAAACAATGATTTGTTGTTTTCTTCTTTGTCTGAAGAGGGGCTTTCACAGGTGGGAGGTGATGAGTAGTACATTCTCCTGTTTAGAGAAAGGACACCTTGATTAACACAGGCATAAAATCCTAAACATGAAATATTATTAAGCAAAACACAAAACATAGTCCTATCAAAGTAAATATCTATGCCATAAAAATTAATTTGTGCTATTTTTATATCTAAAATTACTTATAAAATCTACAGGTCAAGTTGCAGTGGAACTATTTCTTTTAAGATGTGGCAGGTTTCCAAACACCGCATATTCTCACTCATAGGTGGGAACTGAACAATGAGAACACATGGACACAGGAAGGGGAACATCACACTCTGGGGACTGTTGTGGGGTGGGGGGAGGGGGGAGGGATAGCTTTAGGAGATACACCTAATGCTAAATGACGAGTTAATGGGTGCAGCACACCAGCATGGCACATGTATACATATGTAACTAACCTGCAGATTGTGCAGATGTACTTAAAGCATCTACTTAAAACTTAAAGCATAATAATAATAAAATAAAAAATAAAAATAAAAATAAAATCATTGAAAAAAAAAGATGTGGTAGGTTTCCACTGATTAGAATTTATATTTTTAGAATTTTTTATACACACCATTTCCTGATTATTTCTAATGGTAATCAGTTTATATAAAGTACACCAAATTTTGACAGAGAATAAAGAAAAATGTCTGCTTCAAAATCATATTTCATGAAACCTCTGAGAACATGATTGCAATACAAATATTGTTTGTTCACACCAAAAAGGAGTACCAGAGTATCATGAAACATGCCTTTTAGTCCTATTATACCACAGACAGTAAGTTCATCAAACCATGAGCAAGTCATTTATTCTTTCAAAACTTCAATATGTTCATTTTTAACATAATAGAACATATATTTTTCTCTCTAGGTTAATAAGCACTTTAAGGTCAATTCAGTCCATATATGTAAAAAGCACTCTGAAAGTTTTAAGCATGTTATAATTACATAAAATGTCATATTAATAATAGTAACTAACACAGTACACAGCTCAATTTCACAGTACTACTAGTTTTCCAAAAATATTTACTGAATTCTGTATTACTGTATCAACTTGAGTTTTTACCTTAAAAATAAGAACACATCTGTTATTATATAAGAAAGAATTAAATCAATTTTTTTTTTTTTTGAGACAGAGTTTTGCTCTGTCGCCCAGGCCGCAGTGCAGTGGCACGATCCTGGCTCACTGCAAGCTCTGCATCTCGGGTTCAAGTGATTCTTCTGCCTCAGCCTCCCCAGTAGCTGGGACTATGGGCGCACGCCACCACGCCCAGCTTTTTTTTTTGTATTTTTAGTAGAGACGGGGTTTCACCATCTTGGTCAGTCTGGTCTGGTCTTGAACTCCTGACCTCATGATCCGCCCATCTCAGCCTTCCAAAGTGCTGGGATTACAGGCATGAGCCACCACGCCAGGCCAAATCAATTTCTTTAATTACTAAGTGAAATGTCTTTTAGAACTGATCAAAATGCCAACAAACCCCAGTCATAAGCAGAGAGGCTCAAAGTTCCTACCCATAGTTGATAAAGTAACAGTACAAATACACATGTGCTTGGTGTCACACAAAGGCTAAGAAGAGGCAAAGAAAGAATGCAAGAACAAGTGGAAGGAGTGAGGAAAAACTGGTAGTGTCAATGGTGCTGGGATCTTTTCTCCACTACTGAAAAAGGTTAGGAGGCCTAAGCTTGGTATTTATTTGGCAGCTGAAAGTCTGAAATTTCTTAAAGGGTTCAAAAAATTGGATTTACAATTAATTGGTTCTATGTCTTTTTTTTTTGTCACAACAGAGATTAGGTAATTTGTACACAAGCCCAGCAAAATTAAATCTTCTTTATTACCAGTCTAAAATACACTCCCAGATCTTGCCAAAACTAGAAACAAAATTTGAAACAACTGAGTGACTCCTAATGGTGCCTGGGTACCAACTCAGTTAATAAACGTTTTCTTTCTCAAGTGCACTTAGAGATACCAAGAACATCTCACAAAGGTGAGGGAGTAATTCCATTATTTAAAATATTTTTTAAAAGATACTTACTTGCACTTGCACAGGACACCAAAGAAAGGCATATATACAATGGTGGAAGAATTTCTGATGATAATTTAATTCACTGTAGTCACATTTTCATTTTTTTCTTTTCTTAGGGGATGCTTAACTTGATATTCTCCATACTTTTTTCATTCAAGAACTCTTGTGAGGCTGGGCGCAGTGGCTCACACTTGTAATCCTAGCACTTTGGGAGGCCAAGGTGGGCGAATCACCTGAGGTCAGTTCAAGACCAGTCAGGCCAACATGGTAAAACTCCGTCTCTACTAAAAATACAAAAATTAGCTGGGCATGGTAGCATGTACCTGTAGTCCCAGCTACTCAGGAGGCTGAAGCAGAAGAATCACTTCAACCCGGGAGGAAGAGGTTGCAGTGAGCCGAGATCGTGCCACTGCCCTTCAGCCTAACCAGGCAACAGGGCGAGACTCTGTCTAAAAAAAAAAAAACTCTTGCGAATGTGTAGAGACAGAGAATACATTAGTGACAGTAATGAGGCAGCACAAAAATATAAGTGCAGTACTCTATGAGAGCAGCTTCCATACATCCTTTTACCATTCAGAGAAAACTACTAGTCAACTACTGTGCGCTAGGAACCATCACTAAACATATTGATTCCCCACTATAAACAGGAAAAATCTAAATTCCTTAGACTGGCATTTAAGGTATTATTATGTCAATATAATGCCTTTCTAACTATCCAGAGACACTGTAATTTACCATGTCATACCTACCCTGAAGGATGTACCAAGTCCTTCCACATCTGCAATCTCTTCTAAAATAAACTCTACCTTGTCAACCCAGTAGAATTTGACTTATCCTGTAAGACATCATCAATTATCAACTCCTCTCTGAAGCCTTCTCTCAAATGTGTACTGAACAGATGAATAAAGAAAAAAACCCATAAAATCATATTGATGGGAAGAGTTGCTTTTCAGAACAAGATGAAAGGTACTTGAGGTAATTCACTTGTTTGCCATTTCCTAGTCTCAAATTTTATCTAACATCTAACAGGATCTACAAAAACTGACCCAACAGAAAGGCAGCAAAAAGTAATAAATTAGTGTTCCAGACGCAAGGCTGGCACTCGTCTGCCTAAAATCAATGGCTAAAACTATAATAATGAATACAGTTTCCAAGGGAAACCTTATAGTGAAAAGAATAGAGGACCAATGGAGGAATCTAGGAAGTCAATTAAATGAAACTTGTATCAAAATGTATACAGACTCTTCTAGATAATTCAAAATGATAGTTATTACGGTGAGAGAAAAATGGAAGCAAGTTACACAGCTGTACTGCAGCTAGCAGCTGATACTTCAAATCTAAATGAAATCAAACAAAAAAAGCATATATCTGGGGACAAGCAGAGGGCTGGTTAAAAAAAAAAAAAAGGCCGGAAGAAAACTGAGGTTAAGGCCGGGCACGGTGGCTCATGCCTGTAATCCCAGCACTTTGGGAGGCTGAGGTGGGCGGATCCCGAGGTCAGGAGATGGAGACCATCCTGGCTAACACAGTGAAACCCCGTTTCTACTAAAAATACAAAAAATTAGCCGGGCGTGGTGGCAGGCACCTGTAGTCCCAGCTGCTCAGGAGGCTGAGGCAGGAGAATGGCGTGAACCTGGGAGGTGGAGCTTGCAGTGAGCCGAGATTGTGCCACTGCACTCCAGCCTGGGAGACAGAGTGAGACTCCATCTCACAAAAAACAAACAAACAAAAACTGAGGTTAAAAAAAGATTAAAACAAAAGTAAAAATTTATAACAATGTAATAGCCTAGAATGTAAAAAAAAACTATTTCAAGAATGAAGGACACAAAAATCAAGTAAGATAAAGATATGGAGGCATCCAATGGATTTGAAATTATGGAGACTGTCAGTGACCACAGCAATAGCAGTTTCAGAAGAGCAGCGACATGAGAACCAGCACTGAAGGCTGAACTCGAGCTGAGTGAGTAGGGATGGCTGCAATGCAAATTTCCAAGATTAGCTGTGCGTTAGGGCAGGACAGAGTTATGTGTCAACGAAAAACAACAACTATAACATTAAAAGTCAGTAAATTACAGTAATAAAAACAATGTGATACTGGCATAAAACAGACACATAGACCAATGAGTAGACAGTCCAGAAACAAATCCTCATATACATGATCAAATAACTTTCAACACAGGTGCCAAGACCATTCAATGAGGAAGGACAGTGTTTCAACAAAAGTTAATAAGAAAATGGGATGTTCACATGCAAAAGAATGAAGTGGAACCCTTACTTTACACTCTATATTAAATCAAAATGGATCAAAGACCTAAACATAAGACCTAAAACTATAAAACTTCTAGAAGAAAAGATGGGGAAAAGCTTCATGGTATTGGATTTGGTGGTGATTTCTTGGATATGACACCAAAGGCACATGTAACAAAAGGAGAAAACAGACAAACTGGATTTCCTAATGTGTCAGGCATCGGATTTCCTAATGTGTCAGGCATTCTGGACTTTCCAGTGATGCCACTGAGATGGCACCTGTCAAAAGAGCAGTGGTTCCATTTCTAGATTGTGGATCTTCAGATAAATTCTGCCATTTTCATTTCACTTCCTGAAAGTTAGGGTCGGCTTGTGAAAAGTTGTTAAACAACATGCTAATGTGAAATGTCAACCCTCACTCTAAACTTTCCCCATTCAGAACATCAGATACTTCATTGGGTTTTATAGTGGCTTTCTGATTTTTGGTAGTCCATTGAAGAAGGGAGTTTGAAAGTTGTTGTATACTGTTAACCATTGTCCATGTACTGCCTGAAATACCATGATTGTTTATGGAAAGTATCTTTAATAAAGCTGATACAGTTTGGCTTGGGGGGAAAAAAAAAACATGAGAAGACATTTCTCCAAAGAAGATCTACAAATGGCCAATAAGCACATGAAACTACTCATTAGGAAATCAACTTCACTAATTAGGGAATCAATAATCAGTAACACTAATCATCACAGATACGCAAATCAAAACCACAGTGACATCACCTCACACCCATTAGGATGGCTACTAGCAAAAACATAGGAAAATAACAAGTGTTGCCAAGGATGTGGAGAAATTGGAATCCTTTTGCACTGTTGATGGAATGAAACATGGTACAGCAACTGTGGAAAACAATATGATGGTTCCTCAAAAAATTAAAAATAGAAATACCTTCTGATCCCGCAATTTCATTTCTGGGTATATATTCTAAAGAATTGAAAGTAGTGTCTCAAAGACATATATGTACACCCATGTTCACAGCACCATTATTCACAATAGCTAAAACATGAAAACAATACAACTGTCTATTAACGGATGAATGGATAAGCAAAATGTGGTGTGTGTGTGTGTATGTGACTATTGTGCGTGTGTGTGGGTACACACACACGCACAATAGAGTATCAGCTCCAAAAAGAAAATAATTTCTGATATATGCTACTACATGGGTAAACCTTGAGGACATTCTGATAAGTGAAATAAGCCAGTCATAAAAAAGACAAATACTGTTTGATTCCACTTACATAGGTACTTAGAGTATCTAAAAAATCATTGAATTAGGAAATGAAATGGTGGTTGCCAGGGTGGTGGGAGGGGGAAGAGTGTTTTAGTTTTGTAAGATGAAAAGTGTTCTAGAGAAAGATGGTGGTGATGGATCCCCAACAATGTGAAAGTCACTGAGCTTTATACTTAAAAATGGTTATGACAGTAAAATTTATGTTATGTTTATTTTACCACAGTACAAAATAATTGAAAAAATATGCAAACAGATCATGACTTTACAACCTTGGGCCTTACATAGGAATGAAAAACAAACCCTAAATGTCTTCAATAAAAACATAAAACCCACATGACAACCATAACAAATAAGATATCTTTTAAAACCTTGAGGCTACAAAGATGGCACATCTTTGGTAACGAGTTTCCCATCCCTGGTCTGGGTATTAAAACATTTAAAAAGATGGCTTCCTTCCCCCTTGAAAATAATGATTGGCCGGTGCATCTTTAATGTGTTACCATACTGGTAGAAAGAAGTGCTAATGTTATAGTCACTTCCACTACTAGGCCTTGGAAAGGGCTGGCCCTACAGACTGTCCCTTTCTTTTATCCAGAAATGAACAGTTCATCAAAAAGATTCTTACCACCACCTCTGATGTTTGGCCACGATGTTGAAAGACATCTTTCTAGGGTAGTTCTTCAAAACCCACATGGCTCTAGAGTGGCCAGCAACTAAGGTGGCTGGGAACTACATGTTCATTCTTCAATAATCTTGTGGGTTTTTTTGACATAGATAACCCCTCTTCCAAGATAATATATTTCAATTTCAATTTTTGTTTTATTCTTTATATATGTCCTACAGTCCTATCTCATAATTATTTTCTTAATTGGAAAAAGCATTTAGAGACAGAATTTACTCTGTACATGCCACAGAGAAGGTTCTTCCCATTTCTCTTTGAAAATTCAACCGGATGCATAATTATGTAATTATCAGCCTTGTATTGTTTTCAAAATTATCTGTAGCTTACCTATGCTTTTCTCTGCTGCTGCATTATTTCCATTCATTCCAACACCATGGGTAGACTACAATTAAAACACAAAACATCTATAGAGGTGAGTCAAAGAAGAATAGAAATAATCAACAAACATGAAATACTTGTATTTTATCACTAAGATGCTGTTGGACTTTCATTTTAAATTATTTAATCCAATTTTTGTTTAATTAAATTAACTCAGAACCTGATTCCACATCTAGCAATATCGTGCTTATTATTTAAGAGGGTAAAATTTGCCGGGTGCTGTGACTCACGCCTGTAATCCCAGCACTTTAGGAGGCTGAGGTAAGAGGATTGCTTGAGCCTGGGACGTCGTGGCTGCAGTGAGCTGTGATTGCACCACTGTGTTCCAGGAGTTTGAGAGCAGCCTGGGCAACATGGTAAAACCCCATCTCTACAAAGAATATAAAAGTTAGCCAGACATGGTGGCATGGGCCTGTAGTCCAGTGACTCAACAGACTGAGGTGGGAGGATTGCTTGAGCCCTGGAGGTCAAGGCTGCAGTGAACCATGATTATGCCACTGTGCTCCAGCCTGGGTGACAGAGTGAGACTCTGTCTCAAAAAAAAAAAAAAAAAAAAAGGCCGGACGCAGTGGCTCACGCCTGTAATCCCAGCACTTTGGGAGGCCGAGGCGGGTGGATCAAGAGGTCAGGAGATCGAGACCATCCTGGCTAACACGGTGAAACCCCGTCTCTACTAAAAATACAAAAAATTAGCCGGGCTGGTGGCGGGCGCCTGTAGTCCCAGCTACTCGGGAGGTTGAGGCAGGAGAATGGCATGAACCCGGGAGGCAGAGCTTGCAGTGAGCCGAGATAGCGCCATTGCACTCCAGCCTGGGTGAAAGAGCGAGACTCCGTCTCAAAAAAAAAATAAAAAAGGGAGAGAGAGAGTAAAATTTGATGACTCAAATAAAAAGTTCTTACTTGGGATGGAAAGAAACATTAAAAATATTTAGCATTTAAAAATACATATTTTTAATATGAATTTAAAAATACAGGTGTATTGGCATGTCCCTATATTCCCAGCTACTCAGGAGGCTAAGGCAGGAGCATTGCTTGAGCCCAGGAGTTCGAGGAGTTCAACATATACATACATATCTGATAAACTGTTTACATTAACTTATGTTCAAATTACTGTTCTCATTTCAGGACTAAAACAGCATTCAAAATTCAACTATCAAGAAGATTTTGTACAAACTAAACATTTTCAGATAAATTTATGAAAATAATCTAATCTTAGCCTTCCTTATTTATGTAAACAAAAACCAAACTTTAAATAAGTTGAATCACTACAAGGATAACTACTAGAGCATGTTGAAAGGAAAATACTGACCAAAAAAACTCCTGTATGTTCTAACTGGGGAGAACTTTTCCTAAAGTTTTCTTCCTGAAAATGCTGGAGGTCTGTAGACAGCCCAGTTCCAGAGTTCTGAAGCCTGCCTGCCCCACGTGTGCTCTGTAATCTGTTTCTACTTGTGCTCCGCGCCAGTGAGGCAAGAAAACTGATACTATTTACACAACCAACAGGCTCTTTGGAAGCCTTTTTAGTCATTTCTGTGATATCCTGAGCCTCAACTTTGGAAATAACATCAGATCTTTTCCCAGGTGAATCAACTTTAACACCTTGAAAGCAAGTAGTCCTAGAGGAAGAAGAATCAGTTATGTTTCGAACATTCAGTGACTGAGAAGAAGGCTGTAGCTTCCCAAACTCAAAACATTTGGACTGTTTCTCTGGTTTCACCAGAGAATTATGTAGCGACATTGGTGCAGAACAGCGAAGAGGTGACAAGAGTCTATTCTTGTGAGGACTTAATTCCCGGTAGTTAAGAACTGAAGTCTCTACTGATTCCCCATTCAGCACTCCTGCAACATGCTTGAGATGCTGCTCTGGAGCTTTCAACCCTTTGTCAGCATTAGTGAGTAACAACTCCGGATTCCCTTTGCATGCACCTTCTAAGCCGCTGCTCTGTTCATCAGCATTTCCTTCTGCAAATGAAGCCAGTGAGCCCACTTTAGGTAGAAGTGATTCTTCGGTTACACATTCTTCTGAAGGTAAGACAATGTCCTCATTACTAGATGGCAAGTTTCCTAAAAAATGTTTTGTTTGCCTAGGCAGGGATGATCCAAGATGGAGAACAGAGTCAGCAAGCTCCTGGTCATTTCCCAACTCCAAATGGGGTATCTGAGGAGGTAGTTTGACGTTGCTACTGGAGTGAGACAGTGTGTTATTCTCCCAGCTATTATCTTCCTTAAGAAATTCACCAGTGATAGAAGATATGGATCTCTCAGCAGAGAGTTGAGTTGCCAAACTTGAAATTCCATTCCTGGAGATTTCGGGCAGATATGCATTCCCAAAAGCAGGTGAACAAGATTGACCAATGTTGGGGAGGACCCTTAACAATCGGTGGCGAGATGGTGCAGTGGAACCACTAGAAGGTCGAGGAGCTATAGGTGGGTGAGGTTTTATCTTGACAGCTTTCTTAGGCTAAAAGGAATGAATATACAGTTTCTTTACACAGTCGTTTTCTCTGCCCATTAACAAAAATTAGCGAAGGAAGAAAATGTTACTTACCATAACATACTAGCATTTTTACTATCTCAATTTAAAATGTTTAAGAAGAATAAAATCTTAAGATTATGATAGAGAAGATGCTATTTTCCTTCACTGAGTATACTTTTCTGGGAATATTAAAGAAAAATAATTTTGTTTTATTTCCTTACTGCTGTTTCTCAGAGTTTTACTACAAAGAAAATGAACTGATTATATTAGATATGACATTGCTGACCTATTTTAGATCTCCAACAATTTTTCCTACTATGTTGAATAAATGTTTCATTGGACTGGTACACAGAAAAAAAGTTATCAATCCTAAAAAAAAAAAAAAAAAAAGAGTTAAAAGGGCTAAACTGCTATCCTTGAAAAGACTTGCTGACAACACTGGCCTTTGGCTGGCTTTTGGGAACATCTATTTCAGGAGGTTCAGGAGGGTTCCCATGAACCTAACTGATAAGAGTGGTTCATTGTGCCAAACTATTTATGCAATAATACAGTTCATGCCGAACATTTGCTTTCCTTTTGGGAATCTGAACTGTAAACGCTAGGCAGAGGGTGCCTACAATGAAGAGGCCCAGTAAAATCCCTGGGCACAGAGTCTCTAATGAGCCTCCCCGGTAAACAACATTTCACATATATTGTTACAACTCATTGATAGAGGACTAAGCACATCTCATGAGACTCCACCGAAAGAGGGCTCTAGGAAGCTTGCACTTGGTTTCCTCCAGACATGGCTCTATGCACCTTTTACCTTTGCTGATTTTGCCTTGTATCTTTTTGCTGTAACAAGTACAACTATATACAACAACATACTACAGCCCTGTGAATCTTCCTAGCAAACCATCACACCTGGGGTGGTCTTGGTGCCCTCTGGCACAGTAGATTTTAATAAAAGTACCATAAAAATTCAAGATCTTATAAATAAAGTTGAGAATAAACATAAGAAATCTTAGCTCTTAAAAATAAGCAAAAATGGTAGCAAGCAGGCATGAGGATGGGATGGAATATCTTATGACATACCAATGTTCCCACTTACAGAAAATATAAAATATATGAAAATATAAGAAAAGCTGGATAATTCAGTGGATACCAACTGAGGCAAGAAAAATTAGAGGAGCTAAGAAGGAAGAACCTTGGAAAGATGAGCTGGCTCCTATAGAAGTTTTTATCCTAGAGACAGAGTTGTCACCTAGGCTGGAGTGCAATGGCACAATCTCGGGCCTCCACCTTCCGGGTTCAAGCAATTCTCTTGCCTCAGCCTCCTGAGTAGCTGGGATTACAGGCACCCGCCACCATGTCCAGCTAATTTTTGTATTTTTAGTAGAGATGGGGTTTCTCTATGTTGGCCAGGCTGGTCTCGAACCCCTGACCTCAGATGATTCACCCATCTCGGCCTCCCAAAGTGCTGGGATTACAGGTGTGAGCCACCACACCTGGCCCAATCTGCAATTCTTTATCCAGCAAAAAATTCTTCAAAAATGAAGGATATGACTTCTGGGCTGTCGAAATTAATGACAGCTGCCTAAAACTGAATTTCTCCATGCTCCAGAAAAACTACACAGATCAACAACATACACAAATAAAATCACTCATAACCCATGCATCAGAAAAACTGGGAGACATATAATATGAACTTCAAAATATTCCCCAATCCAAGAAACTCATCTGCAAAGCCTATGCCTGTGGTGAGAGACAGGCAAAAGTATGGAGCTTCACCAAAAAAAAAAAAAAGGGAAAAAAAATAAAGAAAGGAAAGGAGAGGTTTGCATAACCTACAGCTGATGGAACAAAGAAAAATCCACAAAAGACAAAATCCCACTTGATTATGAAGATACTAAAAATAGGTCTAAGATATGGGATATCAAACACAGGCTACTGAGAAATTAAAAGGAAGTAACTTTATTTTTATGTGTATTTTTTGAGACAGGGTCTGGCTCTGTTACCCAGGCTAGAGTGCAGTGGTACAATAATGGCTCACTGCAGCCTCACCCTCCCAAGGTCAATCGATCCTCCGAGCAGCTGGGACTACAGACACACATCACCATGCCCAGTTAATTTTTATATTTTTTGTAGAGATGGGGTCTCCCTATGTTGACAGGCTGGTCTCAAACTCCTGGATTCAAGTGATCCTCCCACCTCGGCCTCCCAAAGTTCTGGGATTATAGGCATGAGCCACCACACTGGGCATTAAAGTTGTTCAGGATAAAGGAGGTAGCTTCAAGAAGACATCACTTTTTGAAGGGAGAAGGGGTAAATTGAAAGGAAAAGGCAACCATTGAGACTTTGACAGTAAAAGTAAAGAAAGAAACAGGAAAGGGAAAGTAAGGATCCTACAAAAACAATAGTGAATCACAAATCAGAAAACATACTGACGTTGCCCTCCAATAAGAGTGTCATTGATTTGAGCCAGGCATGGTGGCTCATAACTATAATCCCAGCACTTTGGGAGGCCAAGGTGGGAAGACTGCTTGAGTTCAGGAGTTCGAGACCAGCCTAGAAAACATGAGAAAAACCCATCTCTATCAATAATACAAAAAAATTAGCTGGGCATGGTGGCAGGAGCCTGTGGTCCCAGCTACTTGGGAGGCTGAGGTGGGAGGATCGCTTCAGCTCAGGAGGCAGAGGTTGCAGTGAGTCAAGATCATGCCACTACACCCCAGCCTGGGTGATAGAGCAATACCCCATCTCAAAAAATAAAAATAAATTAATTTTTAAAATAACAAATAAAAAAATGTGTCATTGATTTAAAAAACCTGATTTCACTACACCAAAGGAAGAGGATGCTCTTGAAATAAGAAACTTACTTCCCTACACAAAATCCTCACTTCTGTGTATTCATATATAACTGTTAATACTCATCTAAGTAAATAAAATTATGGAAAATACAATTAGAAAATAAATAGAAAAAGGCGACCAAATCCATGTAAAGCTGCTATAAAAATAAAACAGAAAATGAGAATCAGAACATTTTAGCTAATGAAAATCTCCCTAAAACAATGAAACAAAAGAAAACTCCATCACAATACCCCAACTTAAATTAAGTATCTTTTAGTATTTGCAGATATTTTTAAAAATCTCATCAAATCATAAATGCAAAAACTTAAGGCAGAATGGATAAAAGTAATAGGAGGATATGAAATGAGAGCTGAGCAAACCCAGAAATACTCTGCAGAAAACAAAATCATCTCAGAAATGAAGACTAAATTACAAGGTGCCCACAGGAGACTAAAATTCTACTTAATAAAGAATACTGAGAAAAGGTATAGGCCGGGCGCGGTGGCTCACACCTGTAATCCCGGCACTTTGGGAGGCCGAAGTGGATCACAAGGTCAGGATATCGAGACCATCCTGGCTAACAGGGTGAAACCCTGTCTCTACTAAAAATATTTAAAAAATTAGCCGGGCGTGGTGGCAGGCACCTGTAGTCCCAGCTCGGGAGGCTGAGGCAGGAGAATGGTGTGAACCCAGAAGGCAAAGCTTGCAGTGAGCCAAGATCACCCCACTGCACTCCAGCCTCGGCGACAGAGCAAGACTCCATCTCAAAAAAAAAATACTGAGGAAAGGTATGAAAACAGCCAAAAGAATAAAAATAAAATAGAGAATCTAAAAGGATAAGAGAGAAGGTGGTTGTATATTAGACAAAGAAGTTCTAACAGGGCAGGGGGGTATCTCATGCTGCTGAGGTAGGAAGGTCACTTGAGCTCAGGAGTTCGAGGCTGCAGTGAGCTCAGGCTATGGCACTCCAGCCTGGGTGACACTGCAAGACCCTGTCTTTAAAAAAAAAAAAAAAAAAAAAGACGACGACGACGTTCTAACTTATGTATAAAATAAGCTCCAAAGGCCGGGTGCGGTGGCTCACGTCTGTAATCCCAGCACTTTGGAAGGCCGAGGCGGGCGGATCACCAGGTCAGGAGATCAACACCATCCTGGCTAACACGGTGAAACCCTGTCTTTACTAAAAATTCAAAAAATTAGCCGTGCGTGGTGGCGGGCGCCTGTAGTCCAGCTACTCCGGAGGCTGAAGTGGGAGAATGGCGTGAACCTGGGAGGCGGAGCTTGCAGTGCGCCGAGATCGCGCCACTGCACTCCAGCCTGGGCAACAGAGTGAGACTCCGTCTCAAAAAAAAAAAAAAAAATTCCAAAAAAGAAAACAAACAAAAAAACAAATAAAGGACTAAAATATATATATATAAATTCTAAGAAATCATCCTTAAATAAAAGACTTGAATCTTTATGTTAAAAAAAGCTCAAGTGTATAGTGAAAATTGACCCTGAAGAGTTAATTCCAAGATACATCCTAGTAAAACCACTACATTTAAAAGAAAAAAAAATCCTCATTTTCTCCAGACAAAAAAACCAGATCATTTACAGAGAAAAGAAAGATTGGTAATTAGATTTCTCAATGGCAATATAAAAAGCAAAACAACAGCAGAGCAAGATTTTAGACAAACTCAGGGAAAAGATGTGAACCAAACATTTTACATCCAGGCAAGCCATCGTGTAAGGATTAAGGCTAATGTTTCTAGCATTAAAAAAAGATGAATATTGAAGGTTATGGATATGCCAATTACACTGATTTGATGTTTACAAATTATATTCATGGATTAAATTATCACATGTACCATGAAAATATATCTATTATGTATCAATGAAAATAGGAAAATACCAAAATAGAAGAAAAACCTACAATTAATAACATACATAATGGTAAAAACAAATAAAAATGTTAAGTCTAAAGAAAAGGGTTTGAACATCGAAAAATTCAAGAATTACTGTACCTACAAGCCTTTCTTGAGGACTTCAGATGAGCTTCTTCTAACCAAAATGTATGGGGAAACCTACAGCAAAAAGACTGATCATAAGAATGGAATACAATTGGCCGGGCATGGTGGCTCATGCCTGTAATCCCAGCACTTTGGGAGCCCAAGGTGGGTGGATCACAAGGTCGGGAGTTCGAGACCAGCCTGGCCTGACCAACATGGTGAAGCCCCGTCTCTACTAAAGATACCAAAAAAAATTAGCCGGGTGTGGTGGCACACGCCTGTAATCCTAGCTACTCAGAAGGCTGAGGCAGGAGAATCGCTTCAACCCAGGAGGCACAGGTTGCAGTGAGCCAAGATCGTGCCATTGCACTCCAGCCTGGGTGACAGGGCAAGACTCCATCTCAAAAAAAATAAATAAATAAATAAAAAGGATGGAATATAATTAAAACTGAAATAAGAGTGAGTAGAAAGAAAAATGATTTGTAAAGGCTGTGTTTTCTTTAAAAAAGTAGAAAACATTTTTAATGAGAGGATGAAGAGAGGAGAAAAAAATAAGTTCACTGATTTTCATTTAGTAATTAGGAGTCAAAGGATATGTAAAGCTCACAAATAAAAGAGGAGAAGGTTAAATAAGGAAAAGGCAGATCAAGAACATGATAAATAGCATTAATGTAAAGTGCATCAATAAAACAAAATGCAAAAGCTTTCTGAAATACCAAAAAATACACACTTACACATTCATATATACAGATGCACACAAAAGAAAGCATAGAGAAAGAAACTGTAAGTATAACAAAATAAGACATTTAAGAGCAAATATGAAGTCATATCAATAAATATAAACGTGATTAAGTTACCTGTTTTAAAATTTCAAGCTGGCTCACAAAGCAAAAACCAACTCTATACTGTATATAAAGGAAATATGTAAAACGAAGTGACTTAAAAGTTAATAAATAGAGACATGGGAAAGGTATACTAAGCAAATGAAACCAAGAAGATACCAGTAGGTATGGGCCTGATATCAGGCAAGGAAAATTCAAGGGGAAAGTCAGTGAATGCGATAGAGATGAAACATTTCACCACTTTTGTAACTAGCAACACAGTGAAAATATAAGTTATTAATATTTATGTACCAAATGACACAACTACCACTTTCTTACAGCAAAAAGTATGGGAAATGAAAAGAGAAATACACAGAAAGCTACGAATAATAGACCTTCATCTATTACTGTTCTCATTCTAAGACAGATCAAGTTGACAAAAAAAAAAAAAAACTTTAATAAGGTCTATCTTATAAATATCTAGCAAACTTTTACCTTTTTGATAGAGAATAAACTGTCTTCTGAGGTATATATTCATGAAAAGTGCTATTAGATCCTAAAGAATAAAATACTATAAAGTAGAAATACAAACAACATTCTCTGAGTTCCATGCAATAAAACTAGAAATTAAAAACAATGAAAAATCAAGCCCGGCATGGTGCTGCACACATAGTCCCAGCTACGTGGGAGGCTGAAATGAGAAGATCCCTTGGTCCCAGGAGTTCAGTAACATAGTGAGACTCCCACCTCTAAAAAAAAAGAAAAGAAAAAGAAAACCCAAAAAGCCTCTACCACCAGAACATTTTCAAAATATATTAAAATACTCTTGGACTAATGAGGAAATACCAACTAAAATTGCAAATTTTCTTTAAAAAAAAAAAACGAAATAGAAACTACTACAAATTAACATTATGTGCCTTCTGATGTGTTGCACTGAGAAGAATAAATCATCTGTATAGTATTCCTACCAAAAATGTTCAACTTCCATCTAATCATAATGCAACAGCCAAATCTCCAAATTGAAGAATATTTTACTAAAAGGAGACTATGAAAACATTACAACAAAATGCAATGCATCATTCTTGATTGGATCCCAGATCAAAAACAATATAAAATGCTATTAAGCACATTATTAAGACCTGGGAAATATGAATATAGATGATACAATGTGTATCAATCATAAATGAGTATGGTAACTGTATCATAATCATGTAAAAGGTGGCCCTTATTCTTAGGAGATACATGATAAATAAAGTATTTAGGGGAAGTGTCATGATATCTAACTCGCAAATAGATCAGCTAAAAAAAAATCCAAACAGAAAGCAAATGTGGGAAAATATTAATTGATGAATCTAGTCTTATAACATTTCTAAATAATTAAACATTTCTCAGCCGGGCGCGGTGGCTCATGCCTGTAATCCCAGCACTTTGGGAGGCCGAGGCAGGCAGCTCACGGGGTCAAGAGATCAAGACCATTCTGGCCAACACGGTGAAACCCCATCTCTATTAAAAATACAAAAATTAGTTGGGCATGGTGGCGCACGCCTGTAGTCCCAGCTATTGCTACTCGGGAAGCTGACGGAGAATCGCTTGAACCCTGGAGGTGGAGGTTGGGAGGCTGCAGTGAGCCGAGACCACACCACTGCACTCCAGCCTGGGCAACAGCGAGACTCCATCTCAAAAAAAAAAAAAAAAAAAAAAAGAATTAAACATTTCTCAAAATTAACAAGGTAAAATAAGTTTTCAGACAAATGCTGAAAGAATTTATCATCAGGAACCCTAAATGAAAAGAAGTACTAGTACTAGAAGTCCTAGCTGGAGAAATCAGACAAGAGAAAGAAATAAAGGGCATACAAATTTGAAAGAAGGAAGTCAAATTATCCTTGATTGCAGATAATATGATCTTGTATTTGGAAAAACTGAAAGACTCCACCAAAAAACGATTAGAACTGATAAACACATTCAGTAAAGTTGCAGGATACAAAATCAACATACAAAACCCAGTAGCATTTCTATATACCAACAGTGAATAATCTAAAAAAATCAAGAAAGTAATCTCATTTACAATAACTACAAATAAAGTAAAATAAAATACCTAGGAATAAACTTATCTAAAGAAGTGAAAGATCTCTATAATGAAAGCTATAAAACATTGGACAACACAAAAAAATGAAAAAATATTCCATGTTCATAAGTTGGAAGAATTAATATTATTAAAATGTCCATACCGCCCAAAGCAATCTACAAATTCAACATAATCTCTATCAAAATACCAATGACATTTTTCACAGAAACAGAAAAAATAATCCTAAAACGTACATGGAACCACAAAAGACACAGAATAGTCAAAGCCATCTAAGCAAAAAAAAAAAACAAAACTGGAGGAATCACAATTATCTGACTTTAAATTATACTACAAAGCTACAGTAACCAAAACAGCACAGTACTGACATGAACACAGATGCACAACCAATGGAACAGAATAGAGAACCCAGAAACAAGTCCACATACCCACAGTGAACTTATTTTTGATAAAGGTGCCAAGAACATACACTGGGGAAAGGATAGTCTCTTCAATAAATAATGTTGGAAAAACTGGATCCACATGCAGAAGAATGAAATTAGACCCCTTATCTTTTACCATATACAAAAATCAAATCTAAATGAACTAAAGACTTAACTCTAAGATCTGAAACTATGAAACTACTAAAAGAAAACATTGAAAGTAGGGTCTCAAAGACATATTTGTATACTTATGTTCATAGCACCATTATTCACAATAGCCAAAAGATGGGGGCAATCCAAGTGTACACTGAGGAATGAATGGATTAAAAAAGTGTGGTATATAGCCATACAATGAAATATTATCCAGCCTTAAAAAGGAAGGAAATTCTGACACGTTATGACAATTTTACAAGATAAAAAACTTCTGGAGATTGGTTGCACAACAATGTGTTATACACTTAATATTACTGAACTGTTTGTACAGTTAAGATGGTTAAGATAATTTTATGTCATATGTATTTTACCACAAAAATAAAATTAAAAAAATTTTAATGGTAGAATCTAGATATTAGATAAATAAGTGTTCATGGTAAAATTCTTTCAACCTTACTGTATATTGGAAAAGAAAAATATAGATCAAAATTTCTCTCATGAATGAAATCATAATGCAAAAATCCTAAAGAAAATATTAATAATTTAAATTTAAAGAAATGAAAAGGAAAATACATCACAACCAAGAATCGTTCATTCTAACAATGCAATACTATTTCATATTTTTAAAAAATCAATTCATCACAATATCAGAATATTTTTATTCAGTGAAAAAATACTTATTTCTCTTTGGACTTCTTGACTATTAGTTACTTAGAAGTGTGTTATTTTCAAATATCAGAAGGTTTTCCACATATCTATTATTAATTTCTAATTTTATTCCATTGTAATCAGAGAGCATTTTTGTATTATTTGGAATCTTTTATAATTTATTTGAAACTGGTCCAGGCGCAGTGACTCATACCTGTAATCCCAGCACTTTGGGAGGCCAAGACGGGCGGATTGCTTGAGGTCAGGAGTTCAAGACCAACCTGACCAACATGGTGAAACCCCGTCTCTACTAAAAATACAAAAAATTAGCCAGGCATGGTGGCATGAGCCTGTCGTCCCAGCTGTTCAGGAGGCTGAGGTAAGACAATCGCTAGAACCTTGGAGGTAGAGATTGTAGTGAGCCGAGATTGTGCCACTGAACTTCAGTCTGAGGGACACAGCAAGATTCTGTCTCAAAAAAAAAAAAAGAAAATTGAACCTGTTTTATGGCACACAATATGGTTTACCCTGGTAAATGTTCTACATGCACTTAAAAAGAAATGTGTACTCTGCTGTTTTGGGTAGAGCATACTGTAAATGTCAGTTGGGTCAAGTAGGTTGATTAGTGTTGTTCAAGTCTCCTAAATCCTTCACTGATTTTCTATCTGTTCCATTGATTTTTGAGAGTGGGATGTAGAAATCTTTTAACAAAAGTATTTGTTTATTTCTTTGTAGTTTTTGCTTCATGTATTTTGAAGTTCTATTATTAGATGCATAAACATTTAGGACTGTGAAGAAAGGATTTTTTTTCTTAATAGAGCTAGGTCAATTGTTCCCCATCAGAAAAAAAAAAAAAAAAAAAGATCTTTACCCCACTTTACGTTATATCAAAAAAATTTCAGCTGGGTGCGGTGGCTCGCTCCTGTAATCCCAACACTTTGGGAGGCCAAGGTGGGAGGACTACCTGAGGTCAGGAGTTTGAGACCAGCCTGGCCAACATGGCAAAACCCCATCTCTACTAAAAACACAAAAATTAGCCGGGCATGGTGGCACATGCCTGTAGTCCCAGCTACTCAGGAGGCTGAGGCAGGAGAATCACTTGAACCAAGGAGGTGGAGGTTGCAGTGGGCCAATATTGTGCCACTGCAGTCCACCCTGGAGATACAGCAAGACTCCGTCTCAAAAAAAAAAAAAATTTTCAGCTGGACTAAACCTAAGTGAGAGAAAAACAATCATAAAGCTTTAAGACCTGTGGTAGGAAAATATTTCATCAAAAGGTTATCAAAAATGATAATCATAAAAGCAAGCTGGGCGCAGTGACTCATGCCTGTAATCCCAGCACTTTGGGAGGCCGAGGCGGGCGGATCACAAGGTCAGAAGTTCAAGACCAGCCTGACCAACAAGGTGAAACCCCGTCTCTACTAAAAATACAAAAATTAGTTGGGTGTGGAGATGCACACCTGTAATCCCAGCTATTTGGGAGGCTGGGGCAGGAGAATCACTTGAACCCAGGAGGTGGAGGTTGCAGTGAACAGAGATCATACCACTGCACTCTAGCCTGGGCAACAGGGTGAGACTCTGTCTCAAAAAAAAGAAAAAAAAAGCAAAGCTGATAAATTAGAATACAATTAAAAACATTCACCCAAAGAATAAGAAAGTAAAAGAACAAGCCACCATAGAGTGTTAGAAATATCTGCAACCCATATATCTGACAAAGGACTTGTATCCATAGTATATAAAGATGCCTAGAAATCAGTAAGCAAAAGGCAGAGAACTCAATTTAAAAATAAGCAAAAGACTTGAACAGGCACTTCACATAAAAAATGTATCTTAATGGTCAATAATCATATGAAAAGTCAGTATTATTCCTCATTAGAGAAATATAAAAGAAAACCATTTACACGGTCACCAGGATGGTTAAAATTAAAAGGACTGACAATATCAAGTGTTAGCAAGAATGAGGCATAAACTAGAACTCTCACGTTGCTGGGAAGAGTGTAAATTGGTGCAAATGCTTGGCAAAATTGGCTGGGCTCGGTGGCTCACATCTGTAATCCCAGAACTTTGGGAGGTCGAGGCAGTTGGATCACGAGGTCAGGAGATGGAGACCAACCTGGCTAATACGGTGAAACCCCATCTCTACTAAAAATAAATAAAAAAAAAAAAATTAGCCGGGCGTGGTGGCAGGCGCCTGTGGTCTCAGCTACTCAGGAGGCTGAGGCAGGACAATGGCGTGAACCCGGGAGGTAGAGCTTGCAGTGAGCCAAGATAGCACCTGGGCGACAGAGAGAGACTCTGTCCCAAAAAAAAAATAAATAAATAACAAAATAACAAAAAAAATGCTTGGCAAAATTGTTTGGCATAATACTAAACATGTATCTTCCCTCTGACTCCGAAAGTCCATTGCTAGGTATATGCTCCAAAGAAACAAGTGCTATGTCCACCAAAGAATGTATGAGAATATTCAAAGGAAGTTTATTGATAAAAGCCAAAAGCTAGAGACAACTCAAATGTCCATCAAAAGGAAAAGAAAGAAGCAAATTGAGGTAAATCAATCACATAGTACAATAGTACACAACAATAAAAAAGAATTAACTGATACATACAACCACATGGATAAACCAAACAAATATTTTTAACAAAAGAAACCACACCACATTCTCTATGATTCCATTCATATAAATTTCAGGAATAGGAAAAACGTATTTATGGTAATAGATGTAAGAACAGTAGTTATTTCTGAGAGTAGGAAAAGGTAGGTATTAACTGGGAAATATTATGAGGTAACATTCTGGAGTGAAAGGTACTATTTCAATTTGGGTTGTGTCTACATGAGTGTATATAAATGTAAAAATTCATCAAGTAGTATATTAAAGATTTTTGAATTTTATTATATATGAAAAGGAAGGGAGCCATTAATAGAGTAAAAAAGAAAGCAATAAAGTGGTAATATGAAACAAAGGACTTTTATCTAGAATATATATAAAACTCCAAAAAAATCTGTAACAAAAAACATACAATCCAATAGAAAAAGGGAAAAATATAGGTGTTTTATTAACAAGGGTATCCAAATGCCCAATAAACATATGAAAGGTGCTCAACCTTCCAGGTCTCATCAGAGAAATGCAATTAAAACCACAATGTGATGCCACTACAAACAAAGTAGAATTACAAAAATTACAAAGGACCATGCCAAATACTGGTAAGAATATGGGAAAATGGCAACTCTCATTCACTATTGTAAAGAATGTAAATTGGTTCAATCACTCTGGAAAAAACTGACACTATCTACTAAATAGTAGATATCTTTATCCATAATAAATAAATATTAACATATTTTTAAAAGTAATTATTGCCAGATTAAGCTCTCTTTTTTTATCCTTCTTAGAACCAGAATGATCTTTAAAATGATGAATTATGTTAAGTGCAGTATAATCCCTTCAGGTGTGCTTCTAATCTAAAAAATCCAATTTATCCCTTTTAGAAGTTTAATAAATAACTGAGGCCAGAAACCTGAACTGAATAATACTTTATAATTTTTTCACAATGACCAACAGACCTCATTGCTGAGTGTTCTGCAGGGGTAAGCTAGAGATAAGCCTGGTCAAATGCCAACAGCTTCACCTTTTTGCTGAGATTCATGTTCTTCATCTTAGCCTTCAGCAGCTTCATCTTATTCATAGTTATTGAATTTTCAATTATCTGTTGCCCAGAAGAAGGCTCAGTTTCTTCATCCTCATCTGTATCCGAATTATACATAGAACCACCACTGCAAAGAAAACAATAACTACTTGAAATTTTTCTGATACCTGCTCGGTGACTAAAAATGCTCTATATGAAACAGCAATCTATAGAAGTTACTAATGATAAAACACTACATCCATTTTGTCAATGTCAATGTCACGAAAATATATTTCAAAGAATGTACTTCTTAAAAGAAAAAATGAAATGGGAATAAATATTATGATCTAGGATTACTGAAAATCTAGTATAGCTGAGCTTCTCTGAATTCAGTATATCATAAATGAAGACGTTTTGACACCTGCCATATCATTTCCAAAGAGGCAAAATCCATTTCCATGAGAATGTCTGATTTCATTTTATCAGCCAAGGCTAATAATTGTGCAACCCAGACAACAGGCTGATGAGATTTCCATGAATCAGAATTTTTTAAAATTTGGCACGGGAGAGAAGTACAGATTTTTAGTCATCCTGAGGGGATTCTCACTAAAAAAAAAAAAAAAAAAGAATTCATACACAGGTGTCATCAGAACATTTTCTATTCTTAAAGAGCAAAAAACATTTTTTTTTTCTTGAGACAGTCTCACTCTGTCCCCAGGCTAGAGTGCAATGGCACAATCTCGGCTCACTGCAACCTCTGCCTCCCGGGTTCAAGCAATTCTCCTGCCTCAGCCTCCCGAGTAGCTGGGACTACAGGTGTGTGCCACCACGCCCAGATAATTTTTTGTATTTTTAGTAGAGACGAGGTTTCACGTGTTAGCCAGGACGGTCTCAATCTCCTGACCTCGTGATCCGCCTACCTCGGCCTCCCAAAGTGCTGGGATTATAGGTGTGAGCCACCGCGCCCAGCCAATAAATTTTTTTAAGTAGAGATAACTTCAAATTTTTCTAAGTGTGTTTGAAAATGTAAAAACCTAGAATAGCATAGATTTTAACAAGAAAAAACACATCCAGTCAAGTCATGATACAAGCTATTAAACAGGTTAAACATTTCAATTACTGATCAACCACAGTGACGTTATTCATATTTCAATGTAATTAATATTTGCAGGCCTTCCTCTTTGATTGCATAATATAATGATGTATCACACGACCCTCATATTTATACTTACATGTTTGTTTTGCCCCTTATTCCCCCACATGTAAGCAAGTTGAAAGCAGATATTAGACTTTATCTTCTGAGTCTGCACCGGGCACAGTGCTTGGCACATAGCCAATAAATGTTTGATGAACTGAACACAAAGATTTTGAAATTTAATTTATTTTTTCTATAATGGGAAAATTAGAATGGCAAGGATTTGATAAAACACAAGCTCGGCACATTTGGAAAACGATTAAAACTTTAAATAAAGCAAAATAAGAATACATATTAGTTTCTATGCAGATTTACTTATAGGAAAACTAGGTTATCTACACTATGGAAGTATGAGGAAAATTTCCCGTTTTATATGGTTGTAAGAAATGGAAACAATTTAGGATAGCCTTAATGGGGTATATTCCTTAATGTTTCTGAAGCACATATTATTGTCAGACAAGGGCAAAAAAGAGAGCAGACAGCCCCATTCCTAAATTTTATATGGTGCAACATGAAATGTTCTGAAACTGTGGGTTAATTACACGTACTACACACATGGGTAGCATCTGAAGGAAGAATGTAGGACTGGTCTCCACAACCAATTCAGTCTGTGATGCTTGACTTGTGACAGCCACAGTTACCTACTACAGCATGGCTACCACAGTATGATAACTGACACAAGTACAACACTGAAGTAATAACATTGCCTGCCATTTACTGAATGCCTGCTCTGCCAGGCACTTCCCACACATTATTCCTAATTCTCACAAAACTACATAAGGTAGATATTATAGCTGATTTTATTAATAAAGAAACTCCAGGTGAGAGAGGTTAAGTGATTTGGCTCAAGATCAGAAAGCTATAGACAGCAGACCTAAGATTCAAATCCCCCATGTGTCTGGTTCCTAAGCTGATTCTTCCTACTACTACTCATTGCTTCCCCAGGCACCAAATGACAGGACTTACTGCATCATGCTTGTGCACCCAAATGAGTGCCATAACTTCTACTGTGTGAAGGCTTTTGTCTCAAGGCCAACTATACAATACCTGAAGAAGGGTGTATGAAGATTTTCGTCATGTCACCCTGTGGAGTTAGAAAGAATAACTCAAATATACACTATTCTCAGTTACCTTGCAATATTTTAACCTTAAATACTTCTGAGTTACCCTGTGGCATTTTAAGTATCTTTACTGAATACTGAAAGAAGTTTCTGATTCAACATCACTGTCATGAAAAGACCTATTCTCTCATGGAATATATACATATATACGCACACATACATACACACATATATATCTTTTATATATATAATATGTATTATATACATATATAAAAGAACAATCAGCTGGGCGTGATGGCTCACGCCTGTAATCCCAGCACTTTGGGAGGCCGAGGCGGGTGGATCACGAGGTCAGGAGATCGAGACCATCCTGGCTAACACGGTGAAACCCGGTCTCTACTAAAAATACAAAAAATTCACCGGGCGTTGTGGCAGGTGCCTGTAGTCCCAGCTACTCAGGAGACTGAGGCAGGAGAATGGCATGAACCCGGGAGGCAGAGCTTGCAGTGAGCCGAGATCGCGCCAATGCACTCCAGCCTGGGTGACAGAGTGAGACTCCATCTCAAAAAAAAAAAAAAAGAACAATCATGATAAATCACTGGACTCTAATTTTAGAGTATAAAAACACTTTTAAATTCACCTTTTTTTTCAAAGAACCACATTATTGTGTTTTCTCTCATGACGTATAGATTCATGAGATGAGTTAGAATCCAATCAGAGATTTTTTTCAGATGAAAAAATGTAACTAGGTTAACATAGTAATTCATAAATTTAATCCGAAATGACTTAATGACTTTCTTTATATTTAAATATACTTAAATTAAATACAACATTTCCTTAAATTTCTAAATTTTTTTTAGTGCTATATGTAATTTCTCCAAATCTTTTTTTTTTTTTTTGAGACAGAGTTTCACTCTTGTTGCCCAGGCTGGAGTGCAATGGCACAATCTCGGCTCACCACAACCTCCACCTCTTGGGTTCAAGCTATTCTCCTGCCTCAGCCTCCCTAGTAGCTGGGATTACAGGCATGCACCACCACGCCCGGCTAATTTTGTATTTTTAGTAGAGATGGGGTTTCTCCATGTTGGTCAGACTGGTCTCAAACTCCTGACCTCAGGTGATCCGCCTGCCTCCGCCTCCCAAAGTGCTGGGATTACAGGCATGAGCCACCATGCCCGGCCTCAAATCTTTTGATTTAATGATATGATTAAAGGATACAAGATAGGCAAATGTAATATTATTCAAGCATGAAATCTGTACATTGCAAAGCCAAGACCTCATTTAACTTTCACAGTTTACCATTAAGTCTTACAATGTCTCCTTATCTATCTTTCTGCTTAAAAAATCCCAGGCCGGGCACAGTGGCTCACGCCTGTAATCCCAGCACTTTGGGAGGCCGAGGTGGGCGGATCACCAGGACGGGAGATCGAGACCATCCTGGCTAACATGGTGAAACCCCATCTGTACTAAAAATACAAAAAACATAGCCAGGCGTGGTAGCACGTGCCTGTGGTCCCAGCTACTTGGGAGGCTGAGGCAAGAGAATCGCTTGAATCTGGGAGGCGGAGGTTGCAGTGAGCCAAGATCGTGCCACTGTACTCCAGCCTGGGTGACAGAGCAAGACTCCATCTCAAAAAAAAAAAAAAAAAAAAAAATCCCAGTAAGGTGGCATGATCCACTAAGAAGATTTGAGACTAAAAAAAGACTGATGCTGCATTTTGTATCAGAATGAAACAAATTAACACTCAATTCTCCCTCTTTCTTTTTAGAGCAGGAGCCCAGCAAACCATGGTCATGGGTCAAATCTGCCCCACCACCTATTTCTATTTCTGTGTGGCCCATGAGCTAAGAATGGTTTATGAACTTTAATTAGTTGAAAAAACTCAAAATAACGGTATTTCATAACAAATGAAAATTAAATAAAATTCAAATTTGTGTCCATAAATAAAGTTTTATTGGAACACAGCCACATTCACCCAATCATGTATTACAAATGGCTGCTTTTGCCTACAATGGCAGAGTTGAGTAGCCATGACAGACTTAATGTGGCTCTCTCATTGCTCTACACCGTGATATGGGAAACTACAAATCACAGTAACATAGTCAAAATTCAACAGTATTTTGACTGCCATGTATATTGTTATTCTGTGACTTTTTTTATTACTAGTGTATACCCAACCTTGTCAAACAAGAAAAGTAGACTTTAAATGTTGCCATTTTAAGGTACCGTAGAGTGGATTATTTGTTAGCAATTAGATAGCAAAGCATGATGCTTATAATGCAGTGACACTGTAGCTATGCTAAAGGAAAACAACATAAATAGACATTACCAGGTTAGGCATTCATCACAATATTCCCAACTTTCAGGAAAGCAACTGTCAGAAAAACTAGAAAATTCACAATAGAATATCTCATCACAGCAGAATTTCTTTACACAAATAAAAAATGAAAATGAAGCTATAACCAAAGAAGTTTCTGAATGTTTATATCTGCTAGCCAAGCAAGGAAAGCTACTTATCAATAGTGAATTAATTCACTATTGATCACAGCAGTTGAGGAAGTATGTCCTGAGAAAATAAACTTGTTTAAAGATTACTTTTCCAGCAGAGACAATTTCTCAAAAAGTTGACAGAATTGGACACAATGTCAACAGTTGATTAAAAAATAAGGTAAATGACTAAGTCATTTACCTTGTTTTTTGATGAGCTGACATATATTACCCATATTGCTCTGTGTTACTGTTTATTGAGGGCGTCAATACCAAGTTTGAAGTGACTGAAGAGTTGGCCCCTATGAATAGTCTGCATGAAGCTACTACAGGTGAGAATATTTTCAAATAAATTGCTAAATACTAATTTAGTACAACTTTAAGTGAACTCTGCTATAACTGATGGGGTGATGTGTGGAACAGAAAAAAAACTTAGTTGGACAAATTTATAGAGTTAGTGAACATGTAAGGTCTTTTTTTTTTTTTTTTTTTCCTGTCTTTTTGAGAGGGGGTCTCACTCTGTCACCCAGGCTGGAGTGCAGCTGTGTGATCTCGGCTCACTGCAACCTCCACCTCCTGGGCTCAAGCAATCCTCCCACTACAGCCTCCGAAGTAGCTGGGACTACAGGTGTGCGCCACCAGGCCCAGCTAATTTTTTTCCAGATGGAGTTTCACTGTGTTGCCCGGACTTGTCTCAAACTCCTGGACTCAAGAGATTCGCCCACCTTCCATAGCAAAGACTTGGAACCAACCCAAATGTCCAACAATGATAGACTGGATTAAGAAAATGTGGCACATATACACCATGGAATACTATGCAGCCATAAAAAATGATGAGTTCATGTCCTTTGTAGGGACATGGATGAAATTGGAAATCATCGCTTCTCCCTCCCCCCTCCCCCTCCCCCTCCCCCTCTGCCTCTTCGGTCTCCCTCTCCTTTTTTCGGTCTCCCTCTCTTGCCGAAGCTGGACTGTACTGCCGTGATCTCGGCTCCCTGCAACCTCCCTGCCTCGGGCTCCTGTGACTCTCCTGCCTCGGCCTGCCAAGTGCCTGGGATTGCAGGCACACGCCGCCACGCCTGAATGGTTTTTGTATTTTTGGTGGAGACGGGGTTTCGCCGTGTTGACCGGGCTGGTCTCCAGCTCCTGGCCTCGAGTGATCTGCCTGCCTCGGCATCCCGAGGTGCTGGGATTGCAGACGGAGTCTCGCTCACTCAATGCTCAATGGTGCTCAGGCTGGAGTGCAGTGGCGTGATCTCGGCTCCCTACAACCTCCACCTACCAGCCCCCTGCCTTGGCCTCTTAAAGTGCTAAGATTACAGCCTCTGCCCTGCCGCCACCCTGTCTAGGAAGTGAGGAGCATCTCTGCCTGGTCGCCCATTGTCTGGGATGTGAGGAGCCCCTCTGCCCGGCCGCCCCATCTGGGAAGTGAGGAGCGCCTCTGCCCGGTCGCCATCCCGTATAGGAAGTGAGGAACGTCTCTGCCCAGCCGCCCATCGTCTGGGATGTGAGGAGTGCCTCTGCCCGGCTGCCCCGTCTGGGAAGTGAGGAGCGCCTCTGCCCAGTCGCCCAACGTCTGGGAAGTGAGGAGCGCCTCTGCCCGGCCGCCCCGTCTGGGAGGTGAGGAGTGCCTCTGCCCGGCCGCCACCCCGTCTGGGAGGAAGTGAGGAGCACCTCTGCCCGGCTGCCCCGTCTGGGAGATGAGGAGCACCTCTGCCCGGCTGCCCCGTCTGGGAGGTGAGGAGCGCCTCTGCCCGGCCACCACCCCATCTGGGAGGAAGTGAGGAGCGCCTCTGACCGGCCGCCACCCCGTATGGGAAGTGAGGAGCGCCTCTGCCCGGCCGCCACCCCGTCTGGGAAGTGAGGAGCGCCTCTGCCCGGCCACCCCGTCTGGGAGGTGAGGAGCGCCTCTGCCCGGCCGCCACCCCGTCTGGAAGGAAGTGAGGAGCACCTCTGCCCGGCCGCCCCGTCTGGGAAGTGAGGAGCGCCTCTGCCCGGCCACCCCGTCTGGGAAGTGAGGAGTGCCTCTGCCTGGCCGCCACCCCGTCTGGGAGGAAGTGAGGAGCGCCTCTGCCCGGCTGCCCCATCTGGGAAGTGAGGAGCGCCTCTGCCCAGCCGCCACCCCGTCTGGGAAGTGAGGAGCGCCTCTGCCTGGCCACCCTGTCTGGGAGGTGAGGAGGGTCTCTGCCCGGCCACCCAGTCTGGGAAGTGAGGAGCGCCTCTGCCTGGCTGCCACCCCGTCTGGGAGGAAGTGAGGAGCGTCTCTGCCCGGCTGCCCCGTCTGGGAAGTGAGGAGCGCCTCTGCCTGGCCGCCCCATCTGGGAAGTGAGGAGCGTCTCTGCCCGGCCGCCCCGTCTGGGAAGTGAGGAGCGCCTCTGCCCGGCCGCCCCCTCTGGGAAGTGAGGAGCGCCTCTGCCCGGCCGCCCCCTCTGGGAAGTGAGGAGCGCCTCTGCCTGGCTGCCACCCCGTCTGGGAGGAAGTGAGGAGCGCCTCTGCCCGGCCGCCCCGTCTGGGAGGTGAGGAGCGCCTCTGCCCGGCCGCCCTGTCTGGGAGGTGAGGAGCGCCTCTGCCCGGCCGCCCTGTCTCGGAGGTGTACCCAACAGCTCCGAAGAGACAGCGACCATCGGGAGCGGGCCATGAGGACGATGGCGGTTTTGTTGAAAAGACGGGGGAGAAGTGTGGGGAAAGTTAGGAGAGATCAGATTGTTGCTGTGTCTGTGTAGAAAGAGGTGGGCATAGGAGAATCCGTTTTGTTCTGACTAGGAGAAATTCTTCTGCCTTGGGATGCTGTCGATCTATGGCCTTTCCCCCAGCCCCGTGCTCTCTGAAACATGTGCTGTGTCAACTCAGGATTAAATGGATTTAGGGCGGTGCAAGATGTGCTTTGTTAAACAGATGCTTGAAGGCAGCATGCTCTTTAAGAATCATCACCACTCCCTAATCTCAAGTACCCAGGGGCACAAACACTGCAGAAGGCCGCAGGGACCTCTGCCTAGGAAAACCAGAGACCTTTGTTCATGTGTTTATCTCCTGACCTTCTCTCCACTATTATCCTATGACCCTCCCATATCCCCCTCTCCCAGAAACACCCAAGAATCATCAATAAATACTTCATAAATTAAAAAAAAAAAAAGAAAAGAAATTGGAAATCATGATTCTCAGTAAACTATCGCAAGGACAAAAAACCAAACACCGCATGTTCTCACTCATAGATGGGAATTGAACAATGAGAACACATGGACACAGGAAGGGGAACATCACACTCTGGGGACTGTTGTGGGGTGGGGGGAGGGGGGAGGGATAACATTAGGAGATATACCTAATGCTAAATGGCGAGTTAATGGGGGCAGCACACCAGCATGGCACATGTATACATATGTAACTAACCTGCACATTGTGCACATGTACCCTAAAACTTAAAGTATAATAATAATAAAATAAAATAAAATAAAATAAAAATAAAATAAAAAAGAGATTTGCCCACCTTCCAAAAGTGCTGGGATTACAGGTGTGAGCCACCATGCCCTTTAAACATGTAAGGTCTTTAAAGTCCACAGTTATTCATTGTATTATTCATCAGCAGGTATTTCAAGGTAAATATCTGAATCTATCCTGTGTTATTAAACCAGCAGTGTTAATGGTAAACTTCAATTGTTTCATGGACTTATCCATCATCAGTTTGGTGGCTTACTGGTAATAAAGTTTTATTATGATTTTTTTTAGCTCAGGAACTCTGAATGAGAAGAACTGGCCTTAACTACTATTACAAACAGTTTTTAAATTTTTAAATTGCCTTTGGAAATTAATTTTTACTATGGACTTCATAATGTCTCGTAATGAATTTAACCTAAAATTACAAAATAAAACAATGTTTATATGTGAAACATACACTGCAATAATGTCATGTTAACAACAACTAGTGTTTGAATTGCATGTAATAGCAAGCTGCAATCATTCCCATGCTTTCAAAAGTTGAAATTAAGTGATATCTCTATTCCCACAGAAATTTGCAGCAGATATATTTCCGAGCTCAAACTATAGGTCTAGCAGTGTTTTTATACCTCAGTGCAATTTCCAAAAAATGTCCTATTTCAAAATTCATTTAAATGTGCAACTGAGGAGCTTCCAGGGCAAACAGCAAGAGAAGATCTGATAGAATTTTATAAATGCCTTACAAATGATCAATATGTTCAATAAAAGCATGTGCTCATGGACTGATATCAGTATCTGACAGTACCTATCTGTGTGAAAAAAAAATTTCTAAGATAAAATACATAAAATCTCATTACAGATCAGCACTAACAAGTGAACTTTTGTAATTGACCTTGCAAATTTGATGGGCAACACTAACTTTCAACCTCAATTAGGTAAAACATTATTCCCATGAAAAAGAATTCCATTCTTCTCTGGAATTCTGTGGTACAAACAGAAGAAAAGTACCCAATTGTTAGTCTTACATTTTGAACTTTGTTAGTGAAAGTTTTGTGGAAATTTGTTTTCTCTCTTGTTACATAAGTATCTATTTAATATCCCTGATGCTGTCTCTTGGCCTAAAAATCCTAAAATAGTTACTATCTGCACACCTTTACAGAAGTTTGCTACCCTTGTTGTAGACTAGGAAAGCCTCTTCTAGAACAGGAAAGATAAATGTCTTTCATGGTATGACCAGATCGTTTTCTGCTCCTCTTTCTCATTCATCCATCCCTTTCCTTGTCCAATTATTGTAGATGAATACAAAGGAAGAAAAAATAAATAAATTATCTTGTGATGAACAATAAGACAGTTCTAATTAAATTCCATGAAGATATTCGGGCTGAGTCATAAACACAAATAGAAGTTGGCTGAGGAGAAGCTGGAGTAAGAGGAGAAAATGACGTTTCAAGCAAAGGAGAAAAGATGTATAAAAACACAGCATAATGAAAAGACCTGGAAAACTGATGGTGACAGGTTGTCAAAGGACTCATATGCTAAGCTGAGGAGCTTAGGTTTCCTTTAGGAAAAGGGAGCCAAAAGAGTGTATACTAGAGAAGAAAACTAAACAGTGAGCCAGCACATGGCAAAACTGGTTTGAAGACATTCTATTAATGGCCTAAGGCTGTAACCCTCACTGCTACCTCCTCCATTTCTTGCCCAGGGTTTATGCCAAGTTTGAAGTGCTAACCAGATGCTGACATGTTAAAGTCAACAGGTAACACCCATGTGGCACAGTCTGCTCTCTGAGGCCACAAAAAATTGAGTCTAATCTTTCTTTCATGTAACACTCTGTCGGGGGCAGAATCCTAGGGGAATTTCTCTGACTCTTGACCCTTAGTGTTCACATCACATATGGTTTCCTACCCTTGAGTGTAGGCATGATGGACGTCTTGCTTCTAGCCAAATGAATATGGCAAAGGACGTTGCAGATGTAATTTAGGCCCCAAATCAGTCGGTTTTGGGTTCATCAAAATGGAGCTGAGGGCAGCCTCTAGTCAACAGCCAGCAAAAAAACTGGGCCCTCCATCATATAACTGAAAGGAAATGAATTATGCCAGCAATAAGAGTGACTTTGTAAGTAGATTCTCCTCCCCAGTCAAGCCCCTTGATAAGAGACTTGCTGACACCTTGACTCTAGATTGTGGGACTTGGAGCACAGCGATGCTGTGCCTGGACTCCTGACCCACAGAAACTGTTCTCCAAACTACAAGCTGTTTTTTTTTTAAATGATTTTACCACTACCTTTTTATTTTGCAGGACGTGTAACACCTTCCCTTGCTTTGTCTGCTTGGCAAACTCCACTCCCCTTTTAGGGTTACTTCTTCTCAGAGGGTGTGTCTAACTCTCTGCCTTTCATGCATAATAAAGGCCCTGTCACCTATTCTCCTAGAGATCTTGATATCTTTTTATAACATCACCAACATTATATCACCGATACTCTTTATAGTAGACTGCATGCTCCATGAAGGTAGGAATAATCATCTTTACAACATCAGTGCCTTGCTCAATGAATGGCCATAAAAGTTCAGTGAGTGAATGCTTAATAACTTGAAGTGAAAGGAGATAAAAAATCATAGTAACTCAGAATGCACAGCAACTAACTGAGAGGTTGCCTTGTCCAATTCTCTAATTTTTCTATTGCTTAGCTAATATCTGTAGGGTTTTTCCTCCTGATTTTAGAATATTACAATTTATCTCCCTTTTATAGAGTAGGAAAACAGGACCAGAGAAGTAAAGAGATTTATCCGCCTTTAAGCAGCAGAGTTAAATTTAGAAAAAAAGGTATCAACTTTAGGTTTAACCCTTTCTACTATGCTAAGGTATTGTATAATAACACACTATTATGACAGGATTCTATAATCTGTTAGGCATCTTAGAGTTTCACAGAGTAACAGAAACAAATCTTTTTATGAAAACATCCCACTCCGTAAAAAAACCTCAGTTTTATCATATCAATCATATGAAGGACAATTTCAGACTTATATATTGGGGGCTGGGGTAGGAATGAGATGCATGACATTTGTTAATATACATAGATTATTTTGACAACACAAGGTAAACAGAAGTTTATGGAGTACCTCATACAATGTTCTCCTTTTCTCCGTAGGACACGCAAATGAAAATCTATTTTCTTTGAAGAGTCAGATAACGGTGTTAAAGTGCCATCTCCCCTATCTACTGCAGGAAAGAAATTCAATTGATCTCCTTCTCGGTATACCAAAAATGTAACTTGTTTGTTGCAGGAGGTCTTCTCCCAGACCTCAACTCGACTGGAATCCAAGTACTCTGCCATCTTCCTAAGTGGATCTTCTGTAGGAACTACAAATGGAAAATTGAAGTAAGTCTTCTATTTGGTTCAAGTTTTATGCATCTTGGTACAGTGACAGGATATAATATACTGAATTTGAACAACAGTCCTGTGCATATAATATAAACATGATATTCTTCAAATAAGTTTCTGATCTTTCTACAGTTAATATAGCATTCCCTATGTTGTATTAATAAGAAACAAACAAACAAAATGCATGATTATGTTGCTATATTCAAAGACAGGGCTAAACCAAAACATGAGAGTTTTTTGTTCTATACCATTATAGTCTATATTTTTTTCCCTATGTCACTAGAGTCTGTATATTTGCTGATTCTATGATATTACTATCAATAATTTTTTTACTATATACTTTCTGCTCCCTATATTTTCAAATATTGGTTCCAACAGTAATTAAAACCAACATAAATTCCACTTACTTTAGATTAAAAGTACATAGACACGGCCGGGTGCGGTGGCTCATGCCTGTAATCCCAGCACTTTGGGAGGCCAAGGCGGGCAGATCATGAGGTCAAGAGATCAAGACCATCCTGGCCAACATGGTGAAACCCCGTCTCTACTAAAAAAAATACAAAAATTAGCTGGGCATGGTGGTGCGCACCTGTAGTCCCTCAAATAAAAAAAAGTACACACACACACACACAAACACACGATTAGGAGACAAATCTAAGAAATTAGAAGTAAGCAGACCTATCTTTTTATTTCTGGTTTTATATAAAGGCTGATTCTTAGAGCTGTTCCTTGACGTGAAGTTAGGTAATTAAAAGTACATAATAACTTAGAACGTGAGGGGGGTCACTTAATGTACTAAAACTGCAACAGTTCCAGGAAAAAATAAAAGTTCTCTCCCAAAGACATTCTCATCATACTGCAGAAACATCTGTTTTCTCCTAAAAGAGGCAAAGATTTCCCAAGCTGCATAACTTTCACTTATTTATTAACAGAATCGTGGTGCTCTACAACCCTTTAAAAAGAAGTTGCAGCAATAGGAAAATATTAAACTTGGAAAGCAGTAAGGTAAAAACATCAAAGATGTTTCCATAGCCTAAATTCAATAACACTATTACTAACATAAAAATCTTATAAAATGATTTAGCTTGCTTTATGAAAATAGTTATTTGGATGTTTTGATTTACTTTCACAGGCCCAAAATGTATAAATATTAAAAGACACTTTTCAAACAAGTTCTTGCCTTTTGTAAGTTAATGCTCCACTTTCCATATTACATCAAGAGATAAAAATTTGGATCAGAGGGCAGACTTTTCGGGGGAAAAAAAAACAACAAAACACAACAAAAAAGAAATAAAAATTATGCCCATTTTTTAGATATTGCTATAGCCATTACCACAGGCACATGAAAGCCTTTCCTAAACCAGCACAGGGTGCCTTATTCAGGCAGGTGTATGTGTAGATCTTCTCATAACAGAAAAATCTTTCAGATTTTATCAGCTATAAAACAATATATATGAAGTTTGATATGCATTGGGCACAATTTAGTTTTAGAAAAGAAACTGATTTTAATCTTTCTATGCTGCTTTGATAATGGTTATTTCAAAAACAGTTTTTATTTTTTTATTTGTATTCTTTTTTTGAGACAGAGTCTCACTCTGTCACCCAGACTGGAGTGTAGTGGTGCAATCTCCACTCACTGTAACCTCTGTCTCCCAGGTTCAAGCAATTCTCGTGTCTCAGCCTCCTGAGTAGCCTGCCACCATGCCCAGCTAATTTTTGTATTTTTAGTATAGATGGGGTTTCACCATGTTGGCCAAGCTGGTCTCAAACTCCTGACCTCAATACCAGTGCCTGTAATCCCAGCTACTCGGGAGGGTGAGGCAGGAGAATCATTTGAACCCAGGTGGCAGAGGTTGAAGTGAGCAGAGATCATGCCACTGCACTCCAGCCTCGGTGACAGAGCAAGACTCCGTCTCAAAAAAAAAAAAAAAAAAAAAAAAAGTTAAAAAATATATATATTTACCTCAGAATCTGTATCACACTCCTCATAAACATATAAAATAATTTTAGTCCTAATAAGAAAAGTAGGTGTTTTGATTAAACACTCTGGTTTAAAGTAGTACTACGCACAAATAACCAACTTTCAAAAATGTAATACAATAGAATTCACATGGCATTAAACACTATATAATTGTATCTTAACATAATGGCTCAGTAAACATAGGGTTCTTGTGCTACTCTCAAGAGTTATCACTATAAACATCACATAGTTATTACTATAAACATTTATAGTTATTACTATAGTTATTACTATAAATGTCACATAGGACAATTACCTAAATCCAATTAATTAAAAGTCTCTGATATCAGGAGTGCTAAAAGGCCCTAACATTATTAACTTTGTTTTTCTCTAACCTATAAAAAGCAGTTCAACAGCCAAAGTAGCATATCTCATTAAATCCTCTTGAAGTAGCTAAGAAAAAGATGGCATTAATCCTATTTTCTAACCAAAATTATGAAACATAGGGATATAATTTGACATGTGGAAGCAAGCCAGGACTAGAATCAATACCAAAATCCTTCGGTTTTCTGGTTAGTGAAGGATCAAATAAATCTGAAGGACTTCCTCAAAATGAGGTCCACAGAAGAGGACACTCTGACTAGCCTCCTCCACTTCATGGGAATTCATGTGACATACCTGACTCAGGGACCAATGTGAATACTGCCAGCTCTTCTTGTGCTTAAGAAAACCCTCTCACCAATCAAGTCTCCACTAATGTCATCTTTTTCGAGGGCCCTTCCTACCCTATTTTCTGCATAGCACTTACAACCATTAGGAGTTACATTGACTCTTTACACATTTATTGTAGGCACTGTCATGAAGCAGAGACTTTCTCTCCCATGTCTACCATACTTGCAACATTGCACTGACCATTCAGTAGACACTCAATATGTATTTGTTGAATGAATGACTGGATTTCAGAACTACTTATATTCTGAGAAAGGATGCAACTGGGGCCATGATAATATCCATGAAACCCAGACGCATCACAAACCAGGTAAACAGGCAATGTTGGAATTTCGCAAAACGATCATAATCTTGGGATTTGAAGATCTGGTAGATTTAAAAATAAACAAGACTCGTATGAAACTAAACACAATGGTAACATAGCATTTACAGTATGTCATTCCATTTCTGTTCCCTATACTGGCAAAAGGTTTATTTTTAAACCTCTCTGAATTATATCAGGAATCATGTGATTTTTCTGAATTGTATTTTAGAGTTCCAGCCTCTAGGTATTTAGGTTTTAAAGAACAATGCCTAGAGAATCAAATGTGACTTTTCTAAGACCTAATAGCAGAAAGGAAACCTAAATAAAACCTGAGGCTATAAAAATACTAACTGACATAAACAATGTTACTGTCAAATTGCTTTAATATATATATATGCCTACCTCTTCTAGTATTTATAGGTCCGCCACGCATAGCCAAAACTAGCTTCAAGGTACACCCTTCTGAAATGCTGTGGATAGTTAACACAAAAATAAATCATAATAATCAAAATGCATTCAGTTAAATGTACACATTAATTATGTGCTGGCTTATCAAGCAGAGTGCCCACTCTCTAAAATATAAAAAGATATAGCAATGTAAATACATATAAAATGTTAACATATTTACTGGTACAAATAATAAAAAAGGTGAAACAAATTCTCATAAGCCATAAAGAAATCCAAGAATAAACATACTGGAAAAGACCTCTGTGATTACGTGTTTTAGCCTGTTCATTTCACATTAAGGAAAAGGAGGCCCAGAGAACAAAAGTGGCTTGCCGGAGACCCAAAGTGCAGAAAATAGCAAATCTATTTAATAAAACAGAAATAAAACAGAAAAATAACAAGGTCTCCTGACTTTCAGTGCTCTTATAGCTATTCCACACTGCCGCTCATCCTTTTGCTCTTTTCTTAATAAAGGAGTGATGAATCATGTGAAAGGGGGGAGAAATAAGAGAGACAAAGTGTCAGAAAGTATGTTCGTAGTCACTGGTGCACACAGCATTTCTTAGTAACAAAAGGAGGGCTTAATGAGAAAGGAAAGACTTTGGGAAGAACAATTCTCTCTTATCCAAAACTCTTGTAAAAACAGAAAGAAAGGAACATAGCCATGAAGGAATGGTTCAATATTCAAAGAAAGGAGCAAAGTAGGCAAGAAGATAATAGGAGGATTTCAAAAGGCAGGAGATAAACAGCTTGACATGAAAAATGAAAAGGGAAAATAAATGTATCAGAGAATAAAGGTTAAAGTAGTATAGGGTACCAAACTAATGCATCTAAAGTTCAGTATGTATAATGAAATCTAGGAATGTGAACTATTCAGAAGAAAAAGAGACATGATCTAAGAGTTCAAAAGAAAAACATTAGCATATGGAGTCATAATACTAAGTGCCTACAAAACAGCCAATATGCAATTACACTCACTTGTAATCATTCAGGCAATAATCATTTTCAAGTTCCATGTTATTCCAAATCAAGTGTTGTCGACAGATGGGAATACCTTAAGGGAAAGTTATTAAAAAAAAGTGTTAAAGAATTCAATAGCATCTCCAAGAGTATGATACAAATCTATTTCATTAAGGAACTAAGAGTACTAATAAATTAAACATTCTTCTAAATCGAACGCTAGGTGCTAAAACTTACAGAATCATAGGTAGAAGGCAGGCCTAAAAGGAGATATAGTCCAATCCATTCACTGTAGAAAAGAACAGGATGTTGCAATAACTCTCTGGTCCTAAAACAAGGTATAAGATAGGGATCCCTTTAAAAGGCAAGATACCATGCTCCTGCACAGCAAAAGAAACTATCAACAGAGTAAAGAGATGATCTATAGAATGGGAGAACATATTCAGAAACTATGCATCTGACAAAGGTCTAATATCTACAATCTACAAAGAACTTAATTCAACCAACAAAGAACAACCCCATTAAAAAATGGGCAAAGGACATGCATGAACAGACACTTCTCAAAAAAAGACATATATGTGGCCAACAAATATATTTAAAAAGCTCAACATCACTAATCATTAGAGAAATGTAAATCAAAACCACAATGAGATACAAGCTCACACCTGTCAGAATGGCTATTAATAAAAAGTCAAAAAATAACAGAGGTTGTCAAGGTTGAGGAGAACAGGGAACGCATACACTGCTGGTGGGAATGCAAATTAGTTCAGCCATTGTGGAAAGCAATGTGGAGATTTCTCAAAGAGTTTAAAACAGAACTACCATTGAACCTAGCAATTCCACTACTGGGTATATACCCAGAGAAAAATAAATCGCTCTATCAAAAAGACACATGCACTGGTATGTTCATCACAGTACTATTCACAATACCAAAGAGATGAAATCAATCAAGATGCCCCTGCAACAGTGGACTGGACAAATAAAATGTGGTGCATATACACCACAGAACACCATGCAGCCATAAAAAGAATAAAATCAGGTCCTTTGCGGCAACATGAATGCAGCTAGAGGCCATCATCCTAAGAGAACAAATGCAGGAACAGAAAACCCAAATATCATGTGTTCTCACTTATAAGCAGGAGCTAAACACTGAGTATATATGGACACAAAGATGGGAACAATAGACACTAGGGACTACATGAGGAGGGAAGGGGATGTGGGTTGAAAAACTACCCATCGAGTACTATGCTCACATCCTGGGTGACAGGATAATTCATACACCAAACTTCAGCAACACACAATTACTCACATAACAAACCTGCCCATGTATCCACTGAACCTAAAATGAAAGTTGAAAAAAAAAAAAAAGATATTGGGCTGGGCACAGTAGCTCAGGCCTGTAATTCCAGCACTTTAGGAGGCCAAGGCAGGTGGATCACGAGGTCAAAAGATCGAGACCATGCTGGCCAACATGGTGAAACCCCGTCTCTACTAAAAATACAAAAATTAGCCAGGCATAGTGGCAGGCGCCTGTAGTCGCAGCTACTCGGTAGGCTGAGGCAGGAGAATCACTTGAACCTGGGAGGCAGAGGTTGCAGTGAGCCGAGATTGCGCCACTGCATTCCAGCCCGGCAACAGAGTGAGACTCCATCTCAAAAAAAAAAGAAGATATCATGAATCAGGAAGAGTTTAATATTTAAGGCCTAAAATGGAAATCAAAAGCAAGCAGGAGTAGCTATTCTTATGTCAGAGAAAACAGACTTTAAAGCAACAATATTACAAAAAAAAAGACAAAGAAGGTCATTATATAATGATAAAAGGATCAATCCAACAAGAAGATATTACAATCTTAAATATATATGCACCTAACTCTTGAGCTCCCAGATTCATAAAACTATTGCTACTAGGAAAAGAGACAACAACACAATAATAGTGGGGGACTTTAACACTCCACTGACAGCACTAGACAGGTCATCAAGCCCGAAAGTCAACAAAGAAAAAATGGACTTAAACTGCACTCTAGAACAAATGGACCTAACAGATATTTACAGAACATTCGACCGAAGAACTGAAAAATATACATTCTTCTCATCAGCACATGAAACATTCTCCAAGACAGATCATATGAGAGGCCACAAAAAAGTCTCAAAAATTTTTAAAAAATCAAAATTCTATCAAGTATCCCCCCAGACCACAGTGGAATAAAATTAGAAATCAACTCCAAAAGGGAATCCTCAAACTATACAAATACATGGAAATTAAACAATCTGCTCCTGAATGATTTTTGGGTTAACAATGAAATCAAGATGGAGATTTAAAAATTCTTCCAAAGGAATGATAATAGTGATACAAGTTATCTAAACCTCTGGGATACAGCAAAAGCAGTGCTAAGAGGAAAGTTTATAGTGCTGAATGCCTACATCAAAAAGTCTGAAAGGTCACAAACTGACATCACAGTTTGATGTGTAACATCACACCTCAAGGAACTAAAGAAACAAGAACAAACCAAACCCACAGCTAGCATTAGAAAAGAAATAACAAAGATCAGAGCAGAACTAAATTGAACTGAAACAAAAAAATACTAAAGATCAATAAACAAAAGTTTGGTTCTTTGAAAATATAAACAAAATCCACAGGCCATTAGCTATATTAATAAGAAAAGAAAACAGAAAATGCAAATAAACTCACTGAGAAATAAAAACGGAGACATTACAACTTACACCACAGAAATACAAAAGATCATTCAAGACTACTGTAAATACCTTTATGCACACAAACTAGAAAATCTAGATGAAATGGATAAATTCCTAGAAACATACAATCCTCCTACCTTAAGTCAGGAAGAAATAGAAATCCTGAACAGACCAGTGACAAGCAGTGAGAATGAATCAGTAATTTTTAAATTGCCAACAACAAAAAAAAAGCCCAGGGCCAGATGGATTCACAGACAAATTCTACCAGACATTCAATGAATTGGTACTGGCCGGGCGCAGTGGCTCATGCCTGTAATCCCAGCACTTTGGGAGGCTGAGATGGGTGGATCACGAGGTCAGGAGATCAAGACCATCCTGGCTAACACAGTGAAACCCCATCTCTACTAAAAATACAAAAAATTAGCTGGGCGTGGTGGCACGCACCTGTAGTCCCAGCTACTTGGGAGGCTGAGGCAGGAGAATTGCTTGAACCCGGGAGGCGGAGGTTGCAGTGAGCCAAGATCGCACCACTGCACTCCAGCCTTGACAGAGCAAGGCTCCGTTTCTAAAAAGAAAAGAGAAGAGAAGAGAAGAGAAGAGAAAAGAGAAGAGAAGAATTGGTACCAATCCTACTGAAACTATTCCAAAAGACTGAAAAAGAGGGAATCGGCCAGGCAAGGTGGCTCATGCCTGTAATCTCAGCACTTTGGGAGGCTGAGGTGGGCAGATCACAAGGTCAGGAGTTTGAGACCAGCCTGGCCAATATGGTGAAACCCTGTCTCCGAGAGCTCAAAGCTTCAGTGAGCTGTAATGGTGCCACTGCACTTCAGGCTGGGTAACAAAGTGAGAACCTGTCTCAAAAAAAAAAAAAAAAAAAAAAAAAAAGAAAAGAAAAGAAACAAACAAAAACTGTAATGGAAAACTTAAAAGCACTAGAATATCAAAACACAATAACAAGAAAACAACAAAAATTTGAATAGACGCTTCACCAAAAAAGATATACAGATGATGCAACAGACTGAATGTTTGTATTCCCCCACCCAAATTCATATGCTGAAGCCTAAATACCCAATATAATGGTATCAGAGGTAAGGTTGGGGGTCTTTGGAGGTAATCAGGTCATGAGGGTAGGGTCCTCAATAATGGGATTACTGTCCTTAGAAGAGAGATGATCTCCCTATCTCTCTACCGTAAGAGGATGTAGAAAGAAAATAGCTGTCTGCAAAATAGGTGAGGGCAGAAAGAGTGCCCTCACCAGACCCTAGACCTGTGGGTAATCTTGGACTTCCCAGCTCCAGAACCGTGAGAAATAAAATTCTGTTGTTTAAGCCATCCAATCTATGGTATTCTGTGACAGCAACCTGAACTTTTTTTTTTTTTTTTTTTGAGACAGGGTCTCATCCATTGCCCAGGCTGGAGTGCAATGCTGCAATTTTAGCTCACTGCAACCTCCACGTCCTGAGCTCAAGCGATCCTCCCACTTTAGCCTCCTGAGCAGCTGGGACTACAGGCGCATGCCACCACACCCAGATAATTTTTGTATTTTTAGTAGAGACAGGGTTTCGCAATGTTGCCCAGACTGGTCTTGAACTCCTGGACTTGAGTGATCCACCTGGCTCAGCCTCTCAACCTGAACTTATTAGACAGATGACAAGCCAATTAAAAGATGCATAACATCATCAGTCATTAGGAAAATGTAAATTAAAACCACAGTGAAATATTTCCAGTTCGAATTATAATAGCAAAAATGAAACAAAAACTAAAACTAAAAGAACCCAGACAATATTATTAAGTGCTGATAAGGATACAGAGCAACTAGAACTTTTATGTATTACTCATACAAACACAAAATGGTAACAACCACTCTGGAAAATAATTTAGCAGTTTTATCAAGTTAACTATATACTTTCTATGCAATTCAGCAATTCCACTCTTAAGTATTTATTCAAGTGAAATAAAAACCTATACTTCCATAAAAATGTGTATGTGAAAGTTTATATGGCTTTATTTGTAATCACCAAAAACTAAAAACTACCCAGATGTCCCTCAACTTGGGAATGAGTAACTATGGTACTTCCTTATAATGGAACATTACTCGGCCATAAACAGAATGAACTACTGATACATATAACAATATGGTAAGTCTCAAACATATTATGCATAAGTGAAAAAAATCAGACTTAAGAGACTATAAAGTATATGATTTCATTTATATAAAATTCTAAAAAAGGCAAATTACAGGAACAAAAACAGATCAGTGGGTACGATAGGGGCTTGGAATAGAGGAAGGGATTGACCACAAAAGGTACAGGAGAATTCTGATAGGTGATGGAACTGTTCTATATCTTGATTGTGGTGGTGACTGTATGATAGTAAATGTCTGCCAACACCAACAGAACAATATACTTGTTATGGGTTCAACTGTGTCCCTTCAAAATTCTTATGTTGAAGTCTAAGCCTCTTATACCTCAGAATGTGACCTTATCTTGAATATAGAATCTTGACATAAGTATTCAAGTTAAAGTGAGGTAACTAGGGAGGGCCTAATCCAATATGACTGGTATCCATATAAAAAGGAGAAATTTGGAGGCAGATACACACAGACACAAGAAGATTATCACATGAAAAGACCAGGGTGATGCCTTGAATAAGCCAATGAACTAGAAAGATTGAAAGCAAACCCCCAGGAGCTGGGTGAAAGGCATGTGACAGATTCTACAGCCCTCAGAAGGACCTGACACCGTCATGAACTAAATCTTGTATTTTCAGCCTCCAAAATTGTGTAACTTTCTGTTATTTAAGTCACCCAGTTTGTGATACTTTGCTATGACAGCCCTAGCAAACTAATACAATATGTAAATTGTATGATATGTAAATTATATCTTCCTAAAAAATAGTTTGTTAGAATTTGGAGACAAATAAAAACATGCTCAGTATTATTAGTTAGCAAATTAAGAATGTGTATAAACTACAAAAAATGATTGAAGCTGTCTAATCATTTATATTGCTGTGATTACAAAGCCCTTAAATAACTATTATAATTTTTTAAACAAAAAAATATTTTTAGCAAAACAAATACTTGGAATTTAATAACACTGACATTCAACTTACCAAAAGCTTGTAGGATATAGCTAACACAGTTATTGGAATTTTAAAATAAATGGTTATGTTTTTAAGAAGTTGAGACTCCTAGTTTCAGCGCTGATATATAGAGAACTTTTAATTCATCACTCCTTACAAGAAAAAAAGCTGAACAAACCGAAAACCAACAACTTTTCTTGGTGCCATCAGAGAAATTAGGTAGTAAGGTAAACCACCATAAGAAAATCTGTTGAGATAGGCAAACCCAGAGAGTCAGAGCCAAGATCCATTTATGTGAAGCTGAAGCCTCTAAAGTCATAAACTGGAAGGAACACTTAAATGGTAATTTTGATGAATTCATAGAGGCTGAGTGTGGACTAGTATGAGACTGGGAAATTACCGAGCGCCAGAAACCAGGCCCCTCTAGCCTCCCTACCTCAACTCACCTAAACTACTAGAAGTTGAAGGAGGGGAGAAGCTAAGATACACTTTGAAGGTCCCAGCCTAGAGGCACAGGCCCACTGAAAGATTTAATCATAAGATTACAGAATGTTCCCCCTCTTCCTAATACCTCACCACCACACTAACAAGGCTCCAGTATAACAACAGTGGATTACAACAGAAAGAATTGTAAGACACAAACTCTAAGGAGGGAAACTCAAAGGCAACAGGGGAGACAAAATAAGAAAAAACTAGAGGAATTTGAAGCCTCTGGCACTTATAATCACAGCAAACATTAAACACAGCCCAATTTCTAGCAAGTTGAAGATAAAACCTCACTCTAATGTCCTATTTACCTCAATTCCTATTACCTGATATATTATGTCTGGTTTTCAACTAAAAATTACAAAGCATGCTAAAAGACATGAAAAAATACAGTATGAAAAGACAAAACTAGCATCAGAAATAGACTCAGATATGGCAGAGATCTTGAAATTATCAGACAGGGAAATTAAAACAGCTAAGATTAATATGCTAAGAAATCTAATGGAAAAGTATACAACATGAAATAACAGATTGATAATACAAGCAGAGATGGAAACTTTAAGAATAAAAAGTAGATGTTAAAAATAAAAACACTAACAGAAATAAAGAATGCCTTTGACTGGTGATCTGCAGACTGGATCTGGAAAAGAATTGGGAAGTTTGAAAAATGGCAACAGAGGCCGGGTGCGGTGGCTCACGCCTGTAATCCCAGCAATTTGGGAGGCCGAGACGGGCAGATCCCGAGGTCAGGAGATCGAGACCATCCTGACTAACGCGGTAAAACCCCGTCTCTACTAAAATACAAAAAATTAGCCGGGCATGTAGTCCCACCTACTCGGGAGGCTGAGGCAGGAGAATGGCGTGAACCCGGGAGGTGGAGCTTGCAGGGAGCCGAGATCACGCCACAGCACTCCAGCATGGGCGACAGAGCAAGACGCGTCTCAAAAAAAAAAAAAAAAAAAAAAAATGGCAACAGAAACTTCCTAGGCAAGGCACAGTGGTATGCACTTGTAGTCCCAACTACTTGAAAGGCTGAGGCACAAGGATCATTTGCGTCCAGGAGTTCAAGTCCAGCCTGGCCAACATAGTGAAATCCCATCTCAAAATAAATAAATAAATAAAAGAAACAAAGAAAATAAAATAAACTTGGCAAAACGGGCTGTTAAGAGAAAAAAGAATGCACAAAAACAACATCTATTAACTGTGGGACAATTTCAAAAGTTGTAGCAATTTCAAAAGGTGCCACTAGAATATCAGAAGAAAAAATGAGACAGAAGAAATACTTAAATAATGGCCCAGATTTTCCAAAATTAATGAAACATACCAAACCACAGATCCAAGAAGCTCAGAGAATACCAAACACGATAACTACCAAAAAATATACACCTTCAACATATTATATCAAACTGTAGAAAAGCAAAGACAAAGACAAAATCCTTAAATCAGCCAGGAAAGGGAAAAAAACACCTTACCTAAAGAGAAGCAAAGATAATTACTACAGGGGAGTTTTCATCAGAAATCATGCAAATAACAAAAGAGTGGAGTGGAATATTTAGTGTTGAAAGACAAAAAATACCAACTTAGAATTCTATACCCTGAAATATTACCCTTCAGAAATGAAGGAGAAATACTTTTTCAGACAAACAAGAAACGTTAAAAGATGGCTTTTTTGCAAGAAACGTTAAAACACATTATTCACAGAAAAAATGATGTAGGTCAGAAACTAAGATCTACATAAAGAAAGCAAGAGGGCTGAGCTTGGTGGAATTTGTTGCCAGTGGACCCATATTGCAAGAAATGTTAAAAGACATTATTCACAAAAAACAAGATGTAGGTCAGAAACTCAGATCTACATAAACAAAGGAAGAGGGCTGGGCCTGGTGGCTCACGTTTGTAATCCCAGCTCTTTGGAAGGCTGAGGCAGGAGGATCGCTCTGCTAAGCACTTCACCTTTAACTCATTTAATCCTGAGAACAACCCTTTGAGATAAATACTATTATTCTTCCTATTTTAGACTGAGACAACTAAGATACAGAGAGATTAAGTAATTTGGGCAGCCAGTAATCTGAAGCCAGGCAGCATGGCTTCGGCACTCCAGTCCCTTTTTCAAGGCCCATTTTAAGTCCCTGAGCAGGCCCTGCTCCTCCCTTGCTGCAGCCTCCTTGTTCCTAATGCGGCACACTGTTTCAGCCCTTTCTCCACTAGCCCCTCCATCCTCCCCACTCTCTCCGCCAGGCTCTAGTTCTCAACTCACCAAAAACTTCCCCTAAAGGAAAAGCAGTCTGGCAGAATAATCATTTTCCCAGCAGGACAAACCCAAGCAGCCTCATCTCTGCCCTCCGTACTCCATATCCCTCTAACTTGGAGAATCTGACTCATACCGTGTGATCCCAAATGTCTTCCAGGATATAAATGTAAAGATCACCCAGAAAGGGCTTAAAATGTATTTTTTGGCTGAGTTAGGTGGCTCACGCCTGTAATCCCAGCACTTTGGGAGGCCAAGGCATGTGGATCACCTGAGGTCAGGAGTTCGAGACCAGCCTGGACAACATGGTAAAACCCCATCTCTACTAAAAGTGCAAAATTAGTCGGGCATGGTGGTGCATGCCTGTAATCCCAGCTACTTGGGAGGCTGAGGCAGGAGAATCGCTTGAACCCAGGAGGCGGAGGTTGTGGTGAGCAGAGATTGCGCCATTCTCCAGCCTGGGCAACAGGTACGAAACTCCGTCTCGAAGGAATAAAAAAAAAAAAAAAAAAAAAAAAGATACTATGCCCTCTCTCTGCCATGTGAAGATGCAGTGAAAATGCAGTGAGCAAGCGTAGAGGACAGTCCCCACCAGAACCTGCCCATGCTGGTACCCTGATATTCAGCCTTCAGACAGTGAGAAATAAATTTCTGTTGTTTAAGCCACCAGTCTGTGGTATTTTGTTATGACAGCTCCAGCAGACTAAGACAGTAGGTATTTTACATATTACCTTATTTAATTTCCCAATATCTGTATTTGTTCATAAACATTTAAACTTAGATTCAATTGTCTAATAACCACAAAGCCACTGCTTTTGTCCCCACAATGTCTCCTCCTACAGAGGACAAGGACTCTATAACTTGGCTCTGGTTCTGACTCACGGAAACTAAATATTTCCCTTGGATGAGTTATTAATCTCCTCTAAACCCAAGTTGACTCTTCTGACATAAAAAGATTGAAACAGGATCCTCTCTAAAGTGCTTTTGCTGCATACAAATTATTTAAAATTCATGAAAGAGATAAAAAGTACAGAGATTATTTACAACGCAAGATTTTATCTTCATGCTCCAAAAAAGGTATCCTTTAAACTATGATATAAATTGCAAAAGAGAACAAAGTCAAAATAAACTATTATGACTCTAGATCTCACCAAATCATTTAGGGCAGACAAAAGCTTCAAGAGTCATTACTGAATGTGCTGATGTGGTCACTGGACTCGGCCAGCCACTCACTTCAGTAGGATCTCCTGGGTCTAGAGAAATAGCAAATATTCAGGAGCTCATATATATTCTTGGCCTCACAAAAATGAAAAATTCTAACCCTCCTCATCCTTCTATAATTCTGAACTTAAACCAGCTGGAGGGCAACCCTAGTCACTACCTTTATATTACAAGCAAGTTCCAGCTGGTTCCATCAACAAAGATCCATTTACTGTTATATGGAACAATTTAATTTTCTACTCAAAACTGGATTTTTAACAACTATAAATGGCAAACATTACTTATTGCAGAAATCTGCAAAATGCAAAGACTAATTTTAATACAAATTAGTCTTTTTAGGCACTTTCTGCAAATATACAAACCACAAAAGAGACATTACACATTATTCAGCACCCCTGCTATACTAAGGGAACTTTGAATATATGTAAATGTAAGCCAAAAACTCTTTTTGGAAAACCTCCACATTAAAAAAAAAAAAGGAGGGTGGTTGCAAAGCAGTGTAAAAAGGGAAATAAGGCCCCTAGAAGGGAATATAATTACTATTTCCCATTAAAAGTAATATAAAGTAACATTAAAAGTAACTATAAAATAGTTAAGGCATAATTTGCATGTCACTATAACCTGCTGAAAGCTATTCTAAAATATTATTTCACACCATAGCATGATGCCAGGCATTTGTTTCCAAAGAATGTGGTGAACACAGCAATGGGGATAAAATAGTTCATAAGCTGATAAATGTTGGAGAGAGGAAGTAGGAGGGGGTTCATTATCTTATTCTAACATCATATATGTTTGAAATTTGTCTCCATTAAAATAGTTCAAAAACTACTAGACATTATTGATGAACAAATTTAATTTTCATATCCTAAAAACAAAGAAAGACGAGTACCTTCCAATCTTCGAATTTTTGCTTTCACAGAAATAACAGTTTCAAAAGGTGAAACTCTCAGCTCAAAACATGTTCCAGTTAATGTTTCAATGAAGAGCTCCATGGTATCACAGAAATGAAGCCTGTAGTAAAATGGTCCCATGTTATCATCATTGAAGAATGGAGGCTCTTTTCTGTTATCCATTACTTTGACTTTTCTAGTTCCTCTAAAATATGTCGTAGGCAACTGTATTCCAGTTCTAGCCAAATCAGGTTTGAAGATTGGTAATATATATTGTTGTTCATGTTTTGAGTTTTGTACCTAAAAAGACAAGAATTTTTTTAACAAGCCTATCTGAAAGTCGTATTTGTCCATAAAGATTTTCCATGTAACTGTGGCCCATATCAATCTTCCAGACAGTCCCAGAATTCACTTTAGTGCTTTTAATTATGTCTAATCCTGAACTTTTCACATTTGTCTCTGAAATCACTCTCCCATCTAGACCATAAGATTATTAAGACTAGGTATATTTTTGATATTATAATGTATCTTACTAGAGCTCAGCACAGTTATATATACAGTACATGCTCAACAAATACTTTTGTTGTTAAATGATATATAAGCCAAACTCGACAAACACATCAGTATATTTCTGTAAGGCTTTGAAAAATTTATTCATATCCTTTTCTAAAACATACAAATTATGTCTTCTACACCATATAAAGCATAACTTTACAACGATTGTACATTTGACTTTTTTTTTTTTTTTTTTTTTTGTTGACAGAGTCTCACTCTGTCGCCAGGTTGGAGTGCAGTAGCACAATCTCGGCTCACTGCAACCTCCGCCTCCCGGGTTCAAGCAATTCTCCTGCCTCAGTCTCCCAAGTAGCTGGGATTACAGGCACCCACCACCATGCCCAGCAGATTTTTGTATTTTTAGTAGAGACGGGGTTTCACCATGTTGGCCAGGATGGTCTCGATCTCTTGACCTTGTGATCCACCCGCCTGCCTCCCAAAGTGCTGGGATTACAGGCGTGAGCCACCATGCCTACTCCTGTTGTATATTTGAATCATACTGGATAAAAGGAATGCCAACCACCATAATAGGTTGCTTAAAAATAGTACTCACTAGGCCAGGGGCTGTGGCTCATGCCTGTAATCCCAGCACTTTGGGAGGCTGAGGTGGCAGATCATGAGGTCAGGAGATCGAGACCATCCTGGCTAACATGGTGAGACCCAATCTCTACTAAAAATACAAGAAAAAAATGAGCCGGGTGTGGCGGTGTGTGCCTGTAGTCCCAGCTACTTGGGAGGCTGAGGCAGGAGAATCGCGTGAACCTGGGAGGCAGAGCTTGCAGTGAGCCGAGATCGCACCACAGCACCCCAGCCTGGGCAACAGAGAAAGACGCTGGTCTCAAAAAAAAAAGAAAAAGTAGTACTCACTAAATCATCAATGGTTTCCAGTATTATAGCATTCAGATGACATTAAAATTGATAATAAGTATTAGACAATCTCTGCTCACACACATACAATGGCTAATAAATATGAGTGGTAAGCCCAACAAATAGAAGTAGTAAACTAAATGACAAGTATAGAACTAGGTGCACAAAAATGATCAAATTGCTATTGCTATTAATCGTGAAAACTCTATACAGGGGGGCCTTGAACTTAAACTAGGACAAATGATACACATCTTTCTGGTGAGGTGGGTAAACCTTTTTAAAAATAGCTTTACTGAGGGCCAGGCGCAGTGGCTCACACCTGTAATCCCAGCACGTTGGGAGGCCGAGGTGGGCGGATCACCTGAGGTCAGGAGTTCGAGACCAGCCTGGCCAAAATGGCGAAACCCCATCTCTACCAAAAAATACAAAAATTAGCCAGGAATGGTGGCGCACACCTGTAGTCCCAGCTACTCGGGAGGCTGAGGCAGGAGAATTGCTTGAGTCCAGGAGGCAGAGGTTGCAGTGAGCCAAGATTGCGCCACTGAACTCCAACCTGGGTGACAGAGCAAGACTCCATCATTAAAAAAAAAAAAAAAAAAAGCTTTATTGAAATATAATTCACATACCATAAAAGTCACTCATTTAAAGTCTAAAATTCAATGGTTTTTATTACATACACAGAGTTGTGCAACCATCACCACATTTGCTTTAAAACATTTTCATCACCTCTAAAAGGAACCCCATACCCTGTAACCATCACTCCCAAATTCCCCCAGTCCCCCACTCAACCCTAGACAACCACTGATCTACTTTCTATCTCCAAATTGGTCTATTCTGGACATTTCACATAAATAGAATCATATATGATTTTTTCGTGACTGGCTTCTTTCACTTAGCATAATGTTTTCAAAGTTCATCATGTTCTAGGATATATCAGGACTTCACTCCTTTTTATTGCTGAATAATAGTCCCTTGTAGCAATATATCTCATGTTGTTTATCCATCCATCAGTTGATGAGCATTTGAGTCGTTTCCAATTTTGGGCTGTTACATATAATGCTAAGATGAACATTCAACTGCAAGTTTTTGTGTAAATATATGTTTTCCTTTCTCTTTGAAGTAGCTTTGCTAGGTAATGTGATAACTCTTATGTTTAGCAATTTGTGGAACTACCAAACAGTTTTCTAAATGGTATGGATCATTCTATAGTCCCATCAACAATGAATGAGGGTGCCAATTTCTCCACACCCTTGCCAATACTTGTTTCTGTCCTTTTGATTAAAGCTATCCTAGTGGGTGTGAAGTAGTATCTCATTGTGGTTGACTTCCATTTCTTTAAAAACTAATGATATTGCGCATCTTTTTTATGTCATTATTGGCCATTTGCATACATTCTTTGGAGAAATGCCTATTCATATGTTTTGTCTATTTTTAATTGGATTTTTTATTGAGTTGTATGAGTTTTTATATCACATATTCTAGATAAAAACACTTAACAGATATATGAATGGCAAATATCTTCTCTCATTTTGTGGGTTGTCTCTTGATAATATCTTTTGAAACACAAAAGTTTTTAATTTTGTTGAAGTCTAATTAGGCTATTTTTCCTTTATCATACTTAAAAAGCTTGGCCTAACCCAAGGTAATAAAGATTGACTTATATATTTTTCTAAAAATTGTATAGTTTTAGCTCTTATATTTAGGTGTACTGTCCAATTTCAATTTAGTTTTGTGTATGGTGTGAGGTAGGGTCTAACTTTATTCTTTTGCATGTAGATAACCAGTTGTTACAGTATCATTTGTCAGAATAACCATTCATTCCCAACTGAATTGTCTTGGATCCTTCTTAAAAACCAATTTATTGTAAATGTGAAGGTTTATTTCCAGACTCTTTATTCTGTTGATCTACCTATGCCAGTACCACCATATCTTAATTACTGTAGCTTTGTAGTAAGTTCTGAAATCAGGAAGTGTGAGGCCTCCAATTTGTTCTTTTTAGATTGTTGGCTATTCTGGGCTCCTTGAATTGCCATATGAATTTTAAGTATGCCCATTTTGCAAAAATGTCAGCTGGGATTTTGACAGGGATTGTATTAAGTCTGTAGATTTGGAGAATATTGCAATCTTAATACTAAGTCTTCTAATCCATAAATACATACTATTTTTCAGTTTATATCTAATTTATTTCAACATTTTATAATTTTTAAAGCACGAGTTTTGTTCTCTTTTATTAAATTTATTCCTAAGTATTTTATTCCTTCAAATGCTATTACAAATGGAATCACTGTCTTATTTACAGATTTTTCATTGCTGGTTTATAGAAAAACAACCGATTTTATTTTATTTTATTTTTTTTTTTTTATTTTTTGGTTTTATTTTTATTTTTATTTTTATTTTATTTTTCTTTTTTTTTTATCTTTTTTTTATTATTATTATTATTATTATTATACTTTAGGTTTTATGGTACATGTGCGCAATGTGCAGGTAAGTTACATATGTATACATGTGCCATGCTAGTGCGCTGCACCCACCAACTCGTCATCTAGCATTAGGTATATCTCTCAAAGCTATCCCTCCCCCCTCCCCCCACCCCACAACAGTCCCCGAAGTGTGATGTTCCCCTTCCTGTGTCCATGTGTTCTCATTGTTCAATTCCCACCTATGAGTGAGAATATGCGGTGTTTGGTTTTTTGTTCTTGCGATAGTTTACTGAGAATGATGATTTCCAATTTCATCCATGTCCCTACAAAGGACATGAACTCATCCTTTTTTATGGCTGCATAGTATTCCATGGTGTATATGTGCCACATTTTCTTAATCCAGTCTATCATTGTTGGACATTTGGGTTGGTTCCAAGTCTTTGCTATTGTGAATAATGCGGCAATAAACATACGTGTGCATGTGTCTTTATAGCAGCATGATTTATAGTCCTTTGGGTATATACCCAGTAATGGGATGGCTGGGTCGAATGGAATTTCTAGTTCTAGATCCCTGAGGAATCGCCACACTGACTTCCACAAGGGTTGAACTAGTTTACAATCCCACCAACAGTGTAAAAGTGTTCCTATTTCTCCACATCCTCTCCAGCACCTGTTGTTTCCTGACTTTTTAATGATTGCCATTCTAACTGGTGTGAGATGGTATCTCATTGTGGTTTTGATTTGCAAAAATCCTCAATAAAATACTGGCAAACAGAATCCAGCAGCACATCAAAAAGCTTATACACCATGATCAAGTGGGCTTCATCCCTGGGATGCAAGGCTGGTTCAATATACGCAAATCAATAAATGTAATCCAGCATATAAACAGAACCAAAGACAAAAACCACATGATTATCTCAATAGATGCAGAAAAGGCCTTTGACAAAATTCAACAACCCTTCATGCTAAAAACTCTCAATAAATTAGGAATTGATGGGACGTATCTCAAAATAATAAGAGCTATTTATGACAAACCCACAGCCAATATCATACTGAATGGGCAAAAACTGCAAGCATTCCCTTTGAAAACTGGCACAAGACAGGGATGCCCTCTCTCACCACTTCTATTCAACATAGTGTTGGAAGTTCTGGCCAGGGCAATTAGGCAGGAGAAGGAAATCAAGGGTATTCAATTAGGAAAAGAGGAAGTCAAATTGTCCCTGTTTGCAGATGACATGATAGTATATCTAGAAAACCCCATTGTCTCAGCCCAAAATCTCCTTAAGCTGATAAGCAACTTCAGCAAAGTCTCAGGATACAAAATCAATGTGCAAAAATCACAAGCATTCTTATACATCAATAACAGACAGACAGAGAGCCAAATCATGAGTGAACTCCCATTCACAATTGCTTCAAAGAGAATAAAATACCTAGGAATCCAACTTACAAGGGATGTGAAAGACCTCTTCAAGGAGAACTACACACCACTGCTCAAGGAAATAAAAGAGGATACAAACAAATGGAAGAACATTCCATGCTCATGGGTAGGAAGAATCAATATCATGAAAATGGCCATCCTTCCCAAGGTAATTTACAGATTCAATGCCATCCCCATCAAGCTACCAATGACTTTCTTCACAGAATTGGAAAAAACTACTTTAAAGTTCATATGGAACCAAAAAAGAGCCCGCATCGCCAAGTCAATCCTAAGCCAAAAGAACAAAGCTGGAGGCATCACACTACCTGACTTCAAACTATACTACAAGGCTACAGTAACCAAAACAGCATGGTACTGGTACCAAAACAGAGATATAGATCAATGGAACAGAACAGAGCCGTCAGAAATAACGCCACATATCTACAAGTATCTGATCTTTGACAAACCTGACAAAAACAAGAAATGGGGAAAGGATTCCCTATTTAATAAATGGTGCTGGGAAAACTGGCTAGCCATATGTAGAAAGCTGAAACTGGATCCCTTCCTTACACCTTATACAAAAATCAATTCAAGATGGATTAAAGACTTAAATGTTAGACCTGAAACCATAAAAACCCTAGAAGAAAACCTAGGCATTACCATTCAGGACATAGGCATGGGCAAGGACTTCATGTCTAAAACACCAAAAGCAATGGCAACAAAAGCCAAAATTGACAAATGGGATCTAATTAAACTCAAGAGCTTCTGCACAGCAAAAGAAACTACCATCAGAGTGAACAGGCAACCTACAAAATGGGAGAAAATTTTCGCAACCTACTCATCTGACAAAGGGCTAATATCCAGAATCTACAATGAACTCAAACAAATTTACAAGAAAAAAACAAACAACCCCATCAAAAAGTGGGCGAAGGACATGAACAGACACTTCTCAAAAGAAGACATTTATGCAGCCAAAAAACACATGAAAAAATGCTCACCATCACTGGCCATCAGAGAAATGCAAACCGATTTTAATATATTGATCTTGCACACTGCAACTGTGCTGAACTGTTTATTTCGTTCATTTAGTTATTTAAATCTTCCTAAATAAATGCTCTCCATAAAAGCTCTATATACAAGATCATGTCATTTACAAGTAGAGTTTTACTTCTCCCTTTCTAATCTATATGTTCTTTTTTTTTGTTTTTCTTTTTTTTGGAGGCGGGGACAGTCCCACTCCATTGCCTGGGCTGAAGTAAAATGGCACAATCTCAGCTCATTGCAACCTCCACCTCCCGAGTTCAAGCGATTTGCCTGTCTCAGCTTCCCAAATAGCTGGGATTACAGGCACCTGCCACCACACCAGGCAAATTTTTGTATTTTTAGTAGAGACGAGGTTTCACCAAGTTGGCCAGGCTGGTCTCGAACTGCTGACCTCAAGTGACCCACCCACCTTGGCCTCCCAAAGAGCTGGGATTACAGGCCTGAGCCACTGCACTGGGCTTATTTCCCTTTCTTGCGTAACTGCCCTGCTCTAGAACCTTCAGTACAAGATTGAATAAAAGTGGTGAAACTGGACATCCTTGTCTAATTCTTGATTGTAGAAGGAAACCGTTGAGTCTTTAGGCATAATGTTAACAGTGGGGTTTTCATAGATTACCATTATAAGGTTGATGAGCTTCCCTTCTATTCCTGCTTTAGGTGGGTTTTCTTTTTAATCATGAAGGAGTGCGGATTTTGTCAAACGCTTTTTTCATTGTCTATTGAAGTAATCATTTGGTTTTCTTTACTTTTTTATTCACATATTACATTAATTTTTATGTGTCAAATCAATCTTGCATTACTGGGGTAAATCCCATTTGTACATGGTATGTAATCCTTTACATATGTTGATGGATTTGATCTGAAAATATTTCCTCAGGATTTCTGTGTCTATAATCACAAGAGATGATGAGCTGTAGTTTTCATTATGTCCGTCAAGATTTGGTATCAGGGTAATATTGGCCTTATAGGATGAGTTGGGAAGTGGTTTCCAACATGGGTAAATTTTTAAATGTATTTCATGATAGGTAAAGCCTCAGAGTGGGAGAAGGATATCAGTGAGTAAATCTAGGTAAACAAAAAGTGAACACTGTGAAAGTACAAGAGTCATAGAAATATGTCATACATACATTTTTTGCATTTTTTTCTACCAAAGGATATGAGATATCACTGAACTCACTACAATTTTCATATAAGCATGTTTAAAGAAGCAGTTATTTTTAAAGATTGTGGTTTGGTTAATAATCTCCACTCCATAAGCATGCTATTCCAGAGGCATCTGAAATCTGTATACGCCACAAATCCAACATACTCAAAACTTATATTTTTCCCACAAACCTCCTGCTTTCCTGTAGTCCCCATCTTGGTAAAGAGTACCACCTTTCATACTGTCACTCAAAATGATCTGTCAATCATTTTGGATTTTCCCCCAACCCCATGACACCTACAGAGGACCAATTCTAAACAATATGACTTCTTTATATTGTTCTTTTTTTTTTTTTTTTTTTTTTTTTTTTTTTTTTTTGAGACAGAGTCTCCCTCTGTCGCCCAGGGTGAAGTGCAGTGGTGTGATCTCAGCTCACTGCAACCTCCACCTCCTGGGTTCAAGTGATTCTCCTGCCTCAAGCCTCCCGAGTAGCTGGGACTACAGGCCCACACCACCAAGCCAAGCTAATTTTTGTATTTTTAGTAGAGACGGGATTTCACCATATTGGCAGGCTGGTCTCGAACTCCTGACCTCGTGATCCGCTGCCTCCCAAAGTGCTGGGATTACAAGCGTGGGCCACTGCACCTGGCCAACTTTTTTTTTTTTTTTTGAGACAGAGTCTTGCTCTGTCGCCCAGGCGTGAGCCACCACACCCGGCCCCTAGGTTCTTTTAAACCAGATCTCATGTGAAATCAGAGTGAGAACTCATTCATTACCACAAGGACAGCACCTAGACATTCATGAGGATCCACCTCCATGATCCAAACACCTCCCACTAGGCCCACCTCCAATGCTGGGGGTCACATTTCAACATGAGATTTGGAGGGGACAAAACATCCAAGCCATATCATGCTCCAAAAGTTTGTTTAGAGCTGTGTTGGCTTCTCATGGGAATCCCATTCTGATTCACTCCAAATGAAGTCCACCAATGTTTATCCAACTCATAACGTACGTGCACACACAGGAATCTGCTATAATGTAAGTTTTTATAACACTAATAGGAAATACAATTAATTAATTTGGGAATCTGAATTGCATTTTACAGACTGCTAATGATCCTAAAAGAGATGGAGTTACAAAAAAGAAAGTTGTTGCTTATAGCACAGCTTTTTTTTTTTTTTTGAGATGGAGTCTGGCTCTGTCGCTAGGCTGGAGTGCAGTGGCACAATCTCGGCTCACTGCAACCTCCACATCCCAGGTTCAAGTGGTTCTCCTGCCTCAGCCTCCTGAGTAGCTGGGACTACAGGCACATATCACCACACCCAGCTAATTTTTGTATTTTTAGTAGAGACAGGGTTTCTCCACATTGGCCAGGACAGTCTTGATCTCTTGACCTCATGATCCGCCTGCATTGGCCTCCCAAAGTGCTAGGATTACAGGCGTAAGGCACCACGCCTCGCCTGCACAGCTCTTTTGAGTATTGTTACACCATATTTCAAAATGATGGGTAATAAATAGGGTAATACAAGATACCACGCTAATAATACTGCTGGTGATAGTGGTAAAGGGGTCATTGCTCTTAAATAAAAGCTAAATTAAAAAGCTGCATTGCTTATATATGACTTTGTATGGAGCTCTCTAACCTTAACTCCCTTTCTTTCACTCATTTAAGCAACTGCTTTTATAATTTTGGATAACATGAATTCTTAAAAACATATTTATGCTATATCAAATAAGAGTGTACTAACTATAGAGTTGCCAGTGTGTGTATCCCCAAAGCCAACAGTACTCCTACTTACATAGGTGTAGCTCTAGCAACAGAAGTCAGGTGTCAGGACTGTAAAATGAACATGACAGAAATAAAGACATGAGTGACTATGACTGCCCAAGGAATTAGGAGTGTTTCTTTCACCACAGTGTTCTTCCATAGTGAGACCCTGAAAATAATAGGCTGGGGGAGGGTAGAAGATAACAGATTTGGAAGTCCTTCACCTACAATGAGAATGGATAATGCATATATGCCAGAAGAAAAAGAACAACCCCAAACAGCATTAATTGTGCTGGAACTTCCACTGTAAGTCTGGGTCCAGTCAATGGGGTAATTTCCAATATCCCAAAAGAACAAAGGTTGATAACCAAAAGTGAAAATGTTTCCCTCTAGAAGATAGTTATGCTTCTCCTCAGGAGTAGAAATCACTGTAGCAGAGGACAAAATGAGGCCATGAAATCTGGTTAAGCCAGACTGGATGCCTAGAGGATAGCTGAGGAGCAAATGGAAGCTGCAGCAGGACAAAGACCCAGCCAGTACTAAAAGCTGGGTCCATGAATGGCTTCTTGAAATAGTGTGTGATCATGCTTAGCTGAGCATACGGTAGGACTCATGATGTTGGAAAATGAGGGGGCAATGAAGACTTAAAGATGGGATGGAAAAACAGCTAAAAAAACAAAACAGAAGGGGAAGAGGAAACAAAGAAAACAGAAAAAAGCTGACCACAGTGGCTCATGCCTATAATCCCAGCAATTCAGGAGGCCAAGGTAGGAGAATCACTTGAGGTAAAAGTCGAGACCAGCCTGGGCAACATAGTGAGACCCTTGTCTCTACAAAATTAAAAAAAAAAAATTAGCTGGGCATGATGGCACACACACCTGTAGTCCCAGCCATTCAGGAGGCTAAGGTAGGAGGATCACCGGAGCCCTGGAGTTCCAAGCTGCAGCAAGCTATGATTATGCCACTGCACTCCAACCTGGGCAACACAGCCAGACCCTGTCTCAAAAAAAAAAAAAAAAAATGTGGGCAGGTAGAGAAAAAAGTACCTCCAGAATTTTTACAATTAAAATATATACCTAGCTATTAAAAGTAATGACACCAAAAAGATTTCTAAATCAATTCCTAGTTCGTTCCAAGATGGCTGAACAGAACAGCTCCGGTCTGCAGCTCCCAGCGTGATTGATGCAGAAGACGGGTGATTTCTGCATTTTCAACTGAGGTACCTGGTTCATCTCATTGGGACTGGTTGGACAGTGGGTGCAGCCCATGGAGGGCGAGCCAAAGCAGGGTGTGGCGTCCCCTCACCTGGGAAGCGCAATAGGTCGGGGGATTTCCCTTTCCTAGCCGAGGGAAGCCCTGACAGACGGTACCTGGAAAAACGCAACACTCCGGCTCAAATACTGCGCTTTTCTCACAGTCTTAGCAACCAGCAGACCAGGAGATTACATCCTGTGCCTGGCTCAGCGGGTCCCATGCCCATGGAGCCTTGCTCACTGCTAGCACAGCAGTCTGAGATTGACCTGCGAGGCAGCAGCCCAGCAGGGAGAGGGGTGTCCACCATTGCTGAGGCTTGAGTAGGTAAACAAAGCGGCTCGGAAGCTGGAACTTCCGCAGCATTACAAGGACGCTACTTCCGCAGCGTTACAAGGAAGCCCTACTTCCGCAGCGTTACAAGGAAGCGGCTCGGAAGCTGGAACACTGCAGCGTTACAAGGCTTGCTGCCTCTATAGACTCCACCTCTGGGGGTAAGGCATAGCTGACCAAAAGGCAGCAGAAACTTCTGCAGACTTAAACGTTCCTGTCTGACAGCTCGGAAGAGAGCAGTGGTTCTCCCAGCACAGTGTTTAAGCTCTGAGAACGGACAGCCTGCCTCCTCAAGAGGCTCCCTGACCCCCGTGTAGCCTAACTGGGAGACACCTCCCAGTAGGGGCCGACTGACACCTCATACAGGCAGGTGCCCCTCTGGGACAAAGCTTCCAGAGGAAGGATCAGACAGCAATATTTGCTGTTCTGCAACCTCCACTGGTGATACCCAGGCAAACACGGTCTGCAGTGGAAATCCAGCAAACTCCAACAGACCTGCAGCTGAGGGAACTGACTGTTAGAAGGAAAACTAACAAACAGAAAGGAATAACATCAACATCAACAAAAAGGACATCCACATCAAAACCCCCTCTGTAGGTCACCAACATCAAAGACCAAAGGTAGGTAAAACCACAATGAACAAATCCTCCAACAAATATGGGACTATGTGAAAAGACCAAATCTACATTTGATTGGTGTACCTGAAAGTGATGGGGAGAATGAAACAAGTTGGAAAACACTCTGCAGGATATTATCCAGGAGAACTTCCCCAACCTAGCAAGGCAGGCCAACATTCAAATTCAGGAAATGCAGAGACCACCACAAAGATACTCCTCGAGAAGAGCAACCCCAAGACACATAATTGTCAGATTCACCAAGGTTGAAATGAAGGAAAAAATATTAAGGGCAGCCAGAGAGAAAGGTCAGGTTACCCACAAAGGGAAGCCCATCAGACTAACAGCGGATCTCTCAGCAGAAACTCTACAAGCCAGAATAGAGTGGGGGCCAATATTCAACATTCTTAAAGAAAAGAATTTTCAACCCAGAATTTCACATCCAGCCAAACTAAGCTTCGTAAGTGAAGGAGAAATAAAATCCTTTACAGACAAGCAAATGCTGAGAGATTTTGTCACCACCAGGCCTGCCTTACAAGAGCTCCTGAAGGAAACACTAAACATGGAAAGGAACAACTGGTACCAGCCACTGCAAAAACATGCCAAATGGTAAAGACCATTGATGCTATGAAGAAACTGCAACAATGGGCAAAATCACCAGCTAACATCATAAAGACAGGATCAAATTCACACATAACAATATTAACCTTATATGTAAATGGGCTAAATGCCTCAATTAAAAGACACAGACTGGCAAATTGGATAAAGAGTCAAGACCCATCAGTGTGCTGTATACGGGAGACCCATCTCACGTGCAAAGACACACATAGGCTCAAAATAAAGGGATGAAGGAAGATCTACCAAGCATATGGAAAGCAAGAAAAGGCAGGGGTTGCAGTCCTAGTCTCTGATAAAACAGACTTTAAACCAACAAAGATCAAAAGAGACAAAGAAGGCCATCACATAATAGTAAAGGGATCACTTTAACAAGAAGTGCTAACTATCCTATATATGCACCCAATACAAGAGCACCCAGATTCATTAAGCAAGTCCTTAGAGACCTACAAAGAGACTTAGACTCTTAGACAATAATAATAGGAGACTTTAACACCCCACTGTTAGTGTTAGACAGATCAATAAGACAGAAGGTTAACAAGGGTATCCAGGACTTGAACTCAGCTCTGCACCAAGCAGACCTAATAGACATCTACAGAACTCTCCACCTCAAATCAACAGAATATACATTCTTCTCAGCATCACATCGCACTTATTCCAAAGTTGACCAAATAGTTGGAAATAAAGCACTCCTTAGCAAATGTAAAACAACAGAAATCACAACAAACTGTCTCTCAGACCACAGCGCAATCAAATTAGAACTCAGGATTAAGAAACTCACTCAAAACCGCACAACTACATGGAAACTGAACAACCTGCTCCTGAATGACTACTGGGTAAATAATGAAATGAAGGCAGAAATAAAGATGTTCTTTGAAACCAATGAGAACAAAGACACAATGCACCAGAATCTCTGGGACACATTTAAAGCAGTGTGTACAGAGAAATTTATAGCACTAAATGCCCACAAGAGAAAGCAGGAAAGATCTAAAATTGACACGCTAACATCACAATTAAAAGAACTAGAGAAGCAAGAGCAAACAAATTCAAAAGCTAGCAGAAGGCAAGAAATAACTAAGATCAGAGCAGAACTGAAGGATATAGAGATACAAAAAACCCTTCAAAAAATCAATGAATCCAAGAGCTGGATTTTTGAAAATATCAACAAAATTGATAGACTGCTAGTAAGACTAATAAGAAAAGAGAGAAGAATCAAATAGACACAATAAAAAAAGATAAAGGGGATATCACCAGCAATCCCACAGAAATACAAACTACCATCAGAGAATACTATAAACACCTCTACACAAATAAACTAGAAAATCTAGAAGAAATTGATAAACTCCTGGACACATATACCTTCCCAAGACTAAACCAGGAAGAAGTGGAATCTCTGAAGAAACCAATAACAGGCTCTGAAATTGAGGCAATAATTAATAGCCTACCAACAAAAAAGTCCAGGTCCAGATGGATTCACAGCCAAATTCTACCAGGGGTACAAAGAGGAGCTGGTACCATTCCTTCTGAAACTATTCCAATCAACAGAAAAAGAGGGAATCCTCCCTAACTCATTTTATGAGGCCAGCATCATCCTGATACCAAAGCCTGGCAGAGACACAACAAAAGAGAATTTTAGACCAATATCCCTGATGAACATCTATGCAAAAATCCTCAATAAAATACTGGCACACAGAATCCAGCAGCACATCAAAAAGCTTATCCACTACGATCAAGTCGGCCTCATCCCTGGGATGCAAGGCTGGTTCAATATATGCAAATCAATAAATATAATCCATCACATAAACAGAGCCAACGACAAAAACCACATGATTATCTTAATAGATGTAGAAAAGGCCGTTGACAAAATCCAACAGCCCTTCATGCTAAAAACTCTTAATAAACTAGGTATTGATGAAACGTATCTCAAAATAATAAGAGTTATTTATGACAAACTCACAGCCAATATCACAGTGAATGGGCAAAAACTGGAAGCATTCCCTTTGAAAACCGGCACAAGACAGGGATGCCCTCTCTCACCACTCCTATTTAACATAGTGTTGGAAGTTCTGGCCAGGGTAATCAGGCAGGAGACAGAAATAAAGGATATTCAATTAGGAAAAGAGGAAGTCAAATTGTCCCTGTTTGCAGACGACATGATTATACATTTAGAAAACCCCATCATCTTAACCCAAAATCTCCTTAAGCTGATAAACAACTTAAGCAAAGTCTCAGGGTACAAAATCAATGTGCAAAAATCACAACTATCTGATTTTTTTTTTGAGACAGAGTTTCGCTTTTGTTGCCCAGGCTGGAGTGCAATGGTGTGATCTTGGCTCACCACAACCTCCGCCTCCCAAGTTCAAGCGATTCTCCTGCCTCAGGCTTCCTAGTAGCTGGGATTACAGGCATGTGCCACCACGCCTGGCTAATTTTTTTGTATTTTTAGTAGAGATGGGGTTTCTCCATGTTGGTCAGGCTGGGCTCAAACTCTCAACCTCAGGTGATCCGCCTGCCTCGGCCTCCCAAAGTGCTGGGATTACAGGCGTGAGCCACCGTGCCCAGCCTACAACCATCTTTGACAAACCTGACAAAAACAAGACGTAGGGAAATGATTCCCTATTTAATAAATGGTGCTGGGAAAACTGGCTAGCCATATGTAGAAAGCTGAAACTGGATCCCTTCCTTACATCTTATACAAAAATTAATTCAAGATGGATTAAAGACTTAAATGTTAGACCTGAAGCCATAAAAACCCTAGAAGAAAACCTAGGCAATACCTTTCAGAACATAGGCATGAGCAAGGACTTCATGACTAAAACACCAAAAGCGATGGCAACAAAAGCCAAAATAGACAAATGGGATCAATTAAACTAAAGAGCTTCTGCACAGCAAAAGAAACTACCATCAGAGTGAACAGGCAACCTACAGAATGGGAAAAAAATTTTGCAATCTACCCACATGACAAAGGGCTAATATCCAGAATCTACAAAGAACTTAAACAAATTTTCAAGAAAAAAACAAACAACCACATCAAAAAGTGGGCAAAGGATATGAACAGACACTTCTCAAAAGAAGACATTTATGCAGCCAACAGACACATGAAAAAATACTCATCATCACTGGTCATCAGAAAAATGCAAATCAAAACCACAGTGAGATACCATCTCACACCAGTTAGAATGGCGATCATTATAAAGTCAGGAAACAACAGATGCTGGAGAGGATGTGGAGAAATAGGAACGCTTTTATACTGTTGGTGGGAGTGTAAATTAGTTCAACCATTGTGGAAAACAGTGTGGCGATTCCTCAAGGATCTAGAACTAGAAATACCATTTGACCCAGCGATCCCATTACTGGGTATATACCCAAAGGATTATAAATCATGCCACTATAAAGACACATGCACATGTATGTTTATTGTGGCACTATTCACAATAGCAAAGACTTGGAACCAACCCAAATGTCCATCAGTGATAGACTGGATCAAGAAAATGTGGCACATATACACCATGGAATACTATGCAGCCATAAAAAAGGATGAGTTCATGTCCTTTGCAGGGACATGGATGAAGCTGGAAACCATCATTCTCAGCAAACTGTCACAAGGACAGAAAACCAAACACCGCATGTTCTCACTCACAGATGGGAACTGAACAATGAGAACACTTGGACACAGGGAGGGGAACATCACACACTGGGGCCTGTCGTGGGGAGTGGGACTGGGGGAGGGATAGCATTAGGAGAAATACGCAATGTAAATGACGAGTTAGTCGGTGCAGACAACCAACATGGCACATGTATAGCTATGTACCAAACCTGCACGTTGTGCACATGTACCCTAGAACTTAAAAAAAAAAAAAAAAAATCAATTCCCAAAGCATTTCTCTCATTTCTTCTGAAAAGTTTCTAAAAACACAACTCCAAGGATGAAATGGAAGTTAAAGGTAAACAGGCAATAGCGCTGAATACGTAATTTCAGTAACTCAGAATTTCCTCCATCCTCTGCTCTAAAGAAGCTTAGCTACAGAAGAGCAGTTACCTTTGAAACATTTTCCCCAACATAAAGATATCCAGAATGTGAAGCTGCCATTAAAACTGTGACACAGATCTACATTTACTGATATGTGAAAACATCCCTAAAGTTCTAAATACGAGCTACAGAATCACATCAACCGCCTAATTTGTCTGTAGCCTAAGCTCTAGTCCGGAGTTGATCTGCAAGCGGAATTGGGAAATATTTCAGAGCTAGCATCTCCTCGCGCCATCCAGGTACCTACACACTTGAGGCCACCGAGTCACCTGCGCAGCCGTTGCTCCTCCAAGACCAATCCGGGCTCCCCCGACCCACGGGCCTGAAACTGGAGGACAGCAGTCCGCGTGACAACAGCGACTCGGAGATCAGCACCCGTCGGGAAAGCCGGGTACCCGTTGAAGCTGGCGTCACGCCCAAAGGAACAAACGCCAGAGCGTGTGTCCTGGGCAAAGGCGGCCCGCCGCTCCGGTCCCCGGGCAGCAGCGGCCGGCGTCAGGCCGCAAGGCGAGGGGCGGGGACAGTACTCTACCCGGCAGCCCAGCGCCGAGCGCCCGCGCCACTCCGGCCTTGCGCCATTCCGGCCCCACGACGGCCGGCGGCGGCAGCGCGGCTGGGCTCAGCGGCTCGCAGCCCGGGCGCCCCCCCTGCCGGCCGCTCGCTAGCTCAGCCTCACCCGCAGTCTTGTCCGCCGGCTCGCTCGCCCGCCTACAGGTCGACAGGGCCCAACGACCCCGCGAGCGACTTCACGGAAGGCACTGGCCGACAACACTCCGCTGCCGCCGCGCCCCGCCCCTTTGTGACATCACCTACCAATCGCTGGACGGCGCTTTCGCTGCCCTCCAATCAGCGCGGACGGGGGCGGGCCTGGCCCCGGACGGGGGCGGTTGCCGGGGCGCCAGGGCCCTGGGGCCTTCTTGGCATTCCCTGGAAGTTGTGGGTTACGAGGCCCGGTTGTTGATCTTTTATTACTAGCAACACTGGACCCCTGACTCGTACCCACGCGGGCGTCTGGAGGGCAGCCGCATGGCCTGCTGGGAACGGCGGGGTTGAAGCCGGAGCGCCCTCCGTGAGACCCACCGGGGATCCTCTTCCAGGCGCCTGATTTGCTGGGGATAGGCGATACAGGCAGACGCTGTCCAGTTGGTGTCCTCTCCAGAGTCAGGGGCACTCCTGGTGCGTTTGGGCCGGCCTGTCCTGAACAAATCTGCTTTAGGCTTCACCGTCCCCTAATGTTTCTGGCCTCAATTGCCTCATATGGAAAATGGGGGTATTACCGTGCCTGGTTGAAGACAAGGGCGAAAACAGATAACTTTCTGTAGTCCTCAATTTACTGTAGGCCAGGCAATGGAGTAGGCACCCTGGGCTCAAATCCTAGCGTTGGGTAAACCCAGCCACACCTCCTGCTCCAGTTTCCAAGCTGCTGAGCTGCGGTGTAAACAGTAACTGGCTTCAAGCCAACACTTGCCTTTCAACCTAACATGGGAGCCCACTGCCTCGTTCCATTCCCCCTGCTGATTTTCCAACTCCGTGAACCTCCTTCACTAAGTGGGTTACTCAGCTGGCAAAGAATGTCATCTCACTCCCACTGCGGGTTCACTCATCCTCGACTTGTGGCTCAGAGGAGCCAGTCTTAATATGAAACTAAACATCTAATCTGTGTCTCCTGTCCTCTCATTCTTCTGAGACCCTACCCACCAACTTATCTCCACAGTTCAATGAACTATTGAGCATACACTGGGGGAGTATGGTGAAGCATTGGGCATTGATTCACCAGTCTCGCCGCTGGTTCCTTCTGAAACTCCACATATACTTAATGCTAAATAGATTGGAGACCTTTGAGGACAGAGCTACGATGGTAATCATGTTTGCATTCCTGAGCCTAGAATAGGGCCTGTGATGGAGACTTACTGAGTAAAAACCTTAGCGTTTCTCACCCTTGCCTGCCCACTTCATTCACACTGGAGAATTGACAGCATGGACCGTCGAGTCAGGCAGGTGTGTTTAAAGCCTTGGCTCCCAATACCGGAAGCTCCATTACCTGGCCAAGTCATTCATTCTTTACAACATCATCATCATTATCATCTGCCATTCTTCAAGTGCCAGATAGTTGATAAGGGTCTTTACATATTCTCTCCCCATCACAATCCTGCAAAGTTGGTATTGAAACCCCTCGTCTACAAAGGAGTAAACAAAAGCCAATTAAAGTAGAACAATTTACCTATAATCAAACAGCTCTATGTCGGAAAGCCAGATTTAAATCTAGGACACAATACAAAAATCCAACCTCGTTCCATTATTCCACATTGCTTCCAGATTTTAGCTTTATCTGTAAAATTAGTGTTACTACGTTACCTATCTGATAGACCATGGAGACTGAATAAAATAGCATTAAAAGTTGTTACCATAGGAACTTTTTTTAACGTAAGTTCTCTCTCCCTTTCAAGCCTCTCAAAATAGCAGTTTGCGTATTTTCTAAACCTATTGTCTCCTGAATCTCCTGAAATCAATCCTACTGATTGATGAGTAGATTTAGTTGTTCCTAAAGAAAATCATCATATTTAACAAATGCTGACTCTGACCCACATTGGGTACTACAGCAAGAAACTGTGTGCACAAATAACCTAAGGACAGAAGGAAGATGCATAAAATGAATAGGGGAAAGGAGTAGCCAACTAGCAAGTACCCTCATCTGTCATCGTCACTCTCACAGCAGACTTGGGCAAGTGGTTGACCTGTGGGAGCTGGACAAAATCTTTGACTCTGGGTATGAGTATTTCCCTGTCTGATCTTACAGTGCCAAAGGAAGAAGTCAGTAGCTCCAGGATCGCTGAGACCAACCTGGGCGGCCTACAAGACTGTGCCATGGTGACAGGCTGAATAGTCAGCAGCAAGACGACAGAGCACCAAAAAACACAGACTAGAATGGAGTCAGCCATCCAGGTGGCTAGTGGCTACTGCCTTTGTCGATACAGATAAAGAACATTTTCATTCCTGCGGAGTTCTATGGGGCAGTGCTGCTCTAGAGGCTGACATTTCCATCCTCAGCACTTCCCCCGGCTATTACCTAGGTTCATTCTGCTGCTTCCACAAGGCAAGAATGGAACAGAATGCCTTAGAGCAATGGTCAGCAAACTGTTTATGTAAAGGGGCAAGGCAAGGCGCGGTGGCTAACGCCTGTTATCCCAGCAATTTGGGAGGCCGAGGCAGGTGGAGGTCAGGAGTTCGAGACCAACCTGGCCAATATGATGAAACCCCACCTCTACTAAAAATACAAAAATTAGCCGGGTGTGGTGGCAGGTGCCTGTAATCCCAGCTACTCGGGAGGCTGAGGCAGGAGCATCGCTTCAACCCAGGAAACAGAGGTTGCAGTGAGCCAAGATCACATGACTGAACTCCAGCCTGGGTGACAGAGCAAGACTCCGTCTCAAAAAAATAAATAAAATAAAAGGAGCAGATAGAAAACATCTGAGGCTCTGACAGCCATCCGGTCTTGTCATAATTACTCAACTCTTACATTGGAGGTAGGGTGAAAGCAACAATAGAAAGTAAGTAAATCAGTGAATGTGGTTGTGTTCCAATAAAACTTTATTAACAAAATTCAACAGTGGGGGGGGGGTGGCATAGTTTGCCAAACTAAAATCAAATAAAAATTTATTAAAGATTTAAATGTGACCAAGCGTGGTGGCTCACGACTGTAATCCCAGCACTTTGGGAAGCAGAGGCGGGTGGATCACAAGGTCAGGAGGTCGAGACCATCCTGGCCAACATGGTAAAACCCTTTCTCTACTAAAAGTACAAAAATTAGCTGGGCGTGGTAGCGCGTGCCAATAGTCCCAGCTACTCAGCAGGCTATGGCAGGAGAATCGCTTGAACCCAGGAGGCGAAGGCTGCAGTGAGTCGAGATCGCACCACTGCACTCCAGCCTGGGCAACAGAGTGAGACTCTGTCTCCAAAAAAAAAAATCAAAAAACAACATTTAAGTGTAAGACCTGAAATGAGAAAACTTTTCTTTTAGGTTTTTGTCTAGAAGTTTCTAGGTATGGATCTTGACAATAATTTACTGAATATGTCACAAAAGTGGAGACATGAAAAGCAAAACTAAACATGGGACAATGTCAAATTGAAAACCTTCACAGCAAAGAAACCAATGAACAAATTGAAAAGCTTTTTAACAAATATCCAAAATACCTAAAGAACTTATATTAATAAATAGGAAAAAAAACTGAAACAAAACAGAAAAGCATCAAAAAGCTTAAAAATAAGCAGATTTGCCCGGGCACGGTGCCTCATGCCTGTAATCCCAGCACTTTAGGAGGCCGAGGCGGACGGATAACCTGAGGTCGGGAGTTTGAGACCAGCCTGACCAACATGGAGAAACCCTATTTCTACTAAAAATACAAAATTAGCCGGGCATGGTGGCGCATACCTGTAATCCCAGCTACTAGGGAGGCTGAGGCAGAAGAATCTATTGAGCCCGGGAGGTGGAGGTTGTGGTGAGCCAAGATCATGCCACCACCCTGGGCAACAAGAGCTAAACTCCGTCTCAAAAAAAAAAAATGTGTTCAGCAAGGTTGAAGCATCAAAGGTTAATAGCCAGAATCATTTATCAATTGTATTTCTATACATCTGCAAGACACAATCTGAAAATGAAATTAGAAAAACAACTTAATTGGGCAACAAGAGCAAAACTTCATCTCAAAAAAAAAAGAAAAAAAATAGCAATCTACAATGTCACTTCCCGTCCAAGCTTGACTTCTACCTTTACTTTCTGATATGGTTTTGCCATGTCCCCCCACCCACATCTCATCATGAATTGTAATCCCCATAATCCTCATGTGTCGAGAGAGGGGCCTGGGGGGAGGTGAGTTGATCATGGGGGCAGTTTTCCTCATGCTGTTCTTGTGATATTCAGTAAGTCCTCATGAGATCTTATAGGGTTTTGTTTTGTTTTGTTTTGTTTTTTGGGATGGAGTCTTGCTCTGTCACCCAGACTGGAGTACCATGGTGTGATCTTGGCTCACTGCAGCCTCTGCCTCCTAGGTTCCAGTGATTCTCCTGCCTCAGCCTCCTGAGTAGCTGGGATTACGGGCATGTGCCACCACACCCAGCTAATTTTTGTATTTTTAGTAGAGACCGGATTTCACTACGTTAGCTAGGCTGGTCTCGAACTCCTGACCTCAGCTGATCCACCCTCCTTGGCCTCCCAAAGTGCTAGGGTTACACGTGTGAGTCACTGTGCCCAGCTAACATCTGATGGTTTTATACATGTTTGACAGTTGCTCCTTCACATGCTCACACTCTCTGTGCGGCCACCATGTAAGTCGGACCTGGTTCCCCTTCTGCCATGATTGTAAGTTTCCTGAGGCCTCCCCAGCCATGTGAAACTCTGAGTCAATTAAACCTCTTTCCTTTATAAAATACCCAACCTCAGGTATTTCTTTATATCAGTGTGAAAACAGACTAATGTGCTTTCTGATAATCATTCTTCAGGAATTGGGGAATTCAGACTACCTGGGATCAAACTGTGGCCCCACCCTTAGCAGCCATGTGACCTTGGGGAGGTTACTTACCTTCTCCATCTCAACTCCTTCAGTAAAATCTGTAAAATGAGATTATTTCTGAGGGTTAAATGAGCATAGCACAGTGGGGACACTGTCAGGCAGACACTGCTTGCCAGATGTCGAGTATTCATCTTTATTGAACTCATTGTATGGCTCTCGATTTTGTATGACAAAATCATGCTTAGTGCCTTGTTAGTAAAAGAAAGAAAATCTGAAAGTCCCTGCCATGGAAGGAAGAAATAGCGGGGAGAAAAGGGAATTGGTAAGTTTCAGCATTTCAGAGCTTGGAGGGACAAGTTAGGTTTCTATTTTATGGAGAAGGAGGTGGAGGCAGGATGGGTCCCAAGGTGTCATTCAAGACACACAGCCATAACTCTTCATTGGGAGTAGAACTTGGCCCTCAGGGATTGCTGTGGTCAAGTTGCAGACAAAAACGACCACTCATTGGAAGACAGGAGAGGAGTGTTTAGTTACAAAAGCAGTCAACAATTCAGGTGTATCTACATTCAGTCAGAAAATAAAAGTTGTTCAACTTGGTTGCTAATGGGACCCACTCTACTGAGGCTTTGTATAGAACTCATAGAGGAAGATGGCTTCAAGTAACGAACTACCCTGTGCTTTTCTTAGGACTAAAAAGCTCAGGAAGCTGGTGATAAGTGAAAACCTCAGTCCCACTGGCACTGCAGTGGGCCTGCAGGGTCCAGGAGAGCAGCAGCATCATAAGCCACAGGGTGGGGCAGCCCAGGCAGGGGCATTCTGAGCTGTGGGGGAGGGGTGGCAGCCAGGGTGGGGCACTGTGAGCTGTCGGGGAGGGCATTGTGAAGTGTGGGGCGGGGCATTGTGAGCCACAAGCCTGGGCTCCCAACTGGGCCAGTGGGCTTCAGTCTGTAGGTGACTACAGAAGGAGGAGGAGCTTCGTCTGTTCTCTCTTCAGGCAGTTGTTGTGTCTCTCAGCGCTTGTTGGGTTCACAACCTATTAAATAAGCCGGCTGGTCTTCACCCTCCCAGACAAGTCAACTCAGGGGAGGCAGCAGGGTGCAGGCCTTGGCCCACAGCCCTAGCCAGGGTCGGGGCCAGGGCCGGGGCCAAGGCTTGGGGCCGGGCTGTGAGGTGGGCAGGTGAGCAGCGGGCAAGACCATCTCTGCAAGTGCAGCATAGCCTCGTCCTAGGGCAGCGGTAGTGCGTGGCCAAAGCTGTGAGCAGAGGCACAGGTGGTGGCAGACAGTAGAGGCGCCCCATGGGGAACATACTGACCTGTTGTGTGCACCCCAGGGTCAGCCCCGAGTTTGAATAGCAACAGGGGTCGGTGTGTCCATCTGAATCTGAAATCTATGAGGCAGGAGCTGGGGACAGGATGGCAGGCTAGCCCATGGCTGCTGCTGTACAGCCTACTGAGGTGACTGTTGAAGTTGGTGAGGACCTTCACATGCACCACATCCGTGACCAGAAGATGCCTGAAGGTAAGGAGGTGACGGGTGCCATCTGCCCTCTGCTTGCCTTTTCCTGCTGCTGTCCCCAAGGTTCCCTTTGAGGCATCCCCCACTTCGAGCTCCTTTCTGCCTGTAGCCAGCTTTCCCGGGGGCTGGTCAGGAACAAAAGCTGGCTCCTCCTTGCATTCCTACCCCTTAGTCTTTCCCCACTGAGTCCAGTCAGTTTCTTTTCGCCTCCCCTCCCAATTGCCCAGTTCTTGCTCTCTCATCTCATTCTCCCAGGCTGGCATGGGACCATTTATTTATGGCTCTTCTTGTCGAATAAGCAGCAGTCAAATAAACGAGTTGATAAATTTTTATAAATGATTACATTTTTTTCTCCCTCTATACATATAGCTTTGGAGTTTAACCTTTCTGCCAATCCAGAGGCAAGCACAATATTCCAGGAGAACTCTCAAACAGATGATGAGACAACATTATCTGTAGCTCTATTTATTATCCTGTAGGACTTTGTTAAGGCTTCTTCGGACTATTTTCTTCCTTTTCTCAATAAAAACTCAAATATCCCAACTTTTCGGTACCCATCTTATTTTTTTGTACTTATTTATTTGTACTTATTTATTTGTATGTATTTATTTGTACTTATCCAGATGGTACCTAAGTGAAGGAACCAGTTAAGTGCCTAATTGTTTCCTTTGTTAAAGTAGCTAAATCTCAGGACAGTTCATATTCAAATATTTGGGGATTTCTTATTTAAAATCAGAATGGAGGTTGCCGCGGGAGAGGCTATATGGTATTCTTAATGGGCTGCTTTAAGTCACCTTGATAGAAGCTGCTTAGTTTCTTCTAACTGTGATTTGAACACAGAAGGAAAAAAAAAGGAGGGTGTTTAAAATAATTGTGAAAGGTGTGAAATGTCACAGCCAGGGCTGCAGAAAAATGGTTGTGTGTGTGTGTTTGGGGTTTCTCAAAGGAGTTTACCCATGAGGCCCTGATTACTTTAGAATTCTTACTTGAACACAAAATGTGTCTCCAGATTTATTCTGGTGGCTTAACAGACTTTATTTACCTCCTTGTTTTAAAAGAGAGGTGGGGATTGGTTCATGATCAAAACTTCCAAAAGACATGACACGTCAATGTAGACTTTTAATATGTAACATAAAGAGTGCAGGTTAAAATGTCAGACCGACCCTGTAAGAGTGTTTGTTGCCGTGGCTCCCCCTTTGTCCTTTCCCCTCCTGACAATAGCATCTTGTTCAAAGATAAGAAAGAGTTTTGGCTGTGCATGGTGGTTCACGCCTGTAATCTCAGCACTTTGGGAAGCCGAGGTGGGTAGATCACCTGAGGTCAAGAGTTCGAGACCAGCCTGGCTAACACGTTGAAACCCCGTCTCTACTAAAAAAAGTACAAAAATTAGCTGGGCGTGGTGGCGCATGCCTGTAGTTCCAGTTACTTGTGAGGCTGAGGCAGGAGAATTGCTTGAACTCAGGACGCAGAGGTTGCAGTGAACAGAGATCTCGCCAATGCACTCCAGCCATGGTGACAGAGTGAGACCTGTCTCACAAAAAAAAAGAAAAAGAAAGTTGGAGTTTTTCAGTCTCTACACTGGGAGAGGCGGGGCATGGGAGGTGGTAGAAAAGAGAAAACAATTAGTTGGTTTGCCTCTAAAATTTTGCAAAGAGATGAATCTAAGTAAAAGTAATTGTAGGTAATAATATGGTTCTTGAATAAAAACTAAAATTTTCAAAATAGACAACATTGCGTCATAAAGATATTAAATCCAGTTGGCTTATTGATTTCATTTAAATGCCAGAGATTTCATTACTGTAGAGGGAATGTCTTATAGCTCTTCTATTTAAACTTTGGTTGGGCTCTTAAATTTTAAGAGGTAGGATAATTAAGACTCATTATGAGTGTGACTTTTTAACTTTGAAGTACTATCCTCACTTTTCAAGATATTTAAGGATTGCGTTAGAATAAACAAATATATTATGTGAATTAATTGATTGGATGTAAGGAAAGCCTCTGAGTGATGTTACACACCAGCTAGTAGATGAGTAGTGTTAGATGAGAGCCCAAAAATGGCTCTTTATTGTCATTCTTTAGGATTACAACACAGTTTCTGTATGTCTCACTTGGCCCTTTCCAATACAAATAAGGCCTGTGTATGTTCTACCTATGTATTGCTAATGAAGAAATGAAGACTTAGAGATATCACATGAGCATGGAAGGCAGCTACTTAACAGAACTAAGGTTCTATGTCCTCAGAATGACATGGAAATGACAGATATGCTGAATTTACTTTTAAGAATTTTTAAAAACTCTAGAATGCATCTTATATTTTGCCTATAAAATAGACCTGTCTTTTGAAACTTACTGCCATCTTGATTTATTTTATGCAAAGTTGATTTTACACAACTCAAAGCCAACATTTACCTCTTCATTATTATTTTTTTTTTAATAAAGGAGGGTGTCACTATGTTACTCATGCTGGCCTCAAATTCCTGACCTGGGTTCAAGATGGGGATGATTTTCCCATCTCAGCCTCCTGAGTAGCTGGGACTACAAGCATGTGCCGTCTTGCCTGGCTCTATCTTATGTCTATACATTCATTTCAGTGGATAAGAATAAAAGTAGAGATAGTGAAATAGCCTAAATGTAGCAGTCGAATAAACGAGTTGATAAATTTTTATAAATGATTACATCTTTTTTTCTTTTCTCCCTCTATACATATAGATTTGGAATTTAACCCTTCTGATAATCCAGAGGCAAGCACAATGCTCCAGAGGAACTCTCAAACAGATGGTGAGACAACATTGTTTTTTCTGCCAAGAGAAAGAATAAAAACTCTTGTTTGATCAGGTTTTAGAAAGTATTTAGAAAAACTCATATTGGTTTAAATTTTTCACCTTTTCACACGTTCACTTGTCTTATTTTAATGTGTGATATACTTTCCTTTAGATGTTATCATGTTAGTGAAAACATGTAAACTTTTTGTTTATACATTTTGTCATCTTTTTATAAACACAATTAATTTGTCATGTAATAGAGGAGTCATGGATTTATCTTTATTTATAATTCTTGGATTTATCTTTATTTATAACTCATGGATTTCTCTTTATTTATAATCCCTTTTCCCTTGCTCCAAAGAGTACATTTTAAAGATGAATGATAGAACTTAGACTTCAGCTTGGTTTTCATTTAAACAAATTAAAAAACATAGTTGTTTATCATCAGGGATTGAATCTGTGATTTGGGCCTCCTCTTACACAGTCCTCTGACCACATTCATTTACCACATCCAAGTTTATGCTACTCAAAACTTTTAAGTTATTAACCTTTTCATTTGATGTAATGTAAATTTAAACATGCCCTACTCCTGCTTATTTTCCTTAGTGTTATGTTAAATCCTCATTTATTTGCTAAAAAGCCATACACAGCCAAGTTTTCCAGTTGACTTAAACAGCAAGAATACAAGTGAGGGTTCTATAATAATATGCGAAGTAATGCAGCACAGTAAAACATGGGAGTTTGTAACCTTTGTTTTTATAGTTTGAGTAGACTTTGCCCATCCTGAGTCAGTTATTTCTAGCTAAAATTTGTCTTCATTTTTTACATTACTCTAAAGAGATACCTAAGGCTGGGTAATTTATAACAAAAAGAGGTTTAATTGGCTTAAAGATTTTCAGGCTGTACAAACATGGCTTCAACATCTGCTTCTGGTGAGGGCCTCAACAAGCTTACAATCATGATGAAAGGCAAAGGGGAAGCAGGTGGTTCCACATGGTGAAAGAGGGAGGAGAGAGGGGAAGGGGGAAGGTACCAAAATTTTTTTTTTTTTTTTTGAAATGGAGTCTTGCTCTGTTGCCCAGGCTGGAGTGCAATGGCACAATCTCGGCTCACTACAACCTCTGCCTCCTAGATTCAAGCAATTCTCCTGCCTCAGCCTCCTGAGTAGTTGGGACTATAGTCGGGTGCCACAACACCTGGCTAATTTTTGTATTTTTGGTAGAGACAGGGTTTCACCATGTTGACCAGGCTGGTCTCAAACTCCTGACCTCAGGTGATCTGCCCGCTTCAGCCTCCCAAAGTGCTGGGATTACAGGCTTGCGCCACCACATCTGGCTGGTACCACACTCTTTTAAACTACCATAATGAGAATTTGCTTATTACCATGGGGATGGGACCAAGTCATTCATAAGGAATCCACTGCCATTACCCAAACACCTCCCACTAGGCCCTATCTCCAACATTAAGGGTCATATGTTAACATGAGATTTGGAGGGGAAACATATCAAAACATATCAGAATTGTATTTCCCAGTTCCTTCCAGAGCCATTGGCTTCTGTCACCTAGAGAGCATGGAAGCAGTAAAAGAAAAGTTATTCCATGTCCCTCACTCTTCAGTGGTAGGAACTTTTGCCTACAAGGCCCTTCCAGCATCAAAGGCAGAGGCAGTGTAGGAAACAAAGCATGGCCCAAGTCCTTCTTGGGGCTTTTATTATTCTGGCCTTTTTTTAGAAAAAAAAAAAAAAAAAAAGATTTTTTGTGCTGCAGACACCTTATCCAATTAGGTTTGTATACTCATTTTAAAATTAAAATTTAGGGAAGGCTCTGTGGCTTAAGCCTGTAATCCCAGCTATTTGGGAGGCTGAGGTGGGTGGATCACGAGATTAGGAGATCAAGACCATCCAGACTAACGCAATGTAACCCCATCTCTACTAAAAATACAAAAAAAAAATTAGCTAGGCGTGGTGGCACGTGCCTGTAGTCCCAGCTAGCTGGGAGGCTAAGGCTGGAGAATCACTTGAACCCAGGAGGCAGAGGTTGCAGTGAGCTGAGATCCTGCCACTGCATTCCAGCCTAAGTGACAGAGTGAAATTCCATCTCAAAAAAAAAAAAAAAAAATTAAGATAGGTTACTTTCCAGTTGTGTAAAGACCCTTTTGTTTTGTTTTGTTTTGTTTTGTTTTTAGTGACATATTAGTAGATAACCACTAAGTGTGGTTCAAGATGCTTACAGGGATTCTGTTGCATCTAGCGATAGGTGCCTGGTCAGGAAGTACTTCTTAGAGCTGTTAGCTCTTAGAGTCTGATAATTAAAGTAGGTTATGTGTAAATGCAGAATGAGAGAATACTAATGGATCATGGCTTATATATGCAACAGTTAAACTTTTTTATTAGCTAAATTTTTCATCTGGCCTAATTTTTTTGCCCTTTTCTTTTGTACATGAGGATTCTTTCATTTTTATGTAATAGAAACCAAAAGTAAACTAGATGAAAAACTAAGTTTTTAGATTTTACTTTATGAAATTAATCATGCCAGATAATTTAAGTTACAAATTATTGAAAATAATTTTTTAAATGGAATTTTGTCTCATTTTACATAGGAGTAATCAGTAAGATGTTAACAACTACTTTTATTTTATGGTATTTGTATCAGAAGTGACCAGGTTTTCTTTTATTCTTAGTTGTAGAAATAAGAAGAAGCAACTGTACAAACCATATAAGTAAACAGTCAAATAATTAAGAAATTGATAGTTTGACATAAAAGGATGTCTCTCTTGATTTCTTTAAATTACAATGTGGACCCAGTGGTGATAGCATGGACCTCTTTTTGTGGATTTTCTAAATCTCTTCTGTTTTCCTAAGCATTAAATTTATCCACAAAAGTCTTTAGCTTAGTGTGTCCACCTTTTAAGGATTTCTGACATTTAAGTTAAATTTCAATAGTTTGGTTTTGGTAAAAAGATCTGCCTTAAGGCGGGGTGTGGTGGCTCATGCCTGTAATCCTAGGACTTTAGGAGGCCAAGGTGGGTGGATCATCTGAGGTCAGGAGTTCGGGACAACCCTGACCAACATGGTGGAATTCTGTCTCTACTAAAAATACAAAATTAGCTGGGCGTGGTGGCGCATGCCTGTAATCTCAGCTACTCAGGAGGCTGAGGCAGGAAATCACTTGAACCTGGGAGGCAGAGGTTGCAGTGAGCTGGGATCGCGCCATTGCACTCCAGCCTGGGCGACAGAGCGAAACTGTATCAAAAAAAAAAAAAAACTGCCTTAAATATTTAATCTTATTTTTAATGAAACAACAAAAATAGAATAAGTTAATTGCCAGCACTATCTATTGACTTTCTATCACAGCAGGTAAAAGCATACCTTCCTCGCTACACCATGATCTTATGTTTCTCCCTCTGTTTCTTCCAATTGTAGCACACTTTTTCATTAAATCAGTAATATTTACATGATTATGACTCTGCAAATATTATTCACTGCTAAGTCATATGGTGTTTTCACTGTGCCTCTGCATTACATATCCTTGGTCCTGTCTCTGAAACAGTTCTGAAATCTGAGCACTTCTGCAATTCTCCTGGATCTTCTCTTTTTTCCTAGCCTATGTTAGTTTATCCATCCAAATATCGTAAGTAGCCTCTGGGGGGTCTGTTTGCTTTCACATCCATTATTTTTTAGCATGAGGCTAATTTTCTGACTATATTCATTTGCCTATTTTCTAACAGCTGTTTTTCCCCCAAGTATTGTAGCATTTATCACATGCCTTTCAAAGATATTTTCCATCTGCGAAAACACATCTGTTCCTTTTTATTTTTTGTGGGGGAACAACTTTCTTTGACCTTTAGTTATCCTAGTTCAATAGCGTGTCTTTCCCTAGATATGCTCGATGTCTGCTTTTCTGTGCTAACTCCTTAAAGTCTTTTGGAATCTCACATAACTGCTGTCTTGTATGGGATTGCCTGAGTCCTAGATTCTGTGTTTCCTTCTGTTCTGTTACCCTCTCTAGTTGTACTTGAACATTTTCCTGGGTGGAGATGTTTAGAGAGCTGGCCAGTCTTTTTTTTTTTTTTTTTTTTTTGAGACAGAGTCTTGCTCTGTCGCCCAGGCTGGAGAGCAGTGGCGCAATCTCAGCTCACTGCAAGCTCTGCCTCCTGGGTTCACACCATTCTCCTTCCTCAGCCTCCCGAGTAGCTGGGACTACAGGCACCCGCCACCACGCCTGGCTAATTTTTTGTATTTTTAGTAGAGATGAGGTTTCACCATGTTAGCCAGGATGGTCTCAATCTCCTCACCTTGTGATCCGCCCGCCTTGGCCTCCCAAGGTGCTGGGATTACAGGCATGAGCCACCGCGCTCGGCCAGCTGGCCAGTCTTCAAATCCCTCCTCTTTGATAGAGAGTACACCTCTAGCTTGAATCTAAATTGTATGGTTCTGAAGACATTTTGCAATTGTGCTCTCATTACAGTGTTGTTCTTGAATCTATTGCCAGTGTGTGATACATTATTTACAACCAGATTTTAGGTATTTGTGGAAGCTTTTTAGGATCTCTCTCGCTGAGGTTCTGAAATGTTATAACAGCTTACTGGGGATCTTTTCATTTTATTGAGGCTACTAAACCTGTAGACTAACTCTTCTTGATAATTTTTTTATTTTCTCTGTTACTTTTTTACTGATAGTGTTGTTATTCAGATGCTAGGCTGCTTGGACCAGTATACCTGCATTGGTTTTTAATTTTTCCTCTTCTATTTTTTTGTTTGTCTTTTTATTCTACATCTGGGATAGTCTGTGATTTTATCCTCTACTATTTCTATTGAATTGTATGTTTTTTGAGAGTATTTTAAGATTTTTTTTTTAAGTTTTGTTCCTGATTTTGACTGGTCCCATGAATTCCTTTTTTCTGTTTTTTCGATCTTTTTTGTTGGAGGCTTCCCTCCAACGTGTGGTGGTCCCTGGCTTGCTTTATTTGGAAGCAGGACTTCTGTTAACTGATAGCACTCAGTGTGAGGTTTTGCAAGCCAAACTAGCTTTTCATTTGGGGGACCACAGTGTATTATCTGGGATCTTTGTTCGAGACATTTCAGTTTCTTCTGACCAGGATCTCCCAATTTTCTGCCTGGGAAGTAAAAGCGTGGCCACTTGCTTTCCAAAAGCAGAGTTAGCGAAGAAAGTTGGAGTTCCATTTCTGGTGTACAGTTTTCTTTATATCTCAGGTAAACCATGGTATATCTCAGGTAAAGCCATGGTATCTCTGAGCCAGAAATTCTCAGGTTTGATATATCCAGAGAACACACGTCTAAGTTTCTTGTGAAATGGAAGGGCAGGTGGACTGGGGGCTCTGGTTAGAGATTTTCAGCTGCCCTTGCTGGCTTTTGTTTTACATTTTACCCTACTTTCCAAAGTGCCATTTGCCTGTAAGTCACAACTTGCCTTTAGCTCTGCAAGACAAACTGGCTTGCTTCTGTTAGTCACTTTCTGTAGGCACTAAAGTTGTGCTTCCGTGTTATTTACCACTCCTTTATCTACTTTTTATGTCTTAGTATTTCTTAAAAATTATCTCTGTCAATCTTCTCTCCTGGTCATGTGTGTAATCTTTATTTTATGACTAATGAGACTTCGGGAGGGAGAGGAAATAAATTTGTGGTCAATCTATTATATTTAATCCAAATTTAAGACCTATGTTTAAATCAAAGTCTAATTTCAGTATAATTAATGATATTAATCCAGAGAATTTTTTAAATTAATGTAGCTATAATAAGCATATTACACTTTTCTCCTAAGGCCTTGTTTGATATTTTTATCCAAACTTTATCCACTGCCATATACTTCCCATTACTTCACAACATAGATGGAGCTGTTTTCATAAATGCCCAAAGTGTTAGAAATATTTAAGTTAATTAAGATTTGTTCATTTTTAAGCTGGTAAACATAGCAAGACCTCATGTCTACAAAAAGGTTAAAGAACAAATTAGCCAGGCCTGGTGGCATGTGCCTTTCATTTTACCTACTCAGGAGGCTGAGGCAGAGAATTGCTTGAGCTCAGGAGTTTGAGGCTGCAGTTAACAATAATTGCACCACTGCACTCCAGCCTGGGCAACAAAGGGAGACCCTGTCTCAGAAAAAGGAAAAAAGTTATTAATTCTTAAAGAACATATCTAAAATTTGTCCTGCCCAAAAGGAGAGCAAACAATGTAAACTTTAGTCTTTGTTTTATTTTATTTATGTTTGCTGAGAAAAATGCTGTATATTATTTATTTAGTTAGTTAGTTAATTATTTATTATTTCCATAGGTTTTTGGGGGAACAGGTGGTATTTGGTTACATGACTAAGTTCTTCAGTGATGATTTGTGAGATTTTGGTGCACGCCTCACCTGAGCAGTATCCACTGAACCCAATTTGTAGTCTTTTATCCCTCACCCTACTCCCAGCCTCTCCCCCGAGTCCCCAAGTCCATTGTATCATTCTTATGGCTTTGCATCCTCATAGCTTAGCTCCCACGTATGAATGAGAACATACGATGTTTAGTTCTCTATGTCTGAGTTACTTCACTTAGAATAATAGTCTTTAATTCCATCCAGCTTGCTGGGAATGCCATTAATTTATTCCTTATTATGGCTGAGTGGTATTCCTCATGTATATATGTGTATGTATATCACAGTTTCTTTATCCACTCATTGATTGATGGGCATTTGGGCTGGTTCCGTATTTTTGTAATTGTAATTTGTTCAAGTTCCTCATAGATTCTGGGTAATAGCCCTTTGTCAGATGTATAGACTGTGAGGATTTCCTCTCACTCTGTGGTTGTCTGTTTTCTCTGCTGATTGTTCCTTTTCCTGTGCAGGAAAAAAAGATAATCTACCATGATCAAATGGGTTTCATACCAGGGATGCAGGGATGGATTAATGTACACAAGTCAATAAATGTGATACACCACATAAACAGAATTAAAAGCAAAAAAATCACATGATCATCTTAATAGATGCAGAAAAAGCATTTGACAAAATGCAGCATCCCATTATGATTAAAACCCTCAGCAAAATTGGCATAAAGGGTTATACCTCAATGTAATAAAAGCCATCTATGACAAACCCACAGCCAACATAATACTGAATGGGGAAAAGCTGAAAGCATTCCCCCGAGAACTGGAACAAGACAAGGATGCCCACTCTCACCACTTCTATTCAACATAGTTCTGGAAGGCCTAGCCAGAGCAATCACACAAGAGAAAGCAATAAAAGGCATCCAGATCGGTAAACAGGAAGTAAAACTATTGCTGTTTGTTGATGATATGATCGTATACCTAGGAAACCGTAAAGACTCCTCCAAAAAGCTCCTAGAACTGGTAAATAAATTCAGCAGTTTCAGGAGACAAAATTAGTGCACACAAATCAGTAGCTCTGTTATACCCCAACAGCAACCAAGCTTAGAATCAAACCAAGAACTCAACCCATTTTATGATAACTGCAAAAATAAAATAAAATAAAACAAAATACTTAGGAATAGACCTAACCAAGGAGGTAAAAGACCTCTACAAGAAAACAACTTATTATTTTTAATGGGTTAAAATGAGAGGCAGCAGGTACAGCGGAAGAAGTCAGTGTGTGGGCATCAGCGTCCAATGGGTACTGGACCTTTGATGGTAAGGCTTTGGTTTTGACTTACTAAATTACCAGGTATGATTATCTTCTAGTTTTTGTTATTAAACCTTAAAACTACTAAGTAACCCCTTCCCTTTCTTGTTAAAGATCGTAAAATTTCATACTCTGATTTATTCTGACTGATGTTAGATTATTTGTTTCTATTTTGTGACTTCCTTAAATAATACCTATAAACAGTAAACTGTTAGTAGTGTTTTTGCTGTAATTAAATATAGTAAGACTTATCTTCCAAATGATAACTAAATTGTCAAACACTTGTTGAAGTTTTGGATTTACTCAAAATACTATGCTCAGCAGCTGGAGGTAGGAAGAGTAAGGGCCCTGCCTTCCTCTTATTGAGAGGCATACTTTCTCATGAGGGGAATACTCTGCAAGAATTAGTATCTTGTAAGGAGTGGTGAATTTGACTAGTGTACAAAAAAACATTTTTTGGTGTGGCTGCTGACCAAGAGATCCAAGAGGCTAGATGGAGTCAAGCTTTTGCTGAAGCAAGGAAAGAGAAAAGCAGTATTCTAGGCAGACAGCAGGGGTAGAGCAGGAAAATGGCTAGGTGCAGGTCAGATGATTTATAGAATAAACTGATCAAGTTTTGAAATGAATGGAAAGTATTCTCTGAGAGTCTCATTTGAGTCATGTCTTGGCAGTCTTATTTAAACATGAAGTGAAAGTTAAATTGTTTAAGTTGTCATCTGTTTTCAGGGTGTGAGAGAATATTTAAGTGATACTCTTTTTATCCTCCACATAAGAAAATAGGACTAGAGAAACCTATGGCTTCCTCACTTGTTGGTGGCCTAGCAGCCCTGGCACACAGAGTCTCTGAATCCGAAACACTTGTTTTGTCACATATCGCCTGAAATAATACATTTAAGATTAGCAATTTAGTAAATGCATTAGTCTTGTATTCACTGCAATAAAATGCTCTTGTACCAGTATTATTTAATACATTACATTTTACTGTAGTAAATAAATAATAGAAATAGAAATTCTTGGCTGCTTTATATTGCTGTAGAAAAAACAATTAAATCTTATTTTAAACTTTTCTCATTCTTTTTAAAGGGAATTCATAAAATCCTTGTTAGGTTTGATGACACTTACCATTTTAAGAGCAGCATTTTACAACCCATATCTTAAACATCATCTCTGGAAGTTAAGAGCCTCCAATGGGTTTTCTATAGAATGCACATGATACCACACTTAAGCAGTTCATGGAGTGTAAGAAATATCTTAGTACTTTGTCATTTGCCATTTTTACCAAGAAAAACTTACACTTTGATAAGTTTAACTTGTACTTCCCTTCTCCTTCAGGTATCTACTGAGCGTTTCAGAAAACAGTACAGCTCATATTCGACAATATTCCTTGATGACAGCACAGCCAGCCAGCCTTATCTTACAATGACAACAATATCGTGAGTACAACTATACTGCCCAGGGACAGATTTCTTTATTCTAAAATTATTTCAGCCATTTGTTTGTCCTCTTCAGCAATCAGTTTAAGAAATTGGAGTCAACTATGTATCGATATCCAGATTCTACATATTAAGTATCAGTTTCTCTTTTAATCTTCGACATCGTAGTGGAAGGAAAAATCAGTTAGTAAAGAAGCAATCCCAGAAACAGTGTGTCTTTTTGATGCCTTTATGCCTTAAGACAATGTTGAACACAGTGAGAAGGATAGGTTCCCTTTATTGAATGTTTTTTGTGAAAACTTTATAGGCCTAAATCAGTGTGCACTACTTTGGACATTAGCCTTGGAAGAAGGAACAGCTTTTTCTCTTCTGGCACCACAGCGTATCTGCATTTGAACTTCTCCCATTGTGCATGAGTGCCTCATGGGCCACAAAGATGCACTTTGAGAGCACCCTGAGATGAAGTTTATTTTAAAAGGAACAACAACCAACACCACCACTAGCTCCATAGGGGCTGTCTAGTGTACATTATTCTCATCTCCTTGGGTTATGAGTGTTGATTTTTAGAACACAGTTTGGAAAAGTGCTAATTTAGAATATTAATTATCTTTAATTTTACTTTTCATTCTGTAAACATAACTAGCTTATAAACAATTTTGTTTCAAATGCCCTAGCCTTTTTAGCTAATTCAATTGTCAGTAACTTTTACTTTAATTAAAAATGGCAAGTTTACACTCATAATAATGTCACTTTCCTCCCTCCCTTTTAACAATAGTTGAGATGAAATTGTGTTTCAGCAAAAACTGGACTCAAACTCTGTCTCAAGTCCTGAGCTTTGGGACCTATTGAGTAATCACTAAATGTCTGTAGTTAGCCAAGTCTCTTAAATCTTCGAGCATACATACAAAAAAACTACTTTGACTAGAGTCCCTGGCTTCTTTTGAGTTCAAAAGATTTTGATGTGTTAGCATATAATTCAAAAGCAGCTTTGAAGATTAATCTTTCTCAAACAAATTTCATGCTTTTTTCCTCATTATTCTGCTTTTTAGAAGTCTACTTTTGAAAGTAAAGTAAGTTTTAATTTGCCATCAGCAAGTTTGAGAAATGATCATTTGGTGTATTCACTATTGGTGAAATAAAGGTTTATTGAGCAAATTAATCGGACAAATTGGCTTCAAGAAAAGATTTTGAAAAATGTTTATCATGAGTCAGTAGTGTACTGTTGTCAGTGGGATAGGTGGAACTCACTGAGATCACTTATGCAAGGTTTTTTTTTTTTTCAAAATACATGTCTGCAAACACTTGTATCTTCCCATCTCTACTTTACCTCTATCTCTAGGCACAGAGAAGCCTTTTAGGAAAATCAGGATGGATGTGAGGCATCTTTCTGTGAAGAAAAGCATCCCAGAAGATTCTGATTTTCACCCCAGCTCAATCATTCCAAACTTTGCTGCACATTGAAATCACCTGGGAAACTTTTACCAACAACATTGATGCCGAAAGTCATACCCAATACTAATTAAATTAAAATGTCTCATGTTAAAGATGAGGCAGTTATTAAAGCTTCTCAGGTGATTTTAATGTGTAGTAAAGTTTGAGAGCCCCTGCTTAATTTGAGTTTAGGATAAGAAACTATTTGGTGGGATCTTGGGCAAGTCAGTTTTAAGGTTTGTTTCCCTGATCTGTAAAATGAGTGTTGAATTAAATGTCACATAAGGTCATTGGTCCTTTCCAGCATGTAACTTTAAATTCTGTGATTTTAAAATTATTTCAGAGATGAAAACTACTTGAAGCACTATCGACATATCCATCTTACATGCTAATGTTACAGGCTTTTTAAAAAGTGCTAGTATTGTATAGACCTATTACTAAAATTAAGATTTGCCTTCCCTCAGTTGTTCTGAGCCTTATTCTACAAAATTAGCTGGGCGTGGTGGCACATGCCTGTAATCCCAGCTACTCCGGAGGCTGAGGCAGGAGAATCGCTTGAACTCAGGAGGCAGAGGTTGTGGTTAGCCGAGATCGCACCATTGCACTCCAGCCTCATCAACAAGAGCGAAACTCCATCTCAAAAAAAAAAAAAAAAAAAATTTACCTGGGCATAGTAGCACAAACTTGTAGTCCCAGCTACTTGGGAGGCTGAGGCATGAGAATTGCTTGAACCTGGGAGGTGGAGGTTGTGGTGAGCCAAGCGAGACTCTGGGTCAAAAAATAAATAAATACATAAAATAAATCACATGGGATGAAAGCTTTTGTGGGTAGAAGAGCATATAACAGGGAAATCTGTTATTATTTATATATTATAATCGTCAACAGAAATGCATCTTCTAAAAGCATATTGCCTCGCATTTTGGTTCTCATATTTTTGCGGAAAACCAAGAAATGAAAACAAGAAAGTGCCCTTATGGTACTATTCTGAACTAGAGGATTTGAATTTCAGGGCCGCTAGGAGAGTCTCCTCTGCCTCCCTTTTAAAAAATGTCTTCAGGCCTAACAAATGATAACATCTATTGTTCTGAATTTTTTTTCCTTCCACAGCGTGACCTTGGAGATACATCATATCACACAAAGGTGAGCTTTTTAGAAACCTGTCTTGTTATTCTAGCTAATTACTTTGCAAGATATCAAGCTCAGTGTTAGGTCACAGCTCTAAACATCATAAGCTGTATTGTGCCTACTAAAATATCAAAGCAAATTATTTGTGCTTTCTTTGTTCCTTAAGACTCTTTTAATTCTTAAATGATTGAGAATCTCAAAGAGTATATGTTTATATTGATTATATTGATATTTACTGTGGTAGAAATATAAAATTGAGATTTTTTTTCAAAATCTATTTTTAGTTTAGATTGCACAGCCTTACCACTGTTGATATTATGGGCTAGATCATGCTTTGTTATGAGGACTGTCCTGTGCATTGCAGAGAGTTTAGCAGCATTCACGGCCGCTACCAACTAGATGTTGGTAGTAACCCATGACCCAGGTTGTAACAACACAAAATATTCCTTGAGATCAATATTGTTAACATAAATTTTTCACTGAAAAAATAACTTTTCTACAACAAAAAGTTGAGTAAAAAGTGTGTCATGTATTTATATTATTTAAAGTCTCTCATGCTGAGCTTAATAGGAGACAACTAGACTCTCTAGATCTTTCTTTGCAATTTGCTTTAAAGAAGCAATAAGAGGCCGGGGCAGTGGCTCACACCTGTAATCCCAGCACTTTGGGAGGCCAAGGCGGGCAGATCACAAGGTCAGGAGATCAAGACCATTCCAGCTAACACGATGAAACCCCATCTCTATTAAAAATACAAAAACTTAACCAGGCGTGGTGGCACACGCCGTAGTCCCATTTACTCAGGAGTCTGAGGCAGGAGAACCACTTGAACCTGAGAGGCAGAGGTTGCAGCGAGCTGAGATCGCACCACTGCACTCCAGCCTGGGTGACAGAGCAAGACTCTATCTCAAAAAAAAAACAACAAAAGCAATAAGATGGCTGGGCGCGGTGGTTCACAGCTGTAATCCCAGCACTTTGGGAGGCCGAGGTGGGCAGATCACTTGAGGTCAGGAATTTGAGACCAGCCGGACCAACATGGTGAAACCTGAGTCTCCTAAAAATACAAAAAATAGCTGGGTGTGGTGGTGCATGCCTGTAGTCCCAGCTACTTGGGAGGCTGAGGCCATAGAACTGCTTGAACCTGAGAGGCGGAGGTTGCAGTGAGCCGAGATCTTGCCATTGTGCCCCAGCCTGGGTGACAGAGGGAGACTCCATCTCAAAAAAAGAAAAAAAGAAGCAATAAGATGACCTAACCTCATGCAAGTGTGTAGTTGGTAAAAGGTGTATTTTTAAAGTTTTCAGACAGTTGTAGGTATTCGTTAATACTAAATCAAAACTTCACAGGTGCTAGTTTCTTAAATTAGTTACAGTGGCATTTTACATATTAATAAATTTATTCCATCAGTACTCATTGATCTTTCTTGCACAGTAAATGGATCTTTCCCCCCAAACCTGCATTTATAATATTGTGCATTAGTTACTTGGAATATATTGGTTTATATTTTATTGTGTCAAAAATCACTTTTAGTTTAACCACCAATCTTACTTTAAAACACCTTTAAGTATTGAAAAGCTTTCAAGCCTACAGTAGAAGGAACAAGTTTTTCAAAGTCCTCAGGAAAGCTTAAATTTTATCACTGGGAACAAATACTTATTTTCCTTGAAGTGACAACCTCTCACTTCATTTATTTTTGAGAATGATAGTTGTACTTTTTTTAGACAGAGTCTTACTCTGTCACTTGGCTGGAGTGCATTGGCATGATCTCAGCTCAAGCAATCCTCTCACCTTAGGCTCCTGTGTAGCTGGGACCACAGATGTGTGGCACCATGCCAGGCTAATTTTTTTGTATTTTTGGTAGAGACAGGGTTTCTTTATGTTGCCTAGGCTGGTCTCGAACTCCTGAAGGAGCTCAAGCCATCTGCCTGCTTTGGCCTCCCAAAGTGCTGGGATTTTACCAGCATGAACCACTGAGCTGGCCCAGTTGTACTTTTAAATAAAAACGATGCTCTGTGAAAAAAAGTGATTGTTCAGTTCACAATTAAATCACAAATTCTTTTTTTAGAAAAAAAAGAACAACCATCCTGCAGTCAGCAGAAGCACTTCTTGTTAACTTTCCACTTCTTCAGAATATTAAAGAGACATGTCAAGATTGAATAACAACATTAATTTTTACTGCTTCATCAAAGACATTCTTAAGAAATTCAGGCTATCTTTATTAACTGTAGGGGACAGTAAAGAATAGAATGACTACTAGTGTAATTGGTACCACTCCCTTGATTTATGCTGAGAAACCAGCAGTTTTACCCACTTTTGCTTTTATACAATCATGGCAACTGTCAATGAAAAAGCAGGCAATGACTTTGTATTACTTTTACAAATTTTTAAATGTTCTAATCAGCTTTCTCAGGTTTAATTAGTATGATTCAGAACAGTGTCAGCCAGGCACAGTGGCTCAGGCCTGTAATCCCAGCACTTTGGGAGGCCAAGGCGAGCAGATCATCTGAGGTCAGGAGATCAAGACCAGCCTGGCCAACATGGTAAAACCACATCTCTACTAAAAATGCAAAAATTAGCCAGGCGTGGTGGTGGGCGCCTGTAATCCCAGCTACTTGGGAGGCTGAGGTAGGAGAATCACTTGAACCCAGGAGGCCGGAGGTTGCCATGAGGTGAGATCGCACCATTGCACTCTAGCCTGGGCAACAAGAGTGAAACTCGGTCTCAAAAAAAAAAAAAAAAAAAAAAAAAAAAAAAAAAAAAAGAACAGTGTTGACCTCTTAGGCCTTGTGGAAATGGTCTTGGGGATCCTGAGAGGTCCACAGAGTACATTTGGAGAACCACTGGTTTATACACAGGCACAGTGCATTAGTTTTACAAAGTTTAAAGTTCATCAAAGACTGGCCTCTTAAAAAGGCAGATGAGTTTTTAATTCAAACAACAGAAAATACATAAATACATCATGAGAATATACTACAGAGAACTAAAAAGAAAAGAAGCTAGGAAATCTGAATCACGTTTACTTTTTTTTTTTTTTTTTTGAGACAGAGTCTCACTCTGTCACCAGGCTGGAGTGCAATGGTGCAATCTCGGCTCACTGCAACCTCCGCTTCCTGGGTTCAAGCAATTCTCCTGCCTCAGCCTCCTGAGTAGCTGGGATTACAGGCACGTGCCACCATGCCCAGCTAATTTTTGTATTTTTAGTAGAGACGAGATTTCACCACGTTGGTCAGGCTGGTCTCGATCTCGTGACCTCGTGATCCACCCGCCTTGGCCTCCCAAAGTGCTGGGATTACAGGCATGAGCACCACGCCCAGCCACATTTACATTTATTAAAGTTCACCACTACTGCTTTGTAAAACATTCTTGTGTTTCAATGTGTGGTTAGAAGAGTGAAAATATATTTGGTTTATTTCCATTGCTGTTAGGGAGAGTCAATACTTATGGGCATTTCTGACTGGTTATCATATAAAAGACTTCACAGTACAGGCTATGACGTGCTGAGAAAGAAGTCAGGAAACCCTCTGCAAGTCAGGATCCAGGAGAAGAATTCGTAAAAAGTGCTTTGGTAAACACCAAAGCACACAGGCGGCAGTATTTTACTAAACAGATATTATACTAAGATATTAACAGTTTTTGAAGTAATGCACATCCTTATTTTATAGAGATGCAGATAGATCTTTGAGTATATTTGATGAACAGTTATACTCATTTACGGTAAGTGTCACTTCTATTGAGGTTGTATTTTCATCATACACTTGTATCTGTTTCATGCTAAAGTCAAAGGCATCTTTTTTTAAAATCTTCCCCATTTCATGTTGCACTTAGTCATCTTAAGTGTTGTACAAAGAATGTGCTGGAATGAGAACTGGTCTGCAGCTGTCTTTGGTTAGTGAGCTAATAAGTGTAAATATACTATCCAAATGACAGAAAATGTGTTTGTTTGTTTTTTGTTTTGTTTTTTTTTTTGGAGACAGAGTCTCTCTCTGTAGCCCAGGCTAGAGTGCAATCACGTGAACTCAGCTCACTGCAGGCTCTGCCTCCCAGGTGCCTGTTCAAGCAATTCTCCTGCCTCAGCCTCTCGAGTAGCTGGGATTACAGGCATGCACTACCATGCTCAGCTAATTTTTTTTCTTTCTTTTTTTTTTTTTTTTAGTAAAGACAGGGTTTCACCATGTTGGCCAGGATGGTCTTGAACTCCTGACCTTGTAATCCACCCGTCTTGGCCTCCCAAAGTGCTGGGATTACAGGTGTGAGCCACCGTGCCTGGCCCAGAAAATGTATCTTTTTAAAAGGTAATTGTGATTGTCTATAGGACCCTGCAAGTCACTACCCAATTTTTGAAGCCATTCTTCCTCCTGTTCCACACAGGTTTCCACTGTGCACTTACCCAGACAAGAAATGGAGGTGGGAGTTTAAGTAACCATTTCTCCTCCATTCCATCGACTCCCAGCACCAGCCAGGAGGACCTTCAGATCAATGTTCCTCCCACTGCCAACACACCCACGCCCGTTCACAAGCAGTCCAAGCGCTGGTCCAACCTGTTTACATCTGAGAAAGGGAGTGACCCAGACAAAGAGAAGAAAGCCCCGGAGAATCATGCTGACACTATCAGGAGTGGCAGAGCCATCCCCATTAAACAGGGCATGTTCTTAAAGCTAAGTGGGAAATGGCTGAAGACATGGAAAAAGAAATAATGTCACCTTGTGTTCCAATGGCGTGCTCACCTATTATTCAAGCTTAGGTGATTATATGAAGAATATTCATAAAAAAGAGATTGACCTTCGGACATCTACCATCAAAGTCCCAGGAAAGAGGCCACCCCTAGCCACATCGGCCTGCACACCCATCTCCAGCTCTAAAGCCAATGGCCTATCCAAGGACATGAACAGTCTACATATCTCAGCCAATTCAGACACCAGGCTGGGTGACTCCATATGCTCCAGCCCCAGTATCTCCAGCACCACCAGCTCCAAGCTCAACCCACCCCCCTCTCCTCATGCCAACAAAAAGAAACACCAAAGGAAGAAAAGCACCAACAACTTGAAAGATGATGGCCTGTCTGGCACTGCTGAAGAACAAGAAGAAAACTTTATCATTGTGTCCGTCACTGGTCAAACGTGGCACTTTGAAGCCATGATGTATGAGGAGCGGGATGCCTGGGTCCAAGCCATTGAGAGCCAGATCCTGGCCAGCCTGCAGTCATGTGAGAGCAGCAAGGGCAAGTCCCAGCTGACGAGCCAGAGCGAGGCCATGGCCCTGCAGTCGATCCGAAACATGCGTGGGAACTCCCATTGTGTGGACTGTGAGACCCAGAATCCTAACTGGGCCAGTTTGAACTTGGGAGTCCTCATGTGTATTGAATGCTCAGGGATCCACCAGAATCTTGGCACCCACCTTTCCCGAGTGCGATCTCTGGACCTGGATGACTGGCCAGTTGAGCTCATGAAGGTTATGTTATCTATTGGCAATGACCTAGCCAACAGCATCTGGGAAGGGAGCAGCCAGGGGCAGACAAAACCCTCAGTAGACCACAAAGGAAGAGAAGGAATGGTAGATCTGTGCCAAATATGAGCAGAAGCTCTTCCTGTCCCCACTACCCTGCACGGAGCTGTCCCTGGGCCAGCACCTGCTGTGGGTCACCACTAACGAGGACCTGCGGACAGCCATCCTGCTGCTGGCACATGGCTCCCGGGAGGAGGTGAACGAGACCTGTGGGGAGGGAGACGGCTGCACAGCACTGCATCTGGCCTGCCGCAAGGGGAATGTGGTCCTGGCGCAGCTCCTGATCTGGTACGGGGTGGACGTCATGGCCTGAGATGCCCATGGGAACACAGCGCTGGCCTACGCCCGGCAGGCCTCCAGCCAGGAGTGCATCGATGTGCTGCTGCAGTACGGCTGCTGCGAAGAGCACTTGTAGTATCTGTTTAATTTTATTTGACTGCAGTCTCCTTGGTGCAAAAACAAAATGGGAAAAATAAATAAGAATAACTCAGAAATTCAAAAGGAAATCACAAATTCAGTGAATAATACCATTTTGAGTGCATTTCGTAAACTAAGTAAATACACAAAATGTTGATTTTTCCAACCGTAAGATATTTTATGTCTTTTTGCCAAGGTGGATGTGTTAGTCTCAGGCCCTCCTGGGCCACATTGCCCAGGTCACACAGGCTTCTGTATTATGTATTTAGATAAGACATGTGAAAATATATTTGAAAAAAAGTTCATAAATATGCTTTGATTTTTCTACACATGGTACCTCTCTTTTATTTTTTTGAGATGGAGTCTCGCTCTGTCGCCCAGGCTGGAGTGCAGTGGTGCAATATGGGCTCACTGCAAGCTCTGCCTCCCAGGTTCACGCCATTCTCCTGCCTCAGCCTCTCAAGTAGCTGGGAGTACAGGCATCCACCACCACGCCCAGCTAATTTTTTGTATTTTTAGTAGAGACGGGGTTTCACCATGTTAGCCAGGATGGTCTTGATTTCCTGACCTTGTGATCTGCCCACCTCAGCCTCCCAAAGTGCTGGGATTACAGGCGTAAGCCCCCGTGTCCAGCCCATGGCACCTCTTAATTTATAAATTGAACTGGATGTGAACTAATAATGTGCAACTAGTTGAGCAGTAAACACTTCCATTAATGTGATCTACAGCTTTTAAAAAGGAGCATCTCAGAATAAGATGGTGGTACAATTTGCTTATTCAAGTTGAGAAAGGAAAAAGAAAAAGACAGTGGAGTATATTAGAAAGGGAAAAGAAGGAATGTGATTTCTCATGATTGAAAGCTTGATTTACATTGCATATGGCTTTTGCTAACCAAGACCAAGCAGCTCTGGCAAGACAGAGTGGTTTTCCGAATGCCAGACTGAGGTGACTTACAAAGGCAGCTGCTGATGGTTCCAGATATAGAGAGATAGGTGATGCAGGAGGGAAAGCTGGATTGGAAAAGGGAGAGTTTTGTACATGGGCTAAACTCAATGTGCCTTTGAGAGAGCAGAGCTGGCAGCCTCTAGTCATCATTTGGATATACAGGGCTACAGCATGAATCTGATGTAGAGCTACAGAATGAAGAGCAACAGCAGCTGTTTAAATACCGAGAAACTGTGTAGAAAGAAATTGGACAAGCCGGGCATGGTGGTTTCATGCCTTTAGTCCTAGCTACTTGGGAGGCTGAGGTGGGGGAATTACTTGAGCTCAGCAGTTTGAGTCCAGCCTGGGCCAGATGGTAAGATCCTGTATCTTAAGAAAAGAAAAAATAAGGCCAGGTACAGTATCTCATGCCTGTAATCCCAGCACTTTGGGAGGCCAAGTTGAGAGGATTGCTCAAGTGTAAGAGTTCAAGACCAGACTGGGCAATAAAGTGAGACCCATTTCCACCAAAAAAAAAAAAAAAAAAAAAAAATCAAGAAATTAGCTGGTCATGGTGGCACATGCCTGTGGCCCCAGTTACATGGCATGGCAGGCTGAGGCAGGAAGATCACTTGAGCTCAGGAGGTGGAGGCTGCAGTGACCCGTATTCGTGCCACTGCACTCCAGCCTGGGCAACAGAGTGAGACCCTGTCTCAAAAACAGATAAATTGGACAGAAAATAAGTCGGTAAGGACTAATCATTTAAGGGACAAGCCCCCAGAGGAGTGGCTACTAGAGTGGAAGGGAAAAAGCAGAAGAGGATAATAAAAGGAGAAAGAGTTGAAGATAGGAGAGGCTGTGGTCACAGTGCTGAATGCTGCCAAGCAGTGACTTGATTCATGAACACTCACTGGATGCTGACTCTGTTGCTCTTCTAAGTGCTGGGTTAGTGGAGAGGACAGGTGGAACACAGTTCTTGCTTTTATGAAGCACGTTCTAGCTTATGTTCTAGGAAGTTCAAACTTAAGTATTTTTTCAGGTAGTATGAAACAGCAGGAAGAGAAAGCAGGCTAAAGGGACACAGAGTGATTGGGGGCTATTTTAGGTAGAATGATAAGGAAGAGCCTGTCTAGAGAGCTATTTGAACAGTGACCTGACCGAAGGGACGACGGAAAACAGTGCTGACATTACAGGCAGCAGGATGACTGCCAAGACAGACAGAAACGCATTTCATGTGCGTTTGAGGGACAAAGAGCAAGGTGACCAGCATGGTGAGAGTGAAGAATGGGGGAAACCTTGAATGAGAATAAAGCAATTCCATCTTGGATGCTAATCTGCCATGCTCTGATTAATCCCAGTTCCAAGAATTCATCTACGATTTCTATTTTATCTTTTTAAATTTTTATTATTTTTTTTAGACGGAGTCTCACTCTGTCTCCCAGGTTGGACTGCAGTGGCACAATCTCAGCTCACTGCAAACTCCATCTCCCGAATTCAAGTGATTCTCCTGCCTCAGCTTCCTGAGTAACTGAGATTACAGGTGCCTGCCACCATGCCTGGCTAATTTTTGTATTTTTAGTAGAGACGAGGTTTTACCATGTTGGCCAGGCTGGTCTCGAACTCCTGACCTCAGGTGATCCGCCCACCTCGGCCTCCCAAAGTGCTGGGATTACAGGCATGAGCCACCATACCTGGCCATACACATCCCTCTTGAAGCACACATTACCCTTTCCCTATGCTATATAAGCCCTGGTCAGGGTGGTGGGGGTAATGGCGCAAGGATCCACCATCTTGTCTTGGTGCCATCCCTGACTTGGCTTCTGTTCATAAATGCCTATTAAACATTTCTTTCTGAGAAACTGGATTTGTCAGCCCCTTTCTCTGGTATCTCAGTTTCCTTGGCCTTTACAGGTAGGTTTATATAGACCTGTTCAGCACAGAACAGGCAGTTTCTCAAAAAATTAAAAATGGAATTACCAAATGATCCAGCAATACCACTTCTGGGTATATAGCCAAAATAATTGAAAGCAAGGTCTCATAGAAATATTTGTACACTGATACTTATAGCAGTGGTATTCACACTCGTCAAAAGATGGATGCAGCCTAATTGTCCATAGGCAGATGAATTGATAAAATGTGGTGTATACGTACAATAAAATATTCTTCAGCCTCAACAAGGAAGGGACTTCTAACACATGCTACAACAGGGATGAACATTGAGGACATTATGCTAAGTGAAATAAGCCAGTTAGAAAAAAACAAATACTGTGTTCTTTCACTTATGTGAAGTGTCTAGACTGAGTAAGCAAACTAATAGAAACAGAAAGTAGAACGGGGGTTGCCAGGGACATGGGGAAGGGAGAAAATGGGAAGTTGCTTAGTGGATATAGGGTTTCGGTTTTGTCAGATGAAAAATTTCTGGAGATTGGTTGCATGGCAATGTGAATATACTCTCCAACCCAAGGGCTCTCCTTGACCCCTGTTCCAACTGTACACTTAAAAGTGGTTGTAAATTTTATGTATATTTTACCACAGTTCAAAATATAATTATTATTATTATTTTTTGAGATGCCTCACTCTGTTGCCCAGGCTGGAGTGCAATGGCACCATCTCGGCTCACTGCAACCTCCGCCTTCTGGGTTCAAGTGCTTCTCCTGCCTCAGCCTGCCAAGTAGCTGGAACTTACAGGCACATGCCACCATGCCCAGCTGATTTTTGTATGTTTAGTAGAGATGGGGTTTCACCATGTTGGCCAGGCTGGTCTCGAACTCCTGACCTCAGGTGATCCACCTGCCTTGGCCTCCCAAAATGCTGGGATTATAGGTGAGCCACCGTGCCCGGCTGTCAAAATAGAATTTTTTTTTTTTTTTTTTTTTGGGACAGAGTTTCACTCTTGTTGGCCAGGCTGGAGTACACTGGCATGATCTTGGCTCACAGCAACCTCCACCTCCCAGGTTTAAGCAATTCTACTTCCTCAGCCTCCCGAGTAGCTGGGATTACAGGCATGTGCCACCACGCCTGGCTAATATTGTATTTTATTTTAGTAGAGACAGGGTTTCTCCATGTTGGTCAGGCTAGTCTCCAACCCCCAGCCTCAGGTGATCTATCCGCCTTGGCCTCCCAAAGTGCTGGGATTACAGGCATGAGTCACCACACCTGGCTTCTTTTATTTATTTATGTATGTATTTATTTATTTATTTGTGACGGAGTTTCACTCTTGTTGCCCAGTCTGGAGTACAATGGCACAATCTCGGCTCACTGCAACCTCTGCCTTCTGGGTTCAAGCGATTATCCTGCCTCAGCCTCCCGAGTAGCTGGGATTACAGGCATGTACCCCCACGCCTGGCTAATTTTGTATTTTTAGTAGGGATGGGGTTTCTCCATCTTGACCAGGCTGGTCTTGAACTCCTGACCTCAGGTGATCCACCCGCCTCGGCCTCCCAAAGTGCTAGGATTACAGGTGTGAGCTGCCATGCCCAGCCTGAAAAAAAATTTTAAATTTGAGAAAATACAAAATTTTCATAGTCTCTAAGTATTTCTCCTAAGATGTTTTCACCCTATAAGGGGGAATGATAGTAACTTTACAATGGAGAAACCAGCAGAAACCTGAACCAAATGAACAAATTCAACATCATCAGTAAGAACTATCAATGCCATAACTCTGATGGAATGCACTGGGAAGGATTCCACATCATTTTTGTGCTGTAATTGCCAAAAGTGCGTTAACTTCAGTCCAATCACGGAAATACATCAGACAAACCCAAACTGATGAACATTTGACAAATACTGATCAGTACTGGTTCAAAGTGTCATGGTTATGAAAGATAAGGAAAGATTGAGGAACTGTTATTGCAGTCCTACAAAACGGAGAGAGACTAAGAAATAACTAAATGCAGTGTGAGCCTGGGTGGAATTTGGGAACAGGAAAAGGACATTAGTGGAAAAAGTGGCAGAACTCCAATAAGGTCTTTAATTTAGCTAATATGTTCATTTTAAAATAGTTAAATAATTTAAATATATTTAAACATCATTTAAATATATTTAAATTAACAAAATTGGGGTGCCAGCAAGGCCTTCCATCTTTCTTTCTCTCTCTCTCTCTCGCTCTCCCTTGCTCTCTTGCTCTATCCTCCAACCTCTTTTTCCCTTTCCTTCTTTCCAGATGTGAAGGATATAGAGACTTCAGTGATTGAAGCTGGAGGAGAGGATGAGAAGAAAATACGGACCGAACCCGAGCAGGGAGCAGGAGCAGGAAAAGAAAGTCACGTGTACGCGGGAGCTGCGGACCCCATGATCCACGAGAACCAGAAGGGCGGTGCTGGCCACCAGGAGCCCTGGCAGCAGCAGCCTGAAGAGTTGGCCCAGGACTCCTCCGCTGAGGATCCGCAGCCCCAAGATCAGGAGCGTCTCTTCAGCCCAAGCGCGTTAGGCGGGTTGCACCTGAGGAGCTAGACAGCATTTTCTGACCTTCTCAATATCCGGACATGTTCGCTTGGAAGTGAGGAGCATCTCTGCCTGGCCACCCATCGTCTGGGATGTGAGGAGCCCCTCTGCCCGGCCGCCCTGTCTGGGAAGTGAGGAGCGCCTCTGCCTGGCCGCCCAACGTCTGGGAAGTGAGGAGTGCCTCTCCCCGGCCGCCCCGTCTGGGAGGTGAGGAGTGCCTCTCCCCCGCCGCCCCGTCTGGGAGGTGAGGAGCGCCTCTGCCCGGCCGCCCTGTCTAGGAGGTGAGGAGTGCCTCTGCCTGGCCGCCCCGTCTGGGAGGAAGTAAGGAGCGCCTCTGCCCGGCCGCCCCGTCTGGGAGGTGAGGAGCATCTCTGCCTGGCCGCCCCGTCTGGGAAGTGAGGAGCGCCTCTGCCCGGCCGCCCCGTCTGGGAGGTGAGGAGCGCCTCTACCTGGCCATCCATCGTCTGGGATGTGAGGAGCACCTCTGCCCGACCGCCCCGTCTGGGATGTGAGGAGCGCCTCTGCCCGGCCGCCCCATCTAGGAAGTGAGGAGCGCCTCTGCCCGGCCGCCCTGTCTGGGAGGAGAAATTCTTCTGCCTTTGGATGCTGTTGATCTATGGCCTTTCCCCCAGCCCCGTGCTCTCTGAAACATGTGCTGTGTCAACTCAGGGTTAAATGGATTAAGGGCGGTGCAAGATGTGCTTTGTTAAACAGATGCCTGAAGGCAGCATGCTCTTTAAGAGTCATCACCACTCCCTAATCTCAAGTACCCAGGGACACAAACACTGCAGAAGGCCGCAGGGACCTCTGCCTAGGAAAACCAGAGACCTTTGTTCATGTGTTTATCTCCTGACCTTCTCTCCACTATTATCCTATGACCCTGCCATATCCCCCTCTCCGAGAAACACCCAAGAATCATCAATAAATACTTCATAAAAAAAAAAAATTGGTTATTTTGTGAAATAATTTTAATATAGTTAAATATGAGAATGTGGATTTCCTGGTTCTGTTCACCGTACTGTGGTTATGTAAGAGGTGAATGTTCAGGGAGGCTGGGGGAGGAATAAATGGAAATTATGCTATTGAGTTGGAAGAGAGAAACCTACCCCATCAGTCATGAAACCCTCACATTCATGGCCGTGTGTGGAGGTTCCAATATGAATGGAATTTCCCAGATGTCAGTGCGAGGTCTCTGTGGAGGGACTGGGGCTCCCTGGGAATCTAGTGGAGAGCATTCGAGGCTCCCTTCCTCAGGAGCCTGCCCTTCCTGCACAGAAGCGTCAGCCTCACCTCTGTACCACTGCCCCTCTGCCTCTCAGAACCCACTCGGCTTCAGGAAGTTTCTACTGCCAGCCTCCTTTCCTGGATACAGCCTCCAGGGACTCAGCTCTGCCTTCCCAAGTGTTCCCGCCTCTCTTGGGAAGGGACGCTCTCAGATCCCGCACCCCTGGACTTTCCCGGGCACCACCTGCTCCTTCTTTCTTCACTTCTCCAGCTCTGCATTCTCATTCTGAGGGTCCTCTCCTGCTGGGAGTGTGTGTTGCTGGCAACAGTGAAGATTCCCCCCTGGGTGGCTCCCCATGCCCTGTTCTTCTGCACCTCCCTGGCTTCCTGTGTTGGTTCTGCTGGTGTCACTTGCTTTTGAGTTTACGTGGCTTCCCAGCTTCCTAATTTCTCTGAAGTTGAGTTTGATGTGTGTGTTGATTATGGGCTTTTTCTTCCTCCTCCTCCTCCTCCTCCTCAGTCTTGTTGTTGCTCTATATAGTTTCCAGAAGGAGAGAAGTGACACTGTAAAATTGAGCTGCTGCAGGCTGGGCACAGTGGCTCATGCCTGTAATCCCAGCCCTTTAGGAGGCCGAGGTGGGCGGATCACCTGAGATCAGGAGTTCGAGACCAGTCTGGCCAATATGGTGAAACCTGGTCTCTACCCAAAATACAAAAATTAGCAATGTGTGGTGGCATGTCCCAGTAATCCCAGCTACTCGGGAGGCTGAGGCAGGAGGATCTCTTGAACCTGGGAGGCAGAGGTTGCAGTGAGCCAAGATCACGCCACTGCACTTCAGCCTGGGTAAAAAGAGCGAAACTCCATCTTAAAATAATAATAATAATAATAGTAATTAAGCTGCTGCCATGTTTCTATCAGACCCAGAAATCCCGCAGAGTGAGCTGGAATTCTCTGTTTCTCTGTTTCCCCTCCATACCCACTGGCTCCTCTCTGCCCACTCCCTCTTGGACTGCATCTCCAGGGTGCCTCACTGTCTGGCCCTAGTGGAATTCAGACAGTGGGGGATGTCATAGGAGGTGGGAGAGAGAGAGGAGAGGTGGTTATTCACTCAGATTCTTCCTTGCTGGTTTGCCAGTGGCCACATCTTTCTAGTGATGGCTGCAGCTCCTAATGATCCTCCTCTGCAGCCACAGCTCTCTTTGGGATCTGTGGACACCTTTCCTGTCCCTCTAGACCCAGGGAGATAACAGCTCCCACTCTTGCTGGTCCAGGGCATTCCTCATCTCTCATTGGTTCCCTTAACTCTGTCCACACTTCTGTGAACAGCCCCTTTTCCTCAAGTACTCATTCTAATATGTCCTCTGGCTTCCACCAGGAGCCTGACTGATGCCCACAGGTGGGTGAATGCTGGCGTGCTTCTGGGCCGAAGCATGTTTTGTATGCAGAGGTCAGCAGCTGTGCGTGGGGAGGCCCAGCCAGGCCCCACTCGTGGGTCACCATGTGAAAAACAGCCTTGCCTCAGTTTATGTCCTCTTTCTAAATGGCAGCAGACATGTATTTTGTTTTTGACTCTGCAGCTGGTGATAACCACCTGCTTTAAACTTTCACTAGCCTCTGAGTTTTCTATGATTCCTGTTGGGAAAAAAGCTGAGTGTTGGGAGAGAAGCTGAGGCAGGGCTTGCATGTCTGCTAGACTTGCTGGCTCCTTGATTCCAGCATTCCCATTATCTCAAGTAGCCATATGTTTCTCATTCACTTGCTACACTGTTTCCTTTCAACCTCCACATCCTCACCACCTGTTTCTTTGTTAGATCACCAATAAATAGCATGGGCTCCCAGAGCTTGGGGCCTTTGCAGCCTCCACACTGGCAATGGCCCCCTGGTCCCTCTTTCTCTCTTAAACTTTTTCTCATTCCTTTGTCTCCGCGGGACTTTGTTGCCCCCACGACCTGGTGTTAGGTCTGATCACCCCAACAGATGCCCATTCTAAAGATGAGGGAACCAAGAGGTAGAAGGTAGAGTTAGAGTAAGAACCATTTCTTCTGACTCCGAAATCTTTCAGTTCTAGCACACTACCACCCACACTTTAAAAAAACTCTGAAGTAGGCAGAGAATTCCCTCTTGTTGGAGGAATTGCTTTGAGAGATATGGTTTTAACTGGATGAGGCTTTGGAAATTGACCTGAGGCAGGCGCCAGCACATCCTGAGAGGGGTGTGATCTGGCACAGAGGCCTAGCCTGGTCTCCAGGTCTCAGCTGGCAAGACAGCCTGATCGTTGACATTCCAGGCCGGGCAGGGCCAAGGGGCTTCAGGTACCCATGCCCTCATGGGGCTCACTGAGCTCGTCTCCCGGCAGCCAGGGCCCCAGCACCTCTGAATGAAGCCAGCTGCGGGGGGAGGTCCTTCTAATGAGCCAATCTGTCTTGGCTGGGGGTGGCATCCCAGAGCCCCACCTTGGATGTCCAGGGATGTATAGGTCCATTGTGAGGATAAGTGGGTCAGCACTGAGCCCTCACCCTGGACTCGGGGGGCATGGGCCTGCTGTGAGCCCTCTCCCTGGACTGGGAGGGCAGCGGGCTTGCTCTGAGCCTTCACCCTGGACTCAGGAGGGCAGTAGGCCTGCTCTGAGCCCTCACCCTGGGCTGTGGGGGCAGTGGGCCTGCTATGAGCCCTCATCCTGGACTCAGGGGCAGCGGGCCTGCTCTGAGCCCTCACCCTGGACTTGTCTCCTCTGTTCAGTTCATGCCGTGGAGGAAGTGGTGAAGGAGGTGGTGGGACATGCCAAGGAGACTGGAGAGAAAGGTACAGCTGGCTGAGGTCAGGCAGGGAAGGAGGGAGGGAGGAAGGGAAGCTCAGTGCTGGGCCAGCCTGTTCTTTGACTAACCAGGTCAAACTCTGCCCCTAATGTTGCAGCCTTTCAGAGCCTCTCGGCTGGGGCAGTTATCTATGCTTATCGGAGGCCACAGACTGTACTGCGTTAGGGCACTGTCTAGATGGTTCTCTCCATGGAATGATAAGAAGACAAAGTCACAAAAGACTATGTGACAGCACACTGGGACAAAACATTTAACATGTAAAATTCTATGTCAAATCTCAAATTGATGTGTGTGAGCTATGAGTAGAACTATGTACAAAGCATGTGTATATCTCATTCCTTTTCAACAAAATAGATTCTGGGTAGATGAAGGACTTAAATTTACATACCTGAATTTATTAACTTACTAGGAGATAACTATCTTAGCTCAGGCTGCTATTATAAAATACTGTAGGCCAGGCACAGCGGCTCACGCCTGTAATCCCAGCCCTTTGGGAGGCTGAGGCAGGTGGGCCAACTGAGGTCAGGAGTTCGAGACCAGCCTGACCAATATGGTGAAACCCTGTCTCTACCAAAAATACAAAAATCAGCTGGGCATGGTGGCATATGCCTGTAATCCCAGCTACTCAGGAGTCTGAGGCAGGAGCATCCCTTGAACCTGGGAGGCGGAGGTTGCAGCGAGCTGAGATTGTGCCACTGCACTCCAGCCTGGGTGACAGAGCGAGACTGTGTCTCAAAAACAAAAACAAACCATAAACTGGGTGACTTAGAAACAACAGAAATTTATTTCTCATACTCCTGGAGGATGGGAAGTCCAAGATCAAGGCTCCAGCAGATTTGGCATCTGGTGAGGGTGTTTTCCTGGTTCGTGGATGGGCCTAGCTGTGTCTTCACATTGTGGAAGGAGCTAGCTCTCTGTGGCCTCTTTTATGTGGGTGCTAATTTCAACCTCCCAAAGGCCCCATCTCTGAATACCATCACATTAGGGCTGAGGATTTCAACGTATGAGTATTGAGGGGGAAGACATCATAAACATTTAGACATAGTAATAACATAAGAGACTTTGGCCTAATCTTGGAGAGGGGAGAATCTTTAGAACTATGACCAAAAAACCCAGCAACCATAAAGGAAATATTAAATAAATTTGACAATCCAAAACTTCAAAATTTTCTATAGCCAAAAAAAAATATAAACCAAGCCAAAAGAAAAATCACAAACTATGAAAAATATTTGTAATAGAAATGATAATCCAATATAACAACCCAATATAAAAATGGCCAAAAGACATAAACAGGCATTTTCCAGAAAAAAGGATAAGCAGGCAATGTACCCATGAGTAGATGCTCAGTCTCAGAGTTGAAGAAATACAAGTTGTTGGGGAAAGTAAAACCAAATTCAAATTCATTCTGCCAGGAGTCCTGCTGCCCTTGGTCCCATCGGGCCACTCCATGGACTAATCCATTAAGATGGCCACATCCCACAGGCCACTCAAGGGGATACAAGTTCACTGGGTGGATCACTAGGACATTCTTCCTCTTTCTTTCCAACAGCCATTGCCAAAGCCATAAAGAAAGCCCAAGAGTCAGGGGACAAAAAGATGAAGGAAGTCACTGAGACAGTGACCAACACAGTCACAAATGCCATCACCCATGCAGCAGAGAGTCTGGGTAAACTTGGACAGTGAGTGCACCTGCTACCATGGCCCACCCTTCCCGAGTCTCAATAAAAAGCCGTGAAATGTGTATGTAGAGCCCTGGATTTATTCCCATTTGGATAGAAACACTAGGCAAACTATTTTCTTGTTGATACAAAATATTTAAATATTTATGGAGTACATTTGAGTATTTATTACATGCACAGAATGTGTGGTGATCAATCAGGGTGTTTAGGGTGCCCATCACCTTGAATATTTGATATTAGTATGTGTTGGATGCATTTGAAGTCACCTCTCCTGGCTACTTTGTTTTTTTGTTTTTGTTTTTGTTTTGAGACAGAGTCTTGCTCTGTCGCCCAGGCTGGAGGGCAGTGGCGTGATCTCGGCTCACTGCAACCTCTGCCTCCCAGGTTCAAGCAATTCTCCTACCTCAGCCTCCTGAGTAGCTTGGACTACAAGCGCAGGCCACCATGCCCAGCTAATTTTTTTATTTTTTATTTTTTGTATTTTTAGTAGAGATGGGATTTCACCATGTTAGCCAGGCTGGTCTCCAACTCCTGACCTCAAGTGTTCTGCCTGCCTGGGCCTCCCAAAATGCTGGGATTATAGGCGTGGGATACTACGCCTAGCCTTCTAGCTACTTTGAAATATACAATACATTCCTGCTAACTATAGTCACCCTAGGTGAAGTATTTTTCAACAGAAACACTTTGCATGTCCCCTGTATCTCCTCTGCTGAGGTGGACACTGGCACTGGGGCCCCTGCTGCTGGTTGGATAGGTCCCCATGATGAATCAGATGTTTCTCTCTCACGCTAAGATCTTTCATGTCAGGAAGGGGCTCTTCTGGAAGAATAGTTAGTGTCTGTGCTTCATTTCCTAAAAAATGGTTTCCCCAGAAACTATGTGTAGCTTTCAGGCACCTCAGTGCTTCAAGAACACGCTAAGGGAGGACCTTCATTTGTCTTGCATGTTTTTGGGATTTTTCTTGAGATGTTCTTGCAGGACTCAGGGCAGATAACAGACCAGCTTGATGAAGAATTTAGCAAGGAAGGCCCCCACTGAGCTGCTTCCTGTTCTCCCAGAGATCAGATAAGCATTTCTGCTGGACAGTTACAGAATCTGGTCAAGGAGAGACTGAGTCACTGCTCAGTCATCCTAGAAGCCACTGTTGATTTTTTTTCTTTTTCTTTCTTCTTCTTTTTTTTTTTTTTTAAGATGGAGTCTTGCTCTGTTGCCCAGGCAGGAGTGCAGTGGCATGGTCTCGGCTCACTGCAACCTCCACCTCCTGGGTCAAACAATTATCCCGCCTCAGCCTCCTGAGTAGCTGGAACTACAGGCGCCCGCCACCACACCTGGCTAATTTTTTTTATTTTTAGTAGAGACGGAGTTTCACCATGTTAGCTAGAATGGTCTTGATCTCCTGACCTCATGATCCGCCTGCCTTGGCCTCCCAAAGTGCTGGGATTACAGACGTGAGCCACCGCACCTGGCCCAGAATATTTATTTAGAGACTGATGTCAGGCCTAAGTGTTAATAGTGGGTAGTAGTGGGCAAGAATGCCTGGCCCTCTCTTTTTCTTCTCGTAAGCAAGTCAGTATCACAGAGGTTAAGCATACCTTAAGTAGCATTTAACCTAAAAATTTTTTTAATAAAAAAAGAGAAATAATTTGTAAAAATATTGCATGCCCTATTTATCTTGCTGGAAGCTATTTGTTCTTAGCAGAAATGAGAAGAAAAGGTGTTTTGCTTAAAAAATACGTGAGTTGCTCACCCTTTTTCTGGATCTCATCTAGAATTGGCCTCACAGTTTGTGAATAGCCCAGGAATAGCCAATGTCTTAGCTTTGGAACGTTTGCCACTTTCCAGCTACAGCTGAACCTTATATCCTGATTTGGTTCCTGATGACTTTCAAATTCTGATCCAAACGCAAGCTCAGAAATACGAGCACATTGTTGGTGGCAGTACAGACTGAAACGCCCTCTTTGGATGGCAGTTCCCCTCACAGGACTTTATTCTCCAGGTATGCACAGGCACACACAGGTGCCCAAAGGATAAACACACACATCTATCGTAGCATATTTGTATTACTGAGAGATTAGAAACATCCTAAAATGTTAACCAAATCACTTGGATGAAAAGTTTTGCTTTGCTTATTAGGTTTGGCATACAATATGGAGCTGACATCTATTACTTCCAGTGTATTATAGGTACTTTAGCTCGAAAAATGAGCCCTGTACCTAGATGGGCACCAAAAGGGACTGGTTAACAAATATTGCATATACAGGGGTATGGGGCGGCTCCGGGGCCAGGGATGGTGGTGGCCAGGGTTGTGGCGGCTCCAGGACGAGCGGGTGGATCCCGAGAAGCGCTGTGAAATGGACTGGCTCCCGAGCCAGCCGGGAGGACGCTTACTACAGCTGCTCAGAAGCACCACTGGAAGCTCAGATGTGGGCACCCCAGCCAGAAGCAGTGAGGGGTACAGGGAAGCTACCGAGAAGCCCCGCCTGATGCCCCAGGGAGCAAGCCGACTCCTTCCAGGCTCCAGGAACACCACAAAGCAATATGAAACCTGTTGATGAGAGGAGTCAGGAATGCCTTCCACCAAAGAAACGAGACCTCCCCACGACCAGCTGCTCCACTAACCACACACCCTCCAGTGATGCCTCTGAATGGTCCCGAGGGGTTGTGGTGGCCGGGCAGAGCCAGGCAGGAGCCAGAGTCAGCCTGGGGGGTGATGGAGCTGTGGCCATCACCGGTCTGACAGTGGACCAGTATGGCATGCTGTATAAGGTGGCTATGCCGCCTGCCACCTTCTCACCAACTGGCCTCCCATCTGTGTGAATATGAGCCCCTTGCCCCTGGAAAACAAATGCATGTACAGTTGATTAAATGGAATGCTCCATGGCTATTAGGAATGATGAAAATGGGCCGGGCGCAGTGGCTCATGCCTGTAATCCCAGCACTTTGTTAGGCCGAGATGGGCAGATCAGCTGAGGTTGGGAGTGTGAGACCAGCCTGACCAACATGGAGAAACCCCGTGTCCTCTAAAAATACAAAACTAGCTGGGTGTGGTGGCTCATGCCTGTAAACCCAGCTACTCAGGAGGCTGAGGCAGGAGAGTCACTTGAACCTGGGAGGTGGATATTGCAGTGAGCCGGGATCATGACATTGCACTTCAGCCTCAGCAACAAGAGCAAAACTCCATCTCAAAAAAAAAAAAGAATGATGAAAATGTCTGGGCATGGTGGCTCACACCTGTAATCCCAGCACTTTGAGAACCGAGATGGGAGGATTGCTTGAGTCCAGGAGTTCAAAACCAGCCTGGGCAACATAGTGAGACCTGTCTCTCCAAAAAAAATGAAAGAAAAAAATTATTTATTTATTTATTTATTTTTGAGACAGGGTCTTGCTCTGTCACCCAGGCTGGAGTGCAGTGGTGTGATCTTGACTCAATGCACCCTCCACCTCCTGGGCTCAAGCGATTCTCCTGCCTCAGCCTCTCAAGTAACTGGGATTACAGGCACCTGCCACCACACCTAGCTAATTTTTGGATTTTTAGTAGAGACGGGGTTTCACCATGTTGGCCAGGGTGGTCTCGAACTCCTGACCCCAAGTGATCTGCCCGCCTCGGCCTTCCAAAGTGCTGAGATTACAGGCGTGAGCCGCCGCACCTGGCCTGGTAACACATTTTTCTTTATGGCTGCTGCCTGCCTTTTTCCTGGCTCACTTCTTCATGCCCCACCCAGTGTTCCCTGTGCCTCCAAATAAAGGAACTGTCGCCAAATCCTTGTCTCAGGGCAACTCCTAGGGGAACCCAAACTAGGACATTTTATGCCATTTTTATAAAGCACAAAAATAGGTGAAATTATTCTATGCTATTAGAAGTCTGGGTGATGATTGTCCTCGGGTGAGAGGAAGGTAGAGACTGGATGGGGACAGATGGGGGTTTCAGGCGTGCTGGTAATGTTCTTGTTCCTGATCTCAGTACTGGTTAAAGGACTGTGTTTTTTATTTGTGAAAATTCAGTGAGACATACAGTTATAATAGGTACAATTTTTGGTTGGATTATTATAACTCAATAAAATACTTTTAAAATTATTCAGTTAGTTTTGGCAGAATGCAGGAATTTTTTGTTTGGTGTTTTGTTGTTTGTTTTTCGAGTAAGGATCTTGCTCTGTCACCCAGGCTGGAGTGCAGTGGTGCAATCATAGCTCACTGCAACCTCAACCCCTCCTGGGCTTAAGCAATCCTCCCGCTTTGGCTTCCGAAATAGCTGGGATTGCAGGCAGCAGCTATCACACCTGGCCTCAGTTTTATTTATTTATTATTTTTATTTTATTTTTTATTTTTGAGACAGAGTCTCACTCTGTCACCCAGGCTGGAGTGCAGTGGCACAATCTCTGCTTACTGCAAGCTCCGCCTCCTAGGTTCACGCCGTTCTCCTGCCTCAGCCTCTTGAGTAGCTGGGACTACAGGCACCCGCCACCATGCCCTGCTAATTTTTTTTTTTTTTTTTTTGTATTTTTAGTAGAGACAGGGCTTCACTGTGTTAGCCAGGATGGTCTCAATCTCCTGAACTCATGATCCGCCCACCTCGGCCACCCGAAGTGCTGGGATTACAGGCATAAGCCACCGCGTCCAGCCCTCAGTTTTATTTTTTACAGTGAAGGAATGGTAAAAATTCTTACCCATTGGCTTTTGCAATGAAAACAGAAATCATTCATTTGTAATAAGTAAAACAACAAATCATTTTTATAATTATTTTTCTGATCCACATATGGCCAGAAAATAGGAAGAGACAAAGGCCAGAGGGATGAAAAGTTGGTTCCAGGTAACAAAGGAGAGGACAAAAAAGAGAAGAGATAGGCCGGGTGCGGTGGCTCACGTCTGTAATCCCAGCACTTTGGGAGGCTGAGGCAGGCCGATCACGAGGTCAAGAGATCAAGACCATCCTGGCCAACCTGGCGAAACCCTGTCTTTACTAAAAATACAGAAATTAGCCAGGTGTAGTGGTGCATGCCTGTAGTCCCAGCTACTTCGGAGGCTGAGGCAGGAGAATTGCTTGAACCCGGGAGGCGGAGGTTGCAGTGAGCCGAGACCATGTCATAGCACTCCAGCTTGGTGACAGAGTGAGACTCCGTCTCAAAAAAAAAGAAAGAGAAGACATAGAGAGGATATGGTACACACAGACCAAGAAGGGAGAAAAGAAAGCAAGTGACAACAAAACATGAATATAGAAAGACAGGCTTTTTTTTTTTATATATATTCTTAAATATGGTTTAATACTCTTCTCCATTTCTGTACATAACAACACCAAGATTTTGCTGCTTAGGATCTCTCTGCAGAGGCTATAGAGACTTTTTATCTCCATGCTGTCAGAATGGATGTAAGGATTCCTCTCCAAAGCTGAAATGCATAGGCATTCATATAATGCCCTCTTTATTCTACATTAACAAAGAAAAATTTCTAAAACCTTGTTTTACATTGAATAGACAATTTCTTTTGAGAGAGCAGCAGGGTCAATCCCCGTTTACAAAGGGTAGTGCATCTCTTTTCACGGCATCACGTTTCCATCTGGTGGCCTTTTAGGATATCATGGACAAGGACTCAAGATTTACAGCTAAGGCAGGGCGGATATTTCCTGCAGCATATGTCTTGTTTGAGCATTAAATCCAGGCCTCAGATTTGGGGGGGGGGGTCTGCACTCCTATGGCAGATTGTAAAGAGAGGCGTGGAAGAAGACATCGAAACCAACCCTGTGAATTTCATTTTAGGGTGGACTGAGGAACAACATTCACGTCAAAAACAAGCATATTATCATGAGATTTATTAACCTTTGTCAGCCACTCCTACTAGGTCTTCCTATAGATATTAATGATTAAAAAAAAAAAAAAACACTAACACCCAAAGTAAATTTTTCTGGGAGATTCCAGATTGGCCTATTATGAAGTTGAATTGTTCACTGCACCGACACTGAAACATTTATTGCAATACATTACAGAACAGGTTTAAACTGCATAGGCTCACATACACACATACACCTGCCTACTCCAAACTCATGTCTGAGTACTCTATTCTTCCTAAATAAAAAACAAAAGCTTTGGTGGTATTTTTTTAAGTGTAATTTAGGGATTTAAGATGGGGCAAGAAAAATAACTGAAAAGCCCTCCCCTCCATGCTGTGTCCTTATAAACGGTAGAACAGATAGAGAAATTAAATTACTGGCTATACAATTGGGCTTGAAGTCATAAAGGGGAGTGCTTGGGATCACAGAAAGAAACAAGGAAGTTCTTAAGAAGCCATGGGAGAAGCCAAGGCCCAGGTAACCTGAGTCTGCACCCACCTGGGAATGCTGCAGAATCCTGAGACTCAGGTGAAGAATTGGAAACCAGAAAACTAGTGTGCATTGAAGAAGTGCCAGATGTCTGAGGAAGTGCACTGCTATGAAAGAGAAATAACAAATAGAGCAAATGAAAAATCTTCTCTACAACCAAAGGTCAATTAAAGCAAGTACATTTAATACCTTCAGCAAAACAGGGGAAAATAAAACCAAGCAATTATGAAAAAGAACCAATTAGAGATCTCAAAAATTAAAGCCCAAGTTATTGAAAGAAAAATCTCAAAAGATAGGCTGAGTAACAGCAGAGACACACTGAAGTGTCCATTAGCAAGATGGAGCAGTCAGTTGAGGGAGTCTTGCAGGTTAAAGCACAAAGAAAAAATGGTGAAAAGGTTAAGGGCCAGAAAGTCTGGGTGACCGCATTCAAGCTTTCGTCTAGTAGGAATTCCAAAGGCAGAGAGAGAATGGGAGAAAGTAGTATTTAATTAATAGCTAAAAATTCCCCAGAAGTGAAGAAAGCTATGAAAATAGAGAAAAGAATGTTAAAAGCTACCAAAGCAAAAAAAAAAAAAAAAAAAAAAAAAAAAAAAAAAAAAAAAAGTTTAAATTCAAAGAAATAAGGATCAGATTTTCCTCATTAATTTCATTAGCAACACTGGATACTGGCCAATGAAGCAATGTCTTCAATGAGCTTTGGAAAACAACAATCACTTAAGGGCATAGTGAAACAAAGCCATTTTTTTTCTTTTTTGAGACAGGGTATTGCTCTGTTGCCCAGGCTGGAGTGCAGTGGCATGATCGAGGCTCACTGCAGCCTTGACCTCCCTGGCTCAAGCGATCCTTCCATCTCAGTCCCCCAAGTAGCTGGGACTACAAGAACCTACCACCACGCCTGGCTAATGTATTTTGTTTTTTCGTAGAGACGGGGTTTTCCCATGTTGCCCAGGCTGGTCTTAAACTTCTGGGCTCAAGTGATCTGACAACCTTGGCCTACCAAAGTGCTGGAATTATAGGCGTGAGCCACCGCACCTGGCCCAAAGGCATTTTTGAACATTCAAGATTTAAGAAAGTTTACCACCAACAGATTCTGTTGAAAACAATTACTTAAGAAGTCCTCCTGCAAGAAATGACATGAATCCAGAGGAAGAAGCAGTGTGAAAAAAGTAACACTTCCCTAAGTAATCAGCCAATGCTATTATTTAAGACTAAAGTATTGATTGCCATGGATGCTTAAAATAACAATTTAGAATTAGAATTCTGGATTATATCAACAGGAGAGTTGGGAAAAAGGAAAACAGTGGGAGGAAGTGAACATTCCTTATCTTGTTTGGGAAGAGTCTATATGTACTGTTTACCTTTAGATTTTGTTAGGCAACATTATATATGGATATAAAAAATTAAGAGTAACCATTAGAAACATAGCAATGAAATGTATAAATTTAAGACCAGTAGTGGAAATAAGATGGAACAAAGAAATTTCAATCAACCCAACAGAAAACAAGAATGGGGACAAAAAGAGAAACAGAGCATAATCAGTAAAAAACACAAAGATAGGCCAGGCGTGGTGGCTCATGCCTGTAATCCCAGCACTTTGGGAGGCCGAGGAGGGTGGATCACTTGAGGTCAGGAGTTCAAGACCAGCCTGGCCAACATGGTGAAACAATGTCTCTATTAAAAGTATAAAAATTAGCCGGGCTTCATGGTGGGCACCTGTAATCCCAGCTACTTTGGAGGCTGAGGCAGGAGAATCACTTGAACTCGGGAGTCGGAGGTTGCAGTGAGCCAAGATCATGCCATTGTACTCTAGCGTGGGTGACAGGGCGAGGCTCTGTCTCACAAAAAAAAAAAAAAAAAAAAAAAAGACACAAAGATAATAAAGTCCAAACAAATGAGTGTTCATAATAAATGAGCAACAAGAAAAAAAATCAAATGAATAGCAAATAGGCAATTCATATGAAAATACTATTCAAGGAAATTAAAATTGCTAAGAAAGAAAAAATGCTCGATCTCACCATTTATCAAGGAAATACAAATAAAAGGGCATTGAGATGCTATTTTTACTGATTAGATTGGCAAGTATTTTTAACTTTGATAACAAACGTTAGCCAGAGTTGGGCAAATGGGTACCCTCACGTCCCACCAGAGGGAGTGCATATTAGTGCAGTCAATTTGGAGGGCCATCTGACATATCTATTAAAACCAAAACATTTGCATGTTTGTGCAAGAAAGTATAGTCAAGATTATCTTAACAGCATTGCTGGTAGCCATGAGATATTGGCAATTATCTAAAGGTCCATCATTGGGAGAATAACTACATGAACTATAGTATGTTCCTACCACAGAATACTCTGCAGCAGTTAAAAACAGTAACTTAGAATCATTTCTTTCTTTCTTCATTTTCTTCTTTCTTTCTTTCTTTCTTTTTTTTTTCTCTCTCTCTCTCCCTCTTTCTTTGAGACAGACTCTTGCTCTGTCTCCCAGGCTGGAGTGCAGTGGTACAATCTCGGTTCATGGCAATCTCTGCCTGGCAGGTTCAAGCAATTCTCCTGCCTCTGCTTTCCAAGTAGCTGGGATTGCAGGTGTCCACCACCATGCCTGGCTACTTGTTGTATTTTTAGTAGAGACAGGATTTTACCATGTTGGCCAGGCCGGTCTCGAACTTCTGACCTCAGGTGATCCACCTGCCTTGGCCTCCCAAAGTGCTGGGATTACAAGTGTGAGCCCTTGTGCCCTGCCAGATTCATTTCTTATAGTACTAGTAGACTTACCGTGACTATTTAAAAATTTTCAGAAGGAAAGGAACAGAAATATATTTTATATGTGTAAAACCACATAAGACAATACTACCGTCTTTTCACAAAGCCCTTTCCCCTTCCTGCTTGCCCTCTTCTTTCCTCTATTCTGCTTGCCACCCTCTTTTTGCCCTCCATCTACCCCAAAACTATTTTCACCATCGTCTTTTTCCCAATCCTCTTTCCTTCCTCTCTCTTGCCACCCTCTTTTCTCCTCCCACTTGCCACCTTCTTTTCCCCCCTTCATCCACCCAAAAGCTTTTTACCCACTGTTTTTCTTTCTGCACCGTCTTTCTTTTCTGCCCTCCGTCTTTTCGCAAAACCTTTTCTCCCTCCCGCTCGCCACCCTCTTTTTCTTTCTCCCACTTGTCACCCTCTTTTCCCCCTCCAACTACCCAAAAACATTTTCCCCCACGGTCTTTTCGGAAAACCTTGTCTCCCTTACTCACCACTCTCTTTTGACCCCTGCTGCTCACCACCCTCTTTTCCCTCTCCATCTACCCAAAAACATTTTTTCCTCACTGTCTTTCCCCCCCACCATCTTTTCACAAAGCCTTCTCCCTGCTCCTGCTCACCATCCTCTTTTTCCCCACTCCCACGCCTCTCCCACATGCCACCCTTTTTTCACCCTCCATCTACCCCAAAACTATTTTTCCATCGTTGTTTTTCTAACCCTCCTTCCCACCTCCTGCTTATCACCTTTTCTCCCTCCATCTACCCAAATCCTTTTCCCCCACTCTTTTCCCCACCGTCTTTTATGCCTCCTGCTCGCCACCCTCTTTTCCCGCTCCATCTACCCAAAAACTTTTCTCCCCACTGTCTTTTCACAAAACCTTCTCTCCCTCTTGCTCGCCCCCTGTTTTCTCCCCCCTTTACCACTCTCTCTTTACTCCTCCCACTTGCCACCCTCCAGGGTCAGGCCCTGAGTCCTGGAACTCTGGACTCACCCCACCGTCACCAGGGAGAGGCGCAGGGCTGGGAGGGGCCTGGAGTCTTGCCTAGGGCTCACTTTTGTAAATTTATTTTGTGCGGGCCTCGGTTTCCCTGGCAGCGATTCCAGTGGAAGCCAGCTTCAAGCCTTGGAACACCAGCATTTCCCGGCCTAGTGTCACAGCAGCGTCTCTCCCGCCCCCAGGACGTGCGCAGTGCTTGGCACAACGGCGGCAGCGATGCCAGCTTCAGCAGCGCAGTATGGCCACTCAGGCCCAGGCCCCGGCCTGGGTTCGCGGCTTCGCGGGTTCGCGTTTAGTGCGGCTCTGCTGGAGTAGGCGCAGAGCTTTGGGAGTTCTGAACCCCTAGGCGCGGGTCGGGTGGGGGCGCCCAGGAGCTTCTCGGAGGCCGCAGTGGGCGGCCCATGGGGACAAGCGTCCGGTCAGGAGCATGTCAGAGCCGGTGTCACATGGCGTGCACTAGGGGAAGGCAGCCTGGGGTCGCTCCTTGGGGCCATCTGCCTGCAGGAATGGGTCCACCGACTTGTAGCTGAGCTGCAAGGGCGTCAGGCAGCGGAAAGTGCCAGGAGAGTGGGGGATCTGCACGCAGGCCCTCTGTGAGGGCACCACCATCTCCCCAGGAGACAGCCAGGGTGGCACTCTGGCGATGAGGCTGGGGTCCCAGTACTCGCCCGGACACCACCCCCTCCCTTGTCTCCTCAGCATCATAGTTGGGGGCCTCCTTCGTGTCTGAAATTTGCAAGTCTTTCTCCTGAATGGTGAAATTGTGCACGGGGCTCTACCTGGGCAGCTTCCTATTGGGGATGCTGCTGTTTTACCGCTTCTGGGCGCTCTTTGGCTTGTACAGCTTGGCTGCCTTCTTGTTCTGTTTGATCCCGAGCTTGCTCAACGTGAAGGACTCCAGGTGCTTCCTCATGGACCTGTGGAAGATTTCCCGGTCCTGCTTCTTGTCCTCAGTTGGTGTGGCTGTAGCGATGCCTGTACTCCTTCCCGGGCTTGCACAGGTACTGCTGCAGCATGTGATGCGTGACGGGGTCCTCCCTGTACGGAATGCTCTGCCACGCTGCTCCAAGAACTGAACGTCCAGACAGACGGCACTGGTGTTCTCCCTCAGAAGGTAAGAGACAGAGGCCACTGTGGTGGACGATCATGGCGTGAAGTCCATGTTGACGACGTCATCAGTACTTGGGGAGCTGATGAAGGCCACGGACCTTAGGCACTCTCCCTTGGTGGCTTAGCTGATGACATCCTTCAGGTTCAGCTCATGGAAGACATTGAGGATCCCATATGGAGACTTCTGGGCCAGCATTCTCATGAGGACTCCACTGAGGAACTTCCTGTCAAAGTGGGACCACGTCTCTCTGAGATAATTGTTCCTGATATGCCTGGATATGTCCTTGATGGCCAAGAGGATGTAGTTGAAAACATGGTGGTGCAGCTTCTCATGGAGCTTGGGCTCCTGGTGCTCACTCCTCTTCACCTTTAGCCACTGCACCAGGGGCTTGATGGTCAGGCCCCGGAAAATGACCGTGAAGAAGATGATGAAGAAGACTGTGAAGAACAGCCTGTATAGGTGGTGCCGACAAACAGGTTCTTCTCCTTGACCTTGTTTCTGTCCAGAAGCATGACCAGGATGAAGGCCATGGCCCCATGCAGGCCTCTATAGGACATGACCACCTGGTCTATGATCTCCAGCTGCATCAACTCGTAGCAATACAGGAGCCAGGACTGGATGACACCATGGCTCAGTACATGAAGGTGAAGGCCAGTGCAGGAGGATGAAGGCCATAGTCCACGTCCAGATGAGCAGGTTCATGGCCGAGATGCTCAGGGATATGAAGATGGTATAGGTGCCACTGGCCAGCATCTTCACGGTGTAGTGCATGGTGGTGGCCGACTGCTCTGAGATGTTGGCCTTCATGTACTTATGACAGCAGATGCCACAGAAGATGATGGCCAGGATGGCCGACAGCAACAGCTTCTTAGACGTCCTACGGACTGGTAGGAGATGACTAATGCAAAATCAGACTGGATGATGTGCACATGCTTGGTGAAGTGGGTCACCAGTGACAGCAGGAAGGCAAAGACCACCCCACAGTCATGCCCCCCAGGCTCACCACAAAGGACACTACACCTTTGGCATGGTCCACGCTGGTCACGTTGTCATCACCCAGTGTCATAAAAGATTGAAACACATTGTACAGAGTCATTCAGTAGCAACTCCCTGAAGATGATGATGAACAGGACCTCATTGACATGAACCTCCTCAAACCCAACCAGGATGGCTGCTGGGTCCACAGTGGTGATCAGGCTGCCGAACAGGAGGAAGTCCAGCAGCCCTATCTGCAGGTTGCCCATGAGCCGGCTAAGGGAGATGCCATAGAGGGACAGGATGGTGGTGGCTGCATTGCACACGGTGCTGATGACCTGGTACAGCAGGATGGTGCCCAGGTTGCCAAAGAAGAGCTGGTTGGGCATGAAGTAGCCGGCATCTAGCTTGATGGGGGACGTCAGCATGAAGTCGCTATGTGGTCGGCCACCCATATGATGCTGCCCAGCACCAGGCCCAGGACGATGAGCAAGGGTGCTCTCAGGGACCATGGTGGTGCCTTGTGGGACAGGTAGAACCAAACTTGGCCAGGCTGACCACAAGGATGCAGATTGCAATCATGTACTGGTCCTGGACATTGGCCCATTCAAAGGCGGCCACATGGGAGCCCTGGCTCACATCATGTACACTACTGTGCTCCTCCTCGACACTCCCTCACCCGTAGCAGCCACCCAGCACCAGCGCCACTGCCATCAGCAGCCCCCGGCAGCAACATCAGTGCTGCGTCTCCATGCCAGCCTGGGACACACATGTTGTGAGGAGTCCCAGCTGTGCTCAACTGATGCACCGTGCTGGGGCTGCTGAACACACAACCCAGCAAGGAGCCCAGCGGCCTTTGGGGCCGTTGCTGATGGCAGTCCCCTTGTTTTGTTTTTTAATCATACATCACTTTTTTTAAGTACACATGCATAAAATATCATTGAAATAAGATATTCTTAGAACTTTTTTTAGTTCAAATTTCATCTTCTGTAACACTTTTGACTTAAAATCATCAGTGCCCTCATTTTTCCACACATTGTTTTCTGTTCCATCAAAAGAAAGGGACAACAAACTATCACCCATGAGCCAAATGTGGTCCTTCCCTTGCTTTTGCAAATAAAGTTTTGTTGGAACACAGTTACAATCCTATGACTGCTTTCAGGCCCTGATGACAGAGTTAAGTGGTTGCAGCTGAGCCTGTATAGCTTACAAACCAAAAATATTCCCTACCTGGCCCTTTGCACAAAACATTTGGTGGCCCCTGATTGAGGAGCACAGGAAGTGAAGCATTTCTTGCAAGCGTGTCCACTCATCCTGGGGATGTTTTGTTTTGTTTTTTTGAGATGGGGTCTCACTGTTGCTCAAGCTGGAATGCAATGGCACAATCCTAGCTTTCTTCAGCCTGGAACCCCTAGACTCAAACGATCCTCCCACCTCAGCGTCCTGGGTAGCTGGGACTACAGACACAGGTAACCATGTCCAGGTAATTTTCAAGTTTTTTTTTTTTTTTTTTTGTAGAGATGGTGGTCTCACCATGTTGTCCAGGCTGGTATTGAACTCCTGGGCTTCAGTAATCCTCCTGCCTTGGCCTCCAAAAGCTGTGGGATTACAGTTGTGAGCCACTGGGTCCAGCCTGGGATAGTTTTTAAGTCCCGTTTTTAAGTCCTGTTTTAAGTTTTTAAGTACTTGGTTGTTGCTTTGCAAGAAAACCTGGATTGTGGACCTTCCTGCAGGGATGAATATGTGTCTGTCTCGCCAGCATCACACAGGCATTCTGCTGCTTTGTTCCCAGCCTTCTTGCGTGCACACTAGCTTTTCAATTCAAAGCTGAATTGAATTGAATCTTTCTGAAGACATTTAAAATAGCACCTATACTCCACATGTGAAATCACCATGCCCAAATCTTAATTGATGTCACAATGCTATGAACCGCTGTGGCTGAGTCTGTATGAGACCAGGCAGGACAGCCATGTCACAGTTGTGATTAGAAGACCCACCTAAATTTCAGGTACATGAAAATGTGAAAAATCAAGATGTGTGTATTTATATTGATGAAATACTGCAATGTTCCTCCCTTAGGTGATAAGCATGTGTGGTTAAATCAAGACAGTGCATGTGAACACTGAGCCATGTTCAGGACACACTTGGCACTCAGTAAATGTTGTTGAGATGAATTTAGTGGAGGGATGGTGACATTACCCTCCTGACAAATCCACTTGAGATAAAGCAGGAGAGAAGTCTTGTAGGCAAATCCCATGGAGAAAAGGCCCGGCTGCTGGAAGGCAGGTGTGTAGGAGTTGTGGGGAGGAGGTTTCTGGGTATTGTCTGTGGGATGGGCCCTAGAGTTCAGCTGTCATCTCTTCATTTTGTTTGTTTGTTTGTTTGTTTGTTTGTTTTTTGATGGAGTTTCACTCTTTGTTGCCTTGGCTAGAGGGCAGTGGTGCGATCTCGGCTCACTGCAACCTCCGCCTCCTAGGTTCAAGGAATTCTCCTGTCTCAGCCTCCCAAGTAGCTGGGATTACAGGTGACTGACACCATGCCCAGCTGATTTTTGTATTTTTAGTGCAGACAGGGTTTCACCGTGTTGGCCAGGCTAGTCTCGAACTCCTGACCTCAGGTGATCTGCCCGCCTCAGCCTCCCACAGTGTTGGGATTACAGGCTTTTTGTCTTTTAAGCTTTGCCAAGATAAATGCCTTCTGTTTGAAAAGGATGATTTTCAAGAGGGCCAGAACCTCCTTCCCGGTTCTAAAGGAAGCTTGGGCCAGGGCCACTTGAGCTTAGGGGAAGGCATGAGTGTGAAAGTGATGGGAGCAGGTGGTTTTCATAGCTGGATGATGTAGAACGCATCGTGGAAGGGTGGCTGCAAGTGGGTTTGCTTAGCATGGCCACCTGGAAGGAGGCTTAGGGTCTTCCAAGTGGCCAGGGCCTTGAGGGGATTAACCCAGCCTCTTGGTTCCAGTGATGTATGTGTTCTTGAGTCAAATGGGCCAGGGTCTATATCCACGGTGACTGCAGCATCATGGCCAAGCCTGAGTCCTCTGTCTGCAGAGGGATGACATAGAGGCCATGCCAGGGATTTCTGTCCCCGCATCACACAGCTGATGTCATGACCTTGAAGTGAACAGTAAGCCCGCTGATGAAGGGGTCTGTGGGGAACCTGGACAATGAAAAGAGGTAGGGCACTGGGTCGGCCACGCATCCCCGGGTCCCTTCATTCCCCTTGGCACAGGGAAGTTCCTCTCCTGGGGAGGAGAGGCTTGCACCCTGCCCCTGCTTCTGCCCGCTACTCTGCCTGGTTGTTATGGCCACTTGGCTCAGCCTCCCTTGCAGCTGTGGCCTCATGGGAAACTCAAAGTCTCAGGAGGATCCAGAAACCAAGACTCTTGGGACATGGAATTTGGCAATGCCCTGGTCAAAACCATCCAGAGGGAGAAATCTTTACAAAGATCTCCTAAGACTGCAAATGGCAAAATGTTTCCCAGTCTCCAGCATCCCTTTCTCAGCACTCAAGGGAAGACGAGAGGTGTTAGTGAGTATCTGATCCAGGGCTGCATCTCCTGTGAAATCTTGTGATTTATAAGATCCAGCAAAGGCTTTAGTCACGCTAGAAAGAAACTCTGGAATACGGGATTCCCTGCTGCAATGCCTGTATTCCAGCACAATTAGGAAAGACTTCAGGAAGAAAAAATGAAGCCATGGTGCCAAGGTGTGGCTGACCCAAATATTTCAGCTTGAGTCCTGGCTGCTGTTGGGAATGAGAAGCAATGGTGTTGGCTGCTCCAACTCCACATGTAATCTATATATATATATATGTGTGTGTGTGTGTGTGTGTATATATATATATATATTTACATTTTTTGCTTTTTTAAAGAAACTTTTTTTTTTTTTTTTTTGGAGACATAATCTCACTCTGTCGCCCAGGCTGGAGTGCAGTGGCGTGATTTTGGCTCACTGCAAGCACCACCTCCCAGATTCACACCATTCTCCTGCCTCAGCCTCCCAAGTAGCTAGGAATACAGGCTCCCGCCACCACACCTGGGTAATTTTTTGTATTTTTGGTAGAGACGGGGTTTCACCGTGTTAGCCAGGATGGCCTCGATCTGACCTCGTGATCCACCCGCCTCTGCCTCCCAAAGTGCTCGGATTACAGGCGTGAGTCACCGCGCCTGGCTGAAACAAATTTTAACCTAAAGATACACAGAACTCAGGTACTGTCAGCATGCTCTAATGACCATCAGCCTAACCCTTCTCCCCTGCAATATTATGCTGAAGCAACATGCAGACATTATATGATTTCATCTGTAAATATTTTAATGTGTATCTCTAAAAAAAGGGACTCTTTTCAAGAAACATAACCAGAACACTGTTATTGTGTTCTGTTTAATATGAAGCCTCAGGGTGGTTAACATCAGGCCTTGGAATGATGAATAGTGTTCTCTAAGCTGGTCACTTCCTTTGCAGGGTTTACCCTCTGTGCTCAGTGCTGGTCAGTGGGTGGGATAGTCGGTCCTAGGCTGAGCACAATAATTCAGCTCCAGTCAGATCCTGCTGTTTATCTCAATCTCTCTCTCACTTTTGAGACAGGGTCTTGCTCTATCACCCAGACTGGAGTGCAACGGTGTGATTCCTGCTCACTGCAACCTCTGCCTCCCAGGCTCAAGCGATTCTCCCACCTCAGCCACACCACCACACACAGGTAATTTTTTTATGTTTTGTAGAGACGGGGTTGCACCATGTTACTTAGGCTGGTGTCTGTGTCTCTCTCTCTCTCCCTAACATTTTATTTTTATTTATTTTTAATTTTTATTTTTTACAGAGATGAGGTCTTGCCTTGTTGCCGAGGCTGGTCTTGAACTCCTGGCTTCCAGTGATCCTCCCACCTTGACCTCCTAGACTCAAGAGTTTCTAATCAGGAGACACTCATGGAAGAACAGGGTAGGCCTCCTCGGCATGCTCTGGGACTGGAGCCTTGCCTCAGCCTCTTTATTTTAAACCTTGGTCTAAAGTCTTCTGTGACCTCCCAGCTGAGTTCAGATTACACAAGCCTCAAATCCCTTTGTAGCATTTAGAAAACTGTAGTCACAGAATTCTGTGCCTAGCTGTATACCTACCGTCTTGCCCTTGAGAACTAAGTGCCTTGAAGACAAGGGTCCTGTCTTGCTCAAATCTTATCCCCAATACCTGCCATAGCTTGTAGCACATAGTAGGTGCTCAGATCAGCTTTGTAAAATGAAGCAGAGAAGTCAGGGCACCTGGGTTCATTCTCCAGATTTTTTTTTTTTTTTTTTGAGACTGAGTCTCGCTCTGTCACCCAGGCTGGAGTGCAGTGACATGATCTCTGCTCACTGCAAGCTCCACCTCCTGGGTTCACGCCATTCTCCTGCCTCAGCCTCCTGAGTAGCTGAGACTACAGGCACCCGCCACCACTCCCAGCTAATTTTTTTTTGTATTTTTAGTAGAGATGGGGTTTCACTGTGTTAGCCAGGGTGGTCTCAATCTCCTTACCTCGTGATCCACCTATCTTGGCCTCCCAAAGTGCTGGGATTAAAGGCATGAGCCACCGTGCCTGGCCCATTCACCAGATATTTACTGAGCACCCACCCTGTGCCAGCCACTGTGCTAGAATCAAGGAAGACAGCAGTGGTAGAAAAGGAGAGGAAAATCCTTATCTTCTCAGAGCTTACATTCTGCTGGAAGACAACGGATGGGCAAGGAGAGGGATGAATATATGCTATGGGACCAAGCCTTTGCTCCACCCTCACCTTGCTGGATGACCTGGGGTATTTCACTCCACCTCAGTGAGCCACAGTTTTCCATTTCTGTCAAATAAGGAAGTAGGGCAAGATGGTCTCCTTAGAATTCAAGACATTCCCAGAGGGTCTGCAGGGATTTCTCAAACATTGAATTGTCTTCAATCCAGTGTCAATGCTTTAAGCATACTGAGGCCCCTGTTTGTTCCTTGGACTTAATTAAGCCCAAGGTTGTGTGGGCAGTAAACTCAATGCTCATGTTTCAGGAAAACCACTGGATCCAATGATTGCCAAGTCCCACCCCAGCTCAGATCAGCTAATCGGGGACCCCATGCTTCTGCATTATCTTTTTTCTATTTGTAAAACAGGCATATCCTAGGTGCTTCAATATTGAGTTCCAGCTGAATCAGCCCTTCCAAGGTCACTGCCCAGGATATGTATGGGGCATCCCTAGCCCTGGGCTGTGAACCCCTGTCTATCCTTGTTACTCTCACCAGAACCTAAGGCTCAATGGAAGATAAATGGCAGGGGTCAGAAATGTGAGGTTTGCATGTGGGGAAGAGAGATGCCCAGGAGCTCCAGCATCACTTGGAGGACAAGAAATTGATGGAGATAAGTGGGGGGTCTTTGGGCTTGTGCAGGAGCACTTCTTGTTTTCACAGACAGCCCTCATTCCTGCACAGCCATGATCCTCATTCCTTAGCTGAGTATCCCAATGTTAGAAAGAAAAGATCACCAACGAGTTGGGTATCGGGGTTCTGGGGTCAGGCTGGACTTGCCTCCAATCTCAGCCCTACTGTGTGGAGCAGTGGAACCCTCATATGCTGCTGGTGGGCAACCAATTTACAGAGACAAGTTTGGCAGTTTCTTGTGTAACTTACCCTTATCATGTGACCCAGCAACTCCACTCCTAGGGATCTACCCAAGAGAAATGAAAACATATTCTCACACAAAAACTAATACACAGATTTTCATAACAACATTATTCATAATAGCTCAAGACTGGAAACAACTCAAATGTGCACCAGCTGAAGAATGGGTATGTAGACGTTTGTGGTCCATCCATGCAACAGAACTTTATTTGTCAATAGACAGGGATGAAGTCACAATGGACATTACCACATGGAGGAACCTCAGAAGCATTACATCATGTGAAAGAAGCCAACCATAAAAGGCCACAGAGTATATGATTTCACTTAGAGGGAATGTGCAGAAAAAGGCACATCTGTACAGTCAGAAAGCAGATTGGTGGTTGCCTAGCACTGGGGGTGGGAATGGAAGATTGACTGCAAACAGGCAAGAAAAATGTTTTCAGGGTGATAGAAATGTTCTAAAACTGGCTTGTGATGATGGTTGCCCAAATCTTTAGATTTACTGATCTAACTGTACATTTATTGTGAGCAAATTTTATGGTGTGTAAATTATACCTCAGTAAAGCTGCTGAAATATGCAAAATAAAACCCAAAACTCACCCCTTGATTCTTCCTAGCTGTGCAGGCTGGGACAATCAACACCAGTTCCCTGAGCCTCAGTTTATCTATGTGTAAGATGGGCGTGTAGTAATGGAACCTCGCGATGAGCATGCCAGGAGGATTCATCTAACAGAAAATACATGGAAAGACTTTTGCTGGGAACCCGGCACCTGCACAGGGCCCTCATTATGTGGGTTGTTGGTGTCATTTCCATGGAACCAAAGAGACTATAGCCACAGATCTCCTCCTTGCTGACATCTGGTGGGGCTGGTGTTGGCTTTGTTCACTGAGCATTTCCAGCGCTCGGCATTCACTGTGCACTTTAAACATTCTCTAAGCATCATGGACAAGTGAACAAAACAGAGCCCCTCTACAGGTGTCCAGCACCCTTTGGGGAATCAGAGAAGAAAACTGGTGTTTGCAACCCTGTGTGATGGGCACATGGGGCTGTAGGAGCCCAGGGAGAAACAAGCTGGCTAAAATGGGCATGTGAGGGGCTCCTCAGAGGCGGCTATGCTTGTGTCTTCGCATGAACCCTGCTGAGCCCGATTCTGGAACAGATCAGGACAGGAAGAGCTTTCAAAGAGTTTCTGTTTCAATATTATTTTCATTGCTAGGAAACTGAGGCTGAGAAAGGGGTAGGAACTGGCTCAGGGTCTGTGGTGGGAGTGGGATTTGAATGCTGTCTGACCTTGAAACCTGTGTTAGTATGAATCCTCCCAGAAGCAGGCACCAAGTTAGGATGAGATCAGCAGAGATTTATTGGGGGATGCACCTATGCAGGTTAAGGGAGGGGCCAGGAGTGATCAGGGAGAACCTTCAGACTGCCATGTGAGAGGGGAGAGGGGGAAGGAAGGAAGGTAGGGCAGGAGGAGTCTGAGACACAACACAGCTCTAGGAACGTTTGACCAGATCAGTTGGGAGTCTCTGGTGGACTCTTGACTGTTAGAGGATTCCCTTGTCCTGCAGGAACAGGTGGCACTAGTACCCTGGCATGATCAGTTCTAGCTGGGAGCAGCCTGTAGGAAGTGTGGCCTCGGTGCCCAGGCTGGAGTGCAGTGGTGCAATATGGCTTGCCGCAGCCTTGACCTCCTGGGCTCAATTGATCCTTCCACCTCAGCATCCCATGTAGCTGGGACCACAGGCATGTGTAACCATGCCCAGCTAATTTTTTTATTTCTTATAGAAGGTCTTGTTGTGTTACCAAGGCTGGACTCAAACTCCTGGGCTCAAGCAATCCACCCATCTCAGCATCCGAAAGTTCTGGGATTACAGATGTGAGCCACCAGACCTGACCGGTTGGTTGTATTTCTATTGGATAGTGCTGGTCTAACACAGGTTTTCTCAGCCTCAGCACTGTTGACATTTGGGGCTGAATCATTCTTTGTGTTGAGGGTGGTCTTGTGTATTCTGCAGTGTTCAGAAGCCTCCCTGGCCTCCAGCTACTAGATGTCAGTAGCACCTAGTTAATCCTCAAGGCATGGCAACCCTAAGTTTCCCCAGACATCGACAGAATCACCCCACTTGAGAACAGAGCACATGTTGTGTAGCCACAAGAGCCTATGGCTTACCACATGCCAAGCACTGGTATTAAGGACAGGGTGTTAGGGATACAAACAGGGAACGAAAAGTCCTGCCTATGTGGGACTTACTTTAGTGGCAAGTAGAGACAATGAATAAGTAAATATACATTGTCCCTGGCAACACATGCTGTGGTAAACAGTGAAACAGGAAAGGGGACCAGGAGCACAGGGTGATATGTGCTAGCAGGCCTCCTGTTGTGTGTATTTCATCAGGGAGGCCTCACAGAGAATGGAAGAGGGAGGAAACAAGCTGGATTCTGAGACCAGTGTTCGAAAAAGTGGCAGGGGCCAGTGCAAAGACTCAGTGGTGCACATCACTGAAAACAAGGAAGGAGATCTCTATGTAGTGACATGAAAAGACTATTAATCAGTGAAAAATTTGTAAATGGGGGCCTTGAACTTAAACTAGGACAATGATACACATCTTTCTGGTGAGGTGGGTAAACCTTTTTAAAAATAGCTTTATTGAGGGCCAGGCGAAGTGGCTCACATCTGTAATCCCAGCACTTTGGGAAGCTGAGGTATTTGAATCACCTGAGGTCAGGAGTTAGAGACTAGCCTGGCCAACATGGCAAAACCCTGTCTCTACCAAAAAATATGAAAATTATTTGGGCACGGTGATGCGTGCCTGTAGTCCCAGCTACTTGGAAGGCTGAGGCAGGAGAATCGCTTGAGTCCAGAAGGCAGAGCTTGCAATGAGCTGACATCACGCCACTGCACTCCAACCTGGGTGACAGAGCAAGACTCCATCTCAAAAAAAGAAAGAAAAAAGCTTTATTGAAATAAATTCACGTGCCATAAAAGTCACTCATTTAAAGTCTAAAATTCAATGGTTTTTATTACGTACATGGAGTTGTGCAACCATCACCACATTTGCTTTAGAAAATTTTCATCACCTCTAAAAGGAACCCCATACCCTGTAACCATCACTCCCAAATTCCCCCAGTCCCCCCCTCAACCCTAGGCAACCACTAATCTACTTTCTATCTTCAAATTGGTCTATGACATTTCACATAAATAGACTCATATATGACTTTTTGTGACTGGCTTCTTTCACTTAGCATAATGTTTTCAAAGTTCATCATGTTCTAGGATATATCAGTACTTCATTCCTTTTTATTGCTGAATAATAGTCCCTTGTAGCAATATACCTCATGTTGTTTATCCATCCATCAGTTGATGAGCATCTGAGTTGTTTCCAATTTTGGGCTGTTATGTATAATGCTAAGAATAACATTCAACTGCAAGTTTTTGTGTAAACATATGTTTTCCTTTCTCTTTGAAGTAGCTTTGCTGGGTTATGTGGTAACTCTTATGTTTAGCAAATTGTGGCACTACCAAACTTTTCTAAATGGTATGGGTCATTTTACAGTCCCATCAACAATGAATGAGGGTGCCAATTTCTCCACACCCTTGCCAATACTTCTTTCTGTCTTTTTGATTAAAACTATCCTAGTGGGTGTGAAGTAGTATCTCACTGTGGTTGTGATTTCCATTTCTTTAAAAACTAATGATATCATGCATCTTTTTAATGTGATCATTGGCCATTTGCATACATTCTCTGAAGAAATGCCTATTCACATATTTTGTCTATTTTTAATTGGATTTGTTTTGAGTTGTATGAGTTTTTTATTACATATTCTAGATAAAAACACTAACGGATATATAAATGGCAAATATTTTCTCTCAGTTTGTAGGTTGTCTTTTAACTTTCTTGATGGTATCTTTTGAGACACAAAAGTTTTTACTTTTGGTAAAGTCTAATTTGGCCATTTTTCTTTTGTCGTACTTCAAAAGCTTGGCCTAACCCACAGTAGTAAAGGTTGACTTATATATTTTTTCTAAGAATTGTGCACATGTACCCTAAAACTTAAAGTATAATAATAATAAATTAAAAAAATAAAATAAATAAATAAAAGATATAATTATTGCAAAAAAAAAGAATTGTATAGTTTTAGCTCTTATATTTAGGTGTGTTGTCCAATTTCAATTTAGTTTTGTGTATGGTGAGAGGTAGGGTCTAACTTTATTCTTTTGAATGTGGATAAACAGTTGTTCCAGTATCATTTGTCAGAAAAACCATTCTTTCCCAATTGAATTGTCTTGGATCCTTGTTAAAAATCCATTTTTTGTAAATGTGAAGGTTTATTTCCAGACTCTTCATGCTAGTGATCTACCTATGCCAGCACCACACTATCTTAATTACTGCAGCTTTGTAGTAAGTTCTGAAATTAGGAAGTGTGAGTCCTCCAATTTGTTCTTCTCTTTTTAGATTGTTGGCTATTCTGAGCTCCTTGAATTGCCATATGAATTTTAAGTATGCCCATTTTGCAAAAATGTTAGCTGGGATTTTGACAGGGATTGTATTAAGTCCATAGATTTGGAGAGTATTGCAATCTCAATACTAAGACTTCTAATCCATAAATATGTACTATTTTTCATTTTATATCTAATTTATTTCAACGTTTTACAGTTTTTAGAGTACAAGTTTTGTTCTCTTTTGTTAAATTTATTCCTAAATATTTTATTCCTTTAAATGCTATTATAAACGGAATCATTGTATTAATTAATTTCATATTGCTCATTACTAGTGTATAGAAACACAACTGATTTTAATATATTGATCTTGTGCACTGCAACTGTGCTGAACTGTTTACTTAGTTCATTTAGTTATTTAGTTCTTCTTAAAGATCTTCTATATGAAAGCATTATATACAAGATCATGTCATTTACAAACAGAGCTTTACTTCTCCCTTTCTAATCTCTATGCTCTTTTATTCCCCCTCCCTTTTTTTTTTGAGAGAGAGTCTCGTGCCAGTCTTGCCCAGGCTTGTGTACAATGGAGCAATCTCAGCTCACTGCAACCTCTGCCTACTGGGTTCAAGCGATTCTCCTGCCTCAGTCTCCCAAGTGGCTGGGATTACAGGCACCCACCACCATGCCAGGCAAATTTGTATATTTTTAGTAGAGATGGGGTTTCACCAGGTTGGCCAGGCTGGTCTAGAACTCCTGACCTCAGGTGATCTACCTGCTTTGGCCTCCCAAGTGCTGAGATTACAGGCGTGAGCCACCATGCCCTTCTTATTTCCCTTTCTTGCCTAATTGCTCTGCTCTAGAACCTTCAGTACAAGATTGAATAAAAGCGGTGAGACTGGACATCCTTCTCTTATTCCTGAAGGAAACCATTAGGTATAATGTTAACCGTGGGGTTTTTATAGATAACCATTTTCAGGTTGAGGAGCTTCCCTTCTATTCCTACTTTAGGTGGGGTTTCTTTTTAATCATGAAGGGGTGTGAATTTTGTCAAATGCTTTTTTCAGTGTCTATTGAAATAATCATGTGGGTTTCTTTCCTCTTTTATTCATATATTACATTAATTTTTGTGTGTCAAATCAATCTTGCATTACTGGGATAAATCCTATTTGTACATGGTATGTAATCCTTTACAAATGTTGATGGATTTGGTCTGGAAGTATTTCCTCAGGATCTCTGTGTCTATAATCATAAGAGATGACCTGTAGTTTTCTTTATGTCTGTTGGATTTGGTGTCAGGGTAATATTGGCCTTACAGGATGAGTTGGGAAGTGTTTCTGACTTGGGTAAATTTTTAAATGTATTTCAGGATAGGTAAAGCCTCAGAGTGGGAGAAGGATATCAGTAAGTAAACCTAGGTGAACAGAAAGTGAACACTATGAAAGTGCAAGAGTCAGAGAAATGTGCCATACATAAATTTTTTACAATTTTTTCTACCAAAGGATATAAGATATCACTGAACTCACTACAATATAAGCATGTTTAAAGAAGCAGTTATTTTTAAAGATTGTGGTTTTGTTAGTAATCTCCACTCCATGAGCATGATATTCCAGAGGCATCTGAAATCCAATGTACTCAAAACTTATAATTTTTCCCACAAATCTCCTGCTTTCCTGTAGTCCCCATCTTGGTAAAGAGATGCCTTTCATGCCATCACTCAAAATGATCTGTCAATCATTTTGGATTTTCCCCCAACCCCATGACACCTAGAAATGACCAATTCTAGACAATATGACTTCTTAATATTGTTTTTTGTTTGTTTGTTTTTGAAACACAGTCTTGCTTTGTCACCCAGGCTGGAGTGCAGTGGTGCGATCTCGGCTCACTGCAACCTCCACCTCCCGGGTTCAAGAGATTTTCCTGCCTCAGCTTCCTGAGTAGCTGGGACTAAAGGCACGCACCACCACGCCTGGCGAATTTTTGTATTTTTAGTACAGACGGGGTTTCACCATAATGGCCAGGCTGGTCTCGAACTCCTGACCTTGTGATCTACCTGTCTCGGCCTCCCAAAGTGCTGGGATTACAGGTGTGAGCCACTGTGCCCGGCCTCTTAATATTGTTTAAATCTGTCACCCACTCCATCTACAATGATTAGGACTTAATTTAGGGCTTCATTAGCTCTCAACTGAGCAATTTTCATGGCCTAGTTTTGATCCTCGATTCTTGCCTTTCACTCTTTCAACCCATCTATCCATGAAGCCAGTTTTTTTTAATTTCAATTTTGAAAAAATGTTTATGAAAACTAGTTTAGGGTATCATATTTTTACATTATTCCACAATGATGTTTAAGCAAGCGGAGAAGTCACACAAAGTTCTAAAATAATTTTATGTTTGACTTTAGAATGCATTGCAATGAAGCCTCACCAATGAAGGAACTAAATGAGGGAAATGAACTAAGTTAGTCTAAACAGGAAAAATTTCCTTTTTGAATAGATTTCATTTTTTGAGCAGCAGAACTGAGCAGAAATTACAGAGTTCCTATATGCCCTTCACTCCCACAGCCTTCTCCTATCAAAACCTGCACCAGAGTGGTACATTTGTTACAACTGATGAACCCCACAGTGATACATCATTTTCATACATAAATTGAAGTTTGTAATTTACATTAGGGTTCACTCTTTTTATTATTATTATTATTATACTCCTGTATTGGGTGCATATATATTTAGGATAGTTAGCTCTTCTTGTTGAATCGATCCCTTTACCATTATGTAATGGCCTTCTTTGTCTCTTTTGATCTTTGTTTGTTTAAAGTCTGCTTTATCAGAGACTAGGATTGCAACCCCTGCCTTTTTCTGTTTTCCATTTGCTTGGTAGATCTTCCTCCATCCTTTTACTTTGAGCCTATGTGTGTCTCTGCATGTGAGATGGGTTTCCTGAATACAGCACACTGATGGATCTTGACTCTTTATCCAATTTGCCAGTCTGTGTCTTTTAATTGGAGCATTTAGTCCATTTACATTTAAAGTTAATATTGTTATGTGTGAATTTGATCCTGTCATTATGATGTTAGCTGGTTGTTTTGCTCGTTAGTTGATGCAGTCTCTTCCTAGTCTCGATGGTCTTTACATTTTGGCATGATTTTGCAGCGGCTGGTACTGGTTGTGCCTTTCCATGTCTAGTGCTTCCTTCAGGAGCTCTTTTAGGGCAGGCCTGGTGGTGACAAAATCTCTCAGCATTTGCTTGTCTGTAAAGTATTTTATTTCTCCTTCACTTATGAAGCTTAGTTTGGCTGGATATGAAATTCTGGGTTGAAAATTGTTTTCTTTAAGAATGTTGAATATTGGCCCCCACTCTCTTCTGGCTTGTAGAGTTTCTGCTGAGAGATCCGCTGTTAGTCTGATGGGCTTCCCTTTGTGGGTAACCCGACCTTTCTCTCTGGCTGTCCTTAACATTTTTTCCTTCATTTCAACTTTGGTGAATCTGACAATTATGTGTCTTGGAGTTGCTCTTCTCGAAGAGTATCTTTGTGGCATTCTCTGTATTTCCTGAATCTGAATGTTGGCCTGCCTTGCTAGATTGGGGAAGTTCTCCTGGATAATATCCTGCAGAGTGTTTTCCAACTTGGTTCCATTCTCCCTGTCACTTTCAGGTACACCAATCAGATGCAGATTTGGTCTTTTCACATAGTCCCATATTTCTTGGAGGCTTTGTTCATTTCTTTTTATTCTTTTTTCTCTAAACTTCCCTTCTCACTTCATTTCATTCATTTCATCTTCCATCACTGATACCCTTTCTTCCAGTTGATCGCATCGGCTCCTGAGGCTTCTGCATTCTTCACGTAGTTCTCCAGCCTTGGCTTTCAGCTCCATCAGCTCCTTTAAGCACTTCTCTGTATTGGTCATTCTAGTTATACATTCATCTAAATTTTTTTCAAAGTTTTCAACTTCTTTGCCTTTGGTTTGAATTTCCTCCTGTAGGTCAGATTAGTTTGATCATCTGAAGCCTTCTTCTCTCAACTCGTCAAAATCATTCTCCATCCAGCTTTGTTCCATTGCTGGTGAGGAACTGCATTCCTTTGGAGGAGGAGAGGCGCTCTGCTTTTCAGAGTTTCCAGTTTTTCTGCTCTGTTTTTTCCCCATCTTTGTGGTTTTATCTACTTTTGGTCTTTGATGATGGTGATGTACAGATGGGTTTTTGGTGTGGATGTCCTTTCTGTGTGTTAGTTTTCCTTCTAACAGACAGGACCCTCAGCTGCAGGTCTGTTGGAGTTTGCTAGAGGTCCACTCCAGACCCTGTTTGCCTGGGTATTAGCAGCAGTGTCTGCAGAACTGCGGATTTTCGTGATCTGCGAATGCTGCTGTCTGATCGTTCCTCTGGAAGTTTTGTCTCAGAGGAGTACCTGGCCATGTGAGGTGTCAGTCTGCCCCTACTGGGGGGGCCTCCCAGTTAGGCTGCTCAGGGGTCAGGGGTCAGGGACCCACTTGAGGAGGCAGTCTGCCCGTTCTCAGATCTCCAGCTTCATGCTGGGAGAACCACTGCTCTCCTCAAAGCTGTCAGACAGGGACATTTAAGTCTGCAGAGGTTACTGCTGTCTTTTTGTTTGTCTGTGCCCTGCCGCCAGAGGTGGAGCCTACAGAGGCAGGCAGGCAGGCCTCCTTGAGCTGTGGTGGGCTCCACCCAGTTCGAGCTTCCCGGCTGCTTTGTTTACCTAAGCCAGCCTGGGCAATGGCGGGCGCCCCTCCCCCAGCCTCGCTGCCGCCTTGCAGTTTGATCTCAGACTGCTGTGCTAGCAATCAGCCAGAGTCCGTGGGCGTAGGACCCTCCGAGCCAGGTGCAGGCTATAATCTCCTGGTGCGCCGTTTCCTAAGCCCGTCGGAAAAGCGGAGTATTCGGGTGGGAGTGGCCCGATTTTCCAGGTGCCGTCTGTCACCCCTTTCGTTGACCAGAAAAGGGAACTCCCTGATCCCTTGTGCTTCCCAAGTGAGGCAATGCCTTGCCCTGCTTCAGCTGGCGCACAGTGTGCTGCACCTACTGAACTATGCCCACTGTCTGGCACTCCCTAGTGAGATGAACCCGGTACCTCAGAGGGAAATGCAGAAATCATCCGTCTACTGCGTCGCTCATGCTGGGAGCTGTAGATGGGAGCTGTTCCTATTCGGCCATCTTGGCTCCTCCCTAGGGTTCAGTCTTGATGGATTTTAACTAATGCATAATGATGTGTATTCACCATTAGAGTACCACACAGAATACATATACTGTGCTACAAATCCTCTGTGCTTTGCCTATTCATTCCTCTCTCCCCTCAGATCCTGGAAAACACTACACTTTTTACTGTCTCCATAGTTTTGCCTTTTCCAGAACATAATTGAGGATTTTATAGTATACGGCCTTTTCAGATTGGCTTCTTTCACTTAGTAACACACATTTAAGGTTCTTCCTTGTCTTTTCATGGGTTGATATAGCTCATTTCTTTTTGGTGCTGAATAACAGTCCATTGGCTGGGTATAGTAGAGTTTATTTATACATTCATCTACTGAAGGACATCTTGGTTGCTTCCAAGTTTTGGCAATTATGAAAAAAGCTTCCATACACATCTGTATGCAGGTTTTTGTGTGAACATGTTTTCAACTCACTTGGGCAAATTCCAAGGAGCATAATTGCTGGATCATACAGTAAGAATATGTAAGAAGTTGCCAAACAATCTTCCAAAGTACCATTTTGTATTCCCACTGGCAGTGAATGAGAGTTCCTGTTGCTCCCCGTCTTCCCCAGCTTTGGTGTTGTCAGTGTTTTGGATTTCAGCCATTGTTAACAGTCATGTAATAGTACGTCACTGTTGTTTTAATTTGCATTTCCCTAATGACACATAATGTGGAGCACAGTTATCTTTTGAAAATGTAGAGCTGATCATGTTATTTCTTGCCTCAAGGTCCTATAATGACTTCTCCCTGTCTATAGAATAAAATTCAGACTCCTTAGAAATGCTCCCAAGATTATGCATCTCACATTCTGGCCCCATTTTACTCATCTACAACCTCACCTCATCTTGCAACATCTCTGGTACTTCTATCCTCTAATCATCTGCATCTGCAGCTTCAGAACACATCAGCTTCTATATTGTTGCTCCTGCTCTGCTCTACTTACTGTCATGTGCACACATGGTTACCTGACAAGCACCTAATCACCTTTCAACATTCAGCTCCAATATCAACTATTCCACAAAGCTTTTATACCTACCCACTTTACACTATTACGTACATCATATATTGCACACATAACAGTTTCTTTATTTTATTTTATTTTATTATTTATTTATTTATTGAGACGGAGTCTCGCTCTGTCGCCCAGGCTGGAATGCAGTGGCACGATCTCGACTCACTGCAAGCTCCGCCTCCCGGGTTCATGCCATTCTCCTGCCTCGGCCTCCCGAGTAGCTGGGACTACAGGCGCCTGCCACCACGTGTGGCTAATTTTTTATATTTTTAGTAGAGACGGGGTTTCACCGTGTTAGCCAGAATAGTATCGATTTCCTGACCTCGTGATCCGCCCACCTCGGCCTCCCAAAGTGCTGGGATTACAGGTATGAGCCACTGTGCCCGGCCCCTAACAATTTCATTTTTAACTAAACTGAACGGAGCACATCTGATCTCTACCACCTAGCACAGTGTTTTGCACATATTGGTACTCATTAAAGCTTTGTTCAAGGAAAGAACAAATATTTTAGTCTTTCAGTTGATCCTCAGAACAAACCTGTGCTATAGGTAAGGTATTCTCCAAGTTTTAGACATTAATAAATATTTGGTTATCCTCTGTGTTAGCCTGTTCATATTGCTATAAAGGAATACCTGAGACTGGGCAATTTATAAAGAAACAAGGTTTATTTTGGCTCACGGTTCTGTAGACTGCACAAGGAATATAATGCTGGTATCTGCTTCTGGTGAGGGCCTCAGGAAGTTTACAATCATGGCAGGAGGAGAGGAGCCAGCATGTTACATGGTGAGAGAACAAGAGAGAGAGAGGAAAGAGGTGCCAGGTTATTTTGTTTGTTTGTTTGTTTGTTTGTTTGAGACAGAGTCTTGCTCTGTCACCCAGGCTGGAGTGCAGTGATGCGATCTCAGCTCACTGCAACATCCGTCTCCTGAGTTCAAGCGATTCTCCTGCCTCAGCCTCCTGAGTAGCTAGGACTACAGATATGTGCCACCACACCTGGCTAATTTTGGTATTTTTAGTAAAGATGGGGTTTCAAGATGTTGGCCAGGATGGTCTCCATCTCTTGACATTGTGATTTGCCAGCCTCCGCCTCCCAAAGTGCTGAGATTACAGGCGTGAGCCACCATGCCTGGCCCCCAGGTTCTTTTAATCCAGATCTCATGTGAACTCAAAGTGAGAACTCATTCATTACCACAAGGACAGCACCAAGACATTCATGAGGATCCACCCCCATGATCCAAACACCTCCCACTAGGCCCACCTCCAACACTGGGGGTCACATTTTAACATGAGATTTGGAGGGGACAAAACATGCAAGCCATATCATGCTCCAAAAGTTTGTTTAGAGGGATGTTGGCTTCTCACGGGAATCCCATTCTGATTCACTCCAAATGAAGTCCACCAATGTTTATCCAACTCATAACATACATGTACATACAGGAATCTGCTATGAGTTTTTATAACACTAATAGGAAAGATAATTAATTTGAGAATCTGAATTGCATTGTACAGACTTCTAGTGATCCTAAAGGGAGGGCATTACAGAAAGGAAAGTTGTTTCTTGTAGCATAGCTCTTTTGAGTGTTGTTGCACCATATTTCAAAATGATGGGTATTAGAGTAATACAAGGTACCAGGCTAATAATACTGCTGGTGATAGTGGTAAAGGGTCATTGCTCTTAAATAAAAGCTAAATTTAAAAGCTGCATTGCTTATATATGACTTTGTATGGAGCTCTCTAACCTTAACCCCCTTTCTTTCACTCATTCAAACAACTGCTTTTATAATTCTGGATAACATGAATTCTCAAAAACATATTTATGCTATATCAAATAAGAGTGTCCTATAGGGTCACCAGTGTGTGTATCCCCAAAGCCAACAGTACTCCTACCTACATAGTTGCAGCTCTAGCAACAGAAGTCAGGTGTCAGGACTGTAAAATGAACATGACAGAAATAAAGACATGAGTGACTATGCCTGCCCAAGGAATTCGGAGTGTTTCCTTCACCACAGTGTTCTTCCATAGTGAGACCCTGAAAATAATAGGCTAGGGGAGGGTAGAAGATAACAAACAGATTTGCGAGTCCACCTATAATGAGAATGGATAATTCAACTATATGCCAGAAGAAAAAGCACAACCCCATTCAGCATTAATTGTGCTGGAACTTCCACCTTAAGTCTGGGTCCAGTCATTGGGGTAATTTCCAATATCCCAAAAGAACCAAGGTTGATAACCAAAAGTGAAAATGTTTCCCTCTAGAAGACAGTTATGCTTCTCCTCAGGAGTAGAAATCACTGTAGCAGAGGACAAAATGAGGCCATGAAATCTGGTTAAGCCAGACTGGATGCCTAGAGGATAGCTGAGGAGCAAATGGAAGCTGCAGCAGGACAAAGACCCAGCCAGTACTAAAAGCTGGGTCCATGAACAGCTTCTTGAAATGGTGTGTGGTCATGCTTAGCTGAGCATACTGTGGGACTCATGATGTTGGAAAATGAGGGGGCAATGAAGACTTAAAGATGGGATGGAAAAACAGCTAAAAAAACAAAACAGAAGGGGAACAAGAAACAAAACAGAAAAAAAGCTGGCCACGGTGGCTCATGCCTGTAATCCCAGCAATTCAGGAGGCCAAGGTGGGAGAATCACTTGAAGTAAGAAGGTTGAGACCAGCCTGGGCAACATAGCAAGATCCTTGTCTCTACAAAATTAAAAAAAAAAAAATAGCTGGGAATGATGGCACACACCTGTAGTCCCAGCCATTCAGGAGGCTAAGGTGGGAGGATCACCGGAGCCCTGGAGTTCAAAGGCGCAGCAAGCTATGATTATGCCACCGCACCCCAGCCTGGGCAACACAACCAGACCTTGTCTTAAAAAAAAAAAAAATGGGGGCAGGTAGAGAAAAAAGTATTTCCAGAATTTTTTACAATTAAAAAATGTATCTAGCTATTAAAAGTAATGACACCAAAAAGATTTCCAAATCAATTCCCAAAGCATTTCTCTCATCTCTTCTGAAAATGTTCTGAAAAGACAACTATAAAGATGAAATAGAAGTTAAAGCTAAACAAGGTAATAGTGCTGAATATGTAATTTCAGTAACTCAGAATTTGCTCCATCCTCTGCTCTAAAAAAGCTTAGCTACAGAAGAGCAGTTACCTTTGAAACTTTTTCCCCAACATAAAGATATCCAGAATGTGAAGCTGCCATTAAAAATGTTGCCATAGGCTGGGCGCAGTATCTCACGCCTGTAAACCCAGCACTTTGGGAGGCCGAGGCATGTGGATCACAAGGTCAGGAGATCGAGACCATCCTGGCTAATACGGTGAAACCCCATCTCTACTAAAAATACAAAAAAATTAGCCAGGCGTGGTGGCAGGCACCTGTAGTCCTAGCTATTTGGGAGGCTGAGGCAGGAGAATGGAGTGAACCCAGCAGGTGGAGCGTGCAGTGAACGGAGATCACGCCACTGCACTCCAGCCTAGGGGACAGAGCGAGACTCTGTCTCAAAAAAAAAAAAAAAAAAAAGGCCAATGGCAATTTAGATTATAAAACATGGGGAGTAAAATAAAACTTATATTTGTTAAACTAAACTAAGTTGTATTTAAACTAAGTATTAAACTTAGTGCATCAGTCTTGAAGAAAGTTCATGCCTAAGACTTTTCTTTGAACTAAAATCTAGACAGCTGGGTTCTCTGACCTCACAGAGCTTCTCATGATTTCCTCCTCCAACACCTGCCACGATTTCTCTTCCCACTGTGGTTCTACACTGTGTTACGACAAGCGACTTGTTTATTTTAAGGGATCAACATTAATTACAGAGGCTATAAGAAGGAAGCCGAATGTAAAAATACTGAGAACTCAAAAACTTCCAACTCCAGAGAATAATGATATTTTAATTCTAAAAATCCTAAAGCAGATTGAAAAAAAGTGTAAAAACTCATGCAACACACACGTGAACAAGAAACAATGAAAAACTGCTAGTAATCCTTTTACCACAAGTCTGAATGTGGCCTTTAGAAAGCATTTAAGGAAATTCTACTCGACTATGCTCACACCCCTTCAAATCAAAGAACTCCCAAGCACTTGCATAAGTGCTCTATCTCTGGAGTCTAGAGTCTTGCAAATCAAAGTGGAGTCCACAAGCCAGCAGCAGATTATGCAGAATTTCAGGCCCCGCCCCTACTTTCTGAATCAGAACCTGCATTTCACAGGGTTCCCAGGTGATTTCCTAAACATTAAGGTTTGAGAAGTGCTCCTCAATGTTTAGCAGTGACTAAACGCTGAAATCCACTAGAGAGCATCACAAAACTCCAATGACGAGGCTGTACCCCAACCCAATTAATTCAGAATCTCTGGAGCTGGGATCTGCTGTCAGCACTCGCTAGGTCTTTTCTCTCTCTTTTTTTTTTATTCCTCTTTTGAGACAGAGTCTCACTCTGTGGCCTGGGCTGGAGTGCAGTGGCGCGGTCTCGGCTCACTGCAACCTCTGCCTCCCAGGTTGCAGTGGTTCTCCTGCTTCAGCCTCCTGAGTAGCTGGGATTACAGGCACGCACCATCACGCCCAGATAATTTCTGTATTTTTTAGTAGAGACGGAATTTCGCCATGTTGGCCAGGCTGTTCTCAAACTCCTAATCTCAGGTGATCCGCCCACCTCGGCCTCCCAGAGTGCTGGGATTACAGGCGTGAGCCACTGTGCCCGGCCTGTCAGCACTCTTTTAAGTTCCCCATGGATCCCAGTGAGCGGCCGAAGTTGACAGTCTTTGTTCTAGGACGAGCTTGTCCAACCCGTGGCCCATGGGCCACACACAGCCCAGTATGGCTTTGAATGTGACCCACCACAAATCTGTAAACTTTCTTAAAACATTATGGGATTTTTGCATGAATCTTTTTTTTTTTTTTTTTTTTTTCAGTTCGTCAGCTATTGTTAGTGTTAGTGCATTTTATGTGTGACCCAAGACAATTCTTCTTCTTCCAGTGTGGGCCAGGGAAGCCAAAAGACTGGATGCCCCTGTTCTAGAACCTTGGCTATCTTTCTTCTTCGTGTCTTTTTGCTCCAAGCTTTAGCTAATGTTTTTATTTTCCCTGAACCACTATAATACTCTAGTAGGAGCAACTACACTGATGTCTGGCTGTTGCTACAGGGGGAACAACCACTGACAATGTTTAAAAGAAAAAAACTGGATAATCCATCATAAATTCATACATTTGAGTAGAAAATACAAATTATATATGCTTGGGAGTTCCTTGATGTGGAAACGTGAGCACAGCTGGGTGGGAATTCCTTAAATGCTTTCTAAAGGCCAGACTCAGACTTTTGTAGTAAAAGGATTACTAGCAGTTTTTCATTGTGTCTTGTTCACATGTGTGGTGCATAAGCTTTTCTTTTTTTTTTTTTGAGACGGAGTTTCACTCGTTGCCCAGGCTGGAGTGCAATGGCGCGATCCCGACTCACAACAACCTCCATCTCCTGGGTTCAGTGATTCTCCTGCCTCAGCCTCCTGAGTAGTTGGGATTATAGGCATGCGCCACCACAACCGGCTAATTTTTTGTATTTTTAATAGAGACGGGGTTTCTCCACGTAAGGCTGGTTTCGAACTCCCAACCTCAAGTGATCTGCCCGCCTCAGACTCTCAAAGTGCTGGGATTACAGACGTGAGCCACCATGCCTGGCTGCATAAGCTTTTAATACATTTTTTTTGCAATCTGCTTTGGAATTTTTAAATTGCTTTCAATAAGAACATGAACATATCTATGACTTATATCCACTTCACCCCCTCCTAACTTGCCTATAATGTTAAAAAAAAGAGGAATTATTATAACACAGGAAGATGTTTAATACTCAGGATTTTTTATATCATCATATTTAAAGTCTTTTTCTGCACAGCTAAATCTGATTCCTTGCTACTAAATCTGATTGAGTTAGCAACTAAACTAACTGATTTGGTAATATCTATCCAGATCACAAACAGAAATATTGCTAAGACTCCCTCAAAAAGGAGTTTAACCTCAATAGGTAACTCCTCCTAACTATAGTTCTAAATTAATGAAACACAGTAGTCATTTAACAAGATACTAGTTTATATGGCCATTGGGGAATACGGGAAATGCTACCTCAAAATATGACACCTTGGCATTTGAGAAAACAGAAGCAGAAAGGTCTCTCTGACCTTTCCCTGGCCCTTCTCCTCTGAAGCAGGACATAGAAGAATCCTCTAACCCTCTCTGGAGTAGGTCATAAGACCTTCATTCCAGTCCTCCCTATTCCCAGAGGAAAGGAGCCTCCTTATTTGTAAAGATGCAGAGAATGATCTGACCACGCAGGCCTTGCTGAGCTCCCCCAGCTTATTCCCATCAGGTCACACCCCTTTCATCTAATCGTGCTTCTCCAAAACTGTCTGCTTCTTCATCAGACAGCATAAAATCGACACAGGATTTCCTGTTTCTCTGAGTCTTCCTTTCTGAAGGCTCCTGTGTCTGGTAAAACTTATCTTAAGTAAACTTGCACACTTTTCTCTGGTTAATCTGTCATTTGTTCTAGGGGACTTGACCATGAACCTAGCGATGGGTGAGAAATCATTTCTCCCCTAGCCGGCCTAACTCATTTGAAGGAGCATACACTATCGTGTGGGAGTCATACTTATTCCTAACCATTTTGAAGAGATTCATATTTAAATTAATGTATTACATTAAATGTCTTCCTTCAGAAAAGACAATCTTGTGAACATCGCCTTTGGTGACTGAATGTCACGAGATATAAAACAGGTAGAAAAAGAAAATACTTGGGATGGCTTTAACTCTTAAATCCCATGAAATAATCCCCTCTTCTTTAGGAGAAACCTCAGCTCACCTCCTCATCACTGCTGAACAACAGGGCAGATGCTTTCTTTTTGGAGAGCTCGGAGGCTTTTGCTTTCTCTTGTCTCTGAGCTTGCAGAGATAATGTCTGCTTCTTACCAGCTGTACCCCCAAAAAGATTATCCTAGAAAAGCAAATGGCAGAAAGGTAAGACAACTTTATAATCAGAAAACATAGGATGTCCTCCTGTAGGAGGTAAGTCTCCAGTCAGGTATGCAAATAACAACTCTGGCAGGGAAAAACCGCAAAATGCTAGTAAATCTCAAACTACAGCCTTTTCTCACTGCACCCACAGAAGGGAAAGAGATTACCATAGAACTCGAAGGCAGAACAGCTGGGAAGAAGCAGGAAAACAATATGCGAATGAGATCACGAAGTACAAGGAGAAACTGAGCTCCATCCAGTTGCCCTGTGGGCAAGTGCCTCTCTGCTCACTTCAGGGGGTTACAGCCTGCAACAGGCATGGGAGCCCCCGCGGCAGCCAGAAACTCACACTGTCCTCTCCACGAATGAGAAACCAGAACAATGGCTCAAAGGAGAGAACTGGGGGTCTGTCTCCACTCCTTTACAAGTCAGAAAGACATACACCTGGGATGGAGGGAAGGCATGACTTGTGTTTCTCATTAGTTTCAAAGAGATTCTACAAAGTGGAGAAATATTTACTAAATAAAATTCCTGATGTACTAAGTTTAATGGGATTTGTAAATTCTTCTGTGGTCAAGCACTCCCCAAGAGTTTTATTTATTAAGGTGCTTTTATTCAGATAAGGGGAACAAAAGCATCAGAGGGCCTGAGTCTGAGTTAGGATGGACAAACTCTTAACAGCAGGTGAACAGCCCTGGAATGTGAAGATGGATGAAGGGAGTGTCTTCCTGGATGAAGTCTCCTTTAAGGAGAGTGCGGTAGTGTAGGACAGGCCAGGAGAATAATGAGCTGATGTCCATCGGGGATGCTAATGGCAGAGCTCACATTCACTATGCACTTACTATGTGCCGGCGCTCTGCAAGAGCTTCACACTAGTAGTTACAGCTGCCACAATGACCCTACTCACTGTTAAGCCACATGAGCTTAAGGAAGGTTAAGTTACTTGCCCCAGGTCCCTGGTTTGCAAGTGGTGGAGCTGGGATATGAACCCAGGGGTCTGATGGCAAAGCCTATGAGCTCACCACTGCCCAGTACTGCATAAGAGTTAAGGTTTGGGTTGTCTTCTCTCTTATTTCTCTTCCCCACTGTGCTCTCTCCAGCCAGGATGGGACAGAAAGGCAATGGACAGGACATGGCTGCCTTCTCCTTTGTATCTCCACTTGATCCAAAACATTCTTGTAGGTCATTGGGTATAACATTGATCCATCCTCTAGACTAAAGTACAGCTGACCCTGAATGACACAGATTTGAACTGCACAGGTCCACTTCTACACAAATGTTTTCTCAGTAATATGTTGAAAATTTTTTTGGACATTTGCAACAATTTGAAAAATCTTGCAGACAAACCACATAGCCTAGAAATATTAAAAAAAAAATAAGGAAATGCTAGATATGTCAGGAATACAAAAATACAGAAATAGATACTATACTATTTATATGTTGATCAACTGTTTATGTTATCCATGAGGCTTCTGGTTAACAGTAAGGTATCAGTAGATAAGTTTTTGGAAAGTAAGATGTTATATATGGATTTTTCACTGCAATGTGGAAGTCAAAATAACCTCCACACCGTTAAAGGGTCAATTGTATTTCTCAAAGGCAGATTTCTAAAAATAAAACCTGTAGGTTTCACTCCATAAGAACTGTGTCAAAAGGCCGGGCACGGTGGTTCATACCTGTAATCCTAGCACTTAGGGAGGCCGAGGCAGGCAGATCACCTGAGATCAGGAGTTCAAGACTAGCCTGGCCAACATGGTGAAACCCTGTCTCTACTAACAATACAAAAATTAGCCAGGAGTGGTGGTACGCACCTGTAGTCCCAGCTACTTGGGAGGTTGAGGTAGAAGAATCGCTTGAACTCGGTTGCAGTGGGCCGAGATTGCACCACTGCACTCCAGACTGAGTGACAGAGAAAGACTCCAACTCAAAAAAAAAAAAAAAAAAAGAACTGCGTCAAGAATCTAATGTCTTCTCCATTGCACAGCTAGGAAAATATAAGGAAGAAGTCACTGAAATAAAAACAGAAATATTTTTGTGATATAAACTTCAGGTAGCCTGACTGCTTCCCTACCACCTTTTGCTAGCATATGAGCCTCTGGGTAGAAAGTTACATCAACAACCGTTTTCTCCTAATCTAAATTATCTAGTGTTGCAATAACAATGTTTACCTCTTCATCTTCATCATCAAACAGGGAAACCAACGTGGGGAGCTTGCCAGGCAGCAGAGATACACCTTTTAACTTACTCGCACTTTGAGAAGAAAACAAATCCTGTTGGATTGAAATTAAAGTTGCTGGTTAACAGGAATATCAGTTTTTAAAATATCAGGTCAGTATAAAACACAAGTGACTCAGACATGACAGCTGCCATGTGTCTAGGCTTCTTTCCTTAGAGGGAAGGTGGCTCAGACAGAGTCCTTAAAGGGATAGACCTCAGGGTCTGCGTAGGGTGTGTGCAGTGGTGCTAAGGAGGAGGAGAGCTACAGGATCTGGTGGCCTCGCAGAGCCCAGGGGCTTCTGTATTCCCACCTTAATGTCAGAAGGCAGGAAAAAGTTTTTGAATCAATTTCCTATACCATGCTAAAAAAATAAATATATAAGCATGGCTTCCCATTACTGTTTAAAGAATCAGAGATTAGGGTCAATAAAGAAACGGGCTAGATTCCCAAATTAACGGAGCTACAACTATTTTATTTAGTAATACCCTTCTCTCCTAAGATTATGACTTACTTCTTTTTCTTTTTTTTTCTTTTTTGAGATGGAATCTTGCTCTGTCGCCCAGGCTGGAGTGCAATGGCGCCATGTTGGCTCACTGCAAGCTCCGCCTCCTGCGTTCACGCCATTCTCCTGCCTCAGCCTCCCAAGTAGCTGGGACTACAGGCACCCGCCACCACGCCCAGCTAATTTTTTTGTATTTTTAGTAGAGACAGGGTTTCCCCGTGTTAGCCAGGATGGTCTCGATCTCCTGACCTCGTGATCCACCCGCCTCTGCCTCCCAAAGTGCTGGGATTACAGGCATGAGCCACCACGCTCGTCCCACTTATTTCTTTTAAATAAATACAAATTAAATTTTTATTTTTAAATGTTTGGTAGTCTACTTAGTTTAACTACAAGTATATGACATTGCAAACCAGGATAAGACCTGCTAGATTCTGAATAAACTTTCAGCCTGGCACCGTGGCTCATACCTATAATCCCAGCATTTTGGGAGGCTGGGGCAGGTGGATCACCTGAGGTCAGGAGTTCGAGACCAGCCTGGGCAACATGACAAAACCCTGTCTCTACTAAAAATACAAAATTAGCCAGGCGTGGCAGTGGGTGCCTGTAATCCCAGCTACTCAGGAGGCTGAGGCAGGAGAATTGCTTGAACCTGGAAGGCGGAGGTTGCAGTGAGCCGAGATCCCACCATTGCACTCCAGCCTGAGCAAAAAGAGTAAAATTTTGTCTCAAAAAAGTAAAAAATATAAAAGTAAAGAAATTTTCAAAATGTTATAAAACATCAGCTTATCCTGCAAAGAAAGGCCTGCAAATTGAGCAACATCAAGTAGAAACATAAAATGGGACATCTAATCCCTTGGGAAGAGAAACATTAATACACAAGAGCCGAACAATTAAATAGGACAAGAACATATTTTCTAAGACCTCTTCTGACAGTTTTTTTTTTTTTTAATCATGGGGTTGATGTCTACTCCTAAATATAGACCTAATGAGTTCACTAAGTGAGTTCTCCTCCACACAGTGGTTTTCCCCTGTGCTCCCCGGAGTCCCATGGGTTTATTTAGATAGAAGAGGCCACGTGGGGGATTCCAGGCATCCCGTGACCCTCCTGCATGTTACACAATGGCAAGAGAAAGGGTTTTGCTGTTCTAAGAAAATGAAAGTAAACCAAAGCAAAGAATAAAAACAAATGTCAACATCACAGTTTTGGACCCTTAACTAATACTTTTATTGGTACTGCAAAAAAAGACACTTCCATTACCTCAAATATGTTCCCCCAAAATGACTTCACAGGGCAAGCTTCAGCCTCACACTTGAAATATAGAGAAAGGAGTCAGGACGCATTCCTTCGGGTCCAAAGCTTTAACTGTTAGACTGCCTTAGTTTTACTTCTCCTTGCCTCAGAATCCCAACAATATCCAATAAAAACATTCACTCTATGATGACACACATGGGGCAAAGCCTTTGGTAGGGTTTTCACACAAGTCCGAGAGTTCATTTACACTCCCACCATCAAGAAGGGGAGCCTACAGCCCCTCCCCATGAACCTGGATGGGCCATTGTGACCATCTTGAGTAACAGATGAAGCAAAAGGAACACCGTTGACTTCCAAGGCTGGAACACAGAAGGCGACATGGCCTCCATCGGGCTCTCTCTGAGGACTCTCCCCTACAGCCCTGAGCCAGCATGTAAGAGGCCCGGCTTCCCTGACTACATGCTGGGAGCCACACAGGGCTAGTGAGAGGTGTCCCAGGGGCCCCAGTGCCCAGGCACCAGACATATGAATAAGGTGATCCTCAGCCCAGCCACCTTCAGACACAAGAGACCCTCAGTGACAACGGCCTAGCTAAGCCCAGTGAACCTCTCGAACTGTAAGACAACAAAACTATGGGTGTTATAAACCACTAGGTTTTGGAGTTACTCGTTTCATAGCAACAAATAACCAGAACACCTCGTAAGTCACTGAAATTGCTCACATTTGGTTTTTTTGTCTAGTCAACAATTACTGGATGGGTTACCACATGCCAAGCACTGGTATGAAGGAGAGGGTGTTAGGGATACAAACAGGGAATAAAAAGTCCTGCCCTCATGGAACTTACTTTAGTGGGAAGTAGAGACAATGAATAAGTAAATATACATTGTTCCTGGCAACACGTGCTGTGGTAAACAGTGAAATAGGAAAGAGGACCAGGAGCACAGGGTGGTATGTGCTAGCAGGTTTCCTCCTGTGTGTATTTGGTCAGGGAGGCCTCACAGAGAAGTCAAAGAGTGAGGAAGCAAGCTGGATTCTGGGAACAGCATTCCTCAGAGTGGCAGGGGCTGGTGCAAAGACCCCGAGGTGCAGGTATGGGTGACACATGGGATCCATGAGCATAAGATGGTGGAGGCCCCATCATGCTGTTTCTCAGGGGTCAGGGTTGTGACTTGACTGGACTTTGGTTAATTCTCATGTTTTGTACACTCGCCTTCAATGAAATAATAGCCACAAAGGTATACTTTACTTCCAAAGGGTTCCATGTTCATCCTTGCTGTGAGTGCAAAGCCCAACCATGAGAGCCTAACCTAGAGCCCACAGCTTCTTGAAATACATGTAAGTTTCTGCCATGTCCACATATTTTTCTGTAAAAGGGGCTTATTATTTCCCATTACATTTCTCATACAGGTCTCTGATCTCCTAAAAGGCCAACTTAAAATTAGATCTAAGACGACCTAGGCCTGAGAGACTCAGGAAAAGCAGTGAAATTTTGAGGGGTGGTTCTAAGGTGCCTGGAGGGACCAAAGCAACCTGTGAACCAGGGTCCCACAGGCTGTTATTGGTCTCAGTCTCAACAAGACAGATGGCTATGCCAGAACCCATCTGCTAACTGTCTAGTTAGTGCTCACGGTCTAGTTAGTGAGAATGTGAATAAAGGAAGTAGCATGGTGACCTCCACTCTGGTGCAAGCTCCTCATCACATCATGAGCCTATGAACAGTTTAAAATCTGAGCATCCTAAAAAGAGAATATTTTCATCCCAGGAAATGTAAATACAGTCCAACCCAAAAGTGAAAAGTATTGTAAACATATTGCTTTCTAAAGACCCTATGCTCTCAAGAGATTATTTTTTATTCATTTATTTATTCTGAGATGAAGTCTCACTCTGTCGCCCAGGCTGGAGTGCAATGGTGTGATCTCGGTTCATTGCAACTTCTGCCTCCCGGGTTCAAGTGAATCTCCTATCTCAGCCTCCTGAGTAACTGGGATTACAGGCTCGCACCACCATGCCCAACTAATTTTTGTCTTTTTAATAGAGACAGGGTTTCATCATGTTGGCCAGCCTGGTCTCGAACTCCTGACCTCAGGTGTCCACCTGCCTTGGCCTCCCAAAGTGCTGGGATTACAGGCGTGAACCACCGCTCCTGGCCTCTAGAGATAATTTTTAAAGAACTGGAGTACTTAACAAAAAGTCTTATAACTCTGCTGAGAAAAACCTGATTCAGAAATAGTTTCTATGTCATATCCATAGACTAATACCCACAACTAAAGAAAAGAATACCATACCTCAGAGTCCTCCTGATCCTAAAATAAGCCTTTTTGAGTGTTTGTTTCTGACAAGGGCTTGAGATTTTTGCTGGAAGGTAAGGTAACCTTTGTTGGGGGAAAAAAAAAGAAAAAGAAAAATTAAGCATTAACAAATAAGATACCCAGAAAAGAGAGTTTACTCAATCAACCATTTAGAAAATGCACAGAGTCTCTGCTGTGATAGGCAGCAAGCCGAGGGGGCTGTTAAGAGAACAGCAAGACAAACAGAGGACACATCTGGTGTATCAGGGAGCAGGACACACTGCCTGGGTCAATGGGTGCAAAGATGGGACATATGCAAGGAGAGACAGCCTGGAAAGACAGGCTGCCTGACAGGCCTACCAGGTTCTGAATGCTGGGCCTTAGGTGGTCGGCAGGAGAAAGTCAGGGTTTCACAGCCAGGACATGACATGATGAGACAAACTGTAGAAAGAGGAGGGACCAGCTGTGCAGGACAGCAGTGAAAGGCCAAGCAGTCAGAATGGCTTAAAAACTGCTGGGGACACACGCACTGGCCAAATGCAGGTCAATAGGAGCATCAAAAACAATGGTGGTCTGGCCAATATGGTCAAACCCAGTCTCTACAAAAAAATACAAAAATTAGGCAGGCATGGTGGTGCGCACATATAGTCCCAGCTACTTGGTAGGCTGAGGCTGGAGAATCGCTTGAACCCAGGAGGTTGAGGCTGCAGTGAGCTGTGATTGCACCACTACACTCCAGCCTGGGCAATAGAGCAAGACCCTGTCTCAGAAAAAAAGGAAGAAGAGGAATGATGGTAATGGATTACCATCTACACTGAAGAAGGAATTCATGATCCCAAAGCAACACTAAAAACTAGGGAAGCAGAGGAAGAGGAAACTCTTTATTCAGAAGATGCCAACTAATAAGAAATATAGAATTAAAAAAGCAGTGGTTTATGACCACTAACAGGTTAACTGATTCAGGAAAAGATCATCAGTGGATTTACACTGAGTAAAAGGCTGGGAGAGAACAGATATTTACAGTGTGTTCAACTATCACTTTAGAGATCAACTTAGCAATGGCAAAAGAGAACAGGGTACCTTTCCAATGAAGCAGTGTGGTGGGCACCCTAACAACTAAGTGACAAACATGTCTGAATGAGGCAGACGGTGGACGTGATGTGTCTTGGGAGGTGATCCGATGGGAAGTGCACAACCCTGCTTGCTTGTATTCTTCCCAAAAATGCTGACCCTGAATCTATTCATAGGAAAATAATCAAGCAAATTCACGAGACACATTCTACAAGACAAGTGGCTGGACATTAAAAAGAAAAAAAAAAAAAGATGTGTGAGGTGTTGCACTAGATTAAGGAGACCAAAGAGACAGGACAACCAAATGCAAGGCAGACACACTGCCTGAATCCTGGGTTTCTTAAAACAAAACAAAAAAAATCAAAATACACAAAGATACTATAAAGCAGGGGTCCCCAACCCTGGGCTGCAGACCAGTCCATGGCCTGTTAGGAGCCGGGCCGCACAGCAGGAGGTGAGGTGAGCAGCAAGCATTAACTGCCTGAGCTCTTCCTCCTGTCAGATCAGCGGCAGCATCAGATTCTCATAGGAGGGCAAACAAACCCTATAGTGAACTGTACATGCGAGGGATCTAGGTTGCAAGTTGCACTCTCCTTACGTCCCTAATGCCAAAAAGGTTGGGCATCACTGCTGTAAATGGCATTTTGGGGACAAGAGAGGAAATTACAATATAAACTATATGCGAGATAATTTTAAATCTGTATTCTATTTGTTGGGGTGATTTTACAAAGACATTCTGGGGCAACTGGAGCAATTCTAACACAGACTAGATATTAGATTCTACTATAGAATTACTGTTGGTCTCACAGCTGTTGATAATGGCATTGTGCTTATACGGAAGTCTTTTCAAGAGAGGCTTAATGAAATATTTAGGGGTAGAATGTCACAATGACTACATGGAAACAGTTCCATGCAGCAAACAGTTCAAACAACTTACATGCAAATAGTTCAGGAAAAAAATAGGTATGTAACAAGGTTTACATCCATAAAGTGTTTGCCAAAACCCTAAGAACTGATCAATCTGGGTGGTAGTTATTTGGGTGTTCACTGCAATGTTCTTTCCACTTTCTGTTTGAAGTTCTTCAGTATGAACGTGAAAGGGAACAATACTTCCCTCTGGGTTCCAGATGAATTATTAAAATGCTGCAGATAAATGCTCCTGTGTTAAGTCTTCCCTCCTGCTCACCTTTTTTTCTGCTCTTCCTTTATTTTCATCTATATGACTCACAGTGGCTTCTGGCAATGCTACGGCTTTTTCTTTGAACAGATCTCCTTCTTCGTCACCAAAGATATCGGCAGTGGATTGGACTTTGCCTTTAAATACCAAGGCATAACGCCGCATATCTACAACTATCTGATCTTTGACAAACCTGAGAAAAACAAGCAATGGGGAAAAGATTCCCTATTTAGTAAATGGTGCTGGGAAAACTGGCTAGCCATATGTAGAAAGCTGAAACTGAATCCCTTCCTTACACTTTATACAAAAATTAATTCAAGATGGATTAAAGACTTAAACGTTAGACCTAAAACTATAAAAACCCTAGAAGAAAACCTAGGCATTACCATTCAGGACGTAGGCATGGGCAAGGACTTCATGTTTAAAACACCAAAAGCAATGGCAACAAAAGCCAAAATTGACAAATGGGATCTAATTAAACTAAAGAGCTTCTGCACAGCAAAAGAAACTACCATCAGAGTGAACAGGCAACCTACAAAATGGGAGAAAATTTTCGCAACCTACTCATCTGACAAAGGGCTAATATCCAGAATCTACAAAGAACTCAAACAAATTTACAAGAAAAAAACAAAAAACCCATCAAAAAGTGGGCAAAGGACATGAACAGACACTTCTCAAAAGAAGACATTTATGCAGCCAAAAGACACATGAAAAAATGCTCACCATCACTGGCCATCAGAGAAATGCAAATCAAAACCACAACGAGATACCATCTCATACCAGTTAGAATGGCAATCATTAAAAAGTCAGGAAACAACAGGTGCTGGAGAGGATGTGGAGAAATAGGAACACTTTTACACTGTTGGTGGGACTGTAAACTAGTTCAACCATTGTGGAAGTCAGTGTGGCGATTCCTCAGGGATCTAGAACTAGAAATACCATTTGACCCAGCCATCCCATTACTGGGTACATACCCAAAGGACTATAAATCATGCTGCTATAAAGACACATGCATACATATGTTTATTGCGGCACTATTCATAATAGCAAAGACTTGGAACCAACCCAAATGTCCAACAATGATAGACTGGATTAAGAAAATGTGGCACATATACACCATGGAATACTATGCAGCCATAAAAAATGATGAGTTCATGTCCTTTGTAGGGACATGGATGAAATTGGAAATCATCATTCTCAGTAAACTATCACAAGGACAAAAAACCAAACACTGCATGTTCTCACTCATAGGTGGGAATTGAACAATGAGAACACATGGACACAGGAAGGGGAACATCACACTCTGGGGACTGTTGTGGGGTGGGGGGAGGGGGAAGGGATAGCATTAGGAGATATACCTAATGCTAAATGACGAGTTGGTGGTTGCAGCACACCAGCATGGCACATGTATACATATGTAACTAACCTGCACATTGTGCACATGTACCCTAAAACTTAAAGTATAATAATAATAAAATAAAATAAAAAAAAAAAGAAAAAAAAAACCCCAAGGCATAAAATTACAATAAGGCCAGAAATCCTACCACAAAAAATCCTACCACAAAATTCATAGATTAAGAAATTCTTCCCTCCCGAAGATTAATATGAAAGTTATGTTGTTTCTTGGTTACTTATAAAGAAATAGTAAGTGGAACTATACTCTTCCCTTGGAATTTTTCAAAGAGTGTATCGACAGCTCAGTTGAAAGACAGAACAAATAGTTTAACCATGCAGCTGACATGCTTATCCAAGCAGCAGTCTCCTGCTGTGGTTAGAGAAGCTTGGACTAACTTAAAAGGTGAAGAGAGATCAAGAGGAAGAAAGATCACTTAAGAGGAACACCAAGTCAATCATCTAAGGAATCTGAGAAATGAAGGCTCGGCTCCTGCTTTAAAAAAAATCAAACTGGGCCGGGCACAGTGGCTCACGCCTGTAATCCCAGCACTTTGGAAGGCCAAGGCGGGTGGATCACCTGAGGTCAGGAGTATGAGACCACACTAGCCAACGTGGTGAAACCCCATCTCTACTAAAAATGCAAAAATTAGCTGGGCGTGGTGGCGGGTGCCTGTAATCCCAGCTACTCGGGAGGCTGAGGCAGGAGAATTGGTTGAACCCAGGAGACGGAGGTTGCAGTGAGCCAAGATCCGCCACTGCACTCCACCCTGGGTGACAGAGCAAGACTCCATCTCAAAAAAAAAAAAAAAAAAAAAAATCAAACTGTACAAAAGCAGATAAAAGCAAATAATGAAATTCCCTCATAATTCCACCTGCCTACTCGAACAACATGGACATTGGAAACAGTTCAGCATACATGCTTCCAATTCCCCCAAAGGATGTACTAATGAATTAACACCAGTTATTTACAAATAAGGCTATAAATAAGAAGGTAATTTGAACAATGTGTCTTACCATTTGTGTTTTCCACTTAATGTACCTATAAAACCTTCCCAAGTCAACAAGCGTAGACCCCATTGGTTTTAATAGTCGCACAATATTCCACTGAATAGAAGGGCCATAGCTTACTCTACTGATGAATATTTTTACCACAGTAAGCACTGCTGTACCGAATGGGGCATGTGTTGCTGAAATGAGGTCACTGACTCAAGAATGTCCGAAGAGACTAGGAGTTGTCAAAGAAAGCAGCATCAATTTACTAGTGATTCTAAATCAGTTCTCAAAGATATCCACTAAGTGAGAGCCCTGTGGAGCTACAAAAAGCACTACTACCTTCATTCACTGTCATCTTCACCCAGACCTGCGTGCATTCTGCATCCATTTGCACTCTTTCTAGATTAACTAGGCTACCGTTTTCCCTCGCACTTCGGCTTCCATCCTTACTTTCTACACCTAACACTGGAAAAGGACAGTAAGTCCAGAGAGCCTGCTTCTAAATGCATTCTGATTCCATCTATTCCTATATCTTCCTTTTTTATTTTTTCAAGTTGCTGAAAATCATGTGCAACTTAGGGATCTAGGGATCTACCTTTCTTTTCTAGAAGAGCAGTCAATGGATCTAAGTCTTGCTATTCCAAGTGTGAACTACAGACCATGAAGCTTGCTGGAAATGTAAATTCTCAGGCCCCACCCTGAACCTACTGAATCGGAATCTTCATTTTGACAAAAGCCTCTGGGAGATTCATCTGCGCATTTAGAAACAAATGATTTACAGGAATGACTTCAGGAACACAGAACTTACATTTAAGAGGAAAAGAAAGGAGAACGCCAAAAAGAAAGGGGTGGCCAAGCGGATGAAAACCCCAACATGTGAAGAAAGACCAAGGCCACCTGAGCTTTTTGGCAGAGAGAAGAGAAGCTGGGAAATAAACGGCCAGCACACAAAATGCTGCTCATGTAATTGACTAAGGTCAGCTGGAAGAAAGTATGATTAAAACTTTATAATTCCAAAGGTCAGAACTACAAATTAAGCAAAAATTATAGGGAAAAAGACTTCAGCTCTCTATAAGGAAAATAATCATAGTAATTAGCTTACAGAGCAGAAAGGATTGGGTCATAAAACAGACCTCCCAGGCACCACACCTATGTAAGTACAGACAAAACAGCTCAATGACAGGAATGCTGGAGAAGGGATTCTGGTACTATAAGAGATACAGAACTAGGTGAGCTTATCTTCTTTTCAGGCAACATTCTTTTTCTGGCTGAAGTCCTAGAAACAGAGGCAGGAACACATACCTGTTTTGGAAGGTTTGCTGTGGGGTGTTGAGAAAAAGTCATCATCATCATCACCATCATCATCACCAAAGAGGCCAGTGGGAGGGGGAACGTAGGGGCTTTTCCTTGGAGTGGGCTGCTCAGGCTTCTGTGGCTCCTTCAGTGATGGAACGGAGGCAGCACCAAACACATCCGTGTCTCCTGTGGGTGGAGGGACAAGACAGCCACAGCTGTGAGCCAGTGTGGGCCTGTTGAATTTACAGAAAAAAATTATCACCCACCAAAAACTTTTCATTTCAGTTAATCCACAAAATGCATTAACAGAGCCCAATAGCCTCCATCCATTACTGCTACAGAACATCTCACAATGGAGAATCACCAGGTCGCTCAAACACAAAAAAGTCCGAGGCCACTGAGCTCTAGGAGAATAAGAGCTAATATCAGTAAATGAACTCTTTCTATAAGCTGCTCAAAGCCGTTTGAAGCTCGCAGGTACTTCCTCGTCTCCAGCCAGGCTTTAGAAGATGATAATTTTGAAATGGAAAAAGCAGTATTTGTGTAGTTTTTAGAAAACAAACCTAAGTTATGTTACCTAAAAATACAGAAACAGCTCCTGCTGGGATTTTCTTGCCAGGTTTGGATGATGAAGACTCTAGAATGAGAAAGCAAGGGGTAACCATTTTACAAGGGAAATAACTTTCCTTGCTATTTTCTTCCTGAAATATGTGCAATGTAACACGTAGCTAGTACCAGACCTTTTGAAACCACTTTTTCCTGAACAAGCCATTTTAAAATTCTTTAGTATTTTCTTCTCTACCGATGTCAGGACTTTTTTTTGGGATTGACACAATCTGAGCTGTGACTCCAATGGAAGAGCATGCTGACTGTCATCAAGCCACAGCAGTGGGTCAGCTGGGGGACACCAAGGGTGGTGGTGAGCACAGCTGGCAGAGGCAGGGACAGCATGACCAGGGCTCCCCCAAACAGTTCCAGCTCTACCCATTCCAGTTGGATGAGAATGAACAAGTGAAAAAGAACCGCAAAAACGTGAGTCATCAGTAAAAAAATAAAGACATAAGAGCAAAGGGGGAAACCAAGCAAGTCACTGATGCCAAAACATGGACAGCAGAAAGCAGAGGAGGGCCAGGCTAACAGCCCGCACAGCACGCACAAGGAGCGGCTTCCAAGGCCCAGCTCTGATGCATGTGCCCGGGAGACTCGGCGCTTAGAATCACTAATTCCCAAGTCCCGAGAACTACCACAAACCTATTGAGTAACATTTGTAGGTTAAAAAATATATTTATATTTGTGCTTTTAAAAAACTGCACCAATGGGACAGGTGCAGTGGCTCATGCCTGTATTCCCAGCATTTTGCGAGGCCAAGGTGGATGATCACTTGAAGATAGGAGTTTAAGACCAGCCTGGCCAACTGTCCAACACGGTGAAACCCTGTCTCTACTAAAAATACAAAAAAAAAAAAAAAAAAAAACTGCATAGATGATTTTAATGCACATTGGGTTGGGGAATTACTGGTCTCCAACTTATATACAGAATGTTAAAAATGTTTCTTTAAATTAAACTTCATTCAATGGAAACCACCCTCAACATTGCTCTAGGGTACTTTTCTTGTCTGACTTTTTATGAGTTCTCTCCTAACAAAGAGGCAAGACTGTGGTATGGGTTTACAGATGGTATTGTTTTTTCCAAGACATGAATTAGTGAAGATGAATTACTTTCAACTGGACCACAGTAAAAACAACAGCTTCCTGCTTAACACAGAAACAAGGCTTGGGAACAACCTCAGGGTTCCATCTCCTAGTGAGAAAGACAGTTTTGGAACTCTGCATACGGAGACGCAGCTGACCAGCCCCAGCTTACCCTCCTTAACAGAGGCTCCAGCTTGCTGATCCTGTGGGGCTTCCGTGAAGAGGTCATTCTGGTTGTAAAAAGGTATATGACAAAGAATTCAAAAAACCAGGAGAAAGCATAGCTGCATTTGAGGATTTCTAAGGAAAAATAACCTACAAGATTTAAAGCTACATATTTACTACTCTGCCAGAAAATCAGTTGCAAAGTGATAACTATGGCAAAATCAGACCCTAAAATAATTTAGGCCTGTCCAGGAATTAAAAACAAACATGGAAGACAACAGATAAGGCAAGAAACAATCACCTAGTAAATTATTCACATTAACACGTGCACATCTTCTCCTCACCTAACAAAGGATAGAAGGATACGGCATTTCTCACTCTGTGATTCTTAGTTCAAAACGTCCCAAAATATGAAAATAGAAGCAACTTCCAACTGAGAAGCTGTTTTTCCCCCACTAAACAAGCAAAGCCTATTTCTTCCCTGTGGACCCCTGACACAGCTAGCTGCAGTGAGTGTTGCTGGGTGCCATGGACTCACCTCCTCGTCCTCATCATCAAAGAGCCCCTTGCCCCCACTGAACAGGCCACCTCCAGAGCCAAATGGTGAGAAGTCCTCGTCGGTCAGCTTGGGGGGTGTGAATAAGTTATCCTCTTCATCTAGCAAACAGAAAGCAATGTTTTGCAGGGAGTATTAAAGATGGGTCCGGAACTCAAATTCCCGGGTTGGCATCTGCTGCATCTCCAAACTGGCATGGAGTTTATCTGACACTATTTATCAAAGTATGAGGCAGTCTGATGAATTTCACACTAAACCCCTGGCACAGTCCACTGACGCCCTCAGAAGGCTCTCTGGACCTCCACTCTCAAGTCTGTCAATGTCTGCGGCAGACAGCATTCATTCTCTAGGCCAGCACCCTGGATCTGGATTTACTCTGAAGCAAGCATTCGGATCAGATGCCACATTCAAGACCCATTCCCCAACCAATCTGGGGGAAGGAAGGGCAGAATAAACAAAGGGATCTGCAGACTGACACAGGGACAAGTGGAATGTAATGGACATGGCTGTTTAATAGGAAAAGGCCTGGTTTATCCTTTATTGAAAACAAATGCTAGAGATCCCTAAGTTTCTGTATTTCTAAAGAATTCTAGAAAGACAAGAAATGATTGCTGTAAAATCTAATAAATCAAATCTCTATAGGAATTTTTACTCCACACCCACATCTCCTCCCAGCACCCCAAAACATGCCTTCCGAGGCTTTTGTTTGTTTGTTTTTGAGTCGGAGTCTGGCACCGTCACCCAAGCTGGAATGCAGTGGCGTGATCAAGGCTCACTGCAACCTCTGCCTCCCGGGTTCAAGTGATTCTCCTGCCTCAGCCTCCCAAGTAGCTGGGACTACAGACACCTGCCACCATGCCAAGCTAATTTTTTGTATTTTTAGTAGAAATGGGGTTTCACTATGTTGGCCAGGCTGGTCTTAAACTCCTGACCTTATGGTCCACCCACCTCGGCCTCCCAAAGTGCTGGGATTACAGGTGTGAGCCACCGTGCCCAGCCCAGAGGCTTTAGAAAAGTAAATAGAGACAGACCCATTTGTCAGAGGGAAAACAGCATGTAAAGCAGTACTTCATGAATTATGTAAGCAACATTCCCTAGTCAAAGGCTCCTAAAATAACAGAATTGAGGGAAAAGGCCCACCGTCTAAAGGACTTTTCCTTTCCTTCTTCTCTTTGAGTGTCTTCTGAGGTTTTGCTTCTCCTGAGGATAAGGCTTGAACAACAGTTCACAGTTTTAATAGTACTAAGTCCTCCCTCAGTATACACATCCTGGTTCTTTCCACGTCTGTCATCCTCATAACTCACAGCTAAGAGCAAGACATCTGCCTTTCATCTCAGCTGCACCAGAGCACTGGACCCCCGACCCTGCCCACAGTAAGCACTCAAGAGTCTCTTTGTAAGGCAGAAGGCTTCTGCTTTTGTACCAGGCTCATGTGCATAACAGGATTGTATTTGTTGAAAGAATTATTATGTTGTCTTTCTACCCTGTTATAACTAGAATACGCTATACAGCACATTCTTATGTGTTCAAAATATAGGAGTAAATATTCAGCCAGGAATTCTTAAGCTGTTGCCCATGGTTCTCTGGAGTTTCCATTAATCCCCTGAAATTACATGTAAAGTGTTATCTACATGTGTACATGTACGTTTTTCTTGTGGGTCCACAGTGTTCAGTTATCTAAAGGAGCCCGTTAACCAAAAAAGGAATAAGCACTACAATTAAGCCTCTTCTGCTGTAGTAATTACTAATAAAAAGGGAAATCCACCTTTGGTGAAGCCAGCAGAGGGCCCCGCACTATCCCTCCCCTACTCCCCGTCAGTGAGGCTGGGGCTCACTTGTCGGCTCCTTGTCCACTCGGCCCACGGCATCCCCCTTGATGCGGGCAGCCAGCTCACCTGCAAACGAAGTAGGTCTGCTTTTCTAAAGCAAGAGAAATCAAAAGAATCTCTTTTTTGTAACAAACTAGTACACTTCACTTTGGACACCTAACAACATTATGTATACAAGAGCAAAGAAATTGAACTGAGGAGAAAACAGAGTTTAATTAAATGAACTTAAACATATGTACCCTATACAGCTCACCCGCGGAATAGTACTCATAAAATGTTCCTTCAAAGGGAGATGCTCTTTATTTCCTTATTTTTTTTTAATACTTGACTTTAATACTTAAAAATCTAAATAAGAAAATAAGAAAAAGTGCATGGGTGGAGAGACAGGAGCAGTACGGCCTTCAAACTCTGGAACCAGACATATTCTGAATGATCTGACTCATAAAATCATAACATCTGGACAAGAAAGTGGTACTTGTGAGGCAATTTGAGATGCTTGCCATTATTTTCCAAAGTGTAAATGAAATGACAAATATGCAAAAATGAGAGATGTACAAAGTAAGTCACAATAAAAAAAAAAAAAAATCATTGGTTCTAAAACCCTGCCAAGTGATAGCAACTACAGCCTTCCTTACAGGTCTAATATTTTCTTCAATGTCCTCCATATCTTTCTCCTCCTTCTCAGAGTCAGCAAAAAGGTCACAGCCATCATCATCCTCTTCCTCATCACTCATTTGTGTGGTGTGCTAAGAGTATAAAATAGCAAATTAGAACTACTAGTTATTAAGCTAAAGAAGAGATACTGCCACTTAGCCATTACGCTCCTCCTTCAAAAAGGTTAACAGCTGTTTAAAATAATAATCATAATCATGATGCAGTAAGTTATAAAGCAAAAGATGTGCTGGAACAAATAATACACAAGATTTACTTCGAATCTAAACAAAAATGCATTCTTTAATAAGAATGTAACCACAAGAATATAAAAAGCAAAATATTAAAATATCAAAATTGTCTGTTACTAGAGAAATATTTTTATTTATTTATTTACTTTTTTTATTTTTGAGGAGTTTCGTTCTTGTTGCCCAGGCTGCAGCACAATGGGGTGATCTTGCCTCACTGTAACCTCCGCCTTCTGGGTTCTAGCAATTCTCCTGCCTCAGCCTCCTGAGTAGCTGGGATTACAGGCACCCGCCATCATGCCTGGCTAATTTTTATATTTGGTAGAGATTGGATTTCACCATGTTGGCCAGGCTGGTCTCAAACTCTTTACCTCAGGTGATCAACCTGCCTTGGCTTCCCAAAGTGCTGGGATTATAGGCATGAGCCACCGCGCCTGGCCTATTACTATAGAAATATAAACAAAATCAGTATAGTCTTACCTTAGTAAGAATATTGAGTAATAGTTAAAAGGTAAAAACTGTAACAATTAGAGAGCCATCCAAGGTAGGTCAAGCAAAAAAGTGCCAATAACAAATCCAGCACGATACCGCACCCCCTCTACATACAAGCATTTCTATGGAAACAGATGTGTTTATAAAAGCAAAGAAAAAGACTTGGAAAGACATGCTCCCAGAGCATGATCCCAGTTACCTCTGAAGAGTATGCAGAGAAGGAAAGTACTGGAAGGCTCAAACTTAGCCTTATCTGTTAAGTTCTAATTTTTCCAAAGGTACACAGTAGTATGTATAACTAAAAAAAAAATTTTGTTCAATGTTTGAATCAACGAACTGTGCCAGGCATGTTACTAAAAGCACTTTATTATCTAATTTAATCCTTACAACTTTGAGGTTAGCTGCAGCACAAAAACAAACCTGTTGCATAAGCTAGTGCTTTTACTCACTATACTGTACTGTTTTGTAAAACAGTTTGTGGCCAGGCATTGTGGCTCACACCTGTAATCGGAGAACTTTGGGAGGCTGAGGCAGGTGGATCACCTGAAGTCCGGAGTTTAAGACCAGCCTGGCCAATATGGCAAAACCTTGTCTCCACTAAAAATACAAAAACTAGCTGGGCATGGTGGCACACGCCTGTAATCCTAGCTACTTGGGAGGCTGAGGCACGAGAGTCACTTGAACTCAGGAGGTGGAGGTTGCAGTGAGCCAAGATCGTGCCTGGGCGTCACAGAAAGACTCTGTCTCAAAACAAACAAGTAAATAAATAAATAGGCTACTCTATTCAGGAGAAGTTCAGATTTTGAAGTCACAATGTTTCAGTGATAAATTCCAGGGTGTGGGACATAGATTAAGGGTGTTAAGTACGTGGCTACTGAAGTTACCCATGAGGGTGTTAGATAAAATGCAAGTTTGGTAATTGGCTTGCCTCAATTTTACCAACCAAGTTCCAAGTTCTGAAGTGTGTATGTGTGTGTGTGTGTGAGCGCGCGCGCGTGTGTGTGTGTTTTAATGAATGTGGGGGAAGTGGAAGAGGTTGGTAGATGGTGACTTAAAAATGAAGTCCCCTTAAGACACTAAGACTGTTTTTGCAGACAGCAGTCTTAGTCTTCTTCTAGGCTGGAGTGCAGTGGTGCAATCTCGGCTGACTGCAACCTTGGTCTCAGGGGCTCAAGCGATCATTCCACCTCATTCTCCTGAGTAGCTCGAACTACAGATCTATGCCACCATGTCCAGCTAATTTTTTTTTTTTTTTTGTAGATATGGGGTTTCACCATGTTTCCCAGGCTGGTCTCGAACCACCTTGGCCTCCCACAGTGCTGGGATTACAGGTGTGAGCCACTATGCCAGCCCAGCCTTACTTAGTGTTAACACTGTTATAGGTTACTGTAACATTGGCTCACAGTGTGTGTTCTCGGGTCTGCCTCTTTCCTGGTTACCTAATCACAAGTAAGTTACTTCTCCTTTCTGTACCTCAGTTTCCTCAACTATAATTTGGAAATAATATTCCCTCCCTCACAGTCATTGTGTGAATTAAATGAACAATGTATAAAGTGGTAAATACTGAACACTTTATAAATGTTAGCTATTATTAAAGGAGAGACTGATATTTAAATGATTACAATACAATGTAATACCTTAGGATAAATACATCAAAAACAACTTTTTTTCCTTCCTTATTTTACAGCTTTATTACTGATTTCCCTCTAAAAAGAGACCCAAATAAATATGGAGCGACTCATTATCTATAGAGTAAGGAATCACAAAGTACCATAGTCACGTAACAAAAGCGAAAAAAAAAGCAACTGTTTTACCTTTCAACTGCTGATGTTATGTACAATCTATCACAAGAAGCATAGCTGGGCATTCACGAGCTGATTGTATTAACCTCTAGAATTTTAGAAACGAGCACATCTAAGCACATGGATACTCTCTTACCTTACAAAGTAAAAGCAAGCATTTTCTATTTTAAAATTTTTATATCTGTGTAAAACGAAGAATTCCTAGAGGTCAAATAAGAAAAATATACCAAACTCAAAGCACTATTAAGTCATGAAACAAAGAAGACTCTGAGGTAGAAGTCAAGCAATATAATCCACAATTTCAGGTATTCCCAGCAACCATCGCATCTCGCAAGTAAGATCTATTTTTTTTTTTAAAGTCTCAACTTACAAAAAATCAATAATCCATTCTGTAAAATCAGATGTAAAACTATGACCAAGCCGGACGCAGTGGCTCACGCCTGTAATCCCAGAACTTTGGGAAGCTGAGGCGGGCGGATCACGAGGTCAGGAGATCGAGACCATCCTGGCTAACACGGTGAAACCCCGTCTCTATTAAAAATACAAAAAATTAGCCGGGCGTGGTGGCGGGCTCCTGTAGTCCCAGCTACTCGGGAGGCTGAGGCAGGAGAATGGGGTGAACCCGGGAGGCGGAGCTTGCAGTGAGCCGAGATCGCGCCACTGCACTCCAGCCTGTGCGACAGAGAGAGACTCCGTCTCAAAAACAAACAAGCAAACAACAACCAAAAAAAACAACTATGACCGACAGAAGACACCCAAACTTTTGTCGTGATAACAGAGTAAATGTTTTTACTAAAAGCTGCCAACATTTCTATCGTAAGGGGGTGGCTGGTTGTAACCGTAATGTCCATATTGGTCGGGATAGTAAGGTTCTTGTCTGTGTTGTCCACGCCACTAATTGGATCGATTGTCACTTGGCCACCCCCATCTGCCGTCCCTGCCTCTGAACTGTCTGCTATCTTGCAACCGATTGCCTCTATTTCTTTGGTTCCCACCAGCTCTGCTATTCCATTCCTCAACAATTGGAGAGGACTCAGGAGGGCGTTTCAAGTATTCCTGATACTCCTTGTCATCTTCTGTGAATCTACTAGCAAACATCTCTTCAAAATTTGGAACAGCTTTGGCAGTGTCAGTCATTCTGAAATTCCCAAAGATTTGAGGCAGCTGTATTGTTTAATGTTTAGGTTGTTTAAATCCGCCAAGGGCTGTGTCTATCTAGCTCGGGCCGAACCCCGCCGGCGAGACACTAAGAGGCCGCAGGAGAGGTGGCCTCTGGCCCACCCCATCATGGAACTCCAGACCACCCCAGCTCTCCAATGTAGCGGAGACCCTTCCGCTAGCCATCGAAAATAACTTAAGTCACTTAAGCTGTACTTGGGATAATCAGGTTATTTAATGAGGTGATAACTGAGGTGACTACAAAAGAAAAGTCCAGGATTGGATGTGTGAGCAAGGTGCATGGGGACAGTGGTATGTTCTAGGTTGAAGGCTCACCCTAGGCCAAGCACCGTGGCAGCTGTTTTACAATATCATCACTTTAATATGAAATCCTTGCAAGATATGTAGCTTCGTTTTACTGAGGATAGCTCAGAAAAGTTAAATGACTCGCCCTTGGGCACACATGACTGGAAAGAAATTGGGATTTTTATTTTAGTAAGTAAGTTGGTCTGGCACAAGGGCGACTCAGCAGAGGGAACTTCAAGGAAGTGTGAGACAACAGCTGGAGCCCTGAGCTGGGAGAGTGGAGGACGAATTATAAAGAGTTTTATGCCTGCCATAATGAGAAGCTTGTCCTTGAACTTGAGGGCAATGCTGAGAGAGCAAAGGAGTTTAAGCAGGCCCTACACAGTGGCAGCCAAGCAGGTCATAAAGAGCAAGATGACGCCCCGGCAGATCAGGGATTCTCTATCTACAGAGCCCCCGCCTAGCAGCGCCTTCACAGCAGCGGATTTTGCTGCAAAAGAAGAGGCAGCAGGCCAGGCCTTTTCCTTCGCCCTCCTACGTCGAAGGCTCCCAGGCTGGTTGCTCCACTGGCTGCTTGAGGTCCCCTCTCTCCAGACCCGCCGAACTGGCGGCTGGTGCTGTGGCCGATCCCGTGCCGCTGCCTCGGGCCTTGGGCCGCAGCGCCACCCGGCCAACCCTCCTCTGCAGCGTTCCCTGGCGTCAGCCCCTCTCCTCCAGCTTCCTCCGCCCCAACCTAGCGTAGAACCCCAAACTCCAGTCCGAGTCCACTTCCGCAGCTTCCTCCCCTCAGCATCGCAGGTGGGATCACGTGCGGGCCCCGTCACGTGACATCAGGTCACGTGAGGCCGGTCACGCCCCGGGCACCTTGGCTGGGGCTAGGCTTCCGGGGCTCTGCCGTCCTCGGCGTGTGCTGGCAGCCTCGGAGCCCACCGAGCCGGGCGGCTGGGACGGTGAGGGCGGCGGGCCGGAGAGGGGCCAGCCTGGGCTGGGGCCGCCGTCCTTGCTGCCCTCAGGCTCAGCCTCTCTTCTCTTTTTTTTCGCTGCAGATGAACCGGACGACCCCCGACCAGGAGCTGGCGCCGGCATCGGAGCCCGTGTGGGAGCGGCCGTGGTCGGTGGAGGAGATCCGCAGGAGCAGCCAGAGCTGGTCGCTGGCGGCCGACGCGGGCGTGAGAGGCGGGCCCCGGGGACGCGAGAGCGGCAGGGGTGACGCTTGGCCTGCGCGCGGGAGGACCGGGCCGCGACTGCCCCTGCACCTGGCACGTCCCGTTGCCTGCCCTCTTAGGAACACACGCCCCGTTTAGCCCCCGAGAATGCCACCCTGGCAGTCCCCGGCCACCAGGGAAAGGGGCAGACCCTGACCGTGGCCCAGACGCGACGTTCCCTTCATGGGGTTTCTGGCAGTGCGCTCAGCTCCATCCGGAGGGGAGATCCGTTTCCGCCGCACTGAGGGATTGCTTGGGCACTAGGGAGGCGATTCCTTTTGGGACCTGGACTAAATGGGGTGGGAGACAAGCCAGTATGTGGATATCCTTTAATGGGATTCTTCAAATCGGGGGCCCAAAAACTCAGAACTGTTCGCGTCCCAAATGAATAGGATTTTTTGAATAAGAGTGGTGGTTGATTAGCTCACCCTTGGTCTGTGATCTCTGTAGATTGACAACCAAAGAGGACTTTTAAAAGGAGACAGGGTTTTGCCCTGTCGCCCAGGCTGGAGTGCAAGTGGCTCGATCTTGGCTCACAGAATCCTCTGGGGTTCAGATGATCCTCTCACCTCAGCCTCCTGAGTAGCTGGGACTATAGGCGTCCACCACACCTGTCTGATTTGTTTATTTATTTAATTTTAGTAGAGATGGGGGTCTTGCTATGTTGCCCAGACTGGTCTGCAACTCCTGAACTCTAGCGATAACCCCGCCTCAGCCTCACAAAGTGCTGGGATTACAAGCGTGAGCCACCACACCCAGTGCCAAAAAGGGATTTTAAATTTTTCTAGAAACGAGATAGGTGTCCATTAGCTCACTGCCACTCTTTTGATGAGCTTTCTTAGTGTTTTCCAATGTCACTTGGTTTTAGCACTTGTCAAAACCAGCATTCCGGCCGGGCACGGTGGCTCACACCTGTAATCCTAGCACTTTGGGAGGCCGAGGTGGGCGAATCACGAGGTCAGGAGTTTGAGACCAGCCTGGCCAATATGGTGAAATCCTGTCTCTACTAAAAATACACAAAGTTAGTTGGGCGTTGTGGCGGGCGCCTGTAATTCCAGTTACTCTGGAGGCTGAGGCAGGAGAATCGCTTGAACGCGGGAGGTGCAGTGAGCCGAGATGGCGCTACTGTACTCCGGCCCAGGCAACAGAGTGAAACTCCGTCTCGAAAAAAAAAAAAAAAGCATTTCTTTCACGTTCTAACACTCAAAGGTGAAAGGAAATGGGTTCTTTTTTGATGTGACATGCAGAATAGATACATGTAACATTGATACTACTGTATGTTTATTTTTTAAAATAGCTACTACAGTTTCTACAGGAATTCTCACAGCAAACTATCTCTAGGACCCATGAAATCAAGAAACAAGTGGACGGACTAATTCGGGAAACCAAAGCCACAGATTGTCGCCTGCATAATGTCTTCAATGACTTCCTTATGCTCTCTAATACCCAGTTCATTGAGAATGTGAGTTATTTAGTTATATTATAATTCCTTTTTTGGGAGTAGGAGATATTGTAATTTTAAATAACTTACTGTTAGGTTCCCTCCTAAATTTTGGTGGAAGTGTGGTTCTTGGTAATTGTAGCTTTTTTCTCTGGGATTAACGCCTCTTTTTTATTTGTAAAGTTTTAAGTCCTTTTTTCCAAACCTCTAAAAAAGTCTAATGATAAAATTTTCTTATACTTCGGTGCTTCCATCTTTTGTCAGTTTTGAGAGTAGTCAGCAATTGTGCTGAATTGTGTGGCACTCACACTACCTTTGTTGTGGCGTGATCTGTAAGGACAGCTGTTTACCTGGTTAGACCCTCTGGACACCAGCATATGGTTTCAGTTGTTGATTGGGGTCATTATGTTCTGATAAATTATATTCAGGGGATATATATGTCTGCTTGCAATATTCTCAACTAAAGTTTATGATGGCTGAACTTACAATATGGAATCAACTGTAAACAGATTACTGAGCTTAAACCTATGTGTGATTTTTGTCTTTTTACTGTTCCTTCTAGATGGTAGGAATACATAGGTAAATTAGATAGAGCCTCTCCCTTGGCAAATAGTATAATTCCAGCATACAAAGGAGGTAAGTGTGGCTGGAGCAGAGTGGAGACTTAAGAGATGAGGATGGAGAGGAAGTTTAGGTAACAGACCTGTGTTTCTCATAGGGTGTCCCAACTTTCTGAATATCAGCATTCATTTGTGGAAAAAGGATTATTAAAGTAAGCTGTCTCCTGAGATTGTTAGATATAAAGTAATAAAATTTTCAGAATCACAAAATTATAAAAAAAGCCCAAGATTTAGGATAGTTAAGAGAATGCCATGTAGTCAACTTGTGCAGCGTGTTTGTGCATTTTTTAGTAGCTCGAGTTAAATGCCACTTCCTGTGTTTTTTTGGAGAGCTATGTGTAAAATAAAGATATTAATAAAGGTGTTAGAGATCTCTTTGCCAGTTATTTCCTTTAACAGCAAAGGAGTACTTATGAGTTTGAAAAATAACAAGTATTCGGCCGGGCGTGGTGGCTCACGCCTGTAATCCCAGCACTTTGGAAGGCCGAGGCGGGTGGATCACCTGAGGTTGGAAGTTGGAGACCAGCCTGACCAACATGGAGAAACCCTGTCTCTACTAAAAAAATACAAAATTAGCCGGGCATGGTGGCGCATGCCTGTAATTCCAGCTACTTGGGAAGGCTGAGGCAGGAGAATCGCATGAACCTGGGAGGTGGAGGTTGCGGTGAGCTGAGATCCTGCCGTTGTACTCCAGCCTGGGCAACAAGAGCGAAACTCCGTCTCAAAAAAAAAAAAAAAAAGCATTCAAGTAAAATCAGTAGTTTTCTGATTGTTTACACAGAATGTCCATGCTTGGTCCTGACTATCTCACTGGAAAAGTCAGGGACTCTAGACTCAACTTCTCTGGTGTGCACAGCCCCATAATGTTTTCATCAAGTTAATTTGGTGTCCTTTTAAGCACTCCTGTTCTTTTCATTCTGTACTTTTCTTGCTGGATCAGGTAGTCAGCACTTCTTTGCAGTCAGTGCTGTAGCACCAGAGTCCCAAAGGATTTGGGAAGTTTCTTTTTTTTTTTGAGATGGAGTCTCGCTCTGTCACCTAGGCTGGAGTGCAGTGGCGCGATCTCCGCTCACTGCAAGCTCCGCCTCCCGCGTTCACACCATTCTCCTGCCTCAGCCTTCCAAGTAACTGGGACTACAGGCGCGTGCCACCACGCCTGGCTAATTTTTTGTATTTTTAGAAGAGACGGGGTTTCACCGAGTTAGCCAGGATGATCTCGATCTCCTGACCTCGTGATCCACCCGCCTTGGCCTCCCAAAGTGCTGGGATTACAGGTGTGAGCCACCATACCCGGCGATCTGGCTTTTTAATGTTTTATTTTCAAACCCTGACATCAGTACTTAGGTATTACAATTCCAGCTTGAATTATGGTGCCATTTGGTTTCATGGTAATTTATCAGAAACATTCAAAGTCAGATAGGTTTCTGGGTTTTATTAATCAGCCTCAGAGGCAGCCACAAAGTTGCAAACTATATTATAAAGTTAGTGAAACAATCCGGACTTTCTAGGGCGAGAACAGTCAGGACTTTCTAGGGCAAGAGAAATTAGTACCATTAGTAAAGGCTCAAGAGGGGACTCGGAGGGAGAAGAAATACTAATTAACATTGGCCAGTGTTCTAGTGTCTAATTAGAAGGCAACACAATTCTAAAGGCTTAATTATCTGTTAATTTAGGAATTGGATCCTGAAATACCAAGTGCCATAGTTAATGACTTTAGTTTGTTAAATGAACTGGTGAGGGAGGATTTTTTCTTTTTAAAGTCAATTGTTTCAAAATCTTAGCTTTGTAAAATTAAAAAAAAAAATTCCACAATGAAACAAATTAACCTGTTTATGCCCAAGGTTAGAATTTTTTTTTGTGAAAAGCCAGACCTTGGCAATGACCTTGAGCAGTAGGATATACATAACTCCCACAAGTTTAGTGTTCCAATAATGGGACACTAGGCATAAATGGGTTAATTTTCCAGATCATCTTCCTGTTGATTTATAAAAGCTGAATTTCGGTCATTTTTCCCTCCTTTTCTACTTTTCTATTGAAGAAACAGATGGAGTTGCTGAAACTGTCAAGTACTCAGCAATTAGAGAGAGGGAGGTAAAGCCCAAAAGCCTTATTGACATATGATTTCCTGCACAGGTTTTTCCCTCACCCCCAGACCTGCTTTATTTTACATAATGCCCCTTGCTTTTGATACTCCAGCCTTCTCATTCCTTGGAGATGCCATATGCTCTGCTGCTACGGGGCCTTTGCTTACATTGCTTCCTATGCCTCTACCCTATGATTGACATCTGTCTGTCTTCTAGGTCTCTGCTCAATTATATTACTTCCTCTTGGACCCTCTGCACTAGGCAGACCCCCTGGATAAAAGCACTTGAAGCATCACATTCTTTAGTAGACTTCTTATAATTGTAATTTTACAATTATTAATGGGATTCGATGAGTTGGACCCTCCCGCTAAATCAAGCCCCATATTTTTAACAACAAATATATTTGAGGGGTCCAGCACAAGCCTGATATTTAGGGACCCAGTGAATATTTGAATGAATGAGAGTACGCATAAATGAAAGGGGACCAGGGCTGTGTATAATCTGTTACTCTGCAGCCCTGGTCCCTTTTTCCCCAGTTCCCCACTTTCCCCTTTTACCCTGTCTCCCCAGATGAGGAGCAATACCAAAGATATTTAACAGTCCTGGGTATAGCTATCTGACTGTAAATTGATCACAAAACACATGAAGCTGTGAGTTTAGCAGGTGAGGATGAAAGAAGTTAGCATTGGTTATCTGCTGGATATGAAGTACTTGAGGATGCATAGTCCTGCTCACCCTGAAAAGATCCCATGGGCTTTAGGTCCCATGGGTTTAGGTTTCTTAGATGTCATGTTTGGCTTTCTAGCTGCAGGCTGCTGATAGGTAACCATGGTAGCTGCCAGGTCTTAAAGTCTCACTTTTGAGATTTACTTAACCTTTTTGGGGTCCTGACTTTGAAAATTACCAGAGTAATCCCTCATCTTTATAGAGCAATTAGGAAAAGTAAGAAAAAGAAAAATTGTGTGAAATTTCCTCAGCTTGAGGGGAGCCTCTCAACGTTTAGCACATATATTCTAAGTCCATTTCCCATGTAGACGTCAGGCTTAAAAGAATTGAACCTACAGTAGGCCGGGTGTGGTGGCTCACGCCTGTAGCACTTTGGGAGGCCGAGGTGGGCGGATCATGAGGTCAGGAGATTGAGACCATCCTGGCTAACACGGTGAAGCTCTGTCTTTACTAAAAAATACAAAAAAATTAGGCAGGCATGGTGGCAGGTGCCTGTAGTCCCAGCTACTTGGGAGGCTGAGGCAGGAGAAGGGCGTGAACCCGGGAGGTGGAGCTTGCAGTGAGCTGAGATTCCGCCACTGCACTTCAGCCAGGGTGACAGAGAGAGACTCTGTCTCAAAAAAAAAAAAAAAATAAATAAATAAATAAATAAAAAAATAAATAATTGAACCTACAAAAAATCAGCTACCCCAAATTAACCAACCATTGAACTTTTCAGTGTATTTTTTTCTTCTTGTTTTTTAACTTTAACCTTTTCTAGATGACTGTGTGTGTGTGTGTGTGTATTTACATTTGCAGCCTACTTTTTTTCTTAATGTGAACTTATTTAACCCATCTTTGAGACTTTTGTGAATTTAATTTTTTTGTTCTTAAACCGTATCATAATTTATTTAATAACCTTCCAATATTAAATGTTATTTATGAAATGTTTCATAAATTTCATAAATGTTTCATAAATAAATAGAAAAGTCCAGAGAGAAACCACAAGTGTTAAGAAAATGTAGCACCTAGCATCAGTGGTTTCATATTTTGCCACATTTGCTTCAAAGGTGCCTACCTCCCATATTTGTCCTTAACTCTAATCATTTTGGGTGGGGATTCCTTGGTATCTCTGCCTTTTTATTCTTTTTTTGTTTTTGAGACAGGATCTCCCTCTGTTGCCCAGGCTGGAGTTCAGTGGTGCAAACAGCTCACTGCAGCCTCAGACTCCTGGGCTCAAGCCATCCTCCCACCTCAGCCTCCCGAATAGCTGGCTGGGACCACAGGTGTTTGCCACCATGCCTGGTCAACTTTTTATTCTTTTTACCTAGAGAGGGATTTCATTTTTATCCCTTATAGATAAGCTTTATTGTGTAGTTGTTCTTTTCTTCATTGACTATTATATATGAATGTTTGTGTGTGTTTATGTGAAAATAAAATCAGGCCTCCATGGAATTGTGGGTCTGTTTCTGCCCTCTGCTGTTTGTTTTGTTTCTCTGCTGTCTGCCAGTATCATAATCTTAAATACTGCAGATTTATAATGTCTTATTAGGGCAAGTCCCCATAATCTCTTTTTATTCAGAATTGTCATGGTTATCAATCTTTGGCTTTTTACTTTTCTGTGTCAATTTGAGGTTTATCTTTTACTTATTTATTTATTTTTTTTGAGATAGAGTTTCAGTCTTGTTGCCCAGGCTGGAGTGCAATTGTGCAATCTCGGCTCACTGCAACCTCTGCCTCCCAAGTTTAAGCGATTCTCCTGCCTCAGCCTCCTGAGTAGCTGGGATTACAGGCACCGGCCACCACATCAAGCTAATTTTTATATTTTTAGTAAAGATGGGGTTTTGCCATGTGGGCCAGGCTGGTCTCAAACTCCTGACCGCAGGTGATCCCAAAGTGCTGGGGTTACAGGCATGAGCCTCCCAAAGTGCTGGGATTATCAGGCATGAGCCTCCTAAAGTGCTGGGATTACAGGCGTGAGCCACTGCCCCCAGCAGGATTATCTTACTGTATTGTGCCACAGAATATTTTATTAGCGTTTGATTGGAATTGCATAGAATTATAAATTTGGTATTTGTGACTTTCTGCTGGAAATCATGATACCGTGAATATTCTGATGTTTGCATTTATGATAATTTTCATTGGAGCTAAATTTGAAGAAGTAGAATTTTGGGTCAGAGGATATGATCGTTTAAAAACAACATTGTTTGATCAGATTGGCAGATACTTAAAGATGGGTGGACAGGAGCCATTGCTGGCAGAGGTTTGGGTAAGGGGCACTTGAGTACGCTGCTAGTGACAGGGAATTTACACATTTGTGCATAGAATCTGGGAATGACTAAGATTTATTTATTGCCTCTTTAGGTAAAATCCCTCTCTAGTTATATAAATAAATAAAAATAATAAATAAATAATCAGTTTCAGCTGGGCACAATGGCTCACACCTGTAATCCCAGCACTTTGGGAGGCCAAGGCCGACGGATCACTTGAGGTCAAGGAGTTTGAGACCAGCCTGGCCAACATGGTGAAACCCCATCTCTACTAAAAAAAAAATGCAGGCCTGGCACAGTGGCTCACATCTGTAATCCCAGCACTTTGGGAGGCCGAGGTGGGTGGAGCACGAGGTCAGATCGAGACCATCCTGGTTAATATGGTGAAACCCCATCTCTACTAAAAATACAAAAATAATTAGCCGGGCATGGTGGCAGGCACCTGTAGTCCCAGCTACTTGGGAGGCTGAGGCAGGAGAATGGCATGAACCCAGGAGGCAGAGCTTGCAGTGAGCTGAGATCGCACCACTGCACTCCAGCCTTGGCAACAGAGTGAGACTCCATCTCAAAAAAAAAAAAAAAAAAAAAAGGGCAAAAACAAATTAGCTGGGCGTGGTGGTGCACGCCTGTAATCCCAACTACTCGGGAGGCTGAGGCAAGAGAATCATTTGAGCCTGGGAGGTGGAGGTTGCAGTGAGCCAAGATCCTGCCACTGCACTCCAGCCTGGGTGACAGAGCTAGACTCTGTCTCTAAATAAATAAATAAATAAGCAGGAAGGGTAGGAGAGCTCTAAATATATGCACGTGTTTGCTTATATTTGTGTTCAGAGCCTCAGGAAACGAGCATACACACCAGGCTTAAATTGGGTATTCCAAGGATCAGGTTAGGGATGGGGAGGGAACTATTTTAAAATACATCTCTTTTACATGTGCCTTTATATTGACTTAAAATTTTAAAAATTGAGATAGAATTCACATACCATAAAATTCACTCCTTTAAAAAGTATAGAGTTTGGTGGTTTTTAGCGTACTCAAAGTTTTATAATCACGGCCACTGTCTAATGCCAGAAGATTTTCATCAGTTCATTTATATTGACTTCTTATTTCTTTCTTTTTAAACAATTTTAATTTCATTTCATTTTATTTTTGAGATAGGGTCTCACTTTGTCACCCAAGCTGGAGTGCAGTGGTGTGATCAGGGCTCACTGCAGCCTTTACCTCCCAAGTTCAAGAGTTCCTCCTGACTCAGCCCCACAAGTAGCTGGAATTACAGGTGCACACCACCATACCTGGCTAATTTTTGTATTTTTTGTAGAGATGAGGTCTCACTATGATACCCAGGCTGGTCTTGAACTCCTGAGCTCAAGTGATCCCCTTGCCTCGGTCTCAGAGAGTGCTGGGCTGACAGGCGTGAGCCACTGCACCTGGCCTTTATTGACTTTTTATAACAAGCATGTTGTACTTTGGTCGTTTTTAAAACATAAAAATGATTTTAAAAACCAAGAGTCACAGTGATTTGGCAGAGCAGTGGGTCTTTTCTGGAAAAGAGAGTCTTGCCTACCCATGCTGTCAGGGTCAGTCAAGTGCCCAGCCTTTCTGGCAAGTCAGTGGTGGATTTTTCTCTCTGCTTTCATACAAATGGGATAACAAAAATTTATCAGCCATTTTAAGCAACTGAATGAAAATAAGTTTTGCCTTTACCATTTTCCTTTTTCAAAATCCTGAAGTTCTAGTTTCCTAGTTAATAAATTACACCAGTTGACATTCTCCATAACCTGGGGTGAGAATACTGTATCATTGCCCATCAACCTTATTAGGGTAAATGAAAAGGTGTGAAAACTGATATCTTACTGTTTTTGCAACTCTTGGTTTACAACAAGGTTAAAGTTTCATCATGTTTCCTAGTCATTTGTATTTAAAAATTTTTTTTTTTTTTTGTGAATGGACTATTCTTTGCTATTTGTCCATGACCCACTGTCACAGACACCCACTGGTAGTGGTCTCAGCCCTTTGCTGAATAACCATTTCCTTCCCCATCTTTGTCCTTAGTTACTGTGTGTTTAATTCTTATATTGTGATATATTTCCAATGACGTGTTGACCTTTTAACATTGAGTTTGCTTCCATATTTAGCGTGTATACGATGAAGAAGTGGAGGAGCCAGTACTTAAGGCTGAGGCAGAAAAAACAGAGCAGGTACTTGTATGAAATCACTCTTCAGCTGAGTTTCTGACTTTGAGAAGTGTGATGGAGATCAATGTGTTATGTGGGAGCTGGGGGGTGGTGGGCGGGGGTGGGAAAGGGAGGGACTGCTCCTGACAGCAGCCCAAGAGGGTATTCTTTCCTTTGTTTCTGAAATGTAGTGTATTAACTAATACAGAGATCAAATCCTTGAATTCTGGTATAAGAATAGAGTAGAAGTCAGCAAACTTCTTTTGTAAAGGGCCAGATAGTACATATTACAGATTTGGAGGGTCCCAGAGGCCATTTTTTTCCTGTGGCTTCCTGAGTTACAGATGGACCAGCCTTCTTCCTGAGATCTCACACCAGAGCCCAAAACATAGCTAAGAGGTTCTGGGTCACACTGACTTCTTAGCACTCCAGCAGAGATTTCTTTTTCTTCCACTTGGGAAGGCACATGGACTGTGAATAAGTTTATTATTGGAGTAGCTTTGAATTTGTTCTCATTTATTCAGAAAATATGGATCACCTGTAAAGGTTGGCGCTTTGTCAGCAATTATTACTTGTAACAGATGAAGCTGTTAGACTAGGAAAAGGGTATTCGAAACCAGCTATAGTTCTGCCTGTTGCCAGCATTTAAAAAAAGAAGTTATTTTATTTTTTACTTAAAAAAAATTTTTTATTTTGAGACAGAGTCTCACTCTGTCGCCCAGGCTGGAGTGCAGTGGCACGATATCGGCTCACTGCAACCTCTGCCTCCTGGGTGCAAGTGATTCTCCTGGCTCAGCTTCCTGAGTAGCTGGGACTACAGGCATGTGCCACCATGCCTGGCTAATTTTTTTGTATTTATTGTAGAGACGGGGTTTCGCCATGTTGGCCAGGCTCGTCTCAAACTCCTGACCTCAAGTGATCCGCCAGCCTTGGCCTCCCAAAGTGCTAGGATTACAGGTGTGAGCTACTGTGCCCAGCAAGTTATTTTATTTTTAATAGAACGCAAGGATTTGCTAGCCATTTAAGTGCAGTAGTATCTGGTTATACCAATTCAGGGTTTAATTTGAAGGTGATAGATATTTAGTGTACTATTTTAAAAAACCGCTATATATTTCATACACATTTTCACAAACTCAGTACAATATTAGCTATTTAACTCAGAATCAAGCATATCCAAATAGAAAAATACACAACCAAGACAAAAAAGTTCAGTTAGAAAGACTTCAGTACTTGAGATAAAAGACTAAAATATTCATATGGTTTTTTTTGCCTTTGGCCCTCAGAACAACACTGTGTGGTTTGGTTCCTTCTAGAATATTTGTGAGAGAGGGAAATGACACTAAATATTTTTTGGTATGTCTCACAATGGCCCACTTGTGTCTGCGGGGACTGCCATTGAGAGCTGCTGTCGCAGGAAGAAGACACCTGAGGGAGATTCTCAGCCTGTTGGTGATACGAACAAACCTTTTTTCTTGAGTGCGGCATTGTTGTAGGGTATACACAGAATAGACCAAGATGAAAATGACCCCTTTTGATGTAGAACAGATTTATAAAATAATTGTAATTGTCCAGTATTTTTTTTTTTTGTCTCTTTAAACTGTAATTGAAAAATGAGACCTCTGTGACCTTCCGTGTAAGTCTTAACACCTAAAATTACCCAAGGGATAACCAGGGCTCGTGGGATAGTCATAGTGAGTCTGAGAGTCTAGGCCCTCCAGCAGTGGGGAAACAGCGTGCATTCATTGTTGGGATACTTCTCCACACAGTAGTTGTACCTCTGCTTTTGTAGACGATGACCCTTGAGCTCTGGAACCTTAGGTAGTTTGATGCATGTCCAGAAAGGGGCAAACTTGGGATTTAAAACTTGCAGTCTTACTCCAAAGTCTGTGTCAAGGCATTCAGCAGAATTTGACTTTGTTAACATTTTTAAATAAGTTTTTTTGGAGCTTGAGGCTAGGCTTTAGAGAACATTCACAGTATTCTCTTGGGGCAGTATCAATATATTGGAGACCCATACTGCGTGGTATTTATTTTGTAGGAGAAGACTCGAGAGCAGAAAGAAGTAGATCTCATTCCTAAAGTCCAGGAGGCTGTGAACTATGGCTTACAAGTATTGGACAGTGCCTTTGAGCAACTTGATATCAAAGCAGGAAACTCAGACTCTGAGGAAGATGATGCTAATGGGCGGGTGGAACTGATCCTTGAACCAAAGGTGAAGACATTCAACTTAAATATTTATTGCACAACTATTATGTTTGGGCTACTTTAATTGGGCACACGATTAGTAAGTCATGGACTTAACCTCTGGGAAGTGAGTATGTCACTTAGTAGTCTCACATTGACTCCACCAGAAAGACTCGCTTTACCTGAGCACTGATGGAGTACTTGTGAGGTGCAAGGCAACATGTCAAGTTGGGGGTGCAAAGATGCAGAGCATGGCCTCTACTCTCGAGGTGTGTGTTGCAGTCTGGTGGAAGAGAGGAGACATTCATACGAGTAACCATTGTAAATGCCCTGAGAGAGAATTGACTTCCAGCTGGAACTTTGGGGCAAAGATGATATTTGAATTGGGGTTTGAAGGGTGGGGAGGCTCAAAAGAAACAGAGAGTGTTGGGAACCTGAAATTATGTAGCTTGGGCTAAGGAAGACTGCAGAAGAACTGAAAGGCATTTGGATTGTTTCCGGTTTGGGCAATTATTAAATACAAATGAAGCTGCTGTGAGCATTCATGTCCAGGCTCCCTCATAGCCTAGTGAGTGTTGGTTGCTTGACAGTTTTCTCCCACATTGTTCAAAGAGACAACTGGGGTGACACAGAGTCTCTCGGTAGTGAACACAGAAAGTTACCACAGTGATTTATAGAAAGAGGCCTTGTGACACACAAGGCCTTCCGAATTAAAACATGCCACAGAACCAAACTCTTTTTTTTTGTTTTTTTGAGACGGAGTTTCACTCTGTCCTCCAGGCTGGAGTGCGTGGCGTGATCTTGGCTCACTGCAACCTCTGCCTCCCGGGTACAAATGATTCTCCTGCCCCAGCCTCCTGAGTAGCTGGGATTACAGGCGCCCACCACCACACCCAGCTAATTTTTGTGTTTTTAGTATAGACAGGGTGTCACCATGTTGGCCAGGCTGGTCTCGAACTCCCGACCTCAGGAGATCCGCCTGCCTTGGCCTCCCAAAGTGCTTGGATTACAGACATGAGCCACCGCACCCAGCCTGAACCAAACTCTTCTAGTCATTCTGTAGCTGCAGATTTCTCTTCCAGTTTGAGCTTTGCTGAGTCACACCAAATTGAGGCAGATCATTTGGCACTGACTGGTATACTTGCTGCTTGGATTTTCACTGTATGCCTTTAAAAGTCAGCAGTGGCCTCTGGGAAATGTATTGCCTGGACCACACTTGATACTTCCAAGACACACAGCACTTTCTTTTTTTTTCCCCTTGCAGAGAAAGTTGTGGAGGTACACTTTTCTTTTGTAGGAGGATTTGGGGATGTCTTCTGAGTCAGTGAGAATTAGTCCAAATTCACCTGTCTTTGCCTTATGCTCCATTGGTTGCTGTGATGTCGTTGAACCTTTACATTAACCTTCCCAATCTTTCTGTTGTTGTGTGAAACATCAGAATTATTCTCCCCTGCCCCAGAGTCCTTTGACAAGGAAGAGATATCATTGCCAAAGGGCAATGCCTCACAGGGGACAGGGCAGCATTTCCTTCAGCAGTGGAAGTAGGAGGCTGTGCGAGGGTGGAGCACTTTCTTGACCCTATTATTTTTTTTTTTTTTGAGACAGAGTTTCACTCTTGTTGCCCAGGCTGGAGTGGCACAATCTCGGCTCACTGCAGCTTCTGTCTCCTGGGTTCAAGCGATTCTCCTGCCTCAGCCTTCCAAGTAGCTGGGATTACAGGCATGTAACATGACACCCAGCTAATTTTTGTGTTTTTTAGTAGAGACGGGGTTTCACCATGGGGACTAGGCTGGTCTTGAACTCCTGACCTCAAGTGATCCACCCGCCTCGGCCTCCCAAAAGTGCTGGGATTACAGGTGGGAGCCAATGCAACCGACCGACCCTAAATTTTTAATGTGTGTGTGTGGTGTGGGACTGACAGGAGTAGACGGCTGACATGGGCAGATCTCCAGCATGTGCTGTTGGGGCCACAGTCTCCTGCACCTCACTCTGTTTTCTCATCTGGTCTTATTTTACCAACTTCACTTTTCGAAATTCGACAGTGTGGAACCACTAGGGGGTATTGTTCTTCTGTTTATTGAGTTATAATCTTTTTTTAAAAATTTATTTATTTATCTTTTTTGAGACGGAGTTTCGCTCTTGTTGCCCAGGCTGGAGTGCAGTGATGTGATGTTGGGCTCACTGCAACCTCCGCCTCCTGGGTTCAAGAGATTCTCCTGTCTTAGTCTCCTGAGTAAATGGGATTACAGGTATGCGCCACCACAGCCGGCTAATTTTTTGTATTTTCGGTAGATACTGGGTTTCACCACATTGGCCAGGCTGGTCTCAAACTCCTGACCTCAAGTAATCCACCTGCCTCAGCCTCCCAAAGTGTTGGGATTACAGGCATGAGCCACTGTGCCCGGCCTAATCTATTTTTATATTAAAAATATATATATATATTATGTCTCATTAGTACTGCTTTTTAGAGGACAGCTCACCAGAATGTTCAGTTTCTTTCCTTGGTCCTCTTCTTCTTGGACCTTATACTAGGAGGTTGTACCCTTTTCCCTGTTTGCTTGCTGCTGATAAACTTTTGGTAGGCTTTTGCCATTTTTGTTAAATTTTGTTAATTAGGCCCTTGGGGAGGGAGATTCTGTGTGATACAGCTTTACTTTGGCACCTTTTTTTTTTTTTTTTTTTTTTTTTGAGATGGAGTTTCGCTCTTATTGCCCAGGCTGGAGTGCAGTAGTGCAATCTCAGCTCACTGCAACCCTGTTTCCTGGGTTCAAGTGATTCTCCTGCCTCAGCCTCCCGAGTAGCTAGGATGACAGTTGCCCGCCACCATGTCCCGCTAATTTTTTTGTACTTTTAGTAGAGACGGGGTTTCACCATGTTGGTCAGGCTGGTCTCAAACTCCTGACCTCAAGTGATCCACCTGCCTTGGCTTCCCAAAGTGCTAGGATTACAGGCATGACCCATAGTGCTCGGCCTTACCTTGACATCTTTACCTAGGATTTGACTTTTAAAAAAATCAGTGAAAAAAAGAATTTTTTTTTTTTTAACTTTTAGTCCTGCTGTGTTTCTTATTCTCCACCTTCGTTATGTAGCTTGTTTGGGATAGTCAGATGGAACAGGCCATCAGGTGGCCCATGTAAGTTTGTTTTCAACTGAAATGTTTGACAGCTTATTCCTTTCGTGATTTACAGGATCTATACATTGATCGTCCTTTACCATATCTCATTGGGTCAAAGCTGTTCATGGAACAAGAAGATGTAGGTCTTGGAGAGCTGTCCAGTGAAGGTACTTTTCTTCACCAAATAATTTTGTTCCTTAACATTTCTTTTTTATTTTAAAATAATTTCAAATTTTACATTAAAGTTTCAAGAATAGTTCAAAGAACTCTCATATACCCTTCTCCTGGGTTTACCAGTTAACATTTCACCACATTTGTTTTATTGTTCTCTACATATACATAATATTTTGTCTTGAACCTATTTGGGAGACATCATGCTCATGCCCTGTTACTTCTAAATGTTTCTCTGTGTGTTTTCTTTTTTTCTTTTCTTTTTCTTTTTCTTTTTTTGAGACAGAGTCTCGCTCTGTTGCCCAGGCTGGAGTGCAGTGGTGCGATCTCAGCTCACTGCAAGCTCCGCCTCCTGGATTTAAGCGATTTTTCTGCCTCAGCCTCCTGAGTAGCTGGGACCACAGGCGTGCACCACCACGCCTGGCCAATTTTTGTATTTTTAGTAGAGACAGGCTTTCACCATATTGTCCAGGCTGGTCTCGAATTCCTGACCTCATGATCCGCCCGCCTCGGCCTCCCAAAGTGCTGGGATTACAAGCATGAGCCACTGTGCCCGGCTCTTTTTCTTTCTTTCTTTTTTTTTTATTTTTTTGAGCCAGAGTTTCTCTCTGGTCACCCAGGCTGGAATGCAATGACGCGATCTCGGCTCACTGCAACCTCCGCCTCCTGGGTTCATGCAACCTCCGCCTCCTGGGTTCAAGCAATTCTCCTACCTCAGCCTCTTGAGTAGCTGGGATTACAGGTGCCCACCGCCACGCCTGGCTAATTTTTGTATTTTTAGTAGAGATGGGGTTTTACCATGTGGGGCAGGTTGGTCTCGAACGCCTGACCTCAGTTGTGTGTGTTTTCTAAGAACAAGGATACCTCTTGTATAATCACAGTAGAATTACAAAGCCAGGATATTTTCCTGGACATAAGGGTGTTATCCAATCTGCTGCTATGTTCACATTTTGCCGTTTGTCCCAGTGACACCCTTTACAGTCTCTCTCTTTTGTTCTCTGGTCCAGGACTCAATCCAGGACCAGCCACCACATTTGGTTGTCAAATCTTCAGTTATCTTTTAATCTGATGCCATTTCTCAGCCTTTCTTTGCTTTTTATGACCTTGACATCTTTAAAGAGTACAAGCAAGTTTTTTTTTTAATTTGTAATGAATAATTTTTGGCGGGAGAGATACTTCAAGACTATATAAATACGTAATTCCTCACCATAATGACACTTTCAATTCCAGTAAGTGGGTATAGATGGTTTTATCAAGATCTCTGTGATGCTGTTGTATGGTGGTTTGTGATTTTGAGCTAAGGACATTTTCTTGTGAATATTGGTGTGGTGACCCTTATCTCTCTTCTCAACAGAAGGCTCTGTAGGCAGTGATCGTGGCAGTATTGTGGACACTGAGGAAGAGAAAGAAGAGGAGGTAAGGGCTGTTTGGTATGACCAGGTCACGGTGGGCAGCAAGCTTAAGATGGGCCTAGCAGGCTAAGTAAATAGCATAACTGTGAATTCGTAATCTGCTTCCATAAAGCTTTTGACAGTGATAGAAGCCACATTCTGAGTTTTTTTTTTCCCAAGGGTTAGATTTCCTTTTTGCCTTATGTACAATGATAGGGAAAGCTGTTTTAATCTCTTTCACTATTATCCTCTCTCCCATCTTGCCACCAAATGTCTCTTTCACCCAATATATTTTTGAGAAGGGCAGCTTAGATGTTTTGGTGGAATCTCTGCCTGGGATATAGTCTTTGGGTATATTCTGTCTTTGAATAATTCTAAGGAAAAAAATCTACATTTAGAACTTTTGTAAACTATAAAACCTAGAGCAGGATATACTGAAAGCCACCACTTAACATTCTATTTTGCTGCTGCCGCTAGCGCCTTCATATCCACAGAGCATAATTTCATTCCCTTGTCTAGAGTTTGAGTCTGTGGGCCTTGACTACAGTTGAATCTGTAGTTGTTCTTTAGATGGGATATTCGTTATTGCAAAGGACACAGCCATGTTGCAGGAGAGTCCTCGAGTATGAGATTTCCGAAAGGAGACAGTGTTGTGTGTGTGCTTTTCTCTTCTGGTTGGTCCCCCTTTCTGCACTCTCCCTCCCCTGCCTTTCTTCCAGTCCTCCAAAGAAAAACCTGACAGCAGGAAATGAGCTTTTCTTAAGTAACTTTCCTATAACAAAAGCAGTGCTCATTAGCGGAATCCCTTGCTTTTAGCCACCGATGTGGCACTTCATCAATAGTTGCTCATAGCAACTATTGATGTCCCCTTCTTGGGCCTAATGAAGTAGTTATCCTAATGAGAGGAAATAGAGACAGTATAGTCCAAAATGTAAAATAACACAAACTGACTTTCAGTAATTTAGTTAGTTAAATGTGCAACTCTTACTTTAAATCCAAAGGCAAGAGTTGAAAGTGCGGGTGATGTGAACAAATTGTAAGAGGCATTTAAGTGAACCACAGAAATTACATGTTAACTGGAGCAACCCTTCACAATACTGCCAGCTACCCAGCTTATCTGCACCTTGATACTTAAGGTGACCAGTAGTCAGTACAAAGAGACTGAGTGTCAGAGCTTTTTCTCCACTTGACATAGATTCAGCCTGCCCCAGAGACTTAGACGTGCAATCATTTCTGTGCTTCTCAGTAAAGCCCATTTAACAACAAAGCCTTTTCTTCCCCATAAAGGAGTCAGACGAAGATTTTGCCCATCACAGTGACAATGATCAAAACCGGGTAAGGCTCATGTATTGAAATGACTTTGTTTTTACCTTTTAATTGAAGCGTAGTATATATACTAAAATTACTTTGGAATGATTTATGACAAAGTGAGGATTTTTTCATGTATACAATTTATTTTCCTTTAAGCATTTCATGTATTTAGGCTAACTACCTCCTTCGTATATATTTTTTCCAATTTTGATTTACAGTTTATTTTTCTTAGAAAGCAAAGAAGTTTCAAAGAAGTGAAAAACAGTTGGAAAATAGAACCTCTAAAAGAAGACTCAGTTATCTAAACTGAACTACTTTGCATGAGTCCCTCTTCTGTTTTAAAATTGGAGACAATCTAGCAGTAACATTAATGAGTATTCACAAGATGAAAACTTCTTACCCTACTGTCTTAGCAGTTATCTTAATTTTTGAATATCTAAAGGCATATTCTTTTCATAGTGTGCATCGTTCATTTTCTGCCATTTTATGTTAACATTTTATAAATGTGTCCTTATTTATTATTATTATTTTTTTGAGATGGAGTTTTCCTCTTGTTGTCCAGGCTGGAGTGCAGTGGCATGATCTCAGCTCACTGCAACCTCCGCCTCCTGGGTTCAAAGAATTCTTCTGCCTCAGCCTCCCGAGTAGCTAGCATTACAGGTGCCCACCACCATGCTCAGCTAATTTTTTTGTATTTTTAGTAGAGGTGGGGTTTCACCATGTTGGCCAGGCTGGTCTCGAACTCCTGACCTCAGGTAATCCACCCACCTTGGCCTCCCAAAGTGCTGGGATTACAGGCGTGAGCCACCATGCCTGGCCTCCTTATTTTAAATAGCCTTTGCAGTTTGCATTGTAAACTTCTATACTTTTAAACATACTGAGTATGATACTGTCATAGTCTCTAAATGTATAAGGGAAAGAGTTTATTTCTAGAGTTGTATTTTTGATGTAATAATGTATTCAATATTTTCTGTTCTTTTTTTTGAGACAGAGTCTCGCTCTGTTGCCTAGGCTGGAGTGCAGTGGTTTGATCTCAGTTCAATGTAATCTCCGCCTACGGGGTTCAAACGATTTTCATGCCTCAGCCTCCCTGAGTAGCTGGGACTATGGGTGTGTGGCACCATGCCCGGCTAATTTTTTGTATTTTTAGTGGAGTCAGGGTCTTCCCATGTTTCCCAGGCTGGTCTTGAGCTCAGGCAATCCGCCCACCTCGCCCTCCCAGAGTACTGGGATTACAGGTATGAGCCACCACGCCCAGCCAATATTTTCATGTATAGAAATCCTTTGCTTCTGTGAACTGTTTCTTCAGAATGAGGTGGTATAGAGTTATGTTAATAACTCTTAATGTCTGGTGGACATTCTAAATTAAGTATTATGCATGTAGATTTTCCTACAATCTCATCACTGGGGTGATTATTTTAAATTTCTTTTAGTTAAAAATTTGCATTTAAATTTCTTAACTGGGAAATATTTTTTTCACAAAAATGTTTAACTGTCAAATGAAGGATTTTACACTTTCTGGTTGGTGCTGTATTTTCCTGGTTGTATTCATAAATGTGGTTGATCTTTATAATTTTAATGATCAGTCTTTCTTCATAGGATATTTGTTTCTATGGAATTTCCTATTAAGATCTGTAAATGCAAACAGGTTTTCTTTCCTTTTTTTTTTTTGGAAACGGAGTCTCTCTCTGTTACCCAGGCTAGAGTGCAGTGGCACGATCTTGGTTCACTACAATCTCCACCTCCTGGGTTCAAGTGATTCTCATGCCTCAGCCTCCCAAGTAGCTGGGATTACAGGCATGCGCCACCATGCCCAGCTAGTTTTTGTATTTTTAGTGGAGATGGGGTATTGCCATGTTGGCCAGGCTGGTCTTGAACTCCTGACCTCAGGTGATCCGCCTGCCTCAGCTTCCCAAAGTGTTGAGATTACAGGCGTGAGCCACCACGCCCGGCCACAAACAGTTTTTCAAAAACAGTACAGTATAGTGAGTAAAAGCACTAGCTTATGCAACAGGTTGGTTTTGTGTGTTGCAGCTAAACTCAAAGTTGTAAGGATTAAATTAGATAATAAAGTGCTTTTAGTAACATGCCTGGCACAGTTCGTTGATTCAAACATTGAAAAACAATTTTTTTTAATTATACATAGTAGTGTGTACCTTTGGAAAAATTAGAACTTAACAGTTAAGCCTAAGTTTGAGCCTTCCAGTCCTTTCCTTCTCTGCATACTCTTCAGAGTTAACTGGGATCATGCTCTGGGAGCATGTCATTCCAAGTCTGTTTCTTTGCTTTTATAAACCCATCTGTTTCCATAGAAATGCTGTAGTGTTTGCAGAGGGGGCGTGGTATCATCCTGGATTTGTTATTCTGCGCTTTTTTGCTTGACCTACCTGGGATGGCTCTCTAGCTGTTACAGCTTTTACCTTTTAACTATTACTCAGTATTTTTACTAAGGTAGTACTATGCTGATGATGTTTATATTTCTCTAGTAAAAGGCTGGGCACGGTGGCTTACGCCTGTAATCCCAGTGCTTTGGGAATGTAATCCCAGCGCTTTGGGAAGCCGAGGTGGTTGGATCACCTGAGGTCAGGAGTTCGAGACCAGCCTGGCCAACATGGTGAAACTCCGTCTCTACCAAAAATATAAAAATTAGCCGGGCGTGGTGGCGGGTGCCTGTAATCCCAGCTACTCACAGGGCTGAGGCAGGAGAATGGCTTGAACCTAGGAGGCAGAGGTTGCAGTGAGCCGAGATCACCCCATTGCACTTCAGCCTGGGCAAAAAGAGCGAAACTTCTTCTCAAAAATAAATAAATAAATAAAAATATTTCTCTAGTAATAGTCATTTTTGGTATTTTAATATTCTGCTTTTTATATTCTTGTTGTTACATTCTTATAAAGGATACATTTTTAGGCCGGGCTTGGTGGCTCACGCCTGTAATCCTAGCAGTTTGGGAGGCTGAGGTGGGTGGATCACCTGAGGTCAGGAGTTCAAGACCAGCCTGGACAACATGGTGAACCCCATGTCTACTAAAAATACAAAAAATTAGCCGGGTGTGGTGGTGCATGTGTGTAATCCCAGCTACTCGGGAGGCTGAGGCGGGAGAATAGCATGAACTGGGCAAGCAGAGGTTGCAGTGAGCCGAGATCGTGCTGATGCACTCCAGCCTGGGCCACAGAGCAAGACTCCATCTCAAAAAAAAAAAAAAACCAAACATATATATATATATATATATATATATATATATTTTAAGATTCGAAGTAAATTTTGTGTATTATTTGTTCCAGCACATCTTTTGCTTCATAACTTACTGCATCATGATTATGATTATTATTTTAAAAAGCTGTTAACCTTTTTGAAGGAGGAGCCTAAAGGCTGACAGTATCTCTTCTTTAGCTTAATAACTAGTAGTTCTAATTTGCTATTTTATACTCTTAGAACACCACACAAATGAGTGATGAGGAAGAAGATGATGATGGCTGTGACCTTTTCGCTGACTCTGAGAAGGAGGAGGAAGATATTGAGGACATTGAAGAAATTACTAGACCTGTAAGGAAGGCTGTAGTTGCTATCACTTGGCAGAGTTTTAGAACCAATGACTTGTTTTTTTTTTATTGTGACTTACTTTGTACCTCACTCATTTTTGCATATTTGTCATTTCATTTACACTTTGGAAAATAATGGCAAGCATCTCAAATTGCCTCACAAGTACCACTTTCTTGTCCAGATGTTATGATTTTATGAGTCAGATCATTCAGAATATGTCTGGTTCCAGAGTTTGAAGACCATAGTGCTCCTGTCTCTCCACCCATGCACCTTTTTCTTATTTTCTTATTTAGATTTTTAAGTATTAAAGTCAAATATTAAAAAATATAAGGAAATGGCATCTCCCTTTGAAGGAACATTTTATGAGTCCTGTTCCCTGGGTGAGCTGTGTAGGGTACATATGTTTAAATTCATTTAATTAAACTCTGTTTTCTCCTCAGTTCAATTTCTTTGCTTTTGTGTACATAATGTCATTAGGTGTCCAAAGTGAAGTGTACTAGTTTGTTACAAAAAAGAGATTCTTTTGATTTCTTCTGCTGTAGAAAAGAAACAGACCTACATCGTTTGCAGATGAGCTGGCTGCCCGCATCAAGGGGGATGCCGTGGGCCGAGTGGACGAGGAGCCGACAAGTGAGCCCCAGCCACATTGACGGGGAGTAGGGGAGGGATAGTGCGGGGCCCTCTGCTGGCTTCACCAAAGGTGGATTTCCCTTTTTTATTAGTAATTACTACAGCAGAAGAGGCTTAATTGTAGTGCTTATTCCTTTTTTGGTTAACGGGCTCCTTTAGATAACTGAACACTGTGGACCCACAAGAAAAACGTACATGTACACGTGTAGATAACACTTTACATATAATTTCAGGGGATTAATGGAAACTCCAGAGAACCATGGGCAACAGCTTAAGAATTCCTGGCTGAATATTTACTCCTATATTTTGAACACATAAGAATGTGCTGTATAGCGTATTCTAGTTATAACAGGGTAGAAAGACAACATAATAATTCTTTCAACAAATACAATCCTGTTATGCACATGAGCCTGGTACAAAAGCAGAAGCCTTCTGCCTTACAAAAAGATTCTTGAGTGCCCACTGTGGGCAGGGCCGGGGGTTCAGTGCTCTGGTGCAGCTGAGATGATGAAAGGCAGATGTCTTGCTCTTAGCTGTGAGTTATGAGGATGACAGACGTGGAAAGAACCAGGATGTGTATACTGAGGGAGGACTTAGTACTATTAAAACTGTGAACTGTTGTTCAAGCCTTATCCTCAGGAGAAGCAAAACCTCGGAAGACACTCAAAGAGAAGAAGGAAAGGAGAACTCCTTCAGACGGTGGGCCTTTTCCCTCAATTCTGTTATTTTAGGAGCCTTTGACTCAGGAATGTTGCTTACATAATTCATGAAGTACTGCTTTACATGCTGTTTTCCCTTTGACAAATGGGTCTGTCTCCATTTACTTTTCTAAAGCCTCTGGGCTGGGTGTGGGGGTTCACACCTGTAATCCCAACGCTTTGGGAGCCCGAGGCGGGCGGATCACAAGGTCAGGAGTTTAAGACTAGCCTGGCCAACGTAGTGAAACCCCATTTCTACTAAAAATACAAAAAATTAGATTGGCGTGGTGGAGGGTGCCTGTAGTCCCAGCTACTTGGGAGGCTGAGGCAGGAGAATCACTTGAACCCGGGAGGCAGAGGTTGCAGTGAGCCTTGATCACGCCACTGCATTCCAGCCCGGGTGATGGTGCGAGACTCCGTCTCAAAAACAAACAAAAGCCTCAGAAGGCATGTTTTGGGGTGCTGGGAGGAGATGTGGGTGTGGAGTAAAAATTCCTATAGAGATTTGATTTATTAGATTTTACAGCAATCATTTCTTGTCTTTCTAGAATTCTTAGACGTATAGAAACTTAGGAATCTCTAGCATTTGTTTTCAATAAAGGATACACCAGGCCTTTTCCTGTAAACAGCCACGACCACTACATTAGACTTGTCCCTGTGTCAGTTTGCAGGTCCCTTTGTTTATTCTGCCCTTCCTTCCCCCAGATTGGTTGGGGAATGGGTCTTGAATGTGGTGTCTGACCAGAATGCTTGCTTCAGAGTAAATCCAGATCCAGGGTGCTGGCCTAGAGAATGAATGCTGTCTGCCGCAGACATTGACAGACTTAAGAGTGGAGGTCCAGAGAGCCTTTTGAGGGCGTCAGTGGACTGTGCCAGGGGTTTAGTGTGAAATTCATCAGCCTGCCTCACACTTTGTTAAATAGTGTCAGATAAACTCCATGCCAGTTTGGAGATGCAGCAGATGCTAACCCGGGAATTTGAGTTCCGGACCCATCTTTAATACTCCCTGCAAAACATTGCTTTCTGTTTGCTAGATGAAGAGGATAACTTATTTGCACCCCCCAAGCTGACCGACGAGGACTTCTCACCATTTGGCTCTGGAGGCGGCCTGTTCAGTGAGGGCAAGGGGCTCTTTGATGATGAGGACGAGGAGGTGAGTCCATGGCACCCAGCAACACTCCCTGCAGCTAGCTGTGTCAGGGGTCCACAGGGAAGAAATAGGCTTTGCTTGTTTAGTGGGGGAAAAACAGCTTCTCAGTTGGAAGTTGCTTCTATTTTCATATTTTGGGACGTTTTGAACTAAGAATCACAGAGTGAGAAATGCCATATCCTTCTATCCTTTGTTAGGTGAGGAGAAGATGTGCACGTGTTAATGTGAATAATTTACTAGGTGATTGTTTCTTGCCTTATCTGTTGTCTTCCATGTTTGTTTTTAATTCCTGGACAGGCCTAAATTATTTTAGGGTCTGATTTTGCCATAGTTATCACTTTGCAACTGATTTTCTGGCAGAGTAGTAAATATGTAGCTTTAAATCTTGTAGGTTATTTTTCCTTAGAAATCCTCAAATGCAGCTATGCTTTCTCCTGGTTTTTTGAATTCTTTGTCATATACCTTATTACAACCAGAGTGACCTCTTCACGGAAGCCCCCCAGGATCGGCAAGCTGGAGCCTCTGTTAAGGAGGGTAAGCTGGGGCTGGTCAGCTGCGTCTCCGTATGCAGAGTTCCAAAACTGTCTTTCTCACTAGGAGATGGAACCCTGAGGTTGTTCCCAAGCCTTGTTTCTGTGTTAAGTAGGAAGCTGTTGTTTTTACTGTGGTCCAGTTGAAAGTAATTCATCTTCACTAATTCATGTCTTGGAAAAAACAATACCATCTGTAAACCCATACCACAATCTTGCCTCTTTGTTAGGAGAGAACTCATAAAAAGTCAGACAAGAAAAGTACCCTAGAGCAATGTTGAGGATGGTTTCCATTGAATGAAGTTTAATTTAAAGAAATATTTTTAACATTCTGTATATAAGTTGGAGACCAGTAATTCCCCAACCCAGTGTGCATTAAAATCATCTATGCTTTTTTTTTTTTGTATTTTTAGTAGAGACAGGGTTTCACCGTGTTGGACAGTTGGCCAGGCTGGTCTTAAACTCCTATCTTCAAGTGATCATCCACCTTGGCCTCGCAAAATGCTGGGAATACAGGCATGAGCCACTGCACCTGTCCCATTGGTGCAGTTTTTTAAAAGCACAAATATAAATATATTTTTTAACCTACAAATGTTACTCAATAGGTTTGTGGTAGTTCTCGGGACTTGGGAATTAGTGATTCTGAGCGCCGAGTCTCCCGGGCACGTGCATCAGAGCTGGGCCTTGGAGGCCGCTCCTTGTGCGTGCTGTGCGGGCTGTTAGCCTGGCTCTCCTCTACTTTCTGTTGTCCACGTTTTAGCATCAGTGACTTGCTTGGTTTCCCCCTTTGCTCTTATGTCTTTATTTTTTTATTGATGACTCACGTGTTTTTGCGGTTCTTTTTTTCTTGTTCATTCTCATCCAACTGGAATGGGTAGAGCTGGAACTGTTTGGGGGAGCCCTGGTCATGCTGTCCCTGCCTCTGCCAGCTGTGCTCACCACCACCCTTGGTGTCCCCCAGCTGACCCACTGCTGTGGCTTGATGACAGTCAGCATGCTCTTCCATTGGAGTCACAGCTCAGATTGTGTCAATCCCAAAAAAAAGTCCTGACATCGGTAGAGAAGAAAATACTAAAGAATTTTAAAATGGCTTGTTCAGGAAAAAGTGGTTTCAAATGGTCTGGTACTAGCTGTGTTATACAGTGCAAGTATTTCAGGTAGAAAATAGCAAGGAAAGTTATTTCCCTTGTAAAATGGTTACCCCTTGCTTTCTCATTCTAGAGTCTTCATCATCCAAACCTGGCAAGAAAATCCCAGCAGGAGCTGTTTCTGTATTTTTAGGTAACATAACTTAGGTTTGTTTTCTAAAAACTACACAAATACTGTTTTTTCCATTTCAAAATTATCATCTTCTAAAGCCTGGCTGGAGATGAGGAAATACCTGCGAGCTTCAAAGGGCTTTGAGCAGCTTATAGAAAGAGTTCATTTACTGATATTAGCTCTTATTCTCCTAGAGCTCAGTGGCCTTGGACTTTTTTGTGTTTGAGCAACCTGGTGATTCTCCATTGTGAGATGTTCTGTAGCAGTAATGGATGGAGGCTATTGGGCCCTGTTAATGCATTTTGTTGATTAACTGAAATGAAGAGTTTTTGGTGGGTGATAATTTTTTTCTGTAAATTCAACAGGCCCACACTGGCTCACAGCTGTGGCTGTCTTGTCCTTCCACCTACAGGAGACACGGATGTGTTTGGTGCTGCCTCCGTTCCATCACTGAAGGAGCCACAGAAGCCTGAGCAGCCCACTCCAAGGAAAAGCCCCTACTTTCCCCCTCCCACTGGCCTCTTTGATGATGATGATGGTGATGATGATGATGACTTTTTCTCGACACCCCACAGCAAACCTTCCAAAACAGGTATGTATTCCTGCCTCCGTTTCTAGGACTTCAGCCAGAAAAAGAATGTTACCTAAAAAGAACATAAGCTCACCTAGTTCTGTATGTCTTACAGTACCAGAATCCCTTCTGCAGCATTCCTGTCATTGAGTTGTGTCTGTACGTACATAGGTGTGGTGCCTGGGAGGTCTGTTTTATGACCCAATCCTTTCTGCTCTGTAAGCTAATTACTATGATTATTTTCCTTATAGAGAGCTGAAATCCTTTTCCCTATAATTTTTGCTTGCAATTTCCAGTTCTGACCTTTGGTATTGTAAAGTTTTAATCATCCTTTCTTCCAGCCAACCTTAGTCAATTACATGAGCAGCATGTTATGTGCTGGCCGTTTATTTCCCAGCTTCTCGTTTCTCTGCCAAAAAGCTCAGGTGGCCTTGGTCTTTCCTCAGGTGATGGAGTTTTCATCCCCTTGGCCACTTTGGCATTCTCCTCTCTTTTCCTCTTAGATGTAAGTCCTATGTCCTGAAGTCATTCCTGTAAATCATTTGTTTTTAAATGTGCAGATGAATCTCCCAGGGGCTTTTGTCAAAATGAAGATTCCGATTCAGTAGGTCCAGGGTGGAGCCTGAGAATTTACATTTCCAGCAAGCTTCATGGTCTGTAGATCACACTTGGAATAGCAAGACTTAGATCCATTGACTGCTCTTCCAGAAAAGAAAGGTAGATTCCTAAGGTGCACATGATTTTCAGCAACTTGAAAAAATAAAAAAAGATGGCATAGGAATGGGTGAAACCAGAATGCATTTAGAAGCCGGCTGTCTGGACTCACTCTCCTTTTCCAGTGTTAGGTGTAGGAAGTAAGGATGGAAGCCGAAGTGTGAGGGAAAACGATAGCCTAGTTAATCTAGAAAGAGTGCAAACGGATGTAGAATGCACGCAGGTCTCGGTGAAGATGACAGTGAATGAAGGTAGTAGTGCTTTTTGTAGCTCCACAGGGCTCTTACTTAGTGGATATCTTTGAGAACTGATTTAGAATCACTAGTAAATTGATGCTGCTTTCTTTGACAACTCCTAGTCTCTTCGGACATTCATGAGTCAGTGACCTCATTTCAGCAACACATGCCCCATTCGGTACAGCAGTGCTTATCGTGATGAAAGGTTTTAAACCACCCAAATACTTATCAGTAGAGTAAGCTATGGCCCTTCTATTCAGTGGAATATTCTGTGACTGTTAAAAAGAAAGGGGTCTACGCTTATTGACTTGGGAAGATTTTATAGGTACATTGAGTGGAAAACACAAATGGTAAGACATATTGTTCAAATTATCTTCTTATTTATAGCCTTATTTGTAAATAACTAGTGTTAATTCATTAGTACATCCTTTGGGGGAATTAGAAGCATGTATGCTGAACTGTTCCCAGTGTTCATCTTGTTTGAGTAGACTGGTGGAATTATGAGGGGATTTCATTATTTGCTTTTATCTGCTTTTGTACAGTTTGATTTTTTTTAAAGCAGGAGCCAAGCCTTCATTTCTCAGATTCCTTAGATGATTGACTTGGTGGCCCTCTTAAATGATCTTTCTTCCTCTAGATCTCTCTTCACCTTGTAAGCCAGTCCAAGCTACTCTAAGCACAGGAGTTGGCTGCTTGGATAAGCATGTCAGCCACGTGGATAAACTATCTGTTCTGTCTTTCAACTGAACTGCTACTATGCTCTTTGAAAAATTGCAAGGGAAGAGTATAGTTCCACTTATTATTTCTTTAATCAAGAAACAACATAACTTTTTATGTTTATTCTTCGGGAGGGAAGAATTTTTTAATCTGTGAATTTTGTGATAGGATGTTTGACGTTAGTGTCATTTTATGCCTTGGTATTTTTTAAAGGCAAAGTCCAATCCACTGCCGATATCTTTGGTGACGATGAAGGAGATCTGTTCAAAGAAAAAGCTGTAACATTGCCAGAAGCCACTGTGAGTCAGACAGATGAAAATAAAGCAAGAGCAGAAAAAAAGGTGAGCAGGAGGGAAGACAACGCAGGAGCATTGATCTGCAGCATTTTAATAATTCATCCGGAACCCAGAGGGAAGTATTGTTTCCTTTCACGTTCATATTGAAGAACTTCAAACAGAAAGTGGAAAGAACATTGCAGTGAACACCCAAATAACTACCACCCAGATTGATCAGTTCTTAGGGTTTTGGCAAACACTTTATGGATGTAAACCTTGTTACATACCTATTTTTTTCCTGAACTATTTGCATGTAAGTTGTTTGAACTGTTTGCTGCATGGAACTGTTTCCATGTAGTCATTGTGACATTCTACCCCTAAATATTTCATTAAGCCTCTCTTGAAAAGACTTCCGTATAAGCACAATGCCATTATCAACAGCTGTGAGACCAACAGTAATTCTATAGTAGAATCTAATATCTAGTTTGTGTTAGAATTGCTCCAGTTGCCCCAGAATGTCTTTGTAAAATCACCCCAACAAATAGAATACAGATTTAAAATTATCTCGCATATAGTTTATATTGTAATTTCCTCTCTTGTCCCCAAAATGCCATTTACAGCAGTGATGCCCAACCTTTTTGGCATTAGGGACGTAAGGAGAGTGCAACTTGCAACCTAGATCCCTCGCATGTACAGTTCACAATAGGGTTTGTTTGCCCTCCTATGAGAATCTGATGCTGCCGCTGATCTGACAGGAGGAGGGGCTCAGGCAGTAATGCTTGCTGCTCACCTCACCTCCTGCTGTGCGGCCCGGCTCCTAACAGGCCATGGACTGGTCTGCAGCCCAGGGTTGGGGACCCCTGCTTTATAGTATCTTTGTGTATTTTGATTTTTTTTTGTTCTAAGAAATCCAGGATTCGGGCAGTGTGTCTGCATTGCATTTGGTTGTCCTGTCTCTTTGGTCTCCTTAATCTAGAGCAACACCTCACACATCTTTTTTTTTTTTTTTTTTTTTAATGTCCAGCCACTTGTCTTGTAGAATGTGTCTCGTGCATTTGCTTGATTATTTTCCTATGAATAGATTCAGAGTCAGCACTTTTGGCAAGAATAGAAGCAGGCAGGGTTGTGCACTTCTCATTGGATCACCTCCCAAGACACATCACGTCCACCGTCTGCCTCATTCAGACACGTTTGTCACTTGGTTGTTAGGGTGCCCACCACACTGCTTCATTGGAAAGGTACCCTGTTCTCTTTTGCCATTGCTAAGTTGATCTCTAAAGTGATAGTTGAACACAGTGTGAATACCTGTTCTCTCCCAGCCTTTTACTTGGTGTTTTGAAAATCCACTGATGATCTTTTCTTGACTCAGTTAATCTGTTAATGGGCATAAACCACTATTTTTTTAATTCTGTATTTCTTATTATTTGGCATTCTTCTGAATGAAGTTCTTTCTCTCCCTCTCCTTCCCCGATTTTTAGTATTGCTTTGGGATCATGGATTCATTCTTCAGTGTAGATGATAATCCATTACCATCATTCTTCTGCTTTTTTTTTTTTTTTTTTTTTTTTGTGAGACAGGGTCTTGCTCTATTGCCCAGGCTGGAGTGTAGTGGTGCAATCACAGCTCACTGCAGCCTCAACCTCCTGGGTTCAAGTGATTCTCCAGCCTCAGCCTACCAAGTAGCTGGGACTATATGCGTGCGCCACCATGCCCTGCTAATTTTTGTATTTTTTGTGGAGACGGGGTTTCCCCATGTTGGCCAGACCATCATTCTTTTTGATGCTCAGATTGACCTGCATTTGGCCAGTGCGTGTGTCCCCCGCAGTCTTTAAGCCCTTCTGACTGCTTGACCTTTCACTGCTGTCCTGCACAGCTGGTCCCTCCTCTTTCTACAGTTTGTCTCATCATGTCATGTCCTGGCTGTGAAACCCTGACTTTCTCCTGCCGACCACCTAAGGCCCAGCATTCAGAACCTGTCAGGCCCGTCAGGCAGCCTGTCTTTCCAGGCTGTCTCTCCTTGCATATGTCCCATCTGTGCACCCATTGACCCAGGCAGTGTGTCCTGCTCCCTGATACACCAGAAGTGTCCTCTGTTTGTCTTGCTGTTCTCTTAACAGCCCCCTTAGTTTGTTGCCTATCACAGCAGAGACTCCGTGCGTTTTCTAAATGGTTGATTGAGTAAAACCCTGTTTTCTGGGTATCTTATGTGTTAATGCTTAATTTTTCTTTTTCTTTTTTTCTGCCCTCCCACAAAGGTTAGCTTACCTTCCAGCAAAAATCTCAAGCCCTCGTCAGAAACAAAGACTCAAAAAGGCTTATTTTCAGATGAGGAGGACTCTGAGGTATGGAATTCTTTTGCTTAGTTGTGGGTATTGGTCTATGGATATGACATAGAAACTATTTCTGAATCAGGTTTTTCTCAATAGAGTTATAAGACTTTTTGTTAAGTACTCCAGTTCTTTAAAAATTGTCTCTAGAGGCCAGGAGCGGTGGTTCATGCCTGTAATCCCAGCACTTTGGTAGGCCAAGGCAGGCGGATACCTGAGGTCAGGAGTTCGAGACCAGGCTGGCCAACATGATGAAACCCTGTCTCTATTAAAAATACAAAAATTAGCTGGGCATGGTGGTGCGAGCCTGTAATCCCAGTTACTCAGGAGGCTGAGATAGGAGATTCACTTGAACCCGGGAGGCAGAAGTTGCAATGAACCGAGATCACACCATTGCACTCCAGCCTGGGTGACAGAGTGAGACTTCGTCTCAGAATAAATAAATGAATAAAAAATAATCTCTTGAGAGCACAGGGTCTTTAGAAAGCAATATGTTTACAATACTTTTCACTTTTGGGTTGGACTGTATTTACATTTCCTGGGATGAAAATACTCTCTCTTTAGGATGCTCAGATTTTAAACTCTTAATGGGCTCATGATGTGATGAGGAGCTTGCACCAGAGTGGAGGTCACCATGCTACTTCCTTTATTCACATTCTCACTAACTAGACCGTGGCTTAATACTGTAGCAGATGGGTTCTGGCATAGCCATCTGTCTTGTCAAGACTGAGACCACTAACAGCCTGTGGGACCCTGGTTCATAGGTTGCTTTGGTCCCTCCAGGCACCTTAGAACCACCCCTCAGAATTTCACTGCTTTTCCTGAGTCTCTCAGGCCTAGGTTGTCTTAGATCCAATTTTAAGTTAGCCTTTTAGGAGATCACAGAACTGTGTGAGAATGTAATGGGAAATAATAAGCCCCTTTTACAGAAAAATATGTGGACATGGCAGAAACTTACATGTATTTCAAGAAGCTGTGGGCTCTAGGTTAGGCTCTCATGGTTGGGCTTTGCACTCACAGCAAGGATGAACATGGAACCCTTTGGAAGTAAGAGTTGATTGCCCTTGACGTAAAGAATACCTTTGAGGCTATTATTTCACTGAAGGCGAGTGTACAAAACATGGGAATTAACCACAGTCCAGTCAAGTCACAACCCTGACCCCTGAGAAACAGCATGATGGGGTCTCTACCATCTTATCCTCATGTCATGGATCCCGTGTGTCACCCACAGCTGCACTTCGGGGTCTTTGCACCGGACCCTGCCACTTTGAGAAATGCTGTTCCCAGAATCCAGCTTGCTTCCTCACTCTTCGATTTCTCTGTGAGGCCTCCCTGATGAAATACACACAACAGGAAGCCTGCTAGCACATACCACCCTGTGCTCCTGGTTCTCTTTCCTATTTCACTGTTTACCACAGCATGTGTTGCCAGGGACAATGTATTTATTCATTGTCTCTACTTCCCACTAAAGTACATGCCACGAGGACAGGACTTTTTATTCCCTGTTTGTATCCCTAACACCCTGTCCTTAATACCAGTGCTTGGCATGTTGTAAGCCATCCAGTAATTGTTGACTAGAAAGAAAACCAAATGTAAGCAATTTCAGTGACTTACGAGGTGTTCTGGTTATTTGTTGCTATGAAACAAGTAACTCCAAAACCTAGTGGTTTATAACACCCATAGTTTTGTTGTCTTACAGTTCGAGAGGTTCACTGGGCTTAGCTAGGCCATTGTCACTGAGGGTCTCTTGTGTCTGAAGGTGGCTGGGCTGAGGATCACCTTATTCATATGTCTGGTGCCTGGGCACTGGGGCCCCTGGGACACCTCTCACTAGCCCTGTGTGGCTCCCAGCATGTAGTCAGGGAAGCCGGGCCTCTTATATGTTGGCTCAGGGCTGTAGGGGAGAGTCCTCAGAGAGAGCCCGATGGAGGCCATGTCGCCTTCTGTGTTCCAGCCTTGGAAGTCAACGGTGTTCCTTTCGCTTCATCTGTTACTCAAGATGGTCACAATGGCCCATCCAGGTTCATGGGGAGGGGCTGTAGGCTCCCCTTCTTGATGGTGGGAGTGTAAATGAACTCTCGGACTTGTGTGAAAACCCTACCAAAGGCTTTGCCCCATGTGTGTCATCATAGAGTGAATGTTTTTATTGGATATTGTTGGGATTCTGAGGCAAGGAGAAGTAAAACTAAGGCAGTCTAAGAGTTAAAGCTTTGGACCCGAAGGAATGCGTCCTGACTCCTTTCTCTATATTTCAAGTGTGAGGCTGAAGCTTGCCCTGTGAAGTCATTTTGGGGGAACATATTTGAGGTAATGGAGTGTATTTTCTTGCACTAATAAGAAAGGTATTAGTTAAGGGTCCAAAACTATGATGTTGACATTTGTTTTTGTTCTTTGCTTTGGTTTACTTTCATTTTCTTAGAACAGCAGAACCCTTTCTCTTGCCATTGTGTAACATGCAGGAGGGTCACGGGATGCCTGGAATCCCCCACGTGGCCTCTTCTGTCTAAATAAACCCATGGGACTCCGGGGAGCACAGGGGAAAACCACTGTGTGGAGGAGATCTCACTTAGTGAACTCATTAGGTCTATATTTAGGAGTAGAAGCAACCCCATAATTTAAAAAAAAAACTGTCCAAAGAGGTCTTAGAAAATATGTTCTTGTCCTGTTTAATTGTTCGGTTCTTGTGTAGTGAAGTTTATCTTCCCAAGGGAATAGATGTCTCATTTTATGTTTCTACTTCATGTAGCTCAACTTGCAGGTCTTTCTTTGCAGGATAAGCTGAAGTTTTATAACATTTTGAAAGTTTCTTGATTTTTATATTTTTTAGCTTTTTTGAGATGAAATTTTACTCTTTTTGCCCAGGCTGGAGTGCAGTGGTGGGATCTCGGCTCACTGCAACGTCCGCCTTCCGGGTTCAAGCAATTCTCCTGCCTCAGCCTCCTGAGTAGCTGAGATTACAGGCACCCACCACCACGCCTGGCTAATTTTGTATTTTTACAAAATTAATACAGGTTGGTCTTGAACTCCTGACCTCAGGTGATCTGCCTGCCCAAGCCTCCCAAAATGTTGGGATTATAGACATGAGCCACAGCGCCGGGCTGAAAGTTTCTTTAGAATCTACTGGGTCTTATCCTCGTTGGCAACATCGTATACCTATAGTTAAGCTAAGTAGACTAGCAGACATTTAAAAATACAAGTTTAATTTGTATTTATTTAAAACAAATAAGTCGACTGGGTGTGGTGGCTCAAGCCTGTAATCCCAGCACTTGGCGAAGCCGAGGCGGGCAGATCACAAGGTCAAGAGATCGAGACCATCCTGGCTAACATGGTGAAACCCTGTCTCTACTAAAAATACAAAAAAATTAGCCAGGCTGGGTGGCAGGTGCCTGTAGTCTCAGCTACTCAGGAGGCTGAGGCAGGAGAATGGCGTGAATCCGGGAGGCAGAGCTTTCAGTGAGCCGAGATTGCACCACTGCACTGCAGCCTGGGCAACAGAGCAAGACTCCGTCTCAAAAGAAAGAAAAAGAAGTAAGTCATAATCTCAGGAGAGAAGGGTGTTACTAAATAAAATAGTTGTAGCTCCATTAATTTGGGAATCTAGCCCCTGTTTCTTTATTGACCCTAATCTCTGATTCTTCAAACAGTAATGGGAAGCCATGCTTATATATTTATTTTTTTAGCATGGTATAGGAAATTGATTCAAAAACTTCTTCCTGCCTTCTGACATTAAGGTGGGAATACAGAAGCCCCTGGGCTCTGCGAGGCCACCAGATCCTGTAGCTCTCCTCCTCCTTAGTGCCACTGCACACACCCTACACAGACCCTGAGGCCTATCCCATTAAGGACTCTGTCTGAGCCACCTTCCCTCTAAGGAAAGAAGCCTAGACACATGGCAGCTGTCATGTCTGAGTCACTTGTGTTTTATACTGACCTGATATTTTAAAAACTGATATTCCTGTTAACCAGCAACTTTAATTTCAATCCAACAGGATTTGTTTTCTTCTCAAAGTGCGAGTAAGTTAAAAGGTGCGCCTCTGCTGCCTGGCAAGCTCCCCACGTCGGTTTCCCTGTTTGAAGATGAAGATGAAGAGGTAAACATTGTTATTGTAACACTAGATAATTTAGATTAGGAGAAAACGGTTGTTGATGTAACTTTCTACCCAGAGGCTCATATACTAGCAAAAGGTGGTAGAGAAGCAGTCAGGCTACCTGAAGTTTATATCACAAAAATATTTGTTTTTATTTCAGTGACTTCTTCCTTATATTTTCCTAGCTGTGCAATGGAGAAGACGTTAGATTCTTGATGCAGGATTTTTTTTTTTGAGTTGGAGACTTTCTCTGTCACCCAGGCTGGAGTGCAGTGGTACGATCTTGGCTCACTGCAACCAGGTTCAGGTGATTCTCCTGCCTCGACCTCCCAAGTAGCTGGGACTACAGGTACACACCACCATGCCCGGTGAATTTTTGTATTGTTAGTAGAGACAGGGTTTCACCATGTTGGCCAGGCTAGCCTTGAACTCCTGATCTCAGGTGATCTGCTTGCCTCGGCCTCCCTAAGTGCTAGGATTACAGGTATGAGCCGCCGTGCCCGGCCTCTAGACACAGTTCTTATGGAGTGAAACCTACAGGTTTTATTTTTAGAAATCTGCCTTTGAGAAATACAATTGACCCTTTAACAGTGTGGAGGTTATTTTGACTTCCACATTGCAGTGAAAAATCCATATATAATTTCTTAACTTCCCAAAAACTTACCTACTAACAGCTTACTGTTAACCAGAAGCCTCATGGATAACATAAACAGGTGATTAACATATAAATAGTATAGTGTCTATTTATGTATTTTTGTATTCCTGACATATCTAGCATTTCCTTATTTTTTTTATGATATTTCTAGGCTACATGGTTTGTCTGCAAGATTTTTCAAATTGTTGCAAATGTCCAAAAAAATTTTCAACATATTACTGAGAAAACATTTGTGTAGAAGTGGACCTGTGCAGCTCAAACCTGTGTCATTCAGGGTCAGCTGTACTTTAGTCTAGATGATGGATCAATGTATACCCAATGACCTACAAGAATGTTTTGGATCAAGTGGAGATACAAAGGAGAAGACAGCCATGTCCTGTCCATTGCCTTTCTTTCCCATTCTGGCTGGAGAGAGCACAGTGGGGAAGAGAAATAAGAGAGAAGACAACCCAAACCTTAACTCTTATGCAGTACTGGGCAGTGGTGAGCTCATAGGCTTTGCCATCAGACCCCTGGGTTCATATCCCAGCTCTACCACTTGGAAACCAGGGACCTGGGGCAAGCAACTTAACCTTCCTTAAGCTCATGTGGCTTAACAGTGAGTAGGGTCATTGTGGCAGCTGTAACTACTAGTGTGAAGCTCTTGCAGAGTGCCGGCACATAGTAAGTGCATAGTGAATGTGAGCTCTGTCATTAGCATCCCCAATGGACACCAGCTCATTATTCTCCTGGCCTGTCCTACACTACCGCACTCTCCTTAAAGGAGACTTCATCCAGGAAGACACTCCCTTCATCCATCTTCACATTCCAGGGCTGTTCACCTGCTGTTAAGAGTTTGTCCATCCTAACTCAGACTCAGGCCCTCTGATGCTTTTGTTCCCCTTATCTGAATAAAAGCACCTTAATAAATAAAACTCTTGGGGAGTGCTTGACCACAGAAGAATTTACAAATGCCATTAAATTTAGTACACCAGCAATTTTATTTAGTAAACTGTTTCTTCACTTTGTAGAATCTCTTTGAAACTAATGAGAAACACAAGTCATGCCTTCCCTCCATCCCAGGTGTATGTCTTTCTGACCTGTAAAGGAGTGGAGACAGACCCCCAGTTCTCTCCTTTGAGCCATTGTTCTGGTTTCTCATTCGTGGAGAGGACAGTGTGAGTTTCTGGCTGCCGCGGGGGCTCCCATGCCTGTTGCAGGCTGTAACCCCCTGAAATGAGCAGAGAGGCACTTGCCCACAGGGCAACTGGATGGGGCTCGGTTTCTCCTTGTACTTCGTGATCTCATTCACATGTTGTTCTCCTGCTTCTTCCCAGCTGTTCTGCCTTCGAGTTCTATGGTAATCTCTTTCCCTTCTGTGGGTGCAGTGAGAAAAGGCTGTAGTTTGGAATTTACTAGCATTTTGTGGTTTTTCTCCACCAGAGGTGTTACTTGTATACCTGACTGGAGACTTAACTTCCTAACAGTTTGATATAGGAGGACATCCTATGTTTTCTGATTATAAAGTTGTCTTGCCTTTCTGCCATTTGCTTTTCTAGGATAATCTTTTTGGGGGTACAGCTGCTAAGAGGCAGACATTGTCTCTACAAGCTCAGGGAGAAGAGAAAGCAAAAGCCTCCGAGCTCTCCAAAAAGAAAGCATCTGCCCTGTTGTTCAGCAGTGATGAGGAGGTGAGCTGAGGTTTCTCCTAAAGAAGAGGGGATTATTTCATGGGATTTAAGAGTTAAAGCCATCCCAAGTCTTTTTCTACCTGTTTTATGTCTCGTGATGTTCAGTCACCAAAGGCGATGTTCACAAGATTGTCTTTTCTGAAGGAAGACATTTAATGTAATATATTAATTTAAAGATGAATCTCTTCAAAATGGTTAGGAATAAGTATGAGTCCCACACGATAATGTATGCTCCTTCAAATGAGTTAGGCTGGCTAGGGGAGAAATGATTTCTCACCCATCGCTAGGTTCATGGTCAAGTCCCCTAGAACAAATGACAGATTAACCAGAGAAAAGTGTGCAAGTTTACTTAAGATAAGTTTTACCAGACATAGGAGCCTTCAGAAAGAAAAACTCAAGTGAAACAGGAAATCCTGTGTCGATTTTATGCTGTCTGATGAAGAAGCAGACAGTGTCGGAGAAGCACGATTAGATGAAAGGGGTGTGACCTGATGGGAATAAGCTGGGGGAGCTCAGCAAGGCCTGCGTGGTCAGATCATTCTCTGCATCTTTACAAATAAGGAGGCTCCTTTCCTCTGGGAATAGGGAGGACTGGAATGAAGGTCTTATGACCTACTCCAGAGAGGGTTAGAGGATTCTTCTATGTCCTGCTTCAGAGGAGAAGGGCCAGGGAAAGGTCAGAGAGACCTTTCTGCTTCTGTTTTCTCAAATGCCAAGGTGTCATATTTTGAGGTAGCATTTCCCGTATACCCCAATGGCCATATATACTAGTATCTTGTTAAATGACTACTGTGTTTCATTAATTTAGAACTATAGTTAGGAGGAGTTACCTATTGAGGTTAAACTCCTTTTTGAGGGAGTCTTAGCAATATTTCTGTTTGTGATCTGGATAGATATTACCAAATCAGTTAGTTTAGTTGCTAACTCAATCAGATTTAGTAGCAGGGAATCAGATTTAGCTGTGCAGAAAAAGACTTTAAATATGATGATATAAAAAATCCTGAGTATTAAACATCTTCCTGTGTTATAATAATTCCTCTTTTTTTTAACATTGTAGGCAAGTTAGGAGGGGGTGAAGTGGATATAAGTCATAGATATGTTCATGTTCTTATTGAAAGCAATTTAAAAATTCCAAAGCAGATTGCAAAAAAAATGTATTAAAAGCTTATGTGGCCAGGCATGGTGGCTCACGTCTGTAATCCCAGCACTTTGAGAGTCTGAGGCAGGCAGATCACTTGAGGTTGGGAGTTCGAGACCAGCCTAACCAACATGGAGAAACCTTGTTTCTATTAAAAATACAAAAAAATTAGCCGGTTGTGGTGGTGCATGCCTGTAATCCCAATTACTCAGGAGGCTGAAGCAGGAGAATCACTTGAACCCAGGAGATGGAGGTTGTTGTGAACCAAGATCACGCCATTGCACTCCAGCCTGGGCAACGAGTGAAACTCCGTCTCAAAAAAAAAGCTTATGCAACACACATGTGAACAAGACACAATGAAAAACTGCTAGTAATCCTTTTACTACAAAAGTCTGAGTCTGACCTTTAGAAAGTGTTTAAGGAATTCCCACCCAGCTGTGCTCATGCCTTCACATCAAGGAACTCCCAAGCATATATAATTTGTGTTTTCTACTCAAATGTATGAATTTATGATGGATTATCCAGTTTTTTTCTTTTAAACATTGTCAGTGGTTGTTCCCCCTGTAGCAACAGCCAGACATCAGTGTAGTTGCTCCTACTAGAGTATTATAGTGGTTCAGGGAAAATAAAAACATTAGCTAAAGCTTGGAGCAAAAAGACACGAAGAGGAAAGATAGCCAAGGTTCTAGAACAGGGGCATCCAGTCTTTTGGCTTCCCTGGCCCACACTGGAAGAAGAAGAATTGTCTTGGGTCACACATAAAATGCACTAACACTAACACTAACACTAACAATAGCTGACGAACTAAAAAAAAAAAAGGTTCATGCATAAATCCCATAATGTTTTAAGAAAGTTTACAGATTTGTGGTGGGCCGCATTCAAAGCCACACTGGGCTGTGTGTGGCCCGTGGGCCACAGGTTGGACAAGCTTGTCCTAGAACAAAGACTGTCAACTTCGGCCGCTCACTGGGATCCATGGGGAACTTAAAAGAGTGCTGACAGGCCGGGCACGGTGGCTCACGCCTGTAATCCCAGTACTCTGGGAGGCCGAGGTGGGCGGATCACCTGAGATTAGGAGTTTGAGACCAGCCTGGCCAACATGGGAAAACTCTATCTCTACTAAAAAATACAGAAATTATCTGGGCGTGGTGGTGCGTGGCTGTAATCCCAGCTACTCAGGAGGCTGAGGCAAGAGAATCACTTGAACCCGGGAGGCAGAGGTTGCAGTGAGCTGAGACCGTGCCACTGCACTCCAGCCTGGGCCACAGAGCAAGACTCTGTCTCAAAAAAGGAAAAAAAAAAAAAGAGAAAAGACCAAAGGAGTGCTGTTAGTGGATCCCAGCTCCAGAGATTCTGAATTAATCGGGTTGGGGTACAGCCTTGTCATTGGAGTTTTGTGATGCTCTCTAGTGGATTTCAGCGTTTAGTCACTGCTAAACATTGAGGAGCACTTCTCAAACCTTAATGTTTAAGAAATCACCTGGGCACCCTGTGAAATGCAGGCTCTGATTCAGAAAGTAGGGGCAGGGACTGAAATTCTGCATAATCTGCTGTTGGCTTGTGGACTCCACTTTGATTTGCAAGACTCTAGACTCCAGAGATAGAGCACTTATGCAAGTGCTTGGGAGTTCTTTGATTTGAAGGGGTGTGAGCATAGTCGAGTAGAATTTCCTTAAATGCTTTCTAAAGGCCACATTCAGACTTGTGGTAAAAGGATTACTAGCAGTTTTTCATTGTGTCTTGTTCACATGTGTTGCGTGAGTTTTTACACTTTTTTTTTTTTCAATCTGCTTTAGGATTTTTAAAATTAAAATATTCTTCTCTGGAGTTGGAAGTTCTTGAGTTCTTGGTATTTTTACATTTGGCTTCCTTCTTATAGCCTCTGTAATTAATGTTGATTCCCTGAAATAGACAAGTCGCTTGTCGTAACACAGTGTAGAACCACAGTGGGAAGAGAAATCGTGGCAGGTGTTGGAGGAGGAAATCATGAGAAGCTCTGTGAGGTCAGAGAACCCAGCTGTCTAGATTTGAGTTCAAAGAAAAGTCTTAGGCATGAGCTTTCTTCAAGACTGATGCACTAAGTTTAATACTTAGTTTAAATATAACTTAGTTTAACAAATATAAGTTTTATTTTACTCCCCATGTTTTATAATCTAAATTGCCATTGGACTTTTTTTTCTTTTTTTGAGACAGAGTCTCGCTCTGTCCCCCAGGCTGGAGTGCAGTGGCGCGATCTCCGTTCGCAGCAAGCTCTGCCTCCTGGGTTCACTCCATTCTCCTGCCTCAGCCTCCCAAATAGCTGGGATTACAGACTCCCGCCACCACGCCCAGCTAATTTTCTTGTATGTTTAGTAGAGATGGGGTTTCACCATGTTAGCAAGGATGGTCTCGATCTCCTGATCTCGTGATTCGCCTGCCTCGGCCTCCCAAAGTGCTGGGATTATAGGTATGAGCCACTGCGCCCGGCCTGGAGTTTTAATATATATTTTATGTTTTAAGGACCAATGGAATATTCCTGCTTCACAGACCCACTCAGCATCTGACAGCAGGTCTAAAGGAGAATCCAGGGATTCTGGGACCCTCCAGAGCCAGGAGGCCAAGGCTGTGAAAAAGGCCAGTCTCTTTGAGGAAGACGAAGAAGATGATCTTTTTGCCATTGCCAAGGACAGGTGAGATAGTCATTGGAAGGAGTCCCTCACTCCGTGTCCTTGGTAACAAGAAAAGGAATCTGATGCACAAGCTAGTTCCTTGGGTGATTGCTAATCATGGATCACATAGTGATTGTGCCAGTGAGAATGTCTTTGCTTTTCAATGGCACCGTCTTTTCCCTCAGTACCCGGAAATGTTTGTCTTCGTGGATCCTTATCTAATTTCTTCCCCAATCATTATTTTTTAACCTTATTCTTTTTCTTTGTTTGTCAGGGATTTGAGTATAGTTTGGTATCTTTTGTTTGTGATTTTTCTCTGGGCTATTCTAAAGTATGTCAGGTTTGGTCAGGATTACTTAAAAGTTATTTTAGGCCAGGCGCGGTGGCTCACGCCTATAATCCCAGCACTTTGGGAGGCCGAGGCGGGCGGATCACGATGTCAGGAGTTCAAAACCAGCCTGGCCAATATGGTGAAACCCTGTCTCTACTAAAAAAATATAAAAATTAGCCGGGTGTGGTGGCACACGCCTGTAGTCCCAGCTACTGAGGAGGCTGAGGCAGAAGAATGGCTTGAACTCGGGAGGTGGAGGTTGCAGTGAGCCGAGATGGCACCACTGCACTCCAGCCTGGGCGACGGAGCAAGACTCCATCTCAAAAAGAAAAAAAAATTTTGTTATTTGAATAGAAATCTGCTCAGCATTTAACACATCCTGTTAGGTAGAAGTTCACTGTAGAGCTGTGCAGTATCCTGCCAGGGGCTGATAACCCATAGCTGACCTAGGTGCCTCTCCCCATTAATGCTGGAACTGAAGCTGGTAGGATATTCAGAGTGAGCATGGGCTGTGGTTGGTATAACATGCTGCCAGATTAGCTTATGGGTTCAGAATTACTTCCTTGCAAATACTTTTTTTCCTTTTGAAAGCCTGACATGATTACTTTGAAATTCACCTGAATGTTATTAGCAGAAAGAAGTAACTGATTGGACATGTAAATCCTATGCTTTGGTGTGGTTAAGTGTCATTTGATAGATTCAGAAGTACCTCAGGTTTCTGTCTCCAAATACTCGGATCTTGTCAAGCATCACCATTTCTGCATTAGGCCTCTGTAACTTGACACTCGGATGATCTTTGGTCTCTGATTTAGAATATAGGCTCTGGAAACTTGATATTAAATTCTTATTCTGCCAGTTCCTGTCTGAATAACCTTGGGCAAGTTACCTAACTTCCCTATGCCTCAATTTCCTCATTTGTTAAACAAAAATAAAAACAGCATTTCTCTCATCGGTTTGTTGGGATGATGAGATGGACTCTAAATGTGAAATGCTGAGCACAACAGCTGTCACATTCTGAGCCCTCAGGTATTACCAGTTAGCATCGTGAGTGCAGGGAAATAGTACATTCCTTTATTTTTGTTGCTCTCTCCTGGGACATTCTTCTTCCTATGCTGCCTGGCCACCTTCTTTCAAAACTCAGTGTAAGTCTTGTTTCTTAAGAAGCCTTCCCGGCTGGGCGCAGTGGCTCATGCCTGTAATCCCAGCACTTGGGGAGGCCGAGGCAGGCGGATCACGAGGTTAGGAGTTGAAGAACAGCCTGACCAACATGGTGAAACCCCGTCTCTACTAAAAATACAAAAATGAGCTGGGTGTGGTGGCACGCACCTGTAATCCCAGCTACTCGGGAGGCTGAGGCAGGAGAATCGCTTGAACCCGGGAGGCAGAGGTTACAGTGAGCCAAGATCTCGCCACTGCACTCCAGCCTGGGCAACAGAGGGAGACTCCATCTCAAAAAAAAAAAGGCCTTTCCTAACTTTAAACAGATGAGAAAGAGAAGAAATAGGGAGTCGAGGGTGGACATGGCTCCACCTTCATACCCCAACACCCTCAGCTGAGCATTTTCTGCACTGTATCCAGGTTAGCTTGTTCCCATGAGTGTCCACTACCCCCACCCCACACAAGGTCATAAATCTGGCAGTCTGAACCTCATCTTGTTTGTGGGTCCTGGTTCCAGCCACACACCATACCTGGCTTTCAGGAATGCTTTCTCAGCTCCAGATACATCCTACCTCCTATTGTTCCCGAAGTTGTCTGTCACGTTTTGTGTATGGAAAATAATTCATACCTTCATCAGATCTCAAAAGAAGCTTTATACACACAAGAAGAAGTTGAGGTGAGGATGTGGAGGAATTGGAACCCTCATACACTGCTGGTGGGAACGTAAAATGGTGTAGTCACTTTGGAAAGTAGTGTGGCATTTCCTCAAAATGTGAAACATAGAGTCACCATATGACATAATAGTTTCATTCCTATGTATATACATAAGAGAAATGAAATTAGTTGTTCATATAAAAACTTGTACATGAGTGTTTATTGCAGCCTTAGTCATAACAGCCAAAAGTGTAAACAACCCAAATGTCCATCAGCTGATGACTGGATAAACAAAATGTATAACCATACAATGGAGTATTCTTCAGCAATAAAAAAGAATAAAGTAGTGATGCATCTAGAACATGAATGAACCTAGAAAATTTTGTTTTACTTGAAAGAAGCTGGTCACAGAAAACCACATATTGTATTGTTCCATTTATATGAAACGTATAGCTAAACCATACAGACAGAAAGTAGATTAGTGGTTGCCAGGGCCTGTGGGGCAGGGGGAGTGGAGAGTGATGGCTCATAGGCATGGCGTTTCTTTTTGGGGTCATGATAATGTTGTGCATTTAGGTTGTAGTGATATTGCACAACTCAATGAGTATATTAAAAAAACCATTGAAGTATGCACTTTAAAAGAGTGAATCTGGCCATGTGCAACGGCTCATGCCTGTAATCCTAACTGATTGGGAGGCCAAGTGGAAGGATCTCTTGAGGCCAGGTGTTTGAGACCAGCCTGAGCAACATAGAGTGACCTCGCCTCTCCAAAAAAGTAAAAAAATTAGCCAGGCATGGTGACGTGTGCTTGTAGTCGTAGCTACTTGAGAGGCTAAGGCAGGAGGATCACTTGAGTTCAGGAATTTGAGGCTGCAGTGGGATATGATTGTGCCATTGCTCTCTAGCCTGGGCAGTAGAGTGAGACCCTGTCTTAAAAAGTAAAATAAATATTAAAAATAAAGTAAATACAAGGTGAATTTTATGGTATGTAAATTATGTCTCATTAATGCTACTAAGAAAAAGAAATAGAAGCCAGGCCCAGGGTCATTTCCCAGTGCTGATCCTGGCCCTGTGATCTCTCTCGGCAACCGTCTTCCTGACAGTTCTGGAAATAGGCATGTCTGCTTTGGTTCTTTTTGTGCTATAGGAAGTGAGAGAGAATGTTCTGCTTGGGAAGGCTCAGGCATCGTGTGCCTTGCAGAGGTAACAGCTGATGCACCTGCACTGGGTAGTAACAGGAAAGGGGCAATCTGAGGCAGGAGGGACAGAGGCTGGTGATTTGTTGGAGACAGATTTCATCTATTTCAAAGGTCTTTCCTGTTTGCTTTCAACTGCGTAAGGTCAACTAATGGCTTGGGTGTTTGGGTGGTAGGTGGGTTCCTGTAGGTGCAGTCTAGAAGAAATATTGTTGTTATGGTTTTTGTTTTTTTATCACACTTTTCCTTAATTTGACCTTTTTTTTTGTGTGTAGCCAAAAGAAGACCCAGAGAGTGTCACTCCTCTTTGAAGACGATGTTGATAGCGGAGGCTCTCTGTTTGGCTCTCCTCCCACATCTGTTCCTCCTGCAACAACGGTATTCTTCATCTCTTAGTCCCAGGAAATGTCCTTGAGTTTATGCTGCATCAGTAGTGGTACTTCCCCGAATCAGCTCTTCATACCTAACCTTGGAGGCTGAGTCTTATGGAAGGCCTTATTTGCCTGGTTTCAGAAAGAGATCTTCTAATTAATAGTATTCTACAGAAGAAGCACACGTGCAAAGCCATCATTCAGTGTCAGGTGTAGGAACAAGGAACTGGGTCTCAGAAGAGGCTTGGGCCCCATTGGCATGGAATTCTGCTAACATTAGACTAGGCCAGTTAAGGCAAAATCATTCCTTTTATGAGTGTGTGTCAAGTACTAACACTGGTCCTGGTTTATATTAGCCAATCAGTAAAAAGGAAGGAAATTCTCACATGTGCTACAAAATGCATGAACCTTGAGGCCGTTATACTCCGTCAGTGGAGAAATGGTCACGCAGGTCCTAGTACAATTAGACTGTGGAATACTATACAATGGTGAAAAAACCCAGGGTGGAGCTTATTGGGATGAAAAACATACTGCAGGCCAAAAAAAAAAAAAAAAAAAGCATAAACACGTAAACATGGTGTAATTTAAACTTTACAAAACAAGAAATACACATGAATGCCTGGAAATCGGCCTGAAAGCATCGACAGCACATTGTTACCAGTGATTATGTCCAGGGAAAGGTATGGAATGGGGGACTTCATACTCTGAATGCCTTTTTAAAGCCTTTTTAAAGAAGGCATTTGTGCATTACTGTGGAATTAGAAATAAACTCCAAACAAAAAATATCTAGGAGATATGGAAGAAAACTCTTCCTGTTAAATGGAGTTGCGCAGCTTATACCAGAAGCTCTCAGCCCTGGGCCAGCATGCTGCCCACCCTGGGCCCCAGGCTCCCTGCTGCTGCTTCTGTGGGGCTCCTGAGCCTTTCCTTGGCTGCTCTGTACTTACATCTCCCACTTTGAAGACATCCAGTGGCTGTACAGTTAAAGGAGTCAGGAGATCTGATTGATTTTTCTTTGTAAATTATAAACTACTCTGGAGGATAACTGAGCAATTAAATTAATGAATTTTGCAGCCTCTGGAGCTGTAAAACTTCTTTCAACCTGTGGTAATTATGATTGTTAAATAAAACAAAAGGTCAAGACACACAACTTAAGTAGCTGAATAGCCTACATGTTTTTGATTATTTGTGAAATATAATCATCTTTAGACAACAGTAAATAAAAGATATTTCTTGTTTACAGATATTTCAGTGTAAGTTAATTGTGACTTGGTTGTAAGCCTATGTTGACCAAAAGGTTAAACCACAGGCAGGAGAACTTAAAGAAATGTGATGTGAGTTTTGTTTTGAGCCAAGCTTGAGAACTACTAGCCCAGTAAAGAGACTCTGCACAAACTGCGAATGCGTCCCAGAGTGGGCCACACGAGATACAGCATTTATACATTTCTGTTATATAGAAAATGGGAGAAGGGGGCAGTGAAGCAAAGGTGACTTTCTTAATTCAGATTGGTGCTCAGTGACATTGTGTATAAGATAAAGTAAATATGTGGTTAACATATTTTCCTCATTAGCCTTTTACCCTATTGAGTACATAGGGGTTGCAGGGTCAGGAGAGGGATGGTTGATTTTGTGCTGCCTTTGTGCTTCATCCAATAGGCAGGTTGTAATCGGTACCTGTCAGTGTGATATTTGACAGACTCTGGCCTTGCAGGTGAGGTTCAGCTTTCGTTCATAGGCCCGGTTTCTATTACCCATGTGGCCAAGATGCAGCCATTTTAGACAATTTTTTTTTCTTCAGACTTTCCTTATTTTCTGACACCTATCAAGAAAGTAAATTTGACCAGGCGCGGTGGCTCACGCCTGTAATCCCAACACTTTGGGAGGCTGAGGTGGGTGGATCACCTGAGGTCAGGAGTTTGGGACCAGCCTGGCCAACATGGGGGAACCCCATCTCTATTAAAAATACAAAAATTAGCCAGGCATGGTGGTGCATGCCTGTGATCCCAGCTACTAGGGAGGCTGGGGCAGGAGAATCGCTTGAACCTGAGAGATGGATTTTGCAGTGAGCTGAGGTTGTGCCAGTGCACTCCAGCCTGGGCAACAGAGTGAGACTCCATCTCAAAAAAAAAAAAAAAAAAAAAAAACAGGAAGTAAACTTCATGACAAGGATGAGCTTGTCTTCAAGAAGATTAAAACTGGTACTTTGGGTAGCATTTTCTGTGGTTTAAGGACCTTAGTTATATATGAAGGAAGAATATGATTTGCCATACTTAAGTCTCTTTTTGTCTCCCCTATCAACTATTTGCATTGAAATTTTTTTTTTTTTTTTTTGAGACGGAGTCTTGCTCTGTCATCCAGGCTGGAGCGCAGTGGTGCATCTCGGCTCACTGCAAGCTCTGCCTCCCGGGTTCATGCCATTCTGCCTCAGCCTCCCTAGTAGCTGGGACTACAGGCGCCCACCACCACGCCCGACTAATTTTTTGTATTTCTTTAGTAGAGACGGGGTTTCGCTGTGTTAGCCAGGATGGTCTCGATCTCCTGATCTTGTGATCCGCCCACCTTGGCCTCCCAAAGTGCTTGGATTACAGGTGTGAGCCACCGCGCCTGGCCTGCATTGAATTTTTATGTAGTTTTCAGTGAGTCCAGGATGTTCTGCAAAAGCCTTTTCCTTTAATCACTTCAGGGTTGCCTTATCTTTTCTGAAATTCTTTATGCCTTCCAGTATTCTTTTATGTCAAGTTCAATGGTTTTGCACTTTACTTATCTCTTCCTAACTAAAAATCCCCTTGCTCTCTTCTTTCTTCATTCATCACATTTTAAAATCATGATTAGCAATGTCCTTCCTTAGTTTCCCAAATATGCCTTCCTAACTTGATTTAGGCATTGCCTCAAAGCACACTTCCTCGTGTCATATGGTATGATTTGTATCTATACTATACTATAATAGAGCTTTAGTTTTTTCTCAAGAACTTGTTGATAAGTCACTTGCTGCAAAGATGCCATGAATTCCAGGAAAGTCACAAACCTCAGTTTCCTAGTCCCCAAATCCCTGCCTCCCTGATAAGGAAGAGACGAGAAATGGGCTGAAGTGCTTGCAGACTTGTATTGAACACTGAGTTGGTATAAAACGCTGGGACTGGCCATGAAAATATAGTGTATAGTCCTTTCAGATGAACAGACAAACAGATGTGTGCTAGCTGTTATATAAGTTAGGAAGAAAGTCAAGGAAGGGTCAAGTAGAGAGATAAATATTATGCTTATTCAACAAAGCAACTGACACTTAACTGAAGAGGACAGAGACCATGGGTGACATCTGAGTGGGGGCCTTGCTTGAAGGATGAGGAGGATTTGCATCTACAGACATCGAGGGCAGCGTGGCATGGAAGTTTGAAAGTTTGCAGTGACCTTAAGGAACAGCAAAGAAAGGAGGAGATGCATATAAGTAGAGGGATAGAATGGGGTGTCTGCTGAGTGTCATTTGCTTCATGCAAGGAGTGCAGGTTTGGGTTGGGAGAAGACCTGATCCAGCAGGTGTTTTGTTTTAGCAAGACAACTCTGGATGATGTCTTCTAGTTGAAATATAGGAAGAGCGAGGCAGAGAGAGAGACTCATAATCGTCTGGTGGCAGAGGTAAGGATCTGAGTGAGGGAGGCATGGGGGTTGACAGACACAAGTAGACAGATAGAGGTGATGTGGTGGCGTGAAGTGTCCTGTCCACAAGTCCCAGGTGGTGGTGTTTGTTGCTTCTCCCTTTTGGTGCTACCTTCACTATCCTGTCCTCTCTTCCTTGATCACATTTAGCTAAAGCCCTAAGAGGATGGTTTGGGCTTGTTCTGTATATGGCCATGCTGGTCAGACACACTTTTTTATTGTTGTGGATGTCATGTACTCTTCTTTTGGTAGAAAAAAGAGACTGTCTCTGAGGCACCACCTTTGCTGTTCAGCGATGAAGAAGAGAAGGAGGCACAACTTGGAGTGAAGCCTGTGGATAAGAAGGTTGAGAGTGCCAAGGAGTCGTTAAAATTTGGGAGAACTGATGTGGCTGAGTCAGAAAAGGTGGACTTTTTTCTCTTGTATACTTGAATGCATTTGTCTCTCGTATGTTGTTTTAAACACACACAACCCCTTAAGTTTTTTGACCACAGAAAATAAATGGCCCATTTGTAGACAGATTCGAAAACATAGACAAGCAGTCTGTGTCCCCACAGTGCAGGAAGCCTCTGCAGGGCCTTTCCTCCCGGCCCTTCTCCAAGACGTGTGTGCACTGTGGTGTGCCTGCTCCTGTCTGTGTGGTTACTGTCACGTCATGGCATCTTTGCTTTCTAACTTGTTCTCTTCTGTGCAGTGTTCCTGTTACCCTTGGTCCTCCTTTGGTCCCCAACTGCACTTGAATTTAAATGTCAGTTTTAAGGAGATTTTAGTTTAGCATCCTTTTACTTTTAGATGATATTGGCAAGGATTACAGAGTAGAGTGAAATTTCTGCTCTTTCTAAAACACTAGCTTTCATGTCCTGGACGGTCTGCCATCTCTTGTAGGAGGTCTGTGGGTAGTGCTGCTGGCCACACCTGGGCATCCAGCCTTGTGGTTGCCTTCAGTCTCTATATGCCTCTTTTCTTTCTCTAACTTTTCTTATACGCTGTGTGTCCAGCTGCTTAGGTCTAAGATCTCCCAGGGCCTGTGTGAAGAGTGTTGCATTTGCATTTGCTGCTGAGGCTCCTTGGAGCTACAGTGATACAAGCATTTCATTTGTACCTGTGTTCCTGTGTGAAATTCTCTTCCTAGTGGCTGTGTGTGGACCCCAGTCCTATCCCAGTCCCGGTCCACACTTGACTCTGACTGGTTGCTGTACTGCCCTCTCCCTGAGTGTAAGCCCCTTGCGGACTAGGCCCAGTTTGTTTTGCTCACCATCATATCTGTAGTACTTGGCATATTACCTTGCACACAGTAGGCACTATGTTATAAATTATGTATTTCTTTAAAGAAGCATTTTTTTAATAGTTTGAGTACTCTGAAATCGGGATGTACCTCATAATCAATGGTATCTTACCTGAAATGTGCCACTTGTTGAATGAATAAATACTGCATTTTAGAATTATTTCAGAGATTCTTCTTCAATTGCCTATACAGTGTAAGCCTTTTACAATTTGAGAGTCTGATTTTCCTGATTAGATTTACCCCTTGGGGCTTATGTATTAGTTAAATGCTACGAATTCATGGTCCACTCCCAATGATTGGCACTTGTGTTAGTTATCTTTGTCACTTAGAAGTTCTTCCTAGTTCATGAGCAACCAGTGTGCATCAGGATTATAGCCGTCCTATCACTTGATAGGAGAGAGGGACCCATGGTCTTAAACTGCAGGAAAAGTTATCTTTGGCTACGGATGATTGTACAAGACTGTCTCTTGGAGCAGCCAATCAAGAATTGACCTCAGTGTTTTGTTACTTGGGCACAGATGTGATTCACTGTGCCCTGAGTCATGCAAATGTGGCAGTTACTGAATTAATGAGGAGCTTGGCAGGCTCCATGATAGGATTTGTATTTCCAGGTGTTACTTATTTTTCTCCCCCTATTATTTTCATTTTCAGGAAGGACTTTTGACTAGATCTGCTCAGGAAGCAGTCAAGCATTCTGATTTATTTTCTTCATCCTCCCCATTGGACAAAGGAACCAAGCCTAGAACCAAAACTGTTCTTAGCTTGTTTGATGAGGAAGAGGATAAAATGGAAGATCAAAACACTATCCAGGCTCCACAGAAAGAAGTAGGAAAGGTAAGCGAAAAGCAATAGTGGTTCAAGTCTCTAGATGAGATAAAAGACTCTCATCTCATGGTTGTCATTCTGTCATGTGAGTTTCTGAAGGAATCTTAACCTTCAATGTAGCGTGTTAATGATTCTCTGCAGTCATTTAGATATTTGGGAATCTTAATCAGGAACTCTTACCTCAAGTAGCAGTGTTACGATAGGGGATTAGAATTTCACTCCCCTCTTCTGGGATTTACAGACCTTGTTGTTCCTTCTAGCAAAGCTTTGCCCCTTGGCCAGTTGTGGGATGTAAACAACAGGAAAGGGAAGTTAGGCTGGAGCTGTACAGTTAAGTATTTCTAACATTCAGTTTAAGAAAAAGTGTTGTAGATGAACCTTTCATACTGATCAGGTGTCAGCAAACTATTTCTATAAAGGGCCATATAATATCTATTTTAGCTTTTGCAGCCTATTTGGGCTCTGTCATAACTGCCTAGCTCTGCCATTGGCAGCATGAAAACAGCCCTAAGAAACATGAAGATGGATGGGCATGACTGTGTTCCAGTAAGTTTTATTAATAAAAATAGGTGATGGTCAGCTGGGTGTGGTGGCTCACACCTGTAATCCCAGCACTTTAGGAGGCCAAGGTGGGTGAATCACAAGGTTAAGAGATCGAGACCATCCTGGCCAACATAATGAAACCCTGTTTCTACTAAAAATACAAAAAATAGCTTGGCGTGATGACGTGTGCCTGTAATCCCAGCTACTCGGGAGGCTGAGGCAGGAGAATTGCTTGAACCAGGAAGTCGGAGGTTGTAGTGAGCCGAGATCGCACCACTGCACTCCAGCGTGGCAACAGAATGAGACTCCATCTCCAAAAAAAAAAAAAAAAAAAAAAAAAAGATGATGGTCATTCGGTGAGGTTAGTATGACCCTGATATTAAAACTGGACAGTGACCTCACCAGAAAGCTACAGATATCCTTTATGAATGTAGAGGCCAAAATCCTCAACAAAAATACTACCAAACCCAATTCAGCAAAATATAAAAAGGATTGCACATTATGAGAAGTGAGATTTACCCCTGGAATGCAAGGTTGGTTCAACATCTAAAATTAGTTGATATAATGCACTGTATCAATAAAATACAGAATTAAAAGGCACATGATCATCTCAACAGATGCAGAAAAAGCATTCAATAAAATCCAAACCTTTTCATGGTAAAGCACTCAATTAATTAGGCATAGGAGGAAGCTTAATGAACTTGATAAAGGACATCTATGAAATCCCTCAGCTGACATCATACTTAATGGTGAAAGACTGCATTCTTTTCAACCCTAACATCATGAACAACACAACAATGTCCACTCTTGGTAATTCTAATCAACCTTGTACTGGGGATTCTAAGCAGGGCATGTAGGTGAGAAAATGAAATAAAAGGCATTCAGATTGGAAAGGAAAAAGTGAAGTGAAGCAATCTGTATTTGCAGATGGCATGATCTTTTATATAGAAAGTCTTAAGGAATCTGCAAAAAACATCCATTGGAAATAACTAAAGTCATTAAGAGTGAAGGATGTAAGATCAATATGTGAAAACCAATTGTAGTTCTGTAAGCTAGTAATGAACATTTACTAACTTTTGAAAGTTACTACTAGTAACTTTCTTTTTTTTGTTTGCAATGGAGTTTCACTCTTGTCCCCCAGGCTGGATTGCAATGGCACAATCTCGGCTCACTGCAACCTTTGCCTCCTGGGTTCAAGTGATTCTCCTGCCTCAGCCTCCCGAGTAGGTGGGATTATAGGCACCCACCACCATGCCCAGCTAATTTTTGTATTTTTAGTAGAGACAGGGTTTCACCATGTTGGCCACGCTGACCTCGAACTCTTGACCTCAGGTGATCCACCTGCCTCAGCCTCCCGAAGTGCTGGGATTACAGGCATGAGCCACTGCACCCAACCTACTAGTAGTAACTTTCATAAGCAATTACTAGCTTATGAGTGAAATTAAGATATCAGTTTCTTTTATAGTAATACCAAGAAGGGTAAAATACTTAGGAGTAAATTTAGCAAAAGAAGTACAAGACTTGTAAACTAAAATCTACAAAACATTGAAACAAATTAAAGACCTAAAATCGATGGAAAGACGTCTCTGTTTATGGACCAGAAACCTTAATATTGGTAAGGTGGCAATACTTCCTTCCCAAATTGATTTGTTGTAATCTCTATCAAAATTCCAGCTTGCTTTTTGCAGAAATAGACAAGCTGATCCTAAAATTTTTATGGAAGTGTAAGAGACCAAGAATAGCCAACAGTCTTGAAAAGGAAGAACAAAGTTAGAAGACTCACACTTTCTGATTTCAAAACTTACTTTAAGACAGGGTGGTATTGGCATAAGGTTAAAATATATAGATCAGTGAAGTAGAATTGAGAGTCTAGAAATAAACCCTCACATTTACAGTCAGTTGCTTAAGGTGCCAAGATATTTCAGTGGGGACAGAATAGTCTTCAGCAGATGTGCCAGGATGCTGATTATCTGCATGCAAAGGAATGAAGTTGGACCCATTAATAAATAAACTCAGATCCAGTGTAAGATCCAAATGTAAGAACTAAAACTGTACAACTCCTAGAATCTAGAGAGTATGTGAGTAAATTATCATGACCTTGGATTAGGCAAAGCCTTCTTAGATAAGACACCAAAAGCACAAGTGACAAAAATAGCTAAATTGGACTTTATTTAAATGAAAAACATTATGCTTCAAAGGGCACCATCTGGAAAGTCAAACGACCACCCACAAAATGGGAGAAAAGATTTACAAATCATGTATTTGGTAAAGGACTTAGATCCAGAATATGTAAAAGACTTATAAGTCAATAATAAAAAGATAAATAGCCCAGATGAAAGAAGGGATAGGCCAGAAGGGATAGGCCAGGCGTCGTGGCTCATGCCTGTAATCCCAGCACTTTGGGAGACCAGGATGGGAGTATTGCTTTAGGCCGGGAGTTCAAGACCAGCCTGGGCAACATAGCAAGATCCTGTCTCTACAAAAAATTTAAAAAATTAGCCAGGCCTGGTTGCATGCTCCTATAGTTCTATCTCCTTGGGAAGTTGAGGCAGAAGAGTCCTTTGAGCCCAGGAGTTCAAGGCTGCAGTGGGCTGTGATCACACCACTGCACTCAGGCTGAGTGACAGAATGAGACCCTGTCTGAAAAAAAATAGATAAGACAGACATCTGAATAGAGATTTTACTGAAGAAGATAGACAAATGGCCAAACAGGATATAGAAAGATGCTCAGTGTCAGGGAAGCCAAAACCACAATGACATACCACTTCATACCTAGGAAGAGGACCATAATAAAAAAAAAAAAAGGAAGTAACGAGTATTGGTAAGGATGTGGATAAATGGAAATTCTCATTCCTTGCTGCTGCAAATGTGCAACAGTACAATCACTTTGGAAAACAGTTTGCTGTTCTTCAAATTCTTATAACATAAAGCTACCACACAATCCAGGAATTTTGTTCCTGGGTACATATCCAAGAGAAATAAAAACATGTTCACACAAAACTTGAATATGATTGCTCCCAGCAGCATTATTCATAATAGCCAAAAGATGGAAACAATGGCTAAACATAATATAGTATATCCATACAATGGAATATTATTTGGTAATAAAAAAGGCAGAGTACTGATACATGCTGCCACATGGATGAACCTTGAAAACATTCTAAATAAAATAAGCCAGTCATGAAAGACCACATATTATGTGACTTCATTTATATGAAATGTCCAGAATAGGCATATCGATGGAGACAGAAAGTAGATTAGTAGTTACTGGGGGCTGGGAGTGGCAGTGAGCAGGAATGGATAATTACTGCTAATGGTTTGGGGTTTCTTTTGGGGGTGATGAGAATGTTCTAAACTTAGATTGTAGCAAAAAATCATTACATTTTATACTGTAAATGGGTAGATTTTATGGTATATGAATTTGATCTCAATGGTGATGTTATGCAAACCAGGTTGGCAGGTCATAGATTGCCAATCCTTTTTATAGATCTAACCAAAGAAATAGTCTATGTTTATTTCTACAAAAAATGTTTTATGAATTTTTTTGTTATACCAATACTATAAGCTTATTTATAAATGAGAGCTGCACACAGTGAATATGATTAATTTGATATATTTTCTCCCAGTCTATTACTGTGTATGGTTTTGTAATATTTTTCCATGGTTGTGAAATACTTAACCTTACTTGCTGTGTTAAACTCATTTTTATATGTAACAATAATAATTATTGTTAATGTGATTTATTTTGTTAGAAGTAAGTTTTTCATTAGTTTTTTTGTTTTGTTTTGTTTTGTTTTGTTTTGAGATGGAGTCCTACTGTGTTGCCCAGGCTGGAGTGCAGCGTGATCTCGGCCCACTGCAGCCTCCGCCTCCCAGGTTCAGGGATTCTTCCACCTCAGCCTCCCAAGTAGCTGGAACCACAGGCACACGCCACCACACCCGGCTAATCTTTGTATTTTTAGTAGAGATGGGGTTTCACCACATTGGCCAGGCTGGTCTCGAACTCCTGGCCTCTGGTAATCTGCCCACCTTGGCCTCCCAAAGTGCTGGGATTACAGGCATGAGCCACCACGCCTGGCCTTTTTGTTAAGTTTTAATCTGTGGCTGTGATAAAGAAATAGGGATGAATTTTAGAATGTCAGGTCTGGAGCATTATATTATCAAACCAGTAATGTTGATGGTAACTTTTAAATGTTAGATATCTAGTAAACAAAAAGGGACTCACTCAGAGTCTGAAAGTAGGGCAGAAGTGATGGACACGCATGGGAAGGCTTGTGGTCGCACCTCTGCCAGGTCTTTGGTCTGCAGTGCTTACAGGTGAGGGATACATACTTGACCACTCTGTGTAGTTTGTGCTTGAGTCAGCTGCTGTCTCTTCTTCCCTTTGGAAATGAGATGTAGAGAATTCATTCAGTTGTTTTTTATCTTCAAAATGTTTCTCATTATGGAACTAATGGATTGCTTTTCTAATAAAAAAATTTAGATATTATACAAAGTTTATATAATATATATAACCTGGAAAGATTATCTCTAAAGCTTGTGCGCATATATATATATATATATATATATATATATATATATATATATATGTAAACTTTGTATTTATAAATATATTTTCTGGTATTTTTGGAAGCGCCATAGCATTCCATTTTGTCAATGTTTCATTCCCCTACTGAGTGGCTTTTAGGCTGTGGCCAGCCTTTTGCTAATATAATACAGCTGCAGGGGACATCTTTGTTGTGTCCATCTTTACATGTGTAACTTCCTTGAGATAAATTCTTACAGCTCTAATCACACATGACCTTCCCTCGTGTTCCCAGGGCCGTGATCCTGATGCCCGCCCCAAGAGCACAGGTGTCTTCCAGGATGAAGAGCTGCTTTTCAGCCACAAGCTCCAAAAGGACAATGACCCAGATGTTGACCTTTTTGCTGGCACCAAAAAAACCAAGGTCAGTTCCAAATGGTTCCCCACATTATGACTTGTTATTGTATTGGGTACCATCTCAACAGCTCACCTAGTTCTCCTTGTAAATTGTTTTGCTTTTGGATATTGAACTTGGGTCTTGTTTATTCTAGCTGTTAGAGCCAAGTGTTGGGAGCCTGTTTGGGGATGATGAAGATGATGATCTTTTCAGCTCTGCCAAGTCCCAGCCTTTGGTACCAGCCTTTTGTTCTCAATACTGGGTTGTGTGGGAAAGATTCTGGGAAAGGAAACTAACGTCCAGTTAGATGATTAAGGAAAATCCTAGGAGAGTCGTGCTGCTTCCTACTAAACGAATGGCAAATAACATGCCGAGGGGAGCGTGTATGGAGGATGCAATGCTTAGTTTCTGTTGTTCCTCATCTTATGTTCCCTATACTAACATTAAAACATTAATAATCCAGGCTCTCTGACTGTACTACACATCTGTGTGATGTTTAAACGGTTGATTGAAAGACCATTGCCTACACTGGGGTGACTAAATATTCGTGCCTTTCAGGTGCAAAGCTTTGAGTCTGAGTTTTAGCCTTTCTATGTCATTTTCAGTAGGTTTTTGTAAGTGCTCTGTTTTCTTTTTATCATAGAGAGGACTCCTGTGACAGCCACAGTCTTCAGAATGCTATTTCTGAAATGCTACCTTTGAGTTGGTTCAGCCCTCATTTGAGAAAGTATTTTTAAGACTCAGAAGCCAGGATTGTTTTTTGCATTATGATTTTTCCTTAAAATTTCTAAGATATTTGATGGCTTTTTGGTATTTTTTTTCTTTTGAAGGTACAAGAGAAAAAGCGAGTAGTGAAAAAAGACTACTCTGTTGACTCTGTCAAAAACCAGAAACATCCTGAAACCATTCAAGGTATTAAAGAAAAAGGCATATGGAAGCCGGAAACACCTCAGGTTAGAAATCCTCTTTAAGGATTTTCAGCTCTTGTTTGCATCCCAGTACAGAGAAATTCCATTATGCAGACCCACAGTTTATTCAGACTTGTCTGCATTAAGGAGGAAACAGCAACCAGGGCTACCACTTTGTCTTCACTGCACTCCCCCTGAGTCATCTCCCCTCTCCTCTCTCCACACTCCAGAGTTTCGTGAATCTATACTTTAATAGTTAGTGTTTTTTGATGCCATGCCAGATTTGACTCTGAAGTGGAGTTAAGGTAGGATGAAGAATCTTCTTCCCACTAAAGAATTTATTTCTCCCTCTGGATTTCCTTGGAATAGAATTAAAATAGAAATAAATATAAATTACATCTGATTTCTTGCCTGCTCTCAGTGTTGCCTCTCCCGAGGTCATTGCTGTTGGGCCGTACTCTGCAGCAGTCTTCTCAGAACGCTGTGGAGCTCCTCCTGGGAACAGCCCAGGACTGGAGAGCGAGTGCCAGTTCCATGTGCAGGTGTCCCAGGGTGTCTCACTGAAGCCTTAGTGTCCTGAGCTGTAAACCTGAGGCACTTGGACCAGCACATCACCACTGACCCTTCCTGGGGCTCAGATCTTGTGCTTTTAGAGCCAGTGCATGGGGCTATGGTTGAATTTTTGTGTGCTCCTTGAAATTTCTATTTGATAACCAACATGGTAATTTTGCCTGCTGGTCAGTTTTAGGTGCTCCGATAAACTGTGACTCTTGGGAATCTTACTCATCTTGTATTCCTTGACTCCATATCTGATCTGACAACTTTCCACTTACGTGACAGAGGAGGAGGCATACGTGAAGTAGTGCTAGTGAAACGTCAGGCCCCAGGAGAGATTTGAATGCCTTTCCCATTAAAGAGCTACAGAAAGTGGCAGTTTTGCTCCATCACAGATTTATTTACAGGCATAAGAAACACTTGTCTTTCTGTTTCCCCAATGGATTTTTAACTGGATGTAATTTTACACAGGACTCATCAGGTCTCGCTCCATTTAAAACCAAAGAACCATCCACTCGGATCGGGAAGATACAAGTAATTAAAACACTGGAATCTTCATTGCCTGCCCTGTGGCATCTATAAACTTTTTTGGGTTTCCTACTTTTGTCAGCTGCTGCCAAGCATCTTCTCATATCTTCCCCCACCTCCCCTCCCCTGCACCTAGTTGTTGTCTCTTGTGTGCTGCGTCTTTAACATCTATTCTTTGAGCCCAGTGGTGGGCATAGGTGTCAGACGCTCTGTTTTAATTCTGAGACTAGATCAGGCGATTTTCCTACGTTACTCTTCTCCTCTCGTATTATACATTATGTGCACCAAATCTTGTCATGTGTCACAGTAAAGATAATAGACTGCTGTGTTGAAGAACAAATACAGAGTTTCATTTTTCTTCTTTAGGCAAATTTAGCGATCAACCCAGCGGCCTTGCTGCCCATAGCAGCTTCCCAGATCTCTGAAGTAAAGCCTGTTTTGCCAGAATTGGCTTTTCCTTCATCTGAACACAGAAGGAGCCACGGTCTGGAAAGTGTGCCTGTCCTTCCCGGGAGTGGGGAGGCCGGTGTGAGTTTTGATCTTCCAGCTCAGGCAGACACCTTACACAGTGCAAACAAGGTGATGAAACCATCTTTGCTTCCTTGCTGTCTTCTTTTAACCAGAACATGCATATGCTTCTTTCTAGCTTATCAATTGCATACACAGCAGTCTTTGACTTTCCTTTTGAAGGGGTGCCTCATCCTTCCTTCAGCCGCTCCCCCCTCCATTCTCCCCGCACCCCCCTCATCCTGCACCTGCTTTTCCATGGCCTGCATTTGGTACATTTGCATTCTGCTCAGTAGCCACAGTAACGTCTCACCACTTTGGCTGGTGTCTGACACCTGCAGGTTTCCAGCACTGCCACCTGGGGGTCTTCTAACCACAGAGCAGATCATGCCCCTCCTGCTGGCACTTCCTTGCTGCTCCAGGGAGAGCATTCGGGCTCCTGGGTTTGGTATGAAACCCCTTTACAATTGGTGCCAGCCCATGTGTGCAGCTTCCTCACCAGTTACTGCACACTTTCCAGCCTGACTCCAGGCACATCAGGTGCCACTCCCTGAACACACATGGTCTGTTCTGCTGCTGCCCAAGGCTCCTGCTGCCTCCTCACGAGGAATTCTCCTCTCTGTCCACAGCTGTGCTTCCACATCCCCACTTAGGTCACTGTGCCCTGCACTCCCCGCACCAAGTTCCCACAGCAGCGACACTTTCATGGGATCTCCTCAATGGACTGTGAACCCTTTGAAGTTTTCCTTTCATTTTAGTTGGGTTTCTTGTTTCTATCCAGTCTCCCTTCTCTAGAAAGCTTTAGCTGATCTCCAAGTAAGCGACAGGACACAGAATGACCTACCCTGGCAAATAGATTCATTTCAAATGTTTCCAAACCTGTTTCCTTGTGCAAAACTAAACAGCCTGCCTTTAACGACAATTTTCATTGGCTTTTTTTTTAATTAAGTTTAAATTGGCAACTAAAATTGTGACATTCCCCTGAAGTTGACAACACAATCATACTTTGCCCAAAGTAGATTGTAGCTTCTCAAAATTCTACTTGATTGTATATTTTGGAAAATATCATAAATACTGCATCATTGCTACTAAGTGATTCATGTTTTGAGATTATATGAAAAGTTCTGATTTCTAAGCCATATTTCTTATGTGGAATATTTAACATTTGAATTCAATGTTTATTGACTTGAAGAAAACAGCACCTTAGATTATTACCTCTCTTTATTGTGTCATGTTTCTCCCCGCTCCTGGAGCCTGAATTTAGACTAGCCCCCTAACAAAGGTTAATACCAGAATTCCCTGATTCTTTCTTGTTTTGAAAGATACCCACGTTTCTATTGAGGGTAGAGTAGGGGCCAAGGGAGGGGTTGTGAGACACAGAGAGCCAACATGCCTACTTTCCAGGTTTCCAGCAACAGATGAAGCTTTTTATGTGAAACTGAACTGAAACTGCCCTGAAAAGATTAAAAAATGGAGAACTCTAAAGGATTAAGAATGACTTAGTCTTGGAGTACTAGGAGCTATTAAACTCCTTCCTTGGAAATCATTAAGAAATAACCTCTTCTATGTTCTTAGATAATATCTTCATTGAAGTAGACCAGATAACCTTACAATACTTTGAGTCACTGATTATTTGCCATGGTAGCTTTGAACACTTTATTTTATCATCAGATCAATGTGTGTTTTTTTGCCGTTGCAGAGCCGTGTCAAGATGAGAGGGAAGCGTAGACCGCAGACCCGTGCAGCTAGGCGGCTGGCTGCACAGGAGTCCAGCGAGGCTGAGGACATGAGTGTCCCCAGAGGACCCATTGCACAGTGGGCTGATGGCACCATTTCCCCAAATGGCCATCGGCCACAGCTTAGAGCAGCCAGTGGAGAAGACAGCACTGAGGAGGCCCTGGCAGCTGCCGCTGCACCTTGGGAAGGTGGTCCTGTGCCTGGAGTGGACAGAAGCCCCTTTGCAAAGTCTCTGGGTCATTCCAGAGGGGAGGCTGACCTTTTTGATTCTGGGGACATCTTTTCCACGGGCACCGGATCTCAGTCCGTGGAGAGAACAAAACCCAAGGCAAAGATAGCAGAGAATCTTGCCAACCCACCAGTGGGTGGTAAAGCAAAGAGCCCCATGTTTCCTGCTCTAGGCGAGGCCAGCAGTGATGATGATCTCTTTCAGTCTGCTAAACCAAAACCAGCAAAGAAAACAAATCCCTTTCCTCTCCTGGAAGATGAGGATGACCTCTTTACAGATCAGAAAGTCAAGAAGAATGAGACAAAATCCAATAGTCAGCAGGATGTCATATCAACAACACAAGATATTTTTGAGGTAATAGGACTTAACACGTTTTTGTGTCTGTTCTCAAAGTTAAGGAAGGTATCTGATTGGCTTATTTGAGCCATAGATTATGTTTAGCTTGTTGCATGCATACCCCATAGCCACTTGCTTAGTAATTATAATTAGGTTCTTTTATTAATAAGTCTAACGTTGATTCAGAAGTGGTTTTTTGTTTTGTTGCATGTAGGATGTATTTCTTGGCTGGCCATGATCATTGATACAGGTCTTGGTTTCTCTAGTTTTTACAGTTTTTTAATTTTTATAGAATATTGTTGTAATCAGCTTCCCGGGCATGCCACTCGGTGACATGGCATACAGCTCCACTGGTCCAGCTTGGGAGTTTAACCTCTGGTTCTGGGGACATTGGCCCTAGCTGGAGCTGACAATGTAGTGCATGCAGGCAATAAGACTTTCAGTGGCATTTGCTCAGCAGATGTTTATTGAGCACCTGGGGACTGCAGGCACGAGGTGAACTCAGAGAAGTGCTAGGCTCCTCAGAGCTCTCTGGGAAGATAATCAAATACAAACAGGGCAATGGATAATTAAGATGTTTTCAAATAGTACTAAGTGTCATGAAGAAAATAACCTGGGGCAGAGTGGTGGGTAGGGGTGGGAGGTGCTCCTTTAGGCAGGACTGGTAGAGAAGGTGTCACTGCAGTGCCGGCATTTGAGCCGGGGTGAGATGGGCGGGCCAAGCTGTGCAGAGATCTAGGGTAGTGCATCCCAGGCAGAGGGGGCAGTCTCGAGGCTGTTCCACACACCCTGGCCAATTGCATTTCCATAGCTTGTTGACGTGTTTGAGTTTAAAAAGAAAAATTGATTTAACATTGTTTTGTATGTATTTTTGGCTTAACAAGGATGATATATTTGCTACAGAAGCAATTAAACCCTCTCAGAAAACCAGAGAGAAGGAGAAAACATTGGAATCTAATTTATTTGATGATAACATTGATATCTTTGCTGACTTAACTGTAAAACCAAAAGAAAAGTCCAAAAAGAAAGTGGAAGCCAAGTCTATATTTGATGATGATATGGGTAAGTTTGGTTTTCTACATCTGACCTAGAGAATTCTTACCTTTCCGTCACTTGGTATTTTTCCCGCTACCTTTGCTTGGCCCTTTTCTGGAAAATGCACCCCAGCGGGTCCACTTCAGTGTAATCCTGAGTTAGGCTGAAGATAGGTAAGAGATGGACTAATTATTTTAGTGAAGTAACTCTTTCCTATGATAGTCATCAAAGAATTTGAAGGCACCCAGAGTTTGACGTTTAAGTATAATTTAACTTTGATCTCAGTGCATCTCACCAATCATCTGTGACACATCCTGATGTTATGAAAGGAGGTTTGATCAGAAATGACCGGGGACTGCCTTGGGTATGATATGGTTGGTTGAGTCAGAGCTCCAGATGGACAGGGAGTGTCCATGGTTCTGAGCGAGAAGAGAGCAAGTCTAGACCTGGGTGTAGGCCCTACCTCAGGCGTTGCATCTCACTGAGGTCTTTGGTGTTTGGAAAAAAGCTTGTCTTCCTTATATGGCACAACTTCTGTTTTATTAGTAGACAAGGCAAATGCCCGAGAACCCTAAATATTGGACTTTTGATAAATCCTGTGGGCTGAGGCCACATACACATTTCCTACTCCACCGTCAATCTAGACCTTGATACTAACTGGGAGACAGCTGGTGCTGCAGAGTCACACAGTGGCTCTGTGCCTCCAGCAAGCCGTGTGCTCTGTCTCCCCTGCTTCCCGCCACATGGAGCGCAGAAGGGAACTCATTCATTATTTTAAATACAAAAAAAGTAATACATGCTTATTGTAATAGATTCATGCAATTCAGAAAATGTAAAAAGTGAATAACCCCTAGAGGTAATAGTAACAGTTTGGTGTGTATCCTTTCAGACACAGTGATATTAATATATGTTTGTGTACACATCAATATATACCCACCTTTTTAAAAAGTAAGAATATATTTACCTATTCTGCTCTTTTAGTTACTTAATGTCTTTTCATGTCAGTACATAGAGATCTCCTTCCTTGTTTTCAGTGGTGTGCACAATTTCTTTGTATTTAGCCATTAGCCTGTTGACGGCAATCTCGATTGTTTCTGTTTTCTTTATTACAAATAATGCTGTGGTCTTTACCATTTGTGTACACCTAACTTTATGTATACATGCTAAAATCATGGTTGGATAAAACCCTAGCAGTAACATTACTGGGTAAGTACCATAATTAGATAAGACAAGCTTTTGAGTCAGTGAAACACTAAATGAATGCAGTGACGGAGGCTTACAGTCTTACATCGAGATGCCTCAAATCAGTGCATTTATTCTGAAAGAAAACAGGTGGGTCCTATGTTGGATTTCCCTTTGCATATTTTTATTGCTCTTTTAAAACCCAGAATGAAAAGAATATCTAAATAAGTCCATTGTCCCTGATGGTAGGGGCATGGGCTGGTTTGGAGATCAAGTTACCCTTCCCATTTTTCTGTCCTGCACACGCACATACATACACTTTTGTAGCTGAAGAAATTGTGCTCCAAGAGAAACCTGTGTGTGATCATAAAACTTAATAAGTAACAAACACAGAACCAGAATCTAAGAGGCTTGAGTTCTAGGTTAGTGTTTTAGGGTACTCCATGCTGTTACCAGAGCTGGGTCTTTGGTGGTTTCCTTGCATGTGTCTTAAAAGTACCTTTCCCCACCCCTCTTCAGCAACTGTTCTTCTTTTTTCTTTCTAAAGATGACATCTTCTCCTCTGGTATCCAGGCTAAGACAGCCAAACCAAAAAGCCGATCTGCACAGGCCGCACCTGAACCAAGATTTGAACACAAGGTGTCCAACATCTTTGATGATCCCCTGAATGCCTTTGGAGGCCAGTAGAGCACACAGGGTATCCACATGTTACCCTGCAGCTACATTGTTGAGTTAGTGATGATGTTGTATATGCTCATGGTCTTAACTGGATTACAAAAAGCAAATACTAGAACAGCTAGCTCATCTTTTACCCAATGTACTTAGTATTTTTCTGCACTGGTTTAATCATGCTTAATACTACAAAACAAAAATAAATATTTCACAGTGGTTGGTTTGTTTTGTTTTTAAACCACAGTTTGATTTAGTTAGCCTTGCTGGGGCCATAATATGCTTCACGGTGTGTAAAAGAAGAAATCTCTGTGGCTTTTATGGGTAGGCAGGGAATCTCAGAGATAGCAAATGCCACCTATCCAGAAGTCTTTGTTATATGGATGGGAACCCTAACTTAGGGCCTGGGCAGGGGAAAGAGAAAGAAGATGAGAGATTATACTTCGTGAGTCTTAGCAATATGGGAGCAGGTTTTCACTGAATTCTGAGGGTGCCTCTGCATGTCCTCCAAGGCAAAGTTTGGCAAACTATGGCCCCCCCACTGTCATATTTTGTTAATAAAATTTTATTGGAACACAACCACATTCATTTATTTACTTACTGTCTATTGCTGCTCTCACCCTACCTCCAATGTAAGAGTTGAGTGATTATGACAGAGGCTGGATGGCTCACAGAGCCTCAGATGTTTTCTATCTGCCCCTTTATATAAACAGTTTGCTGACCATTGCTCTAAGGCATCCTTTTCCATCCTTGTCTTGTGGAAACAGCAGAATGAACCTAGGTAATAGCCGGGGGAAGTGCTGAGGATGGAAATGTCAGCCTCTAGAGCAGCACTGCCCCATAGAACTCCGCAGGAATGAAAATGTTCTTTATCTGTATCGACAAAGGCAGTAGCCACTAGCTACCTGGATGGCTGACCCCATTCTAATCTGTGTTTTTTGGTGCTCTGTCGTCTTGCTGCTGACTATGCAGCCTGTCACCACAGCACAGTCCTGTAGACCGCCCAGGTTGGTCTCAGCGATCCTGGAGCTACTTACTTCTTCTTTGGGCACTGTAAGATCGGAAGGGGAATTACTCATACCCAGAGTCAAACGTTTTGTACAGCTTCCACAGGTCAACCATTTGCCCAGGTCTGCTATGAGAGTGACGTGATGACAGATAAGGGCACTTGCTAGTTGGCCACTCCTTTCCCCTATTCATTTTATGCATCTTCCTTCTGTCCTTAGGTTGAGATCTCCGAGTCACTGTTGTCAGGCAGACTGCTGTCCTTCAGATTCAGGCCTGTGGGTCTGGGGAGCCCTGGTTGGTCTTGGAGGAGCAAGGGCTGCGCAGGTGACTTGGTGGCCTCAAGTGTGTAGGTACCTGGATGGTGCAAGGAGATGCTGGCTCTGAAATATTTCCTAATCCCGCTTGCAGATCAACTGCCAACTAGCGTTTAGGCTACAGACATATTAGACTGTTGATGTGATTCTGTAGCTCGTATTTAGAACTTTAGGGATGTTTTCACATATCAGTGAATGAAGATCTATGTCAACAATTTTTTTTTTTGAAATGGAGTCTGGCTCTGTCACCCAGGCTGGAGTGCAGTGGTGTGATCCCGGCTCACTGCAACCTCCGCCTCCCGGGTTCATGCCATTCTCCTGCCTCAGCCTCCCGAGTAGCTGGGACTACAGGCACCCACCAGCACTCCCGGCTAATTTTTTGTATTTTTAGTAGACAAGTTTTCACCATGTTAGCCAGGATGGTCTCGATCTCCTGACCTCGTCATCTGCCCACCTTGGCCTCCCAAGTTGCTGGGATTAACAGGCGTGAGCCACTGCTCCCAGCCTATGTCAACATTTTTAATGGTAGCTTCACATTCTGGATATCTTTATGTTGGGGAAAAAGTTTCAAAGGTAACTGCCCTTCTGTGGCAAAGCTTTTTTAGAGCAGAGGATGGAGCAAATTCTGAGTTACTGAAATTACGTATTCAGCGCTATTGCCTTGTGTACCTTCCATTTTATCTTTGGAGTTGTGTTGTTAGAACTTTTTCAGAAGAGATGAGATAAATGCTTTGGGAATTGATTTAGAAATCTTTTTGGTGTCATTACTCTTAAGAGCTAGATATATTTTTTAATTGTAAAGAATTATGGAAATACTTTTTTCTCTACCTGCTCCCATTTTTTTTTTTTTTTTTTTAAGACAGGGTCTGGTTGTGTTGCCCAGGCTGGGGTGCGGTGGCATAATCATAGCTTGCTGTGCCTTTGAACTCCAGGGCTCCAGTGATCCTCCCACCTTAGCCTCCTGAATGGCTGGGACTACAGGTGTGTGCCATCATGCCCAGCTAATTTTTTAAAAAAATTTTTTGTAGACACAAGGGTCTGTTGCCCAGGCTGGTCTCAACCTTACCTCAAGTGATTCTCCCACCTAGGCCTCCTGAATTGCTGGAATTACAGGCATGAGCCACAATGGCCAGCTTCTTTCTGTTTTCTTTGTTTCCTCTTCCCTTTCTATTTTCTTCCTTTTTTTTTTTTTTTTTTTTAGCTGTTCTTGCATCATTTTCCATCCCATCTTTAAGTCTTCATTGCCCCTTCATTTTCCAAGATCATGAGTCCCACAGTATGCTCAGCTAAGCATGACCACACACCATTTCAAGAAGCTGTTCATGGACCCAGCTTTTAGTACTGGCTGGGTCTTTGTCCTGCTGCAGCTTCCATTTGCTCCTCAGCTACCCTCTAGGCATCCAGTCTGGCTTAACCAGATTTCATGGCCTCATTTTGTCCTCTGCTACAGTGATTTCTACTCCTGAGGAGAAGCATAACTATCTTCTAGAGGGAAACATTTTCACCTTTGGTTATCAACCTTGGTTCTTTTGGGATATTGGAAATTACCCCATTGACTGGACCCAGACTTACAGTGGAAGTTCCAGCACAATTAATGCTGAATGGGGTTGTGCTTTTTCTTCTGGCATATAGTTGAATTATCCATTCTCATTATAGGTGAAGGACTTGCAAATCTGTTTGTTATCTTCTACCCTCCTCCAGCCTTTATTTTCAGGGTCTCACTATGGAAGAACACTGTGGTGAAGGAAACACTCCAGATTCCTTGGGCAGTCATAGTCACTCATGTCTTTATTTCTGTCATGTTCATTTTGCAATCCTGACACCTGACTTCTGTTGCTAGAGCTGCACCTGTGTAGGTAGGAGTACTGTTGGCTTCAGGGATACACATGCTGGCAACTCTATAGGACAGTCTTATTTGATGTAGCGTAAGTATGTTTTTAAGAATTCATGTTATCCAAGATTATGAAAGCAGTTGTTTGAGTGAAAGAAAGGGGGTTAAGGTTAGAGAGCTCCATACAAAGTCATATATAAGCAATGCAGCTTTTAAATTTAGCTTTTATTTAAGAGCAATGACCCTTTACCACTATCACCAGCAGTATTATTAGCCTGGTACCTTGTATTACTGTAATACCCCTCATTTTGAAATATGGTGCAACAACACTCAAACAAGCTGTGCTACAAGAAACAGCTTTCCTTTCTGTAATGCCCTCCCTTTAGGATCACTAGAAGTCTGTACAATGCAATTCAGATTCCCGAATTAATGATCTTTCCTATTAGTGTAATAAAAACTCATGTTATAGCAGATTCCTGTATGTGCATGTATGTTATGAGTTGGATAAACGTTGGTAGACTTCATTTGGAGTGAATCAGAATGGGATTCTTGTGAGAAGCCAACATCCCTCTAAACAAACTTTTAGAGCATGATATGGCTTGGATATTTTGTCCCCTCCAAATCTCATATTAAAATGTGACCCTCAGTGTTGGAGGTGGGCCTAGTGGGAGGTGTTTGGATCATGGGGGTGGATCCTCATGAATGTCTTGATGTTGTCCTTGTGGTAATGAATGAGTTCTTACTCTGAGTTCACATGAGATCTGGTTTAAAAGAACCTGGGCGCCGGGCACCGTGGCTCACGCCTGTAATCTCAGCACTTTGGGAGGCGGAGGCTGGTGGATCACGAGGTCAGGAGATGGGGACCATCCTGGCCAACATCTAGAAACCCCATCTCTACTAAAAATACAAAAATTAGCCAGGTGTGGTGGCACGCATCTGTAGTCCCAGCTACTCGGGAGGCTGAGGCAAGAGAATTGCTTGAACCCAGGAGGCAGAGGTTGCAGTGAGCTGAGATCGTGCCACTGCATTCCAGCCTGGGCGACAGAGCAAGACTCTGTCTAAAAAAAAAACAAACAAACAAACAAAAAGAAAACAAAAAACAGCCTTGCACCTCCTTCCTCTCTCTCTCTCTTGTTCTCTCACCATGTAACATGATGGCTCCTCTCCTACCATGATTGTAAACTTCCTGAGGCCCTCACCAGAAGCAGATAACAGCATTATACCCCTTGTACAGTCTACAGAACCATGAGCCAAAATAAACCTCTTTTGTTTATAAATTGCCCAGTGTCAGGTATTCCTTTATAGCAACACAAACAGCTAACACAGAGGATAACCAAATATTTATTAATGTCTAAAACTTGGAGAATACCTTACCTATAGCACAGGTTTGTTCTGAGGATCAACTGAAAGACTAAAATATCTGTTCTTTCCTTGAACAAAGCTTTAATGAGTACCAATATGTGCAAAACACTGTGCTAGGTGATAGAGATCAGATGTGCTCCCTTCAGTTTAGTAAAAAATGAAATTGTAAGGGACCAGGTGCGGTGGCTCATGCCTGTAATCCCAGCACTTTGGGAGGCCGAGGCAGGTGGATCACGAGGTCAGGAGATCGAGACCATCCTGGCTAACACAGTGAAGCCCTGTCTCTATTAAAAATATAAAAAATTAGCCAGGCGTGGTGGCAGGTTCCTGTAGTCCCAGCTATTCGGGAGGTCGAGGCAGGAGAATGGCATGAGCCCGGAAGGCGGAGCTTGCAGTGAGTCGAGATTGTGCCACTGCACTCCAGCCTGGGCGACAGAGTGAGACTCTGTCTCAAAAAAATAATAAAAATAAAATAAAGAAATTGTTATGGGTGCAATATATGATGTAGGTAGTAGTGTAAAGGGGGTAGGTATAAAAACTTTGTGGAATAGTTGATATTGGAGCTGAATGTTGAAAGGTGATTAGGTGCTTGTCAGGTAACCATGTGTGCACATGACAGTAAGTAGAGCAGAGCAGGAGCAACAATATAGAAGCTGATGTGTTCTGAAGCTGCAGATGCAGATGTTTAGAGGTTAGAAGTACCAGAGATGTTGCAAGATGAGGTGAGGTTGTAGATGAGTAAAATGGGGCCAGAATGTGAGATGCATAATCTTGGGAGCATTTCTAAGGAGTCTGAATTTTATTCTATAGACAGGGAGAAGTCATTATAGAACCTTGAGACAAGAAATAACATGATCAGCTCTATGTTTTCAAAAGATAACTGTGCTCCACATTATGTGTCATTAGGGAAATGCAAATTAAAACAACAGTGACGTACTATTACATGACTGTTAACAATGGCTGAAATCCAAAACACTGACAACACCAAAGCTGGGGAAGACGGGGAGCAAGAGGAACTCTCATTCACTGCCAGTGGGAATACAAAATGGTACTTTGGAAGATTGTTTGGCAACTTCTTACATATTCTTACTGTATGATCCAGCAATTATGCTCCTTGGAATTTGCCCAAGTGAGTTGAAAACATGTTCACACAAAAACCTGCATACAGATGTGTATGGAAGCTTTTTTCATAATTGCCAAAACTTGGAAGCAACCAAGATGTCCTTCAGTAGATGAATGTATAAATAAACTCTACTATACCCAGCCAATGGACTGTTATTCAGCACCAAAAAAGAAATGAGCTATATCAACCCATGAAAAGACACGGAAGAACCTTAAATGTGTGTTATTAAGTGGAAGAAGCCAATCTGAAAAGGCAATATACTATAAAATCCCGAATTACTTTCTGGAAAAGGTAAAACTATGGAGATGGTAAAAAGTGTAGTGTTTTCCAGGATCTGAGGGGAGAGAGGAATGAATGGGCAAAGCACAGAGGATTTGTAGCACAGTGTATGTATTCTGTGTGGTACTGTAATGGTGAATACACGTCATTAAGCATTAGTTCAGATCCATCAAGAGTGAACCCTAATGTAAATTACAAACTTCAGTTTATGTGTGAAAATGATGTGTCACTGTGGGGTTCATCAGTTGTAACAAATGTACCACTCTGGTGCAGGTTGTGATAGGAGAAGGCTGTGGGAGTGAGGGGCATATAGGAACATTGTAATTTCTGCTGAGTTCTGCTGATCAAAAAAGAAATCTATTCAAAAAGGAAATTTTTCATGTTTAGACTAACTTAGTTCATTTCTCTCATTTAGTTCCTTCATTGGTGAGGTTTCATTGCAATGCATTCTAGAGTCGAACATAAAATTATTTTAGAACTTTGTGTGACTTCTCCCCTTGCTTAAACATCATTGCGGAATAATGTAAAAATATGATACCCTAATCTAGTTTTCTTAAACTTTTTTCAAAGTTGAAAAAAACTAGCATCATGGAGAGATGGGTTGAAAGAGTGAAAGGCAAGAATCGAGGATCAAAACTAGGCCATGAAAATTGCTCAGTTGAGAGCTAATGAAGCCCTAAATTAAGTCCTAATCAGTGTAGATGGAGTGGGTGATAGATTTAAACAATATTAAGAGGCTGGGCACAGTGGCTCATGCCTGTAATCCCAGCACTTTGGGGGGCCAAGGTGGGCAGATCACAAGGTCAGGAGTTCAAGACCAGCCTGGCCAATATGGTGAAATCCCCATCTGGACTAAAAATACAAAAAGTAGCCAGGCATGGTAGTGCATGCCTGTAGTCCCAGCTACTCAGGAGGCTAAGGCAGGAGAATCGCTTGAACCCGGGAGGTGGAGGTTGCAGTGAGCCGAGATTGCGCCACTGCACTCCAGCCTGGGTGACAAAGCGAGACTCCGTTTCAAAAACAAACAAACAAAAACCAATATTAAGAAGTCATATTGTCTAGAATTGGTCATTTCTAGGTGTCATGGGGTTGGGGGAAAATCCAAAATGATTGACAGATCATTTTGAGTGATGGCATGAAAGGCATCTCTTTACCAAGATGGAGACTACAGGAAAGCAGGAGATTTGTGGGAAAAATTATAATTTTTGAGTACATTGGATTTCAGATGCCTCTGGAATAGCATGCTTATGGAGTGGAGATTACTAACAAAACCACAATCTTTAAAAATAACTGCTTCTTTCAACATGCTTATATTGTAGTGAGTTCAGTGATATCTCATATCCTTTGGTAGAAAAAAATGTAAAAAACTTATGGTACATTTCTCTGACTCTTGCACTTTCATAGTGTTCACTTTCTGTTCACCTAGATTTACTCACTGATATCCTTCTCCCACTCTGAGGCTTTACCTATCCTGAAATACATTTAAAAATTTACCCAAGTCAGAAACACTTCCCAACTCATCCTGTAAGGCCAATATTACCCTGATACCAAATCCAGACAGACATAAAGAAAACTACAGGTCATCTCTTATGATTATAGACACAGAGATCCTGAGGAAATACTTCCAGACCAAATCCATCAACATATGTAAAGGTTACATACCATGTCCAAATGGGATTTACCCCAGTAATGCAAGGTTGATTTGACACACAAAAATTAATGTAATATGTGAATAAAAGAGGAAAGAAAACCACATGATGATTTCAATAGACACTGAAAAAAGCATTTGACAAAATTCACACCCCTTCATGATTAAAAAGAAACCCCACTAAAATAGGAATAGAAGGAAAGCTCCTCAACCTGATAATGGTTATCTATAAAAACCCCATGGTTAACATTATACCTAATGGTTTCCTTCTACAATCAGGAATAAGACAAGGATGCCCAGTCTCACCACATTTATTCAATCTTCTACTGAAGGTTCTAGAGCAGGGCAATTAGGCAAGAAAGGGAAATAAGGGCATGGTGGCTCACGCGTGTAATCCCAGCACTTGGGAGGCCGAGGCGGGTGGATCACCTGAGGTCAGGAGTTCGAGACCAGCCTGGCCAACTTGGTGAAACCCCGTCTCTACTAAAAATACAAAAATTTGCCTGGCGTGGTGGTGGATGCCTGTAATCCCAGCCACTTGGGAGGCTGAGGCAGGAGAATCGCTTGAACCCAGCAGGTGGAGGTTACAGTGAGCCGAGATTGCACCATTGTACTCCAGCCTGGGCAATGGTGCGACACTCTCTCAAAAAAAAAAGTGGGGGAGGGAATAAAAGGGCATATAGATTATTAGAAAGGGAGAAGTAAAACTCTACTTGTAAATGACATGATCTTGTATATAAAGCTTTTATATAGACGATGTTTAGGAAGATCTAAATAACTAAATGAACTAAATAGTTCAGCACAGTGGCAGTGTACAAGATCAATATATTAAAATCAGTTGTGTTTCTATACACTAGCAATGAGCAATCTGAAATTAAGACAGTGATTCCATTTATAATAGCATTTAAAGGAATAAAATACTTAGGAATAAATTTAACAAAAGAGAACAAAACTTGTACTCTAAAAATTGTAAAACATTGTTGAGGTAAATTAGATATAAACTGAAAAATAGTACATATTTATGAATTAGAAGTCTTAGTATTAAGATTGCAATACTCTCCAAATCTACAGACTTAATACAATCCCTGTCAAAATCCCAGCTAACATTTTTGCAAAATGGGCATACTTAAAATTCATATGGCAATTCAAGGAGTTCAGAATAGCCAACAATCTGAAAAGAGAAGAACAAATTGGAGGACTCACACTTCCTAATTTCAGAACTAACTACAAAGCTGCAGTAATTAAGATAGGGTGGTACTGGCATAGGTAGATCACTAGCATAAAGAGTCTGGAAATAAACCTTCACATTTACAAAAAATGGATTTTTAACAAGGATCCAAGACAATTCAATTGGGAAAGAATGGTTTTTCTGACAAATGATACTGGAACAACTGTTTATCCACATTCAAAAGAATAAAGTTAGACCCTACCTCACACCATACACAAAACTAAATTGAAATTGGACAGTACAGCTAAATATAAGAGCTAAAACTATACAATTCTTAGAAAAATATATAAGTCAAACTTTACTACTTGGGATAGGCCAAGCTTTTGAAGTACGACAAAAGAAAAATAGCCAGATTAGACTTTACCAAAATTAAAAACTTTTGTGTCTCAAAAGATGCCATCAAGAAAGTTAGAAGACAACCCACAAACTGAGAGAAAATATTTGCCATTTATATATGCGTTAGTGTTTTTATCTAGAATATGTAATAAAAAAACTCGTACAACTCAATAAAAAATCCAATTAAAAATAGACAAAATATGTGAATAGGCATTTCTCCAAAGAATGTATGCAAATGGCCAATAATCACATTAAAATGATGCTCAATATCATTAGTTTTTAAAGAAATGGAAATCACCACCACAATGAGATACTACTTCACACCCACTAGGATAGTTTTAATCAAAAAGACAGAAAGAAGCATTGGCAAGGGTGTGGAGAAATTGGCACCCTCATTCATTGTTGATGGGACTGTAAAATGATCCACACCATTTAGAAAATAGTTTGGTAGTTCCACAAATTGCTAAACATAAGAGTTACCACATAACCCAGCAAAGCTACTTCAAAGAGAAAGGAAAATATATGTTTACACAAAAACTTGCAGTTGAATGTTCATCTTAGCATTATATGTAACAGCCCAAAATTGGAAACAACTCAAATGCTCATCAACTGATGGATGGATAAACAACATGAGGTATATTGCTACAAGGGACTATTATTCAGCAATAAAAAGAAGTGAAGTCCTTATATATCCTAGAACATGATGAACTTTGAAAACATGATGCTAAGTGAAAGAAGCCAGTCACAAAAAATCATATATGATTCTATTTATGTGATGTCCAGAATAGACCAATTTGGAGATAGAAAGTAGATTAGTGGTTGCCTAGGGTTGAGTGGGGGACTGGGGGAATTTGGGAGTAATGGTTACAGGGTATGGGGTTCCTTTTAGAGGTAATGAAAATTTTCTAAAGCAAATGTGATGGTTGCACAACTCTGTGTACATAAGAAAAACCAGTGAATTTTAGGCTTTAAATGAGTTGACTTTTATGGCATGTGAATTATATTTCAACAAAGCATTTTTTTTTCTTTTTTTGAGATGGAGTCTTGCTCTGTCACCCAGGTTGGAGTGTAGTGGCGTGATGTTGGCTTACTGCAACCTCTGCCTTCTGGACTCAAGCGATTCTCCTGCCTCAGCCTCCCGAGTAGCTGGGACTACAGGCACGCATCACCATGCCCAAATAATTTTTGTATTTTTTGGTAGAGACAGGGTTTTGCCATGTTGGCCAGGCTAGTCTCTAACTCCTGACCTCAGGTGATTCAAATACCTCAGCTTCCCAAAGTGCTAGGATTACAGATATGAGCCACTTCACCTGGCCCTCAATAAAGCTATTTTTAAAAAGGTTTACCCACCTCACCAGAAAGATGTGTATCATTTGTCCTAGTTTAAGTTCAAGGCCCCCATTTACAAATTTTTCACTGATTAATCGTCTTTTCGTGTCACTACATAGAGATCTCCCCCTTGTTTTCAGTGATGTGCACCTCTGGGTCTTTGCACTGGCCCCTGCCACTTTTTCGAACACTGTTCTCAGAATCCAGCTTGTTTCCTCCCTCTTCAATTTCTCTGTGAGGCCTCCCTGATGAAATACACACAACAGGAGGCCTGCTAGCACATACCACCCTGTGCTCCTTGTCCCCTTTCCTGTTTCACTGTTTACCACAGCACGTGTTGCCAGGGACAATGTATATTTACTTATTCATTGTCTCTACTTCCCACTAAAGTAAGTGCCACATAGGCAGGACTTTTCATTCCCTGTTTGTATCCCTAACACCCTGTCCTTAATACCAGTGCTTGGCATGTGGTAAGCCATAGGCTCTTGTGGCTACACAACATGTGCTCTGTTCTCAAGTGGGGTGACTCTGTCGATGTCTGGAGAAACTTTGGGTTGCCATGCCTTGAGGATTAACTAGGTGCTACTGACGTCTAGTAGCTGGAGGCCAGGGAGGCTTCTGAACACTGTAGAATACACAAGACCACCCTCAACACAAAGAATGATTCAGCCCCAAATGTCAACAGTGCTGAGGCTGAGAAAACCTGTGTTAGACCAGCACTATCCAATAGAAATACAACCAACTGGTTGGGCCCAGTGGCTCACATCTGTAATCCCAGAATTTTGGGATGCCGAGGTGGGTGGATTGCTTGAGCCCAGGAGTTTGAGTCCAGCCTTGGTAACACAACAAGACCTTCAACAAGAAATCAAAAGATTAGCTGGGCATGGTTACACATGCCTGTGGTCCCAGCTACCCGGGATGCTGAGGTGGAAGAACCATTTCAGCCCAAGAGGTCAAGGCTGCGGTAAGCCATGATTGCACCACTGCACTCCAGCCTGGGCACCGGAGGCCACACTTCCTACAGGTTGCTCCCAGCCAGAACCGAGCATGCCAGGGTACTAGTGCCACCTGTTCCTGCAGGACAAGGGAATCCTCTAACAGTCAACAGTCCACCAGAGACTCCCAACTGATATGGCCAAATGTTCCTAGAGCTGTGCTGTGTTGCGGACTCCTCCTGCCCTACCTTCCTTCCTTCCCCCTCTCACCTCTCACATGGCAGTCTGAAGGTTCTCCCTGATCACTCCTGGCCCCTCTCTTAACCTGCATAGGTGCATCCCCCAATAAATCTCTGCTGATCTCATCCTAACTTGGTGCCTGCTTCTGGGAGGATTCATACTAACACAGGTTTCAAGGTCAGACAGCATTCAAATCCCACTCCCACCACAGACCCTGAGCCAGTTCCTACCCCTTTCTCAGCCTCAGTTTCCTCAGCAGTGAAAAGAATATTGAAACAGAAACTCTTTGAAAGCTCTTCCTGTCCTGATCTGTTCCAGAATCAGGCTCAGCAGGGTTCACGCAAGGACAGAAGTGTAGCCGCCTCTGAGGAGCCCCTCACATGCCCATTTTAGCCAGTTTGTTTCTCCCTGGGATCCTACAGCACATGTGCCCATCACACAGGGTTGCAAACACCAGTTTTCTTCTCTGATTCCCCAAAGGGTGCTGGACACCTGTAGAGGGGCTCTGTTTTGTTCACTTGTCCATGATGCTTAGAGAATGTTTAAAGTGCACAGTGAATGCCGAGCGCTGGAAATGCTCAGTGAACAAAGCCAACACCAGCCCCACCAGATGTCAGCAAGGAGGAGATCTGTGGCTATAGTCTCTTTGGTTCCATGGAAATGACACCAACAACCCACATAATTGAGGGCCCTGTGCAGGTGCTGGGTTCCCAGCAAAAGTCTTTCCATGTATTTTCTGTTAGATGAATCCTCCTGGCATGCTCATCGCGAGGTTCCATTACTACACGCCCATCTTACACATAGATAAACTGAGGCTCAGGGAACTGGTGTTGATTGTCCCAGCCTGCACAGCTAGGAAGAATCAAGGGGTGAGTTTTGGGTTTTATTTTGCATATTTCAGCAGCTTTACTGAGGTATAATTTACACACCATAAAATTTGCTCACAATAAATGTACAGTTAGATCAGTGAATCTATAGATTTGGGCAACCATCATCACAAGCCAGTTTTAGAACATTTCTATCACCCTGAAAACATTTCTCTTGCCTGTTTGCAGTCAATTTTCCATTCCCACCCCCAGTGCTAGGCAACCACCAATCTGCTTTCTGACTGTACAGATGTGCCTTTTTCTGCACATTCCCTCTAAGTGAAATCATATACTCTGTGGCCTTTTATGGTGGGCTTCTTTCACATGATGTAATGCTTCTGAGGTTCCTCCATGTGGTAATGTCCATTGTTGCTTCATCCCTGTCTATTGACAAATAAAGTTCTGTTGCATGGATGGACCACAAACGTCTACATACCCATTCTTCAGCTGGTGCACATTTGAGTTGTTTCCAGTCTTGAGCTATTATGAATAATGTTGTTATGAAAATGTGTGTATTAGTTTTTGTGTGAGAATATGTTTTCATTTCTCTTGGGTAGATCCCTAGGAGTGGAGTTGCTGGGTCACATGATAATGGTAAGTTACACAAGAAACTGCCAAACTTGTCTCTGTAAATTGGTTGCCCACCAGCAGCATATGAGGGTTCCACTGCTCCACACAGTAGGGCTGAGATTGGAGGCAAGTCCAGCCTGACCCCAGAACCCCATTACCCAGCTCTTTGGTGATCTTTTCTAACATTGGGATACCCAGCTAAGCAATGAGGATCATAGCTGTGCAGGAATGAGGGCTGTCTGTGAAAACAAGAAGTGCTCCTGCACCAGCCCAGACAAAGACCCCCACTTATCTCCATTTATTTCTTGTCCTCCAAGTGATGCTGGAGCCCTTGGGTTTCCCCACATGCAAACCCTCAAATTTCTGACCCCTGCTATTTATCTTCCATTGAGCCTTAGGTTCTGGTGAGAGTAACAAGGATAGACAAGGGTTCACAGCCCAGAGCTAGGGATGCTCCATACCCTGGGCAGTGACTTTGGAAGGGCTGATTCAGCTGGAACTCAATATTGAAGCACCCAGGATGTGCCTGTTTTACAAACAGAAAAAAGATAATGCAGAAGCATGGGGTCCCTGATTAGCTGATCTGAGCTGGGGTGGGGCTTGGCAATCATTGGATCCAGTGGTTTTCCTGAAACATGAGCATCGAATTTCCTGCCCACACAACCCTGTCCAAGCAACAAACAGGGTCCTCAGTATGCTTAAAACATTGACATTGGATGTAAGACAATTCAATGTTTGAGAAATCCCTGCAGACCCTCTGGGAACGTCTTGAATTCTAAGGAGACCATCTTGCCCTTCTTCCTTATTTGACAGAAATGGAAAACTGTGGCTCACTGAGGTGGAGTGAGATACCCCAGGTTATCCAGCAAGGTGAGGGTGGAGCAAAGGCTTGGTCCCATAGCACATATTCATCCATCTCCTTGCCCATCCGTTGTCTTCCAGCAGAATGTAAGCTCTGAGAAGATAAGGATTTTCCTCTCCTTTTCTACCACTGCTGTCTTCCTTGATTCTAGTACAGTGGCTGGCACAGGGTGGGTGCTCAGTAAATATCTGGTGAATGGGCCAGTCGCGGTGGCTTATGTCTGTAATCCAGCACTTTGGGAGGCCAAGACAGGTGGATCACGAAGTCAAGAGATGGAGACCATCCTGGCTAATATGGTGAAAACCTGTCTCTACTAAAAATGCCAAAAAAAAAAAAAAAAAAATTAGCCAGGCACGGTGGCAGGTGCCTGTAGTCCCAGCTACTCAGGAGGCTGAGGCAGGAGAATGGCGTGAACCCAGGAGGTGGAGCTTGCAGTGAGCAGAGATCACGTCACTGCATTCCAGCCTGGGCAACAGAGCAAGACTCAGTCTCAAAACAAAACAAAAAAATCTAGTGAATGAACCCAAGTGCCCTGACTTCTCTGCTTCATTTCAGAAAGCTGATCTGAGCACCTACTATGTGCTACAAGCTGTGGCAGGTATTGGGGATAAGATCTGAGCAAGACAGGACCCTTGTCTTCAAGGCACTTAGTTCTCAAGGGCAAGACGGTAGGTATACAGCTAGGCACAGAATTCTGTGACTACAGTTTTCTAAATGCTACAAAGGGATTTGAGGCTTGTGTAATCTGAACTCAGCCGGGAGGTCACAGAAGACTTTAGACCAAGGTTTAAAATAAAGAGGCTGAGGCAAGGCTCCAGTCCCAGAGCATCCCCAGGAGGCCTACCCTGTTCTTCCATGAGTGTCTCCTGATTAGAAACTCTTGAGTCTAGGAGGTCAAGGTGGGAGGATCACTGGAAGCCAGGAGTTCAAGACCAGCCTCGGCAACAAAGCAAGACCTTGTCTCTATAAAAAATAAAAATTAAATGAAAATAAAACGTTAGAGAGAGAGACACAGACACCAGCCTAGGTAACATGGTGAAACCCTGTCTCTACAAAACATACAAAAATTAGCTGGGTGTGGTGGCGTGCACTTGTGGTCCCAGCTACTTGGGAGGCTGAGGTGGGAGAATCGCTTAAGCCTGGGAGGCAGAGGTTGCAGTGAGCAGGAATCACACCGTTGCACTCCAGTCTGGGTGACAGAGCAAGACCCTGTCTCAAAAGTGAGAGAGAGATTGAGATAAACAGCAGGGTCTGACTGGAGCTGAATTAATGTGCTCAGCCTCGACCAACTGTCCTACCCACTGACCAGCACTGAGCACAGAGGGTAAACCCTGCAAAGGAAGTGACCAGCTTAGAGAACACTATTCATCACTCCAAGGCCTAAGGCTTCATATTAAACAGAACACGATAACAATGTTCTGGTTATGTTTCTTGAAAAGAGTCCCTTTTTTTTTTAGAGATACGTATTAAAATATTTACAGATGAAATCATATAATGTCTGCATGTTGCTTCAGCATAATATTACAGGGGAGAAGGGATAGGCTGATGGCCATTAGAGCATGCTGACGGTACCTGAGTTCTGTGTATCTTTAGGTTAAAATTTGTTTCAGCCAGGTGCGGTGGCTCACGCCTGTAATCGGAGCACCTTGGGAGGCAGAGGCGGGTAGATCACAAAGTCAGGAGATCGAGACCATCCTGGCTAACATGGTGAAACCCCGTCTCTACTAAAAATACAAAAAATTAGCCGGGTGTGGTGGGGGCGCCTGTAGTCCCAGCTACTTGGGAGGCTGAGGCAGAAGAAGGGTGTGAACCTAGCAGGCGGAGCTTGCAGTGAGCCAAGATCACGCCACTGCACTCCAGCCTGGGTGTCAGAGCGAGATTCTGTCTCAAAAAAAAAAAAAAAAAAAAATTATCCTAAAAGGTTCTTTAAAAAAGCAAAAAATGTACATATATATGTAGATAGATCGATTACATGTGGACTTGGAGCAGACAACACCATTGCTTCTCGTTCCCACCAGCAGCCAAGACTCTTCAAGCTGAAATGTTTGGGTCAGCCACACCTTTGCACCATGGCTTCCTTTGTTCTTCCTGAAGTCTTTCCTAATTGTGCTGGAATACAGGCATTGCAGCAGGGAATCCCCTGTTTCAGAATTTCTTCCTAGCCTGACTAAAGCCTTTGCTGGATCTTATAAATCACAAGATTTCACAGGAGATGCAGCGCTGGATCAGATACTAACACCTCTCGTCTTCCCTTGAGTGCTGAGAAAGGGATGCTGGAGACTGGGAAACATTTTGCCATTTGCAGTCTTAGGAGATCTTTGTAAAGATTTCTCCCTCTGGATGGTTTTGACCAGGGCATTGCCAAATTCCATGTCCCAAGAGTCTTGGTTTCTGGATCCTCCTGAGACTTTGAGTTTCCCATGAGGCCACAGCTGCAAGGGAGGCTGAGCCAAGTGGCCATAACAACCAGGCAGAGTAGCGGGCAGAAGCAGGGGCAGGGTGCAAGCCTCTCCTCCCCAGGAGAGGAACTTCCCTGTGCCAAGGGGAATGAAGGGACCCAGGGGATGCGTGGCTGACCCAGTGCCCTACCTCTTTTCATAGTCCAGGTTCCCCACAGACCCCTTCATCAGCGGGCTTACTGTTCACTTCAAGGTCATGACATCGGCTGTGTGATGCGGGGACAGAAATCCCTGGCATGGCCTCTATGTCATCCCTCTGCAGACAGAGGAGGACTCAGGCTTGGCCATGATGCTGGAATCACCGTGGATATAGACCCTGGCTCATTTGACTCAAGAACACATACATAACTGGAACCAAGAGGCTGGGTTAATCCCCTCAAGGCCCTGGCCACTTGGAAGACCCTAAGCCTCCTTCCAGGTGGCCATGCTAAGCAAAGCCACTTGCAGCCACCCTTCCACGATGCATTCTACATCATCCAGCTATGAAAACCACCTGCTCCCATCACTTTCACACTCATGCCTTCCCCTAAGCTCAAGGGGCCCTGGCCCAAGCTTCCTTTAGAACCGGAAAGGAGGTTCTGGCCCTCTTGAAAATCATCCTTTTCAAACAGAAGGCATTTATCTTGGCAAAGCTTAAAAGACAAAAAGCCTGTAATCCCAACACTTTGGGAGGCCGAGGCGGGCAGATCACCTGAGGTCAGGAGTTCGAGACCAGCCTGGCCAACATGGTGAAACCCTGTCTGCACTAAAAATACAAAAATCAGCTGGGCGTGGTGTCAGTCACCTGTAATCCCAGCTACTTGGGAGGCTGAGACAGGAGAATGCCTTGAACCTAGGAGGCGGAGGTTGCAGTGAGTCGAGATCGCACCACTGCCCTCTAGCCAAGGCAACAAAGAGTGAAACTCCATCAAAAAACAAACAAACAAACAAACAAACAAAATGAAGAGATGACAGCTGAACTCTAGGGCCCATCCCACAGACAATACCCATGATACCCAGACACGGTGCATCAGACGAGCACAGCTGGGACTCCCCACAACATGTGTGTCCCAGGCTGGCACGGAGACGCATCACTGATGTTGCTGCCGGAGGCTGCTGATGGCAGTGGCGCTGGTGCTGGGGTGGCTATGAGTGAGGGGGTGTCGAGGAGGAGCACAGTAGTGTGCATGATGTGAGTTGGGGCTCCCACGTGGCCGCCTTTGAATGTCAAGGACCAGTACATGATTGCGATCTGCATCCTTGTGGTCAGACTGGCCAAGGTTGGTTCTACCTGTCCCACAAGGTCACCACTGTGGTCCCTGAGAGCACCCTGCTCATCGTCCTGGGCCTGGTGATGGGCAGCATCATCTGGGTGGCCGACCACATAGCGACTTCATGCTGACGTCCCCCCATCAAGCTAGATGCCGGCTACTTCATGCCCAACAGGCTCTTCTTTGGCAACCTGGGCACCATCCTGCTGTACCAGGTCATCAGCACCATGTGCAATGCAGCAACCACCATCCTGTCCCTCTATGGCATCTCCCTTAGCAGGCTCATGGGCAACCTGCAGATAGGGCTGCTGGACTTCCTCCTGTTCGGCAGCCTGATCACCACTGTGGACCCAGCAGCCATCCTGGTTGGGTTTGAGGAGATTCATGTCAATGAGGTCCTGTTCATCATCATCTTCAGGGAGTTGCTACTGAATGACTCTGTACAATGTGTTTCAATCTTTTATGACACTGGGTGATGACAACGTGACCAGCGTGGACCATGCCAAAGGTGTAGTGTCCTTTGTGGTGAGCCTGGGGGGCATGACTGTGGGGTGGTCTTTGCCTTCCTGCTGTCACTGGTGACCCACTTCACCAAGCATGTGCACATCATCCAGCCTGGTTTCGTGTTCTTCATCTCCTACCTGTCTGTAGGACATCTGAGAAGTTGTTGCTGTCGGCCATCCTGGCCATCATCTTCTGTGGCATCTGCTGTCATAAGTACATGAAGGCCAACATCTTGGAGCAGTCGGCCACCACCATGCACTACACCGTGAAGATGCTGGCCAGTGGCGCCTATACCATCTTCATATCCCTGGGCATCTCGACCATCAACTTGCTCATCTGGACGTGGAACTTGGCTTTCATCCTCCTGCACTGGCCTTCACCTTCAGGTACCGAGCCATGGTGTCATCCAGTCCTGGCTCCTGTATTGCTATGAGTTGATGCAGCTGGAGATCATAGACCAGGTGGTCATGTCCTGTAGAGGCCTGCATGGGGCCATGGCCTTCATCCTGGTCGTGCTTCTGGACAGAAACAAGGTCAAGGAGAAGAACCTGTTTGTCAGCACCACTGTCATCATCTTCTTCACAATCATTTTCCGGGGCCTGACCATCAAGCCCCTGGTGCAGTGGCTGAAGGTGAAGAGGAGTGAGCACCAGGAGCCCAAGCTCCATGAGAAGCTGCACCACCATGTTTTCAACCACATCCTCTTGGCCATCAAGGACATATCCAGGCATATCAGGAACAATTATCTCAGAGAGACGTGGTCCCACTTTGACAGGAAGTTCCTCAGTGGAGTTCTCATGAGAAGGCTAACCCAGAAGTCTTGAGATGAGATCCTCAATGTCTTCCATGAGCTGAACCTGAAGGATGTCATCAGCTAAGCCACCAAGGGAGAGTGCCTAAGGTCCGTGGCCGTCATCAGCTCCCCAAGTACTGATAAGGTCGTCAACATGGACTTCATGCCATGATCGTCCACCACGGCGGCCTCTGTCTCCTACCTTCTGAGGGAGAACATCAGTGCCATCTGTCTGGACGTTCAGTCCCTGGAGCAGCGTGGCAGAGCATTCCGTATGGGGAGGACCCGGTCGCGCACCACACGCTGCAGCAGTACCTGTGCAAGCCCGGGAAGGAGTACAGGCATCGCTACAGCCACACCAACTGAGGACAAGAAGCAGGACCAGGAAATCTTCGACAGGTCCATGAGGAAGCACCTGGAGTCCTTCAAGTTGACCAAGCTCAGGATCAACCAGAACAAGAAGGCAGCCAAGCTGTACAAGCCAAAGAGCGCCCAGAAGCGGTAAAACAGCAGCATCCCCAATAGGAAGCTGCCCAGGTAGAGCCCCGTGCACATTTTCACCATTCAGGAGAAAGACTTGCAAATTTCAGACACGAAGGAGGCCCCCAACTATGATGCTGAGGAGACAAGGGAGGGGGTGGTGTCCGGGCGAGTACTGGGACCCCAGCCTCATCGCCAGAGTGCCACCCTGGCTGTCTCCTGGGGAGATGGTGGTGCCCTCACAGAGGGCCTGCGTGCAGATCCCCCACTCTCCTGGCACTTTCCGCTGCCTGACGCCCTTGCAGCTCAGCTACAAGTCGGTGGACCCATTCCTGCAGGCAGATGGCCCCAAGGAGCGACCCCAGGCTGCCTTCCCCTAGTGCACGCCATGTGACACCGGCTCTGACATGCTCCTGACCGGACGCTTGTCCCCATGGGCCGCCCACTGCGGCCTCCGAGAAGCTCCTGGGCGCCCCCGCCCGACCCGCGCCTAGGGGTTCAGAACTCCCAAAGCTCTGCGCCTACTCCAGCAGAGCCGCACTAAACGCGAACCCGCGAAGCCGCGAACCCAGGCCGGGGCCTGGGCCTGAGTGGCCATACTGCGCTGCTGAAGCTGGCATCGCTGCCGCCGTTGTGCCAAGCACTGCGCACGTCCTGGGGCAGGAGAGACCCCGCTGTGACACCTGCCGGGCCGGAAATGCCGGCTAGAAGGTGGCTTCCATTGGAATCGCTGCCAGGGAAACCAACCGAGGCCCGCGCAAAATGAATTTGCAAAAGTAATGCCCCAGGCAAGACTCCAGGCCCCTCCCAGCGCTGCACCTCTCCCTGCGGAAGGTGGGGTGAGTCCAGAGTGCCAGGACTCAGGGCCTGGCCCTGGAGGGTTGCAAGTGGGAGGAGTAAAGAGAGAGTGGTAAAGGGGGAAAAACGCGGTGAGCAAGAGGGAGATAATGTTTTGTGAAAAGACAGTGGGGAGAAAAGACAGTGGGGAGAAAAGTTTTTGGGTAGATGGAGCAGGAAAAGAGGGTGGCCAGCAGGAGGCATAAAAGACTGTGGGGAAAAGAGTGGGGGAAAAGTTTTTGGGTAGATGGAGGGGGAAAAGGTGATAAGCAGGAGGTGGGAAAGAGGGTTGGGAAAACGATGGAAAAATAGTTTTGGGGTAGATGGAGGGTGAAAAAAGGGTGGCATGTGGGAGAGGGTTGGGAGTGGCGGAAAAAGAGGGTGGTGAGCAGCAGGGGTCAAAAGAGAGTGGTGAGTAAGGGAGACAAGGTTTTCTAAAAAGACCGTGGGGGAAAATGTTTTTGGGTAGCTGGAGGGAGAAAGGAGGGTGACAAGTGGGAGAAGGAAAGAGAGGGTGGCGAGCGGGAGGGAGAGAAGGTTTTGCGAAAAGACGGAGGGCAGAAAAGAAAGACGGTGCAGAAAGAAAAACAGTGGGTAAAAAGCTTTTGGGTGGATGGAGGGAGGAAAAGAAGGTGGCAAGTGGGAGGAGAAAAGAGGGTGGCAAGAGGGAGGAAGGAAAGAGGATTGGGAAAAGGACGATGGTGAAAATAGTTTTCGGGTAGATGGAGGGCAAAAAGAGGGTGGCAAGCAGGATAGAGGAAAGAAGAGGGCAAGCGGGAAGGGGAAAGGGCTTTGTGAAAAGACGGTAGTGTTGTCTTATGTGGTTTTACACATATAAAATGTTTCTGTTCCTTTCCTTCTGAAAATTTTTAAATAGTCACAGTAAGTCTACTCGTACTATAAGAAATGAATCTGGCGGGGTGCAAGGGCTCACACTTGTAATCCCAGCACTTTGGGAGGCCAAAGCGGGTGGATCACCTGAGGTCAGAAGTTCGAGACCAGCCTGGCCAACATGGTAAAATCCCATCTCTACTAAAAATACAGGAAGTAGCCAGGCATGGTGGTGGGCACCTGCAATCCCAGCTACTTGGAAGGCTGAGGCAGGAGAATCACTTGAACTTACCAGGCAGAGGTTGCAGTGAACCGAGATCGTACCACTGCACTCCAGCCTGGGAGACAGAGCAAGACTCTGTCTCAAAGAAAGAGAGAGAGCGAGAGAAAGGAAGGAAGAAGAAAATGAAAAAAGAAAGAAATGATTCTAAGTTACTGTTTTTAACTGCTGCAGAGTATTCTGTGATAGGAACATACAATTGTTCATGTAGTTATTCTCCCATTGATGGACCTTTAGATAATTGCCAATATCTCATTGCTACCAGCAATGCTGCTAAGATAATCTTGACTATACTTTCTTGCACACACATGCAAATGTTTTGGTTTTAATAGATATGTCAGATGCCCTCCAAATTGACTGCACTAATATGCACTCCCTCTGGTGGGACATGAGGGTACCCGTTTGCCCAACTCTGGCTAACATTTGTTATCAAAGTTAAAAATACTTGCCAATCTAATCAGTAAAAATAGCATCTCAATGCCCTTTTATTTGTATTTCCTTGATAAATGGTGAGATCGAGCATTTTTTCTTTCTTAGCAATTTTAATTTCCTTGAATAGTATTTTCATATGAATTGCCTATTTGCTATTCATTTGATTTTTTTTCTTATTGCCCTTTTATTATGAACACTCATTTGTTTGGACTTTATTATCTTTGTGGGGTTTTTTAGTTTTGTTTTGTTTTGTTGAGACAGAGCCTTGCCCTGTCACCCAGGCTGGAGTACAATGGCATGATCTTGGCTCACTGCAACCTCTGACTCCCAAGTTCAAGTCATTCTCCTGCCGCAGCCGCCAAAGTAGCTGGGATTACAGGTGCCCACCATGAAGCCCGGCTAATTTTTGTACTTTTAGTAGAGACATTGTTTCACCATGTTGGCCAGGCTGGTCTTGAACTCCTGACCTCAAGTGATCCACCCTCCTCGGCCTCCCAAAGTGCTGGGATTATAGGTGTGAGCCACCACGCTCAGCCTATTTTTGTGTTTTCTATTGATTATGCTGTTTCTCTTTTTGTCCCTGTTCTTGCTTTCTGTTGGGTTGATTGAAATTTCTTTGTTCCATCTTATTTCCTTTACTGGTTTGAAATTTATACATTTCATCGCTATTTTTCTAATACTCTTAATTTTGTATATCCATATATAATGTTGCCTAACAAAATCTAAAGGTAAACAGTACATATAGACTCTTCCCAAACAAGATAAAGAATGTTCACTTCCTCCCGCTGTTTTCCTTTTCCCCAACTCTCCTGTTGATATAATCCAGAATTCTAATTCTAAATTGTTATTTTAAGCATCCATGGCAATCAATACTTTAGTCTATTTAAGACTAAATAGGTAATAATAGCATTGGCTGATTACTTAGGGAAGTGTTACTTTTTTCACACTGCTTCTTCCTCTGGATTCATGTCATTTCTTGCAGGAGGACTTCTTAAGCAGTTGTTTTCAACAGAATCTGTTGGTGGTAAACTTTCTTAAATCTCGAATGTTCAAGGTGAGGGCTTAGAGCAGGCCCGCTGCCCCTGAGTCCAGGATGAGGGCTCAGAGCAGGCCCACTGACCCCGAGTCCAGGGTGAGGGCTTAGGGCAGGCCCGCTGCCCCCCGAGTCCAGGGAGAGGGCTCAGAGCAGGCCTACTGTTCTCCCAACACTCAGCTTTTCTCCCAACAGGAATCGAAAACTCAGAGGCTAGTGAAAGGTTAAAGCAGGTGGTCCACACCAGCTGCAGAGTCAAAAAGAAAATACACGTCTGCTGCCATTTAGAATGAGGACACAGACTCAGGCAAGACTGTTTTTCACACAATGATCCATGGGTGGGGCCTGGCTGGGCCTCTCCACACACAGCTGCTGACCTCTGAATACAAAACAATTTTTTTGTTTCGGGTCCGGGTGCAGTGGCTCACGCCTGTCGTCCCAGCACTTTGGGAGGCCAAGAGGAACGGATCACTTGAGGTCAGGAGTTTGAGACCAGCCTGGCCAACATGGCGAAAGCCCGTCTCTGCTTAAAATACAAAAATTAGCTGGGCATGGTGGTGGGCACCTGTAATCCCAGCCACTCGGGAGGCTGAGGCACAAGAATCACTTGAACCCAGGAGGCAGAGGTTAGAGTGAGCTGAGATCGCACCAGTACACTCCAGCTTGGGGGACACAGAAAGACTCTGTCTCAAATAAAAATAAAAATAAAAATGAAAATAAACATGCTTTAGGGGACTTGGATGAAATTGAAAATGTCCTTTTTGACTTTGAACAGATCAGATTTGGTGATTTCTTAAGAAATCTTTGAAGCTTTAAAGTCATGGTAAAAATAAAAATCCATCTTCCTTTTCCTGCATAGGTTATTCAGAATAGGATGTTTTGATAAGAAAGGCTCCCCAGATTTCCAGAGGGAAGGGTCCAAGCTGCCAGTGTTCACCCAGCACCGGGACTCACGCCCTGTTCCCAGGAGACCTCCCCAGCTCTGCACCCCTCAACTCCGTGCTGACCTAGTGGGGCTGGAAGCCAGGGTTCCAGGGTTCCTGAGGGGCCAAGGCCTCCCCGCAGGTCCTCGCCTGCCTACTAACATCCACCTCCAACGGACCCAGTCTGCCCCAGATCCCTCCAGCCCAGGTAGAAAGGAGCCCCGGGTCCTCACTGGCTCCCTCAGTGGCCTTCTCAGTGCGGTGGGCCAGGCCCTCGGCAGCCAGCTTTCCCAGGCCTCCCAGCACCATGTGGCAGCAGACGGTGGCCAACTAGGATGCTGAGGACTGGCCCAACACGCTTTTATAGCTGCCTCTGGTGCCCGTCTAGGCTCTGGGGCAACAAGTCCTTGCCCCAGCCCAGTAGGAGGCTGGACAGGTGAGTCAGCGAGGGCGGCAGCAGGAAGGGGCTGGGCGGAACCACCCTGGCACTGGGGTGGCAGCGTCCCCTGACAGCATGAAACTTCTGTAACCCTGTCCTAGGGACCCTGTGAAGGATAGGGGCAGGGAGCAGGGCTGAGGCTAGACAGGAGAGATCTGGACATGCCCCTTCCTTGAGGCAGGGGGCCTGAGTGCCAGCACCCCTGAGACTCAAGCTTCCCAAGCCTGGGCACTGATATGTACCCGGAGACAAGACCTAGGATTCCAAGTCTGCTGCTCAAGGTCCCCAGTGTGGCCCAGTCAGGGGTTTGGGGGTTCTATGGGCCTGGAGACCTGGGCAGTCCTTTGGGTCACAAACACAAGTGGAGTGAGGGTGACTGCCCTCCTCATTCCTGGAGACCCTGGCGCTGCAGAGCAGTTTGTGGCCTCCATGGGACGGGGGGGGGTGTTCAGGGTGGTGCCTTGACCGAGGCAGAGCGGGGCACAGCACTGAGCAGAAGCATAGTCACCTGGCGCCACTCAGCTGATGCTCACTCACCCAAGAGGCTCTGTGAGGCCAGCGGTGCCCTCCTATCCCCTGGCAGTCCTGGAGGAGTAGACAGAGGCCTCCACCACCACTCAGGGAGATGCTTCTGGCTCCAGCTAGAATCGCCTAGAAAGCAGCTTCCCTGGCTCCTGGCACATCACGTGAGGAGTGGCAGGGCTGCTCCCTAGTTACTCATGATGGACAGACATGCCTCAAGCCACCTGCCACATGCTGCTTCCCTTAGTCACCAGCCCAACCTGAGCCTCCGTTTCCTCATCTGTGAACTGGGGATAGCGTGTCTTCCTGGCTGTGTCCCTAATCGTCCCTGAGACAAAGCATGCAAGCTCCTGGTAAACACCTGTTCCCTCCACTCATCACTGAGGTGCTGGGAGGTGCGGTTTGGCAGTGAGCTCTGACCAACCAGTGTGGTGGGCCAAGGAGTGACTGGGACATGAGGCTGCCTTGGAGCCAGAGGGCTGGGGAACTTCCGTTGGCCAGGAGCCAAGGAGAGGTCTTCCCATGCTCCTACTTCTGGGGTGCAGGCCTGGGGCAGGGGTCTGAGGCCCTCTCCCCAATGCAGGCTCCGGAGGTGCTCTCCGGGGTGTGTCGGGGCCTGATTAGTTTACTGGACTGTAGGCCCTTCCAGCCTGGGACTCGGGAGCTGAGACCCTCTTGCATTCCTGCATGGTGTTTGGGGGCTCCAGGGCTATGGCCAGTCCCCCCAGGGTGGGCAGTGGGTACCATGGGCAGCAGGACCTCTGGGTCTCAAGGCCACGGCCCCACACATGCCATTGCTATCTCCTTTGGGCAGGGGTTAATCGGGGCTTCAACAATTTAGAGGGGTCCTCTTTATGAAAAAGAATACAATAATATGATTCTTGCACATTTTTCATTTATATACGTATGAACCTGTGGACCCAGAAGGGGCTGTGAAAGTGGGGGGCCTGGAGTTCAGGCGGGTCCAGATGACCCTGTCCTCCTCTTGTAACAGCCAGAGTCCAGGATGTTTTGCCCAGGGCATTAAGCTGGCACTGCAGAGGGTTGGGTGCTGGGGGAGGGACACCTGGGACATGGCTGGTTGGAATTGAGCTAAGAAACCTCAGGGATGCTCCCTGGATCTGTCAAAGCCCCTTCCCTGTTTCTTTTGAGGCTCCATGTCCCGCACCCCCACAGGGGTCCTCTCTATGCCTGTTCCCCTGACAAGTGTCATCTGCCTGCTCTAGAATGGCTTCCAGACCCCACGGACTCCCTCCTCATGAGCTCCCACCCTAGGGTACTCTGCACCAGTCCCCTCTCTCAGGAGCTCACCAGCCCCAGACAGCCTGTTGTCAGAGCTCAGCCACACAGCAGGACACTGGCCCACTGCCCAGCCCAGAGCCAGGCCCACCACAGCCTCTGGGGACAACTGCCCTTCCCCCCACCCCCTCCACTGGTCCCCTGCCCATGAGACCCTGCCCTGCTTTAATGCACTGCCTTGGTGTGAGCACTGTGATTCCAATGACAACACACCATGGCCTTCTGGGTCCAGACACAGATCCCAAATGCCTGCTGGGCAGAAGGCAAGAGGCCTGGGGAGGCCCAGGACCAGACATGGGCCCCAGGCCCTGGTGCCTTCCCACTTGGCCTTCTAGCTGCTGCTGTGACCAGATCCCCGTCCACCCAGCCCAGGCCATGGGCCCCAGCAGGCCCTCTGTGCCCCACCTCTGGGGCAGACCCCTAAGAGCGGGACCCCTTTCTAGCCAAAGAACCTGAGACAGCCCAAAATCCTCCTTACCATAATGGATCCTAATCTGAGGGACTGGGCTCAGGTGACTCCTGCAGGGAACTTCACCTGCCTGGATGAGGTCAAGGGTGAATCAGGTGGGGCCTGCCCTCCACCACCCCATCATGGAAGAGGTCCAGCCCACAATGGGCCCAAGAGGGACGCCCTTGGACCTAGGGACCCAAGTCAAAATATCCTGAGTCAGAAGGTCAAGTCCAGCCTCCCCTCAAGCAGGGAGAATCTGGCTTTGACAGGAGCAGATAAATTCTCAAGGTGGAATTTGCCCAACAAACTAGTTTGGCAAGGGACTAGCTGGCTGAATCATTGAGTCAAGGAGAGCCAATGTTTCCAATAGCAATTTGCCAACTTAGCAATTACCAGTTCTGAAAAACAACTTGTTTATTTGAAATACTTAAATACTTAGGCTGTCTCATGTCTGAAGCATGATGATGCCTTGCGTGATTTAAAGGACAGATGTCACGAATGCCAAGAGTTTTGTGGCACTCCATCCTGCCAGTGTCTTCTCCCACTTTTGTTCTGTGGATTTGAGCTCACAGTTTGTGCTGTGCCCACCGCCTGCCCACCTAACGAGACTCCTGGAGACTTGGCTGGCCAGTCACCAGAGGAAGAGGGGCCCAGCAGCACGCCAGCATTCACCCACCTGTGGGTATCAGTCAGGCTCCTGGTGGAAGCCAGAGGACATATTCGAATGGGTACTTGAGGAAAGGGGCTGTTCACAGAAGTGTGGACAGAGTTAAGGGAACCAATAAGAGATGAGGAATGCCCTGGACCAGCAAGAGTGGGAGCTGTTATCTCCCTGGGTCTAGAGGGACAGGAAAGGTGTCCACAGATCCCAAAGAGAGCTGTGGCTGCAGAGGAGGATCATCAGGAGCTGCAGCCATCAGTAGAAAGATGTGGCCACTGCCAAACCAGCAAGGAAGAATCTGAGCGAATAACCACCTCTCCTCTCTCTCTCCCACCTCCTATGACATCCCCCACTGTCTGAATTCCACTAGGGACAGACAGTGAGGCACCCTGGTGATGCAGTCCAAGAGGGAGCGGGCAGAGAGGAGCCAGTGGGTATGGAGGGGAAACGAGAAACAGAGAATTCCAGCTCACTCTGCGGGATTTCTGGGTCTGATAGAAACATGGCAGCAGCTTTCTTCTTCTCCTTCTTCTTCTTCTTCTTCTTCTTCTTCTTCTTCTTCTTCTTCTTCCTCTTCCTCTTCCTCTTCCTCTTCTTCTTCTTCTTCTTTCTTCTTCTTTCTTCTTGTTCTTCTTTTCTTCTTTCTTCCTTCTTCTTCTTCTTCTTTCTTCTTGTCTTCTTCTTCTTCTTCTTCTTCTTCTTCTTCCTTCTTCTCCTTCCTTCTTCTTCTTCCTTCTTCTTCTTCTTCTTTTCTTCTTTCTTCTTCTTCTTCTTCTTCCTTTCTTCTTCTTCTTCTTCTTCTTCTTCTTCTTCTCTTCTTCTCCTTCTTCTTCTTCTTCTTCTTTTCTTCTTCTTCTTCTTCATTATTATTATTATTATTATTATTATTATTATTATTATTAAGATGGAGTTTCACTCTTGTTACCCAGGCTGAAGTGCAGTAGCATGAACTCAGCTCACTGCAACTTCTGCCTCCAAGGTTCAAGAGATCCTCCTGCCTCAGCCTCCCGAGTAGCTGGGATTACTGGCACATGCCACCACACCTTGCTAATTTTTGTATTTTTGGTAGAGATGGGGTTTCACCATGTTGGCCAGGCTGGTCTCAAACTCCTGACCTCAGGTGATCCACCCGCCTCGGCCTCACAAAGGGCTGGGATTACAGGCGTGAGCCACTGTGCCTGGCCTGCAGCAGCTTAATTTTACAGTGTCCCTTTTCTCCTTCTGGAAACTATATGGAGCAACAACAAGAGTGAGGAGGGGGAGGAGGAGGAGGAAGAAAAAGCCCATCATCAACACACACATCAAACTCAACTTCAGAGAAATTAGGAAGCTGGGAAGCCATGTAAACCAAAAAGCAGGTGACACCAGCAGAACCAATGCAGGAAGCCAGAGAGGTGCAGAAGAACAGGGCATGGGGGGCCACCCGGGGGGAATCTTCACTGTTGCCAGCAACACACACTCCCAAGAGAGGACCCTCAGAGTGAGAATGCAGAGCTGGAGAAGTGAAGAATGAAGGAGCAGGTGGTGCCCGGGGAAGTGCAGGGGTGTGGGATCTGAGAGCACCCCTTCCCAAGAAAGGAGGGAACACTTGGGAAGGCAGGGCTGAGTCCCTGGAGGCTGTATCCAGGAAAGGAGGCTGGCAGTAGAACCTTCCTGAAGCCGAGTGGGTTCTGAGAGGCAGAGGGGCAGTGGTACAGGTGAGGCCGACGCGTCTGTGCAGGAAGGGCAGGCTCCTGAGGAAGGGAACCGCTGAATGCTCTCCACTAGATTCCCAGGGAGCTGCACTCCCTCCACAGGGACCTCGCGCTGACATCTGGGAAATGCCATTCATACTGGAACCTCTGACACACTGCCATGAATGTGAGGGTTTCGTGACTGATGGGGTAGGTTTCTCTCTTCCAACTCAATAGTATAATTTCCATTTATTCCTCCCCCCAGCCTCCCTGAACGTTCACCTCTTAGATAGCCACAGTACGGTGATCAGAACCAGGAAATCCACATTCTCATATTTAACTATGTTAAAATTATTTCACAAAATAACCAATTTTGTTAATTTAAATATATTTAAATGACGTTTAAATATATTTAAATTATTTAACTATTTTAAAATGAACATATTAGCTAAACTAAAGACCTTATTGGAGTTTTGCCACTTTTTCCACTAATGTCCTTTTTCTGTTCCCAAATTCCACCCAGGATCACACTGCATTTAGTTATTTCTTAGTCTCTCGCCGTTTTGTAGGACTGCAATAACGGTTCCTCAGTCTTTCCTTATCTTTCATAACCATGATACTTTGAACCAGTACTGATAAGTATTTGTCAAATGTTCCTCGATTTGGGTTTGTCTGATGTATTTCCATGATTGGACTGAAGTTACGCACTTTTGGCAATCACAGCACAAAAGTGATGTGGAATCCTTCCCAGTGCATTCCATCAAAGTTATGGCATTGATAGTTCTTCTTACTGATGATGTTGAACTTGTTCATTTGGTTCAGGTTTCTGCTGGGTTTCTCCATCGTAAAGTTACTATCTTTCCCCCTCATGGGGGAAAGATCTTAGGAGAAATACTTGGAGACTATGAAAATTTTGCATTTTCTCAAACTTTAAAATTTTTTTTCAGGCCGGGCACAGTGGCTCACGCCTATAATCCTAGCACTCTGGGAAGCTGAGGTGGGTGGATCACCTGAGGTCAGGAGTTCAAACCCAGCCTGATCAAGATGGAGAAACCCCATCCCTACTAAAAATACAAAATTAGCCAGGTGTGGTGGTGTATGCCTGTAATCCCAGCTACTCAGGAGGCTGAGGCAGGAGAATCATTTGAACCCAGGAGGAGAGGCTGCAGTGAGCTGAAATCATGCCATTGCACTCCAGCCTGGGCAACAAGAGTGAAACTCCATCACAAAAAAAAAAAAAAAAAAGGCCAGGTGCGGTGGCTCACGCCTGTAATCCCAGCACTTTGGGAGGCCGAGGCGGGTGGATCACCTGAGGTCAGGAGTTGGAGACCAGCCTGGCCAACATGGAGAAACCCCATCTCTACTAAAATAAAATACAAAATCAGCTGGGCATGGTGGTTCATGCCTGTAATCCCAGCTACTCGGGAGGCTGAGGCAGTAGAATTGCTTGAATGCGGGAGGTAGAAGTTGCCGTGAGCCGAGATCATGCCATTGCACTCCAGCCTGGCCAACAAAAGTGAAACTCCGTCTCAAAAAAAAAACAAAAAAAAAAAACAAAAAACAAAACTCTATTTTGACAGCCGGGCACAGTGGCTCACACCTGTAATCCCAGCACTTTGGGAGGCCAAGGCATGTGGATCACCTGAGGTTAGGAGTTCGAGACCAGCCTGGCGAACATGGTGAAATCCTGTCTCTACTAAACATACAAAAATTAGTTGGGCATGGTGGCATGTGCCTGTAAGTTCCAGCTACTTGGGAGGTTGAGGCAGGAGAATCGCTTGAACCCAGAAGGCGGAGGTTGCAGTGAGCCGAGATGGCGCCATTGTACTCTAGCCTGGGAACAGAGTGAGGGATCTCAAAAAATTATAATAAAAAAAAATAATAATTCTATTTTGAATTATGGTAAAATATACATAAAATATACTACCTTAACCACTTTTAAGTGACAGTTGGAACAGGGGTCAAGGAGAGCCCTTGGGTTGGGTAACGTAGAGTATATTCACACTGCCATGCAACCAATCTCCAGAACTTTTTCATCTGACAAAACTGAAACCCTATATCCACTAAGCAACTTCCCATTTTCTCCCTTCCCCATGTCCCTGGCAACCCCTGTTCTACTTTCTGTTTCTATTAGTTTGCTTACTCAGTCTAGACGCTTCACATAAGTGAAAGAACACAGTATTTGTCTTTTTCTAACTGGCTTATTTCACTTAGCATAATGTCCTCAATGTTCATCGCTGTTGTAGCATGTGTTAGAATTCCCTTCCTTGTTGAGGCTGAAGAATATTTTATTGTACGTATACACCACATTTTATCAATTCATCTGCCTATGGACAATTAGGCTGCATCCATCTTTTGACGAGTGTGAATACCACTGCTATAAGTATCAGTGTACAAATATTTCTATGAGACCTTGCTTTCAATTATTTTGGCTATATACCCAGAAGTGGTATTGCTGGATCATTTGGTAATTCTATTTTTAATTTTTTGAGAAACTGCCTGTTCTGTGCTGAGCAGGTCTATATAAACCTACCCCCAAAGGCCAAGGAACCTAAGATACCAAAGAAAGAGGTGACAAATCCAGTTTCTCAGAAAGAAACATTTAATAGGCATTTATGAACAGAAGCCAAGTCAGGGATGGCACCAAGATAAGATAGTGGATCCTTGTGCCATTACCCCCACCTCCCCGACCCAGGGCTTATATAGCATAGGGAAAGGGTAATGAGTGCTTCAGTAGGGATGTGTATGGCCAGGCACGGTGGCTCACGCCTGTAATCCCAGCACTCTGGGAGGCCGAAGTAGGCAGATCACCTGAGGTTAGGAGTTCGAGGCCAGCCTGGCCAACACGGTAAAACCTCGTCTCTACTAAAAATACAAAAATTAGCCAGGCATGGTGGCAGGTGCCTGTAATCCCAGTTTCTAGGGAAGCTGAGGCAGGAGAATCACTTGAACCCAGGAGGTGGAGTTTGCAGTGAGCTGAGATTATGCTGCTGCAGTCCAACCTAGGAGACAGAGTGAAACTCCTTCTCAAAAAATAAAAAATAAAAAAAATTTTTTTAAAAAGATAAAATAGAAATCATAGATGAATTCTTGGAACTGGGATTAATCAGAACAAGGCAGATTAGCATCCAAGATGGAATTGCTTTATTCTCATTCAAGGTTTCCCTCATTCTTCACTCTCACCATGCTGGTCACCTTGCTCTTCATTCCTCAAACACACATGAAATACGTTTCTGTCTGTTTTGGCAGTCATCCTGCTACCTGTAATGTCAGCACTGCTTTCTGTTGTCCCTTCAGTCAGGTCACTGTTCAAATAGCTCTCTAGATAGGCTCTTCCTTATCATTCTACTTAAAATAGCGCCCAATCACTCTGTGTCCCTTTAGCCTGCTTCCTCTTCCTGCTATTTCATACTACCTGAAAAAATACTTAAGTTTGAACTTCCTAGAACATAAGCTCATAAAAGCAAGAACTGTGCTCCATCTCTCCTCTCCTCTATCCCAGCACTTGGAAGAGCAACAGAGTCAGCATCCAGTGAGTGTTCACGAATCAAGTCACTGCTTGGCAGCATTCAGCACTGTGACCACAGCCTCGCCTATCTTCAACTCTTTCTCCTTTTGTTAAACTCTTCTGCTTTTCCTCCTCCCACTCTAGTAGCCACTCCTCTGGGGGCTTGTCCCTTAAATGATTAGTCCTTACCAACCTATTTTCTGTCCACTTTATCTGTTTTTGAGACAGGGTCTCACTCTGTTGCCCAGGCTGGAGTGCAGTGGCATGAATACGGGTCACTGCAGCCTCCACCTCCTGGGCTCAAGTGATCTTCCTGCCTCAGCCTGCCATGCCATGTAACTGGGGCCACAAGCATGTGCCACCGTGTCCAGCTAATTTCTTGATTTTTTTTTTTTGGTAGAAATGGGTCTCACTTTATTGCCCAGTCTGGTCTTGAACTCCTACACTCGAGCAATCCTCTCAACTCGGCCTCCCAAAGTGCTGGGATTACAGGCATGAGATACTGTACCTGGTCTTATTTTTTCTTTTCTTAAGATACAGGGTCTCACCATCTGGCCCAGGCTGGACTCAAACTGCTGAGCTCAAGTAATTCCCCTACCTCAGCCTCCCAAGTAGCTAGGACTAAAGGCATGAAACCACCATGCCTGGCTCATCCAATTTCATTCTACACACTTTCTTGGTATTTAAACAGCTGCTGTTGCTCTTCATTCTGTAGCTCTACATCAGATTCATGCTCTAGTCCTTTATATCCAAATGATGACTAGAGGCTGCTGGCTCTGCTCTTTCAAAGGCACAATGAGCGTAGCCCATCTACAAAACTCTCCCTTTTCCAATCCAGCTTTCCCTCCTGCATCAGCTATCTCTATACATCTGGAACCATTAGAGCTGCCTTCATAAGGAACCTCAGTCTGGCATTCAGAAAACCACCCTGTCTTGCCAGAGCCGCTTGGTCTTGGGTAGCAAAAGCTGTATGCAATCTAAATCAAGCTTTCAATCATGAGAAATCACATTCCTTCTTTTCCCTTTTTAATATACTCCAGTGTGGTTTTTTTTTTCCTTTCTCAATAAGCAAATTGTACCACCATCTTATTCTGAGATGTTCCTTTTTAAAAGCTGTAGATCACATTAATGGAAGTGTTTACTGCTGGGAATATTTTCCATGTGCAATGATCCACAACCCTCTTTTTCTTTTCTTTTCTTTTTTTTTGAGATGGAATCTCGCTCTGTTGCTCAGGCTGGAGTGCGGTGGCACAATCTCTGCTCACTGCAAGCTTTACCTCCCGAGTTCATGCCATTCTCCTGCCTCAGCCTCCCAAGTAGCTGGGACTACAGGTGCCCACCACCACCAAGCCCAGCTAATTTTTTTTTTTGAGATGGAGTCTCGCTCGGTCGCCCAGGCTGGAGTGCGGTGGCACAATCTCGGCTCACTGCAAGCTCCACCTCCTGGGTTCATACCAGTCTCCTGCCTCAGCCTCCTGAGTAGCTGGGACTACAGGTGCCCACCACCATGCCTGGCTAATTTTTTTTTTTTTTGTATTTTTAGTAGAGACGGGGTTTCACCATGTTATCCAGGATGGTCTTGATCTCCTGACCTCCTGATCCACCTGCCTCAGCCTCCCAAAGTGCTGGGATTACAGGTGTGAGCTACCACGCCCAGCTAATTTTTTGTATTTTTTAGTAGAGATGGGGTTTCATCATGTTAGCCAGAATGGTCTCAATCTCCTGACCTGGTGATCAGCCCGCCTAGGCCTCTCAAAGTGCTAGGATTACAGGTGTGAGCCGCTGGGCCCAGCCAATCTGTAACCCTCTTATCTCAATTAACTGACATTATTAGTTCACATGCAGTTCAATTTATAAATTAAGAGAGGTGCCATGGGCCGGGCACGGTGGCTCATGCCTGTAATCCCAGCACTTTGGGAGGTGAAGGCAGGTGGGTCACGAGGTCAGGAGTTCGAGACCATCCTGGCTAACATGGTGAAACCACGTCTCTACTAAAAATACAAAAAATTAGCCGAGTGTGGTGGCAGGCACCTGTAGTCCCAGCTACTTGAGAGGCTGAGGCAGGAGAATGGCATGAATCTGGGAGGCAGAGCTTGCAGTGAGCCGATATCACGCCACTGCACTCCAGCCTGGGTAACAGAATGAAACACCATAAAAAAAAAAAAGAGTTGCCATGTGTACAAAAATCAATGGATATTTATGAACTTTTTTCAAATATATTTTCACACATCTTATCTAAATACATAATACAGAAGCCTGTGTGACTTGGGCAATGTGGCCCAGGAGGGCCTAAGACTAACACATCCACCTCAGCAAAACGACATAAAATATCTCTTACGGTCAGAAAAATCAACATTTTGTGTATTTACTTAGTTTATGAAAAGTATTGAAAATGCTATTATTAGCTGAATTTGTGATTTCCTTTTGAAATTCTGAGTTATTCTTATTTTTCCCATTTTGTTTTTGCACCAAGGAGACTGTAGTCAAATAAAACAGATACTACACACACTCGTCGGGGCAGCCGTACTGCAGCAGCACGTCGATGCACTCCTGGCTGGAGGCCTGCCGGGTGTAGGCCAGTGCTGTGTTCCCGTGGGCATCTCGGGCCATGACGTCCACCCCGTACCAGATCAGGAGCTGCGCCAGGACCACATTCCCCTTGCGGCAGGCCAGATGGAGTGCCGTGAAGCCATCTCCCTCCCCACAGGTCTCGTTCACCTCCTCCCGGGAGCCATGTGCCAGTAGCAGGATGACTGTCCACAGGTCCTCATCAGCAGTGACCCACAGCAGGTGCTGGCCCAGGGACAGCTCCGTGCAGGGTAGTGGGGCCAGAAAGAGCTTCTGCTCATATTTGGAACAGATCCACCATTCCTTCTCTTCCCTTGTGGACTCTACTGAGGGTTTCGTCCGCCCCTGGCTGCTTCCTTCCCAGATGCTGTTGGCTAGGTCATTGCCAATAGATAACATAACCTTCATGAGCTCAACTGGCCAGTCATCCAGGTCCAGAGATCACACTCGGGAAAGGTGGGTGCCAAGATTCTGGTGGATCCCTGAGCATTCAATACACATGAGGACTCCCAAGTTCAAACTGGCCCAGTTAGGATTCTGGGTCTCACAGTCCACACAGTGGGAGTTCCCACACATGTTTTGGTTCGACTGCAGGGCCACGGCCTCGCTCTGGCTTGTCAGCTGGGACTTGCTCTTACTGCTCTCGCATGACCGCAGGCTGGCCAGGATCTGGCTCTCGATAGCTTGGTCCCAGGCATCCCGCTCCTCATACGTTGTGGCTTCAAAGTGCCATGTTTGGCCAGTGACGGACACAATGATAAAGTTTTCTTCTTGTTCCTCAGCAGTGCTGGATAGGCCATCATCTTTTAAGTTGTTGGTGCTTTTCTTCTTTAGGTGTTTCTTTTTATTGGCATGAGGAGAGGGGGGCGGGTGGAGCTTGGGGCTGGTGGTGCTGGAGATACTGGGGCTGAAGCATATGGAGTCACCCAGCCCGGTGTCTGAATTGGCTGAGATACGTAGACTGTTCATGTCCTTGGATAGGCCATTGCTTTTAGAGCTGGAGATGGGCGCGCAGGCTGATGTGGTTAGGGGTAGCCACTTTCCTGGGACTTTGATGGTAGATGTCCGAAGGTCAATCTCTTTTTCTGTTGGGGATTATACTATATAAATAATAACAGATTTTACTGTTATATGCTTTTCTACCCATAAAACCTTTCATCCCATGTGATTTATTTTACGTATTTATTTATTTTTTGACCCAGAGTCTGTCTCTGTTGCTCAGACTGGACTGCAGTGGTGCGATCTTGACTCCCCGCAACCTCCACCACCCAGGTTCAAGCAATTCTCATGCCTCAGCCTCCCAAGAAGCTGGGACTACAAGTTTGTGCCACTATGCCCAGGTAATTGTTTTTTTTGGGGGGGATGGAGTTTCACTCTTGTTGCCCAGGCTGGAGTGCAATGGTGCGATCTTGGCTCACCACAACCTCTGCCTCCCAGGTTCAAGAGATTCTCCTGCCTCAGCCTCCCAAGTGGCTGGGATTACAGGCATGTGCCACCACGCCCAGCTAATTTTGTAGAGTGAGGCTCAAAACAACTGAGGGAAGGGAAATCTCAATTTTAGTAATAGGTCTACACAATATTAGCACTTTTTAAAAAGCCTGCAACATTAGCATGTAAGATGAATATGTATATAGTGCTTCAAGTAGTTTTCATCTCTGAAATAATTTTAAAATCACAGAATTTAAAGTTACATGCTGGAAAGGACCAATGACATTTAATGTGACATTTAATTCAACACTCATTTTACAGATCAGGGAAACAAACCTTAAAACTGACTTGCCCAAGGTCCCACCAAATAGGAGCAGTTTCTTGTCCTAAACTCAAATTAAGCAGTGGCTCTCACACTTTGCTGCACATTAAAATCATCTGAGAAGCTTTAATATCTGCCTCATCTTCAACGTGAGACATTTTAATTTAATTAGTATTGGGTATGACTTTGGGCATCAAGGTTGTCGGTAAAAGTTTCCCAGGTGATTTCAATGTGCAGCAAAGTTTGGAATGATTGAGCTGGGGTGAAAATCAGAATCTTCTGGGATGCTTTTCTTCACAGAAAGATGCCTCACATCCATCCCAATTTTCCTAAAAGGTTTCTCAGTGCCTAGAGATAGAGGGAAAGTGGAGATGGGAAGATACATGTGTTTGAAGACCTGTATTTTGAAAAATACCTTGCATAAGTGATCTCAGTGAGTTCCACCTATCCCACTGACAACAGTGCACTACTGATTCATGATAAAACATTTTTCAAAATATTTTCTTGAAGCCAATTTGCCCTATTAATTTGCTCAATAAACCTTTATTTCACCAATAGTGAATACACCAAATGATTATTTCTCAAATTTGCTGATGGCAAATTAAAACTTACTTTACTTTCAAAAGTAGACTTCTAAAAAGTAGAATAATGAGGAAAAAAAGCACAAAATTTGTTTGAGCAAAATTAATCTTCAAAGCTGCTTTTGAATTGTATGCTAACATATCAAAATCTTTGAAACTCAAAAGAAGCCAGGGACTCTAGTCAAAGTAGTTTTTGTGTATGTGTGCTCAAAGATTTAAGGGACTTGGCTGACTACAGACATTTAGTGATTACTCAATAGGTCCCAAAGCTCAGGACTTGAGACAGAGTTTGAGTCCAGTTTTTGTTTGAAACACAATTTCCTCTCAATTATTGTTAAAAGGGAGGGAGGAAAGTGACATTATGTGTAAACTTGCCACTTTTAATTGAAGTAAAAGTTATTGACAATTGAATTAGCTAAAAAGGCTAGTGCATTTGAAACAAAATTGTTTATAAGCTAGTTATGTTTACAGAATGAAAAGTAAAATTAAAGATAAAGACATTAACATTCTAAATTAGCACTTTCCAAACTGTGTTCTAAAAATCAAGACTAATAACCCAAGGAGATGAGAATAATGTACACTGGACAGCCCCTATGGAGCTGGTGGTGGTGTTGGCTGTTGTTCCTTTTAAAATAAATTTCATCTCAGTGTGCTCTCAAAGCCCATCTTTGTGGCCCATGAGGTGCTCATGCACAATGGGAGAGAAATTCAAATGCAGATACACTGTGGTGCCAGAAGAAGAAAACCTGTTCCTTCTTCCAAGGCTAATGTCCAAAGTAGTGCACGCTGATTTAGGCCTATAATGCACTGAAAAACTAAGTTTTCACAAAAAACATTCAATAAAGGGAACCTATCCTTCTCACTGTGTTCAACATTGTCTTAAGGCATAAAGGCATCAAAAAAATACACTGTTTCTGGGATTGCTTCTTTGCTGATTTTTCCTTCCACTACGATGTCTAAGATTAAAAGAGAAACTGATACTTAATATGTAGAATCTGGATATCAATATATGGTTGACTCCAGTTTCTTAAACTGATCACTGAAGAGGACAACCAAATGGCTGAAATAATTTTAGAATAAAGGAATCTGTCCCTCGGCAGTATACTTGTACTCACGATATTATTGTCATTGTAAGATAAGGCTGGCTGGCTGTGCTGTCATCAAGGAATATTTTTGAACATGAGCTGTATTGTTGACTGAAACACTCAGTAGATACCTGAAGGGGAAGGGAAGTATAAGTCAAACTTATCAAAGTGTATTTTTTTCTCAGTTAAAATGTCAAATGACAAAGCACTAAGATATGTCTTACACTCCATGAACTGCCTGAGTGGTATCATGTGCACTCTATAGAAAACCTATTGGAGGCTCTCAACTTCCAGAGATGATGTTTAAGATATGGGTTATAAAATGCTGCCCTTAATATGTTACCTGTCATCAAACCTAACAAGGATTTTATGAATTACCGTTAAAAATGAGAAAAGTCGGCTTCGCCGGGCGCGGTGGCTCACACCTGTAATCCCAGCACTTTGGGAGGCCGAGGTGGGTGGATCACGAGGTCAGGAGATCGAGACCATCCTGGCTAACATGCTGAAACCCCGTCTCTACTAAAAATACAAAAAATTAGCTGGGCATGGTAGCAGGCCCCTGTAGTCCCAGCTACTCGGGAGGCTGAAAGAGGAGAATGGGGTGAACCCAGGAGGAGGAGCTTGCAGTGAGCCGAGTTTGCGCCACTGCACTCCAGCCCAGGTGACAAAGTGAGACTCCGTCTCAAAAAAAAGAAGAAAAGTTTAAAATAAGATTTCATTTTTTTCTACAGTTATATAAAGCAGCCGAGGATTTCTATTATTTTATTTATTTATTTATTTATTTATTTATTTATATTTATTTATGAGACGGAGTCTCGCTCTGTATCCCAGGCTGGAGTGCAGTGTCATGATCTGGGCTCACTGCAAGCTCCGCCTCCCGGGTTCACGCCATTCTCCTAACTCAGCCTCCTGAGTAGCTGGGACTACAGGCACCTGCCACCACACTTAGCTAATTTTTTGTATTTTTAATAGAGATGGAGTTTCATCGTGTTATCCAGGACGGTCTCGAGCCTCGGTCTCCCAAAGTACTGGGATTACAGGCGTGGGCCACCGTGCCCGGCCCTTCTATTATTTATTTACTATGATAAAATGTAATGTATTAAGTAATACTGGTACAAGAGCATTTTATTGCAGTGAATACAAGACTAATGCATTTACTAAATTGCTAATCCTAAATGTATTATTTCAGGTGATATTGTTACAAAAGAAGTGTTTCGGATTCAGAGACTCTGTGTGCCAGGGCTGCTAGGCCACCAACAAGTGAGGAAGCCATAGGTTTCTCTAGTCCTAGTTTCTTATGTGGAGGATAAAAAGAGTATCACTTGAATATTCTCTCACACCCTGAAAACAAATAACAACTTAAACAATCTAACTTTCACTTCATGTTTAAATAAGACTGCCAAGACATGACTCAAATGAGACTCTCAGAGAATACTTTGCATTCATTTCAAAACTTGATCAATTTCATTCTATAAATCATCTGACCTGCACCTAGCCATTTTCCTGCTCTACCCCTGCTCTCTGCCTAGAATACTGCTTTTCTCTTTCCTTGCTTCAGCGAGCTCAACTCCATCTACCCTCTTGGATCTCTTGGTCAGCAGCCACACCAAAAAATGTATTTTTGTACACTAATTAGTTGAATTCACCACTGCTTACGAGATGCTAATTCTTGCAGAGTATTCCCCTCATGAGAAAGCATTCCTCACCATAAGAGTAAGGGAGGGCCCTTACTCTTCCTACCTCCAGCTGCTGAGCATAGAATTTTGAGTAAATCCAAAACTTCGACAAGTGTTTGACAATTCAGTTATCATTTGGAAGATAAGTCTTACTATATTTAATTACAGCAAAAACACTACTAACAGTTTACTGTTTATAGGTATTATTTAAGGTAGTCACAAAATAGAAACAAATAATCTAACGTCAGTCAGCGTAAATCAGAGTATGAAATTTTACTATATTTAACAAGAAATGGAAGGGGTTACTTAGTAGTTTTAAGGTTTAATGACAAAAACTAGAAAATAATCATACCTAGTAATTTAGTAAGTCAAAACCAAAGCCTTACCATCAAAGGTCTGGTACCCGTTGGACGCCGATGCCCACCCACTGACTTCTTCTGCTGTGCCTGCTGCCTCTCATTTTAACCCATTAAAAATACTAAAGTTGTTTTCCTTGTAGAGGTCTTTCACCTCCTTGGTTAGGTCTATTCCTAAGTATTTTATTTTAGTTTAGTTTATTTTTGCAGCTATCAAAAAAAGGGGTTGAGTTCTTGGTTTGATTCTAAGCTTGGTCGCTGTTGGGGTATAACAGAGCTACTGATTTGTGTACATTAATTTTGTCTCCTGAAACTTTGCTGAATTCATTTATCAGTTCTAGGAGCTTTTTGGAGGAGTCTTTAGGGTTTCCTAGGTATATGATCATATCATCATCAAACAGCAACAGTTTGACTTCCTCTTTACTGATCTGGATGTCTGGATGCCTTTTATTGCTTTCTCTTGTGTGATTGCTCTGGCTAGGCCTTCCAGTAGTATGTTGAATACAAGTGGTGAGAGTGGGCATCCTTGTCTTGTTCCAGTTCTCAGGGGGAATGCTTTCAACTTTTCCCCCTTTCAGTATTAGGTTGGCTGTGGGTTTGTCATAGATGGCTTTTATTACATTGAGCTATGACCCTTGTATGCCGATTTTGCTGAGGGTTTTAATCATAAAAGGATGCTGCATTTTGTCAAATGCTTTTTCTGCATCTGTTAAGATGATCATGTGATTTTTTTGTTTTTAATTCTGTTTATGTGGTGTATCACATTTATTGACTTGTGTATGTTAATCCATCCCTGCATCCCTGGTATGAAACCCATTTGATCAGGGTGGATTATCTTTTTTTTTTTTTTTTTTGAGATGGAGTCTCGCTCTGTTGCCCAGGCTGGAGTATGCAGTGGGGTGATCTTGGCTCACTGCAACCTCCGCCTCCCAGGTTCAAGCGATTCTCCTGCCTCAGCCACCTGAGTAGATGGGATTACAGGTGAGTGCCACCACGCCCGGCTAACTTTTGTATTTTTAGTAGAGATGGGGTTTCACCATGTTGGCCAGGCTGGTCTCGAACTCCTGACCTCATGATCCACCCACCTCAGCCTCCCAAAGTGCTGGGATTACAGGTGTGAGCCACGGTGCCTAGCCGGATTATCTTTTTGATATGCCGTTGGGAACTACAAAACATTGCTGAATGAAGTCATGGACACAAACAAATGGAAAGACATCCCATGCTCATGAATGGGTAGAATGAATATTGTGAAAATGATCATACTGCCAAAAGCAATCTACAAATTCAATGCAATTCCCATCCAAATACCACCATCCTTCTTCGCAGAACTAGAAAAAACAATCCTAAAATTTACATGGACCAAACAAGAACCCGCATAGCCAAAACAAAACTAAGCAAAAGCAACAAATCTGGAGGCATGACATTACCTGATTTCAAACTATACTATAAGGCCATAGTCACCAAAGTAGCATGGTACTGGTATAAAAATAGGCACATACACCAGTGGAACAGAATAGAGAACCCAGAAATAAACTCAAATACCTATAGCCAACTGATTTTCAACAAAGCCAGCTAAAACATAAAGTGAAGAAAGTAAACCCTATTCAACAAATGGTGCTGGGATAATTGGGCAAGTCACATGCGGGAGAATGAAACTGGATCCTCAACTCTCACCTTACACAAAAATCAACTCAAGATGGATCAAGGACATAAATCTATGACCTGAAACCATAAAAGTTCTAGAAGATAACATTGGAAAAACCCATCTAGACACTGGCTTAGGCAAAGACTTCATGACCAAGAACACAAAAGCAAATGGGACAGAAACAAACAGGTGAGACTTAACTAAAGAGCTTCTGCACAGGAAAAGGAACAATCAGCAGAGAAAACAGACAACCACAGAGTGAGAGGAAATCTTCACAGTCTATACATCTGACAAAGGGCTATTACCCAGAATCTATGAGGAACTCGAACAAATTACAATTACAAAAATACAGAACCAGCCCAAATGCCCATCAATCAATGAGTGGATAAAGAAACTGTGATAGGGGGAGGAGCCAAGATGGCCGAATAGGAACACCTCCAGTCTACAGCTCCCAGCGTGAGCGATGCAGAAGATGGGTGATTTCTGCATTTCCATCTGAGGTACCATGTTCATCTCACTAGGGAGTGCCAGACAGTGGGCGCAGGTCAGTGGGTGAGCGCACCGTGTGCCAGCCGAAGCAGGGGCGAGGAATTGCCTCACTCGGGAAGTGCAAGGGGTCAGGGAGTTCCCTTTCCAGAGGTGACAGACGGCACCTGGAAAATCGGGCCACTCCCACCCGAATACTGTGCTTTTCCGATGGGCTTAGGAAATGGTGCACCAGGAGATTATAGCCCGCACCTGGCTCAGAGGGTCCTACGCCCATGGAGTCTCACTGATTGCTAGCACAGCAGTCTGAGATCAAACAGCAAGGTGGCCGTGAGGCTGGGAGAGGGGCGCCCGCCATTGCCCAGGCTCGCTTAGGTAAACAAAGTAGCCGGGAAGCTTGAACTGGGTGGAGCCCACCACAGCTCAAGGAGGCCTGCCGGCCTCTGTAGGCTCCACCTCTGGGGGCAGGGCACAGACAAACAAAAAGACAGCAGAAACCTCTGCAGACTTAAATGTCCCTGTCTGACAGCTTTGAGGAGAGCAGTGGTTCTCCCAGCACGCAGCTGGAGATCTGAGAATGGGCAGACTGCCTCCTCAAGTGGGTCCCTGACCCCTGACCCCCCGAGCAGCCTAACTGGGTAGCACCCCCCAGCAGGGGCAGACTGACACCTCACACGGCCGGCCAGGTACTCCAACAGACCTGCAGCTGAGGGTCCTGTCTGTTAGAAGGAAAACTAACACACAGAAAGGACATCCACACCAAAAACCCATCTATACATCACCATCATCAAAGACCAAAAGTAGATAAAACCACAAAGATGGGGAAAAAACAGAGCAGAAAAACTGGAAACTCTAAAAAGCAGAGTGCCTCTCCTCCTCCAAAGGAATGCAGTTCCTCACCAGCAATGGAACAAAGCTGGATGGAGAATGACTTTGACGAGCTGAGAGAAGAAGGCTTCAGACGATCAAATTACTCTGAGCTACAGGAGGATATTCAAACCAAAGGCAAAGAAGTTGAAAACTTTGAAAAAAATTTAGAAGAATGTATAACTAGAATAACCAATACAGAGAAGTGCGTAAAGGAGCTGATGGAGCTGAAAACCAAGGCTCGAGAACTACGTGAAGAATGCAGAAGCCTCAGGAGCCGATGCGATCAAATGGAAGAAAGGGTATCAGCCATGGAAGATGAAATGAATGAAATGAAGCGAGAAGGGAAGTTTAGAGAAAAAAGAATAAAAACAAATGAGCAAAGCCTCCATGAAATGTGGGACTATGTGAAAAGACCACATCTACGTCTGATTGGTGTACCTGAAAGTGACGGGGAGAATGGAAACAAGTTGGAAAACACTCTGCAGGATATTATCCAGGAGAACTTCCCCAATCTAGCAAGGCAGGCCAACATTCAGATTCAGGAAATACAGAGAATGCCACAAAGATACTCCTCGAGAAGAGCAACTCCAAGACACATAATTGTCAGATTCACCAAAGTTGAAATGAAGGAAAAAATGTTAAGGGCAGCCAGACAGAAAGATCGGTTTACCCTCAAAGGGAAGCCCATCAGACTAACAGCGGATCTCTCGGCAGAAACCCTACAAGCCAGAAGAGAGTGGGGGGCCAATATTCAACATTCTTAAAGAAAACAATTTTCAACCCAGAATTTCATATCCAGCCAAACTAAGCTTCATAAGTGAAGGAGAAATAAAATACTTTACAGACAAGCAAATGCTGACAGATTTTGTCACCACCAGGCCTGCCCTAAAAGAGCTCCTGAAGGAAGCACTAAACATGGAAAGGCACAACTGGTACCAGCCACTGCAAAATCATGCCAAAATGTAAAGACCATCGAGACTAGGAAGAGACCGCATCAACTAACGAGCAAAATAACCAGCTAACATCATTATGACAGGATCAAATTCACACATAACAATATTAACTTTAAATGTAAATGGACTAAATGCTCCAATTAAAAGACACAGACTGGCAAATTGGATAAAGACTCAAGACCCATCAGTGTGCTGTATTCAGGAAACACATCTCACATGCAGAGACACACATAGGCTCAAAATAAAAGGATGGAGGAAGATCTACCAAGCAAATGGAAAACAAAAAAAGGCAGGGGTTGCAATCCTAGTCTCGGATAAAACAGACTTTAAACCAACAAAGATCAAAAGAGACAAAGAAGGCCATTACATAATGGTAAAGGGATTAATTCAACAAGAAGAGCTAACTATCCTAAATATATATGCACCCAATACAGGAGCAGCCAGATTCATAAAGCAAGTCCTGAGTGACCTACAAAGAGACTTAGACTCCCACACATTAATAATGGGAGACTTTAACACCCCACTGTCAACATTAGATAGATAATGAGACAGAAAGTCAACAAGGATACCCAGGAATTGAACTCAGCTCTGCACCAAGCGGACCTAATAGACATCTACAGAACTCTCCACCCCAAATCAACAGAATATACATTTTTTTCAGCACCACACCACACCTATTCCAAAATTGACCACATACTTGGAAGTAAAGCTCTCCTCAGTAAATGTAAAAGAACAGAAATTATAACAAACTATCTCTCAGATCACAGTGCAATCAAGGTAGAACTCAGGATTAAGAATCTCACTCAAAACCGCTCAACTACATGGAAACTGAACAACCTGCTCCTGAATGACTATTGGGTACATAACGAAATGAAGGCAGAGATAAAGATGTTCTTTGAAACAAACGAGAACCAAGACACAACATACCAGAATCTCTGGGACGCATTCAAAGCAGTGTGTAGAGGGAACTTTATAGCACTAAATGCCCATAAGAGAAAGCAAGAAAGATCCAAAATTGACACCCTAACATCACAATTAAAAGAACTAGAAAAGCAAGAGCAAACACATTCAAAAGCTAGCAGAAGGCAAGAAATAACCAAAATCAGAGCAGAACTGAAGGAAATAGAGACACAAAAAACCCTTCAAAAAATTAATGAATCCAGGAGCTGGTTTTTTGAAAGGATCAACAAAATTGATAGACTGCTAGCAAGATTAATAAAGAAAAAAAGAGAGAAGAATCAAATAGATGCAATAAAAAATGATAAAGGGGATATCACCACCAATCCCACAGAAATACAAACTACCATCAGAGAATACTACAAACACCTCTATGCAAATAAACTAGAAAATCTAGAAGAAATGGATAAATTCCTGGACACATACACCCTCCCAAGACTAAACCAGGAAGAAGTTGAATCTCTGAATAGACCAATAACAGGAGCTGAAATTGTGGCAATAATCAATAGCTTACCAACCAAAAAAAGTCCAGGACCAGATGGGTTCACAGCCGAATTCTACCAGAGGTACAAGGAGGAACTGGTACCATTCCTTCTGAAACTATTCCAATCAATAGAAAAAGAGGGAATCCTCCCTAACTCATTTTATGAGGCCAGCATCATCCTGATACCAAAGCCGGGCAGAAACACAACCAAAAAAGGAATTTTAGACCAATATCCTTGATGAACATTGATGCAAAAATCCTCAATAAAATACTGGCAAACTGAATCCAGCAGCACATCAAAAAGCTTATCCACCATAATCAAGTGGGCTTCATCCCTGGGATGCAAGGCTGGTTCAATATAAACAAATCAATAAATGTAATCCAGCATATAAACAGAACCAAAGACAAAAACCACATGATTATCTCAATAGATGCAGAAAAGGCCTTTGACAAAATTCAACAACCCTTCATGCTAAAAACTCTCAATAAATTAGGTATTGATTGGACGTATCTCAAAATAATAAGAGCTATCTATGACAAACCCACAGCCAATATCATACTGAATGTGCAAAAACTGGAAACATTCCCTTTGAACACTGGCACAAGACAGGGATGCCCTCTCTCACCACTTCTATTCAACATAGTGTTGGAAGTTCTGGCCAGGGCAATCAGGCAGGAGAAGGAAATAAAGGGTATTCAATTAGGAAAAGAGGAAGTCAAATTGTCCCTGTTTGCAGAGGACATGATTGTGTATCTAGAAAACCCCATTGTCTCAGCCCAAAATCTCCTTAACCTGATAAGCAACTTCAGCACAGTCTCAGGATACAAAATCAATGTTCAGAAATCACAAGCATTCTTATACACCAGTAACAGACAAACAGAGAGCCAAATCATGAGTGAAGTCCCATTCACAATTGCTTCAAAGAGAATAAAATACCTAGGAATCCAACTTACAAGGGATGTGAAGGACCTCTTCAAGGAGAACTACAAACCACTACTCAAGGAAATAAAAGAGGATACAAACAAATGGAAGAACATTCCATGCTCATGGGTAGGAAGAATCAATATCGTGAAAATGGCCATACTGCCCAAGGTAATTTACAGATTCAATGCCATCCCCATCAAGCTACCAATGACTTTCTTCACAGAATTGGAAAAAACTACTTTAAAGTTCATATGGAACCAAAAAAGAGCCCACATCACCAAGTCAATCCTAAGCCAAAAGAGCAAAGCTGGAGGCATCACGCTACCTGACTTCAAACTATACTACAAGGCTACAGTAACCAAAACAGCATGGTACTGGTACCAAAACAGAGATATAGATCAATGGAACAGAACAGAGCCCTCAGAAATAATGCCGCATATCTACAACTATCTGATCTTTGACAAACCTGAGAAAAACAAGAAATGGGGAAAGGATTCCCTATTTAATAAATGGTGCTGGGAAAACTGGCTAGCCATATGTAGAAAGCTGAAACTGGATCCCTTCCTTACACCTTATACAAAAATTAATTCAAGATGGATTAAAGACTTAAACGTTGGACCTAAAACCATAAAAACCCTAGAAGAAAACCTAGGCATTACCATTCAGGACATAGGCATGGGCAAGGACTTCATGTCTAAAACACCAAAAGCAATGGCAACAAAAGCCAAAATTGACAAATGGGATCTAATTAAACTAAAGAGCTTCTGCACAGAAAAGAAACCACCATCAGAGTGAACAGGCAACCTACAAAATGGGAGAAAATTTTTGTAACCTACTCATCTGACAAAGGGCTAATATCCAGAATCTACAATGAACTCCAACAAATGTACAAGAAAAAAACAAACAACCCCATCAAAAAGTGGGCAAAGGACATGAACAGACACTTCTCAAAAGAAGACATTTATGCAGCCAAAAAACACATGAAAAAATGCTCACCATCACTGGCCATCAGAGAAACGCAAATCAAAACCACAATGAGATACCATCTCACACCAGTTAGAATGGCAATCATTAAAAAGTCAGGAAACAACAGGTGCTGGAGAGGATGTGGAGAAATAGGAACACTTTTACACTGTTGGTGGGACTGTAAACTAGTTCAACCCTGTGGAAGTCAGCGTGGCGATTCCTCAGGGATCTAGAGGTGGAAATACCATTTGACCCAGCCATCCCATTACTGGGTATATACCCAAAGGACTATAAATCATGCTGCTATAAAGACACATGCACATGTATGTTTATTGCGGCATTATTGACAATAGCAAAGACTTGGAAACAACCCAAATGTCCAACAACGATAGACTGGATTAAGAAAATGTGGCACATATACACCATGGAATACTATGCAGCCATAAAAATTGATGAGTTCATATCCTTTGTAGGGACATGGATGAAATTGGAAATCATCATTCTCAGTAAACTATCACAAGAACAAAAAACCAAACACTGCATATTCTCACTCATAGGTGGGAATTGAACAATGAGAACACATGGACACAGGAAGGGGAACATCACACTCTGGGGACTGTTGTGGGGTGGGGGGAGGGGGGAGGGATAGCACTGGGAGATATACCTAATGCTAGATGACAAGTTAGTGGGTGCAGCACACCAGCATGGCACATGTATACATATGTAACTAACCTGCACATTGTGCACATGTACCATAAAACCTAAAGTATAGTAATAATAATAATAATAATAATAATAAAAATAAAAAAAGAATAAATATAATATTGTATTTAAATTTTATAAAGCAGTTGCAGAAATAGTAGACTAATTTGTAGCAATATGATAGACTAGAAAGCCTGAATTCCTCCCTCCACCAAACATGTAAAGTACTAGATTCTGTATAATATATATCCTTTAACATGAACGGATGAGCCCATTAAGAAAATAAGGGAAACTTTCTGGGGCTAGAAACAAAACGAGTATAATATATGCTGTGAGATAAGCAGGTGCTGAAGTCATTGAATACTTTGGGGGCATCCATGGATTTCTGTTGGCATTGAAGCTTTGTGTAAGGAGCAGGATGAGGACTAGAGAAAAAGATCCCTGGGTCCCATATAAAGGTAAGAAGCCTGATCAGAGACCATCTTGCAAAGATATTCAGTTCTGGGTAGACTTAAAATATTCCCTAATAATTCTTGGTTATCAGCTCACATTCACTTGAATTTGGGGCCTTAATTTACACAATTTTTATAGTTTCTAAAACTCCACAAGTGGAGGATTTTAATTTAAATTGGACCTCAGTCTGTAATACTCTCAGGTACCTTGTAAGAACGATAAAAAATCCTCCATGGAGGAATGTACGATCAATGAAAAAAAAAAAAAAAGAAACTGTGATATACATACACATATATATGAAGAATACCACTCAGCCACAATAAGGAATAAATTCACGGTATTCCCAGCAACCTGGATGGAAGTAAGACTATTGTTCTAAGTGAAGTAACTCAGCATGGAAAACCAAATATCATGTTCTCTTTCATACGTGGGAGCTAAGCTATGAGGATGCAAAGCCATAAGAATGATATAATGGACTTTGGGGACTTGGGGGAAAGGCTGGGAGGAGGGTGAGGGATAAAAGACTACAAATCATGTTCAGTGGATACTGCTCAGGTGATGGGAGCACCAAAATCTCACAAATCCTCACTAAAGAACTTAGTCATGTAACCAAATACCACCTGTTCCTCCGAAAACCTACGGAAATAATAAATAAATAAATAAAGTACAGCATTTTTCTCAGCAAACATAAATAAAATAAAACAAAGACTAAAGTTTACATTTTTCACTCTCCTTTTGGGCAGGACAAATTTTAGATATGTTTTTAAAGAATTAGTAACTTTTTTCCTTTTTCCGAGACAGGGTCTCCCTTTGTTGCCCAGGCTGGAGTGCAGTGGTGCAATTATTAACTGCAGCCTCAAACTCTTGAGCTCAAGCGATCCTCTGCCTCAGCCTCCCGAGTAGGTAAAATGAAAGGCGCATGCCACCAGGCCTGGCTAATTTGTTATTTAACCTTTTTGTAGACATGAGGTCTTGCTATGTTGACCAGGCTAAAAATGAACAAATCTTAATTAACTTAAATATTTCTAACACTTTGGGCATTCATGAAAACAGCTCCATCTATGTTGTGAAGTAATGGGAAGTATATGGCAGTGGATAAAGTTTGAATGAAAATATTAAACAAGGCCTTAGGAGAAAAGTGTAATGTGCTTATTATAGATACATTAATTTAAAAAATTCTCTGGCTTAATATCATTAATTATACTCAAATTAGACTTTGATTTAAACATAGGTCCTAAATTTGGATTAAATATAATAGATTGACCACAAATTTATTTCCTCTCTCTCCGGAAGTCTCATTAGTCATAAAATAAAGGTTACACACATGAGCAGCAGAGAAGGTTGACAGAGGTAATTTTTAATAAATGCTGAGACATAAAAGGTAGATAAAGGAGTGGTAAATAACACGGAAGCACAACTTTGGTGCTTACAGAAAGTGACTGGAACAGAAGCGAGTCAGTTTGTCTTGCAGAACTAAAGGCAGGTTGTGAACTTACAGGCAAATGGCACTTTGGAAAGTAGGGTAAAATGTAAAAAAAAAAAAAAAGCCAGCAAGGTCAGTTGAAAATCTCTAACTAGAGCCCCAAGTCCACCTGTCCTTCCATCTGACAAGAAACTTAGATGTGCATTCTCTGCGTATATCAAACCCGAGAATTTCTGGCTCAGAGATACCATGGCTTAAACCTGAGATATAAAGGAAACTGTAACACCAAAAATGGAACTCCAAATTTCTTTGCTAACTCTGCTTTTGTATAGCAAGTGGCCATGCTTTTACTTTCCAGGCAGAAAATTGGGAGATCCTTCTCAGAAGAAACTGAAATGTCTTGAGTAAAGATCCCCAGATAATACACTGAGGTCCCCCAAGTGAAAAGCTAGTTAGGCTTCTAAGGCCTCACACTGAGTGCTATCAGTTAACAGAAATCCTGCTTCCAAATTAAGCAGGCCAGAGACCACCACACATTGGAGGGAAGCCTCCAAGAAAAGAGATCAAAACAATAGAAGAAAGGAATTCATGGAACCAGTCAAAATCAGGAGAAAAACTTAAAAAAAAAATCTTAAAACACTCTCAAAAATATAAAATTCAATAGGAATAGTAGAGGATAAAATCACAGAATATCCCAGAAGCAGAATAAAAACACAAACTGAAAAAAATAGAGGGGAAAAATTAAAAATCAATGCAGGTATACTGGTCTAAGCAGCCTAGCATCTGAATAACAAGACTATCAGTAAAAAAGTAACAGAGAAAATAAAAAAAAAATTCTCAAGAAGAGATAGTCTGCAGGTTTAGTAGCCTCAATAAAATGAAAAGATCCCCAACAAGCTGTTATAAAATTTCAGAACCTCAGAGAGAGAGATCCTAAAAAGCTTCCGCAGATACCTAAAACCTGATTGTAAATAATGTATCACACACTGGCAGTAGATTCAAGAACAACACTGTAATGAGAGCACAACTGCAAAATGTCTTCAGAACCATAAAATTTAGATTCAACCTAGAGTTGTACTCTCTATCAAAGAGGAGGGATTTTAAGACTGGCCCGCTCTCTAAACATCTCCACTCAGGAAAATGTGTTCAAGTACAACTAGACAGGATAACAGGACAGAAGGAAACACAGAATCTAGGACTCAGGTGATCCCACACAAGACAGCAGTTATGTGAGATCCCAAAAGACTTTAAGGAGACAGCACAGAAAAGCAGACATTGGGCATATCTAGGGAAACCCATGCTATATTGAACTAGGATGACAAAAGGCCAAAGAAAGTTGCCCCACCACACACACATAAAAAGGAACAGATGTGTTTTCGCAGATGGAAAGTATCTTTGAAAGGCATGTGATAAATGCTACAATACTTGGGGGGAAAACAGCTATTAGAAAATAGGCAAACGAATATAGTCAGAAAATTAGCTTCATGCCAAAAAATAATGGATGTAAAAGCAAACAGACCACCCAGAGGCTACTTATGATATTTGGATGGATAAACTAATGTAGGCTAGGAAAAAGAGAAGATCCAGGAGAATTGCAGAAGTGCTCAGATTTCAGAACTGTTTCAGAGACAGGATGAAGGATATGTAATGTAAAGGCACAGTGAAAACACCATATGACTTAGCAGTGAATAATATTTGCAGAGTCATAATCATGTAAATATTACTGATTTAATTAAAAAATATGCTACAATTGGAAGAAACAGAGGGAGAAACATAAGATCATGTTGTAGCAAGGAAGGTATGCTTTCACCTGCTGTGATAGAAAGTCAATAGACGGTGCTGGCAATTAACTTAGCTACTCTATTTTTGTTCTTTCATTAAAAATAAGATTAAATATTTAAGGCACTTTTTTTTTTTTTTTTTTTTTGAGACAGAGTTTCACCCTGTCACCCAGGCTGGAGTGCAATGGTGCGATCTCAGCTCACTGCAACCTCCGCCTCCCGGGTTCAAGTGATTCTCCTGCCTCAGCCTCCTGAGTAGCTGAGATTGCAGGCATGTGCCACCATGCCCGGCTAATTTTGTGTTTTTAGTAGAGACAGAATTTCACCATGTTGGTCAGGGTTGTCTCACACTCCTGACCTCAGATGATCTGCCCGCCTCGGCCTCCTAAAGTGCTGTGATTACAGATGTTAGCCACCATGCCCAGCCTTAAGGCAGATCTTTTGAACCAGACTATTGAAATTTAACTTAAATGTCAGAAATCTTTAAAAGGTGGACACACTAAGCTAAAGACTTTTCTGGATAAATTTAATACTTAGGAAAATAGAAGAGATTTAGCAAATCCACAAAAAGAGGTCCATGCTACCACCACTAGGTCTATATTGTAATTTAAAGAAATCAAGAGAGACATCCTTTCATGTCAAACTATCAATTTCTTAACTATTTGAGTGTTTACTTACATGGTTTGTACAGTTGCTTCTTATTTCTACAACTAAGAATAAAAAAAAAAAACTGGTCACTTCTGATACAAATACCATAAAACAAAAGTAGTTGTTAACATCTTACTGATTACTCCTATGTAAAATGAGACAAAATTCCATTAAAAAAATAATTTTCAATAATTTATAGTTTAAATTATCTGGCATGATTAATTTCATAAAGTCAAATCTAAAAACTTAGATTTTCATTTAGTTTACTTTTTGTTTCTATTACATACAAATGAAAGAATCCTCATGTACAAAAGAAAAGAGCAAAAAAATTAGGCCAGATAAAAAATGTAGCTAATGAAACATTTAACTGTTGCATATATGAGCCATGATCCATTAGTATTCTCTCATTCTGCATTTACACATAGCTTACTTTAATTATCAGACTCTAACAGCTAACAGCTCTAAGAACTACTTCCTGACCAGGCACCTATCTCTAGATGCAACAGAATCCCTGTAAGCATCTTGAACCACACTTAGTGGTTATCTACTAATATGTCACTAAAAACAAAACAAAATTAAAAAACGGTCTTTACAGAACTGGAAAGTAACCTATCTTAAATTTTTTTTTTTTTTTTTTGAGATGGAGTCTCACTCTGTCACCTAGGCTCGAGTGCAGTGGCAGGATCTCAGCTCACTGCAACCTCTGCCTCCCAGGTTCAAGCGATTCTCCAGCCTTAGCCTCCTGACTAGCTGGGACTACAGGCATGTGCCACCATGCCTAGCTAATTTTTTTTGTATTTTTAGTAGAGATGGGGTTACACTGTGTTAGCCAGTATGGTCTTGATCTCCTAACCTCGTGATCCACCCACCTCAGCCTCCCAAAGAGCTGGGATTACAGGTGTAAGCCACAGAGCCTGGCCTAAATTTTAATGTTAAAATGAGTATACAAACCTAATTGGACATGGTGTCTGCAGCACAAAAAATCATTTTTTTTTCCTAAAAAAAGGCCAGAATAATAAAAGCCCCAAGAGGGACTTGGGCCATGCTTTGTTTCCTACACTGCCTCTGCCTTTGATGCTGGAAGGGCCTTGTAGGCAAAAGTTCCTACCACTGAAGAGTGAGGGACATGGAATAACTTTTCTTTTACTGCTTCCATGCTCTCCAGGTGTGAGAAGCCCATGGCTCCGAAAGGAACTGGGAAATACAATTCTGATATGTTTTGGATATGTTGCCCCTCCAAGTCTCATGTTAACATGTGACCCTTAATGTTGGAGATAGGGCCTAGTGGGAGGTGTTTGGGTAATGGCATTGGATTCCTTATGAATGGCTTGGTCCCATCCCCATGGTAATAAGCAAATTCTCATTATGGTAATTTAAAAGACTGTGGTACTGGCCAGATGTGGTGGTGCAAACCTGTAATCCCAGCACTTTGGGAGGCTGAAGTGGGCAGATCACTTGAGGTCAGGAGTTTCAGACCAGCCTGGTCAACATGGTGAAACCCCATCTCTACCAAAAATACAAAAACTAGCCAGGTGTTATGGTGCCCACCTATAGTCCCAACTACTCAGGAGGCTGAGGCAGGAGAGTTGCTTGAACCTGGGAGGCGGAGGTTGTAGTGAGCCGAGATCGTGCCATTGTACTCCAGCCTGGGCAACAGAGTGAGACTCCATTTCAACAAAAAGAAAAAAAAAAGAGTGTGGTACCTTCCCCCTTCCCCTCTCTCCTCCCTCTTTCACCATGTGGAATCACCTGCTTCCCCTTTGCCTTCTATCATGATTGTAAGCTTGCTGAGGCCCTCACCAGAAGCAGATGTTGAAGTCATGTTTGTACAGCCTGAAAATCTTTAAGCCAATTAAACCTCTTTTTGTTATAAATTACCCAGCCTTAGGTATCTCTTCAGAGTAATGTAAAAAATGAAAACAAATTCTAACCAGAAATAACTGACTCAAGATGGGCAAAGTCTACTCAAACTATAAAAACAAAGGACAAAGGTTACAAACTCTCGTGTTTTACTGTGCTGCTTTACTTCGCATATTATCATAGAACCCTCACTTGTATTCTTGCTGTTTAAGTCAACTGGAAAACTTGGCTCTGTATGGCTTTTTGGCAAATAAATGAGGATTTAACATAACATTAAGGGAAATAAGCAGGAGTAGGGCATGTTTAAATTTACATTACATCAAATGAAAAGGTTAATAAACTAAAAGTTTTGAGTAGCATAAACTTGGATGTGGTAAATGAATGTGGTCAGAGGACTGTGTAAGAGGAGGCCCAAATCACAGATTCAATCCCTGATAATAAACAACTATGTTTTTTAATTTGTTTAAATGAAAACGAAGCTGAAGCCTAAGTTCTATCATTCATCTTTAAAATGTACTCTTTGGAGCATGGGAAAAGGGATTATAAATAGAGATGAATCCATTAATTATAAATAAAGATAAATCCAAGAATTATAAAGAGAAATCCATGACTCCTCCATCACATGACAAATTAATTGTGTCGATAAAAAGATGGCAAAATCTATAAACAAAAAGGTTACATGTTTTCATTAACATCATAACAACTAAAGGAAAGTATATCACACATTAAAATAAGACAAGTGAACATGTGAAAAGGTGAAAAATTTAAACCAATATGAGTTTTTCTAAATACTTTCTATAACCTGATCAAACAAGAGTTTTTATTCTTTCTCTTGGCAGAAAAAACAATGTTGTCTCACCATCTGTTTGAGAGTTCCTCTGGAATACTGTGATTGCCTCTGGATTGGCAGAAGGGTTAAACTCCAAAGCTATATGCATAGAGGAAGAAAAGAAAAAAAGATGTAATCATTGATAAAAATTTATCAACTCATTTATTTGACTGCTGCATTTAGGCTATTTTACTATCTCTACTTTTATTCTTATCCATTGAAATGAATGTATAGACATAAGATAGAGCCAGGCAAGATGGCACATGCTTGTAGTCCCAGCTACTCAGGAGGCTGAGATGGAAAAATCACTTGAACCCAGGTCAGGAATTTGAGGCCAGCATGAGTAACATAATGACACCCTCCTTTATTAAAAAAAAATAAAATGAAGAGGTAAATGTTGGCTTTGAGTTGTGTAAAATCAACTTTGCATAAAATAAATCAAGATGGCCATAAGTTTTAAAAGACAGGTCTATTTTATAGGCAAAATATAAGATGTATTCTAGAGTTTTTAAAATTTTTAAGAAGTAAATTCAGCATATCTGTCACTTCCATGTCATTCTGAGGACATAGAACCTTAGTTCTCTTGAGTAGCTGTCTTCCATAGTCATCTGATATCTCTAAGTCTTCATTTCTTCATTAGCAATACATAGGGAGAACATACACAGGCCTTATTTGTATTGGAAAGGGCCAAGTGAGACATACAGAAACTGTGTTGTAATCCTAAAGAATGACAATAAAGAGCCATTTTTGGGCTGTCATCCAACACTACCCATCTACTAACTGGTGCGTAACATCAATCAGGCTTTCCTAACATCACCAAGCAGAGTACAAGTTTACACAAGTACTTACATGCTTTGTGTATAAAGGTATAATCAATTAATTCACATAATATATTGGTTTATTCTAAAGCAATCCTTAAATATCTTGAAAAGTGAGGATAGTACGTCCAAGTTACAAAACCACACTCATAATGAGTCTTAATTATCCTACCTCTTTAAAAATTAAGAGCTCAACCAAAGTTTAAATAGAAGAGCTATAAGACATTCCCTCTACAGTAATGAAATCTCTGGCATTTAAATGAAACCAGTAAGCCAACTGGATTTAATATGTTTATGATGCAATGTTTTCTATTTTGAAAATTTTAGTTTTTATTCAAGAACCATATTATTACCCAGAATTACTTTTACTTAGATTCATCTCTTTGCAAAATTTTAGAGGCAAACCAACTAATTGTTTCTCTTTTCTACTGCCTCCCATCCCTCACCTCTCCCAGCAGTGTAGAGACTAAAAAACTCCAACTTCCTTTCCTTTTTTTTTTTTTTTTTTGTGAGATGGAGTCTCGCTCTGTCGCCCAGGCTGGAGTGCATTGGTGCGATCTCTGCTCACTGCAACCTCCACCTCTCAGGTTCAAGCAATTCTCCTGCCACAGCCTTGTGAGTAGCTAGAACTACAGGCATGCGCCACCACACCCAGCTAATTTTTGTATTTTTTTTTTTTTAGTAGAGACAGCTTTTCACCATGTTGGCCAGGCTGGTCTCAAACTCCTGATCTCAGGTGATCTGCCCGCCTCAGCCTCCCAAAGTGCTGGGATTACAGGCGTGAGTCACCAAGCCCGGCCAAAACTCTAACTTTCTTATCTTTGAACAAGATGCTATTGTCAGGAGGGGAAAGGACAAACGGGGAGCCATGGCAACAAACACTCTTACAGGGAAGGTCTGATATTTTAACCTGAAATCTTTATGTTACACATTAAAAGTCTACATTGACGTTTCATGTCTTTTGAAAGTTTTGACCATGAACCAATTCCCACCTCTCTTTTAGAACAAGGAGGTAAATAAAGTCTGTTAAGTCACCAGAATAAATCTGGAGCACATTTTCTGTTAAAGTAAGAATTTTAAAGTAATCAGAGCCTCATAGGTAAACTCCTTTGAGAAACCCCAAACACACACACACAACCATTTTTCTGCAACCCTGACTGTGACATTTCACACCTTTCACAATTATTTTAAGCACTCTCCTTTTTTCTTTTCCCTTCTGTGTTCAAATCAGTTAGAAGAAACTAAGCAGCTTCTATCAAGGTGACTTAAAGCAGCCCATTAAGAATACCATATCGCCTCTCCCGCGGCAACCTCCGTTCTGATTTTAAATAAGAAATCTCCAAATATTTGAATATGAACTGTCCTTAGATTTAGCTACTTTAACAAAGGAAACAATTAGGCACTTACCTGGTTCCTTCACTTAGGTACCATCTGGATAGGTACAAAGAAAAAATAAGATGGGTACTGAAAAGTTGGGATATTTGAGTTTTTATTGAGAAAAGGAAGAGAATAGTCCAAAGAAGCCTTAACAAAGTCCCACGGGATAATAAATAGAGCTACAGATAATGTTGTCTCACCATTTGTTTGAGAGTTCCTCTGGATTGGCAGAAAGGTTAAACTCCAAAGCTATATGTATAGAGAGAGAAAAGAAAAAAGATGTAATCATTTATAAAAATTTATCAACTCATTTATTCAACTGCTGCTTATTCGACAAGAGCCATAAATAAATGGTCCCATGCCAGCCTGGGAGAATGAGATGAGAGAGCAAGAACTGAGCGATTGGGAGGGGAGGTGAAAAGAAACTGACTGGACTCAGTGGGGAAAGACTAAGGGGTAGGAATGCAAGGCGGAGCCAGCTTTTCTTCCTGGCCAGCCCCTGGGAAAGCTGGCTACAGGCAAAAAGGAGCTCGAAGTGGGGGATGCCTCAAAGGGAACCTTGGGGACAGCAGCAGGAAGAGGCAAGCCGAGGGCAGATGGCACCTGTCACCTCCTTACCTTCAGGTGTCTCCCGGTCACAGATGTGGTGCATGTGAAGGTCCTCACCAACTTCAATAGTCACCTCAGTAGGCTGTACAGCAGCAGCCATGGGCTAGCCTGCCATCCTGTCCCCAGCTCCTGCCTCATAGATTTCAGATTCAGATGGACACACCGACCCCTGTTGCTATTCAAACTCGGGGCTGACCCTGGGGTGCACACAACAGGTCAGTATGTTCCCCATGGGGCGCCTCTACTGTCTGCCACCACCTGTGCCTCTGCTCACAGCTTTGGCCATGCACTCCCGCTGTCCTAGGCCAAGGCTGTGCTGCACTTGCAGAGATGGTCTTCCTGCTCCTCGCCTGCCCACCTCACAGCCCGGCCCCGGGCACCGGCCCTGGCCCTGGCCCTGGCCCCGGCTAGGGCTGCGGGCCAAGGCCTGCACCCTGCTGCCTCCCCTGAGTTGACTTGTCTGGGAGGGTGAAGACCAGCCGGCTTATTTAATAGGTTGTGAACCCAACAAGCGCTGAGAGACACAACAACTGCCTGAAGAGAGAACAGACGGAGCTCCTCCTCCTTCTGTAGTCACCTACAGACTGAAGCCCACTGGCCCAGTTGGGAGCCCAGGCTTGTGGCTCACAATGCCCCGCCCCACACTTCACAATGCCCTCCCCGACAGCTCACAGTGCCCCACCCTGGCTGCCACCCCTCCCCCACAGCTCAGAATGTCCCTGCCTGGACTGCCCCACCCTGTGGCTTATGATGCTGCTGCTCTCCTGGCCCCTGCAGGCCCACTGCAGTGCCAGTGGGACTAAGGTTTTCACTTATCACCAGCTTCCTGAGCTTTTTAGTCCTAAGAAAAGCACAGGGTAGTTCGTTACTTGAAGCCATCTTCCTCTATGAGTTCTATACAAAGCCTCAGTAGAGTGGGTCCCATTAGCAACCAAGTTGAACAACTTTTATTTTCTGACTGAATGTAGATACACTTGAATTGTTGACTGCTTTTGTAACTAAACACTCCTCTCCTGTCTTCCAATGAGTGGTCGTTTTTGTCTGCAACTTGACCACAGCAATCCCTGGGGCCCTAGCTCTACTTTCAATAAAGAGTTATGGCTGTGTGTCTTGAATGACACCTTAGGACCCATCCTGCCTCCACCTCCTTCTCCATAAAATAGAAACCTAACTTGTCCCTCCAAGCTCTGAAATGCTGAAACTTACCAACTCCCTTTTCTCCCCACTATTTCTTCCTTCCATGGCAGGGACTTTCAGATTTTCTTTCTTTCACTAACAAGGCACTAAGCATGATTTCGTCATACAAAATCGAGAGCCATAAAGTGGGTTATCACACTCCTATTTCAGTAAAGATGAACACTCGACATCTGGCAAGTAGTGTGTGCCTGACAGTGTCCCCACTGTGCTATGGTCATGAAACCCTCAGAAACAATCTGATGTTACAGATTTTACAGAAGTTGTCGAGACGGAGAAGGTAAGTTACCTCCCCAAGGTCACATGGCTGCTAAGGGTGGGGCCACACTTTGATCCCAGGTAGTCTGAATTCCCCAATTCCTGAAGCATGATTATCAGAAAGTATAGTAGTCTGTTTTCACACTGATATAAAGAAATACCTGAGGTTGGGTAATTTTTAAAGGAAAGAAGTTTAATTGACTCAGAGTTTCACATGGCTGGGGAGGCCTCAGGAAACTTACAATCATGGCAGAAGGGGAAGTCCTTCAGGAAACTTACAATCGTGGCAGAAGGGCAGGTCCGACTTACATGGTGGCCGCACAGAGAGTGGGAACACGTGAAGGAGCAACTGTCAAACATGTATAAAACCATCAGATCTCAGCTGGGCACGGTGGCTCACACTTGTAACCCTAGTACTTTGGGAGGCCAAGGCAGGTGGATCAACTGAGGTCAGGAGTTTGAGACCAGCCTAGCTAATGTAGTGAAATCCTGTCTCTACCAAAAATACAAAAATTAGCTGGGTGTGGTGGTGCATGCCTGTAATCCCAGCTACTCAGGAGGCTGAGGCAAGAGAATCACTGGAACACAGGAGGCAGAGGCTGCAGTGAGCCAAGATCATGCCATGGCCCTCCTGCCTGGACAACAGAGCAAGACTCCATCCCAAAAAACAAAACAAAACAAAACAAAACAAAACAAAACAAAACAAAACAAAACAAAACTCTATAAGATCTCATGAGGACTTACTGAATATCACAATAACAGCATGAGGAAAACTGCCTCTATGATCCAATCACCTCCCCCTAGGCCCCTCCCTCCACACATCAGGATTATGGGGATTATAATTCATGATGAGATTTGGGGGCGGACATGGCAAAACCATATCAGAAAGTAAAGGTAGAAGTCAAGCTTGGATGGCAAATGACATTGTAGATTATTATTATTAGTAGTATTTTGAGATGAAGTTTTACTCTTGTTGCCCAATTAAATTGTTTCTCTAATTTCATTTTCAGATGGTGTCTTGTAGATGTATAGAAATACAGTTGATAAATGATTCTGGCTATTAACCTTTTATGCTTCAACCTTGCTGAACACTATTTTTTTTCTTTTTTTTTTTTGAGATGGAGTTTCGCTCTTGTTGCCCAGGCTGGAGTGCAATGGTGCGATCTTGGCTCACTGCAACCTCCGCCTCCCTGGATCAAGTGATTCTCCTGCCTCAGCCTCCCAAGTAGCTGGGATTACAGGCATGCGCCACCACGCCTGGTTAATTTTGTATTTTTAGTAGAGACGGAGTTTCTCCCTGTTGGTCAGGCCCGCCTCAGCCTCCCAAAGTGCTAGGACTACAGGCATGAGCCACCGTGCCCAGCCAGATTAGTATATTTTTAAAAGAATTTTTAATATATTTATGATTATTATTATTATTATTTTGAGACAGAGTCTCACTCTGTTGCCCAGGCAGTGGCACAATCATTGCTCACTGCAACCTCCACCTCCTGGGTTCAAGTGATTCTCATTCAAGTGCCTAAGCCTCCCAAGTAGCTGGGATTACAGGAGCCCACCCCCCTGCTCAGCTAATGTTTGTATTTTTAGTAGAGATGGAGTTTCACCATGTTGTTCAGGCTGATCTCAAACTCCTGACCTCAGGTGATCCACCTGCCTTGGCCTCCCAAAGTGCTGGGATTACAGGTGTGAGCCATCACTCCCGAACAGAACAGTATTTTTTTGATGTGGATTTTAAAATGCCTCCCCTTCTTTCAACATCGAAAAGTCCCTTCTACATGCCAGGCACTGTATGTGTGAAATAGTCCCAACTCTCAATGAGTGTAGGCAGATACACAAACAAAGGCTTAAGGAGGTCAGTTTTCTGAGACCATACTGCTGGACAGTATATGAACCTGGGATACAAACCCACCTCTATTTGACCTCAAATTTGATGCTGGGGTGGTTTTAATTTTATTCTGGGAATTTCAGTCATTGAACCATAAAAAGGTGAAAAGTTTCTGTCAGATTTGTGCGTAGTGGTCTGTATAATAAGGAAGAACTGAAGGAAGCAACCAAACCAATTAAGAGACTTCCTCTAAAGGCAGAGTAATGCTAAAGGCAGTGGCAGTCACAAAAGTGGAGGAAAAAGTTTGTGATCATTGGGAGACAGAATAGGAAGTGCTTGGTCATGAGACCCGAAAGAAGAGGAGAAGTAGAGGGAAAACAGAGCTGCTCAGCCTCTGCTGGGGAAGACTGGGTATGTAGCAGTGCCTTCCTCCTGGCAGAGAATGTAGGAAGAGAAATGGGTAAGGAGGAAAAGATAGTTTTTTACTCTCAGTGTCACATTAAAATGGAACTCTCTGGTCAAAAGTTGAATATAAATCTCTGTAGGCTAAGTCCATTTGTGACATCCCAACATATGTTTTCAAAAATAACACACATACTAAATCAAGCCATTAAGAGTAACTGGGGAAATTTCCTAAAATTTACATGCTAAGAATATCACCATTTTTCATTTGTTACTTTCATGGAGCAACTTTGAATCTATGGTTACAGTAAGTGAGGCATCTTGTATAAAATAAAGCTAATACATGAAAAAAAAGCATTTAAAATTCTACTGTTCTCAGAGAATGGAGAAAGCAATTGAAGCCATGGGTGTGGAGGTGACTACCTTGAGAAGTTGTGTATAGTAAGGAGAACTGGGAAGAAAGAAGACCCGGAGAATAGGGTGATTTACACGGCATTAAGTGAAGCTTGCAAAAGAGAGCAATGGGAGTCAAGAGACCTGTGTATGAATCAGGAATGGCTGCTCCTGTGAGTTGTTAGAAAGGAGATGATGCCTTCTTTTCATATCTATAACAGCAGCACAGTGCCTGTTCAATAGGTACTCAACCTGTGTTATCCCAATGCAGAGTCAAATTTTGCCAGGAGGGCAGGAAAGCTACAAATCAGCTATGGCAACTTAGTGATTGGGCTTGTGTGTGTGTGTGAGCGAGCTGGATGTCAGGCAGTGGGTAAAGTAGTGAACTGGAGGTGAGGAAACAATGAGACAAAATCAGGGCTTCTCTTCCCAAGTATTTGGCTGAGAAGAGAGATGTAGTATTAAACGGAGATATGTGGTAAAGGAAGCCTTTTATTCCAAGATGCAACAAAAGCATGAGTATACTTCTTTGTTAAAGGGAAAGAGCCAACAGAGAAAAACATTTTTGAGGTTAGAAGAGAAGGAAGAACGAATGCAGAAGGGCCCCAAAAGGCACAAGTGCATGCAATCTGGATCAGGGACAGATTAGCTTTGGACTCCTACAAAAGCAAGAAGGGAGAAAGGACTATGTGACTCTACAGATATTTCTGGTAAAGGAAAGGTTTAGGAAAAGATCTTTTGATGACCTTTATTTTAACAGACTTTTTTTTTTTTTTTGAGATGGAGTCTTGCCCTGTCGCCCAGGCTGGAGTGCAGTGGCACGATCTCGGCTCACTGCAACCTCTGCCTCCTGGGTTCACGTCATTCTCCTGCCTCAGCCTCCTGAGTAGCTGGGATTACAGGCATCTTTTACCATGTCCGGCTAATTTTTTGTATTTTTAGTAGAGATTGGGTTTCACCGTGTAAGCCAGCATGGTCTCGATCTCTTGACCTTGTGATCCACCCGCCTTGGCCTCCCAAAGTGCTGGGATTACAGGCGTGAGCCACTGCGCCCTGCTATAGACTTCTTTTTTTAAAAAAAAAAAACTACTGTGGGAAAAAGGATATTATGTATAGAAAAGTCTACACTTCTTGATACAACTAACTAAAAAAAAGCCTGATACACTAAACAAAACCCAAATAATGTCTTCCCTAAAAGTGGGTAACTTGAAAAGCAATTCAAGCAAAAATCAAGGAGTTCAATTATAAATAAGTATATCAACAAAGTGAAAGATGGGTTTAATTTTTCCCACAAAAAGTTAAAAGAAATAATTTAGAGGAAGAGGAAAAAATAATAAAATTATATGCAGTTGCAAAATGTGTGAATATTTACAAACTCTAACATATAACTACAAAACGGACCAGAAGAATCATTATCATAGGAAGCAAAGGGTCACTTCAAAAATCAGAGGAGGGATGACTCATATTTAATTTAATTCTGTGGAAAAAATTTAAGTAACATTTGAGGACAAAAATAGGTGATATGTTGAAATGCGGGAAACCACAGTGGAAGGAAAAAGAATTCAAGAAAGCTCAGTTTCAGTAACCAGTATCTAGTAAAATCTTCAGGACCTAGAGGCTACAATCTGCATTAATAGTGTCTGAAGACCTAGAAATGTCATTAAATGCCATTTTGGATAATTCTTGTAGACTTGAGATGATGTCTATTTAAAGTTACAAAATAGTGCCTGTATTTCTGTATTCATTACAGAAAACAATTGGATATGGAAAAGAAACTAACATGCTATGCCACAATCTCTAAAGAAAGATTAGGGAAGTTTCAGCTTAAAGCAAGAATAATCACAATAAAGTTTTACAACCCTTTGCAACCATATATGAAAAACATACAAAAAGTTTGTAATGATCTTTTCTTAAGCTAAGAGGACAGAAAAAATGAGAAAAATTAAATTATAAAATGAAACTTTGGTTTAGAGGTAAGAAACATTTGATGACAGTCAAGAGATCAGGGTTGTACCGTGTATTATGTGGATGTTGTGACTCATTGGTTTCATCTTGGATATCATAACTTGACATTTTGTAAAAGTGATTTTTCATGGGAGTTTTTTCAGGTGCCCTGTAAAGTCCTGTCCCATGAGAAGCGAATAATAGTCTTCCCTATTCTTGAGATATCTTAATGAATGGCATCTTCTACAGTCTTCCATTGTTTAGTCCTTGGAGATACACTCATTAGTGACTGTTAAGGTACCTGAGTTATTAGGTGCCTGTAGACTATGCCCAGTGATATGGGCATTAGGTACACGCTCCCTAGCTGCGCTGACACTGACTGAAGCTGTGAGGTTTCACAATGACATGTCAGCCAAATACATATGCTCAGATTTACCATTTATCAAGAGGTCTTCACACTATCAATTATGCAATTATCATTCTACACACAGGCAGTGATACAGGGAGTAAAAAACCACAGCCATGGCTCGGGAGACCAATGTACCTCCAGAAGAGTCCAGTGGGTCCAGAAGCCTTTTGGATGCTGGTCAGAGGCTCCTCTTGGGCAGAGATCACAGCAGCAGCCAACAGGTCTGGAGAAATCCTTAGAGTTCTCACAGACAAAGCTTGTGAAGGCATCTTAGACAACACCTTGTCTTTGCTGGTTTTATGATCCTCTGCAGATGGGTCTATTCTCATTATCTCAGCCACCTTTCACTTCCTATCAGTTCAGTTCAGGTCTCTCATGATCCCAGGCAGCAGTAGTTGTTATCACATGAGTTCATTCATATATGTTTATCTCTTTGGGGATGGGGGGACAACTTCACTGTGGACTTAATTCTACTGGAGATGAGTGACCCCATTTTAAGACAACAGGATCACAAATTATTATCACATATCATCAGGACAGACAACAGCTACCACCCGGGGCTGAAAGCAGGTAACTCCATTTATTCTGCAAACATTCTGTCTTGATTATGGTGCCAGTTGCTGTGAGGGATTTGCTTTCCACCACCTGTTTTTCACAAGGTTTGAGTCTCAACTGCTAACATTCTATGGATTTCTGGGTGAAGGGACTGACTGCACCATCCTAGCCTGTCAGAGCACTTGCCCCAATACATCCACTTTAAGAATTTTCCACCTTGTCCAGAACTACAGTCCATTAATTCCCTCATTTTCTCTCTTAAGAGAATAAACAGGCCAGGCGTGGTGGCTCACACCTGTAATCCCAGCACTTTGGGAGGCCGAGGCAGGCGGATCATCTGAGGTCAGGAGTTCGAGACCAGCTTCACTTACATAGTGAAACCTTGTCTCTACTAAAAAAAAATCACAAAAATTAGCCGGGCGTGGTGGCAGGTGCCTGTAATCCCAGCTACTTGGGAGGCTGAGGCAGGAGAATCCCTTGAAACTGGGAGGTGGAGGTTGCAGTGAGCCAAGACTGTGCCACAGCACTCCAGCCTGGGTGACAGAGCGACTCCCTCTCAAAAAAAAAAAAAAAAAAAAAGAGAGAGAGAGAGAGAATAAACAACACATCTCACATACACACCCACATCCCTCTTACCCCAAATACCAAACACACAAAAATCCAATCTGTCTGCTTCTACCTAAGCAATTTTAGATAGTCACGTTCTCATAATTACCTTAAGCTCCCTGACTTGCTGCTCATCCTTTCTCTGGCAAAATCTCATCCCTGGATGAGCCCCACTTTGTGTTGCTCAATGACACCACTCAGCTGAACCAGAAAAAATATCAAAAAGTGGTCAGAGATATCATCATAAATTCAAATTACTTACATAAAAAAAGGCCCTAAATGTTTCCAGAAATCAATAAAAGTTTTGTTTCTCCAATGACATCATTTCTCCAGAAACCCAACGTGTATAACCTATTTTTTCTATGTTCTTCTAACATTTATTCAACTTCTCTCATCTGATATCTTGCCAAATCATTCAAAGAGAAAATATATCCCATTAGGCAAGAGCCGACCATATTCCCATCACCTGAGAAAATAATATGCACAGGATGTGCCCACCTCACCTTTCTCAGCCTCATCATGTCAGAAAAAGTACCCCTCCTTTTGTCACAAGGCAAATCTGAGATAAAAGATTTAGATGGCCTGTAATTCCAGCACTTGGGGAGACCAATGCAGGCAGATTATTTGAGTCAAAGAGCTCGAAACAAGCCTAAGCAACTTAGGGAAACTGCATCTCTCAAACAAATACAAACCATTAGCCTAGCATGGTGGTGTGGTGGCACATGCCTGTAGTCCCAGCTACTCAGCGTGGGGAGCACTGAGGTGGGAGGATCACCTGAGCTGGAAGGTTGAGGCTGCAGTGAGCCATCATCACGTCACTGCACTCCAGGTGGGACAACAAATATTTTTAAAAGGATCTTCTCTGTTAAAAATAATCAAATAAACAGGTGGCCATGAGGCTGAGGTGGCTGCAGTGCTCTCAATTCCTCCTTAAATAAACCAAAACTTGACTCAGTGTAAATAATAAAAGGAAACTTAAGCTTAACCAATCAGAAACCACCAACTAACATCTAACTAGAAACTTTCCACTGTAATGTTCCAAATGAGGCCACTGCTCCACTTTACCAAATCAAGTATTTTCTTTTTCTTCCACATTTACCATATAAAATTCTTCCCCCACCCTCCCTAAGCCTCTCTGTTGGACCTCTGAGCTGCTTGCAGTCTGGGGCTGCCTAGTTTATAAATTTCTGAATGCTCAAATATATTTTCTAATGTTTCAAAGTGTCTCTGGTGTAGGAGGTTGTTGGTGGAGTGACCTGAGAATGTACAGGAATTGAGGGCATATGAGATCTCTGGACTCTGCACTCCATTTTGGTGTACACTCAAAACTACTCTAAAATAATAATATATCTTTAAAAATCTATAACTATCATGTAGCCCTTTTCAAGTCTCCAAATGGTTGGAGCCAGTTCGATTAAAGCTCAGAAAAAACTGGTTAATAAGTTAGTTCTGACCCAACTGGCAAGAAGAGGCAGGAAAGAGCCAGGCCAGGGGAGTATATTGCACATGCAGGCACCAGGAAACTGGAGGCAGCTTGGAGGCCCTTTAGCCTGGTCCTGAGCCCGCTGAAACTGCAGTTACAGGCACAGATGCCTGGGGCACCAATCTGCATCTGCCAACATCCAAGGCCGCATGAACACAAATGTGCAGAGTCTCCTCTGCGATCGGTAGCTAAGGATGGTAGGCCATGATTGGACTAGGATGGGAGATGAACTGAGAACTATAGATTCTGTAGGCTTTTGTTGTCTCTTCCCACCCCCAAGCAACAAGTGATGAACACACACACACACACCCCATAGTGACTAACAGGAACTTCCTCCAGGGGATTTGCAGAGAGGGGAGCAGAAAACATCTCAGGGGCCTTTCACAGCTACTTCCTTAAGCCCCCTTTCAGACAGTGCTGTCTAGACCTGTCAGCCCAAGCATCACCACCCTGATATGCAGAAGCTGGCATCCTTACCTGAAATTTAACATCAAGAAATGATCTCTTCTACTCAACACTGATAGAAATATCTCTAAGCAATGTCCTCATTGGCAGGGGTGGAGTGGGGGAGTTTCTTAAAAAGTGAGGCCTCTGCCTACCACCTAGAGAACCTGGAAATTTCCATCTGTGCCACAAAGTCCAAATCACTGGCCACTGCCCCAGTGTATGGCAGATTAGAACATCTCTCCATTAGATCTGGGTTTCTATTCCATTGAGTGAAATGGTTTCTCTATTACAGGAACAGAATAAGGGATCAAAAGGGTCTTACAACTGAACTCCAGTGTACAGCCTGCAGAGACACTAGGCTTGTGCAAATATGACACAGCGAGGCCCCAGGACCCTTAAGCCAGCTGAATGTACTGAGTTTCAGGAAACAGTGAGATACATTCAGCAAAACAGTGGGCTTCATGCTGAAAGAAGTCAATCCAAGTAAACACACATCACACACACACACACACACACAGAAGCACACACCCTAGTGGCCAATAGGTCCTCTCACCAAAAACCTGCAATCAGGAGAGCAGAAAGCCTCCCAGGGGTCCACCACTGCCCTTTCTGGAGCCCCTTATCAGACGGCCAGCCCCAGGACAGCACTGTCTGATCCTGGTCCAGCCCAAACTGCCATCACCCTGTGATGTGGGAGCTGGCCACTTCACCACAACCTCTGTGTCAGAAAAATTTCTCTTCCTTCTAAAATGATGAGGGGGAACCTTCAGACAGTGTCCAGATTAGGGTGGGTGGAGATGGGGGTTTCCTAGAAAGTCAGGCAGGGCAGGGCTGAAGCCCTCTGGGTTAACTGTGTGCTTTTGATATGAAGGCAGGTAAGACTGGACAGGTGGGGGTGTTAGTGAGGGGATGGACTAGGGTGTGCTGAAGAACTCCACTTGGGCTCTGCACACCAGGGAAAATGACCATAAAACATCCCATCTTCACTGCTCAGAGAAGGCTAGATCTGCTGTGAGCTAGAAAGCCATGTGGGGGCAGCTGATGAGTCATCAAATGGGAGAAATCTGAGAGCCATGTGTTCCACAGGCCTCTGGTCCTTGTTCAGGCAGCAGGGCACTGTGACATGTGGCTCCTTGGCCCTTTCCAGCCACCACCTTGATTGCCTGCTTCAGGGAAAGAGACTGAAGCCCAAGAATGGGGTCTTGCTCACCATAGGATGATGGCTCAGTGTGCAGAGCTGAGCTATGGCCCAAGAGGCAGAAGGTGGGGATGACCCAGGCTGAGCTGGGGGATCCAACTGAACATGCACTTGCTAAGAAGCTGTGGGCTAAGATGCCTTGGGACCCCAGTCTGGGTCTAGAATTGTAGCAAAACAGGCTACTGGTAAAAGTTCTTCAGAAGCCAACTCACTTTTGCTATCAACCATGGGCAAACAAACCAACCCCCACCACTTCCCACTCCCTCTGAAAGCCACCTGGCCCTCTGATCGACCACATCACAATGGTGTCACTCTGTAAGGCACAGGTAGACAAGGCATCCAGCCATGCACACTCCAGGGCCCACACATGTCCAGAATACACTTGTTCTTGTTGAGACTCCACTCTTCCAACTCAGACAAAAGCTCCCCAATCTCCTCAGCCACTCCCAAAAACTGGAGGCCTGAAAACTTTCATGCATGCCGCTATGGTCTAAACCACTCGTGGCAGTTTTGATTTTCATTTTCCTGATAATCAGTGATGTTAAGCACCTTTCTATATGCCTTTTCACCAACTGGATGTCTTCTTTGGCTAAATGTCTATTCAAATCCACTGCCCATTTACAAATCTGCTTTTTGTGAGCTTCTTGATGCTTTTCTTTTTTTTTTTTTTTCCTATTTATTTATACAAGTTCCTTAGGTATTTTGGATATTTTTAAAAATGATTTTCAATTCCACTGCCCAGTTATAAATCTGTCTCTTTTTTTTCTTTTTGAGACGGAGTTTTGCTGTTGTTGCCCAGGCTGGAGTGCAATGGTGTGATCTTGGTTCACAGCAACCTCCACCTCCCAGAGTCAAGCAATTCTCCTGCCTCAGCCTCCTGAGTAGCTAGGACTACAGGCATGTGCCACCATGCCCATCTAATTTTTGCATTTTTAGTAGAGGTGGGGTTTCTCCATGTTGGTCAGGCTGGTCTCGAACTCCCGGTCTCAGGTGATCCGTCCGCCTCAGCCTCCCAAAGTGCTGGGATTACAGGTGTGAGCCACCGTGCCCGGCCAATTATCCCTTTTTGTGGTTTTTTTTGGAGTCGGGGGAAGAACGGAGTCTCGCTTTGTTACCCAGGCTGGAGTGCACTGGTGTGATCTCAGCTCACTACAGCCTCCGCCTCCCAGGTTCCAGCGATTCTCCTGACTCAGTCTCCCGGGTAGCTAACATTACAGGCGCGCAACACATGCCCAGCTAATTTTTGTATTTTTAGTAGAGACGGGGTTTCACCATGTTGGCCAGGCTGATCTCAAACTCCTGACCTCAGGTGATCCACCCACCTCGGTCTCCCAAAGTGTTGGGATTACAGGCAGGAGCCACCACTCCCGGCCCTATTTTATGTTTTAACATCAGTCAACACTCATATTTAAAAATAAAAATAATAACAATGAATGGCGGTACCTTAGAACAAGGGAATTACATATCTTTCTCTTGTTCTAGTGCAGACATTTTGTCTACAAAATGTTATTCACAGATGAATTCATGAGAACATTACTGTGAATTTTAAACCCATATACAAGTGTATGCTCATTCATGAATATTTCAATAAAATAAAACTAATAGCAAAAAAGAATTCCAGAGTTGAAGCAGTTTCAGGAAAAAGGAGTTGGCAGTATGAAGTAAAATAGCAAAAAAAATTTTTTTTTAAATGGGTATATTTGTGCCTACAACTTTTTTTTAATTATAGCATTAGACAATGTGTGTGTATATATATATAGAAAGCAATGGAAGTGGCATTGTTTTCATACTAGTCTAGAACATTAAAATATATGTAATATGTGGTCAGTAAAATAATGGCCCCCCAAAGATGTCCACAGATTCCTAGAATCTTACATGAAAACGGTACATCATGCATGTGATTCAGGTAAAGACCTTGACATGAGGAGACTACCCTGGTGCTATGGAATGAACGTTGTGTTCCGTCAATGTTCATGTGTTAAAATCCTAACCCTCAAAGTGATGGTATTAGGAGGTTAAGCCTTACGAGAGACTCTGCCCTCATGACTGGGATTAGCACCTTATTAAAGGCACAAGGGAGCTTGTTTGTTCCTCTCACCATGTGAAGACACAGCAAGAAGGAAGCCTCTGTGAGAAAGCAGGCCTTCACCAGACACCAAAACTGCCGGCACCTTGATCTTGCACTTCTCAGCCTCCAGGACTGTGAGAAACAAAGTTCTGTTATTTATAAGCTACCCGGTCTAATGCATTTCCTTGCAGCAGCCTGTATGGATTAGGACAGTGGGCTCATGTGGATGATGACGGTGTCTCCATTCAGGACTAAGTAAGCACATGAGTCCTTAACAGTGGAAGAGAAGGGGAAGGAAAGAGCCACAGAGACATGTGGCCATAGAAGAAGGGTCCATGGGATGCAAGGTTGCTAATGGTGAGAGTGGAGAAAAGCCCAAAGCCAAAAAATGCAGGCAGACTCCAGAATGTGGAAAAGGTGAGAAAAAAGATCCCCTAGAGCCTCTAGAGATGAAGGTAGCCTTTCCAACACCTAGATTTTAGCCCAGTGAGATCCACATCACACTCTGACATACAGGAGTGTAATAAATTTGTTTTATGCCCTGACATAGTGGTAATTTGTTGTAGCAGCAATGGACTAGTAATATATAAATATATATACACACACACACACACACACACACACAAACACTACCCCCTCACCACACACACACACACATAACTATATATATCCTGCCCTTCAAAATTGAAGCAGATAAACTACACATTAGCATTAACTTAGCTGGGTGTGGTGGCACATGCCTGTAGTCCCAGCTACTCAGGAGGCTGAGAGGGAGGATCACTTGGGCCCAGGAGTTTAAAATCAGCCTGGGCAAACACACTGAGGCCACATTTCAAAAACAAACAAACAAAAAACACAACAAATCTTTGATTAAGCTCATTTCCCACATTTGAAGAGGAGACAATTATTAGATAAAGAGGAGAAAAGAGAAAGAGCTGCTGACTTCTGTGGTGGAAGCACAGGCACAGGCCCAAACATACTCCTGTCCTCCTGGCTTTCCTGTCCCTTCTCATAAGGGACACAGGAACCTCTCAAACTGAACCATGGATCACAGACCCATACTCAGAACTCAATACAGTTTTGTTCTATGATTTTTTATATATCTGTGTCCCTGTTTCTGCCTCCCATTCCCAACTCCCTTACTCTAGTTAGAAAAAAATGGCTATTATCAAATATGAGTACATCCTCATATACTAATGCCAACTGATCACCAGCTGGTTTTCTTCTTTTGCGAAGTCATAAATCTTTAGGCTTTAACACATCTTCCAAGCAATAGAATGTTATTTTCCAGTTCATTAACACAAATTCTATATTTAAAATGAAGACTTCACAAGTTGATTTAAATAACATATTAATGAAAATAGACTGGCCATGGTTCAAACTGACATTTTAATTAAATGTGATGATAGGTTGGGTAACCTAGCAGTACTCTAAAATGACTTTTGGTTATGGCTTTTTCCATATTATGTTTAGGCTGAGGCATCCCTAAATGATTCAATTGTAATTCCCCTTCTTAAACATGAGATTTATCTTTACAAAATATTTTCTTAAAATTACAAGTTAATTCTATAGTTCATGCATACATAATCTCAGGAGATATCAGCTGTATGTGTACACACATACATATAGGTATTTGTATATACAAACATTACATAATTAAAAAAAAACTTATTAGTAGGGTACAACCACGAAGACAAAGAGGCTTTGTGTAATGTGATGGAAACACAATTGCAGGACAAACAACAGGCTGCTGTGAGGGCTGTATTTACCCTTTCCACTGTAAGACCTGGAAAAACATGGATAGAAGATATTTAATCCCCATAACAGAAAATTTAGGGTGCAGAAAACATCCCACAATTTTTACAGACAATGTCAATAGAAAGGCATTCAAGGCAGGGAATACACAGTGTGACAGTATACAAAAATAAGCAGGTTGATGGTTTAGATTTATGAGACAAGAGAAAGAAATAGTAGATGATGTCATAATTCTCCTTTTATGGAGTTATGAAAATTCTTCATTTTATATATGGTCAGGTGCTTTCAAATGTCAATGAGAAAAATATTTAAAGGAAGAATCAAATCTAAGACGTAGAGAGATCTTTATAAAAGTGACCTTCAGGCTAGGCACGGTGGCTCACACCTGAAATCTCAGCATTTTGGGAGGCCCAGGTGGGCAGATCATGAGGTCAGGGGATCAAGACCATCCTGGCCCACATGGTGAAACCCTGTCTCTACTAAAATACAAAAAATTAGCCAGGAGTGGTGGTGTGTGCCTGTAGTCCCAGCTACTCGGGAGGCTGAGGCAGGAGAATCACTTGAACCTGGGAGGCAGAGGTTGCAGTGAGCCGAGATAGTGCCACTGCACTCCAGTCTGGTGACAGAGCAAGACTCCATCTCAAAAAAAAAAAAAATTTTTTTTTTTCATTCTGAGAAGGTATAATCATCAACACATTCTTGAGCACAACTATGCACACAGGCACTTCCGCATTCACAAGCCATGCTGTGCGCACACACTGATGCCCCTAGATTCCTTTTTTGAAGAGATGGTGTCTTGGTGTGTCACCCAGGCTGGAGAGCAGTGTTAGGATCATAGCTCACTGCAGCCTCAAACTCCTGGGTTCAAGTGATCCTCCTACCTCAGGCTCCTGAGTAGCCTGAACTACAGGAATGAGCCACCATGCCCAGCCAATGTTTTCATTTTTTTGTAGAGATGAAATCTTGCTATGTTGCCCAGGCTGGTCTTGAACTCCTGGCTTCAAGGAATCCTCCTGCCTTGCCCTCCCAACATGCTGAGATTACAGGTGTGAACCATTGTGCCCAGCCACCGGATTCTTTATTAAGAAGAAAACTTGTTTGCTGACATGTAGGCAATGAAGTGATACATAGTAGTTCATAAATTACTAATTTACAAGTCAATATAAATGAGTTAACACAAAATAACAGCATAAATTAATAAACAGTTTACGACTTCAAGTTTCTTTTTTTTCTTTAAAACATAGCTCTGACAGAGACTACTACTTATCCATTCCATGGAAAAGTCAGAGGTGGTTAAAATGTCAGAGGTACACTTATTAACACCTTGCTGCCTTTTGTGTAGCCTCCTCTCAGTACTCCACCAGTTGGGATTGACACACCTCTCCAGCTGGGTTCAGGAGCCAGACAGGAGCACACAGAACAGGGAATCCAAAGCCATCTCTGACACTAGAAGCAATGAAAACATAAATAACCAAACATATTATCAAGAAATGAACAAGAGATCGATATCAAGCCCAGCAAGAAGAGAAGAAAGCATTTAATCTGCCAGGCTCTCATTCTAACAAAATAATTTACGACACGCATGTCTCTATCTGACATATGTGAATAGAAAAAGAAGAGGTGACAATAGAGTAGAGAATTCCTCTTCCAATTGTCTCTGATCTATCCAACCTTTGTTACAGGTCAGAGAGTTCTCCAATTTATAATTAAACAAGAGAGATAATGTGGCAACCAGGACACAGAGATGTACTGAGAGTACTGCTCAGCTCTCTGCCTAGGCCTGATTCTGATGATCCCTGACAATGAGCGCTGTGAAATTTACAGCAGATCAATACACATACACACAAACACACAAAAGAGATACTTCATGGGCAAAAAGCACCAAAGATATAAAATAAAATGCCTGAAAGACCATAAAACAACTTCTGATGAAATGCTGTTTTCATTTTGCAGTAGTGAAATATTCACCACCAAACCTACAATTAGCTTAAAAATTACAATAGGTACAGTACTTTTGGATCCCATCTCCAATTCACACCTTATCAACATGTAATAATCACATTGCATCTACAACAAAGCTGGATGGACTTTATATGCTGAATACAACTTGTACAGTAAGAAGGAAACTTTTTGAAATAATGAGAATACAACATTTGTATGCCATGCTCTACTTCACAAAAGAAAATACAATCGTTTCTATTTTTAAAATGTATTGAAATAAAATACAGAAAAGAGTATTCTAATACCAGTTAACACTAAGAGAATATATCTCTAAACCAAAGATCTTGGATCTTCTAGAAAGACAAAATCAACCAGTATATATTTGGGTAAGAAAAAAAAATAAAGAGATCAAGAAAGGAGAGAAGACGTTAGCACAGAATCATCTCCAAAAATGGCTTTCCGACGCGTTTGACCAGTTTTCAAGTCCATTTGTTTTTCCTCCTTTGGCATCAACAGCCTATATTACCAAGGATATGCAAAATAATTCAATTTGTACATTAATCAGCTAATCTAGAAGTGGCAATATAGTCAATGAAAATACAAAGAAACAGAAAATGTCAATGAATTGCTTAAGATGTTTAAGATGACACAGCGTAGGGAAAAAATGATCTGATAAACACTGGAAGAGATAATAAGCAAACTCAGGCAGGTTCCCTAACACCACACTTCAAAAGAACTTATAGAAAGAATAAAGGAATAACCCTTAAAAAACAAAAAAATCTAATTTTAGAAAAAAATTGCTTAAAAGGGAAGTTAGTGTTTTGTAGATCTTCTGGAAAGCTGATTAATTTCTAAGCTAAAAACACATGATCCTTAAGAGAAATGGCTGAGTCCAGCCCCAAGGCAGGAAGAGGACAAAATGAGACTGGATCCTCTTGTTCTGTCAGAAAGTAAGAAATGGTCAAAGACTAACAGAGACAGTTGAAAGGACACAGGAGACAGGCTGAAGGCTCCCGCAGCCGAATCTGGGACAGCACAGGCATCAGAAAGAACAATGACAGTGATGGAAAATAACCCATGGAATAAAACACAAGTGCATTAGTCAGCAGTGATACCGAAACAAAGAGGAGAAGAGAAAGCTCTTTGTTAAAAATGCCAGGTAACAAACGTAGAAGGAATGACAGAGGAAGAACATCCATTTTAAGTCACCAGTGCCATAACTGATAGAGAAGATCATCAGGGGGCTAAAATCACTGGATGAAAGAAAACTATACGAAGCTTTTTAACGTAGCACAATAGATAAAAGTATGAAAACATAAATTAGAAAAAACTAAAAATCATACCATAAGAGATGGATAAGTTAGAATACAGGAATAACAGGCCAGGCATAGTGGCTCACATATGTAATGCCAGGATTTTGGGAGGCCAGGTCGGGAGGATTGCTTGAGCCCAGGAGTTTGAGACCAGCCTAGGCAACATAGTGAGAACTCGTCCCTAGAACAAAACAAAAAAAATTAGCTGGGAGTGGTGGTGCACTCCTGTAGTCCCAGCTACCTGCGGGGCTGAAGCCGGAGGATCACTTGAGCCTGGGAGTTCAAGGCCGCAGTGAGCCAAGATCACGCCACTGCACTCCAGCCTGGGAGACAGTGAGACCTTATCTCAAAACAAAAACAAAGAAACCACAATAACAAAAAAACACTGGTAACAACAAAATCATGACTACATAAAGACTGTATAGAAAAAAATGCTCAGAATATAGAAATAAAATTATGTATTTTACCTGTAACTATATTAGAAGAGAGTATTCTTGTAGACAAGAATGACTAGAAGGATATGCAAAAATGAAAATAGCTAACAACACTCATTATGTCAGGCACTGTGGTAGGTAGTTTATGCACATCGTAACAAATTACATACTACGTTATCTCAAAATTTTCAGGTAAATTTTAATGGGAGTCATAAATCAATACAACAAAATCAACGTTTTGCAAACATCAACTAAGCATAAAGGTATACAAATTCCCAACCCAGGCTGAAAAATAATTCACATAAGCCACACATCAGTGGAAACCTACCCATGGGAGATAATACAACATAATCTAAATAAAACTTTCAGAGACAAGGCATGTGGCTTCTGGACAGCCACAAACTCCCTGACTTTGCTTTAGTGTTTTGGCCACCAAAAGAAAGCCAAGTGGCCTCAGGTCTCTTAAAAACCAAAAAAGTAACCTATGGAAGATGGCGTGGTATTTGAGGAATATTTGAGGTCTGTTGAAAAATGCATCCTGTATTTTTTTTTCAAGATAAGACTCCCTTGTAATGTCAGGTAGTGAAGAGCCCTCAGAGACACATGCACACACAAAGAAAAACAAAACAACATAGAATGAATCCCACCAAAATGTGTTATGATGTCAGAATTATGGGTGATATGATCTTCTGTAATATATCTTTTTATTAAAAATAGAAAAAAAAGCAGACTTACCCTTGATTATCTATAGCCTCTGACCCAAGTGGTTTGGAATCGGAAAACAGCATCACTCGACTTGAAGCCATCTTGGCATCCATGGTGGAGTAGGTGGAGATGAGACTCTGGACCAGCTCATGGGTGGGCCCCACCTTGTCCTGTCAAGGCCACCAAGAAAGGGCACGTGAGGAAAGCACAAAGATCCTGGAGAGACACTGGTTTCAGTCAGTTTCTCAAAATTATCTTAGACACATTTCCTGAGAACCTTTCTTAATGCCACAAAAACCAGAGAAGAAAATCCTTATAACAAAGCTTGAAATGGATCCCCATTTCCATTAAACTTTTCCAAAGCTCAGTGAGTATATAAGCTGATAACCTAAACACCTAGCTAGAAAAACCTCAGTTCTAGTGCTATAACAATGCTAGCTTTTCTAACATTTTAAAATAACCCTGCTTTTAACCCAAAAAAATTCAACTACAGAACTAAGAAATAAATATTGGAAATCCACTTTAAAATAATGAGGAGACCACTGTGAATGAGAAAAAGAAAAAGACAAATGAGAGCTGGAAAGCACACTGATTTTGTAGAAACAGAAATAAGCCTTGCAGGTGCCACACTGGCAGCAGTGCCCGCGCTGGGGCCACGGATCAAGGAGGCATGGAGGACAGGACTCTTCTGCTTGGTACAATGAAAAAAAGGTATTCTTTTTATTCTACATATTGGCAATATGCATTTGGGCCTTTATTATAAGTACAAGAGAAAAATCTTCAATAAATAAAAGCTGAGTACATTACTTTTTTGAATTAAAAAATAGATTTGGAAAGAATAATGAGAGTTCAGAGCAATGACTCCCGCCTCACTGAAAACCGTGGCTGCCACCAAGGTCAACATAGACAGTGTCTTTGTCATACAGCACACCCCCAACTCCAGAAAGAGGCGCATAAACCAGCTGCTCCTTAATTAAACAGCGCTTTTGTTGTTCAGGAAGAGCACAAGGGTCTGGGAGGAAACTGACCCTTTGTCACTCGTGGCAAAATCTTCTACCCCTGGAAGACAGGACCCAAAAAGCCAGCTTCAACTGACAAGAAGTCAGTAAGTATCTACTGTTGACAGGGGTGTTAAAAACGATGCACAGTCCAAGGGATTAAACCATGACCCTAAAGAAGGGCACTGTGCCACACTGGAACAGTGGCCCTCTAGCTACAAGAGGTCAGAGAAGAGGGGATTTGGTAACACCTTTGCAGGCCTACACATAGCTGGCTTACTTTTAAAACCTCCAGCAAGGCCATCTTCCCTTGTTTGGTCATTTTTCAGTTCTTCTGAGAAATGAAGCCATCCCAAGAATCCCATGTGTAATTCTAGTATGTTCTACGACAAGAGAATACCTGGCATGTGAATTTGGCTTTTATTTTTCAAGTGTGCTCCTCTTAACCATAAAGTGACACCTGCCAGTCACATTTTGTTCGGATATCCTCCGGGTTTGTCAAACCTTCCATCCTAGAAAAATACTCAATCATACAACAGAAATGAATGCCAAAAGTTCCTATACCTCCTTTCATGTGTCAATGATTCATCACACTCTTGTCCACTAAGCACATCATTTAGAGACTAGAAAATGCAGAAATAAGGAAGCACTGTTCACCATCCAGCAGAGGAAAAGGGGCAGGCACACAACGGTGTCTCTAGGCTGAAAGTGACATTCATTCTGTAAGACACCAGACACGGAGATGATGTCCACCTGGGGTCAGGGAACAGTGAAGAACATATTCAGAAAATCCCTTTCTGGAAGAGGGTGAGCCTGTGCTCTGAGATTTGTACTGTGGCTTGGATTCTGGCAGGTGGAAAAAGGGTATTCCAGGCTGAGATAACCACAGCACAAAGAAGAGCACAAAGGAAGGAAACTCAAGGCACACACGAAGGACTCAAGCACCTGGGCACGAAGGCAGCATCACTGAAAACTGAGGCTGAACGTAGGATGGGGCCACATCCTGTAGCCTTAAATGCTTCCAAGTCCTCCCATTTTCCTGAACATCTCACAATTTATTTACTCCCAAAGGCACAGCATCTTTGAGCAATGATATAATTAGACATTTTCCATCAACTACACTTCTACCCGCACTATTCAAATAGGCACAAAATAAATCCTATCACTGTTCTTTTTCTAGCTTTTTTAGCTTTGAAATATATGGCCCAGGAAGAAAAAGTTGACAATCACTTTTTACCTGTCTGCCAGGATATAAGGGTGAGAAGTTTGCCATGTGAGAGGCCTAAACTTCATAACTGCAATAAAATGGCCCAGATTGTGGATTTCTTGGTTTTGATATTCTCCATGCACCATTCCAGAAAGGTAGAACAGCTTGACACCCTAAACATCAAAGGAAAATTTAAAATTAAATTTCAATTAAATTCTCATCAATACTGCAACAAAATAAAAGCTCTAAACAAGAAGCAATCCTAAGAAGGGAGAATTCCAGCAAAGCCACTGTCCTGATGCTTTCAGAGCCTTGCTGGCTTCTTTCAGGACTTACTAGAACCCCACAGAGGCAGACTGCTCTGCAGCCAAGCCGGGGCATCCGTCTAAGTATGGTGAGGGGAGGGAGGTGAGGCCTCTGAGCACAGAAATGGTTCTGTGGCCGATGGACCAGAGCAGTATGGAAAGGAAGGGGCAGTGCCTGGTCCTATAACTGGGAGAAACTTCTGATTTACTCTATTAAGTCCCGACCCCAAAACACCCAGACATTGCCTGGTGCAGCAGGTACAGAGACAAATGAGATACACCAAGAGGCCCAGAATAAGCACTCTCTTGAGGGAAACCTTCCAGAGACTGGGAACACATACACAAAGGGAATACAGGAGGCAAATCCTAGAGAGACGCTTAGTAACGTCTCTTCAGTCTTTTTTGTTTGTTTGTTTGAGACAGAGTCTCACTCTGTCACCCAGGCTGGAGTGCAGTGGACAATCTCAGCTCACTGCACCCTCTGCCTCCCAGCTTCAAGCAATTCTCATGTCTCAGCCTCCCGAGTAGCTGGGATTACAGGCGTGTGCCACCACACCCGACCAATTTTTGCTTGTTTAGTAGAGACGAGGTTTGGCCATATTGCCCTGAGCTTGAAACTCCTGGCCTCAAGTGATCCACCCGCCTCTGCCTCCCAAAGTGCTGGGATTACAGGTGTGAGCTACTGTGCCCGGCCTCTTCAGTCTATTTTAAAAGGATTATACTGTTAGTTTCTAACAATTATTTCTCTTCCTACCAGGTAAACTTCTGTCCAGAACCTGTGTTTTAATCGCTTCTTTGTCTTCTTCAGTTGCCTATCATGCTTGAAGGAGTCGAGGTGAGTGAGAACTCCCATAATTTTAGGAAAGCCATGTACTTGACAGATGTTTAGAAACTCAAATGTTTCCATTTCAAACCCAAAGCTGGCATCTATAAGCATCAGTACCTAAAAGCAGAACATATTATTTCTCAAAGAAACTACCAAAACAGACCACCTACACTAAGGGTTGGCAACTGGCCCACCGGCCAAATGCAGCGCATCACCTATGTTTGTAAATAAAGTTTTATTGGAACACAGCCACATTAATTCATTTACATATTGTCTATGGCTGCCTGTGCACTACAACTGCAGAGCTAAGTAGCTGCAAAAGATATGATCCACAAAGCCAAAAATATTCACTACCTGGCCCTTGACAGAAAAGTCCCACTGCAGACTAAATCAAATGACCACACAGGCATCACCCAGAGAAACCACCACCCTCTGACTTGCTCTAAAAGGCAACTGTAAGACAAGGACCACTAGGATATAAACTTCCATTTTAAGAATTCTAATGCATGAGAAGTAACTCAGAAAAGGCTGGGTCTAACCTGGCCCTTACCTAAGAAATCCTAATGTAAAGAAATGAAGTTTTCTGTAACGTATTTTTAAGCCAAATAACAGGTCTCTGACATCCAAAGAATGGGAAGAAAGTGATAATCAATGAAATATATTAAATAGGTACAGAAAACCAACCTCTTCTTTCAATCTCCTCACAGAAAAAAAAAAAAATCTGTTTTTTGCTGGGAAGTATGCAGTGGAAACCTCTATCTTGTATGTTAATTTGTATAACTCAATTGCTCAGAAATTTTTTTAAATAGCTACCAGTTTAGAATTAAGTCAAAATACAGTAAGATTATGATGAATGGTAGTCTATAAGAAAATATAAGCAGATAAGACCAATTTTTAAAATTTAAGACACTTCAAAGATGCAAAATAATTTCAGAACTGATTCCTGGAAACTTCTAGTTTTAATATTAAAGATAGTTCTGTTGTTATCTTTCCAAGGATAACTAAAAATAACACAAAATGGAAACAGAAATGCCCACCTTCGATTAAACTAGGAAACATTCAAAACCCAAAACCACAGAATATATGAAGTTGGGCTTGTAGGAAAGCACAGCTGCCACTGCAGACTGAGGCAGCAAGCAGAGCTCTCCAGCAACACTGGACCAGCTCAAAGAACAGGTGGAATATCCTCACACCACATCTGATGCCACAGAGTGCCAAGGGGCAAGCAGCTAGTTGTAGGGTCAGGAAGAACAGGGAGCTAACAGTCCCTCAGCTGCCAATCTTTGTCATCTAAGCCAGTGTTACTCCCATAATCTACACACGCATGTACACACCCAAATCCATGTATTGTTTGTGCCTTTGCCATACTCAGGAGGCTTTGACAACCCAGAGCAGAGCAATCAACATAAGCTAGGCTAAATAAATTATGGTGCATCCACAGAAGGAATATTATATTAAAAAGAAGGAGGCAGAGCTACAGTACTTACTGATCATATGCCTCCAAGATATATTACACGAAAAAAGCAAAACATAGAACAATGTGTAAAATAAGCTACCATTTCTGTTTTTAAAGGGTGGCATGTGTGTTTATATGTATCTGGAAGGATACCACTCTGCAGGGACCTGAGAGACCAACGGTTAGAGCAAGGAAAAAGAAAATACGCATTGTGTGTACCCTACATTACAGTTAGAGTGCTTTACCAAATGTGTGTGCTCCTTTTGAAAATCTTAAAAAGATTTACATAGGCATCTTTCTCAATGATAGTTAAGAGGCTGGGAAGGGGAGCAGGGAGGGAGGGACAAAGTGGGAAAGGTTAACAGTTACAAAAATACAGTTAGATAGAATAAATTCTAGTGTCCAACAGCATACCAGGGTGACTATAATTTATTATATAATTCAGAATAACTAAAAGAATGAAATTAAAATGTTCCTAACACAAAGAAATGATAAATGTTTGAAGCGACGGATATCTGAATTACCCTGATTTGATCATCACACATTGCATGCTTCTATCAAAATACTACATGTACCCCATAAATATGTACAACTATTATGCATCCATAATAACTAAAAAATAAAAAAAGTAAAGGCATCTCTTAATATGTATGTCTTTAAAATTAGAAACTTGCTACATTTTAAAGAAAAGAGAAACAAATGACTTCTATGAACTATTTCAATCATTTCAAGTATACAAGATTTAGTAATCTTTACACAACTTTACATTAATAACACTTATTTTTACTAATAGTGGCATTACATGTTCAAAATTTGAACGTTATTTAGTTTTCTGACATTACAATGGCATAACTTTAAAATCTGTACTACTTTTTACTTTATATTTTAGGAGTCTCCCTGGGCCAAAGAATAAAATCTGTAGCTCTAGAAAAAACTAAACAAAAATGAAAAAACCAAGGTATCTGTCACCTCACACTTCCTAATCAATATGGCTTATTTTTTTGCTAATTTTTTTTTTTTTTTGAGATGAAATTTCGCTCTTATTGCCCAGGTTGGAGTACAATGGGGTGATCTCGGCTCACCACAACCTCCGCCTCCCAGGCTGAAGGGATTCTCCTGCCTCAGCCTCCTAAGTAGCTGGGATTATAGGCATGTGCCACCTCATCCGGCTAATTTTGTATTTTTAGTAGAGACGGAGTTTTTGCATGTTGGTCAGGCTGGTCTCGAACTCCTGACCTCGGGTGATCTGCCCACTTCAGCCTCCCAAAGTGCTGGGATTACAGGTGTGAGCCACTGCGTCTAGACTTTTTTTTTTTCTTTTTTGCTAATTTGTATTTTATTTTTGCTAATTTAAAAGACAGTTAATAGAATATCAGAAATAGTGAACATTATCATTTCCATAAATGCAAGAGCATGTACATTTTCCATACACTGAGTACTGTCTAAATTTTCTATTGATAAACTCTGACCACTTCTTCAGGCAATTCATGTACTTACTTTAGCATTATCATTAAGGATGAAGGTTCTTGAACCATCAGGAACAAGGGTCCCATCTTCACACAAGTTATTTAACTGCTGGGAGGCTCTATTTCATCTTATGTAAACTACAGATAATACCTACTCACCTCAAGGGTGTATCAAGGGTTTATGTAAGCTAAATTTGTAGAAAGCCATTAGCACAGTGCCAGGAAGGGTCCAAGAAGAAATGGTACTTACTATGATATATTTGTACATATATATGTATGCATGTTAATGAGCTCTTATTAGCTGCGTTCATTAATGGTTTTCTCTATCCTGTGATTTGCTTTTAGAGTTTGGAATACATTTCATTGTGCACATTCCATTTGTATTATTAATATGACAACATTTATTACTATTATTATTATCAATTCAATCACATCTACTATATCCCTGATGATGACGATGATTCCTTTAATAATCACAAAACTCTCTTCCCTTCATCACGGGGTAAATAACCTATCACAATGCTGTAAGTCACCATCAGCACCCCAGGCTGCCCCTGCTGACTTACCAGATCTGCTACTTTACCCAGATCAATCATCATGTTAATGTCACACTGACATTCAATAATGGTGAATCTGTGCTTTTTACCTATAAGTGAAAAGATGAAAATTTTACTTTAAGAAGACCCTGAAAACACTCTAACCATCAACTCTAATTTTCATTTTTTAATTGCATCCAGTAAAACATCATATACATTTACAGGAGTGTACAAGAAGTTCATTTTTATAGGCAAAAACTGGCAAAATAAAATAAATTCCATCCTGTTTTTCTTGCTGTGTTCTAAATTTAAATAATATCAAGTCTACCCAGATGAATAAAAGTGCTTAAACAGGGAAAATTCTGACTGCACAGGCTCCACGATAACCATGATCCTGCTGTTCAGCTGCAGGCCAATGTCTTCGCCTCTATCAAAACTTCCCGTATTCCCACTATAGCTACAAACATCCTCAAACATAATGCAACAGAATATTCATAACGATAATTATGTCCAAATTAAGGTAATAAGAAAACAGTCAAGAAAATATGGCTGGGCACCATGGCTCACACCTGTAGTCCTGGCACCTTGGGAGGCCAAGGCAGGTGGATCCCTTGAGCCTACGAGTTTTGAGACCAGCCTAGGCCACATGGGGAAACCCCATCTCTACAAAAAAGAAAGAAAAAAAAAGAAAAATTAGCGAGGCATGCTGGCATACACTACTCAAGGTAGGAGGATTGCTTGAGCCTGGGAGGTTGAGGCTGCAGTGAGCTGTAATCACACCACTGCATTCCAGCCTGTGCCACACAGCAAGACTCTGTCTCCAAAAAAAAAAAGAAAATATGGATGCTCCAAAGATAAAGAAAAGCTTCAATCCAACTATGTTATTGCAATAACAAGAGATTTCAGAGTGTACATTGCCATTCTACCACTGGAAGTTTGTTTCATTTTCCCTCAAACTTGGAAAGGTCGCCATCTCCCAAAGCAGACAAATTCTCCCAGGAAAAAGAGAAAACACACACTTCCACCAGCATGTGGCTTCATAAGGGCAAGCACGTGCACCTGGCACATAGGAGGTATGTGCTGTCTGTTAAATGATGTGTTCACAGTGACCAGGCCTGCTAGGCCCTTCCAAGGAACATGCTTGGCAAAGCCACAGAGCAGTCAGGATAAGACACGTATCACATCCTCATCTCTGGGAACTTACCCTTTTCTGAAGTTATAGCTAACTTAGTAAAAGTATAAGAGAGGTAACATGATATGACAAAATTTCACATGTTCCACTCAAGAAAACAACAAACACACGCACGTCCCTCAGATGACAACAGCCACGCCGACTCTGTGTCTGCGGCGGCATGTCCTACCTGACACGATCGTCACAATCGTCACAGGGCCTCTGATCTCGGTCAACTTCTGCCAATGAAGTTCCGAATGAGGCATTGTATCAAAGTGCTCTTTCCAACTTTGGAGGCCCCGTCACCACTACCACTATTGCTGGGGGCTCTAGTGGAGTTCCATCAACCACTGGAATATGATGCTTTTTTTTCTTCAAATCCTGAGTCCTATTCATTAAAAACAAAAAAAGAATGTAAACTCACTTTCAAAATAGAGTAAAAGTAGACTTTTTAAGTATACTTATAGATATGAATACTTTAGTATATTTTATAGAGTACAACAGACAATATATAAATATAATTAACTTGTCAATTATTAACTTGTTAACTTCTGACCCCCATCCAAATAACTGCTATTCAATAAAGATGTAACAAGATGACTTCAATAGTACAGAGAGTTGAAATTTAAACACTCCTTAAATCTGACTGTTTTATGAGTGATTTTAATAGTTTTTTAAAAACCAAGAGGTAAATACCGAGGCAGTGCATCATAACGGATAAGAACAGAAGCTCTGGAGTTAAATTTGGCTCTCCTATTTACTGGTTATATGATTGGAGGTAACTTGTTTTCTTGACCTCAGTTTTCTTGTCCATAAAAAGAGGGCAATAATGATTCCTACTCTGATAAGGCTGCTGGAAGGATTTAGTTGAATAATGTTTAAAGTACACTGCTAAGAATATCACAAGGACTCACTAAAGAAAGCTATGTTAGTATTAAATATTGTAATTTTTATATTTTATATTACAACTTTGTGAAACATATCCAGAGGGAAAAAGCACACTTATCACCATAGAAACAGTTTAAAGTTTAGGAACAAATTCTATAAATTGTTGTATCTTGTGCAAGAAACACCAACCAGTGTGCAGATGCTGGAGGCAAGGCAGCTTCTATGGGAAGTCTTCTCACGTTTTAGTAAAAGCCACACAGCATGCATCTCCATGTCCTTTGGAGCTGGACTAGACTTGTGAATCCAAATGTCACTCGTGAGAGGCTCCTACTACTTAAAAAGAATCAATGGAAGAAGCATCAGACTGTAGCTAAACATACCTGTGAAAGGATCGAGCCATCTGCATGGCAGACTGAACTGCAAAAGCTTTGGAATTTCTCTTCCAGGCATTTTCTTCGTCTCCTAGCTGGAGATCCTGCAGATGCTGCTTCTTTTTCTTTCCAGCTTTGGGTCCACTGTTTTTCTTTCTGTGTTTCTTCTGGTCCTTAGTCTCCACAGTGGCTATTTACCAATAACAACTAACTCTAACCTACAAGGAAGAAGGTTGAGGTAAGGAGGTGGGAAAAGCATTTTACTATCCAGGCAATACCCAGGGAAAAACATTAAATTTCATTTATTGCTTTATGAAGACATGATGTATTTGTTCACTGAACAAAGGTAGAAACTGCTTAACCATCCCCAATTTCATTTCTCTCTGTTATGCTATAAATTAGAGGAGTTACCTCTGCTAAGGTTACATTTTATGGTTAAGTTACTTTTTATTCATCTTAAGTGTCAACATCACCAGTATCTATTTCCAAGGATGGAAATATTCTATATCTGTACTTTTCAGCCATTTAGCCATTAGCCACATATGATTACTTAAAATGTTCTTAAAGAAACTGAAAAAATGAATTTTTAATGAATTTCATTCTAACTCTAAATAGTCACATGTGGCTACCATACTGGACAGCTCAGACCTAGATATCGACTGGGCTAATGAAGTGGTTTCCTAACCTAAACTAAAACTTAAATTGTAATAATTCAAAACGTTTTTATGAACTCCCAATAGGATCGCAGTATTACTTTTAGTACCTGTCAACTCTGTAAAACTCCTAAATTATAACTCATCTACATACATTTGAAAAACAGCAATATCTGTATGTGTGAGACATGACTGGTTCTAAATGATGCCTGGAGACCCCATGGACTTACAGAGACCCTTCCAGTGATTTCTGAGGTACCTGGGAATCTGTGGCCAATAAATTGGTAATCACTGAATTAGTGAGTTTTTTAAGAATATCGGGCTGCATAAAATCTGACAGCTTGATTGAAAAAAAGCGGGACAGGGTGCCATTTCATTCAATTAAGGTCTTGTATTAATTCCGTTTAATAAATGTTTGGTCTATCTCTGATGTGCTAGCCACTGTGCCAGTAAATGGATATAGCTATGACCGGACTTCCAGAGGAAATCCAAACTAGTATCTTCCGTGCCATGCAATAAGGGCTACATTGCAAGGCTGCACAGGGTGCTACTGGAGCACAGAAGTGAGTCAAGAGGCTTCCCACAGACATACAACACGAGCGGAAACAGAAAGTCTTTATATATCACCATAACATCAAGGAACACCGGCCGGGAGTTAGGAGAGCTGGGCACTAGGAACACTTTGAAACTGAATAGCTGTGTGATTTCCGAGGTTACGTTGCTTCTCTACTATATTTTAGTTCCGAAGTTGTACTAATGTTTCTCTTTTGCTCTTGGTGGGAAAAGCACAATTTGGGGTCAACAGATTCGGCTCAGGTCTAAGTCGCCTGCTGGGACCACGTCGCCAGGAAACCACGTCTCCTGGACACCCTCCCTCCCCGTCAGGCTCTCTGCAGGGATTCACCCCGTTCCCTCTCCCAACGACTCCCGGGCACACCTCCGCCAGAGGCGAAATATGCTGCTCCTGGGGAGCAAAGATGACCCGGAGGACCGGGGGAGCATCTTCCCACGCGCACGACTCGCGATCTTTCCAGTGCTCCAGAGCCGGGGACCCCACTGCCGCCTACCCCAGCCCGCGGCACCGAACCTGCTCACAACTGCGACTCCTCAGGTCCGCTTGAACACCGCCGGAAACGGAAATTCGCCATCGCGCCGACTCACGGGGAGGGAAACAAAAAGGCAGAAAAAAGAGATCGGCTCCTGGACGACTTCCACGGGAGAGCTGGAAGACTGGTCAACAGCTGAGTGCGGGCGCCGGCGCCGTCTGCGCAGTGCTTTCCACCAGGTCCGCATCCCTCCCGATTCCGCCCCACCCCGCCCTCGGAACTCGCTGCCTCAACTCCCGCGTTGGGACTCCGGAGCAGCGTACACCGCGCTCGCCTTAGTCCTGCGCGAAGGCCAGGGCAGCTGTGCGGCCTGACGCGGATGAGTTGGTGCGGTGCAAAAATCAGGAGGAGACACATTTGGTCCTGGCCACCCCGGAGTCACCGTGCCCGGGACAAACGGACTATGGCTCGACTGGGAGTCCACTTCCTCCTCTTTAAAGATGACAGATGAGGGAGATCTCGGGTTCTGGGGGTGCCCTAAAGCCCTCTTTTGGCCGGAATTGGTGGCTCATGCCTGTAATCCCAGCCCTTTGGGAGGCCGAGGCGGGAGGATCACTTGAGCCCAGGAGTTCAAGACCAGCCTGGGCAACTTAGGGAGACATCCCCCCGCCGCCGTCCCGTCTCGCGGAAAAAAAAAGAAAGAAAGAAAATTAGCCGGGCACGGTGTCTCACGCCTGTAATCCCAGCACTTTGGGAGTCCAAGGCAGGAGGATTGCTTGAGCCCAGGAGTTCAAGACCAGCCTGGGCAACACAGGGAGGCTACCTCTCTCTCTCTGTCTCTCTCTCAATCAATCAATAAAAGCCGGCGTCGTGGCGGGCGCCTGTGGTCCCTGTGGTCCCAGCTACTCTGGAGGCTGAGGCAGAACGATCGCTTGAGCCTTGGAGGCAGAGGTTGCAGTGAGCTGAGATCGAGTCACTGCACTCCAGCCTGGGCGACAGAGCAAGACACTGTCGCAAAGAAAAATAAATAAAATAAGGCCCTCTTTTTCCAGGAGCAACAGACTCTGATGGCAGGGACAAACTGACGCAGCCTAAACTGCCTCGCCTTCCCTGCTCCCGGGAAAGGGGCTTTCCCTGAGGGAAGGTAGCATCTTGCCATTTTCTTCCTGCACAGCTTTGCCTTCCCAGGGATCCGCCCATTGCCACCTGAGGAAATGCCTTGGAGTCCATCTAACCCCCAGCCCAGGTACTTGGGACGCCTACTGAGCCTACATTGTCAGAGGATGCATCTTCCTGTAGTCTTGGAGGGGTTCCTTTCAATAAGATCCCACCAGTGCACTCAAGGCTCAATTCTACACCAAAAAACTAGGCCCACTCCTGTCACCGAGATCCCCAGGCTTCAGGTCCTGTCACAGGGACCTTGTTTTCACCCCCAGCAGCCTCCAGGTATTCACTCTGCATAGGCTGTATACTGGGTGCTGGACTGGGGAGGCTACCCACGTGGCGCATGCTTCCCTTATCCGTGAAGAGCTTAGGATGTTGTAACTTCTTCACACTAGGCCTCTTACTTCATGGAGATGTCAGTATCCGGGTAGATAATCCTTCCAACATCCTTTTGATCTCATGAAGCCCACTCCTGTCCTCTGCCCCACCTCAGCTTCCCCCTCTCTCCATGATCAGACCTTAGACCTTGTCAGGTCCAAGGACTGCAAACCCCACAGTAGCCCACTCTGACCACCACCTCTAGCTATCCAGGTTACTCCCTATACTGCCCTGAAACAAAACTCCTGCAACCTTACCAGTACCTCCAATCCAGGTCTTACTACCTTTTCAGAGTTTCCTCCTTCCTTTATGACTTTTCCCTTTCTAGTGAGCCAGCTTAAACTCCATGGCCAACCATTCTCATTGGTCCCTTGCACACCTTCTCAACTCACCCACCTCCCTGTCACCTCCTATCTGCTTAATAAGATGGGAGCCCTGGATAAACCCAGCTCTCCATGTATTCCATGCCACAACGATGCAACCAAACATGGCTGGAGGAAAACAGGACTGTGCCAGCAGTCCTCACTTTAATCATTCTCTGTCCTGTCTATTCAATCTCCCATTGTTCCAAATGAGTATTTTGCACATCTTCCTCTCTGTTCAATCCTTCCTACTGCCTCCCCCTGCCTTGCCTCCTGAAAAAAGAAGGGAAAAAAGACCTTTTGAAAAAAGAAGGCATAGGTGTCCACAACTCAGTGTGAAGTGTTTAAAAGAGAGGCACACAAGCACGAAGAAAGCCAGAAGTGAGTAACCTGCAGAAAAGTAGGTAAAGGTTCTGATCTGGATCCAGATGAGAAATGGAATGGCAAGTGAAAATCAGGAAATATTTTGAAGAAGATAAATGTTCCTGGATATCTTTGAATACTTGGTAAATTATTGAGTTCTTATGTATAATAAAGCAAGATTGTAGGTTTGTCTTTTTATTCAGGTATTTGAGGAAAATGTGTCTCCAAGGACTATTGAAATCTGAGACATATGTTGTGGGTACATTAAGGAGAAGGTATAGTAGTGTTGAAGAATTTAAAAATATATTTAGATCTTGTCTTGTAAGTCAGCCCTTCTCCTTATATTAACTATACGACTCCTTCATAGTGGATTATTATTCCATCCAAAATTTCCTATTTCAAAAGCCACATTTGGTTCATGCAGATACAAAAAGATGCCATAGTAGGAGAAAAAAAGTTGGGAGATGATGAAGATGCAAACAGGAGTATTTAGTAATACTTTAGTAAGCTTATACGAATATGATAAAATACAGTTTTAATTTGGCTTCTAAGTATACTTTATTCTAGACATTATAAATCACCATCACTTGAGAGAAAAAAAAGAGAGCCAGAGATGAATATATACTTTCCAACATAATGTAAAGGCATAGTAGCATCCTCAACATGACATATACTGTGCTCCTAAATATTAAGGATAAGATGCTAAAATTTGTCTTTATCCCCATGTTTTGGGTTCTAAAATATTAGATGTAGAAAAAAAGTAAAAAGAAACCACTCTAAGGCAAGGAATTTTATTTTCATAAAACATCCATATCCATATAATTTGTAGGCAGTTTCCTAAATGGCTTTCAGTGATCCCCTTTTCTTAATATTCATATCCTGTCCTTTCAGCTTGATAGTTGGCTTGAGATTAATCACACTTGAGCTTAATCACTTCCAAGTCTGGATGACAAAAGCCTTTGACTTTTTTCTTGCACATTCTTTTTTGCCGTCTTATTTGTTATCCCTGTCGGAGCTGCTTCCATGTTGTGAGATGCTTTATGGGTAACATCCATGTGGTAAAATAGTGAAGTAGGCCTCTTGCCAACCACCAATTAAGAATAGCCATGGAGGAAGCGAGTCCCACCAACAGCTACTTGAGTCACTATAAAAGTGGACTCATCACTGGTTGAACCTTGGGATAACGATAGCCCAATTGACACCTTGATTTTAGCCTTGTGAGATATTCAGACACAGAGAATGCAGCTAAGCATTCTCTGAATTTCTGACTCATGGAAACTGTGAGATAATAAATGTTTGCTGCTTTATCCACTAAGATTTTGGATAATTTGTTAAACAAATACATAACTAATACACATATATACACAACTTGCAAGATAAAATATAACTTTAGAGGAAAAAAGAAGAAATCAAGCAAGAACTAGATGCAGTTAACATAAACTAAGCTCAACATATTTCATTACAGCATGTGGAAATTGTAAAGTATCTTTTTCTCATATATGTTAAGTACTCAGTAAAAAATTAGAGTATTGCTGAAATCTGTATACTGAAGTTGAAAAAGACAAAGAGAACTTAGAGGATGTATGGGAGGTAGTGAAAAGATAAAGATTCAAAATCAAAATTTATATAACAGAATCTGTATTTTAAGAAAAATGTAAAGAGTTACAAAAAGTATGTCCCCTTCTCTGACAGTAATTATTACCCTATTTGCTATAATATAATAAATAAGGTTTTGAGTAACAAATTTGTGGCAGATTTAGGCAACAGTCCAGGTAAACAGACACTTCTCTTTCAATAAGGGAGCAGGAAATGACAATTACATTATTCGGCAAAAACATTTTATCTTTGTTTACAGACTGTGTGTGTGTGTGTGTGTGTGAATGTTTCTCACAAATTGCAAAGGTCCCCAATTTTAACAAAGAATTTATTTGACCATTAACTATATTTCATGCATAACCTTTATTTTATAACATGAAATTATATATTGAATTTAGATTGTTACATTTTGTTAATTACTACTTCACAAGAAGGGGAAAAATAAAAAATCTTCAAAATGCAATTATAGCTTAATGATTTAAATCAATTCACCAGGCTATGGTTGCGGCAGATAATAAAAAATTAAATTCTTCTTCCAAAGCTAAGTTGATTACTCTGAGTACCTACCTGTGTTCTTCTAAAATTTTATAAATTACATGAAATTGGAGCTCAGATGAAATTTAGATTGCTTTTTTTCCAACTTTTAAGTTCAGTGGTACATGATCATGATTAAGTGACGGCTAAAATGAGGATCTAAATCTATTGTATCATTACTTTACTATCAGAAATAAATGATAACCGTAAAGTATTTTATTAACTTATTTCTGAGGTAATAGAAGAGGAATATATATGACGAGGAAGAATTAATTGATTTGGACTGGTAAGGAAATGTGATTTTAAGAGAAATTTACACACCTAGTTAGTATGCAGGAAGGTGTGGAAAGCAAAAAAGACCTGAGATAAAATTAATGGCTTAAAAAATTCTGAGAGCCCAAACAGCCATGCACCATTATATTCGAAAACAAAATAAGCACATGCTGAAACATTACCTTAATGTGAGGAAAAACTTGATGTGCCGGGAATAGTGAGAAATGACATATTTCCTGGACTGGCCAGACCGCTTTTTTAGTACATTGGAGCCACAAAATCAAGGTATATATTCAATCCATGAATGTTTTGATTTCTCATTTGCAGCATTTTGAGGTTTTGATACATCAAAGCATCTGAATAATAAAATCTCACATCTAATGTTGATAAATGTGACCACAACAAGCTCTGAAATTCTACAGTCCTTGCCTTTCTGCCTGAAACTTCCCCCCAAAAATAATTTATTTCAGGCATTTCCAGTCAAAATTTTAAAACTGATACTAATTTTGTGTAGTTTGGGTCATGTTTATGACATGTTAATTAGTCATAGTTGTCAAGAAACAGAATGACCTAGGTAATATGCTTAACTCTGAAGCTAGGCTGTCAGGTTTTGAAACCCATGGATTAAGAACAGGGAAGCGGCTGGGCGCAGTGGCTTATGCCTGTAATTCCAGCACTTTCAGGGGCCGAGACAGGTGGATCACTTGAGATCAGGAGTTTGAGACCCACCTGGCCAACATGGGTGAAACTCCGTCTCTACCCAAAATAGGAAAATTAGCCAGGCATGGTGGCACACATCTGTAATCCAAGCTACTCAGGAGGCTGGGACAGGAGAATAGCTTGAACCTGGGAGGTGGAGGTTGCAGAGAGCCGAGATCGTGCCACTGCACTCCAGCCTGAGTGATATAGTGAGACTCTGTCTCAAAAACAAAACAAAACAAAACAAAACAAAACAAAACAAAACAAAACAGGTAAGGGATAATTCTCCAAAGGAAAACTACCATTATTTTATCAAAATAAGGAAGCATTCTGGTCAGTCAAACCAACCTATGTCTATAATCAAAGTGCAAGCTTTACAGAGAAATTTTTAATACAGAACTGAAATATTATTCATAAGTAATTGGAGTATTCTGGGGAATAGATGCTAGTGAAAGTTAAGAAAAATCTGTGCCTTTTCTTGTCTTATAAGAAGTCAGGGTGAAATTCATGTTGTAAAAGTATTTACATATAAATTAACTTCAAGAAAAAATTGGCTGAAGATATTAGCAGAACACGTACTTTACAAAAAAATGCACAAACTTGGTCTAGGCTGGGTTGAATATGTTTAGAAAAACACAGTCTTTTGAAGAAAAAGTTAGATTGCAATATCTCAAGTAATAACTAGTGACAATGAAGGTAATAAAGTGTTCTTATGAGCCCAAGAGTTGATATTTCTAAGTTTTACGGCATAGCTGATGAATCATTCGGTAAAACCAAATGAAACAAATACCTTCAATCTCTCAAATCAAACACCATACTATTGAGATTTTAGCTATAACTTTATGTTTGCCTTGTTTGAAAAAGTATTTTAAAACCCCAAAATATTTTTTGTTAAACCATCTTAAATGGTTAAAACATTCCTTTTAGAGTAAACACTTATGAAATGCTTAAGCATTGTAACCTCATCATTCTAAAGGATTAAAATGTTTATTTTAAATTGAACATTTATGAAATGCTTAAACATTTTAACTAGCCTTTTTTAAAGTGCAATCATAAAAACACTGTTTTTATAATGAAAGAAATATTTCCTAATTGCATTCACACATTTGAACTGTTTAGACATGAGGCAATAAAATGAAATACAATTGTGAAACACATATTTTATATAAAGTACAGTTGCCAAAGTTTTTGTCATCTTGAAATAATCTTTTTATACTTTTTTGCTTTTAAAGCATAAGTTTGTGTCACAAGTTAAGTTGATTCTGGCAAATTGTAGTTAATCCCTGACTACTTGTCATGATTAGATATTCAGCTAAGGTATACATCACAGACCATCTGTGAGAGGACACTATTTCATCTGTCTTCTGGCTAGTAGGGAAGCTCATTTTGAGGATGGACCTACCCTGTTTTTTTGTGAAAGCAGGAGAGTGCCAGGTGGTTGGTACAGATAAACACAAAGGGCAATACCAGGGAAAAAGAAACGCAGGGCTTTGGCAGCAAACCTTTACAATATTGGTGCACTACAACAGGTGGTAAACAGTGAGATGTCATATATGTCTACAAAGCCGGAATACGTTTCACAATTTGTAGCTCAGATTCCATGAGACACTATGAATACAGAAGTTAGGAAGTTTCAAATTTCAATAAGGGTAGAATCTAATACCACCGTGAAAATACCCTTTTTCAACTGCATGTACTTATATTGCTAACTGGAGAAAATAGCTCTGGAGAGTAATCATGGAACTGTGCGGAGTTTATCTGGTTAATGGGACCAAACATACAATTAGGTAGAAGAAATAAGTTCGAGAGTTCAATAGCACTGTAAGGTGACTAGTTACTAATTTATTATATATGTCAAAATAGCTGAAAGAGAATATTTGAAATGTTCCCAAAACAAATAAATAATAAACCTTTGTGGTGACGGATAACCTAAATACGGTGATTTGATTTTTACACATGGTATGCATGTATCAAAATATCACATTTCCTTTTTATAGCTACATAAGAGTTGTACTATATAAATAGGTACAACTCTTGTATATCCATAAAAAGTAAATACATGAATAGATTAACAAATAGAACATGAAAAAATTATTAGTACAGAATATTTAGCCTTTTTCTAAGTTTCATGAGAAATCTGCAAATTTCCTAGGGAAACTTATGATAGCCTATTAACATGAAAATATAATGTATTAGATCTAACTTTTAAAAGTAAAAAGAGATTTTTTTTATCATCCTGAAGAAGAAAAAGAACTTTTACCAAGGTTTTCTTGTCCTGGGCTCAACATGTAATGATGAACGCAAACTGGAGTAGAAAGTAAGGCAAAGAAAAATAAGTATATATTTTTTTCAGTGGTCTCTAAGCATCTTATAAACTTTGTTATCTCTCATGTCTAGCTTTATTCCAGGCACAAACTGATCAAAAATTGGTTCCCTGAATGAGCTTGCCATATCAGATACAGAAATGTTAAGATTTGCTAATTCAAAGTACAAGAACAGTAAATAGTAAGAGAAGACATGAGCCTGTCAGTACATTAAATTCACTGGCATGCTTTCTTCATTTATTTCCCTTCAGAATCTGTTACAAAACCTAGAGAAATGTGACTCCTATGAGCCACTGTTATGCAAAGGTGTGCCAGACTCATTGTGTTTAGGGCAGAAAGTGTAGCCTGGAGTAAAAAAATAAAAAATAAAGATTTTAAGTCCAAGAATGCTCAAAACTAAGTAAATGATGTATTACCAAATTTTGATTGCTGCATAAAATACCTCTGTTTACACGCAACAACCCAGTTTACACGCAATTTCAATGATGACTATTAGAGAACTATTAAGCCAAGCAGGTCATGTAGCTTAGGGTAAACCTCATGACCTCATCTGTTGGAACATGTGTCGATAGGATAGACCAAGGAAAGGCTGGGCGCAGTGGCTCACGCTTGTAATCCCAGCACTTTGGGAGGCTGAGGTGGGCGGATCACAAGGTCAGGAGATCGAGACCACCCTGGCTAACATGGTGAAACTCCATCTGTACTAAAAAATACAAAAAATTAGCCGGGCGTGGTGGCGGGCGCCTGTAGTCCCAGCTACTCGGGAGGCTGAGGCAGGAGAATGGCGTGAACCCGGGAGGCGGAGCTTGCAGTGAGCCGAGATCGCGCCACTGCCCTCCAGCCTGAGCGACAGAGCGAGACTCCATCTCGAAAAAAAGAAAAAAAAAGGAAAGACCAAGGAAAAAATATGCTCTGAGTAAGAGGTAAGCATGCAGGATCAATTTAAAATGATCCCAAATGAGGATGCCTTCTGAGTATATGTCAGGGAAGTGAAGACAATGAATAGTTCCATGCAAGCAATTAAAGTGAGAAAAGGCAATGCGTAAGGCGAAATAAATGAGATGAGAAGCAACCTTCGCCCTCAAAGAGCCTGGTAAGAAGAAATTTTTTTTGTAAGTCTTGTTTATTTTTCATTAGAAAAAAAAGTTAGAGGCAAATTTTTTTATTTAGGCATATTATAAAAATATTTCTGTATCCTCACTATGAATGAGAAAATAAGCATAAACTCAAATTATAAAAAGATCCAACAGGCAAAAAGCTATGTCATATAATGTTTGTTTGAGGTTGATACTTTAAAAGAAATTATCTACCCACAAGTTGGGGAGAAAATAAATAGAAATCTGTTTTTCTCCACTGCTTAAAGAATCTATACTGATTTCAACTCTCTTAGACAAAATTTCGCATAGACCACGTGCATGAACATTTTTATGCTGCCATTATAGCTTATATGGCAAATAATTGCTATAGCCATACTTATTTTACTCTGTTGAGCTAAATACATTTTTACCAAATAATAGTATGTATCAAAATCTTAAATGCTGACATTTAATGGGAAAATGGAATAACTTACACGCACTATAATTCTCAACCTGTTTAGTGCAAAAGATCTTAAAAGATGAAAAAAGTTTAGAGAGCGCAATCACAAATAGAACAGAAAGGAAAATTCAAATGATGTCAAGATAAAAACTAGAATATTACCTCCAGGACAGCAAAAACTTCTGTCTTTTATTTTTTAAACTACTCTCACCCTGGTACTCAGAATTTTGTTTGGACATAGTAAGCACTCAATAGATTTATTGAATGAATAAACACATTTTAAAACATCAAAATTATTACCTGTATTACAGTGAAAAAAATAACTAATGACCTTCTACAATGTGCCATTCTTTATTCAAAGTACTTTATATATATCAGCCTGTATAATCACTGTTAAAACCAATGAGAAAGATAACAATTTATTGATGAGAAATTGGAAGTTCAGATCTATTAAGAAAGTCATCCAAAGCCATGCTGACTTCAAAGTACAGACTCTTTACTTTAGGACATGGCATAACCCCCAGAGGGTAATAATATTGAGAAAGCTTTGCCATTGGAAACACAATTTCATAGACAACAAGAGAAGCTTATGTTCACATTACTTTTCATACTTCACATGGCAAGAACATTCCGATCTTTAATGTTAGGATTCATAACTTTCCCTAAATACTCTGTGCTCTGTTGTCTAAATGGTAACACCAAGAATCATCACTTTTCCTCCGTAATAGGATGTGCAGTGTCTTTGTGTGAAATATAGTCTATAGTTGTATATCTTCTAGTTGAGAAATTTAATCATGCAATATATATGGAATAAGAAAAAAATACAGCAACAATTAAAATAGGACAATAAAAATGAGTAAGATGTTTAAATTTCCATTGCCGAAAAACTGTGCAAAACAGAATTCATGAAAGAGAAATAGAGTGGCATAAAACAACTGCAGGGGAGAAATGATGAAAACAGAGAAAGAAAGAGATAAACTAGTGAAATAAAGTTGAAAAAAGCTTCATTTTCACAGCATTGCATTTTGTGAAAAGTTTTACACTTTTACATTAAAGAGTTTAAGAGTATACTAAATTGAATTTGTTTTTGACTTCATGCTTCTGCTTTAAATTATATCAAGGCTTAATTACCATTTAAAACTTACTATTAGTTAATTTATATATCATTACTAATGTCAGCATCTTGTCAGGCATAAGAGTTAAATATAAATTTATATTCCCCAGGTGAATGCAATTGATACAAGAAAAAAAACCACTAATCAAGAAAAAAAAAGGAGTTCCTTTCTCTAAATGTATCACATAGTGATACAGCTTCTTATACACTACAAATAGACTGGGTCAGAAGTTAAAGAAAGTAGTTTGTCCTCTGAAAAAATTATAAATCATATTTTATTAAGAAAAACAAAAAAACTACTCAAATTTGGGATAGGATCAATCAATATTTTCTCTTAAATTTACAGTTGACAAAAAATTGGAAAGAAGTAATAGAGGACTTTTTGGTGTTTTATTATTGTTATATGATATTACTCCTGATGACTCTAGAATTAACTTCACTTTAATCTGCTCAAGGATATTACTCCCACAAGTGTTCCTTCCTCAGGATTATAAAATGTACCCCCTTTACTCTATCATACTCATTAGCATACTGCCTCATATGTTTCATGCTGTGGAACCTCATAGGACTTACAGCAACTATTACAACTCATTTATAACTTTTTTTTTTTTTTTGAGAGGGAGTCTTGCTCCGTTGCCCAGGCTGGAGTGCGGTGGCATGATCTCAGCTCACTGCAACCTCTGCCTCCCAGCTTCAAGCAATTTTCTGCCTCAGCCTCCTGAGTAGCTGGCTAGCTGGGATTACAGGCGCCCACCACCACACCCGACTAATTTTTTTTTTTTTTTTGTATTTTTAGTAGAGACAGGGTTTCACCATCTTGGCCAGGCTGGTCTTGAACTCCTGACCTAGTGATCCACCAGCCTTGGTCTCCCAAAGTGCTGGGATTACATGTGTAAGCCACAGTGCCTGGCCCCATTTATAACACTTTTTAAAGTTCTCTCTCTCTCTCTCTCTCTATTTTTTTTTTGAGACAGAGTCTGGCTCTGTCGACCAGGCTGGAGTGCAGTGGCGCGATCTCGGCTCACTGCAAGCTCTGTCTCTCGGGTTCACGCCATTCTCCTGCCTCAGCCTCTCGAGTAGCTGGGACTACAGGTGTCCGCCACCTCGCCCGGCTAATTTTTTGTATTTTTAGTAGGGACGGGGTTTCACAGTGTTAGCCAGGATGGTCTCGATCTCCTGATCTCCCGATCTGCCTGCCTCGGCCTCCTAAATCTACTTTTTTTTTTTATATTTCTCTGCTCTTATTCACACTTGAACCCTATCTAATCAGTGTCTTATGGCTATCACATTCCTGAAACCACACTATCAATGACCAAATCACTAAATCCAATGGTCAATTTTCCATACTCTTGTTGCTTGAATTATCAGCAATATTTTTTTTTTCTTTTTGGAGACAAGATCTTGCTCTGTCACTCAGGCTGGAGGGCAGTGGCTCACTGCAGCTTCAACCTGCTAGATTCAAATGGTCCTTCCACCTCAGCCTCCCAAGTAGCAGCAGCATTTCACACAGTTGATGACTCTCTCCTTATTGACAAAAATATCCTCATTGTATTTTCAGTTGACAACACTCTCCAGGTTTTCCTTCTACCTAGTTTCTTAATCTCCTTTGCAGGTACTTCCTCCTGTCTAATCTCTAAACCTTGGGGTAAAAAGGGTTCGGGACTCAGGTGTACGTTTTTTCTCTATCTAAACTGACTCCATCTCTTAATAACATCATCTAGGTCGAGGCGGACGTCTCTTCCGGAGCAGCATGGCGGCCCCTGAGGATGAGAGGCTAGCAGGGAGCGGCGAGGGAGAGCGGCTGGATTTCTTGCGGGATCTGCACGTGCGATTTTTCCAGCGCTGCCTCGAGGTTTTGCAGGAGCGCTATTCTTCACTCGAGACATGCAGGTCCTTCCCACAGAAGACAGATCAAATCTAAATCTCTGTGGTTTCCGAGGCTCTTCAAACCTGGGTATTCCGCTCAATCCATCAAAGGCTCCTGGAACAGCTCATCCTTATGATAGTGGCCACATTGCAATGACTTACACTGGCCTTTCATGCTTAGCTATTCTTGGAGACGACTTAAGCCGGGTAAATAAAGAAGCTTGCTTAGCAGGCTTGAGAGCCCTTCAGCTGGAAGATGGGAGTTTTTGTGCAGTAACTGAAGGCAGTGAAAATGACATGCGATTTTTGTACTGTACTTCCTGTATTTGCTATATGCTCAACAACCGGTCAGGCATGGATATGAAAAAAGCCATCTCCTATATTAAAAGAAGTATGTCCTACGGCAATGGACTGGCACAGGGAGCTGGACTTGAATCTCATGGAGGATCTACTTTTTGTGCCTTGCCTCACTATGTCTGATGGGTAAACTAGAAGAAGTTTTTTCAGAAAAAGAATTGAACAGGATAAAGGGGTGGTGTATAATGAGGCAACAAAATAGTTATCATGGAAGACCTATTAAGCCTGTAGACACCTGTTATTCTTTTTGGGTGGGAGCAACTCTAAAGCTTCTAAAAATTTTCCAATACACTAAGTTTGAGAAAAACAGAAATTCCATCTTATCAACTCAAGATTGCCTCATAGGGGGATTTGCCAAGTGGCCAGTCATCCAGGTGCTTTGCATGCATACTTTGGGATCTGTGGCCTGTCACTAATGGAGGAAAGTGGAATTTGTAAAGTTCATCCTGCTCTGAATGTAAGCACACGGACTTCTGAACGCCTTCTAGATCTCCATCAAAGCTGGAAAACCAAGGACTCTTAAACAATGCTCAGAGAATGTACATATCTCTACATGACTGACTTTAGATTGGGAGGGTGGGGGGGATTTGTAGCATAACTGTAGCTCAAGTTTAAAAGCCATGTATAACCAAATGTGCTCTTTTTTTTAAAAGGTAGAGTCTTACAATCAAATCTCCTGCTGATGTCACTTTGGGATATGGTCTTGAGCCAGTAATCTTTGTACTGGGTTTCTAGAAAATCTGTGTTGAAGTTTGAACCACAACTTTGTCATGGTTCTTAAATGTTTATACTGTATTTCTAAGAAGTTGTTTGAGGCAAATTAACTGTATGTGTGTAGGTTATCTTTTTAAAAACTCTTCAGTGCAAATTGTATCTTGTTATAAAATGGAAACAAATCTTCAAAACAAATTTACACTTCATATAGCATTGATAATCTTCAGGTGAACACTTAGTAATCATTTAAAAAGCTCACTGCTGATGGTAGAAAATTTGCTTTAATGAATTAAGTATCTGGGATTATTCTTTGAAAACAGATGACAATAATTTTTTTTAAAGAAGAGTGACTTATTTTGTCTTATTTTTAAGTAAAGTGTGCCAATTAAACCTGTGTGGCCTATATAAATGAAATTAATAACTTCATAGTAAGAATAAATAGGTTTAACTAATGTGATGGTTTTCTAAAAGGAGATTGTTTGAAGACAACTATTATGTAACTGAGAGAAAAGCAATTTAACTATATGTGATTGTGAATGAGGAAGTTTTGTGCTATGTGGGTCATTTATTTAGACATTGCTGTGGTGAATACCAGTTATGTTTGATTTTATTCTCAAATCATTAGTTGCCTTTTTTTTTATTTTGCTTTCTAGGAAGAAAACAATCTTTTTTATCTAGAAGGAAAGATACTTTGTGTTTTTATTTTTAGCCATTTGAATTTTTTAATTTGTTGCCCCCAGTGTGTTAGCTGCTCTAATTTCAAACTAATACTTTTCTAATTTTTTTCAAATTAAACAAGTAAAAAATGCAAAAACAGAACCATTCAAATAGATTCAGTGGTGCAACTCTATACATGGTCATTTTTATTCTCATATTTTCAGGTAAGTGAGAGGGAAATGTAAGCGTTTAGAGGGTAAGAATGAGGGTTTTGTTTTTGTTCATTGTTTTGTTTTCTTAAGTCTATGAACTAGCTAATTATAAAGGAGATAGTATAAAAACTCTTCATTTGTAATTAATTTCCATTACTTGCTCAGTGACATTCAGAACTATGAGTCTAGTACTGAAATAGGGAAAGAAATCTCTTCACTAAGGGAGTTGGGTTTAAGTTAGTCTTGGTGATAATAAATGTTGAAATACAAACATCAGTATAAAAACTAGATTACTGGTATCACTGTTTAGGCATTGTAATATTCTAAATGTTATCTTTTTTTCTAAATTAGAGAAAAAATGTTGTAAAATTAGAGTCCTTCCCAAGGGAAACACTATGTACTTGGAGAAATGATTCATTTATTATTGGCATGCTTAGTTTTAAACCTGAGTTTGCCAAAGTCAACTGTATGTTTTTTAATTATAAATAAAATAAATCTTCTGATGGTGGGGGAAAAAATAAGCCTAATAACAGATGTTATCCTTCTGTGGGTTATTCCAGTTGCTAGTATTTAAATCCTGGCAGATTAAGACATCCATATCTCACACTAAGTCATCTCTTAGACATTGGAAGTTGAAGTAGCATATACATAATGGCTTTAGGACTATATAAAAAGCCCAAATTGTTTTTTCTATATCACCAGAAAGAAAAGAAAGAAAGAAAGAAAGAAACAAAGAAAGAAAGAGAAAGGTAGTAACAGTGACTATTCATAAATGTAAGTTAGAGAAAAATTCCAATCTAAAAGTATTTCATAAGGCTAAATATTTTCTAACTCCTTATAATTTAATACCACAAGATTATAAATTTTAGTAAGCTTCTAATTGATATACTTGTGGGAGACTTTCTTGTGAAACTTTATGGACTAGTAAATGTTCACATTCCACAGCAACTTAATTGACCAGAAAATAGCAGGCCAGTGTGAACTGTGGAGAAACTATTTCTAACTTTTCTAAGTAGTTATTTACAAGAAAAATATTTACCGATTAAATAAATTATAAACAATATTTCACATACAGACTTTATTCCTTAGCAGGAGTGATATAATAAGGGGACATATGAAGTCCGAAATCTCAAAAAGCTCTACTTCCTACTCCCTACTCGTCTCCTTCCCGCCCCCTAATTTTGTGGTATTTTTTTTAGAAGGTAGGAGGAGGAGCTTTGTTTTGAGCATCTGCATACAAATGAGATTAATCAGATCATATGGCATAATTTAACCTGTTTATCATTTCAGTGTTTTTAGATTTGATCTATAATATATATATATTATTAGCTCTTTACATAGTTATTTATATTTAATCTAAATTCATATAGAAATCTTGCTGACAGTGGTATATAATTTGAAAACTGTTGGACCTGATCATTTTTGAGAGACAGTTAATGAAGAGGTGCTCTGAAATCAGATGACCTGGGTTTAAATCCCAGATTTGCCAGTTCAGCAGCAAGATCTTGGACCCTAACTCTCCCATTGATAAAATAAGGAAAATAGGTAAAACCTAACTCACAGGGTTTAGGATTAAATGAGATAATACAGATAAAGCACTTAGGATAGTACCTGGAATACAGCAAATTTCAAATTATAGTTTCTTTATAATGATCATAAAATTATTTTTGTAATTAAAACCTCTCTTCTACAACAGAAAGAGGTCTTAACAGTTTAACCTCAGGGAAAATGATGACAACAGTGTTGTTTTCTACTCTCCCCATAAAAATACAGAGCAACTAGGATAGCCACAGACACTATTACACGCTAGATGACAAGGTATCCCCTTGAATTTCAAAATACAACTAAGTGAGGACAAACCACTGACCCACATAGTTTCAGCATCTGTGGGAGGAAGTAGAAGGAAGGCAGCTGGTTTCTGACAGCTCTGCAAACTGGAGAACTACAACACTGCCCACAGTTTCTCACTACAAAGTGCAGTGGGCCAATCTAAGAACAGGCACTGAAACTGGGAAGTGACCACAGAATCCCATTTGCAGATGAAAGTTAAAGCAATATGATAAGGCCTGATGATCGCATTAGAGCAGTCTGGGTTTTATACTGTGTGCCTCTTGAAGCTTATGAGACAAAGCCCAGCACTGAGGACAAACTTCTAGAATTAGAATCCAAATGGGCAGGATGGGTAAAATAGGACAAAAGAAAGAAGATCTAGATAAGTATTGGGAAGAAAGGTCAAGATACAGACACATTATATATATGTATTTACATATATATATATCTTCTTTTAAATCACTGTGAAAATGGGAGCTCTAAGGCTGTGAAGTCATCCTAGAGCCACTCCTCCCTCCTAAAAGTACAGAAAAACTCATTTCAGTGAAGGGGAAAAAAAGAGTAACTGAGCCAGGATTACAGTCCAACTCCATTCAAAGTTAGTATAAGAAATAAGAGAATAAATAGATCAACATCCTCACAGACAATGAAAGCACACCAGAAAGACATGACCACAAGACAGATAAAAACCTGATATTTGCAAAAAAAAAATGCAAATATGACAGGAAATTTATAGTAATTAGTACAATTATCAGTAAAAGTAGGAAAAGGTGAAAAATTAACCAAGTACCAAACACTTGGAGTAAAAAGCAAAATAAAGCAGAAGGAAGGAATTAATAAAGATAAAAGCCAAAAATAATTACTAGTAGAAAACCAAAACAAGAGAGGCAATAAATCCAAGTTGGTGATAGGTAGTGCGGGGAGTTAAGTGAGATAAACTACCAGCTAACCTATTTAAGAAAAAGAGGAGGAAGCACAAATACAAAAATTTAAAAGACAAGAGGGAAATAGTAAAACAGGAAATTTGTTTAAATTGACTACTTTGAGCAATTTTACACAATAAATTCGAAAACTATTTTGAGAAAAATGCAAATTGCCGTAATTTACTCTAGGTAGATAAAGAAAGTCACAACAAACCAATTACCACAGAAGAAACAAATAGTTAAAAGTATCCCCTACCAAAGGAAGCATCAAGCCCAGATTGTTTCAAGGGGATTTCTACCAAACCTTTTAAGATTAAATAATCCTGTTCTTGCTTAAACACTCCAGAGACTAGGAAAAGAATATTGAACCTCAAAGTGCCAAAAAAAAAAGAAACTCCTAAATTCATTATTTAAAGTGAATGTAATAGCATTGATTTAAAAACCTGACAAAGATTGTACCAAAAAGAAAATTATAGAGCAATCTGATGAATATTAATAAAAAGTTTTAATGATATATTAGCAAACAATCCAACAGCACTTTCAAAAGGTAATCGTGACTAAGTTAGGTTTATTATAAGAATGCAAGGGTAATTCAATACTAGATAATCTGTTAATATTCATTATACTCAGTGAAAAAATCTTCATCTTTGCAGAAAAGACATGATAGAATTGAGCACTCACTTATGTTAAATATACTAAGTAGAAATCAATGAATAATCCATTAACATTGTACCTCTACCTAAAAGCCAGCATCTTAAATTTCAAAACAAAAGGGACTTTCCAGCTGAAGTCAGGAACAAGACATGCCCACTAACTCCTCTGCTACTTAACAATGTGTTGAGAGTTTTAGCCAATGAAGTTAGACAAAATAAAGACGTGAATTGGAAAGGAAGAGGTAAAACTATTTGCAGATATGAATATGTATCTAGAAAGCCCAAAGGAACTTGCTGAAAAACTAAACAATAAAAGAATTTAGTAAAGTAGCTATTAAATACAATTTACATACAAATATCAGTAGGCTTCACCAGACACAAGTGCATACTTTGACTCCATTTTGGTGAATTTCAAAACAGATAGCATTTATGTATGGTGTCAGAAATCAGCACCCCCTTTCAGTCACTACCTGTCTTCCCAAAGGTAAGCATTATCAAAATCACCATCAATTAGTTTTGTCTGTTTTTGAATTTTATATGAGTGGAACCATATAGTATACATTATTTTTCAACTGGCTTTAACTCAGTAGGACTGAAAGAGGGTACAAAGGGACTCTGTGGTGCTGGTAGTGTTCTGTTTCAAGATCTAGGTGCTGGTTACATAGGTGCATTCACCTTATGAATATTTATCAAGCTGTATATTTATGATTTGTGCACTTTTCTGTATGTATAATTATAGCTCAATAAAAATGTTTACTAAAAAAAATCTAGTCCTATGATCTGAAATCTCATTTATAATATAAACCTACCAGTCTGAACATCTCCCTTGAATTCCATACTAATATACCCAATTATCTATGCCACCTTTCTATTTGGATGTCCAATACAAGTCTCAGTTATAATGTTCAAAATCAAACTCCTCATATTCTTTTTCAAAACAGCTCCTTCTGCCATCTTTCCCACTTGACTCAAGTGTAATACCCATTCTTCAGATTGCTAAAACTAAAACCCCTCGAGTCATCCTTGATATCTCTTATTCTCTCTTTTGCTATATCTAATCCACATTGATATCCTCTTTGACTCTTTTTTCAATGAATCTCTTGTTAATTGCATTATCATATCACATCTCATAACTTTCACCTTTACCACCCTAGCTCAAGCTGTGACTCGTAGTCACCTTGTTTTTTGATTAGCTTTTTAAATAGAAATCCTTCTACCTTTACCGTCATAGAGTTTGTTTAGAACATAGCATTCTAGTAATTATGTCAACACAAGCCATATCGCATCACTCTATCTCACTCAGATCAACAGATTTAGTCCCCACAAGCTTTATGACCTAATAGTATATGTATCTATCCCTAATTCACTCTGATTCAACTATGCTGTCTTTATGATGTTTTTGCAAACATGCTATGTACACACTTGCTTCATGAGTTTTGCATTTAATCTTCCCCTTTCCTGGAAAGCTCTTATTCCAGAAACCCATGTGGCTCAATCCCTGACGTTCTTCAAGTCTCTGCTCAAATGTCACCTCGCTAGTGAAGTCTTATCTCACTTCAGCATTTTAAGTAACACCCTTATTCATCACACTTTATTTATCTGCTCTGCTTTTCCTTATGTGATCTATTATCATATGATCTACTATATATTTTGCTTAATTTCTTTGCTTATCACTTCACACTAGACCTAGAATTGAATACCTATTCTATGCGGGCTAATTTTTTTTTTTTGCATATACTGTTTCTGTCATATGATCGGACTTAGACCAATATCTACAACACAGGAGATGCTGAATAAAGATGGTTTTGAATAAAAGAGTAAACATTTTATAAAGAATGTATACAAAACCAGAAACACTTGGAAATATATAATTTTAAAAATGAAATAACAAATCTAAACCAGAACTATTTAGCATATATTGCTTTCTAGTTAGTGTTGGAGTAAAATATTTGCATTTATTTTTTATTATTTAGTAGATAGAAAAGTCACCAGGGCCGAAGCCCACAGTAGCTAGTTGGAAAGCAGGAGAGAATAATGCTTAGAAGCACAGACTTAAATACTTGTGGTTCAGAGAATCAGGCAGTTCCACTTATCAGACAGGTTAACGCGGGCAACTTATCACTGGGTCTCATGATTGTTATCGAAAATATAGAGAAAATATAGTATTTCTTTCATGGCATTATTAAGAGTCTTAAATGTAAAGCACTTAATACATTGCTTAATGCATCGTAAGCTTAAATAATCAATTAGCTACTCTTACTACCATTATTGATGATAGAGAAAATTTTATATGAAAAACCATTCAATGAACTTGGAAGAAATGGGAAAGAGAGACTTAGACTAAGTGTACTACCTGCTTTTCTCCAGGGAAATAAAGAAATTAATGAAGCAATGCCATATAATCAAGAGTCATTTTTAAAAGTTTTATATTAAGATGACATGGATATTTAGATATCAATTTTTTAAAAATTACACATAACTAAAAATTATACAAATTATCATACACATAATCAAATATTTGCCATCATAGTATTGAATGAGCTGACAAGAGATTGTTCAGTAAGAAGATTTTATTTAGAAATTTTGAATTTGAAAATTTATTTTGTTTGCTCAATGACCTAATGTTCTTTTTCCTAGCTCTTGTTATACAAATAAAATAGCCTACAGTATATATGTGTGTGTGTGTGTGTGTGTGTGTCTATATAAATTCTTTGAATGAAACTTTTAGGAAGACTAATAAGTTAATAAACATAAGTTAATAAAGATAGATGCTGCTTGTGTTAGATTCAGTATTTTTTTCTTTTTTTCAGTTTTATTGATGTATGGATGACAAGTAAATATTGTGTATATTTGCAGAATACAAGGTTATGTTTTGATATATGCATGCATTGTGAAATTATTACCACAATCAAGCTAATTAACATATTCATCACTTCACTTACTTTTTTTCGTGGTGAGATTATTTAACACTACTCTCAGCGATTTTCAAGTACACATTTTTTAAACTATAACCACCACTCTGTACAACTCCAGAACTTATTCATGCTTGTATTAGATTTATATTGCTGCTAAAATATGTTACAGAAAGCCTAGTGGCTTAAAGCAACACCTTATTATATCACAGCTCTTTAGGTCAGATGTTGCAGTTGGATTTGCTCATTTCTCTTCTTTGGGTTTCAAAGGATTAAATTTAGCTGTTGGTCAGCAGGGCACTTACAAGAAGGCTCTTACAAGGCACTTACAAGATTGAAACTGCTTTCAATCTCATTCAGATTGCTGGCAGAATTCAGATTCCTGTTGCAGAGCTGAGACTGCTATTTCCTTCCTGGCTGTCATTGGGACTGCCCTTCCTCCTTAAAGACTCCTCTCTGGTCCCAGCACATGTCCTCCCGCATCTCAGAGCCAGCATTGTAAATCCTCTTGACATTTGGAATCTGACTTTTCCTTCTGCCGCTTCTCTCTTGTTTCCAGACAGAGAAATTTCTCTGCATCTAAGGCCTCATGTGATTAGATTGAGGAAACCAGGATAATACAGAATAATCTCCCTATCTTGAAGTTTGTAGTCTGAACTATATTTGAAAAATTCCTATTGCCATGTAAAGTTACTTATTCATAGGTTGTGGAAATTAAAGGTTTGACTATCTTTGGGAAGGCTATAATTAAGCTCATCAATGGGTATGTTTCATCTTGGGAATTTAGAAACCTCCCTAATAGTGAGAGGCTTTGTAACAATTACAAAAATATGAAAGCAAAATCAAGAATGAACACTCAATGATCTATTCTATCATTAATCTGTTGATCTTTTCCTTTCTGTTCTTTTTGTGCTTATCAATCAAATATATTACAAATAACTCTCCCAAAATAATTTTTTGCTATTGACTTTAGGGACATACATATCCTGTTGAATCAAGAGTAAATGAGAGCACTGAAGATTGAGTTTCAACATATGCATTTTGTATTGTTGATTGCATAGAATACAAATCACTTTGAATGATACGAGAAAAAATTTTCACCAGTAGAATCTATTCTTTCCTCAACAATTGAATATAATTCTGCATTTTCCCCATAGAACAGGTAAAGCAATTTGTGTAAGTATAAGTTTTAAGATAATGTATTAAATATTTGGGGGAATTATATGATAAATTTAAAATAATTTCAATTACACTGCATATTGTTCATTATTAATGAAATTAAATTAAAATATAAATTGATAGGCTAGTTGAAATATTTTTTCAAAGGTAGAGCTCATATAATTTTTCTTATATATTAATCTACTATTGTTTTATTTTTCATATTACTAAACAAACATTGCAACTTGCTGTGATTAATGTAAGTAAGTAGAAATTGGATAAACATTTCCAATACAGTGATAGCTTATCAAGCCTTTTGCAGAGTAGTATTTTTTCAACATTGCCTAAAAACAAACTCATTCAGCTCTCACTGAAATATCACACTGTCTATAATAAGTACTTTAAAAATATTTTCTTTAAAAATCTTGAAATATTAAACAAAATGGCAATTATATTTTAAAATGCTATAACCAATCTTCAAGTTTTGTTATCTTATTCATTCCATTTATGTATTTGTTTTAACAATATTTCCATATGTAATAAATCACCTTAAAACATCAGATTCTAAAGAATTTTCTCCAAGGAATTACTGTCATAAATGTGATAAATACTCTGTTCTATATAGTAAGGAAGGGCTTATTTTGAGCTTCCTTTCTTTGAGAATTCTTCAACTACTCAATGAACAATGTATTCTTTTTATTAAACTCGAATTTTCTATATCTTACTAAGCATCAATTGTAAATTACAAGAGAATCCTCTTGAAAGTGCCTTGGTCCAGATCTTGACCTTACTTTGAGGACTAATTTAGGGGCCGTATTTCAGGAATATACTTGAGCTTATTTGCTCAGTGCATTCATACATAGGACTTTACTTAATAAGAACTGATTAATTTGGTAAGAATTGCTTTGTAAGAATCACTCTTCCTCTTTAGTTGCTTGTTGTTGTTGCAGTTGCATACAGACATAATACATTATAATTCAAGTTAAATTGAAATTCATAAGAAGAAAAAAATGATGTCTCTGTGTGTGTGTGTGTGAGTGTATATAAATAAATATAATTATATGTGTATATATGGGAGCTTCAAGACCATAAACATAGTTTTTCCTCTGGCAGAACTGAAAAAAAAAATATTTTTAATCAGGCCAGATTAGAAACACTCTATCATTTATTTTGCCATTTTTATTTTAAAAATTGAATAATATCTACAACTTTCTAGTAGTCCCTATTAATTATACCTCAATAATGTCATTTTTGGTACAGTAAGAAAAAATTACAAAATTTCAAAGAAAAAAGAATATGTCAACTTGCCTATACTACATACTATCAATGTACATCATTTTGAATTGAAAGACTCCTAATTTAAACACATCTCTGTCGCAATCTAATGGAACTTACATCTCAGCAGTCATTTTATCCAAAGCCTGGGTCCTGTTATGATAAAAATAAAAGAGCATTTTATTTATTTTTTTTTGAGAAGCATATGTATATGTTTACAGAATTTTTGTACTATGTTTAAAATTTTGGCAAATAGGTTTTTTTGAATCAAGAATGGGTTGACGTTATTGTTTATTAATTTTTAATAAAATTTACAATTTAAAGTTCAGAAAGCTGAAAAGATTCAAAGCTAGTTATGAAGAGCCACAAAAACTCAAATATTCAAATTCATTATTGTTTGGGGAAAATACAGATAATGAGCATGAGGCATCCATCATGTCACCTTATTTCTCACTAAAAGTAAGTACCTTGTGTATAACAAGTTATCAGCACATATTAACTCACAGCATTAAGTTGGTTATGACAATAATTACTATTCATGAAGCAACAACAATATTATTTTATCTCCATTTTGGAACTTACCCCATGAATCTGGCAGGTCTGGCTACTCCTGTCTATTTCATCCCTGGTGTATCCACCCTCGCTTTTGTACACTTATTCCAGTGCCTACTGGGTCTCTGTACTAGCCATATGAGAGAGGGGTCTTGGATCAATATTTGTTTTAAGCAAGATGCTTTTCTCATTTAATAGTAAAATTGGAAATTGTTTGATCTTCCAGGTAATAATTTCAACACTATGCAATATATTTTATTCAAGTTAATAGAAATCAGGTAGCACACATATTATTGGAATATCAAAAAATCTTACTTAAACATCCAGCTGAAGTTAATCCCATAATCACACAGGGAAATAATCCATTATGTCATGCCTTAAAGTAATTTGGATGATATCACCTTGATATTTTTAAAGGTGATTTCACAATATATAAAGTAATTTGGATGATATCACCTTGATATTTTTAAAGGTGATTTCACAATATATATAAGATATAAGCCTATATGTGGCCTGCAGTGGTGCATCAGAAAGTACAAATAACAAGACATGCTCCATTTTATGTTTAAAAAGATAGAATTCTGATTCCATCAGGCATGATGGCTTATATTGTTTTATACACTATTTAAAGTTTTGTGTATGCACTTTTATTAAATATGACTGCAGATCAATTTCTTTGTTCTTTGTGTTACTTTGGTTAAAATATGAAAAGTTTTTTGAACATTTAAAATCACATACATGTAATAAGTTATCCTGGTGTGTTATCTGTAACAATCAATTTTGTCAAGTAGGAGCCTCTCTCAGCTATTATCTGATCATTTATACAAGATGAAATTATAAATTACCTTAGATCCCCTTGCTCTCGCAATTTATCCTGTGTTATTTACATACATGGTTGTAATTAAAGTTAAAAATTATGCTACACTATTATATCCTCATGTAGTTTTTTTACTGTAATGAGAACTACAAAGATTAGATCTTCTTGTGTGTGAAAGTTAGAAGAATTAATAGAGAATACTTTAATTAAGTGATCATTGAGAATTTTTTTAAAAATAGCAAATGATCAGACAAAGTAAGTCAGATTTAAAAATCAGATAAATATTATATAAGTGCTTAGAGTGCTCTTCAGACAATTTCCTTTTAGATTCTAACCTGAGATTTTTAACCATAGCTGAAATACATGGTATGAACTGACATCCATTAATATTCGTTGACTTTTGAACAACCAATGATAAAATATCTGAAATATACTGTGTCCTAGTCAGAGGAAACAAAATATAAAAGCAATAATAACAAATCTCATTTGCTTTGATTAAAATCATTTTTGAACATATGTAAACTTTCATCTTTTTAATATATACTATGTACCCAGATTAAAGGAGTTAAATGTTTTTAACACAGATTTTGAGTATTTTTCTATTGCAGTGCTTACCACACTGTAAAAATTTTATTTGTTTTAGGTCTCTATGTACTTACAAGCTCTTCAAAGACAGGAACTACAGTGAGTAATGATTATTTGCTGGATCAATAATATGTGTTAAATTGATATAAATTAGTTAACTTTAGGATTATAAAAAAAGATTTATCCCAGCACTTTGGGAGGCCAAGGTGGGCGGATCATGAGGTCAGGAGATCAAGACCATTCTGGCTAACATGGTGAAACTCCGTCTATACTAAAAACACAAAAAAATTAGCCGGGCATGGTGGTGGGCGCCTGTAGTCCCAGCTACTTGGGAGGCTGAGGTGGGAGATTGGCGTGAACCCGGGAGGCAGAGCTTGCAGCCAGCCATGATGGCGGCACTGCCCTCCAGCCTGGGTGACAGAGCAAGACTCCATCTCAAAAAAAAAAATCTATCCACTACACATGTTTTTGTTCTTAATACAATCTTCTCACTGAATACACAATCATATTTACTAACTTCTGCAACCATAAATGCCATATTTTAACATTATAGACTTAGTAGGGTTGTTACTTAAACAGAATACACGACAGCATCTTCATGTTCTCTAATCAGGCTTTTGAAAAATACGTAACTGTTTGGCTCAAAATTTATTACAAATTCAAAAATATTTTAGAATATTGAATATAAATATAGAATATTGAAAAACTATTTTAAATATTAAAGAGGACTGGAGAAAACTCGTCCATTAATTTTTTTTTTTTTTTTTGAGACAGAGTCTTGCTTTGTTGCCCAGGCTGGAGTGCAGCAGCACAATCTCTGCTCACTGCAACCTCCGCCTCCCTGGTTCAAGCAATTCTCCTGCCTCAGCCTTCCGAGTAGCTGGGACTACAGGCGCCCGCCGCGCTAATTTTTTTTTTGTATTTTTAGTAGAGACGAGGTTTCGCCACGTTGGCCAGGATGGTCTCGATCTCCTGACCTCGTGATCCGCCCGCCTTGGCCTCCCAAAGCGCCAGGATTACAGGCATGAGCCACCGCACCCAGCCAACTCCTCCATTAATTTTAATGATGAAATTAAAACTGAACCTATTAGTCATCAAGAATGATGATTAAACCCAAGTATAAAACAGAATATGTGAGTCTATGCTAATATAAATATGTGTTTAGATAAATTAATTAATGAGGGAGTAGAGGAAAAACCTCCCATTTAGAAGAATTCCAATTAAATTACTTAGCCCACACTGAAGGAGGGAAAACATAAGTCATCCCACTTCTTAAGCGTGCACTGGTGTAAGAAACTTCTTTCCAAAGAGTATAGTATGGGAAGGGGGAAGAACAGTGACATCACAGTGGAGAAATCTGACAAGCCCTATTTCATCCAGGAGATCAAGGTCAACATTAATAGTCATAAATTAAAAAAAAATTTTTTTAAAGTCATAAATTATATTGGTAGTATGTACCATTGATACAATGTAAGGAAAATAGCAAATTCCCTCTGTAATATACCTCCCCCAAACACTAGTCTTATCAATAGGAAATACACCAACAAATCCCAACACAGGGTGTGTATTCTACAATATCTGACTAGCATGCCTCAATACTGTCAAGGTCATCAAAAACAAGGTCTAAGAAATTGTCATAGCCATGAGAAGCCCAAAGAGTTATGACGACTAAATGTAACATAGTGTCCTGGATGCCACCCTGGTATAGATGGAAGACATTACATAAAAACTAAGGAAATATGAATAAACTATGGATTTCATTTCATAATAATGCATCAGTATTTATTATCTAATTTTAACAAATATGCCATGCTAATGGAAAAATTCTACGAAGAGGTGAACCTGTATGCCAGGGCCATATGGGGATTTTCTGTACAATCTCCCCTATTTTTCTGTAAATCTAAATTTTTTCTATGAAAATGTCTATTAATAAAAAGAACTTAACCAAAGAGTCCAAATATGAATGTGATTATATGCAAGTCTGAAGGGCATAACAGCATGAGGGCATAGGGAGAATGCAAATTACACAGTCCAGAGGATTTGACATGAAGTCTTCTTGCTTTGCAATAAGCTGCTTTTGCACACTTAGGTAAGTCATTTAAGCCTCTTTTCCCTGGTTTGCTATGAAATAAATGAACAAGACTACAAGAGTTCTGAGGCCCCACTGAGCTCTGTTGTCCATTGATTTACCTGCAAAATGATGTCACCCTCAGAGAGATTACAGTCTACTTGAGAAAGTAAACTTGCTAACATTGAAACAGATCAAAACATATTTAGGAACATAGTTCAAGGCTGGGATCATATTCTGTGTAGTTCATATTCTCAGGATTTCAGAGAAACTAAGCAGCATTATGAAATAATTAAGAAGTGAGTGAGACTAAAGGACCATTTTGAAAAATTGGAAAATATGCATGAAGAAGTGAAGGACACCTCCATATCCCAAATAATTGGAATCTGAATCTTAAATTCTCCTTTTGCTTCAGTTTTAGGTTTTGAATGGGGTAAAATATTCCTTCAAATCCCTCTATGCTTTACTATCACGTATAGCACAAAACCCAAGTGCCTTACATGGCGTATCCCACCTTCCTTGACCTTGTCCTTGTTAGTTCTGCAAACCCATGTCATGCCACTTGTAAAGTGATCTGCATCAGCACAGTCCTGAGCTGTCTTGAGTCTCCTGCACAGACTGTAGTTTTAAATACCTTTATAGTTTTGGAAATCCTTTTCCTTCCTCTATAATTCCTTTCCTTATTCATGTGCCTTTCTTGGCATACTTTGTGTTTTTTTTTTCCAGCTTCAGCTTTTCCAGATGTCATCTCATTCAGATTTCTATCAAGAAGACTGATAGAAATGAATTTGAGAAAAATCTGAATGAGATGACATCATTTAGCTTTTCACATTTCTATGGCAATGTGCTTCTCATTGCCCTCAACATGGCAAACACTGGCTACTTTATTCTCTCCATTTGAGGAAAGAGACCATGTCATATTAGTCTTTGCAACTAAATGAATACCTAGCAAATAATGATGGTGATGATGGTGATGATAGTGATGATTGACCATGACTTCTCTTATTGGGTGCATGTTTTGTATCATGTACTGCATTTAGGTGTTGCATTGCAATGAGAATGTCAGAACCTAAGTTTATCTTGTTTTACTTGTCTAACTAATACGTATGTTTATCTAATAAATATTTTTATAGTTTGAGGAAGTTAGTTATACAGAGTCTTATTTAAATAATAGAGAAGTAATAGGAGTTTAGGAGGGACAAGGTGAAAGTCAAGATGAATTAAGATTCGCTTCTTTGGTAGAATTATGGATAAATGTCCTAGATAAACTTGGAGATTCCCCCTCTCTATCATGCTCTGATATATCCATAATATATATTTTAAAGTTTTGTGTCTTTCAACTCCCCACATTATTTGTCATTTCTGGAACTACATCATACAAAAATCAGCAAATAAACATTAAATGAATACCTTTTCCATCTTCTCCCTTGCATTCTTCTCCCTCAAAGATTATGCTTCCATTGACCTTTCATTTCCTATGACCTACAAGTCAGATGCAACTATATCTAGTTTGTATCTCAAATTCCTTTTTAATGGTGACATTTGAGGAGTTAGGTAAGAGAATTTAGTTGTCCTTAAGTTAATAAAACTCTTTTTTTCCTTATGCACCAAAGAAAGACAGAAATGTCACTGATAATATTTCTTATATTGATTTCAGAGGGACAATAGTTCTTAGCTTAATCCATGGAAAGAAACATATTTGTACAAAGAAAAACATTATATTAGAGTGACAGTTCCCTACCCACTCTTTTGATTCTTTGCTTTGAATTTCTTCAAAATTACTTTCAACTACCCAAAATGTGTGTGCATATAATGGTTCAAGACAAATTGTACATGTAGAATGCAGATCATAATCTTTGGAATTTGCATTTCTTCACTACTTTACTCTGGCATTATAATATTTAGGGTTACAAATACAGCATATTTTCACCTAGAAATAATTAAAATGAGTGCCTGCAAAGTCAGCTACAATGTAATTGTATTTTAAAAGGTACCGACTTGGACTTCTATTTTGGATAATGGCAAATTAAATCATTTGCATAAATTATTCAGAACGTTGGACAGAACATTTTAACAATCTTCAGGAAAGCATCATAAAATTAACAAAGTATTGAAAAATTACCAGGCCACGATCAGTGGACCCGGAGGTAGGGTGGGAATCTAGGAAAGTGAGCTGAGAACTTGGTGATTCTTCACTCCTGAGGTTATTTTCAGATTCTAAAGGGGGCCATTGAGAAGCTAAGAGGGTGAGGTGAGATGTTGACTATTCGTGTGGATCTAAGAGAAAAAAAAATGCATCCCAGTCTGACAAACTGAAACTGATAAACCCTTTGATTTCAGCTTGGAACCAGAAAGCTCCCTCCCAATATGTAGCATGAAATGGAGGTATAAAGCCCTGCACAAGGTTTGCAGCTCAGCTTTTAATTCTGTCAATTCCAGAAATTAGATTGATGTGATCCCGAATTACTAGTGTCCTTATTTTCCAAGCAGGAGGAAATTTTCTCTGAAGGCAGGTATTATCTTCTCAAGCCTCAGATTTTCTCTGACAGTTTCATAATTAGTATCTCCCTCTTCCTCCCTCCTTTCTCTCTCTCTCTCTCTCTCTCTCTCTCTCTCACACACACACACACACACACACACAGAGACACACACAGATCAAGGATGACATGAAGATAAAATACAACATAACAAAACCAAGGAGAAATAGTCAAATCGACTTAGACCAACAAATAGGAAATACTGGAACTATTTCCTAATGTACATCCTCCAAGGTATTCTCCACTTCAGTGTCTGCTTTACAGGAAACCCCAATAACAATGATTGGTCTGAGAAAACTGACAGAAAGATGGAATGCTGGAGCTGGGATACATGCTGCCTGGCAGGTGATGACATCTCCATCATTCTTGTGTGGTAGGTTATAGAAAACCCATGAAATAAAGTAGCCTATGACTGTAAAATTTTTCCTGGTGGTAGTGAACTGGGAAATGATCCTTGTGGAATGAAATGCCCTAGAAGGTGGGATATATCAAGTGTATAGAAATTATGTGATAAGAGTAATTATAAGAACAATGCAATGGATTGTTCTTTCTAGGGGTGACTAGTGCTTTGAGAAACACAATGATAGGCTAAGGATGATTACTTATCCATTACAGACTAAAGACTATGTGTGAGAGTCTCCTGGTAGCTTATAAAGAGAGGTCATCTCCTGCAGCCTCAAGGCAGAGAAAGTTAAGGGTTAGGGTGAGGGTTTATTTTTAAAGCTTCAGAATTTCAACAAAGTTTAAATTTGAAACCTAGATAGTGTTCTGTGCCAAGGACAGGACTCTCTATGGGAAAGAAGTATAAAACACTGGGACTTGGTTTGGAAATGCTCATTCATTTTAATTCCTCAGTTTGTTTTGATTATCTGGGCCTGCAGAAATGATGCATCCAACGTTTCTCTCAATCATTCAAATGATTTAAAACAATGAAATTTTTCTATATAACATATCAGATTTCACTGAGTTGTTGACTTCTGTATAGGAGCCAACAGGAATTTTAAAAATCTGTTGTTAAACACTAATAATAATCAAAGTTGCAAGACATATCACATTGAGAGCTACAAAGAAACAGCCACAGATACAGTTAACAGTGATCTGGCGTCACTGCTCACTCCAGGGTGTAAGCTTATTGCATAGACTGGCAGGCATGCTTGACAGCAGAATATGCAATATCTTTTTTTTTTTAAATCTCCCACTCTTTTTTCCATTTTATCAAGCATATATAATTAAATTTGTTAAGTGAAAGGATGATTAAAACACTTGCAGGGATATTTCTCAGGAACATCCTGAGATTTTTTTTTTTTTCCAAAAATTAGTGACTTTAGGGAAACCAGCATCCTTTGCAAACTCACTGAATTAGTGTGTGCATTACCAAGATAGACCATATTTTCTTATGGGTAGGATCCTAACATGCAACCTGGGACCCCAAAATATGATATATTTACAGGAAACATCAATACAAAATGGCATGAGAAAGCAGACTACGTACAGAATCCATTCTGCTAAAGGTGGCATCAGAGTATCCATCTTTGGGAAGTAGTTGTGACAAAGTTTCTAGAATCCAGTGCCCGAGGGTCAGTAGGCAAGCTCTGGTGTCTGTATCCCTTAACAATATTTCTTCCTGCATAAGCCAGTTAGGGTGAAATCTATTCTTTGCAACTCAAAGCACTGATAGACACAATCCTTCTTTTCTTCTGGCAATACATTTCTCTAATTCTTTAGCAAATACCTTTTTCTCTGTAGTTCTCAAATTTTGGTTCCCTCCTCAACTGAAAGTAAAAACTGATAGAGTCTGTTTTCCAGTATTGTAGTCTAAACACATATGTATCTATTTACATTAAATTAGTTCAAATTAAATCAAATTAAAAATTTACTTCTTCAGCCAGCCTGAACACATTTTAATGGCTTAATAGCAATATGAGCTACCAGCAACATCAAACAATGCAGATACACAAACATTTCCATTACTGAAGAAAGTTCTATCAGAAAGAGCTGCTCTAAGGCATAGAAAACTTGACTGGGGCATATGTGTCTGCATCTAGTTCAGAGAATCCCCTTTTAATAAGTTAATTGATTCTGTTAACAGTTTCAAATTATGACCTTGATACCATGAGATTTATATTCATCTTTCACTCTATTCATTTTGATTTTGCAAGTAAGGTTACGAATGATGAGATTAGATGCAGAGCTCATTTTCTGTTAGAATAACAAAAATTTAACCTCATTACTACTCATTCGTAAACATTGAAGTTTTCCTCCCAGTTACCCTCTCATGAATGATTTTAAACTCCAAAGTAAAATCTGAAGACTGACACTAACAGAGTCATCCTTTGCATAAACTACATTCAACTATGTTAAAGTGTTCATTTTGGTTCAATGATACCTGAAATGCAGACTGTGAGGTGGACAGGTAGGATTTGTATCTGCCTAGCATGCATTTCCCATCCTTTTACTAAGAGTGCTCCAATTTTTAAAATCTCCCCTAGTATACAAAGTCTTGGTACTTCTGTCAATCAAGTTATTTTTCTCACCCTCTCCTGGCCTTGCGCTTGACTTAGGAAACAATTAACCAAATGGATAATGCTGTAGAAACTTACAAAGAGGGAAATTAAATGAAGTTACTTAATCACAACAGAAATTACCCAAACATATGCTCATGAGTTCCTCTTCACTAGACCCCCAGAGCTGCCCTTATTTTGCCCTTCCTGAATTTTGATTGTTTAACATTTACTTACTTTAAATATGTGTCCTCCTGCAAGATTTTAATAATTTTTAGATTTTGCTTTTAGGATAGCCAGTTGGCTTTTGCAAAAGTATTAGATGATATCAATGTGCCCATATTTTTATCTACCTGGGAACTTTTTCAAATTACATCTGTTCTTGATATTCTGAAATGCCATGCTTACCCCTTTCTCATCTGTCTTGGTAGCCTACCACACTATTGACACACTCATCATGAACCAGACAGGTACTTCATCTGCCTGAGAATAATTTAACCTTCATGGTCTATTTCTGCCAAAAGACTGCTTTAATATCCCCAGTATTTGTTAACTCTATTTGAAGTTAAATGTCTATCTGTTTGTGCTTTGAGAGATGTTGGCAAAGAGAAAGGAGGAAAATAAACTCTTTTAGATAGGCTTAGCCTTGTCAAATCTGTTGGGGACTTTACAGAAATCATGTTGTCAAAGTGATCAATTTAAAGGAAAACATATTTATGTCTTCTTATTCTCTGTTTCAGGGTGTAACTGAATATCTTTTAGTTAGACATTTGATAATATAAGTTATTTTCCCAAACCATCATTTCAAGGTTATTACCATAAGACAAATCACTCTAAAAGCCAATGGTTCAAGCCAGTCAGAATTGAGTGATGAAAATATACGGCTTTATTTTTTTAAGTAAATTTTATCATTAGGCTTGAATTGGTTCAGACATTATGAAAAATTTTGCATGCTAGTAGTGATTCCTCAAACTCCAAAGGGATTAGAGTTTAACAAAATTGCCAATGCAAAAAAAACACCAAGCAAACAGACATTTATTTTAATAAGTACAAATTAGGCATAATTATAAATATTCCTTATACTAATATTTAAACTCAGCAGACAGGACAGGTTGAGGTTTGATTTATATTCACACTTCCATCTTAAAATTTTCAAAAGGCATCTTTTATTTGCTTAAGCATTAAGAATGATCAGTATCACTATCTGAATATAAATTAATAAGTGAAAAGTATCTGTATATGTAAATTCAGGTGAAGTCAAGCTTAAAAATCTACCTTATTGCACCACATTGCAAAAGAGAGAGGATTTTAATTCTTTATGAGTATTTGGTGGAATTAAGTGCAATGCAAAATATGCTATGAATGTCAGCTGTTAAATGGAAAACATTTACCAGAAAATCCACCCGTGAGTCTACTCAGATAATAATTTTTCCTCTTGTCTGTTTTATAAGCTATTGGGGAATATATAAAAGAAATAGAAATTTACAAACCTCAAATAAATGAAAGATACACATTTTTATAGCTATAGAATATTACATAAATTTAAATAGTTACTTGTATTTTATTGGCTCTTCGGCTACATTCCAAAGCTTAAGTAAGTTAATTTAGGAAGAGCCATTAAATGCGTATTCTCAGGCATGTTTTACTACTTGTAATGTTCATGTTCAAACATATTTTGCCATATGTAAAAGTAAAGTCTTTGTAAAATAAATAATTTAAGACATTCCTTGTGTTATAACTACATTCAGAATGTATAATACAATTATAGCTTGGAAAAATCATCTTAAAATTTTGTCTTATTCTTTCATTGTGCAGAAGCTCCACTCAAGACATACATGCAGCCAACAAACATATGAAAAAAAGCTTAACATCACTGATCATTAGAGAAATGCAAATCAAAACCACAATGAGATAACATCTCATTCCAGTCAGGATGGCTATTACTAAAAGGCCAAAAAACAACAGATGCTGGTGAGGTTGTGGAGGAAAGGCAATGTTTTTACAGTGTTGGTGGGAGTGTAAATTAGTTCAACCATTGTGGAAGACAGGGTGGTGATTCCTCAGAGACCTAGAGGCAGAAATACCATTTGACTCAGAAATCCTATTATTGGGTATATACCCAAAGGAATATAAATCATTCTACTATAAAGACACATGCATGCATATGTTAATTGCAGCCCTATTCACAATAGCAAAGACATTGAATCAACATAAATGCCATCAATGATAGACTGGGTAAAGAAAATGTGGTACATAAACACCATAGAATACTATGCAGCATAAAAAGGAATGAGATCATGACCTTTGCAGGGACATGGATGGAGCTGGAAGCCATTATCCTCAGCAAACTATCATAGGAACAGAAAAGCATTTAAAGTGGGAGCTGACACGGACACATGGGGAACAACACACACTGGGGCCTGTCCAAGGGTTGGGGGGCAGGGAGAGCATCAAGAATAGCTAATGGATGCTGGGCTTAATATCTAAATGATGGTATGCATCTCTGCAGCAAACCACCATGGCACACATTTACCTACATAATGAACCTGCACATGCTGCACATGTACCTCTGAAGTTAAAAGTTGAAGACTTTTTTTTTTTCTTAGAAGGAGAAAGCCATTTACATACCACTAGGTTTTCAATTAGTTAGAACAATAAATTTACTTATCTTCTCTTTTGAATAAACTTATTTAGGCAGAAAGAGAGTATCTGAGAGAGCATGAATAAACAGCATGAGAAGAGTTGGAATATCTTAGCAAGGCAATGACATCATAAGACTGGCAGCACTGTAGAGAAAACAGAGTAAGAAAGAAGAAGAGAGGCACAGGAAGGGGAGAAACAAAAAACAGGAAAGGTGAGCATCAGGTGAAAAATAATGAGAAATTTAAGGAAAATATGGGAGGAATGTTTGACTCTAAAGCTATCAAGGGGATACAATTAACAGGAAAAAAAATATAGCATTTAAAATATGAGCAGAAACAAAGAGAGAGAAAACAAGGCTGACATACAGGTTTTAAGCTTGTAATATGATGTTAGTTGTTATTAGCTGGTGAAATGAGATTATAAGGAAGAAAAATCAGAGGTCAGGAAGCAGGGACAGAGAAGAGATCATGAACTTAGTCTCACACTTTATGAATTTGAAATAACCATGGACTATCCAAATGAAAGTTCCAAGAGACAGCTGGTCATGCAGGTCTGAGCTATGGAATAAAATTTCGAGATGTCAGAGATACAATTTTAGCTACCATCTATAGACAGAAATTAGTTAAGAATTTAACAGTGGATAAAATAAATCAGAAGTAATATGGAAGGCTGGAGTGGAAAAAAGTAGGAACGTATATCTGAGAACATTAACATATGAGATATATGTAGAGTAAGAACAGCTTGAAAGTAAACCTAAAATCTGTCTTCGTTAATAAGATTTAAAATACAAATAATGATACACAAAAAATAAACAAAAGGTGAAAGTTATGCTATGTAAAAGAAGGGAGAGGAGCGATTCTAAGATGAGGGAAGAGTCAGCAATAGCAAATAATGCAGATGGGTCAAATCTTCCATTGAATTCAACAAGTCATTGGTGACAACTGGTATGGGACATCTCACAAAAATAGTAAAGGTGGAAGCAAGATTGCAGTAGAGAGAGTGGAATTGCATTAATAATTCACTCAATGGGTTATTGAGTTTGATTTATTTTATCCACTGTTAAATTCTTAACTAATTTCTGTCTGTAGATGGTAGCTAAAATTGTATCTCTGACATCTCAAAATTTTATTCCATAGCTCAGACCTGCATGACCAACTGTCTCTTGGAACTGTCATTTGGATAGTCCATGGTTATTTCAAATTCATAAAGTGTGAAACTAAGTTCATTTCAATTCAAACTTATGAATCTAATTCTTTATAGGATCAAGGTCCCCTAGAAACTTGGTCATTTCCTATACGAAACTTTCAAAGAAGATATTTATATTCCCCGTGAGACTAATACTAACTACACAGGATAAGGAGTAACATTGAATGTCTCAGGAATTGTGGCTAATTTTTTCTATGAGAAAACATAAGTACATCTAAGATAGCGAATGGCTTCCTCAACATTCATATTTAAAATTCATTTGACAACCAATATCATAACATTTATAAGAATGTCTTTGATATGACCAATATCAAAGTAAAAACATAAACAAAAATCCTTAAAGACATACTCTGTGTGAATGTTTTAAGTCATCCAAAAATCTTGTTTCTATTTTGTCCCTTGTCAAATTTTCACCCTATGACTTGCTGAGAAGCTGCAGGAGAGGGAATTTCCTGATGAGTTGTCTAACAGCTTATTCTTTCCTCCTGCTATGTCCTCAACATCTATGTTCAATATTAAATTGCACTGCAGCGGAGATGAATGTGATGGTAAGCCTCGCTCTGTGTGTGTGTGTGAGTGTGTGTGTGTGTGTATGTGTGTGCTTTAAGCAAAAGACAGAGGCTTGAGTGACTTAGTAGCTAAAAATATAATTCACTGACAAGCAATTAACATATACTTAGGCTCAAAACCAAATATTTCCTTAGAAACAATCATAACCACAGTTTTACAGTGAAAATTTGCATATTTATGATATCTTGACATTAAGATATTCAATAAGCATATTGATATTTAAATTCCATGTTTAAATGCAACTATTTATAAATCAATCATCCCACAAATCATCTTTTCCTAATTTTGAAGTGCAAATGTGTGAGTACACTTCGGGGACTGTTGTGGGGTGGGGGGAGGGGGGAGGGATAGCATTGGGAGATATACCTAATGCTAGATGATGAGTTGGTGGGTGCAGCGCACCAGCATGGCACATGTATACATATGTAACTTACCTGCACGTTGCGCACATGTACCATAGAGCCTAAAGTATAATAATAGTAATAATAATAATAATAATAATAAAAAGAAAAAAAAAAGACTTAAATGTAAGACCTAAAACCATAAAAATCCTAGAAGAAAACCTAGGCAATACCATTAAGGACATATGAATAGGCAAAGACTTCATGCCTAAAACACCAAGAGCAATTGCAACAAAAGCCAAGATTGGCAAATGGGATCTAATTAAACTAAAGAGCTTCTGTACAGCAAAATAAACTAACATCAGAGTGAACAGACAACCTACAGAATGGGATAAAATTTTTACAATCTCTCCATGTGACAAAGGGCTAATATCCAGAATCTACAGGGAACTTAAACAAACTTACAAGAAAAAAACAATTAACCCCATCAAAAGTGGGCGAAGGATATGAACAGACACTTTTCAAAAGAAGACATTGAGGCCGCCAACAAACATAGAAAAAAAGCTCATCACTGGTCATTAGAGAAATGCAAATCAAAACCCCAATGAGATATCATCTCATGTCCATTAGTATGGCAATCATTAAAAATTCAGGAAACAACCGGTGCTGGAGAGGATGTGGAGAAATAGAAATGATATTACACTAATGGTGGGAGTGTAAATTAGTTCAACCATTGTGGAAGATAGTGTGGCAATTCCTCAAGGATCTAGAACTAGAAACACCATTTGACCCAGCAATTCCATTAGTGGGTATAATCCCAAAGGATTATAAATCATTCTACTATAAAGACACATGCGTACGTATGTTTATTGCAGCATTATTCACAATAGCAAACACTTGGCACCAACCCAAATGCCCATTAGTAATAGACTGGATAAAGAAAATGTGGCACATATACACCATGGAATACTATGCAGCCATAAAAAAGAATGAGTTCATGTCCTAGGCAGAGACATGAATGAAGCTGGAAACCATCATTTTCAGCCAACTGACACAGGAACAGAAAACCAAACACTGCATCTTCTCACTCATATGTGGGAGTTGAACAATGAGAACATATGGGCACAGACACACCAAGGTCTGTCGGGGTGGGGGTGGGGGGGCAAGGGGAAGGATAGCATTAGGAGAAATACCTAATTACATGACTGGTTGATGGGTGCAGCAAACCAACATGGCACATGTATACCTATGTAACAAACCTGCACATTCTGCACATGTATCCCAGAACATAAAGAATAATTAAATAACAATAATTAAAAAAAAAAGATTTTAGATAGACCAAAGTACTTATTTGTTTTCTTCCACATACCTCAGTTTAAAATTTGTAAAAAGTATTAAACCACAGGAAAGAAACGTGATAAAAGCTAAGATGTGACTCAGCAAGTTTCTTAACGTTTGAAAGTAGATGGAAGGTCATAATTATTTAAAGCAGAATACAAAAAAATCACATTGCAAATGGCAACATTGGGTGAGTATGGATAACATATACTATCAAATCGACTCTGGAGAACATGTGACAAACTTAAAAAATAAGGGTAGCATGAAAAGCAAGAAGGATTAGTGGTGTCAGTTAAAATATTAAATAAAGATATAGGTAAATTAGAGGGATCCTTCCCCAAGTTCTGAGTAATTTTCTCCTAAGCCTTCTACTTCCTCATAAGAGATGATTTTCTGAAGAAACTGTGAGAGAGCCACCAGACTTTAAGTCAAAGAAAGAAAGGCCAACTCTTTGCTTGAGTGCAGGAATGTCCACCTGCTGACAAGCTCTGCTCACACACAGAAGATTTCCAAAGAGCATTTCAGTGCCCAGCCACTAGTGACACCGACAATTATCTGTTAAAAATCCACACACACATATATATTTTTACACATGTATATATTTACATATATATACACCTATATATATGTTAAAAATATGTATTTCCCTCATCTTTTAAGAACATAGCAAAAGTACTTGTCTCAAATTCCCAATAATTAAGCTTGGCCATGTGACTGAGTTCTAGAAAAAGGCAAGTGAGAAGAAGGCACATGTGCCACATCCCATCCTATCTTGACTCATGAAACCTTCTTTGCAGGCTGCTTATCTTTTTTCCCCCAAAAAGTTGTCTGGGGTAACAAACCCTCAGGGTGAGCTTGGAAGCCACATGTTGCAGATCATTCCCCTGGCCCCAAGATCCTGTTGACATAAAATCCACCCACAGAGAGTTACATGAAAAATAAGAAACATTAAACAATTACACATGAAGATATATGTGTTTCCATGGCCTACACACTCAACTAATAATTTAATGTGAATGGAGAAGCAGGATTAATCAGCCTCTTTGAATAAAACCTGAAACCCCAAAAATGGAAAATAAACCAGAATAAGAAATAGAAGCTGGGAATGGGGAGAAGAAATAATAGAGAGGTAGCCAAATAAAACTGCTTTAAAATAAACATGATTATAGTAAATATCCTCACAAAGATAAGAAAATAGAATTTTAAAAAAGGAAATGACTTAGTGAATAAGAATGAGATCTTGAGAGAAAAATATTAAGACCCACAAACAAAAATAATAATAACCACCACCAAAATAGTCAAAATACTCCTAGGCCAATTATCTTTCAATTCTAACACAGCAGCTGAACTGCTTTTCATGTTTACTAATGACCTCCATTTTTGTTTTTTTTTTATTATGATTATACTTTAAGTTTTAGGGTACATGTGCACAAGGTGCAGGTTAGTTACATATGTATACATGTGCCATGCTGGTGTGCCGCACCCATTAACTCATCATTTAGCATTAGGTATATCTCCTAATGCTATCCCTCCCCACTCCCCCCACCCCACAACAGTCCCCAGAGTGTGATGTTCCCCTTCCTGTGTCCATGTGTTCTCATTGTTCAATTCCCATCTATGAGTGAGAACATGTGGTGTTTGGTTTTTTGTCCTTGTGATAGTTTACTGAGAATGATGATTTCCAATTTCATCCATGTCCCTACAAAGGACATGAACTCATCATTTTTTATGGCTGCATAGTATTCCATGGTGTATATGTGCCACATTTTCTTAATCTAGTCTATCGTTGTTGGACATTTGGGTTGGTTCCAAGTCTTTGCTATTGTGAATAGTGCCGCAATAAACATACATATGCATGTGTCTTTATAGCAGCGTGATTTATAGTCCTTTGGGTATATACCCAGTAATGGGATGGCTGGGTCAAATGGTATTTCCACCTCTAGATCCCTGAGTAATCACCACACTGACTTCCACAAGGGTTGAACTAGTTTACAGTCACACCAACAGTGTAAAAGTGTTCCTATTTCTCCACATCCTCTCCAGCACCTGTTGTTTCCTGACTTTTTAATGATTGCCATTCTGACTGGTGTGAGATGGTATCTCATTGTGGTTTTGATTTGCATTTCTCTGATGGCCAGTGATGATGAGCATTTTTTCATGTGTCTTTTGGCTGCATAAATATCTTCTTTTGAGAAGTGTCTGTTCATGTCCTTTGCCCACTTTTTGATGGGGTTGTTTTTTTCTTGTAAACTTGTTTGAGTTCATTGCAGATTCTGGATACTAGCCCTTTGTCAGATGAGTAGGTTGTGAAAATTTTCTCCCATTTTGTAGGTTGCCTGTTCACTCTGATGGTAGTTTCTTTTGCTGTGCAGAAGCTCTTTAGTTTAATTAGATCCCATTTGTCAATTTTGGCTTTTGTTGCCATTGCTTTTGGTGTTTTAGACATGAAGTCCTTGCCCATGCCTATGTCCTTGAATGGTAATGCCTAGGTTTTCTTCTAGGGTTTTTATGGTTTTAGGTCTAATGTTTAAGTCTTTGATCCATCTTGAATTGATTTTTGTATAAAGTGTAAGGAAGGGATCCAGTTTCAGCTTTCTCCATATGGCTAGCCAGTTTTCCCAGCACCATTTATTAAATAGGGAATCTTTTCCCCATTGCTTGTTTTTCTCAGGTTTGTCAAAGATCAGATAGTTGTAGATATGCGGTGTTATTTCTGAGGGCTCTGTTCTGTTCCATTGATCTATATCTCTGTTTTGGTACAAGTACCATGCTGTTTTGATTACTGCATCCTTGTAGTATAGCTTGAAGTCAGGTAGCGTGATGCCTCCAGCTTTGTTCTTTTGGCTTAGGATTGACTTGGCGATGAGGGCTCTTTTTTGGTTCCATATGAACTTTAAAGTAGTTTTTTCCAATTCTGTGAAGAAAGTCATTGGTAGCTTGATGGGGATGGCATTGAATCTGTAAATTACCTTGGGCAGTATGGCCATTTTCACAATATTGATTCTTCCTACCCATGAGCGTGGAATGTTCTTCCATTTCTTTGTATCCTCTTTTATTTCATTGAGCAGTGGTTTGTAGTTCTCCTTGAAGAGGTCCTTCACATTCCTTGTAACTTGGATTCCTAATAAAATAAAAGTATTTTATTCTCTTTGAAGCCATTGTGAATGGGAGTTCACTCATGATTTGGCTGTTTGTCTGTTATTGGTTTATAAGAATGCTTGTGATTTTTGTACATTGGTTTTGTATTCTGAGACTTTGCTGAAGTTGCTTATTAGCTTAAGGAGATTTTGGGCTGAGACAATGGGGTTTTCTAGATATACAATCATGTCATCTGCAAACAGGGACAATTTGACTTCCTCTTTTCCTAATTGAATACCCTTTATTTCCTTCTCCTGCCTAATTGCCCTGGCCAGAACTTCCAACACTATGTTGAATAGGAGTGGTGAGAGAGGGCATCCCTGTCTTGTGCCAGTTTTCAAAGGGAATGCTTCCAGTTTTTGCCCATTCAGTATGATATTGGCTGTGGGTTTGTCATAGATAGCTCTTATTATTTTGAGATACGTCCAATCAATACCTAATTTATTGAGAGTTTTTAGCATGAAGGGTTGAATTTTGTCAAAGGCCTTTTCTGCATCTATTGAGATAATCATGTGGTTTTTGTCTTTGGTTCTGTTTATATGCTGGATTACATTTATTGATTTGCGTATATTGAACCAGCCTTGCATCCCAGGGATGAAGCCCACTTGATCATGGTGGATAAGCTTTTTGATGTGCTGCTGGATTCTGTTTGCCAGTATTTTATTGAGGATTTTTGCATCAATGTTCATCAAGTATATTCATCTAAAATTCTCTTTTTTGGTTGTGTTTGCCCGGCTTTAGTATCAGGATGATGCTGGCCTCATAAAATGAGTTAGGGAGGATTCCCTCTTTTCTATTGATTGGAATAGTTTCAGAAGGAATGGTACCAGTTCCTCCTTGTACCTCTTGTAGAATTCGGCTGTGAATCCATCTGGTCCTGGACTCTTTGGTTGGTAAATTATTGATTATTGCCACAATTTCAGATCCTGTTATTGGTCTATTCAGAGATTCAACTTCTTCCTGGTTTAGTCTTGGGAGAGTGTATGTGTCAAGGAACTTATCCATTTCTTCTAGATTTTCTAGTTTATTTGCGTAGAGGTGTTTGTAGTATTCTCTGATGGTAGTTTGTATTTCTGTGGGATCGGTGGTGATATCCCCTTTATCATTTTTTATTGCATCTATTTGATTCTTCTCTCTTTTTTTCTTTATTAATCTTGCTAGCAGTCTATCAATTTTGTTGATCCTTTCAAAAAACCAGCTCCTGGATTCATTAATTTTTTGAAAGGTTTTTTTGTGTCTCTATTTCCTTCAGTTCTGCTCTGATTTTAGTTATTTCTTGCCTTCTGCTAGCTTTTGAAGGTGTTTGCTCTTGCTTTTCTAGTTCTTTTAATTGTGATGTTAGGGTGTCAATTTTGGATCTTTCCTGCTTTCTCTTGTGGGCATTTAGTGCTATAAATTTCCCTTTACACACTGCTTTGAATGTGTCCCAGAGATTCTAGTATGTTGTGTCTTTGTTCTCGTTGGTTTCAAAGAACATCTTTATTTCTGCCTTCATTTCATTATAGTTTGAAAACCTCAGAACCAGGGAAGCCACAGGCAGCCCCCAGTCTGAGGCCAAAGGCCGGAGAGCCCCCATGAGGCTGCTGGTACAAGTCCTAGTGTCCAAAAGCCAAAGAACCTGGAGTCTGATGACCAAGGGCAGAAGGAGAAAAAGGCATCCTGTTCTGGAATGAAGAGACAGGGTGGGGTGCGGGGGTGGGGTGGGAAGGGGAGAGAAAGAGAGAGGGACAGAAAGAGAAAGAGAGAGGGAGTACTGAATATCCCCTTTCTTCTACCTGCCTTGTCCTAGCCATGCCCCCAGCTGATTGTATGGTGCCACCCACATTGAGCAGGGATCTTCCTCTCTCCATTCACTGACTCACATGTCAATCTCCTCTGGAAACACCTTCACAGACACAACCAGGAACAATGCTTCACTAGCCATCCAGGCATCCCTCAATCCAGTCAAATTGACATCTACTATTAACCATCACAGATATACAGCATCAAAGGAGGCAAATGTGGAAAAATAAAATTCACTCTGTGCTTTCTCCTCCAGCTGAGGCTACGAGTGCTCAAGACCACCCTCCCGGCACTACACTCATCCCAAAGCCTCCACCTGTTTCCAGGAGCACAGATACCACATAGGCCATCGGATACACCCTAGCAAGGTTCTCCCCTGAGGTGGGACTCAGAGGGCCCCCTGAGGCTTGATAGGTGTCAACAGTTTGCCTCATTGTAGCTTATGCCACAGAATGATTTTGAATAGGGATTACAGTGCCAGTTAATATGCAGCATAATTTTTGAGTCCAATAATTTCTCTTTCTTTCTTTCTTTCTTTCTTTCTTTCTTTCCTTTGTCTTTCTCTCTCTCTCTTTCTTTCTTTTTTTTTTTTTTGAGACAGAGTCTCACTCTGTCTCCCAGCCTGGAGTGCAGTGGAGCGATCTCGGCTCACTACGACCTCTGCCTCCTGGGTTCAAGCAATTCTCCCCACCTCAGCCTCCCAAGTAGCTGGGATCACAGGCACGTGCCACCACGCCTGGCTAATTTTTGTATTTTTAGTAGAGATGGGGTTTTTCCACGCTGGCCGGGCTGGTCTTGAACGCCTGACCTCAGGTGATCGGCCTGCCTTGGCCTCCATGGACTCTGTCCTGGTATCCTTATACCGTGTGGTTGCCAAGTGTCCCCTGGCCTAGGGTTAACTGTGCAAGATGCTTGTGAGTATTCAGAGTGTTGTTCCTAATAAATACACTTCATTAAAAACAAATGTTCTTGATGAAGTAGTAAAAATTATTAAAGTTATGAAATTTCAATCATTAAAAATGAATATTCTTAATAATGTGTGATAAATTGAACATGCAGGCATCACACTTATGCATATCAAAGTGAGTGGGCAAAAGAGTAGATTAGACACAGATAATCTACTGTGTCTACTGTGTCTAAAGAGGAAATCGATGACATGGATGATTGATAAATGTAAAAAGTTAGTTAGAATGTAGCACAGAAAATATGAAAGAGGAGTTTATGAACACAGAGTCTACTAGCACCTGAGTCTTGGACTTCCTACCCTCCAGCTCCAGAACTGAAAGAAGTAAACATCTGTTGCTTAAACCACTCAGTCTATAGTATTTTATTATAGCACCATAAGCTTGAAGAAAGAGCTGAAATCAATAACCTAACACCTCAAGGAACTAGAAAAAGAACAAACTAAACCAAACCAAAAATTAGCAGAAGGAAGGAAATAATAAAGATCAGATAGATAAACAAAATAGAGAATAGAAAAGCAATAGAAAAAATCAACAAAATCAAGAATTAGATGTTTCAAAATATCAACAAAATTACAAACCCATAACTGGACTACCTATGAAAAAAAGAAAGAAAACTAAGATAACTCAAATTAAAAATGAAAGAAGGGACATTACAACTGATGCCACAGAAACAAAAAGAATTATGAGAATTATGAGAGAATACCACTAATATTTAAATGCCAACATATTGAATAACCTAGAAGAAATGGATAAATTTGTAGAAACATACAACCTACCAAGACTGAATCACAAATAAATTTTACAAATTGGAACAGACCTATAACTAGTAAGTAGATTGAAGCAGTAATCAAAAACCTCCCAAAAAGAAAAACCCAGCCCTGGGAAATTCTACCAAAGAATCAATTCAATTCTTCCAAAGAATTAAAGAAAGGAAATGCTCTCAAACTCATATGAGACCAAAATCACCTTGATTCCACAACCAAAGCCACAAGAAAAGAAAACTAAAGACCAATGTATCAGGTGAATACTGATGCAAAAATCCTAAAAAAATTTTAGTGAACAGAATTAAACAGCACATTAAAAGGATTGTAGGCTGGGCGTGGTGGCTCACGCCTGTAATCCCAGCACTTTGGGAGGCCAAGGCGGGTGGATCACGAGGTCAGGAATTCAAGACCAGCCTGGCCAAGATGGTGAAACCCCATCTCTACTAAAAATACCAAAATTAGCCAGGCGTGGTGGCAGGTGCTTGTAATCCCAGTTACTCAGGAGGTTGAGGCAGGAGAATCACTTGAACCTGGGAGGCAGAGGTTGCAGTGAGCCGAGATTGTGCCACTGCACTGCAGCCTAGGAGACACAGTGAGACTCTGTCTCAAAGAAAAAAAGCTTATACATCATGACCAAGTTGGATTTATACTTGTAATGCAAGGATGAGTCAAGATACAAAAATCAATCAAGTCATACACCACATTGATATAATGAAAGACAGAAACCACAAGATTCAGACAAAGCATTCAACAAAATTCAACACTATTTCATGATTTAAAACACTCAACAAACTAGGAATAAAAGGAAAATACTACCACATAATAAAGACCTTACATGAAATGCCCACAACTAACATTATGTTTACTAGTGGAAGACAAAGCTATTCCTCAAAGTACAGGAGAAAGTCAAGGATGCCCACTCTTGCCACTTCCATTCAATGTAGTACTGGGCCAGAGCAATTAGACAAGGAAAAGATATATAAAAGGCATTCCAATTGGAAAGGAAGAAGTAAAATTATTTCTATTTACAGATTATATGGTTTTATATGTAGAAAACCCTAAAAATTCCACCAAAAAACCTGTAAGAACTAATAAATGATTTCCACAAAGTTACAAAATGCAAAATTAACACACAAAAATCCATTGCAGTTCCATACATTAGCAATGACCAATATGGAAAGGAAATTAAGAAAAAAATTTCAGACCAGGTGCGGCAGCTTACACTTGTAATCCCAACATGTTGGGAGGCTGAGGCAGGCGGATCACTTGAGGCCAGGAGTTTGAGACCAGCCTGGCCAACATAGTGAAATCCTGTCTCTACTACAAAAACAAACAAATAAACAAACAAACAAACAAAAACAAAAAACCCACAATTTTATTTATAATAGCATGAAAAAGAACAAAATACTTAGAAATAAACTTAACCAAGGAGGCAAACAACTTGGACACTAAAAATTACAAAACAACAATGCTACAAGAAACCAAAGAGTATATAAATAAATGAAAAGACATCTCCATGCACGTGGATATGAAGACTTAATATTGTTAAAATTTCCATATTACCTAAAACAATTTACAAATTCCATACAATCCCTATTACAGCATTATTCACAGTAGCCAAGAGATCCAATCCAAATATCCATTGATGGATCAAAGGATAAAATATGGTATATACACACAATGGAAGACTAAGCAGCCTACAGAAAGAAGGAAATCATGTCACATGCTAGAACACGGATCAATCTCAAGAACATTATGCTAAGTGAAATAAGCCCATCACAAAAGGACAAATACTTTCCTTCATATGAAGTATTTAAGGTAGTCAAAATTACAGAAACATAAAGTAGTGGTTGCCAAGGGCTGGGGGTGGGAGTAGGGGGGAAATTAGTATTTAACGTGTACAAAATTTTAGTTGTGAAAGATAAAAAATTTCTAAAGATCTAAATTTCACAATGATGTGACTATACATAACATTACTAAATTGTACAATTGAAAATGTTTAAGATGGTTTTTAAAAAAGGAAAAAGCATAGGAATAAATTTCATGACCTAAGACTAGTTAATGGTTTCTTAAACATGACATCAAAACCACAAGTAACAAAAGAAAAAATAGATAAATTGGACTTCATCCAAAGTAAAAACTTTTGTGCTTCAAAGAGTACCATCAAGAAAGTAAAGGACAACCCATAGAATGGGAGAATATTTCTGCAAATTATATCTTGTAAAGCATTTTTATCTGGAATATATAAAGAATTCTTATAACTCAATGACAAAACACAAACCAGTTAAAAATTACTAAATGTTGAGTACACATTGCTCCAAAGAAGGTATACAAGTGGTGCATAGGTACATGAAAGAGGTTCAACATCAGGGAAACACAAATGCAAACTATGATGAGATGCAACTTCAGAACCACTAGGATGACTTTATCAAAAAGAGAGTTGATAATAAATGTTGGCTAGAATATGGAGAGATGCTGGGACCCTCACACAGCTAGTGGGTATATAAAATGGTTCATGTACACTGGAAACAGTCTGGCACCTTCTGAAATGGTTAAACATAGAGTTTCCATATGGCCCATCAATTTCACTCTTAGGTATGTAGCCATGAGAAATGGAAACATACATCCCCAGGAAACTTTGTACACAAATATTCTTAGAAGTGTTATTCACAATAGCCAAAAAGTGAAAAAAACCCAAATGCTCTTAACTGATAAATGGATAAATTTTAGTATATCCATTAATGGAATATTATTCAGCAACAAAAAGGTTTGATGTAATGATACATATTAAAAACATAGATGACCTTGGAAATATTATTCTAAGTGAAAGAAGACAGATGTGAAAGACACACTTTGTATATTCCATTCATAGGGCAACATGCAACGCTGAAGTTAGAATCAAAGTGAGCTACAAAAGGGCAGCCACCTGGATCAACTCCATCCTGGTAGCTGTCAGAAAGCACAGCATGTTCACTAACGGGGGCCAGCTTTGCTCACATTGTCAGATGGAGTTTCCCAGGAGGCCATGGCTTCTTCAGGGATCTGTCATCCAGTGGTGAAGGGAGGGGTCTCTGGAGGCAAACCTGCCGGTGGCCACCCCAGCTGCACTGGCTCCCAGAGAGTGACCTGGCTGCGTAAGCAGGGAGGCCAAGCCGACCAAGAGCCTCAGTACACCCGCAGCACCTGCTGTGAACAAGCTGCATGGCTTCCCCAAGCGTGGATGTGACGACATCATGGGTATTTACAGATTCCTTTTCACTGCGTCCCAGGCTCTCCTGGTTCATGTGTGATACACTGCACTTGGGGTGGAGGTGTGCTGACAGTTGCAAAGGGCCGAGCCTTTCTTTCCCGTGGCTCTGATGCATGGTTTCCAGATACCGGTCATGAAGGAAGTTCTTGAGATTATGCACCTTGTCCTAGTCACATAGGGCTGCTAGGACAAAGTGCCATAGACTTGGGGGTGGTGGCGCATATTAAAAAAAAATGTATTTGTCACAGTCTGGAGGCTGGAAGTCCAAGGTTAGCATCCAGTGGGCGAGGTTCTGGTGAGGGCTCTCTTTCTGGCTTGCAGATGGCTGCCTTCTCACTGTGTCCTCGTGTCAGGGAGAGAGCTCTGCTTCTTACCAGGGCCCTAATCCCATCATTAGGGCCCCACCTTCATTGTCTCTTCTAACCCTGAATAGCTCCCAAAGGCCCCATGTCCAACTACCATCACGTTGGGGGTTGGGGCTTCAGCACAGGAACTGGGTGGTGGATGTGTGTTCAGTCTACCAGAGCCCCCCAGTCAGCCCCACTGTGCCCATTTAGGGGCAGATTGTAGGGCTCAGGTGGGACACAGAGGTGGAGGAAGCACAAGTTCTGCCTCATAGGAATGGCTCAGCCAAAACAAGGACAGGGACAGTGGGATAGACAACAGCCAGTGGGGTAACCAGCAGGAGCCCCAAGGTGTCACTTTCACCCTTAGGTGAGGAAGTCAGCTGGGCACCCACACACGCCAGAGTATGGACGACGTTCCCTTCAGACACGGCTCACTTAACATTCCTAAACCCTGCAAAGGGGCAGTGCTACCTTATCTCCTGAGGATGGCCCTGAATGTAGAGGAGGCACGGGAGCTGCCCACATCACCCACCAGTGACTCTTCACTCCCCACATTTTCCCCGAGGGCCTGATGTGCACTGAGCTGGGGAAGCCCTGCCAAGATAAACTCTCCTTCCCAAAGGCCACAGAAGATGGCAGGCCTCCGACACTGCCCACATCGAGCAGAAGGGAAGGGGCAGAGGGGCATCTGTCCGGCTGACTGCTGTATTCTGTGGGCAGATGGGGCCAGAGAGGACCCAAACATGGCCCCCTTTGTCACTTGGCCGAGAGGCCAGGCCACCGTGTACCAGACAGCTTTGCCCCAACAGCCTCTGCTGCTGAGCCAGCCCCCAGCGCCATGACCACAGCTCTGCATGCAGGCCGTGCTGGGACAGGTGCCCTGGCAGTCACAGGGGTCCTGAGCCAATAAGGGCCCTGGGGGAGGAATCAGAACTCAGACTGTGGAGAAGAAGGTGTTGGCCAGGAGGGAACCAGGGTGGGTGCTGGGTCCTGTCCATGCTGGGATCTGAGATTCTAAGAGGTAGGTTAGGGGTAAAAGGGGCAGAAGTTGGCCCATGGGGTGAGAGGAGTTCAGCAGAGATTGGGAGGACAGGACAACCTGGGGAAGAGCAGAGTGTCCTCCCCAGCCTCGGTTCCTCTCCTGATGCAGTCCTCATCTCACTCATAGACTCTGGAAGTCTTCCTTTGGTGAACACCTAGCCCCCGACTCCCAGGGCACTTCCCAGACAGCCGATGCCACATCCCAGGCAGCCCCTGCTCTGCCCTTGGGGTCTGTGCCTGGCAGAAGGGCCGCTGACCCTCAGCCCCTCTCAGCCTGGGCCCCAGCTCCTCCTGGCCCTGGAACCAGCAGACACACCCACCCTGCACCTGGTAACTGGTCATGCTTGTTCCCATTGGTGATGGTGTGTTGGGAGGGAACTGTTTTAGATACTAATGTAAATCTGTGTCTACATCAATTCCACATGAGTTCAGTCCTCATATGGGAAGGGAATCATAGCTGTGGGGGGCTCCATGCAGGACCTTGAGGTCCCCGAGGCCAGTCCCTGTGGCCACAGCAAGGAGCATCTGCTTCAGCTAGTTGGACAAGACTCTCTCCTGCCCAGAAACAGGCAGAGGGACTTCCCCTGCTCCCCACCCATCGTCGTATCCCAAACACACCCGTGTGGACAGTCACCTCAACATTTCCTCTCAGCCCAGTGCCCGTGCTCTTCCTGATGAGGGTTAAGCAGGAGCAGCCTCCTTTCCCCATGTTCATGTTGCAGGCGGCTGCCTTCTCCTCAGCTCCCACCGAGCAGAACAAGAGCCAGCCAGCTCTCTCCAATCCCAGGACTTTCCAGGGATGCTGATAATGATGGGAGGCCACAAGAAGCCTCCCTAAAGCAGGCAGGGCCTTGTGAGCGGGTGGTGGGAGGGATCAGGGCTTCGTCAGCATCTGTCAGTCCCTGGAGCATCTGAAGGGGCTACCTACGCCAGGAGGAAAGAGTGGGGCTGGCCCCTGTGGGTTCCCAGAGCCTGGCATCTGCCAGTTCCTCTGCCCTCCCTCACAGACACCCTCCACGGAGTGGAGGACAGAGGCAGCAGCCCTGAGAGCATTTTCCAACACAACTACATTTATTCACATTTACACATGAGGCCCCCAATGCACTGCTTCCCACCCCCACTCCCCAGCCCCTTCCCCCCAGACCCTCCCTTCCTGCCCTCCCCGTTCAGCCACCCTCTCCCTCCCCTCCCTCCCCTACCCTCCAAAGCTAAGGCCCAGCAAGATCAGCACTGGGGGAGAAGAAGCTTTTGACTGCTTTAGGGCATCAGATGCCAGAGCCCCATCCTTGGGGATTGGCCCCAGAGAGCCTGCCCAGAAGCCCCTACTGGCTACAATGCTGCTTATTCTCCTTCCTGGAGACCAAGGGGTCACCCTTTCTCTTTCGAGACTGTGAGGGGCCACCCAGCCCCCAAGTCAGGGATTGCTCCCCAGAGACCCTGAGCCCAGGCCCTGGGTGGGGTGTCTTTTCAGCAGGGGACCGGCTTCCAAAGAGAGGTCGCTTCTTGGACTTCGTGGCAGGAGAGGGTGCTAGGCTGAGGCCTCTTCTCTGAGCAGATGGGGACTGATGAGTTCCCTGGGGTCCCCACTTTTCTGGGCTGAGAAGGCCCGAGGCAGGGACAGGGCTCTGGGGTAGCCACCAGGGCAGAAGCTTGTGCTGGGAACCCAAGAGGAAGGCCAGGCTGGGGAGCTCCTCCTCCTCACTTGATCCCTGAGCCAGCCCATGTGACTCCCGGACAGGAGACCCTCCAGGGAGATCCAAGGCATCCTTGCTCCCCAGGCCAGGGCTGGTGGGTCTGTGGTCCTGGGGAGGGGAGGTTGGCCGGGCAGCCCTCAGCCCAGGGGAATCCTGACATCCCAAAAGCACAACAGAGTCTTTGGACCTGGCCATGCCAGTGTGTGCTCTGCCTCGACCCTGAGGGTCCCGGGCAGCCTTCTGGGGTGGGCAGGTTTCCATGCCAACCCCTTGTTGGGGGTCAGGGATGTCTCTCTCTGCTCGTTGGCCAGCTGCAAACTTAGAAGAACTTGAGTCCAACCGGGCCGTGCCATGACCAGGGGCTGCCCTCGTATGCTGTTTCTCCTTCAAAGTTAGGAGGCGCTTCTCCACTAGCTGCGGGAGGAAAGGGGGCACTTACTGGCACTGCCCCAGGTGTGAGCAGGGCCCAGGGTGGTGGAGACCAGGGCACTTGGGTGGCAGGCAGGGAAGCCTGAGGCAGCTGGGCTTTATGTCAAAGAGAGAGGATGTGGCTCTGCCGGGCATCCCGTTGGGCCTCACCGCAGCTTGCATGCTGACTCCCCTCCCTGGCTCCTGTCCATCCTACTCCCTCTGAACCTGCATCTTCCCACTCCAGAGTGGGTTCCCCAAGAAGCCAGGCATCCCCAGTGGGGGGGATAAGACAATCAGGTGGGCCTTGTGTGCTGGGTCCCTCCTGCCCCTGGGGTACCTGGGCAAGGGTGAGTCCTTCCTCCTGCTCCAGCTCCTGGCTTAGGGCCAAGAAATCCATCTGTGGATCTGGGGAAAGCAATTCTTCCAGGAATCGGGGGTGAATGACGGCCTCCACCTGGAAACAGAAGGAAGAAGGCATGAGCTTCCTGGGCAGGGAGTAACCTGGAGCCAAGGACACCTGGAGGAGATGCAGAAGCAGTGAGCACCCCGTCCCCACCCTTCTGGGGCTGTCTCATATCATGGTGACCACCAGCTACAGACACAGACCACAGACCTGGTAGCATACACACACACAGACAGAGACACACAAACCACACACAGACACACGAACAGACCCACATATGACACAGGAAAAGACACAGACACAGGTAAGGTACACACTCCACACTCACACCTGCACAGACACACAAAGACACACAGTAACACACCACAGACACAAACACACAGCAACACACAGACACACACAATCACATACACAGACTCAAATCCATGGAAATACACACACTGCTGAGTAGCTACGGAACAGAGTTTAATTCCAAGGACCTGGGAGTGCCACCCCCTGGAATCCGGCAGACCCCAGCACTCCAGCCCACCTTGGTGACGAAGTCTTTCTGGGAACACAGCTTGTCAATGTAGCTCAGGAGGCCTGGGTCTGGGGGCGTCCAGTCCTCTTCGCGTTGTTTCTCGGGCTCCCCCGTGGCCCCGAGGGAAGGCCCCAGCAGTTCCTCCATGATGTCCATGTACTCCTGCACCACTTCTGGGGGGATCTCCTCAGGGACCTTGGTCTCTGCTGGCCTCTGGGGCCTGGGTGGTGGCAGGCGGGCCTTGGTCTCTGCTGGCCTCCGGGGCCTGGGTGGTGGCAGGCAGGCCTTGGTCTCTGCTCGTCGGTGGGGCCGGGGTGGTGGCAGGCGGGCCTTGGTCACTGGCCTCTGGGGCCTGGGTGGTGGCAGGCAGGAAGTCGGGGCCTTGGGGCCGGCCTTGCTGGGAAGGTACACTGAGGCAGAGAGGGAGGAGTATGGGCGTGGTGAGGTCCGCTCCTCCTGCTTGTACCACACAGGGGAGGGCAGGGCTTGGGGATGTGAAGTGGGTGCCAGCTGGGTCAGGTCCACCTTAACCACAGCGCCCCCGGAGGAGGCAGGAGGGGCACATCTGAGACAGCATCGCTTGGGAGGAAGTTTGGAGCCACCAATACGCCCTGTACTCTCCCCACTCATCCCTGCTTCCTGGGCAGAGCATATGTGGAGTTTTGGACAGGAGAGGGGAGAGAGTAGCTAGGAAACTCGACCAGGTCAATACCCAACATATGCTCCCAGAAGCTGTCCTGTTGGAGGGAGCAAATCCCCCTCTTGAAGGGAAGCATGGGGTGTGGGGACAGTGGCCTCCCTTGGCCCCTTTGGTCTTTGCTGTGGCTCCTGTGGGAATGTGGGAAGCCATACCTGGCTGCTTGACCACCTCAGGGGCTGGGGGTCCTCGAGGTTCAATCCTCGGTGTGGCTGGAGGAGGCAGGCACTGGGGCCCCTTCATCCATTGCGATTTCTGAATCTGCATCTCCTCCTCAGCCTCAAACTCCAGGAACCTGGCGGTGAAGGAGGCCCAGGCTGTGCTGAGAGGGTCCAGGCCCCCTCCCCCCAGGACCAGGCAGCGACCAAGGGGAGGGATGGGAGGGAGTGTCTCGGGTGGGCTGTCCAGGCCCTCACTGTGTCCCATTCCCCAGTCCCAGGAGGAAGCTGCTCCCAGAGTTCTGGGCTCTCCCTCCCTCACTCGGCCCCTGCAGAGCCCATGGCATCAATGGGGCTTCCTGACTCAAGTCAGGGCCACGAGGTCCAGGAGGGTCCCGGGGGACCCCTCCTCCAGGTTTCAGCTGGCCAGGGTGGGGTGTATGGCAGAAGGCATCAGGGATGATGCCCAGATGCAGGAGTCCTGAGGCTAGGACTGTGGGCCCCCGAAAGATAACCCAGGGGCACGAGGCCTGGGAGATGCCGGGTCAGGAGGAAGCAAAAGCTGAGCCCAGAGGACAGGGCCTCTTTCCCCTGAGGCTGCTGTCTGTCTGTCTGTCTTCATGGAGGGGACTGCCCAGGAGCAAAGGCAGTCAGGCCAGAGGTGGGTCTCATGGTGTCCCAGGCACAGGTCTCCCCAACCCAACTCCCTGGCCAGGCTGGGATGGGAGAAAACTGACTTCTGGCCACTGCTGTGAGGAGCCTGCACCCCACTCTTGTCTATAGTCACTAGCGCCCCTTCTCCCCATCCCCACAGCTGGAGGTGACCCACTTTGGGCTGTGATGCTGGCTGCTCCTGCCATGACCTCCAGTGTCAAGGCAGGGATGGCCCAAGGCCAGGCAGGGGGTGCTTCCCAATAGGGCAGGACAGAGACCCCAGAACAATCTAGGTGGCAGGAGCAGCTTCCTGAGGGAGCCAGGGGCCCAGAGTGTCCTGGGTTTGTCCACACCGTCCTCATACTCCACGTTGAGAAGCCACCATGGCTACCGGACCTCTGTCATTCACTCTCACCCTGCCACGCAGGCCCTGCTCCCAGGACCCCAGACTCACTTTTCTGCTATCTCGTAGAAGATCATCCGGTCAAAGTTGCTCGTGTGCTGCCATTCCCGCATGGCCCACCACAGTCCCTCCTCCAGGGTCATGGTGGGCTTCCGCCGGGCCAGAGATCGGAGAACTGGGCTGTAAACCAGTGCAGTCAGTCTCAGCCTATAAGCCCACCCTTCATCCCAAGCCCACCTGGTCCCAACACCTGGCCCCTGTCCTCCCCACACCTGTCCTGTCATCTGTCCCTGTCCTGTTCTCCCCCATGTGGGCTCCTGAGGCCCCAGGACACACCCCCAAGATCAAATATCAACACAAGCTACCAAGGGGCCTCTCCGACTGCCCCTCGAGTCCTCACTGTTGAGAAGTGGACTCAGTGCTATGGGTGGAACATGTGTGTCCCCAACATTCCTGTGCTGAAGCCCTCAGCACCAGTGTGTCAGTATTTGGAGGCAATCAGGGTTAGAGCAGGTCATGAGCGTGGGTCCCAGTCATGGAATCCAAGCCCTGATAAGGGCAGGAGGAGACGCCAGGGCTCTTGCTCTCAGCCACGAGGAGACACAGCCAGAGACAGCTCTCTCCAGCCAGGAGGAGGGCCCTGACCAGACACTCAATCTGCTGTCACCTTGATCTGGGACTTCTGGCCTCTGGAACTGGGAGACATGAATGTGTCTTGATAAAGCACCCAGTCTACGGGATTTGTTATGGCAGAGCCTGAGCTGACTGAGACAGTGTGCACACAGGATCACCTGGGTGCGAGGGTTAAAGTGCAGGTTCCAGGGCCCCAGGACTGAGCATTCAACTGGCTTCCTGGGGACTCTGGAGCAAGGCAGCCCCTGGGGATGTAGCCTCAGGGCCCTGGAGCATGAGGAGCAGGAGCACACGTCCAGAACCAAAGCAGAGTGGTGTCCACGCCACTGCAAGCAGCAGGTCTAGATCCCACATTCCCACAAGAGCCATGGCAAAGGCCTGTGAGCCTGGGGCAGCTCCACTCCAAGAATCAGGGTCCCCAGTGCACCCAGACTCTGCTCCAAGGGGGAATGCAACCAGTTCCAGGGTGCGGGAACAGCGAGATTTTGGGGGATGAAGATGGGGCCACCTTCCACCTACACCCCAGGCAGGGGACTTCCCTAGGGGAACGGCCAGTGTGTCGCATGGTGGATGTGCTCAAGCTCCCGTTTGCTCGTCAGTGGGAAACACAGGGTCACAGATGTGCCACAGGGTGGAGAGAGGCAGGGACTGGGAATGAAACCACAAACTCTCCCAGATGCTGACGTTGCTGCCTCACAGCCACCACAGTCCATGGCCCTGGGCTGCTGGGCTTGAGGTGCACTCAGAGCTGTCACTGTAGCCCGTGGCTTTGGGGAGTGCTCTCCTAGATGGCCTAGTCCTGATAATGATAGTAATGGGGACAGCAATCATAATTGCTATCATGTAATGTGTCATAGCATGTGCCAGGCACTGTGCTATGCATGTCATATGTGAGCTCAAGTCATCTCTTCGCCATCATCTGAATGAAGCATCATTGTCCCTTTTTCTACGAGGGATTGAGGGTGAAGATGCAAATACCTGCCCGGTATCAACCCCAGTGCAGGGCCCAAGACCATCCCCCTGTGCAGGCTCCACTACCACTGTGCTAACTGGACCTCGGCAGAACTGCGGGCATGTGCCAGGTTCCTTCTGGGCCCTGCACCTCCTCCCCCCAGCTCCATGTGAGGTGCTCCTGACCATCAATACTGGGTTAAAGGGGAGGCACTGGGGTGTGTACTCAAAGACCTAAACCCAAACCATAGCTCACGTCACACCAGGAACCCTCTCTGACCTGGGTCTTCTGTAAACAGTGTTGTGAAAATTATTGAAAGTAAGGATTGGCTGGACTCATGGGACAGTGACGGGCAGTTGATATGAGGCCCCTGACAGTCTGTCCTGAGCCACAGCCAGATTAATATTGTTGAAAATGTATCTTCCCATAGTGCAACCCATCACTCTCACAACCGCCCTGCAAGCTCCCCTGAACAGCGTGACCTCCCGTCCATCCAGCAGCCTCATTACGTGTGAGCTGCAAGACCAGCTCCAATGCCCTGAGGACACTCACATGAGGAAGCACGAAAGTGCTTCGGTGTCAGGACTCTGGGGAAGGTGCCTCCGGGCCAGGGGTTTGTAGTGCTGCCAGAGTCGGAAGTTCTCATAGACACTCTTGGGGTTACAGGAGTCATCCAGCGGGGCCTTGGCCTGGGAGGAAGCCAGGCTGCCCTCTCCATAAGCCCCTTGTGGCCATGGCCCAGCATTCCCTTGGGACACGATGGGGGGCAACTGGGCAACCGGTGGTGGTGGTGGTGGAAGAGGAAGGCCCTGGGACCAGCCTCCCTCACCGGCCTGGGTGCCCCCAACCACCTGGGGAGCCATAACAGGCACCACAGGAGCAGCTGCCAGGAGTAGGGGAGGTGGACACACGACACCTCCACAGAGGGTGCCTGGAGCCTGCCAGACGAGGGGGGCCTGAGTTAGGACCAAGGTCTGCACCTGAGGGGCTTTCACAGGCCCCACCTCTGTCCCCATCTGGACAAAGACGTTGGAAGCCCCGGCCCCACTCGGGCCGCGGCCATCCTGTCCTGACACCAGAGGTGTGCTGGGGAAGGCAGACAGCACCAGAGGGCCACCTGGAGGAACCCCTGCAGTCACAAGGGGCAGCCCGTGTGATGGGCCGGGAGCGGGTATGGTGAAGGGCAGAGCCGTGAACACAGACAGGGAGGTGCCAGGGTTCACGGTCACGGCTGGTCCCAGCACTGGGTATGCTGTGGAGACAAAGGAAAGAGGTGAATGAGCTGGGGTCTTCAGGTCCACACTAGTCACTGGGGAATCAGAGGGGAGTCCCAACAGCTAAGGGCTTATGACAGGGAAACTCTGCAGCTTGCAAGTGTCCCTGAGTGTGCATCGGATGCTCTGTTCCTCCAAGGAGAGTCGCTCCACTAGAGAGCCTGGCCCCGGTCACCAAGACTCCCTAAACTCTGTCTCCCAAGAAGCAACAGCCAAGCCTTTGCTGCCCGAGGGTCTGCCTCGGGTGTCCCTGGCAGACTCTGTCAGCCTCACAGGCATCTCCCAAGCCATGGGTCAGGGATCAGTCTCTCAGCGGCTTGGTGGTCCTCAGCGTGCTCAGCAACAGGTGAGGGGCCTACCCCAGGGCAATGGCTCATCACTCAGAAGGCCGACAGGAAGCCAGAAGCTTCCGAATATTATGGCCCCATCTCCTCTTCAATCTTCCTTTTCCTGAAGCTCTTGTAAATCCCTTTCTTTTCTAGCTCAAACACAACAAAAGAAAACCACTGGATGGAAATCTTTCCCAAGCCAGCACCCTAGGAACCCTGAAGATAATCCATAACTCATCACACCCAGCATGGAAGTGATTGTCCTGGCACCACCCACAGCAAGTGCTAAATAGGGGTCAGATTCAGGCCACCCTTTCCTCAGTACTTGATGGTCCCAGCTGCCACTCAGGAAGCTCTGTTCCCAGGGAGCAGGTCTGAGAGGCAGTGGTGGAGTCGTCTGAGACAGTGTCACTGCATAGCCAGCAACAGCCACACACGATTAGAACACAGCCAGCAAATGGCAAGCAGCAGGGCTATCAGGGGAGGTGTCTAGGGATTTTCACAGCTGCTGGTCATGTTACAATAGGTAGTGGGACAAGGAGCCCATCTCTGGTCCTTCTTCTCCTTTGAGCTCCCAATAACTGAACATAGTGACCAACCAAGAACCAGGGGTTCTTGGGCCACGGGCCAGGTGAGGCAAAGTTGTCCGGAACTCATCCCTGTTCATTAGGACCTCATGCAGTCCCTAGTCAAGGGGAATAAGGGATACAGCACATGCACCTCAGCATTCAGGACACATATCCTAACTTGAATAATAGTAATGAGAGTCATCTTCCTATTTGTGTGCTACTCTCTTTCCTCTACTGAAAAGGAAACCAGCCTTTCCAGACCCTTCCACTGAGAACCAGCAAGAATCCACACCTGTCCCCTGTTCATGAGGTAGTATAAATGGAATAAGAGCAAATTCTTCATCTTCACAGTAACACAAAGTGCAGAGGATGGGCCATGAGCTAGCAGACAAGAGGAAATGGGTCTGAAGACCTGAGCTTCCACAAAAGGGCAAACAATTCAGAACAACTCAGGAAACCCAGGCCCTGTGTTGCCTGAACTTCCCCATCTGCCCCCACCCCTGTTAAATCAAAGCCAACAGCTACCTGAACTGATGGAGAAGCCATGTCTGGGGAGGGAGCTGAGAGGCTCTGGGCTGTGGCAGTTATAGTAGCCGCCAGCCTCACCCACCCAGAGGCTGTCACTACATGCTCTGTCACAGCCAACCCACCCAACAGTTTTCTGGCTGAGACCACTTCTCCCCACTCCTCCCTAAGATCTAGAAAATTCCAGTCCAAATCCCTCTGAACACTATGGAAGGGCACCTTCCAGGTGCCCGAAGACACAGCACAGGGTTTGGGTTTGCCTGTCGTCCTCCAGGGGCCACCAGCACAACAGGATCCCACCACTCCCTACAAACACACAATGATGTGACCTGTCTCCTTCTAGAAAGGATCAATCCATCCACTCCATCCTTTCCCCTACATGGTGTATTCCCCCAGGCATCTTGGTCCACCTCTAAGGAGCCGTCCTCCCTAACCACAGACTCAGGGTGCCATGGCCATCCCCAGGTGTGATGTCCTTGGGGACATCCAGTCCTCCCTCCCTCCTCAACAGCAGCCCTATCAACTGTCCCCAGGGGCAGTGTCAAATTTGAATTCCCAAGGAGTTGAGGCATGGCAGACTCAGATAATTCCCCAATCCCTACAGGCTCACCTCCATTTGAAGCCATCCCCTCAGGCTGGGCACTGACAACTGCTATCTGGCAGTTTCCGCAATGAGAAAAGTCAAGGGTAAGACCCAGAGAGTGACCTGGCTCAGCAGATGCTCCTGTGTCCAGTGGAGCAGGTAAAATTTGAATGTAAACAGGTTTAGAACATAGGACCCCAGACATTCTGCAGAGGGGGAGGGGCAGTGGGCAGTTGGTAGGGGTGGGGGACATTCTGTGAGGGGCTTCGGCCATTAGGCAAGAACCTGTTTCCTTTCCAACTGGATGGCAGCAACAGAGATGGCGTGTGCCTCTTTAGGCAACTTTTAAATTGTCCTTTTGACTCACAGCAAAAGCTTCTACCTGATGTCCTCTTTACTTCCATTCTTTATCAACAGACCTACTTTTGTGCCAATCAACCCATGCTCCTTTCCACTTTGGCTCTTTCCCACTCTTGATGAATTTCAACGGGGGCTGCACTTCGTGAACAAAATTCAGAACACATTTTCAGTCTGAGAAACACAGTGGTTCTTAGGAAGGCAAGGGGACTGGGTGTTTGAAATCAGGATGGTCTCAGCCAATCCAGGCTATTAGGTGGCTGTGTGTTCATCATTGTTTAGGAAGCAATCCTTCTGTCCCCAGGTCCTGTATGTTGCTGGAATCTCTGTCCACACCAGCAGGCCAGCCTTACTTCCCATCCCCTTTGCTGGAAAGCCTCAATCCAGGAAAGAGTGGCTATGTGACCTACAGCACCGAGACCAGAAATCCTTTCATTTTGTTTCCCAGTATATTGTGCTGGTGTTAAATGTTTATTTTTTATCTTTTGAATGATTTTAATTTAACCAAGCAATACTTTTCATGGCTCCAAATTCAAACTGTGCACAGTGGAATAGGCAATGACCAGCCTTCTTCCCATCTCTTTCCCCTGGCCACCACATTTTCTTTCCTGGAGGAAACAAGTGTTATCTGATTGTTTCTCATCTTCACTGAAACACATCCTGGCTGGCCTCTCTCAGCTCACTGTTGGCCTCATCCTCACCATACATTCTTGCTGTTTGGAATCCAGTGTCATCACATGTGGTTCTCTGCATGGGAATTATTGTAGCCTGTCTTAAAAAAAACTTCATTCTCATTTCCACACTGAGAATCACTGTCCGTTTATTAGTGTCAAAATGACAGGACAGAGCACTCATGTTCTGTGTTGTGAACAAGGAGAGTGTTAGAGGAAACTGGTCAAAGGAGATGAGGAGTGAGAACTCAGAGCACAGCAAGAAAATCTTCTGAGACACACATGTCACTCTCTGCTGGGCAGGGTAATTTTGCACAATGGGAGGGTGTTGGGGAAGGGAAGAGGCCTTCAGCCAGACCGGTGCACACTGTGAACATTCACTGAAACACATTCTGTTGGAACTTATGAAGCATTTGCCCCTTTTGAAGACATTTGGACTCAAGAAGGCAGAATTGCAGAAAAATGTAACAGGGGCCACACTGCAGGGGCAGGTGGTGGATTGCAAGTCTCAAGCCCAGGGTTCTCCCCTCCTTGCACCAGTTGTGTGAGAAGATCATTTCCTAACTCCTGTCCAATATCCCCATGAGTTCTTGGTTTTGTCCCAACTCTAAACCTGAATGGTCCAGCAAGCATTTCTATGAAATGCCTCCACGGCCACTGGGAGGGGAGTGACCTCCATGCAGTGATTGCCTGTCTGGGTGCTCCCAGGCCTTTTGTCCTCTGAGACAGAACTGCCTACTTACATGCAGCCCTCTTCCGCTGTGCAACTCTACCTCGATCTTAGCTGAGAAGATCAACGGAGAGCAATTCAAGCAAAATCATGGTAAACTTACCAAAACAAAACAAAACCAAACAAACCATAAACACTTTGGAGATCTTTCTGAGGACTTGATCTTTTATCACGGGGCAAACTTAAATGATTTTCAATCAATAACTTCATCTAAGAGGGATGTTGAAGCAAAATATCATACTCAGATACTGAAGAAGGGCAGCATTCTTGGTAGCTTCCTCCCTTGTCAAGTCAGTCAACCGATGCTTTCTCAAGATTCTCACACATGGCTTTGATATAGGATTTGAATGGGTCTTTTTCTGAGCCAGTGATACAAAAACTATACTGTGGAACAGTGTCTTGTCTTAATTCTGCAATCGCTTCTGTACATGTTTGAAGTCCTAGACCCCAGGAGGAGAGACAATCAAATTAACCAAAGGTAATTTGTGAAGACTGGCCATGGGAGGTGGTGGCTAAAAGTCCTCCGGCCCCTGCTCTCTGAGCATCCCCACAGAAACTCCTGGGCCACACTGACTGCTGAGAAAGAACATCTCAGGGCTTGGATCCCCTGTTCAGAGGACACATGCTCTTCCACCCAATCACAGAACAGTAGAGGAATGGCAGCTCCATGCTGTGTCCTGCAGAGCTCTCAGTCTCTGCACTTGAGGCCCTGGGCCTGCATAGAGGTGAAGGGTCTTCAGTGCTACCACGTGGAGACAGATGATAGGAATCCTGCAAATAAGCAGACAGGATGTGACCATTAAACTTTCTTCTGAAGCTATTACAAACTCAAGTCAGTGAGTTGCTTCTCTACTAGCTTTTTATTGCCAACTGGAATGCTGCACTGTGTTGCAGAGTCAGGGGTGGGGGAGCCTGGAATTGTTCGCTTACTACCTGCTGCTTTATTGACTGAAATTGATCAAGGCTACAACCAAAACATTTCTAGAAATAATTTGAATGTGGTAGGAAAAACTCTGGGAATGGAGTCAGAAGAAAGTATATTTTGGAGTGTGTTTTCAGGACTAAAATTCTTTGCCAGAAATGTTCTTTAATGGAACCTCCAGACTGAGTAGGAAAATAGGGCATACTATTTTTTGAAACGCATGAGCAGGAATGAAATAAATGCCGTCCAAAGGGAATGCAGGACATTCAATTTGAGGATACTTTGCTTTAGGATAAACCTTCCAAAGGTAAACCTTTCAGCAAGGGTGTTACCTAAGTGCATGGACTGCAGGTTTGTATTACCAAAAATTAGGAGCGGTAGTTGCCGACGTGCTGGTTTCTCAGAGGCACGGTCATGGAGGTTCCAATGAGGGGGAGTTGTCTGGCCCCAGGAAGCACCCAGGTGCCGCCTCCCTCCATTTCCCCATCTCCAGCGGGGCTCTCCCAGGGTGGGCTCCAGGCCAGGGCGGGCTCGTGCACCTGCGCATGAGCCTTGAGGCGGGTGAGGTTCCAGCGTGGGCCGGTGGCCCTCAACCGCTCCCAGCACCGGTTGCGGCGGTTCATGGCAGGGAGACCCGCAGCGCGACAGCAAAGTGCGGTTACCCAACGGCCTTCACTCTCATGGCGTCCTTCTTGGTGTTACCTAAAAATAAAGCCAAGTGTGTTTACAAGGTAATTGCCTCCTAGACATGCTCCCACTGGTCACCAGTGTCCGCCAGGTGACCCCACATTGTGGCCAGAGCAGGCCTGTGGCTGCGCTCAAGGCGAGAGCGTTCATAGCTTTCCTAGCGGGGCCCTGCGGGACGCCCAGGCTGCGCTCCTTTCCCTTGCTCACCTGGCCCTGAAGTGAGGGGGGAGGTGTAGCAATGCAGTGGGAACCCCAAAATGTGTCTCAGCCATGCCTTTCACATTCCAAACAATGCAAAAGCTTGAGGAAAACCTCAGCAGTTGAAACCACAATGCAGTTCAGCAAAGAAGTAGCTCCTGTCCTCGTAAAACAGTGAAGTTCTCACGGACGACTTCACTGAGTAAGTTGTGAAGCTTGTTGACTTGATCAGAATGATCAGCCAGCATGCATGTTCTAATACGCTCATTTGTCACTGATATGAGCAGCTGCAAAGTGGAAGAACAGGCCTTTAGTCGTAGTCTGTTCACTTGGTAGCACAAGTTGATTGTGGATGCAAGAGTGCAGCCAAAGTCAAGAAAAGCTTCTATGAGAATCATTTACTTACGTGGAATTTACAAATAAAAATTAGTGGTATATTATTTGTAAATTGTAGGCTACACATGTATCTAAAATTTGCTGCACACACGCGTGTATCTTGGGTGGTTGGGTTAGTGTGTACTTGAGAATGTCAGGAAGATTTATTTTGGATTTTGGAGGGTGTGAGATTTGTGGGGGTGGTTTTGTGTGTGTGAAAATGTGTTTATATGAATTCTTAGTTTGGAATTTGATATGTATTTAATTGGTGAGAATCTAATATGTATTCACATGTGTGGGTTGGTGGTGTCTGTGTGGAGATTGCAGATTAAAGAAGGTCATAACTGGGCCGGGCAGTATTGTGGAATTCTATGTGTATTTGGGGATATGAGGTGGCATGTTTGCATATTTGTGGCATGTTAGTTAATCGCGGGTATGTTTAGGGCATGTAGAGAACTACATGAGTATTGAGTTTGTGTGTGTGTTCAAGGGTGTGGCAGTTTAGATGAATGTTTTGTGGAGCTATGTGCTTGTATTTTTCAGTAAGTGGTTATTAGGCTTATATATTCTGGGAATTTAGTATGTGTGTGTCTGATAGAGAGATGGGGTTCTCTTTTTATACAGGAGAGTGAGAGAGTTGAATTTATATGTATTAGAGGTATGTGATATGGTTATTGGTTAGTACTTGGCAATGTGGGAGCTGGTTCATACTAGATTGGGATAATTTGGGATTGGGAAGTGTTTTTATGGGTATTTATAAATGATATGCTGGAGATATTTCCATGCATCTCGGGTGTGTATACTGGTTTGTGTGTATATTTATCAGCAGATAGATGAATTATCTATTTATAGAATATGGGATTGTTAGTATTTAAAGTGTATTTCTTTGGAGAATGCTAGGATGTTCGTACATGTGTTTGGGCATGTTTAGGGGATGAGGTGAAGAGGTTGTATTCCGGAGATACAGCATATTGATTGGATAGTGTTTCAGGGGATTTATATACTCAGGGATTGGGGATATTTGCGTGAGTGTGTATGTGCCCATGGGTATATGGAAGTTGTGTAAGTATATTACAACATTATTGGTGTTTCTGTGTGTGTGTGTTTTTTTTTGTATTGTATGAGTTTTATCTGGGAGGGTGGGGTGTGTATTCATGGGTAGTTTGTGAGTGTGTATATGAGGGGTTTTGGGTATATTAAGACTTAGTGGTCCTCTGTGTCTGTTGTGAAATGTAATACTCGCAGAATTTGGTGTTGCCACTCATATGTGTGTTCTCAGAGTTTGTGAGGTGGAGTTACATGTATTTGATAAAAATAGTTTCTGGTTCTGTGTGTATTTGAGTTTATGTGGCTTCTGTATTTTGTATTCTGGGAGATGTGGGAGGTTCAGTGAATGTATTTGGAAACAGAGAGGCTGTGTAGGTTGTGTTTGCATTCAAGAATCACGGATTCCTGTATTTTAGAGCTGTGGGATTGTATGTGATTCTTTTTCTGGGTGATTTAATTCAGTATTTTGTTTCTTGAAAATATTGGAATATGTGTTTTAGATAATGCATATATTTCTGTTATTGAAAAATAAGCTTTCAATAGTCAGCTGACTTCATATGTAAATGATAATACCATTTTAAACTTATTCAAGGATTTAGGTGTTCTTAAGTATGATTTTATAACTTATTTTACTGCCTTAAAGTAAATATTTATGGCATCTGTAAGTCATTGTAAAATTGTAAAATTGGTATAGCATAGTATACAGATTGTCCTTTGTAATATTTTATGGGTATTCACATTTGTATTTAACCACAAATTTGACACAATTTAGCCAAACCTTCAATACATTTATGAAGAGGGCACTAGTGAGGCTTTATACAATGGAATAAAATAACAAAATGTGCTGACAGCATTTTTCCACTCAAAGAGGTATATATATATTTTTATACTATCTAATTCTTTAACTAATTTTATTTTTTTAGCATCCAATGGTGGAGAACATTACTGGAAGTGTGATTAAGGCTATTATAAGATACATAAACTGTATGGCATAAGCATTCTCAACTCAACTTCACACTCTACATTGTTTATCAACTTAGTGTGCCAGCTTTTTAAGTGTGGTGGGATCTGGTATTCCACACTTATGTCTCTGAATCCCACCCTTGTACTGATGCCAAGATGAACTGAAGCAAGGACGAATTTTTCTCTTACATAGAAACATGAATATATTCCAAACTGGAGTGAGCTCTCACTAGTGGTTTGCCTATGGCAATTATTTTGTGCCTTGTAATGGGTCATGTATTATCCTCATAAGGGTGTGTCTGTGTCCTAGACCCTCTCCCATTCCAGTACCTGTAAATGTCACCTTATTTTGAAATAGGAGCTTTACAGATATAATAAAGTTAAAGATCTCAAGGTGAGATCATCCTGAATTTAGAATGAGTCATGGGTAGTTGGGACACAGAAACACAAGTAAGGTCATGTGAAGATAGAGACAAAGGTTAGAGTTACGCTGTCACAAGCCAAGGAGTGCCAGGAGCCACCAGAAGCTAGAAGAGGCAAGAAAGGATTCTTCCCTAGAGCTGTCTGCCTCCACCTTGATTTTGGCCTTCTGGCCACCTATAATTGAGAGATAATTTTTTGTTTGTTTACTATTTTAAGCCACAAATTTTGTAGCAATTTCTTTTGGCAGCACTGGGAAACTAGTTAATGCCTCTATTATTTGGTTAAACAAAGAACACTATTAAGTGTTTTTAAAACAATGTATAAAAGTGTTGATTATGGTAAGCATACAATTTATAATCAGATAGGTTTCTGTGTAAAATTTCATGTTATTATATTGATTTGTTTTAACCATACAAGACTTGCTTGGATGTGGTACCATTGAATACCATCCCCATTCCCTCCTGTCCCACAGCTTTTTGAAATTTATGGGGCTTTGTTCTAGACTGAATATTCCTTTTCCTTCAAATTTCATATGTTAAAGCCCTACCCCACAATGCAACAGTATTGGAAAGTGAGGCCTTTGAGAATTAATTAGGTTTAGACAAAGTCATGAGCATAGGGCCCTCATCAATGGAATTAGTGTCCTTATAAGAACAGGAAGAGAGTCTATACAGTGCTCTCTCTCTCTCTCCTTCTCTATCTGCTATATGAGCATACAGCAAGCCAGGAAGAGGACCTCACCAGGAAACAAATTTGCTAGTACCTTAATCTTGCACTTTCCAGCTTCTACAATTGTGAGAAATGTCTGTTGTGTAAGCCATTCAGTCCATAATATTTAGTTATAGAAGCCTGGACTGACTGATATAGGCTGGAACATGCTGGAGAGATGGTACAAAAACTAATTTTAGAAAAATATTTTAAGTTGTAAGATCTGATGCAAAAATCACTTAAATGTTACCATTTACATTACCAAATTATTCCATTTACAGTATCAAATTAAGGAAATTTATGTTTTATTCAAGCCTTTTAAAATCAGCACACCCACCTTGCGGAAGTAATTAATAACCCATGATTATTAATTATGTTTGCCAAGTTAATTTTCATCCAGTATTACTTGCAAGGAAAGTTTGAAATTGATGAATCATCTTCCTCTTGAGATGTCACTTGTAGAACTAAAGGCTACCTATAATTTCTGTAATTGTTACTCTTTAATGGAACTTCAAACTTCTAAGAAAAATATTTCAATATATTGTTAAATTGACTTAAATAACTAAGATTGTGGTGGAGAGGATATTTCCCCAAACTAACTCTTTCTCTGACACTTAGGGGTTCATTGTATTAGTAACACCTTGCTAGCAATCATCTGCTAGTGATTTGCTCATGGAAGAAGAAGGCTTAGGAAATTTAGGTTTGATTACCTTTTTCAGGGTTTCTGGAAAAGCAAAATCTGCCTCTCTCTACCACCCACTGCAAACAAGCATGTTGTCCAAGCTGCTGCTGCCAACCAGGTCACATCCATTAGTGAAGTCAATGCTGTGAAGAGAGACATTCAAACCTGGGTCACTGATAATATCATTTTCAATTTCTGACCCAATCAATTCTGGGTCTCCCAATTCCTCTCTCCATGGTCTTATGTGCAGTAATACATTTTTTAAACTGTTGAAGTCACATTGAGCTGAAATTTCCCTTAATTACAACTCTTAATATTTTAACTATTTATGCTAAGTTTATTTGTTCCAGAAAAAGTACTTTAACTCACTTTCATTTTTGTAGGACTTGAATTTTTTAGGGCAGTTTTGTTTTCACAGAAAAATTAAGAGGAAGACATAAAGATTTACCATATATATATAGTTATATATATATTATATATGATAATATACCATATATTACTATATATATATTATGTGCATGTGGAGGCAGGGTGTATTTTTATATATATATAAAATATATATATAAATACACCCTGACATAATGTGTATATATAATATATATATAATTATATATATAATAAATATATATTATATATGTAATATGTCCTGCCTCCACATGCATGGCCTCCTTCATTATCAATATCCTCCTCCAGAGTGGTACAACTGTTAAAATTGCCTCACCTACATTAATACAATTTTATTACCCAGTGGTAAATGTACATAACATAAAAGGTACCATTTAATCATTTTCAATTCTAAAACTCAGTGATATTGAATACATTCACAATGTTGTATAATTAACACTGTTTTCATAACTTTTGTATCACATCAAACAGAAGTTCTGTACCACTAGGCACTAATTCTCCATTCCCCTTGCCCCAGCCTCCATGCCCTGGAAACATGCAATCTGCATTCCCTCTACATGAATTTGACTATTCATGATCTTTCATATAAGTAGGATCATATACTGTTTGTCCTTTGGCTTATTTTATTTAGCATAATGTTTTCAAGGTTTATCCATGTTGTAAACATGTATCCGAACATCATTCCCTCTTTATGGCTAAATAATCTTCTCTTGTATGTACATGCCACATTTTGTTTATCCACACAGACAGGTTTGTTTTCACTTTTTGACTCTTGTGAATAAGAATGAGTGATGGTATCTGGCGTGTGCATGCAGCCACTTTCTTACTAAAGACCAATAGCATCAAGCACTCTACTAATGGTTGTTATTTATCTGATTAGGATCCAGAGTTACAAAAAGGTTAATTCTTATTTTTTGCAGTATAATGGCAGTTTTTGTGGAGGGACTGGCTTCTAAAACTTCCTATTCCAATCTTCTAAAATCCACTTTAAAAGAATGGTTTAAACTGTGTGCTTGTAGGATGAAATTGATAAAAAATTATTTTACCAACTTTCAAAATTGCATCATAGAGATAATGTCCTTTGACTATTGGGTGTTCACGTATTTGGCATGTTATGAACAACTTTCTGGAAGATAAAGGCCTTTTGTCTCATACTTAATATTAAGACAGGAACCAGTGTGCTAGCAATGGGTTTTGGGTTTGATATGATATATTTGTATGTAATGATTTTTTTAAAAGTTAGAGTGAAAAATCCTCTCATATGAAACGAAATAGTTTTTACTCTTATGAGAAAGCAGTCATTAATCACTTACAAAACATGCAAGTATCTTTATCATATTTGGTGATTTATTTTTCTCCAGTCATCTTGTGGAAAAAGTTTAGGTCTCTGAAGATTTCTCAGTGTGTCATAACCGACAGCAGCAGGAATGTGGTTTTGCTAAAGGCAACAGAGAAGCAAAACTGTCTCAAGGTTTTAATATTAATCCAAAGGTTAAACTTTCTTACCTTAATGTTGCTGCTTTCTGCATGCACATCCTAAAGGAGGTAGGAAGGTGGAAAGGATGGAGGAAGGTGGAAAATGTAGAAAATTAGAAAATTAGGTAAACTTAAAAGGTAATAAGACTAACATTCATTCATTCACATTAAGCTCCTACCTTGTACCACATTCTGTTGTAGGCCCTGTGGATATAGCAATGAAAAAAAGAAAAGAAAAAAATATATGCCTTTTTGGAGCTTACATTCTCTTGGAAGAAGATATATAATAACATAAAAAATTAAACTATATAATATGTTAAGTGTTGCTCAGTGCTATGGAGGAAAGTAAAGCAGACAAAGCAAATAAAGAACACGAGAAGGAGATACAATTTTAAGTAGGGAAATAAGGAAGGCATGACAGAGACAGTAGCATTTGAGTGAAAGACTTGAAGAAGGTGATGTGGTTTGACTGGGTCCCCCACTAAATCTAAAGCTTGAATTGTAGTTCCCATAATCCCCATGTGTCATGGGAGGGACCTGGTGGGAGACAATCGAATCATGGGGGCAGTTACCCCCACACTGCTGTTCTTGTGATATGAGTGAGTTGTCATGTTCTCTGATGGTTTTATCAGGGTTTCCCCCATTTTGCTTGGCACTTCTCCCTGCTGCCACCATGTCAAGAAGGATGTGTTGCTTCCCCTTCCACCATGGTTGTAAGTTTCCTGAGGTCTCACCAGCTGCGCAGAACTGTGACTCAATTAAACTTCTTTCCTTTATAAATTACCCAGTCTAGGGTAGGTTTTTATTAGCGGCATGAGAAGGAACTAATCCAGGAGGTAAGGAAACAATCCAGGGGGGAATTTGAAGACAGGTGTTTTCAGTCAGAGAAACCATGTACAAAGCATCTAATGTGACAGTGCTATGGTCTGAACGTTGACAACCCCCCCCCTCCAATTCACACGTTGAAATGTAATTCACAGTAAGATACTATTAAAAGTTAAGGTCTTTGGAAGGTGATTATGTCATGAATAGAGAGCCTTCATGAAGGAGATTGGTGCCTTTATAAAGGATGCCTGAGGGGGTTGGTTTGTCCCTTCCACCATATGACAACTCCACCATATGAAGAAGAAGATGGGTCTATGAACTAGGAAATAGGGCCTCATCATATATGGAATATGTGAGCACTTTGATCTGGGACTTAGCTTCCAGAACTGTGAAAAATAAATTTCTGTCATTTATAAGCTACTTAGTCTATGGTATTTTCTTATAGCTGCTCGAATGGACTAACACAGAGACAATTCCCAGCCTGCCCAAAGAGCACCAGGAAGTGTTGGGTATAGTAAACCTGGAACAGAGGCACAAGGGGAAGAGCAACAGGGCTGTGATCAAAGAGTTGTGCCTTGTGGGGAGCATGAGTAGAGCTGTATAATCTGTACAATAATGACTCAGAGTGGAATTAGAAGTCCTTAAAAGTGAGTGAGCAGAGTGGCATGATCTCTATGATATTATGTTATATTCTTGCTTGGGTATTGAGAATAGACTGAAGGTGAGGGCTAATGCAGAAGCAGGAAGGGGGATAAAAATTCAGATGAGACATGATGTTGGCTTGGCCTGGGTGGATAACAGCAGGAGTAAAAATTACTTAAATGTTTTGAATGTAGGTTTGCTGAGAAGTAAAGGATGTGTGGAGATTGTTGGATTGAGAATTGTGTAAGGACTGTATTGTATATTGTATGAGATTGTAGGTCCAGGATGAGTCACAGTATTTTTGAAGTTGTAGTAAATGGAATGAACTAGAAAGATAGAAGTTAATGTTCAGAAGGCAGGAGACTTAAAAGTTAGATTGTAAAAATTTGCAATTAGGAGTAATAATGTGGTTTGAGCTGAGATCATGAGATTGAATAGCTAGATACTGAAGATAGCAAGTACATTGGAAATGATGAGGTCAAATGTCAAAGAAGATAAGTAATTTAAATGAGACATCAAAATAATGGCAGTAGTAAAGACTTCAAAGAATGAGGGAAAGTGACTAAAAATTTGGAGAGTGATCAATATAATCAAATGGTATGAGATTTCAAGCTGGAGGGGTTTGAGGAGAAGGAAGTAAAAGTATTCTGCAAGAGGACACTTGTTCTACTTCTAGAGGCAATTGTTAGAGAGCTGAGGGTGAGAATTAGTCTGCACTTACGGGGCTACATGAGAAGCAGCAGCATCAGTGAGAGACAGATGACAATAAGAATGAAAATGTAAAGGGAAAATTGAGAAACTTATAAAAATTGAGATTCTTCTATGCACTCTGTACATTTCTTACAGAAGCTTTCAACACATTTAATTTCATTTGAATCTTGCAATACTCTTGAGAGATATTATCATTCCCCTTTTACCAAAAAAAGACTGAGTGGCCAAGATCACATAAAATCACATAAATAATAGAAGTCAAAAGTATGACTTTAACCTGTCTAGTGTTACAAGAACCACATAATCTTCAATAAATTGAGAGTATCTTAACTAATTAATTAAATTTTAAAAATTAATAATTTTTTCAATAGATGTATTCATCAAGTCAAAGAAAAATGAACATATTACTTAGAAACAGCCCCGGATTAGCATCCCAATTATATCACTTAATAATTGTGTGGTTTAGGTAAGCCATGTAAAGTTGCTGTACTACTTAAATTTAAAATAAAGACAGTTTTACCTAAACATAAAATTGTTGTAATGTTATTGTGCAGTTATAAATCACTTATTAAATTATAAATTTATGATAAGTATTAAACAGAATACTTAATTTTAAGCCACAAGGTCTTCTATTAGAAAAATATTCAAATATAATGTGATATATCACTCATTTTTATAAATAAAATATAAAATTAATTATAGCCTTAATAAAAAATTTTGGAGGTGCATTACCAAGACTAAATTTATATTTCATAAAATGAACAAATTTAAGATGTATACCTTAACTTTATGTATTTCTGTACTCATATTCACACTAGCCATATCAAGATAAAGAACAGTTTCACTACCACAGAAAATGTTCTGGTGCTTTATTCCAGTCTATAACAACCACTGGTCAAATTTGTCTGGAGTCATATAGATTTTACGCTTTTGTATCTGACCTATTTTACTCAATATGATGTTTTGGAGATTTATCTATGCTGTTTTATGTGTCAATATTTTATTTTTTATTGCTATGTATTATTACTCTGTAAGTCAATATCGTAATTTGTTTATCTCTTCTCCACTTTATAGATGTTACATCCAGTTTTTGCCTACAAAAAAACCTGCTATGAATAATTTTATATCGGTCTCTATTGTGTGAATACACCCCCTCATTTATTTTTGGTATATACCTATAAATTGAATCACGATGTCATTGGGTATGTGTGCAGTTTAACTTTATAAGGAATTGCCAAACTTCTTTAAAATATAGCTGTAAATTTACTCTCCCACCGTGAATGTATGAGATTTTCTTTGTTTCATAACCTCTTCAACACTTGCTATATTCAGTCCCCAATTTTTTTCTTAAGAGATGGGGTCTTGCTCTATCACACAGGCTAGAGTGGAGTGGCACAATCATAGCTCACTGCAGCCTTGAACTCCTGGGCTCAAGCTGTCCTCCCATATCAGTCTCCAGGTATTTAGCCATTTTAATTTTACCAGTTCTCTTGGATATGTAATGACATCTCATTGAGGTTTTTATTTTCATTTTTTCTGATGATCAACTATGTTCAGCACATTTTCTTTTCCTGATTCCCCAGTTGGCTGTCTTCTTTTATGAACTGACTGTTGAAGTCTTTTGCCCACTTCTAATTGAGTGATGTATCTTCTGCATAACAATTTGTAGGATTTATTTACTTTCCATAGAAATATTTTGTCAGGTCTGTGTATTTCTAATGTGTTATCTCACTGTGACATTTCTATTTATTTTTCATTGAGGTAAAAAGGTAACTTGTGATCTATCCTCTTAGTAAGGTTTTCAATGTACAATATAGTACTGTGAAGTACAGGCATGATGTTGCACAGAAAATCTTTAGAACTTATGCAACTTACACAACTGAAATTTTATACCTGTTGAGCAGCAACCCTTCTTCCTCCTTCCCCTAACCATTCTATTCTCTATTTCTATGAGTTTGACTATTTTAGAAAGCTCATATATGTGAAATCATGCAGAATTTATCCTTCTGTGACTGGCTGATCACGCTTAGCATGATATCCTCCAGGTTCATCCATGTTCTTGCAGATGGCAGAATGTCCTTCCTTCTTAAAGCTGAAAATATTCCATTGTATTTATACACCACATTTGCTTTATTCATTTGTGTGCTGATGGACATTTAAGTTTTCAAATTTTGTTGTTTTGTGAGTAATGCTGCAAAGAACATGGGTATGCAGGTAACTCTACCACATCCTGATTTCCATTCTTTTGGACATATGCGCAAGAGTAGGATTGCTGGATCATATATTAGTTCCATTTTTAGATTTTTTGAGGAACCTCTATACTGTAATTCACAGTGGCTGAACCAATTTACATCCCCAGCAAGAGCATACAAGGGTTCCAGTTTCTCCACATCACTGCCAACACTTGTTATGTCTTGTTTTGTTTCATAATGGCTCTCCTAATGAGTGGTAAGTGATACCATATTTTGGCTTTTATTTGTATCTCTCTGATCATTAGTGATGTTGAACATCTTTTCATATACCTTTTGGCTATTTGTATATCTTTGAAGAAAATTTATTCGATCATTTTGCCCCCCTTTTTAAGTTATTTTTTCTGTTGTCATAGGAGTTCCTTATATATGTAATGAGGTTTTTTTTGAATAAATGAATATAAGTTTAATATAGTAAAAACATTAACACAATTTTTATTTTATGTTTAATACATTTTGTGCTCTAGAAAAAAATCATTATTTATCTCACCTAAGATCACTATGACGTTCCTCAAAGTATTCTTCTAGAAGCTTTAGCATTCATATTTAGGTCTGTGATCCACCTTACATTGAATTTTGTGCATGATATGAGTGAGATATTAAGATTAATGAAAATGCTAATTATAATAGATTCTCAGGTCCTAGCCAAAGCTTTTGTATATTGGGATCTCTCAAGATCTAGGTTATTTAAAGGCAATAGAGGGTCAGTATTAATGAATTTGTTTTCTTTTTCTATCTGGTGGTTCTCAACCTTTGTTCCATATTAGAATCAAGTGGTTTGCTTGCTTGCTTCTTTTTGTCATTGTTTTTAGTAGCACTGCCTCAATCTTACCTTCAAAAATTCTAATTTGATAACCTGGACATCAGGATTTTTGGGGAGAAGGGGACAGGGTCTCACTCTGTCACCTGGGCTAGTGTACAATGGCATGATCATAGCTCACTGCAGCCTCAAACTCTTGGGCTTGAGGGATCCTTCTGCCTCAGCCTCTCATGTAGCTTGAATTACAGGCATGAGCCACCATGCCTGGTGACATTGGGATTTTAATGGGTCTCTGGGTGAGTCTAATATAAAGCCAAGTTTAGGAATCATTGACAAGAACCAAAAGCCTGGAAAAAAAATGTATACATGAAGATAGAGGTTAGTGTTACTCTCTCCTTGGATGAAAACACCTGACAAGTTTTATCAATTTATTGGGAAACAACATTGGAAGCAGTTTCTCCTCTGCCTCTTTAATCCCTTGGCCAGTGCAATCTTGAGTTAAGTGCAGTCTCATTATTAAGTCTTGTAGGGTGAATACGTCTTTACTTCCAACTTTTCATCCACTTTATCCTCATCTTGGAGAATTATTGTGAAAAAAAAGTTCTCAGTGTATAACTCATATTAAGTAAAAGACATATAATACATTGTAATAATTCAGCAAATATTGCTTGTGATGTTTTACCTACTTTACACTTGTGGAAAGTTTAAGGAAAAATTTTAAATAGTCCTACATTATTTTCATAGAAGAATCACAGTAAAATAAGAACTTTGCAAGTCATCATTTTACTACATTGCATTATTTGAAAGGAAAACTAATTTTGAAGTGTCTGATGATTTCAAAACACAGTTCACTATTATTTAATTAGTGAAAGGATATGCATGCAAGGATTTGAAATAGAATTTTTAACATTGACTTAGATACTTTTCCCTAAATGTATTAGACATAAAAGTAATGGTATTTATATATTTGTTTGTGAGATGCTATAATTTTAAATTTAAATGTCTATGTAGCTTTTTCTGAAGGAAGCTGTTCTACTATCGTAGAAGCAATTTTGGGGCATTTCTCTTACTTGATTGACTCTTTTCTTATCCAGATGCTACCCATTTTCAAGACTGCACAAACTCCTCTTCTATAAGGGAACTCAGCCCACAAGGCTCTCATGTACATCAGTAACATTTATATCTTTATTGTACCACATATGCCTTGCCCTATCAAATGAAATTGTATACCATGAAGTCAGGATCATATCTCAGCTCTTCTGTAAACTCCACAATGCATAGCATAGTGTTACTCGTGGGAAAAATCAAATACTTGTGATTAAAATGGGTTAACATTCTTCTCACATTAAGGAACATACTTCTTTAATTGTACCTGTTGTTATGCGGGGTGTAAGACTTACTCTTTTCTCCAGAGTTGATATCAATAATTTAAAAACATATAAGAATTGAAGATAAATGGGGAAACAAACAATTTATGAAGGTCAAAACTATGAAGTAAATTTCAGTTCATGGTTATTTGGTAGAAATACTAGGTTGGAGAGAATGGTTCACATTTGAGACCAAATTAAATATTATTTAATAGATTTCTTTCACACTTAGTTGAAGGAAAGCATGCAGTAAAAACTTAGCTTGACCAAAATCCTGACTTGCTCTTGGCAAAAATTGTGGTGGAGAGAGAGAGAGAGAGAATGAATAACATCTACCCTGTGGGAGGGTCTTTCCATTCCAAATGACACAAGTAGAGAATCTGATGAATCCGAGCCTAGGAAGATCAAAAAGGAAGCAGATTGGCACCCAGTCATTGAAGGCAATAAACCTGAACACTAAGAGGACATGATTAAATAAATGTCAGGTTCTGAACAATTAAACTGGTTACTTCTGTTACATTGAAGTAAAGAGAGAATACCTTGGAGTCTAACATAGTTTTCCAAATAAAAAGATAATGAGGTAGAAGATGACACTTTGTTTACTAAATTTTCTAGTTCATATTGAATAGTTTAATTAGAACTTGAAAGCCAAGGTCTCAGGGAACCATTTTTAAAGTGCTTTTCAAAGAGCTCATATTAAAATAATTACTTTATATGTAAATAACAAATAATTAGATATGAGGCTCACAAATGAAATATTTATGTTCATATAATATGGCTAATGTATGGTAACAATAGTAGTGTTAAATCTATAGATCTATGATGGGAGAATTACTAGAAAAGCAACAGTAGGTCTCCCAATCCATGAGCATGGAATGATTTTCCATTTGCTTAGATTATTAGTGTTCAGCATACAATTCTTACACATATTTTGCTAAATTAATTTCCAAGGGTTTATTTGCATAATATTGTGAATATAATTATTTTCTTAATTTTTTTAAGAGATAAAGTGTCTTTCTCTATCTGCGAGGCTGGAGTGCAGTAACTTGCAATCATAGCTCACTGCAAGCTTGAACTCCTGGGCTCAAGCAATCCTCCTGCCTCAATGTCCTGAGTACCTAGGACTGAGAGGTGAATGCCACCATGCCTGGCTAATTTAAAAAAATAAATAAATTCATAGAGAAGAGGATCTGTCTTTGTTGCCCAGGCTGGTTCTGAACTCCTAGCCTCAAGTAAGCCTCCTGACTTGGCCTCCCAAGGCACTGGGATTACAGGCCTGAGCTATTGAGCCCACCCACTTCCATTTCCCGATGTCTTTATTGATGTATTCTTCATTGTATTGACTATAACTTCCAGTGCAATATTGGATAGAATTAGGGAGAGTGAACATTATAGACATCTTTGGCACGTCGCCAATTTTGAGGGGCAAATATCCAGTCTTTCACCATTAGACATGCTCTAAAATGTAGTGTTTTTGGTTGTTGTTGTTGTTGATGTCCTCTATCAGGTTGAAGAATTTCCATTCTATTTTTTTTATTAATTCATGTTAGATTCTGTCAAATCTTTTCCTGCATCATTGAGATAATCATTTCATTTTAGTTCTTTATTTTATAACACAGTATATTACATTACATTTTGTATTTAAAATACAAAAACAATCTTGCATTTCTGGGATTAATTTCACTTAGTCATGGAGTGCAATCATTTTTATATATGGTTGAATTTAGTTTGATAATATTTTATTGGAGTGCAATCATTTTTATATATGGTTGAATTTAGTTTGATAATATTTTATTGGAGATTTTTGTGTCTATATCTGTGAGGTATATCAATCTGTAATTTAATTTTAATTTTTATTTTTTTAATTTCTTTTTCTTTTTTTCTTTTTGCTTTTGAATATAGGCCTTATAACATGAATTGGGAAGTTTCTCTCTTTTCCTATTTTCTGAGTATGTGTATCATTTCTTCATTGAATATGTGAAATAACTTACCAGTGAAGTCATGTGGTCCAGTACATTTCCTTATGAAAGACTTTTAATTGCTAATTTGACATATTTATTCAGATTTTCTATTCATTTTTGTTTCAGCTGTGGTAATTTATATATATTTTTGTACTTAAATGTGTATAGCATTTTATTTATTTATTTTTATTTTTATTTCATTTTATTATTATTATACTTTAAGTTTTAGGGTACATGTGCACAATGTGCAGGTTAGTTACATATGTATACATGTGCCATGCTGGTGTGCTGCACCCACAAACTCGTCATTTAGCATTAGGTAATTTATATGTTTTTAAGACTTTCTACCTGAAATATAAGTTGTATAATTTGTGATCACAAAGTGTTTCATAGTATTTCTCTTATAATTCATGTATTTGGATGGGATGGGGGAGGATTGGTAGTAGTAACCTTTGTTCCTGATTTTGGTAATCAACACATTATCTCTTTTTTCTTTCCTTCTTTTTTTTTTTTTTTTCTTTTTTGAGGCAGAGTTTCGCTGCTGTTGCCCAGGCTGGAGTGCAATGGCTGGATCTGGGTTCACTGTAACCTCCGCCTCCTGGGTTCAAGTAATTCTGCCTCAGCCTCCCAAGTAGCTGGGATTACAAGCACCCGCCACCCTGCCTGGCTAATTTTTGTATTTTTAGTAGAGATGGGGTTTCCCCATGTTGGCCAGGCTAGTCACGAACTCCTGGCCTCAAGTGATCCACCCACCTCAGCCTCCCAAAGTGTTGGGATTACAGGCGTAAGCCACCATGCCCGGACTTTTTTATTATTCATCATCTAAATATTTCTCAATTTTGTTTATCTTTTCAAAGATTCAAACTTTAGATCTTTAAATTTCTTTATTGTTTTTTGTTTTATTTTTTATTTGATTGATTTCTGCTCTGATCTGTATTATTTCTTCGTTTTTCTTGCTTTGTGCTCAGTTTAGTCTTCCTTTTCTAATTTCTAAGGTTGGGAGAATGAATTCTTAATTTAAGAACTCTCTTTTTAAAGTAACTTTTAAATTTTGATATAATTGTAGATTTACTTACAGTTATAAGAAATAATATAAAGAGATATCTTGTAACCTTATCTCAGTTTTCCCAGTGGTAACATCTTGCAAAAGTATAGTACAATATGTGGAGATTGATATAGACAACATACAGAATATTTCCATTACCATGGAATCCCTCATATTGTTCTTTCCTAACCACATCTATTTTCCTCTTTTTCACCTTATCTTTAACCCTTGATAACCACTAATCTTTCCTCCATTCTCAAATTTTGTCACTTCAGTAATGTTCTACAAGGGAAATTCTATATCATATAATCTTTTGTGGTTAGATTTATTTACTCAGCATAATTCTCTGAAGATTTATGGAGGTTGTTGTCTATATCAATAACTTTCTTTTTGTTGCTAAGTAGTGCTTCATTGCATGAATGTAATACATTTTGTTTAAACTTATTCACTCCTTCAGAAATGTCTGGGTTGTTTCCAGTTTGGGGTTATTAAAAATAAAGCTGTTCTGAATATTTGTGTAACGTTTTTGAATTAACGTGGTTTTTAAAAATTACTCTGCTGTAAATGCCCAGGAGTGAAATTACTGCATCATAATGTCATTGCCTGTTAAACTGTTTGTTTGCTTTTTAAAGAAAGTATCAACTTGTTATAAAGGCTTTGTTATTTTACATTCCCATCAACCATGCAGCAGTTATGTAGTTTCTTTGCAGCCTTGCTAGCACTCAGTGTTGTCATTATTTTTTATTGTAACTATTCCATTGGGTATATATTGAAATCCCATTGGGGTTTTAATTTTTCATTCCATAATGGCTAATGATGTTGACATCTTTTCATGCTCTGCTTTTCCAAACATATATTCTTTTCAGTGAAATGTATATTCATGTCTTTTGCCCACTTTCTAATTTGACTTTGTTCACTCCTAAGTTTTGAAAGTTCTTTATACATTCTTGCTACTAGTCTTTTTCAGACACATGGCAAGCAAAAGGGGAAGGAAGGAGCATCTTTTTACTGTCAAGTTCAGATGAAGGTCAAGGTTCCCCATTAGGCCTCCTTTGCCAAACAAAATTAAATACTCTGTGTTTTTAAGATAAAGTAATGAATGCCAAGAAACACTCAAATTTTATTTATGTACTAATCATAAAAATGAACTATGATTTATAATTCTTCTCTTTCATTTTCATTATACATAAATTAAGAAAACAAAATACATCATGCTCAATAATAAGGATTCTGAATAGAAACTCACCAGTTCACCTTATCTGTATTTTCCCTTTTGGGTTTCTTTTCTTTTACTTTTTTCTCTCTCTCTCCTTTATCTTTAGAAATTTTGGAGTGTAAACATACACATCATCTTAATTTGAGTCCTTATGTGTTGACGGTGTGCAGGGAAGAATGGAAAAGTAACTAAGTGGAGCTCAGAAAGAGCTAATAAATTCATGAAAAAGTGACATTATTGCTGGTCTTTCTATTTTTTTTTTAACTTTCTGTTTCCTCACACTCTCCCATACTAAATGAATTTTATATATATATATATATTATATATATATATATATTTTTTTTTTTTGTGATGCAGAGTTTTGCTATTGTTGCCCAGGCTGGCACGATCTTGGCTCAATGCAACCTCCACCTCCCGAGTTCAAGTGATTCTCCTACCTCAGCCCCCCGAGTAGCTGGGATTACAGGCATGCACCACAGCGCCCGGCTAATTTTTTGTGTTTTTAGTAGAGACGGGGTTTCTCCATGGTGGTCAGGCTGGTCGCAAACTCCCGACCTCAGGTGATAATGCCCACCTCGGCCTCCCAAAGTGCTGGGATTACAGGCATGAGCCACCGTTGCCCGGCCGACAGGTGTTTATTTTTATGAGTTACAGACTATGTGCTTTGAGAATGAGGCAACCGATTTAAGGATGTAAGCATAATTTAAGGATATTGAAAATGATATAGGAATAAACTTTGTTTAGTCATTCATGGATTTATTCATTTTCAGGTGACTATGTGTGTGAATATTTAAGAATTCTAAAACCACATGGGGTTACTTATAACTATATAGGAGCCTAACACGATAATGGAATCAGAATATACTTTGCTGAAGAGAGGAAGCTTTTAAATGAAAATCTTCTCTCTACATTTTTATGTCTCTAACAAGAATCCACTGAAGACCTACATTTCCCCGAAGGTTAACAGCCCCCTTCTCAGTTTTCCTGGTAAAGTGTTTTTATATTGGTAGAATACCTTCTGTCACACTGTATATTTTTCGTATCTCAAGTAGAAGAAAATTTTGCCCTTTTGCTTGGGACTGTTAACAGCCCTGGTAGTGGAAAAGTAGAAGGAAATGATTCTGTGAATTTTCTGTTATATAAATTTTAGCCAATTTAGGACTTTTGAATGAGGGGCCATACAGCCGAGGGTTTAGGATTTCAGCTCAGGAAAGAAAACTACATAGGTGTTTAATTGTGTCCTAGCCACTTATTAGCTGGGTAACATTGAGCAAATTTTATACATATCCTTCCCATGAGTTTTTCATTTCTAATACTGGCTTAGTAATACAATATGTTTCATAGACTTGCTGTAATAATTGATGGAGTGTATCTAATAGTGTTTATTTTACTGTAACTGGGCCACAGTTAGGAAGTACTCAATTAAAATTAGCTGTCATTATTCCTAGTATTAATATGGTGATGAACAGCTAAAGAGCATTTAAATACTTATCATTAATATGGATAAATTTTGACCATACCTGAATAAATATTTATAATATAACTGTTGAGAGTATACAAGTTTAATATTTTAGGGAAATACAATGTCAAATACTATCAAGCTCTATTCTCAAACTAAAACAATAGCAGTTTGCTTTCAGATATTTTGAATATTATTGTGACATTTCCCCCTTCTACCTTTCTGGGACCTTGGATATAGGAACCATGTAAGGATAAATAGTCTAGGTCTTCATTTTGGGACAGGGGTGATATACTACAGTTCCACAGGGGCTGAGCCAGGTTTCAAGGGTGAGAGAGCTGATGGTAAAAATAACAATGAGAGCAAAGGCCAAAATGTATGGAATATTTATTATGTGTCAGACATTTTTCACTAAGCATTCTAGTACAATATTTCTTCAGATCTATGAAGATCTTAATCTTATACAGTAAATGGTTTTATTATAACCACTTTACAAAATAGAAACACTAACATAAAAAGGTTAAATAATCTGTTTAGATTATCTTGGATTATCAACCCAATTAGCTGTGTCCTCAGAACAGACGCTGGTAGCACTACACTGAACTATACCACACTTGCAAGCCTTCAGAGGAAAATTCCCTAAGAGAAAATGGTATCTATGATTCACTATTTCTTCCCATACCCTCAGTGACTTTGGTATTTATTTACTAATTGCCAAAGCAGATAGTCCAATAGGAAATATGTAGCTAAATGGCCTGGGAAGAGAAGGGAATGTCAAATAACAGGCAAAATAGAATCTGACACCCTAGGTCTCAGCAAGTGTTTTGAATGGACAATAAAGAAAGTGACTAGAATGTAACCTCTGCAAAAATGTTGTGAAGCACCAATGGCCTTGAAAAAATCTAGGGAGCTCATGTAAAGGACATCCATTTCATACTGACAATTGTTGAATGAATTACTTGTTGGAGATGGAGTTGCAGACAAAACAAATATTTACCACTGCTTTAAAATATGTTTATTGTACTCAGGAGAAGAGTCTGGAACTGTGGTTTCAGAATGAGCTTATCCAACAGTAAGAAGAGGACTTTTAAAATACCTTTTAAAATAATAATGATATATTTATAATCATCCTAGTGTGATTTATTTACCTTTTAGTAAATCAAGTTCTCAGAAAACTAAAGTAAAAAAATCTTAACATTACATATGCAGGACTTAATCTGAATAATCACAAATTTTCATAAACATAATTTACATATCACACCATAGTAGCTATGATATAGTAAATTAATAAGTTTTCTGTACTATGGTGTAGCTCTTTCATTCTAAGAATAAAAAAGATTCTATTATGTTACAAGACGTGTATCTGGATGGTTAAAAAAATCCAATCATATATAATTGAAGAAAATATAAGTATTTTAGTGGAATAAGAATGCGATATATGAAAACAGAAAAATAAATATCTTCAATGTTACTTAAAGAAATAGAACTAACAAAGATGTATCATGGAAGAGAGGATAGTTCTGTAAAAACACATAAACTAACTTTCTAAGATGAAAATTTTACATATGTAAAAGCATTTGTCAATGAAAGTAATAATGATTCCATTCATGCATTTGTTCACGTACAACCAATAACTTACTTGTGATGTCATAGAAAAAATTCAAGCATCAAATTGAAAAGCAAATTTTAATAGGTAAGAAACTAGTGGCTTTTAAGCTGACAATATATTTGTTTGAATAAAAAATATTATTACTTTAAAATAATCAAATTAGCAAAATACAAAAAAAGAACATTTCACATGACATCTCAATTTTTGGTATGTGTTTAAATATCAGGATATTTACTCATATTCTTCACAAACAGAGTCATAAGTCTTAGTAGATGCTGCCATGTGTAGGCAGGTTGTCTTCTCTAATTATCCTCAGTCCCCACCATTCCATAGTGTCCCCAGTAGAGATATTACTGACATTTTTCATTTATTGCCATGATTTAGCTGTTGTTTTTCACAGTCAGCTTGCCTTCTTTATTTTAATATTTATATACCATGTAGGCATCTCAGTGTTTCACTCTTGCTGTGAGACAGCCATAGATCTCTTTTGACCTAGAGTTTTTTATTCTCTTTCTTTTTCAAAATTATTTTCCCTAAAAGAATGGAACCTATAAGCCTCCAAATAGTGAATTTAAACTCAATCACATTTAGAAAACAATGCTAAACTATTCAGAAAGAGTGAAGAGAATAAGTGAATTCTCCAAACCCAGAGCTAATGAGTGCCAGCTCTGAAAATGAAGTTCTTGATTCTTGACATCTGGCCTAGTGTGCCTAGGAAGTATAATCAGTTACTCTGACTCAGTCATTTTAATAATTGAAGTAAACTACTTAACAGTTAAACATTGTGTACTTAAAATACTTAAATTAGCTTAGATATAATCAAAGAATTTCAATTTTTAATTCCAAATAATGAAGTGGTTGGTTGTAGGGTATTATTAGATCTTTTATGGAAGAAAGTAGTCCCATAAGTCTAAGTACAAATTTCAAATGTAAAATAAAACTGATTAAGCCAGAGACCAGGTTTGGCAAAAAGTATCACATGATATGACTTGTAAAGTATCAATTATTGTGAACAATTTTAAAAAGACCTCATCAGACCATATTGCATGTTCTCGTAAAGAGGAAAAGAAGTAAATAACAGCATGTACTGAATACTTTATACCCATTATAGATCAGGCTTTTTAGATTCATTTTACCATTTAATTTGTATGGACATGCTGGGGATAGGGTATTGTTATCATCCCTACTCTTTAGTGAGAACTGAGATTTGCAAAAGAATAAGTAAATTTTCCAAAATTAATTACTAATAATGTGTACACAGACCATTTCCAAATTCATGAGATAATTGCTGTTTTATTTACTTTGGGCTATTAAAACAAATTACCATAGACTGGGTGACTTTTTTTTTTCCTTAATTTTTTTTTCTTTTATTATTATTATTATTATTATTATTATTATTATACTTTAGGTTTTATGGTACATGTGCCCAATGTGCAGGTAAGTTACATATGTATACATGTGCCATGCTGGTGCACTGCACCCACCAACTCATCATCTAGCATTAGGTATATCTCCCAATGCTATCCCTCCCCCCTCCCCCCAACCCACAACAGTCCCCGAAGTGTGATGTTCCCCTTCCTGTGTCCATGTGTTCTCATTGTTCAATTCCCACCTATGAGTGAGAATATGCAGTGTTTGGTTTTTTGTTCTTGCGATAGTTTACTGAGAATGATGATTTCCAATTTCATCCATGTCCCTACAAAGGACATGAACTCATCATTTTTTATGGCTGCATAGTATTCCATGGTGTATATGTGCCACATTTTCTTAATCCAGTCTATCATTGTTGGACATTTGGGTTGGTTCCAAGTCTTTGCTATTGTGAATAATGCGGCAATAAACATACGTGTGCATGTGTCTTTATAGCAGCATGATTTATAGTCCTTTGGGTATATACCCAGTAATGGGATGGCTGGGTCAAATGGAATTTCTAGTTCTAGATCCCTGAGGAATCGCCACACTGACTTCCACAAGGGCTGAACTAGTTTACAGTCCCACCAACAGTGTAAAAGTGTTCCTATTTCTCCACATCCTCTCCAGCACCTGTTGTTTCCTGACTTTTTAATGATTGCCATTCTAACTGGTGTGAGATGGTATCTCATTGTGGTTTTGATTTGCATTTCTCTGATGGCCAGTGATGGTGAGCATTTTTTCATGTGTTTTTTGGCTGCATAAATGTCTTCTTTTGAGAAGTGTCTGTTCATGTCCTTCGCCCACTTTTTGATGGGGTTGTTTGTTTTTTTCTTGTAAATTTGTTGGAGTTCATTGTAGATTCTGGATATTAGCCCTTTGTCAGATGAGTAGGTTGCAAAAATTTTCTCCCATTTTGTAGGTTGCCTGTTCACTCTGATGGTAGTTTCCTTTGCTGTGTAGAAGCTCTTTAGTTTAATTAGATCCCATTTGTCAATTTTGGCTTTTGTTGCCATTGCTTTTGGTGTTTTAGACATGAAGTCCTTGCCCATGCCTATGTCCTGAATGGTATTGCCTAGGTTTTCTTCTAGGGTTTTTATGATTTTAGGTCTAACATTTAAGTCTTTAATCCATCTTGAATTGATTTTTGTATAAGGTGTAAGGAAGGGATCCAGTTTCAGCTTTCTACATACGGCTAGCCAGTTTTCCCAGCACCATTTATTAAATAGGGAATCCTTTCCCCATTTCTTGTTTTTCTCAGGTTTGTCAAAGATCAGATGGTTGTAGATATGTGGCATTATTTCTGACGGCTCTGTTCTGTTCCATTGATCTATATCTCTGTTTTGGTACCAGTACCATGCTGTTTTGGTTACTGTAGCCTTGTAGTATAGCTTGAAGTCAGGTAGCGTGATGCCTCCAGCTTTGTTCTTTTGGCTTAGGATTGACTTGGCGATGTGGGCTCTTTTTTGGTTCCATATGAACTTTAAAGTAGTTTTTTCCAATTCTGTGAAGAAAGTCATTGGTAGCTTGATGGGGATGGCACTGAATCTGTAAATTACCTTGGGAAGGATGGCCATTTTCATGATATCGATTCTTCCTACCCATGAGCATGGAATGTTCTTCCATTTGTTTGTATCCTCTTTTATTTCCTTGAGCAGTGGTTTGTAGTTCTCCTTGAAGAGGTCTTTCACATCCCTTGTAAGTTGGATTCCTAGGTATTTTATTCTCTTTGAAGCAATTGTGAATGGGAGTTCACTCATGATTTGGCTCTCTGTTTGTCTGTTATTGATGTATAAGAATGCTTGTGATTTTTGCACATTGATTTTGTATCCTGAGACTTTGCTGAAGTTGCTTATCAGCTTAAGGAGATTTTGGGCTGAGACAATGGGGTTTTCTAGATATACTATCATGTCATCTGCAAACAGGGACAATTTGACTTCCTCTTTTCCTAATTGAATACCCTTGATTTCCTTCTCCTGCCTAATTGCCCTGGCCAGAACCTCCAACACTATGTTGAATAGAAGTGGCGAGAGAGGGCATCCCTGTCTTGTGCCAGTTTTCAAAGGGAATGCTTCCAGTTTTTGCCCATTCAGTATGATATTGGCTGTGGGTTTGTCATAAATAGCTCTTATTATTTTGAGATATGTCCCAGCAATTCCTAATTTATTGAGAGTTTTTAGCATGAAGGGTTGTTGAATTTTGTCAAAGGCCTTTTCTGCATCTATTGAGATAATCATGTGGTTTTTGTCTTTGGTTCTGTTTATATGCTGGATTACATTTATTGATTTGCGTATATTGAACCAGCCTTGCATCCCAGGGATGAAGCCCACTTGATCATGGTGGATAAGCTTTTTGATGTGCTGCTGGATTCGGTTTGCCAGTATTTTATTGAGGATTTTTGCATCAATGTTCATCAAGGATATTGGTCTAAAATTCTCTTTTTTGGTTGTGTCTCTGCCAGGCTTTGGTATCAGGATGATGCTGGCCTCATAAAATGAGTTAGGGAGGATTCCCTCTTTTCTATTGATTGGAATAGTTTCAGAAGGAATGGTACCAGTTCCTCCTTGTACCTCTGGTAGAATTCGGCTGTGAACCCATCTGGTCCTGGACTTTTTTTGGTTGGTAAGCTATTGATTATTGCCACAATTTCAGCTCCTGTTATTGGTCTATTCAGAGATTCAACTTCTTCTTGGTTTAGTCTTGGGAGGGTGTATGTGTTGAGGAATTTATCCATTTCTTCTAGATTTTCTAGTTTATTTGCATAGAGGTGTTTGTAATATTCTCTGATGGTAGTTTGTATTTCTATGGGATCGGTGGTGATATCCCCTTTATCATTTTTTATTGCATCTATTTGATTCTTCTCTCTTTTTTTCTTTATTAATCTTGCTAGCGGTCTATCAATTTTGTTGATCCTTTCAAAAAACCAGCTCCTGGATTCATTTATTTTTTGAAGGGTTTTTTGTGTCTCTGCTGACTTAATCAGAAAATGTTTGTTCTCACAGTTCAGGAGGCTGGAAAACTTAAGATAAAGGTGTTTGCACATCCAGTGACTGATGAGGGCCTATTTCTTTGTTTGCACATGGCCATTTTCTCATTATATACTGACATGGCAGAGACTGAGAGAGAGAAAGAGATTATCTCTTTGGTGTCTCTTCCTATAAGAGGATTAATCTCATTCACCAACTAATTACTTCCCAAGGGCCCACCACTGAATACTATCACACTGGGGACTAGGGTTTCACCATATGAATTTTGAAGGCACATAGACATTCAGTTTTAGCAATTGCTAAAAATATTACTCCTACACAACGATTTTTCTCACTTAAATATTTTCAATCAATTATTTAATAAATGGAAGCAGTGGGATTACCTTGGTATGACTGTAAGAATTTATCTGGGAGATGTGTATGTGTGTGCGCGTGTGTGTGTGTATGTTTATCATGGGGAGAAGTGTGTGCGCGTGTGTGTGTGTATGTTTATTGTGGGGAGAAGTTTGTGAGTAGAAGCAGTGGATTGAGAATCTGGATAATAAGAAAATATTCTATTGATCCTGGTGATTTGAATGTAAGATAGGAGCTGGTTGTCAACTGATTTAATCAGTGGGTATTTCAGTATGAGGCATACTTGGTGACTAAGCTTTCCTGTGGTAATCTGAGGTGAATATTGACATAGAATTAGAATTATAACTCACATAAATTCACACAAAAACATTTTTACATTGCCTACTGATTTTTATACATATAACCAAGAAATAAAGTATATGGTGGCCACCTTTCTCCATCATTTATAGGATAATTAGATGAACTCTTCCAATAATTATAAAAATAAGAACTGAAATAACAAGTGCATATTCTGAATTACAAAAATCATTCAAAGTAACAAAAAGCTTACATCTTTGATCCCAATAACCTATTTTAAATTACCAAACACCGCATATTCTCACTCATAGGTGGGAATTGAACAATGAGAACACATGGACACAGGAAGGGGAACATCACACTTTGGGGACTGTTGTGGGGTGGGGGGAGGGGGGAGGGATAGCATTGGGAGATATACCTAATGCTAGATGACAAGTTGGTGGGTGCAGCGCACCAGCATGGCACATGTATACATATGTAACTTACCTGCACATTGCGCACATGTACCATAAAACCTAAAGTATAATAATGATAATAATAATAATAATAATAAAAGAAAAAAAAATAATTTTCTTTTTAAAATAAAAGTGTTCAAGGCAAAAAAAGCCATAACTAATCCAAGTGCAGATAAAGGAAATAGGAATGAGAAACAGTGTATGCATGTGTGTATGTGTGGGCATGCCTATAGGTATAGTTGTGTGTGAATTTAAGTGAACACACTTACTAATTGAATAAAATCAAGTAAGTGTTTGTATATGTATCTGCATGTTTGTGTTGTATTTTGGAGTTGTTATTCAGCTTTTACAGAATATTCAAATAGAAAACCAAATAGGATTGTCACCTATATTGCATAAATAGCCAGAGAAAAGTCACTTAAGTGGCCATAAAAGAAATGTTGAAAATAAATGCAGAGAATTATATTTAGCGTAAGAATGTCCACATGTATTACAGTCTCCAAAAAGCAATTAAGCAGAAGAAATTGCTTTCAGAGCTTGGAAATATTTAAAGTGTTACCATTAAAGTTTGAGTTGGATGTTACTCCATGAAGAGAATATATCCTTAAACACTGCTGCCCTGTGCATCAGAACATACACACTCCGATATTGGACCTGTTGCTGGTTAGAAACATCTTGACAAATGGGATCTAATTAAACTAAAGAGCTTCTGCACAGCAAAAGAAACTATCATTAGAGTGAACAGGCAACCTACAGAATGGGAGAAAAATTTTACAATCTATCCATCTGAAAAAGGACTAATATCCAGAGTTTACAAAGAATTTAAACAAATTCACAAGAGAAAAACAACCCCATCAAAAAGTGGGTGAAGGAAATGAACAGACACTTTTCAAAAGAAGGCATTTATGTGGCCAAAAACGTGAAAAAAAGCTCATCATTACAGAAATGGTCATTACAGAAATGCAAATCAAAACCACAATGAGATACCATCTCAGGCCAGATAGAATGGTGATCATTAAAAAGTCAGGAAACAACAGATGCCAGAGAGGATGTGGAGAAATAGGAACACTTTTACACTGTTGGTGGGAGTGTAAATTAGTTCAGCCACAGTGGTAGACAGTGTGGTGATTCCTCAAGGATCTAGAACTAGAAATACCATTTGACCCAGTAATCCCATTACTGGGTATATACCCAAAGGATTATAAATCATTCTTCTATAAAGACATATGCGCACATATATTTATTGCAGCACTATTCACAATAGCAAAGACTTGGAACCAACCCAAATGCCCATTAATGATAGACGGGGTAAAGAAAATGTGGCACATATACACCGTGGAATACTATGCAGCCATAAAAAAAGAATGAGTTCATGTTCTTTGCAGGGATGTGGATGAAGCTGGAAACCATCATTCTCAGCAAACTAACACAGGAACAGAAAACCAAACACCACATGTTCTCACTCAGAAGTGGGAGTTGAACAATGACAACATATGGGCACATGGAGGGAAACGTCACACACTGGGGCCTGTCGGTGGGTGGGGGGCAAGGGGAGGGATAGCATTAAGAGAAATACCTAATGTAGATGACAGGTTGATGGGCAGCAAACCACCATGGCACACGTATACCTATGTAACAAGCCTGCATCTTCTATACTTGTTTAACTTAAGTATCAGAAAAAGAAAATGTTTTCATTAATAATATTTCTCACCTTTTCTAGATATAAATTTAATTCACAGTTGGGCAGGGCATGGTGCCTCACACCTATAATCCAAGCACTTTGGGAGGCCGAGGCAGGTGGATCATCTGAGGTTAGGAGTTCAAGACCAGCCTGGGCAACATGGTGAAACCCCGTCTCTACTAAAAATACAAAAATTACTACTCGGGAGGCTGAGGTAGGAGAGTCGCTTGAACCCGGGAGGCAGAGGTTTCAGTGAGCCAAGATCACACCACCACACTCCAGCCTGGGCAACAGAGCGATGCTCCATCTTAAAGAAAAAAAAATCAAAATAAAATAAAAAATAAAAATAAAATTTAATTCACAGTTGTAACCAGCCTAAATTAAAAATATTTCTTAAGAAAAAGATTGAGACTTTGTTTTAGATAATTGTGTTTTTATGACAATACCTACACACACACACACACACACACACACACACAAACACACAAACAAACTAAAGAACTTTTTCTGTTATATACCAAATCATACTTTTGTTAGTGTGGTTAATTTTATTTTATCTTTCTCTCTGTGTGTTTCTCTCTCTCATCAATTTATCTATTATCTATCTCTTAATCAATCCATCCATTCATCCTTCCATTCAATCTTCTATTTCTTTTAATATTTTTAAATAAACTGCCTTGTTGCTGTGATTTGTGTTAATGTAGACTGGCAGAGCATGAAATGACAGAAAGACTTTGATTTGCATGGGATCTCCTGAAATCAGCTAATAATTCACTATGGACTCTATTGACTCAGATTAATAACTGTGCAGAAATGTCATTATCTGAAGAGCACAAATCTGGGGACAGACAGAATTGTAATCATGGGCTCTGTCATGACTGACTGTGTGATTTTGGTTGCTTAAATAATCCAGATTCTAGTCTCCTCAATTATAAAACAGGAATAATAATGGACTTAACTTTATTATATGTTAAGCAATATAAATTGCTTTGGGTATTCAAAGAAAATTAATTGCCATGGATTAGGAATATGATATAGAAGCTTGAATTCCCAGGAGTGAAACAAATTTAGCAATACTTGCATGACTATTGGAGAACCAGGCCACTTAACAGGTGTACATATGCCCCTCTGGCTACCTCCTAGATATTTTCTGCCACGTCAGCAGTAGGCAGAGGACCAGTTGGCTTAGTGTCTATATTGTTTACATGTGGCAGCTCAAACAATGTGATATGAATATGAACTAAGGAGGGAGACTCTTCACACTTAACATCTGTTCTTCAGTTTCCTCAACAGGATGCCTCCAAATGTAAAAGGAAACTCATCAATAACAAGCTGAGAAATGAGTCTAAATAACTGACATTTTGGAATAACATATTTGACATTTGTGAGGTCCACCAGTTGTGCTTAATCAAGAAAGCCATCAGATATCCACAGTATCCATCTTTTAGGCATACACATCTAAAAAACACATCCATTTGTCTTATTTTAAATCCATATTTTAACTTTCAAAATATTATTTCATGGATATTTTGCCACACGATTATGCTAGTTTTTACTATTTTCTCCCCTAGTGTGTAAAAGAACAAGAGAATATGAATTCTTTGGCAAGTCAATTATTTAGTCATTTCAAATTTTGATATTTCCAGAAGTCAAAAAGGATTCTTCTCTCACAGATGTGATGATAAAACACATTTGATTTACCAACTTGTAGTCTTCTGTTTTCTACAAATTAGCTCTCTTGTGCAAGTGGAGAAATAGCATATGTATTTGGTACTAAGTTTCCCTCATAATTGTCAGAACCTCACCATTTATTGTTTTGTAGAAACTGGGCTTTAAAAAAATCAGACCATATGATAATTTTAATATCAATACTCTTCTGAAAGACTAAGTGAATGAACTAGTCATCTATATTCACTGATTAAAAACAAAATAAGACAAACTTATTCCACAGTATAGTACTTTGGGTTTGTCTAATTAAAAAAAATTCATTTACAAACACTGTTTCTGAGGGACAATAGCATTTCTCTAGGATACATCTATGTACATGCAACTGAAGAAAATAGCTTTTATATTTACTTTATATCTTGTAGTAGTTGTATAGCTACATAAGAGTATTGTAATACAAAAGGTACATCATAAAAACTGCTTTATTATATGTTGTGTGCATTTGTATTTGTGTATTTACATATCGACAGTGTACTCACTATTGTTCAGTAGCATATTTTATGATGAATGATGAAACCAGTACAAATATGTGAATTTGACTTATGAACTCTTCACATCCACTACCTCATAAACACTACAAGCTAGAGAATGTAGGGACTCAAATCCACAAACCACAGATATCAAGATTAATCTATTACATTTTGATTACTTGAAACTGCCTGTACAATTGAATTTATAGCTGTTTTTTAAAAAAGAAAATAGAACTGAGGAGTGCTACAGCAATCATACTTTGTGATTTAAAAAAAAATAAATACTACTAGTTCATGCCCAGAAAAACAAAAACAAAAATAAAAACAAAAAACTATGGGAACTTTATTACCCTTATCTATACTCTCCCACCTGCAAGAAAAAATGCCTCTCCTCACAATGAATAAAACTAGGTAGAGGAAACATCTCTGCTTAGTTTTAGAAGGAAGAGAAAAAAAACATTTTGAAACATTCATACATAAATAAGAATCTGAAGGAAAAGGCAATGTGGAGGATAGGGTATGGGAGGGAGATGTAGCCTGGCAGGCTCACAGTGACTTTTTTATAGTCAGAACCACCTACCCAAAGGTAGAAACCAAAGCAAGTGTAAATCAGAAAAATGATCCTCAGTATATTACATTTAATGTCAAAACATACTTTGTAGAATATGTGAACTGCAATCTTATTTTGAGACCTAATCTAGAATTATGATTATATTTGGAAGCCTGATTCTGTTTGCTTCATTTAGTCCATTTGGTTGTACATTAAGGCTTGAACATAAGGTTTGTCTTATGTTAAAAGCTGTCTTTAAATAAGCTCTATGACATTTAAAGTTATCTGCTGGGAAATAATCAACTTTTTCAAATTCATAATAGCCTTGCTTTGGGGAAATTAGTTTTGATTTGATGAGCAAATGGATCACTAAGGATCACTGAGGTGGGGAGTAGTGATGGGAAGCAGTCATAGAAACCACTAGTTAATTTTTCCTCCACCTTATCTGTGTGAAAACTGGCTGTAAAGAAATTATCTGACTCACCTTGTTTGACTGAACATCTTAAGACCCCCATTCCAAAGATGCTGCTGCCCCATAACCAGAAGAAGAAAAAAATACATGCTTAGAAATGTCAAGAAAAATCTGGACTGACAGGCCTTGCTGGGTTTCCTCACCCAGTCTATTAGCATTATTAGATAATATACCTTTCTTCCAATAGTATTTCTACTCAGCTGTCCATACTTTGTTAATTTCCCCATATCTTAGGGTCTGCATTTGGAAGGCTGCCATATATATTCATTAGATGAATTTCTAAGTCTTTTTTTCCTCCTAATCTGCCTTTTGCAACTAGATTTTTAGTAAAAGGGCCTTGGCATCCACAATAGCAAGTCTATTGTTCTCAGCTGGAGGAGAATTGATAATACTGTAGGCTTACTCTTGGCTCTAATTGACACTCAGAATAATAGGATTGAATACTAAAGCTCATCTCAACCAAATTGAATTGGCAATAATGCCTTTACATCCACAACTGATTTACAAGTTAACTGTAAGACCAGTGCCTTTGTTATGGAAGCAGATCAATTTTACCCAAAATATATGTTTAAAATTATTAGCATTTTGGCTCTGGAATCAGTAAAGCCTGTGAATCTGTTCACAGTGAAACATTCACTAGCTTGCTGAGACTGAACATTTCTGAGATGCTCTGAGTTCTAGTTATTTTTTAACTCTAAAATAGATGTAAAGTTTCAGGAAAGAGATCAAGAATTTTTGGTATATACAAAGTACTAAGCAATAAATGTAGACTCATTAAATGTGAAGGTAGAATATAAAAACAAAGTGGCTATAAAGGAAGTTATCTATTTGAAATTTGTAAAATCTGGACTTTGCCAGTCTAGAGCAGAGGTCAGAAAATGTTTTTTTCCAATTGACCAGATAATAAGTGCTTTAGTGTTTTGTAGGGTATATAATCTTGGTTGAACTCAACTCATTGTAGCAAAACAGCAGCCACGAGTATATGTAAATAAATTTAAATGGTTGTATTCTCACACACACACACGAAAGTTTACTAAAACAGATAGGAGGGAGTGACATAAGCAAGATGTTGCATTTGGCAACTCCAAGCTTCTGTCCCTCCATAGAAATATTGAAAAATGAGCAGAAGCCATCAGAATCAACATTGTCAGAACACTGGAAAACAGACAGGTTTATAGCAACACAGTGAACACTAAAGCAATAAAAAGTCAATGTAAAAATAATAAAAAATCATTGTGGCAGTTTTATTTTCCCTTTCTATAACCTGTCCCCAGTTGAAGAGCAGTCTTGCAGACAGCAGCCCACGTTCCCAGTGTGAGAGAATAGTCCCTGTTTCCAGAGGTAGAAGAGACAACTTCATTGCAAATTATTTTGGCCCATTTTAACCTACATGGGGGCTACCTGGAGGAATGATGTAAGGTACTTTCATCTGTTTTGTCTATTGCACAGCATATCCAAGTGGTAAAAGTGGTGGGAATTACTTAAATATATTATTGGACTTCTAAGAAAACTAAGCTTGAGGCAAAAGACACTTAAGATATATAAACAAACATCCAAGGCCTGGAAACACAATAAGAACAGAGATTTTCCTTGGAAAATTAGGGTAATAAAAAACATCCATGAGTTAGGAGAGATTTAAAAAGCCTCATACATGCCAATTATACAGTGCATGTTCAAAAATACCTAAGAAGTCCTTAAGTTTTATAGTGTTTTGGAGTTTTGTTTTGTCTGATACTGATCCCTAAACTTTTATTTTTTCAAACTTTATTTTAAGTTCCGGGGTACATGTGCAGATGTGCAGGTTTGTTACATAGGTAAATGTGTGCTACGGTAGTTTGCTGCACAGATCAACTCATCATCTAGTTATTAAGCCCAGCATCCATTAGCTATTCTTCCTGATGCTTTCACTCCTGCCATCCCCTACCACCCTTAACAGGCCTCAGTGTGTGTTGTTTCCCCCCATGTGTTCATGTGTTCTCACGGTTCAGCTCCCACTTACAAGTGAGACCGTGCGGTGTTTGGTTTTCTGTTTCTGCATTAGTTTGCTGAGAATAAGGGCTTCCAACTCCATCCATGTCCCTGCAAATGACATAATCTTGTTCCTTTTTATGGCTACATAATATTCCATGATATATATGTACCACATATTCTTTATTTAGTCTACATATCCCTAACCTTAATGCAAGTCTGGCTAAGTGTTTAAAGAGGTACTCAGGACAGAGCCAAACAGTAAAGACAGAGAGAGGTTGTTTGGTTGGTTGGTTGTTGTTTTTTTTTAGTTCCTGGTGTTCAAGAAAACTCTGTCAAACACTAGCTGAACAAAAGCTAAAGAACAAAAACTTTATTCACAATATATGCAACAAATATATTTGCTGAAAAACAGTAGAGAAATGTCATTATACCAAGAGTTTACTACATCCTTCAATAATTACAAAAGCGCAAACCCTGAGAAGCAGGAACATTTGATTTCCAGAATCACATTGTAATATTCAAGTGTCCATTTTTTTAACAAAAAAATCACAAGGCATACAAAGAAACAGGAAATAAGACTTATTTAATAGAACAAAATAAATTAACAACTACCATCCCTAAAAATGTCTAGATATTGTAATTACCAGCAAAAAGATTATTTTAAAAAATTATCTTAAACATGCTCATATAATTGGAGGAAAACCTGAACAACCAAATAAGAAAAATCAGAAAAATAATAAGTGAACAAAATTAAAATATCAATAAAGAAAAAGCATAAAAGGAGCCAAAAATTCTGGAGCTTTAAAGTATAAAAACTGAAATAAAAAAATTAAATAGAGAAATTCAACACAAATTTTACCAGCCAAAAGGCAAAATCAGGAAATTCACAATAGGGTGATAGAAATTATCTATTCTATGTATCAAGTCTTAGAAGTAGAAAAAAATAATAAAAGTAAATGACATCTAAGGGGTTTGTGAGATGCCATCAAGGGGACCAGCATATGAAGGAGAATCCCAGAAAAGGATGACAGAGAGAAAAGGCAAGACAAATATTTGAAGAAATAATGGCTGAAAACTTTCCATATTTGATGAAAGATATAAATATACAAATTCAAGAAACATGAATAAACATCAAGTAAGATAAAGAGATCCACACTGAGACATACTGTTGTCAAATTATTGAAAGCTAAAGACAGACAATTTTGCAAGTAGCTAGGGAAAATCAATTTATTATGTACAAGGGATTTTCAATAAGATTAAGAGCTATTTTCTCATTATAAATGATGGTAGTGAGAAGATAGTGGAAAAACATGTTTTAGTCCTGAAAGAAAGACCAAAATCAATAACAACTACTTACTGAGAATTCTTTATCTAGCAAAACATTCTATCATAAATGAGTACAAAATTAAGACATTTACAGAGAAACAAAAGATGAGGGAGTTTATAACTTGCAGACCTGTCCTATGAAAAATGCTAAAGAGATTCCTTCAGGTTGAAATGAAAAGACACTAGACAATAACTTAAAGATGAATGAAGAAATAAAGGTTTCCTGGAAAAAGTAAGTCCATGGGCAATTATAAAACTTAGCATTATTTTACTTTTAGTTTATAATTCCATTTTTATTTTCTATGCATGTTGAAAAAATTTATAAAAACAATTATAAATTTATGTTATTCAGCACAGAATGTATATAAATGTAATCTGTGAAACAACATGAAATAGGTAAAGGGACTGCACAGATATGGAGTGTTTCATGCTATTGAAATTATGTTGGCATTAATTAAAACAGATGATTATAAATTTAAGGTATTAAACAGAATCCTTATGGCAGTTAGAGACAATATTTTTAAAATGCACACATAAGAAAATGACAAAGATTTTTAAAACATTTCACTATAAAAATCAACTAATCACAAAAAAAGTATTAAGGGAAGAAATGAACAAAAAATTATAAACCATACAGAAAACAAAAAGCAAAATGGCAGTAGTAATTCTCATCAATAATTTCTATAAAAGTAAATGAGGTAAACTTTCCAATTGAGAGGCAAAAGTCAGTGTAATGGATTTTAAAAATCATACAACTACATATTTTCTATAAGAGACTCAATTTAGATGCAAGTCACAAATAAATTGAAAGTGAAAAACAGAAAAATATATTCCATACAAATGGTAACCAAAAGGGAGGTGGTGTGGCTTTACTAATATGACATGAATTGACTTTAATTGAACCACTGTTACAATTGGAACAAGGGCATTAAACACTAATAAAAGGATCAATTTATCAAGAAGATATAACAATTATAAATATGCACACACTAAACAACAGAGCCCCCAAAATATACGAAGCAAACATTGACAAAATTTAGGGAAAGAATACATAGTTCTACAATAATAGTTGGAGACATCAATGGGCCACTTCAAATTCTTGATAGAAAATCTGCAACAAGGAAATAAAGGAATTAAAGTATAGTGTTTATATAAATCAACTATACCTAATAGACATACACAGGACATTCCACCCAACAACAGCAGAATACATGTTCTCTCTGATAGCCCATGTGTTAGGCAACAAAGAATTCCTCAATAAATTTTAAAAACATTAAACTTATACAAAGCATCTTCTCAGAACACAATAGAATGGAACGCACATGTATACATATGTAACTAACCTGCACATTGGGCACATGTACCATAAAACCTAAAGTATAATAATAAAAAAAAAGTAAAAAAAAAAAGAATGGAACTTTAAATCAACAACAGGAGAAAAACTGGAAAATATACAAATATATGGCAATTAAACCATGAGTGCGTTTTCAAGCAATGGATCAAAGAAGAGAAATTACAAATATCTGAAGATATGTAATAACAACATAACATACTAAACTTACAAGATGAAGCAAAATCAGTGCTCAGATGAAAATTTATAGTTGCAACAGCCTACATTAAAAAATGTACAAAAGATCTCAAATCAATAACATAACTTCAGACTTTTATGAACCAGAAGAGCAAATTAAACACAAGTAGAAGAGAGGAAATAATAATAATTAAAATGGAAATAAATAAAATACAGGGCAGGAATTATAGAGAAAGAAATAATAAAACCAAAAGCTGATTCTATTAAAAAATCGGCAAAATTGACAAATTAATCTATATTGATAAAGAAGAAAAGAGATAATAACTGAAATCAGAAATAAAACTGGGGTATTACTACTGATCTTATAGAAATAAAAATGATTATGAGAATAATATGACCAAATTAAGCCATAAACTAGATAACCTAGATGAAATTGTTGAATTTTCTAGAAACACACAAATTACCTAAGCTCACTCAAGAAGAAATAAAATATATATGTCAACAGACCAATAACAGGTAAAGAAATAGAAGTTGTAGTAAAAAGAAACCACCCAATCAAGAAAATTATAATACCTACCAGATGATTTTTTTTTTTTGAGACGGAGTCTCGCTCTGTCGCCCAGGCTGGAGTGCAGTGGTGCAATCTCGGCTCACTGCAAGCTCCGCCTTCCAGGTTCATGCCATTCTCCTGCCTCAGCCTCCCGAGTAGCTGGGACCACAGGCGCCGGCCACGTCGCCCGGCTAATTTTTTGTATTTTTAGTAGAGATGGGGTTTCACCGTGTTAGCCAGGATGGTCTCGATCTCCTGACCTCGTGATCCACCCGCCTTGGCCTCCCAAAGTGCCGGGATTACAGTCGTGAGCTACCGCGAATACCAGATGGTTTTAATAGTAACTTCTAGGATACATTTAGAGACGAACTGGCAAAAATTGCTTGGCAAACTTTCCCAAAAACAGAAATGGAGATATTATTCATTAATTCATTCTATGAGGCAAGCATTTCCCCTAGTGTAAGTTCAGATGAACAGATCACAAGTAAAGAAAATTACAGGTGAATATTCTTTACACATATAAATGCAAAAATCTTTACCAAATACTAGGAAACCAAATTCCTAAACAGGATTATGCCCTATGACCAAGAAGAATTTATCTTATAAATGTAAGGGTAGTTCAATGTAAGAAAAGCAATCAGTGTAAAGCAGCACATTGAAATTACTGATGTAATACAGCAAAGAAGAAGAAGAAAAAAAAGAGATCAATTCATTGACACAGAAATAGCATTTGACAAAATTCAACACACCTTCATGATAAAAGTCATTGAGCATATAGAAGGGAATTTCCTTAATCAAATAAGTCACTTCCTGGCAATAGATGTCAGCAATGGGCCCATGCTTATGATCCAATAGTCTTACCACATTCCCCATGATCCTGAAGCAATTGGATTGATAGAATGGTGGAATAGCCTATTAAAATCTCTGCTGCAGCACCAGCTAGGTGGCAATGTCTTGCAGAACTGGGACAAATTCTCCAGAAGGCTGTATATGCTCTGAATCAGCATTCAATATATGGTGCTGTTTTTACCATAGCGGAATTCATGGCTCCAGGAATCAAGGAGTGTAAATGAGAGTGACAGAGTTCACTATTACCTACCTGTAGTGACTCAGTAGCAAGATGGTTGCTTCCTGTTTTCATGACTTTATCATATAATATGAGATGTACTAACTACATTTCATAGTATTTAAGTAATGCTAATTTTACATTATAGTATTTAAGTTAGGGGATATCAAGAAGAGTAAACATTATTCAAGGACTTTGCTTCCTCTTTCTGGGAAGGGATTAGTGCAATTTTTGGTTGTATACAGAATAGTTGTATCCTGTCAGGCAGAATTATGCCTTGCTATTGTCTTTATTTGAAAATTAAATATGGTTTTAAAAGATACATATAGGTGCCACATTGACACGGAATAAACTTATAATAGCTAGTTTTATGTGTTGGCTTGACTAGGCCATGGAGTGCCCAGATATGGAGACAAATATTATTGAGTGTATCTGCAAGGATATTCTAGATGAGATTGATATTTAAATTCATAGAGTAAAGCAGATTGTTCTCTCTAAAGTACGTAGGCCTTATCCAGTCAATTGAAGACCTGAATAGCACAAAAATGTTAATTAAGGGAGGACTCCTCTTGCCTGGCTACCTGAGCTGGGCCACTGGTCTTTTCTTGCTTTTAAATTCAAATGGAAACATGGATTTTCTCAGGTACTGAGCTTGCCAGCTTTTGGACTGAAGTTTACACTATCAGGTCTCCTGGTTCTCATGCCTTTGAACTCAAACTAGAACTAAACTTCAGCTTTTCTGTGTCTCCAGCTTGCCAACTGCAGATACTGAGACTTATCAGCCTCCATAATAATGTGAGCCAATTTCTTGTAATCTCTCTTTCTCTCTCTCTCTCTCTCTCTCTCAATATTGAGAGCAGTATATACAGCTAAGATAGTCATGGAATGGACATGATGACTCTATTAGTCAATGTTATCTAGAGAAACATATGATGAGAGAGAAATGATAAGAAATTGGCTCACACCATCCTTATAGAGGCTGAGAAGTCTCAATATCTGCAGCTGGCAAGCTGGAGACACAGGAGAGATGAAATGTAGTTCCAGTTTGAGTCCAAAGGCATAAGAACCAGGAGAGCTGGTAGAGTAAGATTCAGTCCAAAAGTTGGCAGGCTCAATACCCAAGAAAAGACAATGTTTCTATTTGAAACATTGAAAAGGAGTCATCTCTTAATCAACTTTATTTGTGCTATTCACCTTTTCAATTGATTGGATAAGGGCTACCTACACTAGAGAGAACAATCTGCTTTCCTCACTCCATGAATTTAAATATTAATCTTATCTAGAACATCCTTGCAGATACACTTAATAACATTTGTCAGCATATCCGGGTACCCACAGCCTAGTCAAATCAACACATAAAATTAGCTATTATAAGTTCATCCCTTGTCAACTTAGCAGCCATGTATCTCCTAAAACCATACTTAATTGTCAATTAAAGAAAATAGCAAGGTCATAATTCTGCCTGATGTGATACAACTATCCTGTGGCAACCAAAAATGCACTAACCTCTTCCCTAGAAAAGGAAGCAAAGTCCTTGAGTGGATGACAGCTGCCTACTTTGAATATACATGGATGTGTATATATACATATTTTTTTCTGTTCCTCTAGATAACCTTGACTAATACAGTCATCATGTTCATTCCCTGACTATCTTAGCTGAAACAGAGACTACCAGTCAATACTCATATTGCCCCCGATTTGTTTATTTAATGTACTTGCTAAAATCCAAAAAATACGAATTTACGTATTATTTGTCTACATCAAATATAATGCAATCACTATGGGAGTAAGTACTTTGTATCTCTTTTTACATCACAGAATAGATTGCATAACATAAAAGTGATGCTCAATAATTACTTGTTAGCCTAGTTTTGATTAAAACATTCTGTAGACTTCAAAAGATTCTATTTTTGCATATATGTTCCTTTTGTTTTTATAAATAAATAAATATCAACTTAAACATAATGGATGTAATGGCTTTGAAAATTCTGAGATTCACCAGATGGCAAATGATGCTGAAATCAATAAATGGCTTTCACACAAAGACAGAATCCAGGGCACTGCCAGGGAAGTATGGTCCAAATTGTAGCCAAAAAGATAACTGTAAAATTTTCTGTATGTTGCAGAAAGATCAAAGGTTGTGCTTTGGAATGCCATTTAGTTAGACAAACGGTCCTCTAAAATATAAAGTATATGATATACAGATAACTCAATCGAACAACAGAACCTGCAGGAAGCTCACAGCATTGCTCTACAGCTTCCTCAACAAAAGTTCAAGAAAGAGAAGAGCATATTTCTGAAAAGTTTACTGAGTTACCCTTTGTGTATGAGTGAATCTCAGTAAGATTCACAGTAAACCTACAAAGATGTGAAGGTAGATTACATAGGTAAAAATACTGATAATTTAAACTGAATAAGTCAGAGTCATTTTAATGTGGGCCACCCAAATTTCTTTAAGCAGATAGCAGGCTGAGTAAACTACTCGACTTAAATATGTTCTAACTTTTATGAAAAAGGAGAGCTATTTCAAAGGATAGAACTGAGGCCAGACAGTGGAATCAAGAAATAGAAAGACATTAATGGGTAGGAGTAGGATTAAATCCTTATCAAAAAAAAAAAAAGAAAAAATTAACATTCTCCCAGCTAGATTTCAGAACTCTCATTGGCTGCTGACTTCTGTATGTCTCTTTTTTTGCCCTATTAAGTCAGAGTGCCTATGATGATTATTCTATGCCTGTCTCATCATTTTATGATGGATGTGTGAAAGACAGGTAAGTTGTTTCTTTAGTTTCAAAGGTCTTCAAATCAAGACAAACCATACTCAAGGAGTTGTATTTGCAGCTAGACCTGATTTAAATGACAAGATTCTAGACTTCAAGCTAATGCTGTGATGAGATGAAGCTTTGGTAGACTTAGGATACAATTAGTGAGGTGTGTGCATTACTTGGAGCCAGACAGCAATCTACAGTAACTGGCCTCTAAGAAGGACCCCAATGAACATTACCTCCTGGTATTCATGCTCTGGTGTAGTTTCCTCCCACAATGTACCAGGGTTCATCTATATGACCAGTAGAATATGCCAGTAGTGATGGTATGTCATTTCTAAGATGACATTTTTTGGCACTCAAGGTTTAGCCTTCTGGGAAGTATAGGGTTTGGGATTTGAAAATTTAGAAACTGAGGCAACTTTTATTCTGGTAGTTACATGCTCTCATTACTGCTTCTCTCTATGTATTTCTAATAATAATTAATTTAATTAAATATCTTCTTAGTCTCACCACACAATTTTTTCATATTTTACTATTGGTAATGATTTTAACTACTACAGAAGTGGTCTATATCTATCTGCCTATTTATCTATGCCTCTACAAGTGCATAAATGTGTGTGTGGTGTGTGGGGGGGAGTGTATGTATATGTGTGCTTATAAGTTCATGGATGAATTACAAAGCTTTCATATGTGCATTTCAGTTTACTCAGGAGTTAGCAAATTTATTTTTGGACATTTTCACCCCTCTATTACTATGAAAAGATCCACATTTCCATTTTCATGTAATCTCTTTCTTTCGTCCTCTCTGTCACACATGGACACACACATACACACACACACACACACACACCACACTCTAAACAATTCTTCATTTGTGTAGATTTGTGTATTGCCCTCTTCTTGGTTTTGTGTCTCTATTTACTTAAATATTAAGTTAGTTAATTTAATTGTATTCCCCCTCTCTAATTTCCGTATACAGTTTACCTTTGAACAATATAGGTTTGAACTGCATGAATTCACAGATACATGGATTTTCTTCTGCCTCTGCCATCCCTGAGACAGCAAGATCAATCCCTCCTCTTCTTGGGCCTCAGCCTACTCAACATGAAGATGATGAGGATGAAGACCTTTATGATGATCCATTTCCACTCAGTGAATAGTGAAGATCCTATAATTCTCTTAATTACATTTTCTCTCACTTACTTTATTGTGAGAATGCAGTGTATAATACATATAACATGCACGACATATGTTAATTAATTGTTTATGTTATTGGAAAGGCTTCTGATCAACGGTAGGCTATTAGTATATTACCAACAGTTAAAGTCAAGAGTGATACAGTGATTTTTGACTTCATAGGGGTCAGCACCCTAACCACTGTGTTGTTCAAGGGTTAACTGAAAATGCACTGGATTGCATGAGCGTAAGATAATAATGAGACCTTATTACTTTCCAGTTGAGGTAGGGGAATTTAAATTCTGCATAATATCTGCTGTCAATAGATTTGCCCAGTAAAGTTTTATATCAAATAAGTTCTAAGTCTTATTTCACATTTTTATCTCAGTTTCTAAATGTGCCATTATTACATTGGATTTAGGAGCAAAATCCATTATAATCTAACAAGAAGATTGTTTTTTGGTAGTCTCTTAAACTTCATATTGGAAGAAAATTATGCTCCTTGAGGATAAGATTCATACTGTAACAATTTTCTATATCCTCCATAATGTTTTGCAGATTCAATAACTATTTAATTAATTGAGTTAAATTTGCCTATACTCTTACAAGTCATACTCTCATAAATAACCTTCAAATCCTCAATTCCTCTAAAACAGAAAAAATTGCCAATATAAAAAAGCAAGAAAGAAGGTATTAACCATTTTTCATTCAAAATATGACTCATTCTTTCTTATACAACTACCTTTGTCAGCATTCTTGCCATTGGACTGTCTAGCCCTTGATGCTGTTATATCATGGCTTGTTGATACAGAAGGTGAAGTTTGGAAAAAAGAAGCAGTTATGGAAAGCAATCTTAGAAAATCCTTGAGTTTCCCTTAGAATCTTGTGTCTTCTACATGTTTTTTATTTCACAATTAAATTTGCAGAGTTGTGTCATAACTTCATGAGTGTATCTGTCAGAGAGCCCTTTGAAGGCCTACTTAATCCAACTAAGACTATTTTTTCTTGTTTTAATACCATTAAACTTGTTCTCTCTTTGACAACTGAGGGAAAAGAGAAAGACATTCCATATAATACATCAGATGCCTAAGTGCTTTGGATAGTCATAAGCCTTTTTCTCCTATAGCTTCCTAATTAGAAATGCCTGCTCTTCGGAATTAAGTTTTCCAACTTGCCCCTTCTGTTTTATAATAGTCTATTTAGGAAGACTATTACCAAATAAAAATCAGAATGATAAGTAGACACCTATTTTAGCCTTGGGATTTATATCACAATTCTCTAAGAAATTCAAACTAAAGGTCACAATTACTATTATTATGGTAATCCTGATAAGATTTGCATTTTAACTAAAAGAAGTTCCCCTATTTTTTTTCTTTCTACTTTTCAATAATCCTTGGGACCTTAGTAGGAGTGTGCAATAGTCTTGTGGTGTATTTTTAGTTTAAAAGTCTATCTAATTACCACATGGTGGATATTGTTCAACCTCACTTTTGAATCCAAGTGTTTTTACCCTCATAGAATTTTTTCAAAGGAGTATTTGCTTGCTTCTATTATACTATAACTATTGGAGCTACTAGGAGGCCTTTTAAATTTCAACAACAAATAGGCAGAATGGAAACTAACTGAAGGGTTGATAGGCTTAAAGAATAAATAACCTAACAAAGGCTAATGGCAAAATCAACATTAGGAACCAAGTCACTTTACTTGGGATTAGTGGATACCAAAATGTGCTTTCTCAGAAGCAGCACTTTACAAGGAAACATGAAAATCCACCTTTGTTGTCCTTCAGCTAAAGGGAATAAAATAATGTACTTTCTGTAATTTTAACCTTGTTATAACAGATGCTACATGAACTCAAGTGGAACTCTGACTGCCTTGAGAGCTGAATAAAATGCATCCCACCATCCATTGCTGCTGCATCAAGGTATTAAAAAGAGAGACAGAAGGAAGAGGCGAGAGAGGCACAAGTTCAACAGTGTGAAGGACTTGGACACAATGGGAGGGAGAAAGAAATAAATGTCTGAATGTCATTGAAAGAACAGACAATGAAGGCATATGTAAGAGGCCTGCTAAAGCTATGGGACCTCAGAAGCCTATTTGTAAGAACTACAATTTAGAATAAGGAACTTGCAATACAATGCCTGACCTTTATTTCCTTTCCTGCCTCGATCTTGTCAAAACCTTTGATTGATTTTTGTATGAACATGAATTACTGCTACAATATTCAATTGAACTACATGAATTTCTCAAAGCAGTAATACAGTGCTACAGCATAGCTTAACATTGTTTAAGTAACATGGTTTGCTTATATTTAAGTCATTTCTAAGGGACCCATGCAAAAACACAGTCAGGAGATCTATTTCTGATGTATTTCCAAGGCTAAAAACAAAAAATGCTGTTAATGCATAAAGAGCCAAAAAGCTACGTATTGTGGTTTTACAGGGATTTCTATTTCTAAAGATGATTGTTGCATGAAGGCTTCTGCCTTTATGAAGGGAGATATGTAGATTTTAACTAGCTCTGTATTATAATGTTTGTGTTTTGAAAAAGAAAATCATGTTTCTGACTAAAAAATAAATGCCTAATCAAACTTTTAAAATTAACATTTAGAACAGGGACAGAAACTTCTATTGTTTCCTAAGTGTTTTGTTGTTGTTGCTGTTTAGTTTTAAATCATTTTTTAGAAGTTCTATTGAGGTATAATTGATATAAAAAATTGTACACCTTTAATATATTCACTTGGATGAGTTTGGACATGTGTGCATACACCAATACCATCATTACAACCAAGGTACTGAATATATTTATTCACCTCCAAAAATTTCCTTTTGTTCTTTTTTAATGGTGGTAGTATATTTTTAAGAATTCAGCCTTTGTGCAGGGTACTAAGGACCTTCCACAACAAATGGGAAAGTAAATGAACTAAGTCCATATGAAGGGTTAGCTCTCAGTGAGATATTCAAGTTATGATCATATCCTCAAGGGGCTTGTAAACTGACTGTGGGTTTCCAGTTTGGTTATCCACAGATAGGCCTTCATTTGCTCATTCACCTACTCATTCATATAACCACTCATTCATTCTCAAGAAGAGGTATTTGTCCATATCTCACCATGTGGATGAGCAGATGGTCAGTTTTCACTTCTTTTGCCATTAAGTGTACTCACCCTTGAGCTCCAGGATGACATTTTCTCTCACTTTGCTTCATTACCAAAGTGGCTATCAAGATTCCCTCCCCTACCTTCTTTTTCTTTTTTCAATGTTTAAGAGCTGGAGTTAATTTCTGGACTCCTTTAGTAGCACATGCAGATATATACCACTCAAGGCCTTTGGATTAAACTGTTAAATTTGTCATCTAGCTAATGTTTTCTCAGAACCAGACAAAGTAAACAGATTCAATTGTTGAAATTATTTCAAAAGATAAATAATCACAGAATGGAAATAAACTACAGAAAGTAAGGAACATGAGTAACTAAATCTCCTAGGAAACATTTGCAGCAGATGGTAAAGTACCCAGTCTCATTGTTATAAATGAATTTCAAAGAATCTCAGAGCAGCTTTACAAAATTTTACTGCACTAACAAATGGCAGCCAACCTCTGTAGTGAACACAAAATACTCTACCATCCTTTGCATCTCCTTAAATTAAGCCAATTTCTGCTTACACAGAAAATCTTCCGTGGAAAACACTGCTTAGATTATGCAAGCACATTAATCTTGAAGCCACAAGAGAAGCTTGCTTCAAAAAACTTCTTAATATTTTTCTTGTTATTCTCTTTACGCTTTTCACATTACAATATTGCCAAATTATCATAACGTATTTTCTTCACTCCCAGAGCAAGATAAGACTCTAGTTGTTGCTGGGAACTATGCATTGTCTAAATACATGTTCACATTCTCCCACAGGGATTCTGGAATCATACACACAAATGAGATCACTGCTGTCAGATCACTGGGATTAAGACTCAACCTCTCTACTCACTGGCCATGTAAATACAGATACAGTACTCAAATCCTCTGAGGCTTAGCTAATTATCGGTTGATTTGGTCTACACTTACCACATTAACTATTTGAAAGAATTCATTGATATAACATGTACTGAGAACAGTTCCTGACTCATAATCATTATTAAGGCAATATTTACCAATATGTGACATTAAAATAGATACTACTATTAGATAATAGTTCATACTATACATTCAATATTTAAACAATAGAATTATAATTTTGTGAAGTAAATTTTGTACTCAAACAAACAGAAAATCTAATTCTATAATTATTTTCTGCAATATTGGGTCATAGAACCAACAAAGAATATATGACTGACTTAGATGTATGTATTTACTTATGCAGTTAGTAATAAAATTCTTCACTCATTCCTAGATTTGAATCCCAGATGCTCTGCATAGCAGCTGTATAGTCTTGGACAAGTTGCTTAATCTGTCTGTACCTCAATTTCCTCATTTGTACTCCAATTTTCTTATGTGGTAGATATAAAATTACTTAACTCAGAGCTATGAGGTCAGTTTTATCTGAGAGAATCCAGAAAAAAGATACTTAACACACATTTCCTAGCATTCAACATGCATAATACTCAAGGAAATTTTAGATCTCTGAACACGATTAATATATTAAGTCCTCAAACTGACTAAAATGTCTGAAAATGCATGTCTTTATGTCATTGTACCTCTCATTGCACTTGGCACAGTGTTGTGAATATATTTGTCATTTGTATGTTCTTTCTACCATACATTTCTGCCACTCCAATTGGCATATTGTGTTGGAAAACAATTGAGCGCTTGCCTTATGTTTTACTAAATTTATATGGAACTACATTGACACTTCCTTGCCCTTCAGATGCTGGGACTCACTGGTTGCTTTCTAGTTCTCAGGAGTCTCTGTGTGACTCCATCCTTTACACTTGCCCTGCAACATCACCCTCAGCCCTAGACAAAGCCAACATCATTTTTAAAAACCTGCAAATATGTCTGCAATTCATTGTATCAATGTTCTCATTCTATCAAAACCCTGACCTCAGTAACTCAATGGAGCAATACAGGATGATAAAGTAGTTTGTATGAAAGTCATAGAAAGTTTGCCTTGTTTATTCATCCAAATGTATGTTTTTAAAGGATGCGGCTTTTATCTGAAACAAATAAAATTATAATTTGAAATTTCAAATAACGTGACTAAGAGATTATGAATTCATTTCCAAATATAGAAATAGTTAAAACACTTGGGGGTATAGAAAAAGTGAGTGCTGTTTATCTATTCTTTTCTTATATTAATTTCACCCTAGCTGCCAGAATTTAGTACTTTTAATGTCAACTGAGAGATTTAAGGCTATTATAATTTTCCTATTTTGATTTTCCTCTTCTATTTATAACTCACTTAAAGTAATTTGATAGTATACACTGTGATGTGTCCCCATATACCAAACATTTAAAAAATATATTTGGGACCAAAGCGAAGAGATATATATTTTTTAATTTAATTTTTTTTTTTTTTTTTGAGATGTCACCCAGGCTGGAGTGCAGTGGCGCAATCTCTGCTCACTGCAAGCTCCCCTTCCCGGGTTCACGCCATTCTCCTTCCTCAGCCACCCAAGATTTTTAGTAGAGATGGGGTTTCACCGTGTTAGCCAGGATGGTTTCAATATCCTGACCTCATGATCCGCCCGTCTCGGCCTCCCAAAGTGCTGGGATTACAGGCGTGAGCCACAGCGCCTGGCGCAAAGATATATTTTACTAATACCACAGAGGTATAATCTGCTGCTATTTCTTGATCAGAAGTAACCAAGCGTCTTCACAGCAGTTGATCTAATTTTCTTCCCCATTCATTCAATGGTATTTTTTGATTATAGAGTATATTGAATTAGATAATGATAAGTCCTTTTCTTTTTTCCAGAAATGGCTTCTCTCTGTTACTGAGGCTGGATTGCAGTGGCGCTGTCTTGACTCACTGCAGCCTCTGCCTCCTGGGCTCAAGAAATCCTTCGACCTCAGCCTCCTGAGTAGCTGGGACTACAGGTGAGCACCACCATGTCCACCCATATAATTTTTGTATTTTTTCTTTTTGTAGAGACAGGGTTTCACTGTGTGGCCCAGGTTGGTCTCAAACTCCTGGGCTCACACCATCCTCCCCCCTCATCATCCCAATATTCTGGGATTACAGGTGTAAGCCACTGTACCTGGCTGAGAAGGCTTTTTATTATAGGTTGTTCTTATTGTTTTATTTATTTGGTTTGCTTGTTGGTTTTCAAGGTAGGTTTGACATATAAGGTGGTATAATGTTTAAAGGTCAAGTTATAGAGATAGCCAGATTGAAGTTCAAATCCAGAGCCAAGTAACTTAGACTCTCTAAGGACTTGTTTTTTCCCTTATAAAATTAAAATAAAGTGGATAGCCACTTCATAGGTTTGTAATAAGAATTAATATGATCATGATGTCACACAGTTGCAAAGAGATACTGAAACTTGGCTCTGCCAAAAAATATTAGCTATTGCCATTATGATTGTTCTCCTTAATACCTAAGGCATTTGCTGACAATCAGGTTACTCATCATGTCCTTCCAGGAAAAAATTTAAGAATGTTGAAAACTTAGGAACTACTTTTAAAGTTTAATTTTCAGACCTGACATAACACATCTGAGGAAGAGAGGTGGTGGCTGATTGGGGATAGATGTAGAGATCATTAATGGTATAAGAGTGTGAGAATGTGAAGCAGGATAGGATATGATATTACTCATACAGATCACAAATGCATGTCAAAATTATATTTATCATTCATTTAAGTAAAATTCAACATTGTTTTCTTCAAAGAAGAAATTACACCTTTCACTCTACCTATTTAACGCTGGAAAATTTTACAAATTGAGCATGCCATTTTTTAGTATGAATTCCTTTATTTCAGCTGCCCTGCTAACTTTGCCTTTGGCTTGATGAGCAGAAAAAAAAGAAACAGAATGGTTAGTTCTGGAATATGAAAAAGTGTCCAAGAAGAGGAGTAGTCTTGAGAAGTAGGGAACAGGATGAAGTCACTAGGGGACAGAAGGGTAGGAGGGAGTGGGACCAGACAAACACAGAGCTCTGCATGCACACATAACAGTCTAAAATAGTCATCCAGCCTGCAGACTCTAGGTCAAGATAACCAAGATGAATTGCAACTTCTCCACAAGCAACATGACTTTGGGTAACGTATTTAACTTTTCTGAGTCTTAGTTTCTTCAACTGATAAATAAAAATGATGGTCATATCTACTTCAAAAAATTGTGATAAGTGATTAATACCTATAATGAATAGTGTTTGGCATTTAGCTTAATAATAAGACATTTGATTAAAATATTAGCTACTTTTGTTAGCTAGCAACTCTCAATTTTGCCTAAAGCTGACCCCATATCTAGGGTTAGGTTTTGAAAGAAATTCATCACCATCAGAAGTAGATCTGGAAGTTAGAAAGGAAAGCTTAAAAAAAAAACAGAAATATGTGCAACACCTATTTACAAAGAATCCATTGGGAAACCCCCACTGAGCCCAGGTACATGGCACATATCCCCTTTGGGCATGTAACTCAGTTCCCTGAGGGTCAGTATACTGTCTTTGTTTCAAAGGTCCCAAGGCAAACTTTTTAATAATTGTGGTCCCACTCAACAGTCATGTTCACTTACTTTATGGGTACATTTGTGGCATATTTCAAGATGTGAAGTTGAGTGCATTTCACTTGAAAACCAAAGGCATGTAATGACAACATGCTATAGAGGAAAAATTATTGATTTGTGTAAACCGGCAGATCTTGCTTGTATTCTAGCTCCATCACTTACTAATTTTGTGATATGGGCAATTTATATCCTATCTGAGCCTGTGTTTCCTCTACAATATGAGATAATTTCTACTTTGAAGTACTGTTATGAGGGTTAAATATAAATTACTTTCTGGTTTATGATGTTGGTATATACTATTTCCATGCGTGATAGTTATTTTTATGAATAAGATTTTAACACTAAGCCATAGAAAAATACAATGTAAGACTGATTCTTAGAATCTATCAAAACAGCTTGTAAAAATGACTTAAAGAAACATCTAGCATGGCAGTGACTAACATTTTGAAAAGCTTAATTTTTCCATTGAGAACTATAGCCCAACAGTGTCTGTGCTTCAGTGTTCCTCTTGTCAGGAAGGATAGTATCTGTGATGCATGGACTAACTCTAATGAAAATTTTTATTCTTAAGACACAAAATATTTCCCAGCACAGTACATAAAGTCTTTGTGCTCATGTCAGCATTGGAGATAAATTTCTGGCAAAGAAGTAGAGAAACTGCTCATTTCTATAGACATCAAAACACCAAAGTAAAAGTGACAACAAAGGTACACTGCAGACTTTTTTTTTTAAATGCCTAAACTGAAAAGTATACCCATTAGGAAACATCCAACTCATGAATTACTTTAAATATGTTTTTAAAACAGTGTGCTTGTTTTATAACCACAGATTCATGCTATTCACCTGATATTCCCCAGTGGTTGCTTTGTGGAGCTCAGTGCCATCCTTGGAGCAATAAAAAGCATTTCTTCTGCACCAGTAAAAAACTGGCTACTTCTCACATGAACCTTGGAGGGCTTCCCTCAGTGGGCTTAATGATCAGCAAATCATGTCAAATAACCCTTTTTGTTATTTTTGACATAATAGTGTTCCTAGCAGGCAGTACTCAAGAATTCCCAGATTCTTAGCTTTAGATTCAATATACTCTCTTGTATTAAAACTCAAGCTATTTATTCACAGTAGTTCTTAGGTCCATGTTTCATTTTACACATATATGTGGATGTAATAGCTTTTTCCTCAGAACTTTTTAAAAAATAGAATTCAGTAAAAGTCCTATATTTGTATTTTCTATGTGCCAAGAACAGATAACCATCATTAATGTGAGCCAAATTTGAATTGAGGAGCTGAAATTAGGAGGAACTGAAAAACACCTGAAATAAATCTTCAAGTAATGAAGGGGAAAGTTTACTTTAGAATTAGTGTATCAAAAATGGGAAAATTGGCTAGGTGCGGTGGCTCACGCCTGTAATCCCAGCTCTTTGGGAGGCTGAGGCAAGCAGATCACCTGAGGTCAGGAGTTTGAGACCTGCATGGCCAACATGGTGAAACCCTGTCTCTACTAAAAATACAAAAATTAGCTGGGCATGGTGGCACACGCCTGTGGTCCCAGCTACCTGGGAGGCTGAGGCAGGAGAATCGCTTGAACCTGGGAGGCAGAGGTTGCAGTGAGCCGAGATCATGCCACAGCACTCCAACTTGGGCGACAGAGTGAGACTCCATAAAAATAAATAAATAAATAAATAAATAAATAAATAAATAATAAATAAAAATTTTTTTAAAGTCTTTGCTTTTTTTAAAAAAAATAATAGTTTCAAAATGTATACATGTAAAATCTAACTGGGAATACTTTGTACCTACTTGCAGCCCAAGATTAAGTTTATTCTCAATTACTACGAGGTTTGCACAATAGAGTACATATTTAATCTGTATGACTAAAAGCCTCATTGTTAATGTGACTATGTCATCATTATCACATTTGTGAATCTCCTGATTATAACATGCACAGATGGTCTATCTACAAGGCTCTGGGATAAGAAACTTGCTGTCTATCTACAGAGGAAGCTGTTTTCACTTCCAGATAGTTCTGAATATTTGAAAGTACCTGCTGATTTAGAGTCAAATTATGCCTTGCTGTAACATCCATAATTACTGAACTTACATTTGAGATAAACCAAGATTAGACTAGACCATGCCTTCAAATGACAGACTCTCAAAATGTGCTGCATTTTTTTTTTAAACCTGCACGTCCAGGATACTCTACCTGGAGAAAAACATAACTCTCATTAACCTTGTCCAGACATTAAACTTATAAGAGAAAATCATTATTTTCCTTGTAGCCAAATTATTCTGCTAAATTGTTTTTAGGCAGGATTAATAAACCTTTACTCTAAAGGGAAAGAGACTAAGATTTAGGTTTTGTGGGCCATATAATCTCTATACAACTATTAACTGTGCTGTTGCAGTGAGAAAGCATTTATAGACAATACACAAATGAATGAGTGTGTCCACGCTGCAATAAAACTTTATTTACAAAACCAGTCTCTTCGCTGGATATGGCCTGCAGGCCATAATTTGCTAACCTTTGGTTTACAGCCTAGCTAGCTAAACACTGCTTGTTGTAGTAAAATCCTGCTTTTTAAAACATATGTCTCTCATTCTAGCATTGTCATTACATGTGTGTGGTTTATTGTTAAATATGTAATATTTAAGGGTCTTTCCTATTTAGTTTTATTGACTAAAAGCTGTTTCATAATTATAATACACAGACATTTATATAGGTTTTTATCTTATCATTCAACATATTAGCTAATCCTTAGAGCTGTTTCACTTTTCATGTGTTTGACAGATGAACATGTCTAAAACACTGATGAAAATGTTACCAGAATATTAAAAAAATGAATTTTTCAGGCTAAAACCATTTTATTTGTTAGTAATATGTAACTATTAACCATTAAATAATTTACCAAATTATTCCATTACCTAATCCATATTGCCCCTTCTTGTCCACAAGAATATAGTAAGGTACATTACCAAATACATACCTCTGACTTTAGTGGGCATTTAATGTATTATTAGAGGATCCTGATATCTTTCTTAAGGAAATTAAACTTATCCCTAGTGATTATACTTTCTTCATCTAACACTATAATATTAATAACTTTTGAAAAAAAAAGTCTAATAATTAACACTGGATTTACAGAGTATTTTTGGACAGTTTTCTAAAATTATCTGAAAAATTTGGCCAGAATCAGTATAAAATTCGCATCTGAGCTTATGGAAGCCAACTTTATTCCACTCTAAAAGTACAACATTTTGTATTTCTAATTTTATCTTTTAAAATATTTTAACATAAAGGTAGTGGAAGATGTTACTAAAGGAAGCTTAGATAGTAACATATTTGTCGTCTCAGTTAACACAAAGACTATAGATGGGGCAGATCTGCAGGCTGCAAAAACTTTCTTTTTTCTCACCTCATATTAGCCATATGGCTACTGCAATTCTCTGGTTTCATGTGCTTACAAAATGTCCTTTAGTTAAAACAAAAAGAAAGAGAAAGAGAGAAAGAAAGAAAGAAAGAGAAAGAAGAAGGAAAAAAGATAGAGGAAAAATAATTTCTTCATGTGTCCATTTAAATTAACAAAGACGTGAATTGTCCCAGACCTCCCTGTGATAATTAATTTCATGTGTCACTTTTACTGGGCTAAGGGTTGCCCACATGGCTGATAAAACATTATTTCTGAATGTGTCTGTGTTTCCAGAGAAATTAGCATTTGAATAGGTAGACTGGGTGAAGAAGATCATCCTCACCAATATCTATGGGCATCCTTCAATCTATTCAGAGCCCAAATAAAGCAAAAAGGCAGAGGAATGGTGAATTTAATCTGTCTTCTTGAGCTGGGACATCCATCTTCTCTTGTCCTCCGATATTGGAACACCTGGTTCTCAGACTTTTGGGCTTAGGTTGAACTATATCACTAAATTTCCTGGGCCTCCATCATGCAGGCAGGAGACTGTGGAACTTCTCAGCCTCGACATCCTTGTGATCCAATTCCTCCCAAGAATTATCTTCTTCTAGCTATCTCTGTCTCTATCTCTATCTATCTCATCTGTATCAGTATCTGTATCTCTGTGTCACCTATAACATCTGTATCTTTATCTCATCTATCTCTATCTCTATCTCTACCTCTATGTCTACATCTATCTTAGTTATCTATCTCATTTATGGTTCTGTTTCTCTGGAGAACCTTAACTAATATAGTCCTTATCTTTACAACTCACTTGCCAGCTTACCATGATTATAACCAAGTTGATCACTTCAAAGGAATACTAAATAATATATATTGTTTACACTAAGAGTTAGCTAGCCACCCTCCTCAAGCCAAATCTGGCCCCCACCTCACTTAGTACAGCAAGCAAACTAAATGTAGATTAGTTTGTAGATTACTAAATGTAAATGAGTAAAACATTTAAATGTTTTACTCATTTAAAAAAACCCAAATAATAACATCATGACATGCTAAAATTTAAATTTTGATATACAAATAAAATTTTATTAGAACACAATTATATTTATTCATTTACATTTACATTCTTTGTCTATGGCTACTTTTTACACTAATGCAGCAGAGTTTGTTAGTTGAGACAGAAACAGGCCGATAAAGACCAACATTTTTACGATATGACCCTTTACAAAAAAAAATTGACCCTTGGTTTAGACTGATCAATAATCCTATGGGAGGATTTTATTGATTTTCATTTGTAGCCAACCAAGCACATTTTTTTTCTTGGTTAGGATAAATTTAGAACATCTGTGTCCTTCCTTAAAATAGCCCCACACACTTGAAAGAAAGTCTCATTCTCTCATAACTATATTTTTTTCTCTGCTGTTAAAATTTGAGCTCATTCTCTTCAGAAATGAAGTAACAAAATAGAAACTAAGCAGCCCCATTTTTATTTTGCCATTTATGAGGGCCTATACCTCCTAGTGGTGGTTTAGTATGTATTTAACAATAGTTCACTGAGAAAAACTGCCGTATTTTTAGTTTGCTTAATTTAATGGTGTTGAATATTTCCTCTATGACCAATTTTGGCTTATGAATATGATTTATTTGAATGCAAAGTTGGGAGGAAATGAGCACTGTGTGCTCCTATGAGGAGTTCCATCTGGCTCAAACATAAACACTATTAATATCACTTTGCTCTAGACATGTGATTCTCCTTCATAATGCTTCTTCCATTAACTGCAATATAAAAGTTACAATCCTTATTATTTTTGAAAAACTCAATTTGTATAGGACTCGATAATATTTTAATATGTATACATTTTATAATGATTTTTATTGATTTTTTTCTTCTTTTATACTTTTTTCTTTTTTTGTTTATTTATATAGTTAGTTTTCACATTAAATGGGAGAAAAATTGACATTGTTCAATTGACACCCAGGGAAATTCTGTGTGAATGATATCATATTATATTTCTTTTAATGCTCTAAACAATGTTGTGAGGTAAGTGTTATCTCTGATTTGCATATGAAGAAACATATTCCCAGATTAATACATTTCCCAGTTTCACACAGGGAATAAATTGGAGCACAGGAATTCTGTATAGATAGACCTGTATGACTTCACAGAGTGAAATGGACAGATAAACAATTCACTTTCCAGGAGAAATCACAGGACAATGGATATCAGAAGAAATGATGGGACCAGGGTAATATTGGATGTTTTATATACAAAAAACTAATTTGGGCAACAAATAAGGATATAAAGTCACTGAAGCAAAATATTTATCACCAAATCTAAAAGAAAATATGCTATTGGTAGGCCATGGCTACATTATAAAAAACATTTCATTTCACATAAAATACTAATACTACACTATGACTATGAGTTAATATTTAAAAATTGACCACATAGGAAATCGGAGAAAAAAGTAACAACACTGTGGAAAGCAAAGAAAATGACTGCAAGATGCAGCTATCACCACCATCTCCTGGCCACATATGGACCTCCTCAGAAGCTTAGATGAATAAAGGGAAGAGACTGGAGTTATTAAAATTTGTAAACTCAGAGTAAAAGCCTTCCTGAGCTGAAGCTAGACCTCTGAGGGAGAGATATGTTCCAACTGCTGCTGTTACCTCTGAAGAGGCACTTTCTGGGGCTCTGAAAAAATTGGTAAACTGAAACAATTACTGCTCCTAGGGCAAGGGAATGTTCTTGGGAGAATATTGGCAAGGACAGCAAACAAACAGGAAAAGGAGATCTATTCTTCCATTCTCTTGCCTATGTTTCTCTAGTACCTCCCAATAGCAGAACCTAACAGGATCCCACTTGAAGGAACTTGGAAAACGTAGCTTGCTGATCCCCATCACGGCATCATAGCAAATTTATTTCAGAGAAATGTGGCTAAAGATCAAGATTATTAGTAATTCAATTTTCTTACCTAATTTTTAATCTGTATTGATTTCTTATAACATAAATATCTGTGATTACAGAGACCTCAGTATTTTCTTTTTCTTCTGTATCAGCATTTCCATCTTTTTTGAATTTCTACCCCTCTTTCACTTCTAGTTCACACCATGTGAGAGCAAAGGACCTAATCATCATGGGCAGTGGTCATAATATGTCTCAACCTGTCCAAAATAAAGATTAACCATATGGTTTATTTTGTAATATGCTCATGATCCAACCTAGTGTATTGAGAAACTTAACTAGAAATTTGGTTGAAATTATTGAGGAAAACAGTGTTCATTTTCTGAAAAAGTAGCTTAGCTAGTAAGATATAAGCTCACTGCTACTAGTGGCCATCTTGGCGTGGAACAATACTGAGAATATTTCTTCAGGTAATCCTACAAGAAATGTGTGCAAAACAGAAAAGAGAAAGTTACAATGAGAAATTTCTTACATACTATATTCAGTAGCACCTCAGGGTAGCTCTAAATCTAGATACCTAATAAGAATACTATTGATAATAATACTCATATAGGAAATACTATGTGCTAAGCATTCTTTCATGTACTTTATAAGATTAACGTATCTAATACTCACAACGACTGTATGAGATAGATATTATTGTCCAGTTTTATTATGTCCTGCAAATAAAATGCCATGACAAATTATATTCTCTCGGACAATCATCTTTCTTCTGTTTGCAATCAACATTTTATATGTATTCACTTATTATGTATCAATCCTTTGATTTCTCAAAATTTATTTAGGGGTATATAAATATTTTGCTACCACTAGAATTAGCAAAAATTTAAGGTTAAATTTTCAAACATGTTATTGCCCTCATGATACTGTAGCAAGAATTAGTAATCAATGATACACTAAGGATTAAAGTCAAGTCCTAGAAAAATCTCATAGATACAATATTAAATAATATTAAGTGATACAATTTGGTCCCAAGTACATATTTCTGAAGAAAATATATTTTTCTTATGAAAAGTTCTACAAGATTTGATAAATTGAGATAGTCCATTTCCATCAGTTGAGAATACGGTTTCTTATTTATTTTTTGATCTTTGTTGGTTTGTAAAGTTTGTTTTGTCTGAAATTAGGATTGCAACCCCTTTGCAAATAATTCCTCAGGTAGCTCATCTAAGCTCTGAAAGGCTACAATAGCTCTCAAAATCTCAACAGAGGGAAATAAAATACTTCACAGTTGTAATGATTTTCTCTTTATATATATATACTTTCTGAAAAAGTATAGTGAGAATACTAAGTATTTGGGAACTGATTTGAAAGTCCATAACTATTAAAAATTGCAAGAATTTTTATGGAGCATATTTATTTCAGAAATCAGTATCAAAGCCTGAAAAAAGAAGTCTTAAATGTCTACATAATTCTCACAACGTTTTATATATATATATATAAAAATGTAAAAATAAGAGCGTTGGTCAAAATTGCTCATATTAAACATGTTCCAATTACTACCCCACTTTAAACAAGAACCTTATAAATTCCTAAAATACATAAAATGTAAGGAATGGTACAAATAATGCTTCACTTCTTGGAGATGAAGTGAAGATGAAACATAAACCCTATTTATTTATCCCAATTATTCCATTTCACATACTCACAAAGGACACTATTCTGTCACCATTTAACTCTGTTCCCCAAAATCTCCTCATAAACGCAGTTTCAAAAACAGCAAAACTATGCAAATTAAAATGTCATGATGTTACCAAACATGCTATGTAATTATGGACATCTTCTCCCAATGCTTAACCCTCCAAATAGTCATTCTGTTACAATCTATTACTGGAGGGTGTTAACAGTAGAAAGAAAGTAACAGTCGTCTTTATCTGTAATTTGCTGCTTGCTTGCTTTGTGTGCCATAGTTAAAACTATTCAGGACCAAGAGTGTTATAAAATTGTATTTTTCTTTCCAGATAGTACGGTTTTTCTGTATCATTTTCAGTTGATGTCACTACTGATCTATTTTTCATGACTCACCACATACTGGCTTGTGTTGTAATTCTGTATTGATTTAGGTTATTGGAAGCAATGTAGCAGAAACTCTGATTTCCAAGATCAGCAGCTACTAACTATGATTTCTCACCCGGAGCATGAGGAGGGAATATACACAGCTCAGTGTTGTTGTTGTTTTTTTTTCCTTAACATCAAAGGTGTTAAGGAAATAATCAAGAACTACTTTTACTGTGAATGTCAGCTTGTGAAAATTGACATGATACAGTTCCAGCCTGACTCCCATTGGTCTCAAATACTTAATTAGAAAAAAGCCACACCATGAAACAGTTGGGGCTTGACCTTTAAAATGAAAATGGAATATAATTAGATTTGAAAGTGTAAACGGGCATAAAAGGGAAGGCTTAGTGAAAAATGATTATATTATTAATACTTGAAATTAATATTAGAATTCACAATTCAGATGTAAATAATGTTCTTTTAATTTAGAAACTGTCATACTTACCAGAGCTAAAGGAGCATTTTTATTTTGTTATAAATGGAAATGTGCATAAAATGTTTGTTTCAACCTTTACAAAAGTGTCCTTCAGATCCCATAATGTATTAGTAAATAAAACTAAAATCTAGCCTGAAAAAATCTCCATACTCACATACTTAGCAGGTAAACAAACTAAAAGCCTAAGTTTAGTAGTATGTTTCCCTGTAACAACAGCTTAGTCTCAGCCAGTCCCAGTAGCTATACTTTAACCACTCATAGGCGGCCAACTGGTTAAACCTTGTTTAAACAAGGCAAATGCTCAGCTGTAACCAATCCAGCTGTTTCTGTACCTCAGTTTCAGTTTCTGCACATTACATTTTTTTCCCCATAGATATTCGACTATGCGACAGTGCCAAAGTCTCTCTGAAATTTCTTTGATTCTAAGGGCTGATTTGCAAATCATTTTTTTTCTTTTCTCAATTAAACTCTCTTAAATTTGTCTAAAGTTTTTCTTTTAACAGTACCAATAATTTACATATTTTGGAGGTGGGGAATAAGAATATACCTCATAGCACCTGGGTCCCAATACACTTTAAACAAGAGAGGTTTCCAAGAAAATTGAGTGAAATAGAATAGGTTTTATCTGGGACTGGCCCACAAAGAAGGGCATTACATAATGATAAAGTGTTGAATTGAACAAGAAAACATCACTATTCTTTTTTTTTTCTTGATATTAATATTTATGCATCCAAAACAGGAGCACCCAGATTCATAAAGCAAGTTCTTAGAGACCTTCAAAGAGACTTAGACTCCCACAAAATAGTAGTGGCAGAAAAATGCAAAATTAGGTAAATTGATAAGTATCATTTCATGTATCTATTATCTCTTTGTTAATAGTTCTCATTGCACTTTAAAAAAGGCCAGTTAAAATCTTTAAGCATTTCATAAATGTTCAATTTAAAATAGAATAACCTGCTCCTAAATGACTTTTAGGTAAATAATGAACTTAAGGCCAAAATTAAGACGTTGTTTGAAACGAATGAGAAAAAAGATACAACATACCAGAATCTCTGGGACACAACCAAGGCGGTGTTAAGATGGAAATTTACAGCACTAAATACCCACATGAAAAATTAGAAATATTTCAATTTAACAACCTCACATCACAGCTAAAATAACAAAAGAACCAACAAAAAACCAGCCCCAAAGCCAGCAGAAGACAGTAAATAACCAAAATCAGAGCTGAACTGAAGGAGATTGAAACACAAAAGAATTCAAAAGATCAATGAATCCAGGAGTTGGCTTTTTGCAAAAAAATCAGTAAAATAGAAAGACTGCCAGCTAGACTAATAAGAGAGAAAATCCATATATAACACAATCCGAAACAATGGAGGAGATATTACCACTGACTCCAAAGAAATACAAATAACCATCAGAGAATATTACGAATACCTCTATGCACACACAGGAAAATCTACAATAAATGGATAAATTCCTGGACACATACACCCTCCCAAGACTGAGCCAGGAAGAAATTTTGAATCCCTGAACAGGCCAATAGTGAATGACCTCTGAAACTGAATCAGTAACAAATAGCCTACCAAAAATAAAAAAATAAAAATAAATAAAAGCCCAAGACCAGACAGATTCACAGCTGAATTCTACCAGATGTACAATGAAGAGCTAGCACCATTCCTGCTGAAACTATTCCAAAAAATTGAGGAGGAGGACTCCTTCATAACTCATTCTGTGAGGCCAGCATCATCCTGATACCAAAACCTGGCAGAGACACAATAAAAAGAAGAAACTTCAGGCAAATATGCTTGATGAACATCAATGCAAAAATTCTCAACAAAACTCAGCAACTGAATCCAGCAGCACATCAAAAAGCTTATCCATCACAGTTAAGTAGGCTTTATCCCTGGGATGCAAGGTTGGTTCAACATACACAAATCAATAAATGTGATTTGTCACATAAAGAGAACTAAAGACAAAAACCACATGATTATCTCAATAGATGCAGAAAAGGGTTTTGATAAAAACCAACACCCAGCCAGGTGCAGCGGCTCACGCCTGTAATCCCAGCACTTTGGGAGGCTGAGGTGGGTGGATCACGAGGTCAGGCGATCAAGACCATCCTGGCTAACATGGTGAAAGCCCGTCTCTACTAAAAATACAAACAATTAGCCGGGCGTGGTGGCAGGCGCCTGTAGTCCCAGCTACTTGGGAGGCTGAGGCAGGAGAATGGTGTGAACCTGGAAGGCAGAACTTGCAGTGAGCCAAGATCGTGCCACTGCGCTCCAGCCTGGGTGACAGAGTGAGACACCATCTCAAAAAAAAAAAAAAAAGAGAGGTGCCTTTTGTACCAAAATCAATACATACTTATGAACTTTTTTTCATAAAATGCAAGCCTCTGCCTCAAAAAAAAAAAAGGAAAAGAAAATATGGATGCTCCAAAGATAAAGAAAAGCCTCAATCCAACTACATTATTGCAATAACAAGAGATTTCAGAGTGTACATTGCCATTCTACCACTGGAAGTTTGTTTCATCTTCCCTCAAACTTGGAAAGGTTGCCATCTCCCAAAGCAGACAAATTCTCCCAGGAAAAAGAGAAAACACACACTTCCACCAGCATGTGGCTTCATAAGGGCAAGCACGTGCACCTGGCACATAGGAGGTACGTGCTGTCTGTTAAATGATGTGTTCACAGTGACCAGGCCTGCTAGACCCTTCCAAGGAACATGCTTGGCAAAGCCACAGAGCAGTCAGGATAAGACACGTATCACATCCTCATCTCTGGGAACTTACCCTTTTCTGAAGTTATAGCTAACTTAGTAAAAGTATAAGAGAGGTAACATGATATGACAAAATTTCACATGTTCCACTCAAGAAAACAACAAACACACGCACGTCCCTCAGATGACAACAGCCACGCCGACTCTGTGTCTGTGGCGGCATGTCCTACCTGACACGATCGTCACAGGGCCTCTGATCTCGGTCAACTTCTGCCAATGAAGTTCCGAATGAGGCATTGTATCAAAGTGCTCTTTCCAACTTTGGAGGCCCCGTCACCACTACCACTATTGCTGGGGGCTCTAGTGGAGTTCCATCAACCACTGGAATATGATGCTTTTTTTTCTTCAAATCCTGAGTCCTATTCATTAAAAAAAAAAAAAAAAAAGTAAACTCACTTTCAAAATAGAGTAAAAGTAGACTTTTTAAATATACTTATAGATATGAGTACTTTCACATATTTTATAGAGTACAACAGACAATATATAAATATAATTAACTTGTCAATTAACTTGTTAACTTTTGACCCCCATCCAAATAACTGCTGTTCAACAAAGATGTAACAAGACAACTTCAATAGTATAGAGAGTTGAAAATTAAACAGTCCTTAAATCTGACTGTTTTATGCGTGATTTCAATAATTTTTTAAAAACCAAAAGGTAAATACCGAGGCGGTGCATCATACCAGGTAAGAGCAGAGGCTCTGGAGTTAAATTTGGCTCTCCTACTTACTGGTTATATGATTGGAGGTAACTTGTTTTCTTGACCTCAGTTTTCTTGTCCATAAAAAGAGGGCAAGAATGATTCCTACTCTGGTAAGGCTGCTGGAAGGATTTAGTTGAATAATGTTTAAAGTACACTGCTAAGAATATCATAAGGACTCACTAAATAAAGCTATGTTAGTATTACATATTGTAATTTTTGTATTTTATATTACAACTTTGTAAAACATATCCAGAGGGAAAAAGCACACATCACCATAGAAGCAGTTTAAAGTTTAGGAAGAAAGAAATTCTATAAATTCTTGTATCTTGGGCAAGAAACACCAACAGGTGTGCAGATGCTGGAGGCAAGGCAGCTTCTACGGCAAAGCTTCTCACGTTTTGGTAAAAGCCACACAGCATGCATCTCCATGTCCTTTGGAGCTGGACTAGACTTGTGAATCCAAATGTCACCTGTGAGAGGCTCCTACTATTTAAAAAGAATAAATGGAAGAAGCATCAGACTGTAGCTAAACATACCTGTGAAAGGATCGAGCCATCCACACAGCAGACTGAACTGCAAAAGCGTTGGGATTTCTCTTCCAGGCATCTTCTTTGTCTCCTAGCTGGAGATCCTGCAGATGCCGCTTCTTTTCCTTTTCAGCTTTGGGTCCACTGTTTTTCTTTCTTTGTTTCTTCTGGTCCTTAGTCTCCATAGTGGCTGTTTACCAATAACAACTAACTCTAACCTACAAGGAAGAAGGTTGGGGTAAGGAGGTGGGAGAAGCATTTTACAATCCAGGCAATACCCAGTGAAAAACATTAAATTTCATTTATTTCTTTATGAAGGGATGATGTATTTGTTCACTGAACAAGGGTAGAAACTGCTTCACCATCCCCAATTTCATTTCTCTCTGTTATGCTATAAATTAGAGGAGTTACTTCTGCTAAGATTACATTTTATGATTAAGTTACTTTTTATTCATCTTAAGTGTCAACATCATCAGTATCTATTTCTGCAAGGATAGAAATATTCTATATCTGTACTTTTCAGCCATTTAGCCATTAGCCACATGTGGTTACTTAAAAGGTACTTAGAGAAACTAAAAAAATGAATTTTTAATTAATTTCATTCCAACTCTAAATAGTCACATGTGGCTACCATACTGGACAGCTCAGACCTAGATATCGACTGGGCTAATGAAGTGGTTTCCTAACCTAAACTAAAACTTAAATTTTAATAAAAAATTTAAAACGTTTTTATGAACTTCCAATAGGATTGCAGCATTACTTTTAGTACCTGTTGACTCTGTAAAACTCCTAAATTACAATTCATCTACATACATTTGAAAAATAGCAATATCTGTATGTGTGCGATATGACTGTTCTAAATGATGCCTGGAGACCTCCATGGACTTACAGAGACCCTTCCAGTGATTTCTGAGGTACCTGGGAATCTGTGGCCAATAAATTGGTAATCACTGAATTAGTGAGTCTTTTTAGGATATCGTGCTGCATAAAATCTGACAGCTTGATTGAAAAAAAGCGGGGCAGGGTGCCATTTCATTCAATTAAGGTCCTGTATTACTTCCGTTTAATAAATGTTTCTGTCTGTCTATGATGTGCTAGCCACTGTGCCAGTAAATGGATATAGGTATGATCTGACTTGCAGAGGAAATCCAAACTAGTATCTTCCGTGCCATGCAATAACGGCTACATTGCAAGGCTGCACAGGGTGCTACTGGAGCACAGAGGTGAGTCAGAGGCTTCCCACAGACACACACACGAGCGGAAACAGAAAGTCTTTATATATCACCATGTCAAGGAATACCAGCCGGGAGTTAAGAGAGCTGGGCACTAGGAACTCTGAAACCGAATAGCTGTGTGATTTCAGAGATTATGTTGCTTCTCTACTATATTTTAGTTCCGAACTTGTACTAATGTTTCTCTCCCTTTTCTTCTTGATGGGAAGAGCACAATTTGGGGTCAACAGATTCGGCTCAGGTCTAAGTCGCCTGCCGGGACCACGTCGCCAGGAAACCACGTCTCCCCGACAACTTCCTTCCCCGACCGGGCTCTCTGCAGGGATTCACCCCGTCCCTCTCCCAACGACCCCCGGGCACACCTCAGGCAGATGCGAAATATGCTGCTCCTCGGGAGCAAAGATGAGCCGGAGGACCAGGGAGGACCTTCCCAAGTGCACGACTCGCGATCTTCCCAGTGCCCCAGAGCCACGGACCGCACCGCCGCCTACCCCAGCCCCCGGCACCGAACCTGCTCACAACTGCGACTCCTCAAGTCCGCTTGGACACCGCAGGAAACGGAAATTCACTGTCGCGCCGACTCCCGGGGAGGGAAACAAAAGGCAGAAAAAAGTCCTGGAGGACTTTCAGGGGAGAGCTGGAAGAAAGACTCCTCAACAGCTGAGTGCAGGCGCGGCGCCGTGTGCGCAGTGCGTTCCACCGGGTCCGCATCCCTCCCGATTCCGCCCCATCCCGCCCTCGGAACTCGCTGCCTCAACTCCCGCGGTGGCACTCCCGATCAGCGTACACCGCGCTCGCCTTAGTCCTCCCCGAAGGCCAGGGCAGCGTGCGTCCTGGAGCGGATTAGTTGGTGCGGTGCAAAAGCCAGAAGGAGACACATTTGGTCCTGGCCACCCCGGAGTGACCGTGCCCGGGACGAATGGACTATGGCTCGACTGGGAGTCCACTTCCTCCTCTTTAAAGATGACAGATGAGGGAGATCTCGGGTTCTGGGGGTGCCCTAAAGCCCTCTTTTGGCCGGAAGCGGTGGCTCATGCCTGTAATCCCAGCCCTTTGGGAGGCCGAGGCGGGAGGATCGCTTGAGCCCAGGAGTTCAAGACCAGCCTGGGCAACATAGGGAGGCTACGGCTCTCCCTCAATAAATAAATAAATAAATAAACAAAACCCCGCGTCCTGGCGGGCGCCCATGGTCCCTGTGGTCCCAGCTACTCTGGAGGCTGAGGCAGAACGATCGCTTGAGCCTTGGAGGCGGAGGTTGCAGTGAGCTGAGATCGAGCCACTGCACTCCAGCCTGGGCGACAGAGCAAGACACTCTCTCAAAGAAAAATAAATAAATAAAATAAGGCCCTCTTTTTCCAGGACCAACAGACTCTGATGGCAGGGACAAACTGACCCAGCCTAAACTGCCTCGCCTTCCCTGCTCCCGGGAAAGGGGCTTTCCCTGAGGGAAGGTAGCATCTTGCCATTTTCTTCCTGCACAGCTTTGCCTTCTCAGGGATCCGCCCATTGCCACCTGAGGAAATGCCTTGGAGCCCATCTAACACCCAGCCCAGGTACTTGGGACGCCTACAGAGCCTACATTGTCAGAGGATGCATCTTCCTCTAGTCTTGGAGGGGTTCCTTTCAATAAGATCCCACCAGTGCACTCAAGGCTCAATTCTACACCAAAAAACTAGGCCCACTCCTATCACCGAGATCCCCAGGCTTCAGGTCCTGTCACAGGGACCTTGTTTTTGCTCCCAGCAGCCCCCAGGTATTCACTCTGCATAGGCTATATACTGGGTGCTGGACTGGGGAGGCTACCCACGTGGCGCATGCTTCCCTTATCCGTGAAGAGCTTAGGATGTTGTAATTTCTTCACACTAGGCCTCTTACTTCATGGAGATGTCAGTATCCGGGTAGATAATCCTTCTAACAACCTTTTGATCTCATGAAGCCCACTCCTGTCCTCTGCCCTACCTCAGCTTCCCCCTCCATCCATGATCAGACCTTAGACCTTGTCAGGTCCAAGGACTGCAAACCCCACAGTAGCCCACTCTGACCACCACCTCCTAGCTATCCAGGTTACTCCCTATACTGCCCTGAAACAAAACTCCTGCAACCTTACCAGCACCACCAATGCAGATCTTACTACCTGTTCACTGTTTCTTCCTTCCTTTATGACTTTTCCCTCTCTAGTGAGCCAGCTTAAACTCCATGACCAACCATTCTCATTGGTCCCTTGCACACCTCCTCAACTCACCCAACTTCCCTGTCAGCTCCTATCTGCTTAGTAAGATGGGAGCCCTGGATAAACCCAGCTCTCCATCTATTCCATGCCACAACGAAGCAACTAAACATGGATGGAGGAAAACAGGACCATGCCAGCAGTCCTCACTTTAATCATTCTTTGTCCGGTCGATTCAATCTCCCATTGTTCCAAATGAGTATTTCGCACATCTTCCTCTCTGTTCAATCCTTCCTACTGCCTCCCCCTTCCTTGCCTCCTGAAAAAAGACGGGAAGAAAGATCTTTTGAAAAAAGAAGGGATAGGTGTCCACAACTCAGTGTGAAGTGTTTAAAAGAGAGGCACACAAGCACGAAGAAAGCCAGAAGTAAGTAACCTGCAGAAAAGTAGGTAAAGGTTCTGATCTGGATCCAGATGAGAAATGGAATGGCAAGTGAAAATCAGGAAATATTTTGAAGAAGATAAATGTTCTTGGATATCTTTGAATACTTGGTAAATTATTAAGTTCTTATATATAATAAAGCAAGATTGTAGGTTCGTCTTTTTATTCAGGCATTTGAGGAAAATGTGACTCCAAGGACTATTGAAATCTGAGACATATGTTGTGGGTACATCAAGGAGAAGGTATAGTAGTGTTGAAGAATTTCAAAATATATTTAGGTCTTGTAAGTCAGCCCTTCTTCTTACATTAACTATATGACTCCTTCATAGTAGATTATTATTCCATCCAAAATTTCCTATTTCAAAAGCCACATTTGGTTCATGCAAATACGAAAAGATGCCATAGTAGAAGAAAAAAGTTTGGAGATGATGAAGATGCAAACAGGAGTATTTAGTAATACTTTAGTAAGCTTACATGAATACAATAAAATACAGCTTTAATTTGGCTTCTAAGTACACTTTATTCTAGACATTATAAATCACCATCACTTCAGAGAAAAAAAGAGAGCCAGAGATGAAGATATACGTTCCAACATAATGTAAAGGCATAGTAGCATCCTCAACATGACATATACTGTGCTCCTAAATATTAAGGATAAGATGCTAAAATTTGTCTTTATCCCCATGTTTTGGGTTCTAAAATATTAGATGTAGAAAAAAAGAAAAAGAAGGAAACCACTCTAAGACAAGGAATTTTATTTTCATAAAACATCCATATCCACATAATTTGTAGGCAGTTTCCTAAATGGCTTTCAGTGATCCCCTTTTCTTAATGTTCATGTCCTGTCCTTTCAGCTTGATAGTTGGCTTGAGATTAATCACACTTGAGCTTAATCACTTCCAAGTCTAGATGACAAAAGCCTTTGACTTTTTTCTTGCACATTCTTTTTCGCCTTCTTATTTATTAGCCCTGTCGAAGCTGCTTCCATGTTGTGAGATGCTTTACGGGTAACATCCATGTGGTAAAATAGTGAAGTAGGCCTCTTGCCAACCACCAATTAAGAATAGCCATGGAGGAACCGAGTCCCACCAACAGCTACTTGAGTCACTATAAAAGTGGACTCATCACTGGTTGAACCTTGGGGTAACAATAGCCCAATCGACACCTTGATTTTAGCCTTGTGAGATATTCAGACACAGAGAATTCAGCTAAGAATTCTCTGAATTTCTGACTCATGGAAACTGTGAGATAATAAGTGTTTGCTGCTTTATCCACTAAGATTTTGGATAATTTGTTAAACAAATATATAACTAATACACATACATACACAACTTGCAAGATAAAGTATAACTTTAGAGGAAAAAAGAAGAAATCAAGCAAGAACTAGATGAAGTTAACATAAACTAAGCTCAACATATCTCATTACAGCATGTGGAAATTGTAAAGTATCTTGTTCTTATATATGTTAAGTACTCAGAAAAAATTAGAGTATTGCTGAAATCTGTATACTGAAGTTGAAAAAGACAAAGAAAACTTAGAGGATGTATGGGAGGTAATGAAAAGATAATTAAAAGACTCAAAATCAAAATTTTTATAACAGAATTTGTATTTTAAGAAAAATGTAAAGAGTTACAAAAAGTATGTCCCCTTCTCTGACAGTAATTATTACCCTATTTGCTACAATATAATAAGTAAGGTTTTGAGTAACAAATTTGTGGCAGATTTAAGCAACAGTCCAGGTAAACAGACACTTCTCTTTCAATAAGGGAGCAGGAAATGATAATTACATTATTAAGCAAAAACATTTTATCTTTGTTTACAGACTGTGTGTGTGTGTGTGTGAATGTTTCTCACAAATTGCAAAGGTCCCCAATTTTAACAAAGAATTTATTTGACCATTAACTATATTTCATGCATAACCTTCATTTTATAACATGAAATTATATATTGAATTTAGATTTTTACATTTTGTTAATTACTACTTCACAAGAAGGGGAAAAATAAAAAATCTTCAAAATGCAATTATAGCTTAATGATTTAAATCAATTCACCAGGCTATGGTTGTGGCAGATAATAAAAAATTAAATTCTTCTTCCAAAGCTAAGTTGATTACTCTGAGTACCTACCTGTGTTCTTCCAAAATTTTATAAATTACGTGGGATTGGAGCTCAGATGAAATTTAGATTGCTTTTTTTTCCAACTTTTAAGTTCAGTGGTTCATGAAGATGATTAAATGGTGGCTAAAATGAGGATCTAAATCTATTGTATCATACTTTACAATCAGAAATAAATGACAGCAGTAACGTATTTTATTAACTTATTTCTGAGGTAATAGAAGAGGAATATATATGATGAGGAAGAATGAATTGATTTGGACTGGTAAGGAAATATGATTTTAAGAGAAATTTACACACCTAGTTAGTATGCAGGAAGGTGTGGAAAGCAAAAAAGACCTGAGATAAAATTAATGGCTTAAAAAATTCTGAGAGCCCAAACAGCCATGCACCATTATATTCAAAAACAAAATAAGCACATGCTGAAACATTACCTTAATGTGAGGAAAAACTTGATGTGCCGGGAATAGTGAGAAATGACATATTTCCTGGTCTGGCCAGACTGCTTTTTTAGTACATTGGAGCCACAAAATCAAGGTATATATTCAATCCATGAATGTTTTGATTTCTCATTTGCAGCATTTTGAGGTTTTGACACATCAAAACATCTGAATAATAAAATCTCACATCTAATGTTGGTAAATATGACCACAACAAGCTCTAAAATTCTATACACCTTGCCTTTCTGCCTGAACCTTGCCCCCCAAAAATAATTTATTTCAGGCATTTCCAGTCAAAATTTTAAAACTGATACTAATTTTGTGTAGTTTGGGTCATGTTTATGACATGTTAATTAGTCATAGTTGTCAAGAAACAGAATGACCTAGGTAATATGCTTAACTCTGAAGGTAGGCTGTCAGGTTTTGAAACCCATGGATTAAGAACAGGGAAGTGGCTGGGCGCAGTGGCTTATGCCTGTAATTCCAGCACTTTCAGGGGCCGAGACAGGTGGATCACTTGAGATCAGGAGTTTGAGACCTGCCTGGCCAACATGGGTGAAACTCCATCTCTACCCAAAATACAAAAATTAGCCAGGCATGCTGGCACACATCTGTAATCCAAGCTACTCAGGAGGCTGAGACAGGAGAATAGCTTGAACCTGGGAGGTGGAGGTTGCAGAGAGCCGAGATCGTGCCACTGCACTCCAGCCTGAGTGACATAGCGAGACTCTGTCTCAAAAACAAAACAAAACAAAACAGGTAAGGGGTAATTCTCCAAAGGAAAACTACCATTATTTTATCAACATAATGAAGGAAGCATTCTGGTCAGTCAAACCAACCTATGTCTATAATCAAAGTGCAAGCTTTACAGAGAAATTTTTAATACAGAACTGAAATATAATTCATAAGTAATTGGAGTATTCTGGGGAATAGATGCTAGTAAAAGTTAAGGAAAATTTATGCATTTTCTTGTCTTATAAGAAATGTCACAAGCGAGGGAGGAGCCAAGATCCCCAAATAGGAACAGCTCCAGTCTACAGCTCCCAGCATGAGCGACACAGAAGAGGGGTGATTTCTGCATTTCCATCTAAGGTACCGGGTTCATCTCACCAGGGAGTGCCAGACAGTGGGTGCAAGACAGTGGGTGCAGCTCACCGTGTGCCAGCCAAAGCTGGGCGAGGCATTGCCTCACTCGGGAAGTGCAAGGGGTCAGGGAGTTCCCTTTCCTGGTCAAGGAAATGGGTGACAGACGGCACCTGGAAAATTGGGCCACTCCCACCGAAATACTGTGCTTTTCCGACGGGTTTAGGAAACGGCGCACCAGGAGATTATATCCCGCACTTGGCTCAGAGGGTCCTACCCCACGGAGTCTCACTGATTGCTAGCACAGCAGTCTGAGATCAAACTGCAAGGCAGCAGCGAGGCTGGGGGAGGGGCACCTGCCATTGCCCAGGCTTGCTTAGGTAAACAAAGCAGCCAGGAAGCTTGAACTGGGTGGAGCCCACCACAGTTCAAAGAGGCCTGCCTGCCTCTGTAGGCTCCATCTCTGGGGGCAGGGCCCAGACAAATAAAAAGACAGCAGTAACCTCTGCAGACTTAAATGTCACTGTCTGACAGCTTTGAGGAGAGTAGTGGTTCTCCCAGCACACAGGTGGAGATCTGAGAATGGGCAGACTGCCTCCTCAAGTGGGTCCCTGACCCCTGAACCCTGAGCAGTCTAACTGGGAGGCACTCCCCAGTAGAGGCAGACTGACACCTGACATGGCCAGGTACTCCTCTGAGACAAAACTTCCAGAGGAACAATCAGACAGCAGCATTCGTGGATTACAAAAATCTGCGGTTCTGCAGACACTGCTGCTGATACTCAGGCAAACAGGGTCTGGAGTGGACCTCTAGGAAACTCCAACAGACCCGCAGCTGAGGGTCCCATCTGTTAGAAGGAAAACTAACAAACAGAAAGGACATCCACACCAAAAACCCACCTGTACATCACTATCATCAAAGACCAAAAGTAGATAAAACCACACAGATGGGGAAAAAACAGAGCAGAAAAACTGGAAACTCTAAAAAGCAGAGCACCTCTCCTCCTCCAAAGGAACGCAGTTCCTCACCAGCAATGGAAAAAAGCTGGACGGAGAATGACTTTGGTGAGTTGAGAGAAGAAGGCTTCAGACGATCAAACTACTCCGAGCTACAGGAGGAAACTCAAACCAAAGGCAAATAAGTTGAAAACTTTGAAAAAAATTTAGACGAATGTATAACTAGAATAACCAATACAGAGAAGTGCTTAAAGGAGCTGATGGAGCTGAAAACCAAGGCTCGAGAACTACGTGAAGAATGTAGACGCCTCAGGAGCTGATGCAATCAACTGGAAGAAAGGGTATCAGTGATGGAAGATGAAATGAATGAAATGAAGCGAGAAGGGAAGTTTAGAGAAAAAAGAATAAAAAGAAACGGTAAAGCCTCCAAGAAATATGGGACTATGTGAAAAGACCAAATCTACATCTGATTGGTGTACCTGAAAGTGACGGGGAGAATGGAACCAAGTTGGAAAACACTCTGCAGGGTATTATCCAGGAGAACTTCCCCAATCTAGCAAGGCAGGCCAACATTCAGATTCAGGAAATACAGAGAATGCCACAAAGATACTCCTCGAGAAGAGCAACTCCAAGACACATAATTGTCAGATTCACCAAAGTTGAAATGAAGGAAAAAATGTTAAGGGCAGCCAGAGAGAAAGGTCGGGTTATCCACAAAGGGAAGCCCATCAGACTAACAGCAGATCTCTTGGCAGAAACTCTACAAGCCAGAAGAGAGTGGGGGCCAATATTCAACATTCTTAAAGAAAAGAATTTTCAACCCAGAATTTCATATCCAGCCAAACTAAGCTTCATAAGTGAAGGAGAAATAAAATACTTTACAGACAAGCAAATGCTGAGAGATTTTGTCACCACCAGGCCTGCCCTAAAAGAGCTCCTGAAGGAAGCACTAAATATGGAAAGGCACAACTGGTATCAGCCACTGCAAAATCATGCCAAAATGTAAAGACCGTCAAGACTAGGAAGAGACTGCATCAACTAACGAGCAAAATAACCAGCTAACATCATAATGACAGGATCAAATTCACACATAACAATATTAACTTTAAATGTAAATGGACTAAATGCTCCAATTAAAAGACACAGACTGGCAAATTGAATAAAGACTCAAGACCCATCAGTGTGCTGTATTCAGGAAACCCATCTCACGTGCAGAGACACACATAGGCTCAAAATAAAGGGATGGAGGAAGATCTACCAAGCAAATGGAAAACAAAAAAAGGCAGGGGTTGCAATCCTAGTCTCTGAGAAAATGGAATTTAAATCAACAAAGATCAAAAGAGACAAAGAAGGCTATTACATAATAGTAAAGGGATCAATTCAACAAGAAGCACTAACTATCCTAAATATATATGCACCCAATACAGGAGCACCCAGATTCATAAAGCAAGTCCTGAGTGACCTACAAAGAGACTTAGACTCCCACACAATAATAATGGGAGACTTTAACACCCCACTGTCAACATTAGACAGATCGACGAGACAGAAAGTGAACAAGGATACCCAGGAATTGAACTCAGCTCTGCACCAAGCGGACCTAATAGACATCTACAGAACTCTCCACCCCCAATCAACAGAATATACATTTTTTTCAGCACCACACCACACCTATTCCAAAATTGACCACATAGTTGGAAGTAAAGCTCTCCTCAGCAAATGTAAAAGAACAGAAATTGTAACAAATTGTCTCTCAGACCACAGTGCAATCAAACTAGAACTTAGGATTAAGAAACTCACTACAAACCGCTCAACTACATGGAAACTGAACAACCTGCTCCTGAATGACTACTGGGTACATGACGAAATGAAGGCAGAAATAAAGATGTTCTTTGAAACCAACAAGAACAAAGACACAACATACCAGAATCTCTGGGACACATTCAAAGCAGTGTGTAGAGGGAAATTTATAGCACTAAATGCCCACAAGAGAAAGCAGGAAAGATCCAAAATCAACACCCTAACATCACAATTAAAAGAACTACAAAAGCAAGAGCAAACACATTCAAAAGCTAGCAGAAGGCAAGAAATAACTAAAATCAGAGCAGAACTGAAGGAAATAGAGACACAAAAAAACCCTTCAAAAAATTAATGAATCCAGGAGCTGGTTTTTTGAAAGGATCAACAAAATTGATAGACCGCTAGCAAGACTAATAAAGAAAAAAAGAGAGAAGAATCAAATAGATGCAATAAAAAATGATAAAGGGGATATCACCACCAATCCCACAGGAATACAAACTACCATCAGAGAATACTACAAACACCTCTATGCAAATAAACTAGAAAATCTAGAAGAAATGGATAAATTCCTCAACACATAAACTCTCTCAAGACTAAACCAGGAAGAAGTTGAATCTCTGAATAGACCAATAACAGGATCTGAAATTGTGGCAATAATCAATAACTTACCAACCAAAAAGAGTCCAGGACCAAATGGATTCACAGCTGAATTCTACCAGAGGTACAAGGAGGAACTGGTACCATTCCTTCTGAAACTATTCCAATCAATAGAAAAAGAGGGAATCCTCCCTAACTCATTTTATGAGGCCAGCATCATCCTGATACTAAAGCCGGGCAGACACAACCAAAAAAGAGAATTTTAGATGAATATACTTGATGAACATTGATGCAAAAATCCTCAATAAAATACTGGCAAACAGAATCCAGCAGCACATCAAAAAGCTTATCCACCATGATCAAGTGGGCTTCATCCCTGGGATGCAAGGCTGGTTCAATATACACAAATCAATAAATGTAATCCAGCATATAAACAGAACCAAAGACAAAAACCACATGATTATCTCAATAGATGCAGAAAAGGCCTTTGACAAAATTCAACCCTTCATGCTAAAAACTTTCAATAAATTAGGTATTGATTGGACGTATCTCAAAATAATAAGAGCTATCTATGACAAACCCACAGCCAATATCATACTGAATGGGCAAAAACTGGAAGCATTCCCTTTGAACACTGGCACAAGATAGGGATGCCCTCTCTCACCACTCCTATTCAACATAGTGTTGGAAGTTCTGGCCAGGGCAATTAGGCAGGAGAAGGAAATAAAGGGTATTCAATTAGGAAAAGAGGAAGTCAAATTGTCCCTGTTTGCAGATGACATGATTGTATATCTAGAAAACCCCATTGTCTCAGCCCAAAATCTCCTTAAGCTAATAAGCAACTTCAGCAAAGTCTCAGAATACAAAACCAATGTACAAAAATCACAAGCATTCTTATAAACCAATAACAGACAAACAGAGAGCCAAATCATGAGTGAACTCCCATTCACAATGGCTTCAAAGAGAATAAAATACTTAGGAATCCAAGTTACAAGGGATGTGAAGGACCTCTTCAAGGAGAACTATAAACCACTGCTCAGTGAAATAAAAGAGGATACAAAGAAATGGAAGAACATTCCACGCTCATGGGTAGGAAGAATCAATATCGTGAAAATGGCCATACTGCCCAAGGTAATTTACAGATTCAATGCCATCCCCGTCAAGCTACCAATGACTTTCTTCACAGAATTGGAAAAAACTACTTTAAAGTTCATGTGGAACCAAAAAAGAGCCCGCATCGCCAAGTGAATCCTAAGCCAAAAGAACAAAGCTGGAGGCATCACGCTACCTGACTTCAAGCTATACTACAAGGATGCAGTAATCAAAACAGCACGGTACTTGTACCAAAACAGAGATATAGATCAATGGAACAGAACAGAGCCCTCGGAAATAACACTGCATATCTACAACTATCTGATCTTTGACAAACCTGAGAAAAACAAGCAATGGGGAAAAGATTCCCTATTTAATAAATGGTGCTGGGAAAACTGGCTAGCCATATGGAGAAAGCTGAAACTGGATCCCTTCCTTACACTTTATACAAAAATCAATTCAAGATGGATCAAAGACTTAAACGTTAGACCTAAAACCATAAAAACCCTAGAAGAAAACCTAGGCATTACCGTTCAAGGACATAGGCATGGGCAAGGACTTCATGTCTAAAACACCAAAAGCAATGGCAACAAAAGCCAAAATTGACAAATGGGATCTAATTAAACTAAAGAGCTTCTGCACAGCAAAAGAAACTACCATCAGAGTGAACAGGCAACCTACAAAATGGGAGAAAATTTTCACAACCTACTCATCTGACAAAGGGCTAGTATCCAGAATCTGCAATGAACTCAAACAAGTTTACAAGAAAAAAACAACCCCATCAAAAAGTGGGCAAAGGACATGAACAGACACTTCTCAAAAGAAGATATTTATGCAGCCAAAAGACACATGAAAAAATGCTCATCATCACTGGCCATCAGAGAAATGCAAATCAAAACCAAAATGAGATACCATCTCACACCAGTCAGAATGGCAATCATTAAAAAGTCAGGAAACAACAGGTGCTGGAGAGGATGTGGAGAAATAGGAACACTTTTACACCGTTGGTGGGACTGTAAACTAGTTCAACCCTTGTGGAAGTCAGTGTGGTGATTCCTCAGGGATCTAGAGGTGGAAATACCATTTGACCCAGCCATCCCATTACTGGGTATATACCCAAAGGACTATAAATCATGCTGCTATAAAGACACATGCACATGTATGTTTATTGCGGCACTATTCACAATAGCAAAGACTTGGAACCAACCCAAATGTCCAACAACGATAGACTAGATTAAGAAAATGTGGCACATATACACCATGGAATACTATGCAGCCATAAAAAATGATGAGTTCATGTCCTTTGTAGGGACATGGATGAAATTGGAAATCATCATTCTCAGTAAACTATCTCAAGAACAAAAAACCAAACACCACATGTTCTCACTCATAGATGGGAATTGAACAATGAGAACACATGGACACAGGAAGGGGAACATCACACTCTGGGGACTGTTGTGGGGTGGGGGGAGTGGGGAGGGATAGCATTAGGAGATATACCTAATGCTAAATGATGAGTTAATGGGTGCGGCACACCAGCATGGCACATGTATACATATGTAACTAACCTGCACCTTGTGCACATGTACCCTAAAACTTAAAGTATAATGATAATAAAAAAAAAACAAAAATGGAGGTCATTAGTAAACATGAAAAGCAGTTCAGCTGCTGTGTTAGGATTGAAAGATAATTGGCCTAGGAGTATTTTGACTATTTTGGTGGTGGTTATTATTATTTTTGTTTGTGGGTCTTAATATTTTTCTCTCAAGATCTCATTCTTATTCACTAAGTCATTTCCTTTTTTAAAATTCTATTTTCTTATCTTTGTGAGGATATTTACTATAATCATGTTTATTTTAAAGCAGTTTTATTTGGCTACCTCTCTATTATTTCTTCTCCCCATTCCCAGCTTCTATTTCTTATTCTGGTTTATTTTCCATTTTGGGGGTTTCAGGTTTTATTCAAAGAGGCTGATTAATCCTGCTTCTCCATTCACATTAAATTATTAGTTGAGTGTGTAGGCCATGGAAACACATATATCTTCATGTGTAATTGTTTAATGTTTCTTATTTTTCATGTAACTCTCTGTGGGTGGATTTTATGTCAACAGGATCTTGGGGCCAGGAGAATGATCTGCAACATGTGGCTTCCAAGCTCACCCTGAGGGTTTGTTACCCCAGACAACTTTTTGGGGGGAAAAAAGATAAGCAGCCTGCAAAGAAGGTTTCATGAGTCAAGATAGGATGGGATGTGGCACATGTGCCTTCTTCTCACTTGCCATTTTCTAGAACTCAGTCACATGGCCAAGCTTAATTATTGGGAAGTTGAGACAAGTACTTTTGCTATGTTCTTAAAAGATGAGGGAAATACATATTTTTTAACATATATATAGGTGTATATATATGTAAATATATACATGTGTAAAAATATATATGTGTGTGTGGATTTTTAACAGATAGTTGTCGGTGTCACTAGTGGCTGGGCACTGAAATGCTCTTTGGAAATCTTCTGTGTGTGAGCAGAGCTTGTCAGCAGGTGGACATTCCTGCACTCAAGCAAAGAGTTGGCCTTTCTTTCTTTGACTTAAAGTCTGGTGGCTCTCTCACAGTTTCTTCAGAAAATCATCTCTTATGAGGAAGTAGAAGGCTTAGGGGAAAATTGCTCAGAACTTGGGGAAGGATCCCTCTAATTTACCTATACCTTTATTTAATATTTTAACTGACACCACTAATCCTTCTTGCTTTTCATGCTACCCTTATTTTTTAAGTTTGTCACATGTTCTCCAGAGTCGATTTGATAGTATATGTTATCCATACTCACCCAATGTTGCCATTTGCAATGTGATTTTTTTGTATTCTGCTTTAAATAATTATGACCTTCCATCTACTTTCAAACGTTAAGAAACTTGCTGAGTCACATCTTTGCTTTTATCACGTTTCTTTCCTGTGGTTTAATACTTTTTACAAATTTTAAACTGAGGTATGTGGAAGAAAGCAAATAAGTACTTTGGTCTATCTAAAATCTTTTTTTTTTTAAATTATTGTTATTTAATTATTCTTTATGTTCTGGGATACATGTGCAGAATGTGCAGGTTTGTTACATAGGTATACATGTGCCATGTTGGTTTGCTGCACCCATCAACCAGTCATGTAATTAGGTATTTCTCCTAATGCTATCCTTCCCCTTGCCCCCCCCCCCCACCCCGACAGACCTTGGTGTGTCTGTGCCCATATGTTCTCATTGTTCAACTCCCACATATGAGTGAGAAGATGCAGTGTTTGGTTTTCTGTTCCTGTGTCAGTTGGCTGAAAATGATGGTTTCCAGCTTCATTCATGTCTCTGCCTAGGACATGAACTCATTCTTTTTTATGGCTGCATAGTATTCCATGGTGTATATGTGCCACATTTTCTTTATCCAGTCTATTACTAATGGGCATTTGGGTTGGTGCCAAGTGTTTGCTATTGTGAATAATGCTGCAACAAACATACGTACGCATGTGTCTTTATAGTAGAATGATTTATAATCCTTTGGGATTATACCCACTAATGGAATTGCTGGGTCAAATGGTGTTTCTAGTTCTAGATCCTTGAGGAATTGCCACACTATCTTCCACAATGGTTGAACTAATTTACACTCCCACCATTAGTGTAATATCATTTCTATTTCTCCACATCCTCTCCAGCACCGGTTGTTTCCTGAATTTTTAATGATTGCCATACTAATGCACATGAGATGATATCTCATTGTGGTTTTGATTTGCATTTCTCTAATGACCAGTGATGAGCTTTTTTTACCTATGTTTGTTGGCGGCCTCAATGTCTTCTTTTGAAAAGTGTCTGTTCATATCCTTCGCCCACTTTTGATGGGGTTAATTGTTTTTTTCTTGTAAGTTTGTTTAAGTTCCCTATAGATTCTGGATATTAGCCCTTTGTCACATGGAGAGATTGTAAAAATTTTATCCCATTCTGTAGGTTGTCTGTTCACTCTGATGTTAGTTTATTTTGCTGTACAGAAGCTCTTTAGTTTAATTAGATCCCATTTGCCAATCTTGGCTTTTGTTGCAATTGCTCTTGGTGTTTTAGGCATGAAGTCTTTGCCTATTCATATGTCCTTAATGGTATTGCCTAGGTTTTCTTATAGGATTTTTATGGTTTTAGGTCTTACATTTAAGTCTTTTTTTTTTCTTTTTATTATTATTATTATTATTACTATTATTATACTTTAGGCTCTATGGTACATGTGCGCAACGTGCAGGTAAGTTACATATGTATACATGTGCCATGCTGGTGCGCTGCACCCACCAACTCGTCATCTAGCATAAGGTATATCTCCCAATGCTATCCCTCCCCCCTCCCCCCACCCCACAACAGTCCCCGAAGTGTACTCACACATTTGCACTTCAAAATTAGGAAAAGATGATTTGTGGGATGATTGATTTATAAATAGTTGCATTTAAACATGGAATTTAAATATCAATATGCTTATTGAATATCTTAATGTCAAGATATCATAAATATGCAAATTTTCACTGTAAAACTGTGGTTATGATTGTTTCTAAGGAAATATTTGGTTTTGAGCCTAAGTATATGTTAATTGCTTGTCAGTGAATTATATTTTTAGCTACTAAGTCACTCAAGCCTCTGTCTTTTGCTTAAAGCACACACAGACACACACACACACTCACACACACACACAGAGCGAGGCTTACCATCACATTCATCTCCGCTGCAGTGCAATTTAATATTGAACATAGATGTTGAGGACATAGCAGGAGGAAAGAATAAGCTGTTAGACAACTCATCAGGAAATTCCCTCTCCTGCAGCTTCTCAGCAAGTCATAGGGTGAAAATTTGACAAGGGACAAAATAGAAACAAGATTTTTGGATGACTTATAACATTCACACAGAGTATGTCTTTAAGGATTTTTGTTTATGTTTTTACTTTGATATTGGTCATATCAAAGACATTCTTATAAATGTTATGATATTGGTTGTCAAATGAATTTTAAATATGAATGTTGAGGAAGCCATTCGCTATCTTAGATGTACTTATGTTTTCTCATAGAAAAAATTAGCCACAATTCCTGAGACATTCAATGTTACTCCTTATCCTGTGTAGTTAGTATTAGTCTCACGGGGAATATAAATATCTTCTTTGAAAGTTTCGTATAGGAAATGACCAAGTTTCTAGGGGACCTTGATCCTATAAAGAATTAGATTCGTAAGTTTGAATTGAAATGAACTTAGTTTCACACTTTATGAATTTGAAATAACCATGGACTATCCAAATGACAGTTCCAAGAGACAGTTGGTCATGCAGGTCTGAGCTATGGAATAAAATTTTGAGATGTCAGAGATACAATTTTAGCTACCATCTATAGACAGAAATTAGTTAAGAATTTAACAGTGGATAAAATAAATCAAACTCAATGACCCATTGAGTGAATTATTAATGCAATTCCACTCTCTCTACTGCAATCTTGCTTCCACCTTTACTATTTTTGTGAGATGTCCCATACCAGTTGTTACCAATGACTTGTTGAATTCAATGGAAGATTTGACCCATCTGCATTATTTGCTATTGCTGACTCTTCCCTCATCTTAGAATCGCTCCTCTCCCTTCTTTTACATAGCATAACTTTCACCTTTTGTTTATTTTTTGTGTATCATTATTTGTATTTTAAATCTTATTAACGAAGACAGATTTTAGGTTTACTTTCAAGCTGTTCTTACTCTACATATATCTCATATGTTAATGTTCTCAGATATATTTTCTTACTTTTTTCCACTCCAGCCTTCCATATTACTTCTGATTTATTTTATCCACTGTTAAATTCTTAACTAATTTCTGTCTATAGATGGTAGCCAAAATTGTATCTCTGACATCTCAAAATTTTATTCCATAGCTCAGACCTGCATGACCAGCTGTCTCTTGGAACTTTCATTTGGATAGTCCATGGTTATTTCAAATTCATAAAGTGTGAGACTAAGTTCATGATCTCTTCTCTGTCCCTGCTTCCTGACCTCTGATTTTTCTTCCTTATAATCTCATTTCACCAGCTAATAACAACTAACATCATATTACAAGCTTAAAACCTGTATGTCAGCCTTGTTTTCTCTCTCTTTGTTTCTGCTCATATTTTAAATGCTATATTTTTTTTCCTGTTAATTGTATCCCCTTGATAGCTTTAGAGTCAAACATTCCTCCCATATTTTCCTTAAATTTCTCATTATTTTTCACCTGATGCTCACCCTTCCTGTTTTTTGTTTCTCCCCTTCCTGTGCCTCTCTTCTTCTTTCTTACTCTGTTTTCTCTACAGTGCTGCCAGTCTTATGATGTCATTGCCTTGCTAAGATATTCCAACTCTTCTCATGCTGTTTATTCACGCTCTCTCGGATACTCTCTTTCTGCCTAAATAAGTTTATTCAAAAGAGAAGATAAGTAAATTTATTGTTCTAACTAATTGAAAACCTAGTGGTATGTAAATGGCTTTCTCCTTCTAAGAAAAAAAAAAAGTCTTCAACTTTTAACTTCAGAGGTACATGTGCAGCATGTGCAGGTTCATTATGTAGGTAAATGTGTGCCATGGTGGTTTGCTGCAGAGATGCATACCATCACTTAGATATTAAGCCCAGCATCCATTAGCTATTCTTGATGCTCTCCCTGCCCCCCAACCCTTGGACAGGCCCCAGTGTGTGTTGTTCCCCATGTGTCCGTGTCAGCTCCCACTTTAAATGCTTTTCTGTTCCTATGATAGTTTGCTGAGGATAATGGCTTCCAGCTCCATCCATGTCCCTGCAAAGGTCATGATCTCATTCCTTTTTATGCTGCATAGTATTCTATGGTGTTTATGTACCACATTTTCTTTACCCAGTCTATCATTGATGGCATTTATGTTGATTCAATGTCTTTGCTATTGTGAATAGGGCTGCAATTAACATATGCATGCATGTGTCTTTATAGTAGAATGATTTATATTCCTTTGGGTATATACCCAATAATAGGATTTCTGAGTCAAATGGTATTTCTGCCTCTAGGTCTCTGAGGAATCGCCACCCTGTCTTCCACAATGGTTGAACTAATTTACACTCCCACCAACAGTGTAAAAACATTGCCTTTCCTCCACAACCTCACCAGCATCTGTTGTTCTTTGGCCTTTTAGTAATAGCCATCCTGACTGGAATGAGATGTTACCTCATTGTGGTTTTGATTTGCATTTCTCTAATGATCAGTGATGTTAAGCTTTTTTTCATATGTTTGTTGGCTGCATGTATGTCTTGAGTGGAGCTTCTGCACAATGAAAGAATAAGACAAAATTTTAAGATGATTTTTCCAAGCTACAATTGTATTATACATTCTGAATGTAGTTATAACACAAGGAATGTCTTAAATTATTTATTTTACAAAGACTTTACTTTTACATATGGCAAAATATGTTTGAACATGAACATTACAAGTAGTAAAACATGCCTGAGAATACGCATTTAATGGCTCTTCCTAAATTAACTTACTTAAGCTTTGGAATGTAGCCGAAGAGCCAATAAAATACAAGTAACTATTTAAATTTATGTAATATTGTATAGCTATAAAAATGTGTATCTTTCATTTATTTGAGGTTTGTAAATTTCCATTTCTTTTATATATTCCCCAATAGCTTATAAAACAGACAAGAGGAAAAATTATTATCTGAGTAGACTCACGGGTGGATTTTCTGGTAAATGTTTTCCATTTAACAGCTGACATTCATAGCATATTTTGCATTGCACTTAATTCCACCAAATACTCGTAAAGAATTAAAATCCTCTCTCTTTTGCAATGTGGTGCAATAAGGTAGATTTTTAAGCTTGACTTCGCCTGAATTTACATATACAGATACTTTTCACTTATTAATTTATATTCAGATAGTGATACTGATCATTCTTAATGCTTAAGCAAATAAAAGATGCCTTTTGAAAATTTTAAGATGGAAGTGTGAATATAAATCAAACCTCAACCTGTCCTGTCTGCTGAGTTTAAATATTAGTATAAGGAATATTTATAATTATGCCTAATTTGTACTTATTAAAATAAATGTCTGTTTGCTTGGTGTTTTTTTTGCATTGGCAATTTTGTTAAACTCTAATCCCTTTGGAGTTTGAGGAATTACTACTAGCATGCAAAATTTTTCATAATGTCTGAACCAATTCAAGCCTAATGATAAAATTTACTTAAAAAAATAAAGCCGTATATTTTCATCACTCAATTCTGACTGGCTTGAACTATTGGCTTTTAGAGTGATTTGTCTTATGGTAATAACCTTGAAATGATGGTTTGGGAAAATAACTTATATTATCAAATGTCTAACTAAAAGATGTTCAGTTACACCCTGAAACAGAGAATAAGAAGACATAAATATGTTTTCCTTTAAATTGATCACTTTGACAACATGATTTCTATAAAGTCCCCAACAGATTTGACAAGGCTAAGCCTATCTAAAAGAGTTTATTTTCCTCCTTTCTCTTTGCCAACATCTCTCAAAGCACAAACAGATAGACATTTAACTTCAAATAGAGTTAACAAATATTGGGGATATTAAAGCAGTCTTTTGGCAGAAATAGACCATGAAGGTTAAATTATTCTCAGGCAGATGAAGTACCTGTCTGGTTCATGATGAGTGTGTCAATAGTGTGGTAGGCTACCAAGACAGATGAGAAAGGGGTAAGCATGGCATTTCAGAATATCAAGAACAGATGTAATTTGAAAAAGTTCCCAGGTAGATAAAAATATGGGCACATTGATATCATCTAATACTTTTGCAAAAGCCAACTGGCTATCTTAAAAGCAAAATCTAAAAATTATTAAAATCTTGCAGGAGGACACATATTTAAAGTAAGTAAATGTTAAACAATCAAAATTCAGGAAGGGCAAAATAAGGGCAGCTCTGGGGGTCTAGTGAAGAGGAACTCATGAGCATATGTTTGGATAATTTCTGTTGTGATTAAGTAACTTCATTTAATTTCCCTCTTTGTAAGTTTCTACAGCATTATCCATTTGGTTAATTGTTTCCTAAGTCAAGCACAAGGCCAGGAGAGGGTGAGAAAAATAACTTGATTGACAGAAGTACCAAGACTTTGTATACTAGGGGAGATTTTAAAAATTGGAGCACTCTTAGTAAAACGATGGGAAATGCATGCTAGGCAGATACAAATCCTACCTGTCCACCTCACAGTCTGCATTTCAGGTATCATTGAACCAAAATGAACACTTTAACATAGTTGAATGTAGTTTCTGCAAAGGATGACTCTGTTAGTGTCAGCCTTCAGATTTTACTTTGGAGTTTAAAATCATTCATGAGAGGGTAACTGGGAGGAAAACTTCAATGTTTACGAATGAGTAGTAATGAGGTTAAATTTTTGTTATTCTAACAGAAAATGAGCTCTGCATCTAATCTCATCATTCGTAACCTTACTTGCAAAATCAAAATGACTAGAGTGAAAGATGAATATAAATCTCATGGTATCAACGTCATAATTTGAAACTGTTAACAGAATCAATTAACTTATTAAAAGGGGATTCTCTGAACTAGATGCAGACACATATTCCCCAGTCAAGTTTTCTATGCCTTAGAGCAGCTCTTTCTGATAGAACTTTCTTCAGTAATGGAAATGTTTGTGTATCTGCATTGTTTGATGTTGCTGGTAGCTCATATTGCTATTAAGCCATTAAAATGTGTTCAGGCTGGCTGAAGAAGTAAATTTTTAATTTGATTTAATTTGAACTAATTTAATGTAAATAGATACATATGTGTTTAGACTACAATACTGGAAAACAGACTCTATCAGTTTTTACTTTCAGTTGAGGAGGGAACCAAAATTTGAGAACTACAGAGAAAAAGGTATTTGCTAAAGAATTAGAGAAATGTATTGCCAGAAGAAAAGAAGGATTGTGTCTATCAGTGCTTTGAGTTGCAAAGAATAGATTTCACCCTAACTGGCTTATGCAGGAAGAAATATTGTTAAGGGATACAGACACCAGAGCTTGCCTACTGACCCTCGGGCACTGGATTCTAGAAACTTTGTCACAACTACTTCCCAAAGATGGATACTCTGATGCCACCTTTAGCAGAATGGATTCTGTACGTAGTCTGCTTTCTCATGCCATTTTGTATTGATGTTTCCTGTAAATATATCATATTTTGGGGTCCCAGGTTGCATGCTAGGATCCTACCCATAAGAAAATATGGTCTATCTTGGTGATGCACACACTAATTCGGTGAGTTTGCAAAGGATGCTGGTTTCCCTAAAGTCACTAATTTTTGAAAAAAAAAAAAAATCTCAGGATGTTCCTGAGAAATATCCCTGCAAGTGTTTTAATCATCCTTTCACTTAACAAATTTAATTATATATGCTTGATAAAATGGAAAAAAGAGTGGGAGATTTAAAAAAAAAAAAAAGATATTGCATATTCTGCTGTCAAGCATGCCTGCCAGTCTATGCAATAAGCTTACACCCTGGAGTGAGCAGTGACGCCAGATCACTGTTAACTGTATCTGTGGCTGTTTCTTTGTAGCTCTCAACATGCTATGTCTTGCAACTTTGATTATTATTAGTGTTTAACAACAGATTTTTAAAATTCCTGTTGGCTCCTATACAGAAGTCAACAACTCAGTGGAATCTGATATGTTATATAGAAAAATTTCATTGTTTTAAATCATTTGAATGATTGAGAGAAACATTGGATGCATCATTTCTGCAGGCCCAGATAATCAAAACAAACTGAGGAATTAAAATGAATGAGCATTTCCAAACCAAGTCCCAGTGTTTTATACTTCTTTCCCATAGAGAGTCCTGTCCTTGGCACAGAACACTATCTAGGTTTCAAATTTAAACTTTGTTGAAATTCTGAAGCTTTAAGAATAAACCCTCACCCTAACCCTTAACTTTCTCTGCCTTGAGGCTGCAGGAGATGACCTCTCTTTATAAGCTACCAGGAGACTCTCACACATAGTCTTTAGTCTGTAATGGATAAATAATCATCCTTAGCCTATCATTGTGTTTCTCAAAGCACTAGTCACCCCTAGAAAGAACAATCCATTGCATTGTTCTTATAATTACTCTTATCACATAATTTCTATACACTTGATACATCCCACCTTCTAGGGCATTTCATTCCACAAGGATCATTTCCCAGTTCACTACCACCAGGAAAAATTTTACAGTCATAGGCTACTTTATTTCATGGATTTTCTATAACCCACCACACAAGAATGATGGAGATGTCATCGCCTGCCAGGCAGCATGTATCCCAGCTCCAGCATTCCATCTTTCTATCAGTTTTCTCAGACCAATCATTGTTATTGGGGTTTCCTGTAAAGCAGACACTGAAGTGGAGAATACCTTGGAGGATGTACATTAGGAAATAGTTCCAGTATTTCCTATTTGTTGGTCTAAGTCAATTTGACTATTTCTCCTTGGTTTTGTTATGTTGTATTTTATCTTCATGTCATCCTTGATCTGTGTGTGTGTGTGTGTGTGTGTGAGAGAGAGAGAGAGAGAGAGAAAGGAGGGAGGAAGAGGGAGATACTAATTATGAAACTGTCAGAGAAAATCTGAGGCTTGAGAAGATAATACCTGCCTTCAGAGAAAATTTCCTCCTGCTTGGAAAATAAGGACACTAGTAATTCGGGATCACATCAATCTAATTTCTGGAATTGACAGAATTAAAAGCTGAGCTGCAAACCTTGTGCAGGGCTTTATACCTCCATTTCATGCTACATATTGGGAGGGAGCTTTCTGGTTCCAAGCTGAAATCAAAGGGTTTATCAGTTTCAGTTTGTCAGACTGGGATGCATTTTTTTTTCTCTTAGATCCACACGAATAGTCAGCATCTCACCTCATCCTCTTAGCTTCTCAATGGCCCCCTTTAGAATCTGAAAATAAACTCAGGAGTGAAGAATCTCCAAGTTCTCAGCTCAGTTTCCTAGATTCCCACCCTACCTCTGGGTCCACAGATCGTGGCCTGGTAATTTTTCAATACTTTGTTAATTTTATGATGCTTTCCTGAAGATTGTTAAAATGTTCTGTCCAACTTTCTGAATAATTTATGCAAATGATTTAATTTGCCATTATCCGAAATAGAAGTCCAAGTCGGTACCTTTTAAAATACAATTACATTGTAGCTGACTTTGCAGGCACTCATTTTAATTATTTCTAGGTGAAAATATGCTGTATTTGTAACCCTAAATATTATAATGCCAGAGTAAAGTTGTGAAGAAATGCAAATTCCAAAGATTATGATCTGCATTCTACATGTACAATTTGTCTTGAACCATTATATGCACACACATTTTGGGTAGTTGAAAGTAATTTTGAAGAAATTCAAAGCAAAGAATCAAAAGAGTGGGTAGGGAACTGTCACTCTAATATAATGTTTTTCTTTGTACAAATATGTTTCTTTCCATGGATTAAGCTAAGAACTATTGTCCCTCTGAAATCAATATAAGAAATATTATCAGTGACATTTCTGTCTTTCTTTGGTGCATGAGGAAAAAAAGAGTTTTATTAACTTAAGGACAACTAAACTCTCTTACCTAACTCCTCAAATGTCACCATTAAAAAGGAATTTGAGATACAAACTAGATATAGTTGCATCTGACTTGTAGGTCATAGGAAATGAAAGGTCAATGGAAGCATAATCTTTGAGGGAGAAGAATGCAAGGGAGAAGATGGAAAAGGTATTCATTTAATGTTTATTTGCTGATTTTTGTATGATGTAGTTCCAGAAATGACAAATAATGTGGGGAGTTGAAAGACACAAAACTTTAAAATATATATTATGGATATATCAGAGCATGATAGAGAGGGGGAATCTCCAAGTTTATCTAGGACATTTATCCATAATTCTACCAAAGAAGCGTATCTTAATTCATCTTGACTTTCACCTTATCCCTCCTAAACTCCTATTACTTCTATATTATTTAAATAAGACTCTGTATAACTAACTTCCTCAAACTATAAAAATATTTATTAGATAAACATACGTATTAGTTAGACAAGTAAAACAAGATAAACTTAGGTTCTGACATTCTCATTGCAATGCAACACCTAAATGCAGTACATGATACAAAACAGGCACCCAATAAGAGAAGTCATGGTCAATCATCACTATCATCACCATCATCACCATCATTATTTGCTAGGTATTCATTTAGTTGCAAAGATTAATATGACATGGTCTCTTTCCTCAAATGGAGAGAATAAAGTAGCCAGTGTTTGCCATGTTGAGGGCAATGAGAAGCACATTGCCATAGAAATGTGAAAAGCTAAATGATGTCATCTCATTCAGATTTTTCTCAAATTCATTTCTATCAGTCTTCTTGATAGAAATCTGAATGAGATGACATCTGGAAAAGCTGAAGCTGGAAAAAAAAAACACAAAGTATGCCAGGAAAGGCACATGAATAAGGAAAGGAATTATAGAGGAAGGAAAAGGATTTCCAAAACTATAAAGGTATTTAAAACTACAGTCTGTGCAGGAGACTCAAGACAGCTCAGGACTGTGCTGATGCAGATCACTTTACAAGTGGCATGACATGGGTTTGCAGAACTAACAAGGACAAGGTCAAGGAAGGTGGGATACGCCATGTAAGGCACTTGGGTTTCGTGCTATACGTGATAGTAAAGCATAGAGGGATTTGAAGGAATATTTTACCCCATTCAAAACCTAAAACTGAAGCAAAAGGAGAATTTAAGAGTCAGATTCCAATTATTTGGGATATGGAGGTGTCCTTCACTTCTTCATGCATATTTTCCAATTTTTCAAAATGGTCCTTTAGTCTCACTCACTTCTTAATTATTTCATAATGCTGCTTAGTTTCTCTGAAATCCTGAGAATATGAACTACACAGAATATGATCCCAGCCTTGAACTATGTTCCTAAATATGTTTTGATCTGTTTCAATGTTAGCAAGTTTACTTTCTCAAGTAGACTGTAATCTCTCTGAGGGTGACATCATTTTGCAGGTAAATCAATGGACAACAGAGCTCAGTGGGGCCTCAGAACTCTTGTAGTCTTGTTCATTTATTTCATAGCAAACCAGGGAAAAGAGGCTTAAATGACTTACCTAAGTGTGCAAAAGCAGCTTATTGCAAAGCAAGAAGACTTCATGTCAAATCCTCTGGACTGTGTAATTTGCATTCTCCCTATGCCCTCATGCTGTTATGCCCTTCAGACTTGCATATAATCACATTCATATTTGGACTCTTTGGTTAAGTTCTTTTTATTAATAGACATTTTCATAGAAAAATTTAGATTTACAGAAAAATAGGGGAGATTGTACAGAAAATCCCCATATGGCCCTGGCATACAGGTTCACCTCTTCTTAGCATTTTTCCATTAGCATGGCATATTTGTTAAAATTAGATAATAAATACTGATGCATTATTATGAAATGAAATCCATAGTTTATTCATATTTCCTTAGTTTTTATGTAATGTCTTCCATCTATACCAGGGTGGCATCCAGGACACTATGTTACATTTAGTCGTCATAACTCTTTGGGCTTCTCATGGCTATGACAATTTCTTAGACCTTGTTTTTGATGACCTTGACAGTATTGAGGCATGCTAGTCAGATATTGTAGAATACACACCCTGTGTTGGGATTTGTTGGTGTATTTCCTATTGATAAGACTAGTGTTTGGGGGAGGTATATTACAGAGGGAATTTGCTATTTTCCTTACATTGTATCAATGGTACATACTACCAATATAATTTATGACTTTAAAAAAATTTTTTTTTAATTTATGACTATTAATGTTGACCTTGATCTCCTGGATGAAATAGGGCTTGTCAGATTTCTCCACTGTGATGTCACTGTTCTTCCCCCTTCCCATACTATACTCTTTGGAAAGAAGTTTCTTACACCAGTGCACGCTTAAGAAGTGGGATGAGTTATGTTTTCCCTCCTTCAGTGTGGGCTAAGTAATTTAATTGGAATTCTTCTAAATGGGAGGTTTTTCCTCTACTCCCTCATTAATTAATTTATCTAAACACATATTTATATTAGCATAGACTCACATATTCTGTTTTATACTTGGGTTTAATCATCATTCTTGATGACTAATAGGTTCAGTTTTAATTTCATCATTAAAATTAATGGAGGAGTTGGCTGGGTGCGGTGGCTCATGCCTGTAATCCTGGCGCTTTGGGAGGCCAAGGCGGGCGGATCACGAGGTCAGGAGATCGAGACCATCCTGGCCAACGTGGCGAAACCTCGTCTCTACTAAAAATACAAAAAAAAAATTAGCGCGGCGGGCGCCTGTAGTCCCAGCTACTCGGAAGGCTGAGGCAGGAGAATTGCTTGAACCAGGGAGGCGGAGGTTGCAGTGAGCAGAGATTGTGCTGCTGCACTCCAGCCTGGGCAACAAAGCAAGACTCTGTCTCAAAAAAAAAAAAAAAAAAAAAAAAAAATTAGGTCCGCGGCTCTCCCTCCACACCTCCCCGCAAGCAGAGGGAGCCGGCTCTGGCCTCGGCCAGCTCAGAGACGGGCTCCCACAGTGCAGCGGCAGGCTGAAGGGCTCCTCAAGCACTGCCAGAGTGGACGCCGAGCCGAGGAGTAGCCAAGAGCGAGTGGCCTTTATCTGGCATAAGAAGAATGTGTGCGGAGGAGGAGCCAAGATGGCCGAATAGGAACAGCTCCGGTCTACAGCTCCCAGCGCGAGCGACGCAGAAGACGGGTGATTTCTGCATTTCCATCTGAGGTACCGTGTTCATCTCACTAGGGAGTGCCAGACAGTGGGCGCAGGTCAGTGGGTGAGTGCACCGTGCGCCAGCCGAAGCAGGGGCGAGGCATTGCCTCACTCGGGAAGCGCAAGGGGTCAGGGAGTTCCCCTTCCAGAGGTGACAGACGGCACCTGGAAAATCGGGCCACTCCCACCCGAATACTGTGCTTTTCCGACAGGCTTAGGAAACGGTGCCCCAGGAGAGTATAGCCCGCACCTGGCTCAGAGGGTCCTACGCCCACGGAGTCTCGCTGATTGCTAGCACAGCAGTCTGAGATCAAGCAGCAAGTCGGCAGCGAGGCTGGGGGAGGGGCGCCCGCCATTGCCCAGGCTCGCTTAGGTAAACAAAGCAGCCTGGAAGCTTGAACTGGGTGGAGCCCACCACAGCTCAAGGAGGCCTGCCTGCCTCTGTAGGCTCCACCTCTGGGGGCAGGGCACAGACAAACAAAAAGACAGCAGTAACCTCTGCAGACTTAAATGTCCCTGTCTGACAGCTGTGAGGAGAGCAGTGGTTCTCCCAGCACGCAGCTGGAGATCTGAGAACGGGCTGACTGCCTCCTCAAGTGGGTCCCTGACCCCTGACCCCCGAGCAGCCTAACTGGGAGGCACCCCCCAGCAGGGGCAGACTGACACCTCACACGGCCGGCCAGGTACTCCAACAGACCTGCAGCTGAGGGTTCTGTCTGTTAGAAGGAAAACTAACAGAAAGGACATCCACACCAAAAACCCATCTGTACATCACCATCATCAAAGACCAAAAGTAGATAAAACCACAAAGATGGGGAAAAAACAGAGCAGAAAAACTGGAAACTCTAAAAACCAGAGTACCTCTCCTCCTCCAAAGGAACGCAGTTCCTCACCAGCAACGGAACAAAGCTGGACGGAGAATGACTTTGACGAGCTGAGAGAAGAAGGCTTCAGACGATCAAATTACTCCGAGCTACGGGAGGATATTCAATCCAAAGGCAAAGAAGTTGAAAACTTTGAAAAAAATTTAGAAGAATGTATAACTAGAATAACCAATACAGAGAAGTGCTTAAAGGAGCTGATGGAGCTGAAAACCAAGGCTCGAGAACTACGTGAAGAATGCAGAAGCCTCAGGAGCCGATGCGATCAAATGGAAGAAAGGGTATCAGCCCTGGAAGATGAAATGAATGAAATGAAGTGAGAAGGGAAGTTTAGAGAAAAAAGAATAAAAAGAAACGAGCAAAGCCTCCAAGAAATGTGGGACTATGTGAAAAGACCAAATCTACGTCTGATTGGTGTACCTGAAAGTGATGGGGAGAATGGAAACAAGTTGGAAAACACTCTGCAGGATATTATCCAGGAGAACTTCCCCAATCTAGCAAGGCAGGCCAACATTCAGATTCAGGAAATACAGAGAACGCCACAAAGATACTCTTCGAGAAGAGCAACTCCAAGACACATAATTGTCAGATTCACCAAAGTTGAAATGAAGGAAAAAATGTTAAGGGCAGCCAGAGAGAAAGGACGGGTTACCATCAAAGGGAAGCCCATCAGACTAACAGCGGATCTCTCGGCAGAAACCCTACAAGCCAGAAGAGAGTGGGGGCCAATATTCAACATTCTTAAAGAAAAGAATTTTCAACCCAGAATTTCATATCCTGCCAAACTAAGCTTCATAAGTGAAGGAGAAATAAAATACTTTACAGACAAGCAAATGCTGAGAGATTTTGTCACCACCAGGCCTGCCCTAAAAGAGCTCTTGAAGGAAGCGCTAAACATGGAAAGGCACAACCGGTACCAGCCACTGCAAAATCATACCGAAATGTAAAGACCATTGAGACTAGGAAGCGACTGCATCAACTAACGAGCAAAACATCGAGCTAACATCATAATGACAGGATCAAATTCACACATAACAATATTAACTTTAAATGTAAATGGACTAAATGGTCCAATTAAAAGACACAGACTGGCAAATTGGATAAAGACTCAAGACCCATCAGTGTGCTGTATTCAGGAAACCCATCTCACGTGCAGAGACACACATAGGCTCAAAATAAAAGGATGGAGGAAGATCTACCAAGCAAATGGAAAACAAAAAAAGGCAGGGGTTGCAATCCTAGTCTCTGATAAAACAGACTTTAAACCAACAAAGATCAAAAGAGACAAAGAAGGCCATTACATAATGGTAAAGGGATTAATTCAACAAGAAGAGCTAACTATCCTAAATATATATGCACCCAATACAGGAGCACCCAGATTCATGAAGCAAGTCCTGAGTGACCTACAAAGAGACTTAGACTCCCACACATTAATAATGGGAGACTTTAACACCCCACTGTCAACATTAGACAGATCAACGAGACAGAAAGTCAACAAGGATACCCAGGAATTGAACTCAGCTCTGCACCAAGCAGACCTAATAGACATCTACAGAACTCTCCACCCCAAATCAACAGAATATACATTTTTTTCAGCACCACATCACACCTATTCCAAAATTGACCATATCCTTGGAAGTAAAGCTCTCCTCAATAAATGTAAAAGAACAGAAATTGTAACAAACTGTCTCTCAGATCACAGTGCAATCAAGCTAGAACTCAGGATTAAGAATCTCACTCAAAACCGCTCAACTACGTGGAAACTGAACAACCTGCTCCTGAATGACTACTGGGTACATAACGAAATGAAGGCAGAAATAAAGATGTTCTTTGAAACCAACGAGAACCAAGACACAACATACCAGAATCTCTGGGATGCATTCAAAGCAGTGTGTAGAGGGAAATTTATAGCACTAAATGCCCACAAGAGAAAGCAGGAAAGATCCAAAATTGACACCCTAACATCACAATTAAAAGAACTAGAAAAGCAAGAGCAAACACATTCAAAAGCTAGCAGAAGGCAAGAAATAACTAAAATCAGAGCAGAACTGAAGGAAATAGAGACACAAAAAACCCTTCAAAAAATTAATGAATCCAGGAGCTGGTTTTTTGAAAGGATCAACAAAATTGATAGACCGCTAGCAAGATTAATAAAGAAAAAAAGAGAGAAGAATCAAATAGATGCAATAAAAAATGATAAAGGGGATATCACCACCGATCCCACAGAAATACAAACTACCATCAGAGAATATTACAAACACCTCTATGCAAATAAACTAGAAAATCTAGAAGAAATGGATAAATTCCTCAACACATACACCCTCCCAAGACTAAACCAAGAAGAAGTTCAATCTCTGAATAGACCAATAACAGGAGCTGAAATTATGGCAATAATCAATAGCTTACCAACCAAAAAAAGTCCAGGACCAGATGGGTTCACAGCCGAATTCTACCAGAGGTACAAGGAGGAGCTGGTACCATTCCTTCTGAAACTATTCCAATCAATAGAAAAAGAGGGAATCCTCCCTAACTCATTTTATGAGGCCAGCATCATCCTGATACCAAAGCCTGGCAGAGACACAACAAAAAAAGAGAATTTTAGACCAATATCCTTGATGAACATTGATGCAAAAATCCTCAATAAAATACTGGCAAACAGAATCCAGCAGCACATCAAAAAGCTTATCCACCATGATCAAGTGGGCTTCATCCCTGGGATGCAAGGCTGGTTCAATATACGCAAATCAATAAATGTAATCCAGCATATAAACAGAACCAAAGACAAAAACCACATGATTATCTCAATAGATGCAGAAAAGGCCTTTGACAAAATTCAACAACCCTTCATGCTAAAAACTCTCAATAAATTAGGAATTGATGGGACGTATCTCAAAATAATAAGAGCTATTTATGACAAACCCACAGCCAATATCATACTGAATGGGCAAAAATTGGAAGCATTCCCTTTGAAAACTGGCACAAGACAGGGATGCCCTCTCTCGCCACTTCTATTCAACATAGTGTTGGAAGTTCTGGCCAGGGCAATTAGGCAGGAGAAGGAAATCAAGGGTATTCAATTAGGAAAAGAGGAAGTCAAATTGTCCCTGTTTGCAGATGACATGATAGTATATCTAGAAAACCCCATTGTCTCAGCCCAAAATCTCCTTAAGCTGATAAGCAACTTCAGCAAAGTCTCAGGATACAAAATCAATGTGCAAAAATCACAAGCATTCTTATACATCAATAACAGACAAACAGAGAGCCAAATCATGAGTGAACTCCCATTCACAATTGCTTCAAAGAGAATAAAATACCTAGGAATCCAACTTACAAGGGATGTGAAAGACCTCTTCAAGGAGAACTACAAACCACTGCTCAAGGAAATAAAAGAGGATACAAACAAATGGAAGAACATTCCATGCTCATGGGTAGGAAGAATCAATATCATGAAAATGGCCATCCTTCCCAAGGTAATTTACAGATTCAATGCCATCCCCATCAAGCTACCAATGACTTTCTTCACAGAATTGGAAAAAACTACTTTAAAGTTCATATGGAACCAAAAAAGAGCCCGCATCGCCAAGTCAATCCTAAGCCAAAAGAACAAAGCTGGAGGCATCACGCTACCTGACTTCAAACTATACTACAAGGCTACAGTAACCAAAACAGCATGGTACTGGTACCAAAACAGAGATATAGATCAATGGAACAGAACAGAGCCGTCAGAAATAATGCCACATATCTACAACCATCTGATCTTTGACAAACCTGAGAAAAACAAGAAATGGGGAAAGGATTCCCTATTTAATAAATGGTGCTGGGAAAACTGGCTAGCCATATGTAGAAAGCTGAAACTGGATCCCTTCCTTACACCTTATACAAAAATCAATTCAAGATGGATTAAAGACTTAAATGTTAGACCTACAACCATAAAAACCCTAGAAGAAAACCTAGGCAATACCATTCAGGACATAGGCATGGGCAAGGACTTCATGTCTAAAACACCAAAAGCAATGGCAACAAAAGCCAAAATTGACAAATGGGATCTAATTAAACTAAAGAGCTTCTGCACAGCAAAGGAAACTACCATCAGAGTCAACAGGCAACCTACAAAATGGGAGAACATTTTCGCAACCTACTCATCTGACAAAGGGCTAATATCCAGAATCTACAATGAACTCAAACAAATTTACAAGAAAAAAACAAACAACCCCATCAAAAAGTGGGCAAAGGACATGAACAGACACTTCTCAAAAGAAGACATTTATGCAGCCAAAAGACACATGAAAAAATGCTCACCATCACTGGCCATCAGAGAAATGCAAATCAAAACCACAATGAGATACCATCTCACACCAGTTAGAATGGCAATCATTAAAAAGTCAGGAAACAACAGGTGCTGGAGAGGATGTGGAGAAATAGGAACACTTTTACACTGTTGGTGGGACTGTAAACTAGTTCAACCATTGTGGAAGTCAGTGTGGCGATTCCTCAGGGATCTAGAACTAGAAATTCCATTCGACCCAGCCATCCCATTACTGGGTATATACCCAAAGGACTATAAATCATGCTGCTATAAAGACACATGCACACGTATGTTTATTGCGGCATTATTCACAATAGCAAAGACTTGGAACCAACCCAAATGTCCAACAATGATAGACTGGATTAAGAAAATGTGGCACATCTACACCATGGAATACTATGCAGCCATAAGAAATGATGAGTTCATGTCCTTTGTAGGGACATGGATGAAATTGGAAATCATCATTCTCAGTAAACTATCGCAAGAACAAAAAACCAAACACCGCATATTCTCACTCATAGGTGGGAATTGAACAATGAGAACACATGGACACAGGAAGGGGAACATCACACTTCAGGGACTGTTGTGGGTTGGGGGGAGGGGGGAGGGATAACATTGGGAGATATACCTAATGCTAGATGACGAGTTGGTGGGTGCAGTGCACCAGCATGGCACATGTATACATATGTAACTAACTGCACATTGGGCACATGTACCATAAAACCTAAAGTATAATAATAATAATAATAATAATTACAATAAAAGAAAAAAAAAAAAAAAAAAAAAAAAAAATTAATGGACGAGTTTTCTCCAGTCCTCTTTAATATTTAAAATAGTTTTTCAATATTCTATATTTATATTCAATATTCTAAAATATTTTTGAATTTGTAATAAATTTTGAGCCAAACAGTTACGTATTTTTCAAAAGCCTGATTAGAGAACATGAAGATGTTGTCGTGTATTCTGTTTAAGTAACAACCCTACTAAGTCTATAATGTTAAAATATGGCATTTATGGTTGCAGAAGTTAGTAAATATGATTGTGTATTCAGTGAGAAGATTGTATTAAGAACAAAAACATGTGTAGTGGATAGATTTTTTTTTTTGAGATGGAGTCTTGCTCTGTCACCCAGGCTGGAGGGCAGTGCCGCCATCATGGCTGGCTGCAAACTCTGCCTCCCGGGTTCACGCCAATCTCCCACCTCAGCCTCCCAAGTAGCTGGGACTACAGGCGCCCACCACCATGCCCGGCTAATTTTTTTGTGTTTTTAGTATAGACGGAGTTTCACCATGTTAGCCAGAATGGTCTTGATCTCCTGACCTCATGATCCGCCCACCTTGGCCTCCCAAAGTGCTGGGATAAATCTTTTTTTATAATCCTAAAGTTAACTAATTTATATCAATTTAACACATATTATTGATCCAGCAAATAATCATTACTCACTGTAGTTCCTGTCTTTGAAGAGCTTGTAAGTACATAGAGACCTAAAACAAATAAAATTTTTACAGTGTGGTAAGCACTGCAATAGAAAAATACTCAAAATCTGTGTTAAAAACATTTAACTCCTTTAATCTGTGTACATAGTATATATTAAAAAGATGAAAGTTTACATATGTTCAAAAATGATTTTAATCAAAGCAAATGAGATTTGTTATTATTGCTTTTATATTTTGTTTCCTCTGACTAGGACACAGTATATTTCAGATATTTTATCATTGGTTGTTCAAAAGTCAACGAATATTAATGGATGTCAGTTCATACCATGTATTTCAGCTATGGTTAAAAATCTCAGGTTAGAATCTAAAAGGAAATTATCTGAAGAGCACTCTAAGCACTTATATAATATTTATCTGATTTTTAAATCTGACTTACTTTGTCTGATCATTTGCTATTTTTAAAAAAATTCTCAATGATCACTTAATTAAAGTATTCTCTATTAATTCTTCTAACTTTCACACACAAGAAGATCTAATCTTTGTAGTTCTCATTACAGTAAAAAAACTACATGAGGATATAATAGTGTAGCATAATTTTTAACTTTAATTACAACCATGTATGTAAATAATACAGGATAAATTGTGAGAGCAAGGGGATCTAAGGTAATTTATAATTTCATCTTGTATAAATGATCAGATAATAGCTGAGAGAGGCTCCTACTTGACAAAATTGATTGTTACAGATAACACACCAGGATAACTTATTACATGTATGTGATTTTAAATGTTCAAAAAACTTTTCATATTTTAACCAAAGTAACACAAAGAACAAAGAAATTGATCTGCAGTCATATTTAATAAAAGTGCATACACAAAACTTTAAATAGTGTATAAAACAATATAAGCCATCATGCCTGATGGAATCAGAATTCTATCTTTTTAAACATAAAATGGAGCATGTCTTGTTATTTGTACTTTCTGATGCACCACTGCAGGCCACATATAGGCTTATATCTTATATATATTGTGAAATCACCTTTAAAAATATCAAGGTGATATCATCCAAATTACTTTATATATTGTGAAATCACCTTTAAAAATATCAAGGTGATATCATCCAAATTACTTTAAGGCATGACATAATGGATTATTTCCCTGTGTGATTATGGGATTAACTTCAGCTGGATGTTTAAGTAAGATTTTTTGATATTCCAATAATATGTGTGCTACCTGATTTCTATTAACTTGAATAAAATATATTGCATAGTGTTGAAATTATTACCTGGAAGATCAAACAATTTCCAATTTTACTATTAAATGAGAAAAGCATCTTGCTTAAAACAAATATTGATCCAAGACCCCTCTGTCATATGGCTAGTACAGAGACCCAGTAGGCACTGGAATAAGTGTACAAAAGCGAGGGTGGATACACCAGGGATGAAATAGACAGGAGTAGCCAGACCTGCCAGATTCATGGGGTAAGTTCCAAAATGGAGATAAAATAATATTGTTGTTGCTTCATGAATAGTAATTATTGTCATAACCAACTTAACGCTGTGAGTTAATATGTGCTGATAACTTGTTATACACAAGGTACTTACTTTTAGTGAGAAATTTTAAGGTGACATGATGGATGCCTCATGCTCATTATCTGTATTTTCCCCAAACAATAATGAATTTGAATATTTGAGTTTTTGTGGCTCTTCATAACTAGCTTTGAATCTTTTCAGCTTTCTGAACTTTAAATTGTAAATTTTATTAAAAATTAATAAACAATAACGTCAACCCATTCTTGATTCAAAAAAACCTATTTGCCAAAATTTTAAACATAGTATAAAAATTCTGTAAACATATACATATGCTTCTCAAAAAAAAATAAATAAAATGCTCTTTTATTTTTATCATAACAGGACCCAGGCTTTGGATAAAATGACTGCTGAGATGTAAGTTCCATTAGATTGCGACAGAGATGTGTTTAAATTAGGAGTCTTTCAATTCAAAATGATGTACATTGATAGTATGTAGTATAGGCAAGTTGACATATTCTTTTTTCTTTGAAATTTTGTAATTTTTTCTTACTGTACCAAAAATGACATTATTGAGGTATAATTAATAGGGACTACTAGAAAGTTGTAGATATTATTCAATTTTTAAAATAAAAATGGCAAAATAAATGATAGAGTGTTTCTAATCTGGCCTGATTAAAAATATTTTTTTTTTCAGTTCTGCCAGAGGAAAAACTATGTTTATGGTCTTGAAGCTCCCATATATACACATATAATTATATTTATTTATATACACTCACACACACACACACACAGAGACATCATTTTTTTCTTCTTATGAATTTCAATTTAACTTGAATTATAATGTATTATGTCTGTATGCAACTGCAACAACAACAAGCAACTAAAGAGGAAGAGTGATTCTTACAAAGCAATTCTTACCAAATTAATCAGTTCTTCTTAAGTAAAGTCCTATGTATGAATGCACTGAGCAAATAAGCTCAAGTATATTCCTGAAATACGGCCCCTAAATTAGTCCTCAAAGTAAGGTCAAGATCTGGACCAAGGCACTTTCAAGAGGATTCTCTTGTAATTTACAATTGATGCTTAGTAAGATATAGAAAATTCGAGTTTAATAAAAAGAATACATTGTTCATTGAGTAGTTGAAGAATTCTCAAAGAAAGGAAGCTCAAAATAAGCCCTTCCTTACTATATAGAACAGAGTATTTATCACATTTATGACAGTAATTCCTTGGAGAAAATTCTTTAGAATCTGATGTTTTAAGGTGATTTATTACATATGGAAATATTGTTAAAACAAATACATAAATGGAATGAATAAGATAACAAAACTTGAAGATTGGTTATAGCATTTTAAAATATAATTGCCATTTTGTTTAATATTTCAAGATTTTTAAAGAAAATATTTTTAAAGTACTTATTATAGACAGTGTGATATTTCAGTGAGAGCTGAATGAGTTTGTTTTTAGGCAATGTTGAAAAAATACTACTCTGCAAAAGGCTTGATAAGCTATCACTGTATTGGAAATGTTTATCCAATTTCTACTTACTTACATTAATCACGGCAAGTTGCAATGTTTGTTTAGTAATATGAAAAATAAAACAATAGTAGATTAATATATAAGAAAAATTATATGAGCTCTACCTTTGAAAAAATATTTCAACTAGCCTATCAATTTATATTTTAATTTAATTTCATTAATAATGAACAATATGCAGTGTAATTGAAATTATTTTAAATTTATCATATAATTCCCCCAAATATTTAATACATTATCTTAAAACTTATACTTACACAAATTGCTTTACCTGTTCTATGGGGAAAATGCAGAATTATATTCAATTGTTGAGGAAAGAATAGATTCTACTGGTGAAAATTTTTTCTCGTATCATTCAAAGTGATTTGTATTCTATGCAATCAACAATACAAAATGCATATGTTGAAACTCAATCTTCAGTGCTCTCATTTACTCTTGATTCAACAGGATATGTATGTCCCTAAAGTCAATAGCAAAAAATTATTTTGGGAGAGTTATTTGTAATATATTTGATTGATAAGCACAAAAAGAACAGAAAGGAAAAGATCAACAGATTAATGATAGAATAGATCATTGAGTGTTCATTCTTGATTTTGCTTTCATATTTTTGTAATTGTTACAAAGCCTCTCACTATTAGGGAGGTTTCTAAATTCCCAAGATGAAACATACCCATTGATGAGCTTAATTATAGCCTTCCCAAAGATAGTCAAACCTTTAATTTCCACAACCTATGAATAAGTAACTTTACATGGCAATAGGAATTTTTCAAATATAGTTCAGACTACAAACTTCAAGATAGGGAGATTATTCTGTATTATCCTGGTTTCCTCAATCTAATCACATGAGGCCTTAGATGCAGAGAAATTTCTCTGTCTGGAAACAAGAGAGAAGCGGCAGAAGGAAAAGTCAGATTCCAAATGTCAAGAGGATTTACAATGCTGGCTCTGAGATGTGGGAGGACATGTGCTGGGACCAGAGAGGAGTCTTTAAGGAGGAAGGGCAGTCCCAATGACAGCCAGGAAGGAAATAGCAGTCTCAGCTCTGCAACAGGAATCTGAATTCTGCCAGCAATCTGAATGAGATTGAAAGCAGTTTCAATCTTGTAAGTGCCTTGTAAGAGCCTTCTTGTAAGTGCCCTGCTGACCAACAGCTAAATTTAATCCTTTGAAACCCAAAGAAGAGAAATGAGCAAATCCAACTGCAACATCTGACCTAAAGAGCTGTGATATAATAAGGTGTTGCTTTAAGCCACTAGGCTTTCTGTAACATATTTTAGCAGCAATATAAATCTAATACAAGCATGAATAAGTTCTGGAGTTGTACAGAGTGGTGGTTATAGTTTAAAAAATGTGTACTTGAAAATCGCTGAGAGTAGTGTTAAATAATCTCACCACGAAAAAAAGTAAGTGAAGTGATGAATATGTTAATTAGCTTGATTGTGGTAATAATTTCACAATGCATGCATATATCAAAACATAACCTTGTATTCTGCAAATATACACAATATTTACTTGTCATCCATACATCAATAAAACTGAAAAAAAGAAAAAAATACTGAATCTAACACAAGCAGCATCTATCTTTATTAACTTATGTTTATTAACTTATTAGTCTTCCTAAAAGTTTCATTCAAAGAATTTATATAGACACACACACACACACACACACACACATATATACTGTAGGCTATTTTATTTGTATAACAAGAGCTAGGAAAAAGAACGTTAGGTCATTGAGCAAACAAAATAAATTTTCAAATTCAAAATTTCTAAATAAAATCTTCTTACTGAACAATCTCTTGTCAGCTCATTCAATACTATGCTGGCAAATATTTGATTATGTGTATGATAATTTGTATAATTTTTAGTTATGTGTAATTTTTAAAAAATTGATATCTAAATATCCATGTCATCTTAATATAAAACTTTAAAAAATGACTCTTGATTATATGGCATTGCTTCATTAATTTCTTTATTTCCCTGAAGAAAAGCAGGTAGTACACTTAGTCTAAGTCTCTCTTTCCCATTTCTTCCAAGTTCATTGAATGGTTTTTCATATAAAATTTTCTCTATCATCAATAATGGTAGTAAGAGTAGCTAATTGATTATTTAAGCTTACGATGCATTAAGTAATGTATTAAGTGCTTTACGTTTAAGACTCTTAATAATGCCACGAAAGAAATACTATATTTTCTCTATATTTTCGATAACAATCATGAGACCCAGTGATAAGTTGCCCACGTTAACCTGTCTGATAAGTGGAACTGCCTGATTCTCTGAACCACAAGTATTTAAGTCTGTGCTTCTAAGCACTATTCTATCCTGCTTTCCAACTAGCTACTGTGGGCTTCGGCCCTGGGGATTTTTCTATCTACTAAATAATAAAAAGTAAATTCAAGTATTTTACTCCAACACTAACTAGAAAGCAATATATGCTAAATAGTTCTGGTTTAGATTTGTTATTTCATTTTTTAAATTATATATTTCCAAGTGTTTCTGGTTTTGTATACATTCTTTATAAAATGTTTACTCTTTTATCCAAAACCATCTTTATTCAGCATCTCCTGTGTTGTAGATATTGGTCTAAGTCCGATCATATGACAGAAACAGTATATGCAAAAAAAAAAATTAGCCCGCATAGAATAGGTATTCAATTCTAGGTCTAGTGTGAAGTGATAAGCAAAGAAATTAAGCAAAATATATAGTAGATCATATGATAATAGATCACATAAGGAAAAGCAGAGCAGATAAATAAAGTGTGATGAATAAGGGTGTTACTTAAAATGCTGAAGTGAGATAAGACTTCACTAGCGAGGTGACATTTGAGCAGAGACTTGAAGAACGTCAGGGATTGAGCCACATGGGTTTCTGGAATAAGAGCTTTCCAGGAAAGGGGAAGAATAAATGCAAAACTCATGAAGCAGGAGTGTACATAGCATGTTTGCAAAAACATCATAAAGACAGCATAGTTGAATCAGAGTGAATTAGGGATAGATACATATACTATTAGGTCATAAAGCTTGTGGGGACTAAATCTGCTGATCTGAGTGAGATAGAGTGATGCGATATGGCTTGTGTTGACATAATTACTAGAATGCTATGTTCTAAACAAACTCTATGATGGTAAAGGTAGAAGGATTTCTATTTAAAAAGCTAATCAAAAAACAAGGTGACTACGAGTCACAGCTTGAGCTAGGGTGGTAAAGGTGAAAGTTATGAGATGTGATATGATAATGCAATTAACAAGAGATTCATTGAAAAAAGAGTCAAAGAGGATATCAATGTGGATTAGATATAGCAAAAGAGAGAATAAGAGATATCAAGGATGACTCGAGGGGTTTTAGTTTTAGCAATCTGAAGAATGGGTATTACACTTGAGTCAAGTGGGAAAGATGACAGAAGGAGCAGTTTTGAAAAAGAATATGAGGAGTTTGATTTTGAACATTATAACTGAGACTTGTATTGGACATCCAAATAGAAAGGTGGCGTAGATAATTGGGTATATTAGTATGGAATTCAAGGGAGATGTTCAGACTGGTAGGTTTATATTATAAATGAGATTTCAGATCATAGGACTAGATTTTTTTTGGTAAACATTTTTATTGAGCTATAATTATACATACAGAAAAGTGCACAAATCATAAATATACAGCTTGATAAATATTCATAAGGTGAATGCACCTATGTAACCAGCACCTAGATCTTGAAACAGAACACTACCAGCATCACAGAGTCCCTTTGTACCCTCTTTCAGTCCTACTGAGTTAAAGCCAGTTGAAAAATAATGTATACTATATGGTTCCACTCATATAAAATTCAAAAACAGACAAAACTAATTGATGGTGATTTTGATAATGCTTACCTTTGGGAAGACAGGTAGTGACTGAAAGGGGGTGCTGATTTCTGACACCATACATAAATGCTATCTGTTTTGAAATTCACCAAAATGGAATCAAAGTATGCACTTGTGTCTGGTGAAGCCTACTGATATTTGTATGTAAATTGTATTTAATAGCTACTTTACTAAGTTCTTTTATTGTTTAGTTTTTCAACAAGTTCCTTTGGGCTTTCTAGATACATATTCATATCTGCAAATAGTTTTACCTCTTCCTTTCCAATTCACATCTTTATTTTGTCTAACTTCATTGGCTAAAACTCTCAACACATTGTTAAGTAGCAGAGGAGTTACTGGGCATGTCTTGTTCCTGACTTCAGCTGGAAAGTCTCTTTTGCTTTGAAATTTAAGATGCTGGCTTTTAGGTAGAGGTACAATGTTAATGGATTATTCATTGATTTCTACTTAGTAAATTTAACATAAGTGAGTGCTCAAGTCTATCATGTCTTTTCTGCAAAGATGAAGATTTTTTTCACTGAGTATAATGAATATTAACAGATTATCTAGTATTGAATTACCCTTGCATTCTTATAATAAACCTAACTTAGTCATGATTACCTTTTGAAAGTGCTGTTGGATTGTTTGCTAATATATCATTAAAACTTTTTATTAATATTCATCAGATTGCTCTATAATTTTCTTTTTGGTACAATCTTTGTCAGGTTTTTAAATCAATGCTATTACATTCACTTTAAATAATGAATTTAGGAGTTTCTTTTTTTTGGCACTTTGAGGTTCAATATTCTTTTCCTAGTCTCTGGAGTGTTTAAGCAAGAACAGGATTATTTAATCTTAAAAGGTTTGGTAGAAATCCCCTTGAAACAATCTGGGCTTGATGCTTCTTTTGGTAGGGGATACTTTTAACTACTTGTTTCTTCTGTGGTAATTGGTTTGTTGTGACTTTCTTTATCTACCTAGAGTAAATTAGGGCAATTTGCATTTTTCTCAAAATAGTTTTCGAATTTATTGTGTAAAATTGCTCAAAGTAGTCAATTTAAACAAATTTCCTGTTTTACTATTTCCCTCTTGTCTTTTAAATTTTTGTATTTGTGCTTCCTCCTCTTTTTCTTAAATAGGTTAGCTGGTAGTTTATCTCACTTAACTCCCCGCACTACCTATCACCAACTTGGATTTATTGCCTCTCTTGTTTTGGTTTTCTACTAGTAATTATTTTTGGCTTTTATCTTTATTAATTCCTTCCTTCTGCTTTATTTTGCTTTTTACTCCAAGTGTTTGGTACTTGGTTAATTTTTCACCTTTTCCTACTTTTACTGATAATTGTACTAATTACTATAAATTTCCTGTCATATTTGCTTTTTTTTTTGCAAATATCAGGTTTTTATCTGTCTTGTGGTCATGTCTTTCTGGTGTGCTTTCATTGTCTGTGAGGATGTTGATCTATTTATTCTCTTATTTCTTATACTAACTTTGAATGGAGTTGGACTGTGATCCTGGCTCAGTTACTCTTTTTTTCCCCTTCACTGAAATGAGTTTTTCTGTACTTTTAGGAGGGAGGAGTGGCTCTAGGATGACTTCACAGCCTTAGAGCTCCCATTTTCACAGTGATTTAAAAGAAGATATATATATATGTAAATACATATACATAATGTGTCTGTATCTTGACCTTTCTTCCCAATACTTATGTAGATCTTCTTTCTTTTGTCCTATTTTACCCATCCTGTCCATTTGGATTCTAATTCTAGAAGTTTGTCCTCAGTGCTGGGCTTTGTCTCATAAGCTTCAAGAGGCACACGGTATAAAACCCAGACTGCTCTCATGCGATCATCAGACCTTATCATATTGCTTTAACCTTCATCTGCAAATGGGATTCTGTGGTCACTTCCCAGTTTCAGTGCCTGTTCTTAGATTGGCCCACTGCACTTTGTAGTGAGAAACTGTGGGCAGTGTTGTGGTTCTCCAGTTTGCAGAGCTGTCAGAAACCAGCTGCCTTCCTTCTACTTCCTCCCACAGATGCTGAAACTATGTGGGTCAGTGGTTTGTCCTCACTTAGTTGTATTTTGAAATTCAAGGGGATACCTTGTCATCTAGCGTGTAATAATGTCTGTGGCTATCCTAGCTGCTCTGTATTTTTATGGGGAGATTAGAAAACAACACTGTTGTCATCATTTTCCCTGAGGTTAAACTGTTAAGACCTCTTTCTGTTGTAGAAGAGAGGTTTTAATTACAAAAATAATTTTATGATCATTATAAAGAAACTATAATTTGAAATTTGCTGTATTCCAGGTACTATCCTAAGTGCTTTATCTGTATTATCTCATTTAATCCTAAACCCTGTGAGTTAGGTTTTACCTATTTTCCTTATTTTATCAATGGGAGAGTTAGGGTCCAAGATCTTGCTGCTGAACTGGCAAATCTGGGATTTAAACCCAGGTCATCTGATTTCAGAGCACCTCTTCATTAACTGTCTCTCAAAAATGATCAGGTCCAACAGTTTTCAAATTATATACCACTGTCAGCAAGATTTCTATATGAATTTAGATTAAATATAAATAACTATGTAAAGCGCTAATAACATATATATTATAGATCAAATCTAAAAACACTGAAATGATAAACAGGTTAAATTATGCCATATGATCTGATTAATCTCATTTGTATGCAGATGCTCAAAACAAAGCTCCTCCTCCTACCTTCTAAAAAAAAATACCACAAAATTAGGGGGCGGGAAGGAGACGAGTAGGGAGTAGGAAATAGAGCTTTTTGAGATTTCGGACTTCATATGTCCCCTTATTATATCACTCCTGCTAAGGAATAAAGTATATATGTGAAATATTGTTTATAATTTATTTAATCGGTAATTATTTTTCTTGTAAATAACTACTTAGAAAAGTTAGAAATAGTTTCTCCACAGTTCACACTGGCCTGCTATTTTCTGGTCAATTAAGTTGCTGTGGAATGTGAACATTTACTAGTCCATAAAGTTTCACAAGAAAGTCTCCCACAAGTATATCAATTAGAAGCATACTAAAATTTATAATCTTGTGGTATTAAATTATAAGGAGTTAGAAAATATTTAGCCTTATGAAATACTTTTAGATTGGAATTTTTCTCTAACTTACATTTATCAATACAGTCACTGTTACTATCTTTCTTTCTTTCTGTCTTTCTTTCTTTCTTTCTTTTTTTCTTTCTTGTGATATAGAAAAAACAATTTGGGCTTTTTATATAGTTCTAAAGCCATTATGTATATGCTACTTCAACTTCCAATGTCTAAGAGATGACTTAGTGTGAGATATGGTTGTCTTAATCTGCCAGGATTTAAATAGTAGCAACTGGAATAACCCACAGAAGGATAACATCTGTTATTAGGCTTATTTTTTCCCCCACCATCAGAAGATTTATTTTATTTATAATTAAAAAACATACAGTTGACTTTGGCAAACTCAGGTTTAAAACTAAGCATGCCAATAATAAATGAATCATTTCTCCAAGTACATAGTGTTTCCCTTGGGAAGGACTGTAATTTTACAACATTTTTTCTCTAATTTAGAAAAAAAGATAACATTTAGAATATTACAATGCCTAAACAGTGATACCAGTAATCTAGTTTTTATACTGATGTTTGTATTTCAACATTTATTATCACCAAGACTAACTTAAACCCAACTCCTTTAGTGAAGAGATTTCTTTCCCTGTTTCAGTACTAGACTCATAGTTCTGAAGGTCACTGAGCAAGTAATGGAAATTAATTACAAATGAAGAGTTTTTATACTATCTCCTTTATAATTAGCTAGTTCATAGACTTAAGAAAACAAAACAATGAACAAAAACAAAACCCTCGTTCTTACCCTCTAAATGCTTACATTTCCCTCTCACTTACCTGAAAATATGAGAATAAAAATGATCATGTATAGAGTTGCACCACTGAATCTATTTGAATGGTTCTGTTTTTGCATTTTTTACTTATTTAATTTGAAAAAAATTAGAAAAGTATTAGTTTGAAATTAGAGCAGCTAACACACTGGGGGCAACAAATTAAACAATTCAAATGGCTAAAAATAAAAACACAAAGTATCTTTCCTTCTAGATAAAAAAGATTGTTTTCTTCCTAGAAAGCAAAATAAAAAAAAAGACAACTAATGATTTGAGAATAAAATCAAACATAACTGGTATTCACCACAGCAATGTCTAAATAAATGACCCACATAGCACAAAACTTCCTCATTCACAATCGCATATAGTTAAATTGCTTTTCTCTCAGTTACATAATAGTTGTCTTCAAACAATCTCCTTTTAGAAAACTATCACATTATTTAAACCTATTTATTCTTACTATGAAGTTATTAATTTCATTTATATAGGCCACACAGGTTTAATTGGCATACTTTACTTAAAAATAAGACAAAATAAGTCACTCTTCTTTAAAAAAAATTATTGTCATCCGTTTTCAAAGAATAATCCCAGATACTTAATTCATTAAAGCAAATTTTCTACCATCAGCAGTGAGCTTTTTAAATGATTATTAAGTGTTCACCTGAAGATTATCAATGCTATATGAAGTGTAAATTTGTTTTGAAGATTTGTGTCCATTTTATAACAAGATACAATTTGCACTGAAGAGTTTTTAAAAAGATAACCTACACACATACAGTTAATTTGCCTCAAACAACTTCTTAGAAATACAGTATAAACATTTAAGAACCATGACAAAGTTGTGGTTCAAACTTCAACACAGATTTTCTAGAAACCCAGTACAAAGATTACTGGCTCAAGACCATATCCCAAAGTGACATCAGCAGGAGATTTGATTGTAAGACTCTACCTTTTAAAAAAAGAGCACACTTGGTTATACATGGCTTTTAAACTTGAGCTGCAGTTATGCTACAAATCCCCCCACCCTCCCAATCTAAAATCAGTCATGTGGAGATATGTACATTCTCTGAGCATTGTTTAAGAGTCCTTGGTTTTCCAGCTTTGATGGAGATCTAGAAGGCATTCAGAAGTCCGTGTGCTTACATTCAGAGCAGGATGAACTTTACAAATTCCACTTTCCTCCATTAGTGACAGGCCACAGATCCCAAAGTATGCATGCAAAGCACCTGGATGACTGGCCACTTGGCAAATCCCCCTACGAGGCGATCTTGAGTTGATAAGATGGAATTTCTGTTTTTCTCAAACTTAGTGTATTGGAAAATTTTTAGAAGCTTTAGAGTTGCTCCCACCCAAAAAGAATAACAGGTGTCTACAGGCTTATTAGGTCTTCCATGATAACTATTTTGTTGCCTCATTATACACCACCCCTTTATCCTGTTCAATTCTTTTTCTGAAAAAACTTCTTCTAGTTTACCCATCAGACATAGTGAGGCAAGGCACAAAAAGTAGATCCTCCATAAGATTCAAGTCCAGCTCCCTGTGCCAGTCCATTGCCGTAGGACATATTTCTTTTAATATAGGAGATGGCTTTTTTCATATCCGTGCCTGACCGGTTGTTGAGCATATAGCAAATACAGGAAGTACAGTACAAAAATCACATGTCATTTTCACTGCCTTCAGGTACTGCACAAAAACTCCCATCTTCCAGCTGAAGGGCTCTCAAGCCTGCTAAGCAAGCTTCTTTGTTTACCCAGCTTAAGTCGTCTCCAAGAACAACTAAGCATGAAAGGCCAGTGTAAGTCATTGCAATGTGGCCACTATCATAAGGATGAGCTGTTCCAGGAGCCTTTGATGGATTGAGTGGAATACCCAGGTTTGAAGAGCCTCGGAAACCACAGCGATTTAGATTTGATCTGTCTTCTGTGGGAAGGACCTCCTTGTCTCGAGTGAAGAATAGCGCTCCTGCAAAACCTCGAGGCAGCGCTGGAAAAATCGCACGTGCAGATCCCGCAAGAAATCCAGCCACTCTCCCTGGCCGCTCCCTGCTAGCCTCTCATCCTCAGTGGCCACCATGCTGCTCCGGAAGCGACGTCCGCCTCGACCTAGATGATGTTATTAAGAGATGGAGTCAGTTTAGATAGAGAAAAAACGTACACCTGAGTCCCGAACCCTTTTTACCCCAAGGTTTAGAGATTAGACAGGAGGAAGTACCTGCAAAGGAGATTAAGAAACTAGGTAGAAGGAAAACCTGGAGAGTGTTGTCAACTGAAAATACAATGAGGATATTTTTGTCAATCAGGAGAGAGTCATCAACTGTGTGAAATGCTGCTGCTACTTGGGAGGCTGAGGTGGAAGGACCATTTGAATCCAGCAGGTTGAAGCTGCAGTGAGCCACTGCCCTCCAGCCTGAGTGACAGAGCAAGATCTTGCCTCCAAAAAGAAAAAAAAATGTTGCTGATAATTCAAGCAACAAGAGTATGGAAAATTGACCATTTGATTTAGTGATTTGGTCATTGACAGTGTGGTTTCAGGAATGTGGTAGCCATAAGACACTGATTAGATAGGGCTCAAGTGTGAATAAGAGCAGAGAAATATAAAAAAAAAAGTAGATTTGGGAGGCTGAGGCGGGCAGATCGCGAGGTCAGGAGATCGAGACCATCCTGGCTAACACTGTGAAACCCCGTCTCTACTAAAAATACAAAAAATTAGCCGGGCGAGGTGGCGGACACCTGTAGTCCCAGCTACTCGGGAGGCTGAGGCAGGAAAATGGTGTCAACCCGAGAGGCAGAGCTTGCAGTGAGCCGAGATCGCGCCACTGCACTCCAGCCTGGTCGACAGAGCCAGACTCTGTCTCAAAAAAAAAAAAAAAATAGAGAACTTTAAAAAGTGTTATAAATGGGGCCAGGCATTGTGGCTTACACATGTATTCCCAGCACTTTGTGAGACCGAGGCTGGTGGATCACTAGGTCAGGAGTTCAAGACCAGTCTGGCCAAGATGGTGAAACCCTGTCTCTACTAAAAATACAAAAAAAAAAAAAAAAAATTAGCCGAGTGTGGTGGTGGGCGCCTGTAATCTCAGCTAGCCAGCTACTCAGGAGGCTGAGGCAGAAAATTGCTTGGAGCTGGGAGGCAGAGGCTGCAGTGAGCCAAGATCACGCCACTGCACTCTAGTCTGGGCAACAGAGCAAGACTCCCTCTCAAAAAAAAAAAAGTTATAAATGAGTTGTAATAGTTGCTATAAGTCCTATGAGGTTCCACAGCATGAAACATATGAGGTAGTATGCTAATGAGTATGATAGAGTAAAGGGGGTACATTTTATAATCCTGAGGAAGGAACACTTGTGGGAGTAATATCCTTGAACAGATTAAAGTGAAGTTAATTCTAGAGTCATCAGGAGTAATATCACATAACAATAATAAAACACCAAAAAGTGCTCTATTACTTCTTTCCAATTTTTTGTCAACTGTAAATTTAAGAGAAAATATTGATTGATCCTATCCTAAATTTGAGTAGTTTTTTTGTTTTTCTTAATAAAATATGATTTATAATTTTTCCAGAAGACAAACTACTTTCTTTAACTTCTGACCCAGTCTATTTGTAGTGTATAAAAAGCTGTATCACTATGTGATACATTTAGAGAAAGGAACTCCTTTTCTTTTTTCTTGATTAGTAATTTTTTTTCTTGTATCAATTGCATTCACCCGGGGAATATAAATTTATATTTAACTCTTATGCCTGACAAGATGCTCACATTAGTAATGATATATAAATTAACTAATAGTAAGTTTTAAATGGTAATTAAGCCTTGATATAATTTAAAGCAGAAGCATGAAGTCAAAAACAAATTCAATTTAGTATACTCTTAAACTCTTTAATGTAAAAGTGTAAAACTTTTCACAAAATGCAATGCTGTGAAAATGAAGCTTTTTTCAACTTTATTTCACTAGTTTATCTCTTTCTTTCTCTGTTTTCATCATTTCTCCCCTGCAGTTGTTTTATGCCACTCTATTTCTCTTTCATGAATTCTGTTTTGCACAGTTTTTCTGGCAATGGAAATTTAAATATCTTACTCATTTTTATTGTCCTATTTTAATTGTTGCTGTATTTTTTTCTTATTCCATATATATTGCATGATTAAATTTCTCAACTAGAAGATATACAACTATAGACTATATTTCACACAAAGACACTGCACATCCTATTACAGAGGAAAAGTGATGATTCTTGGTGTTACCATTTAGACAACAGAGCACAGAGTATTTAGGGAAAGTTATGAATCCTAACATTAAAGATCGGAATGTTCTTGCCATGTGAAGTATGAAAAGTAATGTGAACATAAGCTTCTCTTCTTGTCTATGAAATTGTGTTTCCAATGGCAAAGCTTTCTCAATATCATTACCCTCTGTGGGTTATGCCATGCTCTAAAGTAAAGAGTCTGTACTTTGAAGTCAGCATGGCTTTGGATGACTTTCTTAATAGATCTGAACTTCCAATTTCTCATCAATAAATTGTTATCTTTCTCATTGGTTTTAACAGTGATTATACAGGCTGATATATATAAAGTACTTTGCATAAAGAATGGCACATTGTAGAAGGTCATTAGGTATTTTTTTCACTGTAATACAGGTAATAATTTTGATGTTTTAAAATGTGTTTACTCATTCAATAAATCTATTGAGTGCTTACTATGTCCAAACAAAATTCTGAGTACCAGGGTGAGAGTAGTTTAAAAAATAAAAGACGGAAGTTTTTGCTGTCCTGGAGGTAATATTCTAGTTTTTATCTTGACATCATTTTGAATTTTCCTTTCTATTCTATTTGTGATTGCGCTCTCTAAACTTTTTTCATCTTTTAAGATCTTTTGCACTAAACAGGTTGAGAATTATAGTGCGTGTAAGTTATTCCATTTTCCCATTAAATGTCAGCATTTAAGATTTTGATACATACTATTTTTTAGTAAAAATGTATTTAGCTCAACAGAGTAAAATAAGTATGGCTATAGCAATTATTTGCCATATAAGGTATAATGGCAGCATAAAAATGTTCATGCATGTGGTCTATGTGAAATTTTGTCTAAGAGAGTTGAAATCAGTATAGATTCTTTAAGCAGTGGAGAAAAACAGATTTCTATTTATTTTCTCCCCAACTTGTGGGTAGATAATTTCTTTTAAAGTATCAACCTCAAACAAACATTATATGACATAGCTTTTTGCCTGTTGGATCTTTTTATAATTTGAGTTTATGCTTATTTTCTCATTCATAATGAGGATACAGAAATATTTTTATAATATGCCTAAATAAAAAGATTTGCCTCTAACTTTTTTTCTAATGAAAAATAAGCAAGACTTACAAAAAAATATTCTTCTTACCAGGCTCTTTGAGGGCGAAGGTTGCTTCTCATCTCATTTATTTTGCCTTACGCATTGCCCTTTCTCACTTGAATTGCTTGCATGGAACTATTCATTGTCTTCACTTCCCTGACATATACTCAGAAGGCATCTTCATTTGGGATCATTTTAAATTGATCCTGCATGCTTACCTCTTACTCAGAGCATATTTTTTCCTTGGTCTATCCTTTTTTTTTCTTTTTTTTGAGATGGAGTCTTGCTCTGTCGCTCAGGCTGGAGTGCAGTGGTGCGATCTCGGCTCACTGCAAGCTCTGCCTCCTGGGTTCACGCCATTCTCCTGCCTCAGCCTCCCGAGTAGCTGGGACTACAGGCGCCCGCCACCACGCCTGGCTAATTTTTTGTATTTTTTAATACAGATGGAGTTTCACCATGTTAGCCAGGGTGGTCTCGATCTCCTGACCTTGTGATCCGCCCACCTCGGCCTCTCAAAGTGCTGGGATTACAAGCGTGAGCCACTGCGCCCAGCCTTTCCTTGGTCTATCCTATCGACACATGTTCCAACAGATGAGGTCATGAGGTTTACCCTAAGCTACATGACCTGCTCGGCTTAATAGTTCTCTAATAGTCATCATTGAAATTGCGTGTAAACTGGGTTGTTGCGTGTAAACAGAGGTATTTTATGCAGCAATCAAAATTTGGTAATACATCATTTACTTAGTTTTGAGCATTCTTGGACTTAAAATCTTTATTTTTTATTTTTTTACTCCAGGCTACACTTTCTGCCCTAAACACAATGAGTCTGGCACACCTTAGCATAACAGTGGCTCATAGGAGTCACATTTCTCTAGGTTTTGTAACAGATTCTGAAGGGAAATAGATGAAGAAAGCATGCCAGTGAATTTAATGTACTGACAGGCTCATGTCTTCTCTTACTATTTACTGTTCTTGTACTTTGAATTAGCAAATCTTAACATTTCTGTATCTGATATGGCAAGCTCATTCAGGGAACCAATTTTTGATCAGTTTGTGCCTGGAATAAAGCTAGACATGAGAGATAACAAAGTTTATAAGATGCTTAGAGACCACTGAAAAAAATATATACTTATTTTTCTTTGCCTTACTTTCTACTCCAGTTTGCGTTCATCATTACATGTTGAGCCCAGGACAAGAAAACCTTGGTAAAAGTTCTTTTTCTTCTTCAGGATGATAAAAAAAATCTCTTTTTACTTTTAAAAGTTAGATCTAATACATTATATTTTCATGTTAATAGGCTATCATAAGTTTCCCTAGGAAATTTGCAGATTTCTCATGAAACTTAGAAAAAGGCTAAATATTCTGTAATAATAATTTTTTCATGTTCTATTTGTTAATCTATTCATGTATTTACTTTTTATGGATATACAAGAGTTGTACCTATTTATATAGTACAACTCTTATGTAGCTATAAAAAGGAAATGTGATATTTTGATACATGCATGCCATGTGTAAAAATCAAATCACCGTATTTAGGTTATCCATCACCACAAAGGTTTATTATTTATTTGTTCTGGGAACATTTCAAATATTCTCTTTCAGCTATTTTGACATATACAATAAATTAGTAACTAGTCACCTTACAGTGCTATTGAACTCTCGAACTTATTTCTTCTACCTAATTGTATGTTTGGTCCCATTAACCAGATAAACTCCGCACAGTTCCATGATTACTCTCCAGAGCTATTTTCTCCAGTTAGCAATATAAGTACATGCAGTTGAAAAAGGGTATTTTCACAGTGGTATTAGATTCTACCCTTATTGAAATTTGAAACTTCCTAACTTCTGTATTCTTAGTGTCTCATGGAATCTGAGCTACAAATTGTGAAACGTATTCCGGCTTTGTAGACATATATGACATCTCACTGTTTACCACCTGTTGTAGTGCACCAATATTGTAAAGGTTTGCTGCCAAAGCCCTGCGTTTCTTTTTCCCTGGTATTGCCCTTTGTGTTTATCTGTACCAACCACCTGGCACTCTCCTGCTTTCACAAAAAAACAGGGTAGGTCCATCCTCAAAATGAGCTTCCCTACTCGCCAGAAGACAGATGAAATAGTGTCCTCTCACAGATGGTCTGTGATGTATACCTTAGCTGAATATCTAATCATGACAAGTAGTCAGGGATTAACTACAATTTGCCAGAATCAACTTAACTTGTGACACAAACTTACGCTTTAAAAGCAAAAAAGTATAAAAAGATTATTTCAAGATGACAAAAACTTTGGCAACTATACTTTATATAAAATGTGTGTTTCACAATTGTATTTCGTTTTATTGCCTCATGTCTAAACAGTTCAAATGTGTGAATGCAATTAGGAATTATTTCTTTCATTATAAAAACAGTGTTTTTATGATTGCACTTTAAAAAAGGCTAGTTAAAATGTTTAAGCATTTCATAAATGTTCAATTTAAAATAAACATTTTAATCCTTTAGAATGATGAGGTTACAATGCTTAAGCATTTCATAAGTGTTTACTCTAAAAGGAATGTTTTAACCATTTAAGATGGTTTAACAAAAAATATTTTGGGGTTTTAAAATACTTTTTCAAACAAGGCAAACATAAAGTTATAGCTAAAATCTCAATAGTATGGTGTTTGATTTGAGAGATTGAAGGTATTTGTTTCATTTGGTTTTACTGAATGATTCATCAGCTATGCCGTAAAACTTAGAAATATCAACTCTTGGGCTCATAAGAACACTTTATTACCTTCATTGTCACTAGTTATTACTTGAGATATTGCAATCTAACTTTTTCTTCAAAAGACTGTGTTTTTCTAAACGTATTCAACCCAGCCTAGACCAAATTCATGCATTTTTTTGTAAAGTACAACGTGTTCTGCTAATATCTTCAGCAAATTTTTTCTTGAAGTTAATTTGTGTGTAAATACTTTTACAACATGAATTTCACCCTAACTGACTTCTTATAAGACAAGAAAAGGCACAAATTTTTCTTAACTTTCACTAGCATCTATTCCCCAGAATACTTCAATTACTTATGAATAATATTTCAGTTCTGTATTAAAAATTTCTCTGTAAAGCTTGCACTTTGATTATAGACATAGGTTGGTTTGACTGACCAGAATGCTTCCTTATTTTGATAAAATAATGGTAGTTTTCCTTTGGAGAATTATCCCTTACCTGTTTTGTTTTGTTTTGTTTTGTTTTGTTTTTGAGACAGAGTCTCACTATATCACTCAGGCTGGAGTGCAGTGGCACGATCTCGGCTCTGTGCAACCTCCACCTCCCAGGTTCAAGCTATTCTCCTGTCTCAGCCTCCTGAGTAGCTTGGATTACAGATGTGTGTCAGCATGCCTGGCTAATTTTCCTATTTTGGGTAGAGACAGAGTTTCACCCATGTTGGCCAGGCAGGTCTCAAACTCCTGATCTCAAGTGATCCACCTGTCTCGGCCCCTGAAAGTGCTGGAATTACAGGCATAAGCCACTGCACCCAGCCACTTCCCTGTTCTTAATCCATGGGTTTCAAAACCTGACAGCCTAGCTTCAGAGTTAAGCATATTACCTAGGTCATTCTGTTTCTTGACAACTATGACTAATTAACATGTCATAAACATGACCCAAACTACACAAAATTAGTATCAGTTTTAAAATTTTGACTGGAAATGCCTGAAATAAATTATTTTTGGGGGGAAGTTTCAGGCAGAAAGGCAAGGACTGTAGAATTTCAGAGCTTGTTGTGGTCACATTTATCAACATTAGATGTGAGATTTATTATTCAGATGCTTTGATGTATCAAAACCTCAAAATGCTGCAAATGAGAAATCAAAACATTCATGGATTGAATATATACCTTGATTTTGTGGCTCCAATGTACTAAAAAAGCAGTCTGGCCAGACCAGGAAATATGTCATTTCTCACTATTCCCGGCACATCAAGTTTTTCCTCACATTAAGGTAATGTTTCAGCATGTGCTTATTTTGTTTTTGAATATAATGGTGCATGGCTGTTTGGGCTCTCAGAATTTTTTAAGCCATTAATTTTATCTCAGGTCTTTTTTGCTTTCCACACCTTCCTGCATACTAACTAGGTGTGTAAATTTCTCTTAAAATCACATTTCCTTACCAGTCCAAATCAATTCATTCTTCCTCATCATATATATTCCTCTTCTATTACCTCAGAAATAAGTTAATAAAATACTTTACTGTTATCATTTATTTCTGATAGTAAAGTAATGATACAATAGATTTAGATCCTCATTTTAGCCATCACTTAATCATGATCATGTACCACTGAACTTAAAAGTTGGAAAAAAAGCAATCTAAATTTCATCTGAGCTCCAATCTCATGTAATTTATAAAATTTTAGAAGAACACAGGTAGGTACTCAGAGTAATCAACTTAGCTTTGGAAGAAGAATTTAATTTTTTATTACCTGCCGCAACCATAGCCTGGTGAATTGATTTAAATCATTGAGCTATAACTGCTTTTTGAAGATTTTTTATTTTTCCCCTTCTTGTGATGTAGTAATTAACAAAATGTAACAATCTAAATTCAATATATAATTTCATGTTATAAAATAAAGGTTATGCATGAAATATAGTTAATGGTCAAATAAATTCTTTGTTAAGATTGGGGACCTTTGCAATTTGTGAGAAACATTCACACACACACACACACAGTCTGTAAACAAAGATAAAATGTTTTTGCTGAATAATGTAATTGTCATTTCCTGCTCCCTTATTGAAAGAGAAGTGTCTGTTTACCTGGATTGTTGCTTAAATCTGCCACAAATTTGTTACTCAAAACCTTATTTATTATATTATAGCAAATAAGGTAATAATTACTGTCAGAGAAGGGGACATACTTTTTGTAACTCTTTACATTTTTCTTAAAATACAAATTCTGTTATATAAATTTTGATTTTGAATCTTTAATTATCTTTTCATTACCTCCCATACATCCTCTAAGTTCTCTTTGTCTTTTTCAACTTCAGTATACAGATTTCAGCAACACTCTAATTTTTTACTGAGTACTTAACATATATGAGAAAAAGATACTTTACAATTTCCACATGCTGTAATGAAATATGTTGAGCTTAGTTTATGTTAACTGCATCTAGTTCTTGCTTGATTTCTTCTTTTTTCCTCTAAAGTTATATTTTATCCTGCAAGTTGTGTATATATGTGTATTAGTTATGTATTTGTTTAACAAATTATCCAAAATCTTAGTGGATAAAGCAGCAAACATTTATTATCTCACAGTTTCCATGAGTCAGAAATTCAGAGAATGCTTAGCTGCATTCTCTGTGTCTGAATATCTCACAAGGCTAAAATCAAGGTGTCGATTGGGCTATCGTTATCCCAAGGTTCAACCAGTGATGAGTCCACTTTTATAGTGACTCAAGTAGCTGTTGGTGGGACTCGCTTCCTCCATGGCTATTCTTAATTGGTGGTTGGCAAGAGGCCTACTTCACTATTTTACCACATGGATGTTACCCATAAAGCATCTCACAACATGGAAGCAGCTTCGACACGGCTAATAAATAAGACGGCAAAAAAGAATGTGCAAGAAAAAAGTCAAAGGCTTTTGTCATCCAGACTTGGAAGTGATTAAGCTCAAGTGTGATTAATCTCAAGCCAACTATCAAGCTGAAAGGACAGGATATGAATATTAAGAAAAGGGGATCACTGAAAGCCATTTAGGAAACTGCCTACAAATTATGTGGATATGGATGTTTTATGAAAATAAAATTCCTTGTCTTAAAGTGGTTTCTTTTTACTTTTTTTCTACATCTAATATTTTAGAACCCAAAACATGGGGATAAAGACAAATTTTAGCATCTTATCCTTAATATTTAGCACAGCATATGTCATGTTGAGGATGCTACTCTTTTTTTCTCTCAAGTGATGGTGATTTATAATGTCTAGAATAAAGTATACTTAGAAGCCAAATTAAAACTGTATTTTATCATGTTTGTATAAGCTTACTAAAGTATTACTAAATACTCCTGTTTGCATCTTCATCATCTCCCAACTTTTTTTCTCCTACTATGGCATCTTTTTGTATCTGCATGAACCAAATGTGGCTTTTGAAATAGGAAATTTTGGATGGAATAATAATCCACTATGAAGGAGTCGTATAGTTAATGTAAGGAGAAGGGCTGACTTACAAGACAAGACCTAAATATATTTTGAAATTCTTCAACACTACTATACCTTCTCCTTAATGTACCCACAACATATGTCTCAGATTTCAATAGTCCTTGGAGACACATTTTCCTCAAATACCTGAATAAAAAGACAAACCTACAATCTTGCTTTATTATATATAAGAACTTAATAATTTACCAAGTATTCAAAGATATCCGGGAACATTTATCTTCTTCAAAGTATTTCCTGATTTTCACTTGCCATTCCATTTCTCATCTGGATCCAGATAAGAACCTTTACCTACTTTTCTGCAGGTTACTCACTTCTGGCTTTCTTCGTGCTTGTGTGGCTCTTTTTTAAACACTTCACACTGAGTTGTGGACACCTATCCCTTCTTTTTTCAAAAGGTCTTTTTTCCCTTCTTTTTTCAGGAGGCAAGGAAGGGGGAGGCAGTAGGAAGGATTGAACAGAGAGGAAGAAGTGTGAAATACTCATTTGGAACAATGGGAGATTGAATAGACAGGACAAAGAATGATTAAAGTGAGGACTGCTGGCATGGTCCTGTTTTCCTCCATCCATGTTTAGTTGCATCGTTGTGGCATGGAATACATGGAGAGCTGGGTTTATCCAGGGCTCCCATCTTACTAAGCAGATAGGAGGTGACAGGGAGATGGGTGAGTTGAGGAGGTGTGCAAGGGACCAATGAGAATGGTTGGCCATGGAATTTAAGCTGGCTCACTAGAAAGGGAAAAGTAATAAAGGAAGGAGGAAACACTGAAAAGGTAGTAAGACCTGGATTGGAGGTGCTGGTAAGGTTGCAGGAGTTTTCAGGGCAGTATAGGGAGTAACCTGGATAGCTAGGAGGTGGTTATCAGAGTGGGCTGCTGTGGGGTTTGCAGTCCTTGGACCTGACAAGGTCTAAAGTCTGATCACGGATGGAGGGGGAATCTGAGGTAGGGCAGAGGACAGGAGTGGGCTTCATGAGATCAAAAGCTTGTTAGAAGGATTATCTACCCGGATACTGACATCTCCATTAAGTAAGAGGCCTAGTGTGAAGAAATTACAACATCCTAAGCTCTTCACGGATAAGGGAAGCATGCGCCACGTGGGTAGCCTCCCCAGTCCAGCACCCAGAATATAGCCTATGCAGAGTGAATACCTGGGGGCTGCTGGGGGTGAAAACAAGGTCCCTGTGATAGGACCTGAAGCCTGGGGATCTCGGTGACAGGAGTGGGCCTAGGTTTTTGGTGCAGAATTGAGCCTTGAGTGCACTGGTGGGATCTTATTGAAAGGAACCCCTCCAAGACTAGAGGAAGACGCATCCTCTGACAATGTAGGCTCTGTAGGCGTCCCAAGTACCTGGGCTGGGGGTTAGATGGACTCCAAGGCATTTCCTTAGGTGGCAATGGGAGGATCCCTGGGAAGGCAAAGCTGTGCAGGAAGAAAATGGCAAAATGCTACCTTCCCTCAGGGAAAGCCCCTTTCCAGGGAGCAGGGAAGGCAAGGCAGTTTAGGCTGGGTCAGTTTGTCCCTGCCATCAGAGTCTGTTGGTCCTGGAAAAAGAGGGCCTTATTTTATTTATTTATTTTTCTTTGAGAGAGTGTCTTGCTCTGTCGCCCAGGCTGGAGTGCAGTGGCTGGATCTCAGCTCACTGCAACCTCCGCCTTCAAGGATCAAGCGATTGTTCCGCCTCAGCCTCCAGAGTAGCTGGGACCACAGGGACCATGGGCGCCCGCCAGGACGCGGGGTTTTGTTTATTTATTTATTTATCTATTGAGGGAGAGCCGTAGCCTCCCTATATTGCCCAGGCTGGTCTTGAACTCCTGGGCTCCAGCGATCCTCCCGCCTCGGCCTCTCAAAGGGCTGGGATTACAGGCATGAGCCACCGCTTCCGGCCAAAAGAGGGCTTTAGGGCACCCCCAGAACCCGAGATCTCCCTCATCTGTCACCTTTAAAGAGGAGGAAGTGGACTCCCAGTCGAGCCATAGTCCATTCGCCCCGGGCACGGTCACTCCGGGGTGGCCAGGACCAAATGTGTCTCCTTCTGGCTTTTGCACCGCACCAACTAATCCGCTCCAGGACGCACGCTGCCCTGGCCTTCGGGGAGGACTAAGGCGAGCGCGGTGTACGCTGATCGGGAGTGCCACCGCGGGAGTTGAGGCAGCGAGTTCCGAGGGCGGGATGGGGCGGAATCGGGAGGGATGCGGACCCGGTGGAACGCACTGCGCACACGGCGCCGGCGCCTGCACTCAGCTGTTGAGGAGTCTTTCTTCCAGCTCTCCCCTGAAAGTCCTCCAGGACTTTTTTCTGCCTTTTGTTTTCCTCTGGCGAGTCGGCGCGACAGTGAATTTCCGTTTCCTGCGGTGTCCAAGCGGACTTGAGGAGTCGCAGTTGTGAGCAGGTTCGGTGCCGGGGGCTGGGGTAGGCGGCGGTGCGGTCCGTGGCTCTGGGGCACTGGGAAGATCGCGAGTCGTGCGCGTGGGAAGGTCCTCCCTGGTCCTCCGGCTCATCTTTGCTCCCGAGGAGCAGCATATTTCGCATCTGCCTGAGGTGTGCCCGGGGGTCGTTGGGAGAGGGACGGGGTGAATCCCTGCAGAGAGCCCGGACGGGGAAGGAAGGTGTCGGGGAGACGTGGTTTCCTGGCGACGTGGTCCCGGCAGGCGACTTAGACCTGAGCCGAATCTGTTGACCCCAAATTGTGCTCTTCCCATCAAGAAGAAAAGGGAGAGAAACATTAGTACAAGTTCGGAACTAAAATATAGTAGAGAAGCAACATAATCTCTGAAATCACACAGCTATTCGGTTTCAAATAGCTGGCACCTAGTGCCCAGCTCTCCTAACTCCCGGCTGGTGTTCCTTGACATTATGGTGATATATAAAGACTTTCTGTTTCCGCTCGTGTGTGTGTCTGTGGGAAGCCTCTGACTCATTTCTGTGCTCCACTAGCACCCTGTGCAGCCTTGCAATGTGGCCCTTATTGCATGGCACGAAAGATACTAGTTTGGATTTCCTCTGCAAGTCAGATCATACCTATATCCATTTACTGGCACAGTGGCTAGCACATCATAGACAGAAACATTTATTAAACGGAATTAATACAGGACCTTAATTGAATGAAATGGCACCCTGCCCCGCTTTTTTTCAATCAAGCTGTCAGATTTTATGCAGCACGATATCCTAAAAAGACTCACTAATTCAGTGATTACCAATTTATTGGCCACAGATTCCCAGGTACCTCAGAAATCACTGGAAGGGTCTCTGTAAGTCCGTGGGGTTTCCAGGCATCATTTAGAGCAGTCATGTCTCACACATACAGATATTGCTATTTTTCAAATGTATGTAGATGAGTTGTAATTTAGGAGTTTTGCAGAGTCAACAGCTACTAAAAGTAATGCTGCGATCCTATTGGAAGTTCATAAAAACGTTTTAAATTTTTTATTAAAATTTAAGTTTTAGTTTAAGTTAGGAAACTGCTTCATTAGACCAGTCGATATCTAGGTCTGAGCTGTCCAGTATGGTAGCCACATGTGACTATTTAGAGTTGGAATGAAATTAATTAAAAATTCATTTTTTTTCAGTTTCTCTAAGTACCTTTTAAGTAACCACATGTGGCTAATGGCTAAATGGCTGAAAAGTACAGATATAGAATATTTCTATCCTTGCAGAAATAGATACTGATGATGTTGACACTTAAGATGAATAAAAAGTAACAATCATAAAATGTAATCTTAGCAGAAGTAACTCATCTAATTTATAGCATAACAGAGAGAAGTGAAATTGGGGAGGGTGAAGCAGTTTCTACCCTTGTTCAGTGAACAGATACATCATGTCTTCATAAAGACAATCCAGGTGAGTGCTGTCGAAGGGAAAAAAGGCAGGATGGTGACTGAAATGTTAGGACGGGGAGTTGGGCAGGCTTCACTGGGTGAAGGACAGCCGGAAAAAATCAGCAGGAGATTTGGGGGAAAGAGGTCCCAGATGGGAGGAAGCAGATCAGAACAGCACAGCCACCACAAGCACAGGGTCTGCTTGGCTCTGATGTTTAGGGGTGAACACAGACCGAGGCCAGAAGAGGAGAGCCCGGAAATGTCCGGAGCCCAGAGCCTCGGCTACATCTAACTTCACATTTGCACAGATCACTATTGAGCACAAGGCTATGCTACCTGTCCCTCCCAACTCCTGTCTGCCTGAGCTCACCTGGGACAGAAGACAGGACTTCCAAACAACGGGACATGAGCCAATTCCTCGTGAGGGGAGGATTTCAGAGAGTGTTATCGGGCAAAGTGGACCCAGCCCCCGGCAATTCAGCCTTATTGGTCACACAAGACCTGTGGCCATTCTTGGGGACAAGCACAGAGCCACAGCAGGGGCTGTCACCTGTCACATCCCTGGGCTGAGTCCACAGGGGTCCCTTCGCTGATCTCATGTGCTTGTCTGTAATAGCAGTGTAAGCATTCGAGTGTGGGATTAGCCTGACTGCACAGAGGCAGGGCATCCAAAACAGTAGGATATCTGTGGCACCTGCGACAGTAGGTGCCTGTGGCACCCGCGAAGGCAGGGACACTGGGGGGATGCTTCCTTCCTTCCAGGGTTCCCTCCAGCCTGCCTCAGGCCCTGGGAACTTTATTTTAAAGAGGAAACTGCTGAGAACAAAGAGAGAGGTTGCCCCAGTGACTCTTAATTCCTGATCAGACCCTGGTTCCCCAGCGAGAGAAAGGCCGGACGATTTTATGAAATGAGCTCGAGAACGAAACCCTCCATCCCTATAACTCATGCAGAAGAAACACACGACTTTGGCAGACTCCCCACATGGCTTTTTGTTGACCTGTGAAGAACAGAGGTCAGAGAAACTTTACCTTTGGATTTAAGACTACCTGGATGAGACCAAGGGGCGTCTTCCTCCTCCTATTCCCCATCCCCAAAGCTCCTGTTTCCTCCCCACCTTGTCTTAAGTCCCTAAGAATTGGAGCTGCCTTTTGAACGCAATGGAGCTGCTAGTTTATGATTCTCTGCACTCCATTAACTTCAAATGCAGATCAATGATCTATAAAATATAGAACAAGGAAGATGAGGAAACACCGCTAGGCTCAGAAATAATTTTCAACATTTCTGCGTATCAGAAATGGAACAGAAACAAAAAGTAAATGATTTTTAAAGGTTTTAGAAAAATTTTTAAGAGAGCATCTTTGACTTTGAGGGCAGGAAAAGATGTAAATAAGACATAAAACAAAAGTCATAGAAGAAATGGCTGAAAAATGTGATAACATTAAAAAGTTTTACATTTCCAACAGTAGTCAATACTGGAAAAAAATGAAAATACAAACATAGAGAAGACATTTGCAATGCAGATAACCAATGTCTAAGATAAATTAATAAGAAGAAAGGCAAAACCTGATAGGCCAATAGATAACTTACAGATGAGAAACCATAAACAGCCAAGAACATGCATTTCATTTTTGAGCCTCACAATTAACCAGAAATGTGTATTAAAATAAGAAACCATCTGGTTTGGTTGGTTCAGAATCAGTGTTTGGCAAGAAAGTGGTGTGACCAGAGCCATCCTACACTGGTGGAGAAGAGGAAATTGTTCAACTGCATTTTAGGGCAATTTAGCAAAACCTGGTAAAGATGAAGATGCCCCCAAATTGTATTTCTAAGCAAATACCTGTGCAGTTTAGAAAGAAACTCTTCCACCTAGGTCTACGGAGACACAGATCAGAACATGTGTTGCTGAGTTATTCGTGACAGCAAAAAACTGAAAATAATTGAATTTCCATGAATAAGAAAATGGATAGATAAATCGTGGTGGGCTTATGGGGCACACTACTACTGCACTGCAATTGAAATAAGCATGCAGCCACAAACATCAGTGTGGGTCAAAATCCCCCAAACGAAGCAAGTGACAGACAGCATGATATTTATATAGGATGTTAGAATATGCAAATTGTTTATGGATTTATATGTGAATCACAATTCTTCCTGGACATACACAACGCTTTTGTGCTCATAGAATAAGTTACACTCTCTGGGCAGACACATCTGAAGGAAGCGGCTGGTGCTGCCTCTGGTAGGGCCTGTGGTGCAGGGCTCTGGGGTGCAGTCTCCCTGTGGCCCCAGCTCAGCCCTGGCTGAGTGCTCCCATGCAGGGCACAGCCTGTGAAGCCCTGGGGGTAGCCCTGATATGACGCCAGTGTAAGACTGTGCAGGTGGAACAGTAAACCAAATACTGCATGTTCTCACTTATAAGTGGAAGCTAAACATTGAGTACACAGGGACGTAGATGGGAACATTACACACTGAGGACTCATAGAGGGGCATGGAGGAAGGGGGATGAGGGCTGAAAAACTACCTACTGTATGTGCTGTGCTCCCTACCTGGGTGACAGGACCCAAACCTCAGCATCATGCAATATACCACCTAACAAACCTACACATATACCCCCGAATCGAAAATAAAACTTGAAATTATAAGAAATAAAAGTAAAATAAAAGCATGCAGGTAACAAAGGACACATTCAGGAGGGTGGGGGCCTCCAGGGAGGGAAACAGTGGAACCGGGCTCTGAGGTGAACTGCAGGGGCCTCAATCATGTTATATTCTCATTATGATGTTCTCTCTGCCTCTTTGTTTTAAAAATATTTCACAGCTTAACTAATCACTGAAGCAGAAGAGCTGTGTTCTGGAGATTGCAGGTGCCCTCCCTGGCCTGCCTCCACCTGGCTTGAGCCGCCTGCAGGTGACTGGCCTTATCCAGGCCCCACAGTGCAGGCTCAGGAACCCTAGGAGTTGCCTGTCTGAGGGATGCCCTATCCTGCTCCTGCTCCACGTTCCCCAGGAGCCTCCCTACCTCCCTCTTGGACCCTGGGTGTCCTCTGCTACCCCATTACACCAGAGGCTGTGGGAGGGGCTGAGCACTGGTGTCTTGGCCATGTCTGTGCCCTGCACCAGTTGCCCGCCCACTGCAGGGACACCCTGCCTTGCAAAGTGACCCTCTCTGGAAGCGGAGCATACCTGCAGCCGCCATTGCCAGGACTGCTTTTTGGCTGGATGTGCCTGGGGGAGCAGGGGAACAACCTGTTACCCACATAATCCTCACTCACCCTCTCTGCCATCACCCACCCCAGGTGCACAGGACGTCCTGGTCATTTGGGTGAAACATGTCCAGCCTGAGGCCTCGCCTTGGTCCCATGTGCATGAGGGACCAGCCTCATCACCTTGGTCCTGTCCCAGCGCCATCTGCAGAGCCAGCCTCCATCTTTCTTCGTATCTAGACCCCCTGCTTCTGCCTGTGTTCTGCATGGAGAAGCCTTCACAGAAGATTCACTCTCCAGCTGGTAAATGTGTCTGGTGCCCCATGTGCTGCCAGGAGAGACTGTGAGTGCCCCCCATCCCCGTTACTCAGTAGGACCCCATGCAACTGTCTTCACAGGGACCCTAATGCCTCTTGTCCTCAGTAGGACCCTGTGCACCCCCATCCTTAGTGGGACCTCGAGCCCTCTGTCCTCAGTGGGACCCCATGCCCCTGCTCTCAGTGGAATCACATTTCGGCTCATAGCCCTCAGCACAGTTCTGGGTTCAGTAAGTCCTAATATGCCCCTGCCTGGCTCTTACACACTGTCTGCTTCTACAGGGTGTTATATCTTCATTAAGATGGTAAACTCCTAGGGACAGAGGCTCTGTTCCCCCTTCTTCGGCCACTCAGCAGCCTGCCCAGCGCTGGTGCTGCACACCCAGGTGCAGACCAGGGAGCCCGGCTTGCAGCACTTGAGCCTTTTCTAGTTCAGGCGGGACCTGGGGAGGGGGGACTCTGCTGGGGGCAGGGCCAGGCTTCCCCGTGAGCATTCCTCTGTTGGTGACCCTGTTGCCTCCAGTGGGGAAGAAAATCCAGGTCCAACCATCACACCAGGAGCCAGGCTGTGCCATGAAGAGGACTAGCATGAGCCTGGGGTTCCACAGGCCTGGTTCAGTGCCCTGAGCTGCACACACCGGCTGTGTGTCCTTGCATGGTTACTATCGTCTCTGTGCCTCTGCCAAGGGGGTAAGAATATGCACCCACCGTAGTTGGTTGCTTTGAAAAATAAATGAGGGGATATGAAAGCAAGGGCCTTCTTGCAATCATTCGCTCTCTTCATGCAGGACGGTGAGCGAGAAGCCTGTGACGCCGGCATGGTGGTTCCGGCCACCCTGTGAATTCAGTGGGTATCACTTCCATTGCCCAGGAGCAATGCCCTCACCGTAGAAACCCCACAAGACGCCCTTAGCATGGCGGCCGACGTCTCTGTGGACAACAGAGATTTTCCTGTGCCTTTTGGAGCATCTGTGGGACCAGCGTGGGGGTGCTCTGCCTGATAAGGCACAGGTGCCCCCGCTGTGGGGTCAGAGTTCTGATTGCTTTTAGATTGTGTCTCTGCCAGGGAAGACGAATGAACACAAAGTAAATTACCATCGCTTGGCGCGGTGACGGGGACCAGCCTGTGAGGCGGCTTCTGTCCTTCTCACTCCTTATCTCTTTCCTCTCTCCTCACCCCAGCTCCTGACCCAATTGAGTGTCATTCTGGAATATGAAGCCCAGCCAGAATGGAAATAGAAAGCCAATCACATCACCGCATAAAAGAGAGAAGAAAAATAAAAATTTGACTGCAATAACAAATGCCCATTTCTGTTAAATGAGTTAAATTTTTAAGAGTCTATCTCTGGCCAGGTGCAGTGGCTCACACCTGTAATCCCAGCATTTTGGGAGGCCGAGGTGGGTGGATCACCTGAGGTCAGGGGTTCGAGACCAGCCTGGCCAATATGGTGAAACCCTGTTTCTACTAAAAATAAAAAAAATAGCCGGGTGTGGTGGTGGGTGCCTGTAATCCCAGCCACTTGGGAGGCTGGGGCAGGAGAATCTCTTGAACCCAGGAGGTGGAGGTTGCAGTGAGCCGAGATTGCACCACTGCACTCCAGCCTGGGCAACAGAGTGAGACTCCATCTCAAAAAAAAAAAAAAAAAAAAAGTCTACAGGTGTTATAACTTTCCAAATAAATAAATAAATAGAATTATAGGTACGTTAGAAACTCAGAGGTTAAAAGGACAGAAAGAGCCATCCCATCTGAGTGTTCTGTCCAAATTCATCCTCAGCCGAGTTCCCCACCTGCAAGGAGACAACCTGGGATGGATCCAGAAAGGGACTCCACTGCATCACATCGTACATTTCAGTTAACCAAGCCGAGTCAGTCCTCGGGTAGGGACACAGGGAGGGAGAATGAGACGTGTGTCGCACCCGCCCCCTTGACCACTTCCTACTCCCTCAGATCCACCTCCTCTTGTGCTGTCCTGGCAAGAGGGCCTGATGGTTACAGTGTGAGCCATGCTATCAGAGATGGAGGCCTGTGGGTCCTCCGATTGCAGCGAGGGAACCCAGAATTAATACATCAATTCTGGGTGGCTTATAAAGAAAATAAGAAGAATGTATTTGGATTCCTAGAATGAAAGCACTGACTCAGACAGCTCACAGGTTTACCCACGGAACTGCCGTGTCTCCACAGAACTAATTGGTATTTACACCGAGTCTTCCTTGGTCTTTACAGGCACACCCTGGAGACATTGTGGGTTCCTTTACAGATCACCACAATAAAGCCAACATATAACAAAATGGTTCAGACAAGTTTTTTGGTTTCCCAGTGCATCTAAAAGTTATGTTTGCACTGTACTGTGGTCTACTAGGTGTGTAATAGCATAATGTCTAAAAATGTATATACGTTAATTTAAAAATCCTTTATTACTAAAAGTTTTTAACAATCAATTATCTGACCTTTAGATGATTGATGAAGGATGTTCAATCAATCCTCAATTGATTGAAGGATGTTGATGGCTGCTGACTGATCAGGGTGGTGGTTGCTGAAGGTTGGGGTGGCTGTGGCAATTTCATAAAATAAGACAGCAATGAAGTTTGCCACATCCCTTGACTCTTCCTTTCACAAAAGATTTTTGCTGCTTGACAGCACTTCACCCACAGTAGAACTTTTTTCAAAATTGGAGTCAATTCTCTCAAATCCTCCTGCTGCTTCATCAGGTAAGTTTATGGAATATTTTAAATCCTGTGTTCTTGTTTCAACAGTGGTCACAGCATCTTCACCAGGAGTAGATTCCACTTCAAGAAACCACTTTCTTTGTTCATCTATAAGAAGCAACTCCTCATTACTTCAAGTGTTATGAGATTGTAGCAATTCAATCGGGCTCCAGTTTTAATTCTAATTCTTTTGCTGTTTCCACCATATCTGCAATCACTTCCTCCACAGAAGTCTTGAGCCTCTCAAAGTCATCCATGAGGGTTGGAATCAGCTTCCTCCAAATCTCTATTGGTGTTGATATTTTGGTCTCCTCCCATGAATTACAAGTGTTCTTAATGGCATTTAGAATGGTGAATCCTTTCCAGAAGGTTTTCTTTTTTTTTTTTTTTGAGACAGAGTCTTGCTCTGTTGCCCAGGCTGGAGTCCAGTGGCGCAATCTCGGCTCACTGCAAACGCCACCTCCTGGGTTCACTCCATTCTCCTGCCTCAGCCTCCCGAGTAGCTGAGACTACAGGCACCTGCCACCACGCCTGGCTAATTTTGTTTTGTATTTTTAGTAGAGATGGGGTTTCACTGTGTTAGCCAGGATGGTCTTGACCTCCTGCCTCGTGATCTGCCCACCTTGGCCTCCCAAAGTGCTGGGATTATAGGCGTGAGCCACTGCACCCAGTCTCCAGAAGGTTTTCAATGTACTTTTGTGCTTTGCCAAGATGCACTAGAGGAATCACTATCTATGGCAGGTATAGCCTTATGAAATGTATTTATTTTCTTTTTTTCTTTTTCTTTTTTTTCTTTTTCAGGTGGAGTTTAGCTCTTGTTGTCCAGGCTGGAGTACAGTGGTACAATCTGGGCTCATGGCAACCTCTGCCTCCCGGGTTCAAGTGATTCTTCTGCCTCCGCCTCCCGAGTAGCTGAGATTAAAGGCATGCACCACCACGCCCAGCTAATTTTGTATTTTTAATAGAGACGAAGTTTCACCATGTTGGCCAGGTTAGTCTCGAACTCCTGACCTCAGGTGATCTGCCCACCTTGGCCTCCCAAAATGCGGGGATTACAAGCGTGAGCCACTGCACCCGGCCCATGAAATGTATTTCTTAAATAATAAGAGTTGAAAGTCAAAATTACTCCTTGATCCATGGGCTGCAGAATGGATGTTGTGTTAGCAGGCATGAAAGTAACAATCATCTCCTTGGGCATCTCAGAGCTCTTGTGGGATCAGGCTGTGTTGTCAATGAACAGTAGTATTTTGAAAGGAAACTTTTTTTTCTGAGAGTAGGTCTTAAAAGTGGGTTTAAAATATTCATTACACCATGTTGTAAACAGATGTGTTGTCATTCACACTTTGCTGATTCATTTACAAAGCACAGAGAGAGTAAATTTAATGTAAATTTTATGGCCCTAGGATTTTCAGAATGGTGAATGAGCATTGACTTCAACTGAAAGTCCCCAGATGCTTTAGCCCCTAACGAGAGAATAACCCTTTGCTTTGAAGCTTTCAAGCCAGGAATTGACTTTTCCTCTATAGCTATGGAAGCCCTAAATGGCATCTTCTTCCAATAGAAGGCTGTTTTGTCTGCATTGAAAATCTGGTGTGTGTGTGTGTGCGTGTGTGTGTGTGTGTGTGTGTGTATCCATCATCAGTGATCTTGGCAAGATCTTCCAGGTAACTTTCTGAAGCTTCTCCATCAGCACTTGCCGCTTCATCTTGCACTTTTATGTTATGGAGACAACTTCTGTCCTTAGACCTCATGAACCCACCTCTGCCAGCTTCAAACTTTTCTTCTGCAGCTTCCTTACTTCTCTCAGATTTCACAGAATGGAAGAGAGGTAGGGCCTTGCTCTGAATTAGGATTTGGCATAAGAAAATGTTATGGTGGGTTTAATTTATTCAGAACACTCAATCTTTCTCCATATCGGCAGTAAGGCTGTTTCCCTTTCTTAACATTTGTGAATTCACCGGAGTAGCACTTTTAACTTCCTTCGAGAATTTTCCTTTATATTCACAACTTGGCTAGCTGGTGAAAAAGTCTCAATTTTTGACTGATCTAGGCTGTCAACCCATGCTTTCTTCACTAAGATTAATCATCGCTAGCTTTTTATTTAAAGTAAGAGCCATGCAACTCCTCCTTTCACTTGAACACTTTGAGGCCATGGTAGGGTTCTTAGTTGGCTCAACTTCAATATTGTTGATTTCAGGGGATAGAAAGGTCTGAGGGGAGGGGGAGAGAGAGGGGAATGCTGGTGACTGGAGCAGTCAGAACACACATGGCATTTATTGATTAAGTTTATTGTCTTATTTGGTTGCCACTCATGGTGCCCCAAAATAATTATATTCATAATACTAAAGATCATCACAGATCACCATCATAGATGTCACAATAAGGACAAAGTCTGAACTATTGTGAGAGTTCCTACAATGTTACCCAGAGACACGAAGTGAGCACATGCTCTTGGAAAAATTCCAGTAGAGGTGGTGGATGCCAGGCTCCCCCCATCTTCACTCTGTCAAACATGATATCTGTAAAGTGCAACAGAATGATGGGCACCTGTAGTTAAGCAGGTTCTGCAAATGCTTCTTACATATTTTCACTATTGTGACAAACAAGACACACAACTGAAGCAAAACTTGCATAAACCCAAATGCTCAGGGAAAGGCGGCTCATTCACGGGATCCCAGGGAGTCATCTACATGCACTCTAACCGTGAGTTCCCCTTCCTGGCCCAACTAAAGTCAGGGTCTAAATTGTATTGGCTGTGTGGTCAGTTTGGAGTGTGTGTGTGTGTGTGTGTGTGTGTGTCAGACTTTAGGAACTGTGAATGGCACATGCTTTTTCACTGTCTTAGCCAAATTTCAGCTTATGTCTCACTGGCACATCCACCCAGGACTCTTAGGAGAGGGAGCTAGTAGCTGTATCTATCACACAACTATGAAAGGCTGCATAATAAACAACTAGAAAACTTGGTGACAGACAACATCAGCACTGATTTGGCTGTGGGTGGTGCTTGGCCAGGGTTTGCCTGTGAGGGGCTGGGCTCAGCTGAGGCATCTTGGTCGTGCTGCAGAATCTTCCATGCTCCTCTTGCACCAGCAGCCCAGACAGACATGCTCTTGATGGCAAAGGCAGGGGCCCAAGAGGGCAGGCCCGACCCCTTCAGTACTTTTCATGACTTGCTCATGGACACAACTGCTCTCATGCCACTGCTCACAGCAAGTCACTCAGCTGAGCCTCCAGCCAGCGGGTGCGGAGGAGCAGCCCCTCAGCCTGCCCCAGTGCAGTGCAGTGCAGTCCTGAAAGGTGGAGGGAGGGGTGAGGAATTGGAGTCATCAATGACATCTGCTGAAGTAGCTGTTTTACTCCCTAAACACAAGTTTCTAACCCTTAGTGCCTGCTTGAAATGTGTGAAATGCGTGAACAAGAGGAAAAAGGGAGAGAATAAGAGAAGAACGACTTTTGTTTTACTTTTCTTACTTTTCTTTATCTGCATTTTGACGCCTGGCATTGATATAATGCCAGACTCAAAATTAGTTGGTGAGTGGCTTTGGGAGCCCGTCAGTCACATTTTGAGTGTTCTCTGCTAATTTCTGCTAAGCCCATCAGACATAGGCTTCTTTCTTTCCTAAATGACGAAATTATTTTTAAGGAAAGTTTCTTTAAAATGGTAAATAAAAATGACATCTTTTCAAAACATAGCTGTACAACAGTTTGCCACCTGCATGTTTGTGCCACGGCATGTGTCATTCCGATTGGAAGCTTTGTCAATCATTGAAGCATGTGCTGGATGTACGCTCAGCCTATGAGCATTGTCCCTGGTGTGTCTGCCGCAGACGCACAGGAGGACCTGGAGAAGGGCCCTGGAAATTGGACATCGCCTGCCTCAGCAGCCAGTGTCCAGGTAAAGCATCCATTGCCCCGTTTCAGAAAGGCCTGAGGTGGCCAGGGGAAAACCACGAGGCAAAGTCAGTGCAGGGGTGTCTCCCCTATTGGCTTCCTTATTAAAACAGGCAGGGGGTGTGGCTTCTCCTTGGCTCCTGCCCCTTGGCTCTCTAAGGGCTTTGCTGGCCACAGGGGTGTTGAGGCAGCTGGACGTAACTTCCCAAGGTCCTGCCTTCTGCTCAGGATGTCCTGGCTGTGTCCCAGCAGCTCCCATTTTTCCTTTGTTTTGTGTAGGAGGTTCACTTCCCCAAAGCATGCGTGACTTTGTTATTCTTGGCCATGACAAGTCCCAGGGCACTTATTTATTTTTTAATAAAATGGATTCAAATCTATTTTTCCACTGGAATCTGAATCTTTTATTTATTTATTTTATTTTTTTGAGACAGAGTCTCGCTCTGTAACCCAAGCTGGAGTGCAATGGCGCGATCTCGGCTCACTGCAACTTTTGCTTTCCGGGTTCAAGCAATTCTCCTGCCTCAGCTTCCTGAGTAGTTGGGATTACAGGTGTGTGCCACCATGCCAGGCTAATTTTTGTATTTTTAGTAGAGATGGGGTTTCACCATGTTAGCCAGGCTGGTCTCAAACTCCTGACCTCAGGTGTTCTGCCTGTTTCGGCCTTCCAAATTGCTGGGATTACAGGCATGAGCCACCACACCTAGCCTGGTATCTGAACCTTTTAAATGTATCACAACAGTGGGGCAACGTTAGGGCCTGGGCGGGGTGACCACAGAAAAGCTGCGAGTAGGGCTGCCTAATCGAAGGGTTCCTTTGCCAGTCGGGTTCTAAAGCTCATTAGCTACCCAGTGTTCCTGCGCATTCCCAGGGATTTCTGAGACTCCCTGCCACTGCTCCTGGGGGTTTTGAGCTCTGCTATCAGCGATGGACTGTGGCCTTTCATTTCACCTCTTAGTCTCCATCCGTGCCCTCTCTGCTTCGAGGGCCCTCATGCTTTCTTCCCTCCAGGGTGTGGACCTGGTGCAGAGATCTCATCTGGACTCTGGGATACCTGGTTGTGGTTTGCAGCCATAGGCTCTTTCCCCCGCTGGGGATGGCCTCAGCCTCTACTTTGAGGAGGAGCCTCCTGTCTTGTCCTCGCCTGGCCCCTGGCTCTCCATCCCTGTGCTCCACACCATCTGTCCTCTGGGAGCGGGCATGAGTGCCTTCCTCGGGAATTGGAGCCTAGGAAGATCTTGCAGCCTCCACCGGCATGCAGCTTCACAATTATCTTATTACGGCTGGGATAAGGGAAGGAGGGACAATGGTCCCTGTCATGGTAGTTTTACGAAGCTTTGTCATCCTTCCACCTGGCCCATGTTCTCTTCCTCATACCCTGGTGGGAGGTCCCAGGTGAGGAAGCTTGTGTGGTGTCTGTGTTGCTGGCCCTTTAAGAAGCTGGGTCCTGCAGGGAGACCAGTGGGCATCAGCAGAGCCAGCAGCTTCCCCCTGGAGAGTGGGCTGTGGGATTCTGATGACTAAGACGCACTCCTAGAGTCATTTGCCCTTCATAGGGTGAACATGGACTTGTTCAAACCAGGACGCCTTTGAGCACCCAGATCTCTGGGTCTCCCTGCACTGGTGCAATGGCTGTAAAAGTGGGGTGTCTCTGCAAGTCAGGGCATGGGATGGTCCTATCTGCAAACCGGCATTCCATGCCCCTTGCTCAGCATGGGGGTGTTGGGGCGAGGTGGGCAGGGACAGACGTGTGTTTCCCACAAGCCAGGATCTCCAGCGCCTCTAGGAACAAGGCAGATGGCAGGCAAGAGGGCAGGGTCACTGGAAAAGGCATTGGGAATAAAGTCCCAACACTCGCCCCCGGCCCAGGCCCACAGGAGAGGAGCAAGGCAGTGCAGGGCCCTGCCAGGACAGGCTGCTCCATTTTGGCACCCTGAAACCACTTTCTTACATTTTGCTGCCCTAAAAATGTAAAAGTAGAAATACGTTAATCGTTCCAAATTGCTGTTTGTGCCTACAGATTCTCAATTGTAAGGCGCCAGACTCTGAATTTGGTTTATTTGATGTGTCTTTCCAGCAGGAAAACATTCTGGTGTGACCCAAGTGCCTGTCCAACCAACCGAGGCTGTTAGGATGCCTCTATGATCTGAGTGTGTTCCCAGAGTTTATGTGTCGAAAACTTAATCCCCAACCCAACAGTGTTGGGAGGTGGGGCCTAGTAAGAGATGACTAGGGGATGAGGTAAGTTCTGTCCTTGTGAATGGATTAATGTTGTCATCATACAGTGTGTTCGTTATCATGAGGGTGGGTTTGTTATAAAAGAGAGCTGGGCTCCTCTTGCATTCGCTCTCTCTCATGTGTCTGTCTCTCTCCCCTCCTCTCTGCTTCTGCCCTGGGATGGCACAGGAAGAGGGCCCTTGTAAGATGCCAGCACGTTGATATTGAACTTCCCAGCCTCCAGAACTGTGAGAAATAAATGGCTTTTCTTCATAATTATCCCATCTGTGATACTCAGTTTTAGCAACACACAACACAGACTCAGGCTGATGCCAAGTACAGCTTTCATGCAGAGGTTCCAGGCAGCGGTGCTTAATCCAGCACCCACCATGCTCCCTGAGGCCCTCTGTGTGTGGCACCCGCTTTCTTGGTGAGAAGTGGTCTTTACTGGTGAGTGTTGGAGAAATTCCTTGAGCTGTTGATGTGTAGAATGTTCTAGGGCAAGGCTCTTGGGGGCACACACCTCCCAGGAAGGCCAAGTCCCATCCCAGGCTGCAGGTGAATCTCGCCCTTACGCCAGCCCAGCCCCTTTCTCATTTCTTAGCAGACGTATTTCTGGAGGTATCGCTGCACCTACAGTGGCTGTTTAATTGCCGTGGGTGGAGGCATTCCATTATTTGCCATTAAGGCTTGTGTTTTTAACATTACATGAATGCAAGGTAGCCATGTAGCTAAATTTCATCTTTTCCCTGCGGCACTTCTTAAATGATTGGTAGGAGGGGTTATGCAATTGGTGAGACTGACAAGGTTTTGTGCCAAGTTTAAAAAAGTGATATTTGGGGGATTCATGTCCTCCTATCAGCCTGAATAGTGAATCGTCACATGCCAACACCAGGTCCATTCAGCAGGCTCTGCCTGCACCTCCTGAGTCTTGCACAGCCTTGCCTGGTAGCTGCTGTCTCACTATAGATCAAAGAAGAGTGAGGGTCCTGATGCATAAAGAACAGGCCTGGGGCACAACCCAGGGGCCGTCCTGGAGGGCCACCAGGACATCAGGACATCGGTGCTGCACTTCCCTCATGGGTGAAGGAGAGGGGGCTCAGGGGCACTGCCTTGTGTCTATTCTGGGGTCCCTGCTGTGTGGCTGTTTTCTGGAGGCCAAGTTATCATTGCCTATCACTCAGCATCTGCACAGTACTCCCAGCCTGAGGCTTCAAGCAGTTAGGAAAGGAGAACAGGACACCTTGCTGCTAATCAAAGTGTTTGGAGAGTTCTGCTCTCCTTTGAAGCCCCGGGGCACATTCTCTGATCTTCCCAGCCACCTACCTTCCTCTGCCTTGTCTTCTCTCTCCTCCATGCTGGCCTGCCAGGCACAGGTCGGGAAGGCATTGACTTTGGTCACAAGGCTCACCGGGGCTGTGCTGTGTTATCTGGGGTGGATTCTTCCCTTCCCTTACCTGTGGGACGCATGTGTGATCTGAGCAGTTGCCAATTTCTTTTCTGTCTCTGAAAATGTGCCTTTTGTCTGACTTCCTGGTTAGTCAGCCTCAGATCCTGCAGCATTCAACCACTTAGATTCCTCATGACCTTCCCTCCTGCCCTGTGCCCCAGATGAAGACCACTGCACACTTCCCTGAGTCCCGGAGGATGACCACCACCTCCTGCCCTTTGTCCAGGGACAATAACCTGACATCCTGCCTTGTGTCCCAGGAGGAGGACCATGGTGTCCTGCCCCATGTCCAGGGACAATGACCATGGCCTCCTGCCCTGCATCCTGGGACGATGACCATGGCATCCTTCCCTGTGTCCTGGGATGCTGACCATGACGTCCTTTCCTGTGTCCCAAAACCGTGACCATGGTCTCCTACCCTCTGTCCCAGGACAATGACCATGGCAGCCCACCCTGTGTCGTGGGATGATGACCATGGTCTCCTACCCTGTGTCGTGGGATGATGACCATGGCCTCCTACCCTGTGTCCCAGGACGATGACCATGGCCTCCTACCCTTGTCCTGGGACAATGACCGTGGCGTTCTGCCCTGTGTCCAGGGAGGATTATCATCACCTCCTACCCTGTGTCCTCGGCGGATGACCATGGTGTCCTATCCTGTGTCCAGGGACGATGATCATGGCGTTCTGCCTTGTGTCCTGGCAGAGTGACCATCGTGTCCTGCCCTGTGTCACTGGAAGTATGGCCATTGCCAAGTGAGATAACAACTTCCATTGAGCTCAGCCAGTGGGAAGCCCCAGAAGTGCAGCTGTGCAAATGGGAGAAGGGTTTAGCATGGGAGGAGAGGGACCCAGATGTTTGTTCCAGCAGCTGCCAGGTCTTGCACAGTGTCTGTGCTTTAGGAGCCTTCTTCTGTAGCTGTGACTCCCTCTAGCCGCAGTCACACCACCGCCTCTTTTCAGCCTTCCTGCTGAGGGGTCTTGGTGGCCCTCATGCTCCCACCTGCTGCCCTGTGCTTGGCCAGCCTTGGTCCTTCCTGTAACCCACAAACAGTCTATTTGTCCAGCCACCTTCTCTCCACCATGCATCTCAGCGGGGATGATGGGGGCAGCAAAAATGTATTCTTGGAAGGCAGAAAGATTTTACATTTTTTTTTTTTACATATATAGCATCAATATATACACAGTACATAAGCAGAGACAGAGTCTGTGGTGTGAACATTTCATGGAAGGCCATTTCAGGAAAGTGTCTGAAAAGGCTCCTTAGGGGGTGATTATGGAAAACACACTAGGAAACCCACCATGCAGCAGAAAGCCACGGGCTTTGGGATCAGAACAGGGATGGCAGGGCCGGGAGGAGAGGGTGGACTGCAGAGGCTCTCAGCAGATGGGGCGGATCTGAGGGACTGATCTTAGGGTTGTGTGAGGACAAAGCCAGGAGATTCAGAGACACCAAATTGTGGCCCTGAGCAGTGGCAGGCACCGCATCGGGCAGGCAGAAAGGTCGGGGGCATGGGTGGAAGGGCAGCAGGGCAAGTGTCTGTGTGGGGGCGAGGTCTGAACTACGTGAGGACCAGCAGGGGTCTTATTAGGAGACAAGAGCCAAGAGAAGGACCAGAGACAGGAATTTGGGATACACAGGATCCCTGGGCCACAGAAGCACCACAGCTGAGGACGTGCGAGGTGCTGAGCTGCCCTGGGGAAAAGACGCAGCCGTGCAATCTGGAGAAGGGTCTAGCTTGGGAAACCTGCCCGCTGGCCGCCAGTGAGGCCAAGAGATGGTGAGTCAGGGAGTGAGCGCCCAGTGTGGACAGAAGAGGCTGGGTTTGGTGATGGGAAAAAATGCTGCTGTGTAATATGTTAATTATTTTTATAGTATAACACCAATGTGAATCAAAAAAATCAAATTCAAGAAGATCCTTAGAAAAAGTATAAATGGGCCGGGCGCGGTGGCTCACGCCTGTAATCCCTGCACTTTGGGAGGCCGAGGCGGGCGGATCACGAGGTCAGGAGATTGAGACCATCCTGGCTAACACGGTGAAACCCCGTCTCTACTAAAAATACAAAATTAGCCAGGCGTGGTGGCGGGCGCCTGTAGTCCCAGCTACTCGGGAAGCTGAGGCAGGAGAATGGCGTGAACCCGGGAGGCGGAGCTTGCAATGAGCCGAGATCGCGCCACTGCACTCCAGCCTGGGTGACAGAGCAAGACTCTGTCTCAAAAAAAAAAAAAAAAAGAAAAAGTATAAATGGCAGCAAATGTCAGGTATAATTCTGTCTGAGGGCCCCCAAATACCCTCTCACAAGTAACCAAAATAAACCAACTCTTCTTCCAGAGGACTATTTTCTGGCTGGGCAGGCAAGATCTGCTCTCTGCCACCCTGGGAACTGGGTTGCTCTGCACCCATCAGCCCGGCCCCTTCCTGGGGAATTTACCCAGCGCCACATAAGAGTCACAGAGTCACCTGGGAGGTGGGCCTGAGCCCCGGGAAAGAAAAGTCTCTCAGGGTGAGCCCTGTAGGGATGTGGGGTGTGGGCCCTGGAGGGATGTGGGGTGTGAGCCCTGGAGGGATGTGGGGTGTGGGCCCTGGAGGGTTGTGAGGTGTGAGCCCTGGAGGGGTGTGGGGTGTGAGCCCTGGAGGGATGTCGGGGTGTGAGCCCTGCAGGGGTGTGGGGTGTGAGTCCTGCAGGGGTGTGGGGTGTGAGCCCTGCAGGGATGCACGGTGTAGGCCCTGTAGGGGTGAGGAATATAAACAGAGGGAGCCAACAGACCAGGAGACTTCATGCCATCACAGGACCTCCCTCAGGGCAATCTGCCCAGTTTCTCAATAGGATTCCTTGCCCTCACTCTGGGCTGCCCACCTGGAAGAAGGTGGAAAGGGGCACAGACACGCTGCTTGCCCTCTTCCTGTCTGTCCTGGGTTCCTGACCCCAGGCCACCACTCTAAGATTTGCTGCTTTCTCCCACTGAAAACCAGACGGCTTCAAGTCATCTAACTCAGATGTCCCTGACGGCGGCTCAGGCAGTGCTGGGCTCCCACTGTTCTCGGGGCAGGTGCACACGCCAGGGCCCGGGGGGCACAGGGCATGGCTGGGTGGAGAGCACTTTCAGGGGTGGTTAAATGCAGAGCTGCCCTTCCAGGGAGGACATCTGAGGAACGTGCGTTAGGCCTGCCTGCCTCTGGGCCACCATCACTTCCAGTACGTGCCTCCTGGGCCAGTGCCATCTGTCCTCACCCAGGAGAGCTCACTTTCTATGTGACACTTTAAATGAAAACCCAGCCTCCCTCCTGGGCCCTGATTCTCAGCCTCTCCATGAAGATAATGGTGAGAACGTATTATCTCTTGTGTGATAAATATGAAGCTGCTGCTGTTTGAAAAATGACAAAGCAACAATTTGGGCCCATTTACTGAGTGCAGCAGGCACGGGGTGAAACTATCATGAGAAATAGTGGAGTGCAGAACCTTCTGCCTGTGGCCGGCATTGGCATTCAGCTCACACGTCAGGTGAGGAGAGGGATGGCTCTGCTCCAGACAAATATTCTTGTCATGCTGATCTCCTTCTCAGAATTGTGAGCGCACCTGGACCACAGCCGTTGGCAATGAGCAAGGCCAGGCCAGGGCATGCACTGAAGGCAGCAACATGGTCAGATGCAATTGCAGTTAAAGATGGGGAAAATAAAAGTGAAGGAAGAACCAACCCTAAACCCGGAGGTGGAGTTTGAACCGAGGTCTTCTGAGGGCCTGAAGCTCTGTCCCTGGGACAGGCATGGGACTCACAGGCTCCTCTGCCTATTGGCGGATTCTTCCTCAGCTGGGGCCAAAGGAATTTTGCCACGGAAGTGGTGAAATGCAGAGAAAATGCAGACCAAGGGCTACTGACAATAGCCCACTTGCTCGGTGACCTGATTTTCAAAGCCCTTTCACATTCTTTATCTCATTGGAGAAAATGATCAGTTTATAGAACTTGAAAATGTAAGTGACTTTGCAGCCTGTGATTCTGGGATAAATATTTACTTTGGAGGGTATTTTTGCTCCCATTATGTCTGTAGTTGTTTAAATTTGATCTTGACCCGGGGCTGATGAAGAGGGGCTGGGCTTGCAGCTCTGAGACTGAGGCTATGGATGGTGCTTGGGCAACCAGGATGTCCTCATTTGGTAAATGTCAAATGTGCTTAGTAGGACTGCAAGCACTTGATTTCCAGCTACTTTTGAAGATTTAGACATTCACCAAGTGGGATGTGCAGGGTTTGGTGTTGCCCTTTTGGGTGATTTCATCTGAAATTCACTTCCTCCTGGTAAAGAGAGCCTGGAGCATTCGAGGCTGCTGTACAGCAATACTGTCCATGTGCAATACAGAGAGTTATGACCAACCAGCTACATATAAGTTAGTGCTATGTGACAATATTTCCACACACACAGTGCTTAAAACAACTCACATTGTGATCTCAGTTTCTGTGGACCAGGAATCCAAGCACAGTGTGAGTGTGGCATCTGCATGTCTGCAATCCAGGTTTCTGCAGGGGCTGGGCTCTCATCTGAGGCTCATCTGGGGAAGGATCTGACACTGAGCTCATGTATTTGTCAGCAGTATTCAGTTCCTTGGGGCCAATGGGCTGAGAGCTTCAGTTTTTTATTGACTGGTGGCTGGAGGTCACCCTCAGCTCCTTGCCCTGTGGCCCTCCCCTAGGGAAGCCCACAACATGCAGGCTTGTTTCTCCAAAGCCTGCTAGGGGACAGCCTGTGAGTGAGATGGATATCGCAATTATGTGAGCATGCACACGCCACCGTCTTGCGCATTCCATTGGTTAGGAGCATGTCACTGGTCCTCACTTCAGGGGAGAAAGCTCACAGGGGTGAACCCCAGGCAGGGGACTGTGGGTCACCCCAGGGTCTACCTGCCATGCTGCCTTTTAGAGAAAGATGACATTTGCTGGACATTAAGCCCAAAACGTGGTTTGTTTTTAACATCTGAAGAGTTTTCAGTTGAAGTCAGCAGGTTAACAGTCCATATGCTTTAAGAAGTTGCTTTGCAAGGCTCCGGCTGCACAACAGGAGCTGTGGGCATCCATCCCTTTCCTTTGCCAAAATGGTAGTCCGTCTTTACAGTGCCCTGTCAGTCTGCTGGAGCCCTCCAGGGTGAGCATTCTTGTTGGAAAGGTGGTTTTTCTGCTTGGTGCCACTGTTGATAGCTAAAGGGGCCATCATGTTGGCTCCCGGCCTCAAGAAAACTTATCTTGGCCTGTTGGACATTGCATTCCTGAGGCATGGACCTAGGCTATGGATGTGAGGAGATGACAAAGGGATGAGTGTCAGTCATCAGGAGGAGGGTGCTTGTCCACCCTTCCTGCCAGGAGAGCATCGCTGTGTCCTATGCCAATTTGCAAAATGCCTTCAGGCCCCCCGTAGCCCTAAGCCTGGCTCCCCGGTCTGTGGTAGATGCACTAGGCTCCCTCATTTGCTACTCACAATTTCCCTTTTGCTCAGGGTAGCCAGAGCTCAGCTCTACTAAAAATAAAATTCCTCACTGAGAGCACCAGGGCATGATGAGTGGATGCTGCTGACCCTCTGAGTTATGGACGCCTCTAGGCACTATAAGATGAGTGATTCCCCCATCACAGGAAGCAAAATAATTGGCTACATGATCAGAAATAGCAGGTTTAACATGAACAAAGCTTGTTTACTTATGCATTAGCAATGAAAGCTAGGTCCACTCTTAGGCTGAGAAAGGATGTCAACTGAAGAGACTCACTTTATGAATATCCACAGCCTCAAAGGTTCAACCTCTGGCTGAACTTAGATAGTGGCTCTTACTTCTTTTTTTGTTTGTTTGTTTTTGTTTGGTTGTTTGCTTTTGAGATGGAGTCTTGCTCTATCGCCCAGGCTGGAGTGCAGTGGCACAATCTCAGCTCACTGCAACCTCTGCCTCCAGGTCCAAGTGATTCTTCTGCCTTAGTCTCTCGAGTAGCTGGGACTACAGGGGTGCACCACCATGCCTGGCTAGTTTTTTTTGTATTTTTCTAGAGACGGGTTTTTGCCATGTTGGCCAGGCTGGTCTCAAACTTCTGATCTCAGATGATCTGCCCCTTTGGGCTCCCAAGGTGCTGGGGTTATAAGCATGAGTCCCCGCGCCCGGCCTGGCTCTGACTTCTTAAGGGATCCGTTCTTTCTCTTCTTGCTGAAGATATGCATCTGTATACATAGACATGCATATGAAGACATGCATGGCTCACACATATGCAGGATTACTGAATCAGTAGTTTCTGGGCGTCATTTTATGTGCAGAGCTACTTGGTGGCCACTATTTTCTAAGTAAGACAGAGGGTGAAGCAATATGTGATATCTGTGGCAGACTTAATAAAGTAAATATATTCCAGTTCTTGGTGCCCTTGCGTTTTTTCCTTATGGGATTCCTGGTGCAGAGCGTTTTAGACATTGATTTTAGTTGGCCTTCTTTTCTGTTGTTGCCCATCTCCTCAGCCTGCAAATCCCAAAGCAATGGCCACTATTTGTGCCATCGCCAAAAGTTTAAGTTCACTCTCATTTAAAACCAGACCGCTCTACAAAACTTCTCAAAAATAATCTGTTATAAAAATAATATTGCACAAAAGTTCATTGTGTTTTTGCTGTTCTTGAGAAAATGTGATTAGGCCGGTCCCTGGGTAGTGGAAAAATGAGTGCCACTTTTCTGAATAAAACAAGTGAAAAGCTAAGATGTTCATGATATTTTGTTAGGGGAAGCAGTTATTCACGTAAAACAAAAACAACAACAACAACAAAACACTTTTCAGGATAAAAACACGAAGTAAAAATTGATTTTTTTACCAGAAAAATAAAATATATCTACAATTGCATACATGCAAAGAATTGCAGTGAATTATCAAATGCGAGAGTGTAGATTTCTGCTAAATTCCTATGTAAGGGAAGTGAGGCGTACGCTCTGATCATTGGCACTTACCCCGAGCCAATATGTTTTACCATGTTGCTCTTTTATGCTCCTTTCTAGAGTCCTGGGGACAGTGTACAGGCCAGGGGCCAGGACAGACCCCAGCCCTCCTGCCTGCAGGGAAGCAGCTGTGCCCGGTGACCTCTCTCATCCACCATGGATCTGGATTTCTGGGCCTCTGCACCTAAGTAGACAAGAGATGGCAGCCCATGCCTCAGCTGCCCCTCCAGCTTCCCCTTTGTGGGTTTCCTGGCCCTGAATCCTGAAACAACAGTTTTTTTCCAGTCACTCTTCAGCTGGGCAAGTTTCCACGTTCTTTAGGACCTACCAGTTCATCAGAACCATGGATCATCTTCAGACAAACAATGGAATCTCATCTTTTCCAGCTGTCTTATCCTCCATGGGACTTTAAACCTACTTACACTCTACTTACACCAGAAGCCTCAGTTTGGGATTTTAAACCACCTCTGGAATTGCAGCTGGGCAGGATCTAGCTGTTCCCTACTTACACCAGAAGCCTCAGTTTGTGCCATGCCTACATGGCCATTTCCCTTTTTCCTTCGCTGTGGCCAAATCCTATTCGTCCTTCAAGTCACAGGTATTCTCAACATCCAACATCCAATCCAACTGCCAACTTCTGCAGGGCTTGCCATTTGTCTCTGCCTTTAGGACACTTGTATAGACAATGTGGATTGGGATTGACTCAATAACTGGAAGGTATGTCTCCCAGTGCAAGAAGCAGTGAATCCAGTAGTCAGATGGTGATAGAGAGTTGATAGGTAAGTAGGTAGGTAGAGAGAAAGACAGAGAGGGAGAGAGAGTTGCAGGTAAATTCGGGTATGTAAAAAATTCCCCTTGACTCTGGGCATTTGGGTCAGGGAGGGGGTGGAGGACAAAGAAAAAGCCTATCAGTTCAATGAGTGGAGTATCTCAGTGACAAAGGACTTATGCTCAGATAATCTTTTTCGGTGCATTTTCACAAAATTGGTCTCCCAATTTCTAAACATTGCATTGAATTTTTCATGATTTTTTTTCTAATCCCACAAAATGCCAGATTACCCAGGTGACAATTTAGGGATAGATATGAGAACCAAAACCTAGAAAATTTTCAAACAACTAAGAAAAATATACCACCCCAAGTCATTTTTATAATTATACCAAACGTATGTTTTATAATCCCAATATTTTAAAAATAGTATCTTATATTTAAATTCTAAGCTTGTGAAGGGACGATTCATCTGCTGTATCTTAATCTGTTACTGATGGTCTGTCTGAAGTTGACAGTGTGCCTGAATGCTTGAAAGGAGCCCCCTCTTTCCCTCATTGCCAACACACCTGCCCATGGTGGAGGTTCACTGTCTTTCCCTGCCCGTGGCCCTGCCTGTCATCTTCTGGGGGTAGCGTCTCCTTTCCCCTGGAGAACAGTCATCCTCATTCTCTGAGGTCTTGGAGAGACTATTGTCCTGGTGCCATGCACCCTGGAGGCAGGGGTGACCCAGGCTAAGCCAATCATACCAGCCGGCTCCCTCTCCTGGAAAGGATGTGGCCTGCCCAGGACCTGCCCTGGATCTCAGCCCCCTTCTTGCTCCTACCCTATGTGGGGCAGGTGGGCCAGTGTGTCTCCTATGCAGTGAGTGCCAGAATCTCTTCTATGAATTTCCATTTTCCTTAAATGATACAAAGAAACTTTCCATGACTTTCCATCCAAGAAACCGCACCCTGCTGCCGGGCATTCTTTAACACTGTGCTATCTGGACACAAGGGTAAGTGAGTCCCTGTTCAAATGCTCTTTTATTAGAGACTGGACTGTGAAAGCCTTAGAATAAAATGAGAAACACATATTCGTGGCCATATCCCTCGTCATTTGCAAATTATGAACTCCAAAAAGCCTCATGTGCTCATTTGTACTATTTATAAATATTTTTAAATCAACATAATCTTAGAATATTTCCTGACAGTTTTGCATAAAGTAATTGCTACATTGATAAAATTATTTGCAGGATCAATTAACATAATTTAAGTGATTATATAATTGGAAATATAAACATTACATTTTATATATTTTTGTATACAAAACTGAAGAAAGAAGAAAACTCTGAGTTGCATCATTTGCTTTTGGAATAAAGTGGATTAAAATATCCCCTTCTGCTGAGGGAGGTCACTGACATCTCACTCATTGCCACTCCATAATGGCCACTCTGTGGACGGTGACTCTAAGAGCTGCTGAGAACTGCAAGGCTCTGTGTGGGCTCCCAGACTCCAGATCCACCTTGCAGCAATAACAGGGAACGTGAGTCACAGGAGGCGGGCGGCTGGGGAGCAGCACCCTGAAATGCAGGCAGAGCTGGGAATTACATCCGTGTGGGTGGAGTGCGCTGTCCGGGTCTTGGACCTGAGAATATGCTGGCACTCCAGGTGAATGGCATCCTGGTGGAGGAAGCATGGATTCCAGAGTTCAGCATGGAAGATGGCAGGTTAGAGCCAGCCCCATACACCAACCAACCGCAAGAAGCCTCGACGTGAGTAGAGTCTGACATCTCGGATTCCAGGGGCAGGTATCACCCAGGCAGAGGGCCAGTCAGGCAGGCCACCTGGCAGGCATGTGGGCAAGCAGCCTGCCTCAGCCTCAGGCTGGGACTCAAGGCACAAGCCTCAGGCACGGGTGGCAGGTATAAATGGAGGCTGATGGTGGAGGCACTTCAGCTCTGGGCCCATTTGTCCAGGCAGAGAACCCAGCCAGGGAAATAAATGAGGCCCAGTCTCCAGAATGAGAATGAAAAATGTGTGCAAGGCTGGGGAATGTGACAAGAGCCCATTTATCCAACTAGACAGCGAGGCAGGAAAAGAACGATGGCCACTTTCCACTGTGCTGGGCGTAAGCTGCTTCTTTTCCTGCTGTCTTGGGGCAGCCTTGCCATGGAGAGGGCTGGGGAGCCACAGCAGGGAGGCCTTGAATGCCCCTTCACCCCTTTGGTGAGGAAGAAACGTCTGCCCCAGGGTTATGGAGGATCATGCAGCACCTGACCTAGGACCAATGAGATGATGCGGGTTAATCAGCCAAATGCACTCACATCCGGGGAGGAGGACACCACGCCACATGGGGTCACAGGGGGATGCATTCGGAGCAGTGAGCCGGTAGGGCTGTGGGGCAGTCTGGGTGGTCCCAAGAGGGCGAGGTGCCCTTGCTTCCTGCAGGAGGATGTGAATGGTTTGTCTGAATGACTCCACGGGCTGTCAGGGACCTGAAACCCACTGCTCAGTGATCAGTGGGAGCTGCCTTAGCTGTTTGATAAAGGGGATTGTTTGGCGAGGGGGCCCTTCTGTGGGGGCAGTGTCTAGAGAGAACTTGCAGTCAGGCCTGTTTCTATTGTCGAGGAAGCACATCACACTGAACCTGAATTTGGAGTCTCACAGGGGCATTGAGTGGGGTCTTTGCTGTGTGGAGAGGTGGGAGCAGAGGCCGGGTGGCCTCACAAGGCCAGCATCGTCGCCCTGCTCTGACTTCTGACATCCGACCTCACCTCTAGTTTCAGGGCTCTTGGGCTCTGGGTTGGTGGCCACTCCCGCCTTGCACCTGCTTCCAGGGCCTGGCTGGCTCTTGGGTCAGCTCCCAGCTTCTCCTTTTCCTACTCATAGCAGTGGCCCCTGCCCTGCCCAGGGAAAAGAATTCTGCTCCTAAACCTCACTCCTCATGAACAAGTTTCTGGATCCTGTTTTTCAGTTGGACCACCCTCTGGCTGCTGCAGGGCCCCTCGCACGCAGCTTCCACAGACTGGAGACCTAGCAGGCTGCTGTGCTGCTGTCCTGCTGTCCTGGACCCAGGCAGGTCCACAAAGAGGCACCACAGGGGTTTTCCACGCTATTTTATGGAGCAACACTTGAGAAGGGCCCGATAACCCATGATATGTGGATGATGCAGAGAACTGGGGAGCTGGGCAGTGAGTCTGGGGAAAAGGGTGCAGGCCCAGGAATCTCTGAGTGGCCCCAGCTCAAGGTCAGCCCCAGACTCAGGACCTCAGAACCACAGAGCAGGAGCTCCAAGGAGGAAGTCTGGGCCCTCCAGCCTTGGGATGAGCTCTGTATGGGGCCCTCAGGTGGGGGATCGGGGTCTTCAGCACCTGACTTACAGCCTCATGCCATTCATCCATCCTTGACTCCTCCCACCAAAGCCCTACAGCCAGCCCAGCCTCCCTGGACACTGGGCTGTTTCCACTCATCCATTCATGGTGAGTTTGGGCCTTTCTCAAGCCCTTGCAAAATGGTAGACAAAAGATTGCAAATACAAACACATAGTTGTTCACAGCCCCCCACCTTCTGACCCACCAATGGCAGAGGTGAGCCATGGCAGGCTGTCCTCACCCCGAGGGCTCTGGGGTGCTCCTCGTCCTGACTCCCTTCCAAGTCCTGTCTGGTTGGCCAACTTGCTGGAGAGCATTGGGCCTCTCCCCTCAGTCTTCTGGCCAGCAGAAGCTTGGTGCTGGGGGCCGCTGGGCCTGTAGAACCCCCAGTGCAGGTCCTCAGTGGGCCGTGGCCCTGTGGGGTAACTACCTGGTTTTTTTATGCTACCTCTCATCTCCATGGTGAGCTAGCTCTCTGCATTCTGCTGGCCCCGGGTCCTGGGAGCATGGACCCCAGGTCTCTGGTCCTCGTTACCTTCCGGATACTCCCCACTCCCCGGATATCCCTCACTTGTATTGACTGGGTGTGTGGTTCCGGGTGTGTGGTTCTGCCACATCACTTTCCTCAGGCTGCTCTGGTGGCCAAGACCCACTGTGTGGGAAGGTGGCTCCTCCCTCGGAGGGCCATCCACAGCCTCAAAGGGTGAGGTCTTCCTGTCTGCCTCCCAGGAGGCCTCCCGGCAGGTGTTCTCAAATGGCAAGCAAGCCAGAACCAATGGCAATATGAAGGCAGGTGTGATTCAAATAAAGGACTTCATTAGCTCAAGTTTTGGATATTAAAACAATCAAATTGAAAAATGTCAGAATAAATAGGTTTATAAATATCACCAGATACTTAGAATTAAAATTTGCACATTGACGTTAGCTTATTTAATCTCAATAACCACCCTATAAAATATTAACTAGTGTTATCCTTATGTTATGAAAAACTGTATCCTCAAATATATAAAGCCCATATAGATAGCATCTTACTGGTTAAAGAGAAAAACATCACTTCTGACTAGAGAGAGATTTCCCAGAAATTCATCCACCTTTGATTTGAAATACCAACATGGCTTTCTGACTCAAATGCAAAAATCATTCTATATTCACATAATTCCATTTCTCATTTCCCCCAAGCTAAGACTCACTGAATCCTCCAGTTTCCAAATCACTTGTATTGACAGCTTGATATATGAAGAAATAAATAAGATTTCCAGGGAGAAAATTAATTTCAAAAATAATTAAAGATGATTAGCTCCTCCTGGTTGAATGAAAAAGAGGTTTTGTTTCTGCAACATGTAATCCTAAGGGTTGGACACACCACTTCAGGGGCCAGAAAACTGAAGAAGACTATTTCTAATCACATGAATTAAAAAAAAAAAACAACATCCTTACTGAGTTGCTATTGATGGTCTGGGAGAGATTATTATGATGTCAAATTTTCTTACTTACCACTGACAATTCTCTTAAAAGGAAGAAAAGAAAGACTGTCCTTGAAGTTTACTAACTCTTAGAATATCAAGCCTACTTCATTCTTCGTAACATTAATAACTGGTGCAGAAGCCAAACAGAAGAGTCTGAGTTCAGAACATTTTTGTCTAATGGAGGGGCACAGGGACTCATGTCATGCTTCAGGATACCTTGTAACCATTCATGTTTTATTAGAGAAGATAATCCAGCTACATTCTCAAGGTGGGTAAGTCAACATGGTGAGGTGCCTTGGATAGAGCGTGCTTCCTGTGCTGGGAGCTCGGGTGCCTGCAGGCATGGGCTCCCTCTGGTGCACCCTCTGCAGCTCCCCGGATAGCCAAAGCAATCTTGAGCAAGAGCAACAGAGCGGGAGGCATCCTGTTTCCTGATTTCTAACTGTATGACAAAGCTTCAGTGATGCAGTGTGGTACTGGCATAAAAACAGGCATATACATAGATCAATGGAACAGAATAGCTATGCAGAAATAAACACATGGACACATCGTCAACTAATTTTCAATAAAGGCACCAAAAAATCAAAATGGGAAAAGGATGATCTCTTCAATAAACAGTGTTGGGAAAAGTGGATATCCATATGCATTAGTTTAAAACTGACCCAGATGTTATGCCACACACAAAGATCAACTCAGAGGATTAAAGACTTAAATGTGAGACTTAAACCATAAAACTCCTAGAAGCAAACAGGAAAAAAGCTTCTTGACATTGGTCTTGGCAATGATTTTTTGGATATGACCCCAAAAGCACAGATCAACAGAAGCAAAAATAAACAAGCCGGACTGCATCAAACTGAAAGCTTTTACACAGCAAAAGAAACAATCAATGAAATGAAAAGGCAACCTATGTGATGGGAGAAAATATTTGTGAACTATATATCTAATGAGATGAGTATTCAAAATATACAAGTAACTCATACAACTGAATAGCAAACAAACCAACAAAAGTAACTCAATTAATAAATGGACACAAGACCTAAATAAATATTTCTGCAGCAAGGACATAGCAGTGGCCAACAGGTGCAGGAAAAGGTACTTAACATCAGGAGTCACTGGAGAAATGCAAATCAAAACCACAGTGGGACACCACCTGTGATGGTTAATGTTGAGAGTCAACTTGATTGGATTGAAGGATGCAAAGTATTGTTCCTGGGTGTGTCTGTGAGCGTGTTGCCAGAGGAGATTAACATTTGAGTCAGTGGACTGGGAGAAGGAGACCCACCCTCAATCTGGATGGGCACCATCTAATCAGCTGCCAGCGAGGCTAGAATAAAGCAGGCAGAAGAAGATGGAAGACCAGACTTGCTTTGTTTTTCTCCCATTGCTGGATGCTTCCTGCCCTCAAACATCAGACTCCACGTTCTTCAGCTTTTGGACGCTTGGATTTACACCAGTCATCCGCCGGGGGCTCTTGAGCCTTTGTCCATAGACTAAAGGCTTCCCTAATTTTGAGGTTTTGGGGCTCCACCTGGCTTCTTTGCTCCTCAGCTTGCAGACAGCCTATCTTCACCTTGTGATTGTGTGAGCCAATATTCCTTAACAGACTTCACATATACATCTGTCCTATTAGAACTTTCCCTCTAGACAACCCTAATACACCACCTCACATCTGTCAGAGGACAATTATGACAGAATAAAATGTGGCAAGTGTTGGTGAGGATGTGCCTAGTCATTTTGACATGTTAATAATTTCTTACTCAGATATTCAATACTTCCCTCCCTTTTTTACACTGTAAACATATAAAACATTAAGTTTTACGTTCTGTTCTTGATAATTCCAGTATATGCAAGCTTTGCAAATCCAATTCTCTTGTTTTTTTATGTTTGTGATGTGTCTTGTTTCCTCCTGCAGACTGTACTTTAGATTTATTTAGCTTAATTTTTGTATCACAGGCACATGTCTGATGGAGCCCTATCTGTAACGACACAGAGGTCTGCACTGAAGGGGCTTTCTTCCAGACCACTCACTTTAGATTTTGACAAGCACCTGGGGACACCATAACCTACGACTACCTTTCAATAGTAACTTGAGGTTTTTTGGACCATCTATGTTGTGTAAGTGTAAATTCAGGTCAATAACTTGTGTGTAGCTAACAAGGTGGTTACAAAATCTCAGAGGAGATTCCCCACATCCCCTTAGCCAGGGTGGGGTTTCTTGTGCTCCTTCCTGTAAGGGTGGATTGCTTTTTCTAGTTATTTTACTGATAGGATAGTCCTTTCGGTCTCTGGCTTCATGGAAGAGGCTCCTCTCCAATGCCTCCTCCAGGTGGGGCCTGGGTTTTGTCTGCTGTTCTCCAGGCTCAAGGTCACCAGTGCTGGCACGGGCCATCAGCACAGCTGTGGTTTCAGAGCTGGGTGATTCTCTAGTTTGCTCTTTCCCTTGGTATTGGCCTGAGGACTTTCTCTACTTCTTTCCAATGTGACGCCATGTATAAGATTTGTTTATTAATATCGTGTCCAACACGTTTAGTCGCATTGAGTGGGAGGATTTTCTGGAACCTCTAGTCTGCAACATTATAGAAATGAAAGCACCAGCCTGCGGCTCTCCCTGTGGCTCTCCCTGTTTCCCTGGATGTCACGGTGCTGAGTCTCATCTCACACAGCTGCAGGTGACCCTCCCGTACTGTCACCCACGCACTGAAACTGTCACTGCCATTTGCTCCCTGCGGCTCCAGAAGGCATCCCAAATCTCATCCAGAAACTTGTTTATCCATTTCTTATGCACACGTGTGCACATCACTGTGTGCATAAAATGGATCCACAGAGCCCAGTCTTCGGGAAAAACAGACAAAACGTATCATTGTGGTGCATTTTTGTGATTGCTAAGAAAGTATATATGTCAAGCGTTAGGGAATCAAAGCAAAGAGGCCAAACCAAATAAAAGCATTACACTGACAAACAAAACCCCAGTGTTACATCCTTATGTCCAGGAAGCAGGCAAAGGGCCATCGGTCTTCCTAGACAAGGCCCTCACACCTCACTGGCTCCACTCTCAGCTTTCCCAAGAGAGTGACCCTCTAATTTTCAACTCAAGGGCAAAGTAGGGTAGTGGTTAGGGTTACAGATTCTTGAGCCAGCCTGACTGGGTTCAAATCCCGGCTCTGTCACATACTAGCTGCATGACATAAGGGATGCTAAGGAATCTCTCTATACCTACATTCAACCACAGATGCACCTCTGCAGCTCCATGCAGCCTCTGCTGTGGTGGGAGTCGCCCAGAATCCAGCTGTCCCCACTATATCCGGACCCAGATGAAGCGCTGTGCCCAGGGCATGAGGCTCTGGCTTTCTTAGTAGGTGCCTTGTACGAATAGGGTTGGGCAGAAGACTGGCCTTACCTGAGGGCATCCCACTGGCATCCTAACCTGGGGCTACCAGCTTCTAGCACGCTAAGAAAAGAAACATTCATTGTTGAAGCCACCCAGTGCTTCCTGGAGAAGTTCAGGGGCATCAGCAGCCTATGGGAAGAACTTTGACCAATGGGGAAACTGGACAATGAGGAAGAAGCAGAGAGACAGAGGCCAGCTGTATTTCCAGTCTAGCTAAGGCCAGCTTGGTAACAAATCATCTTATCATCTTTCATTTGCATTTCTTCCCTTTTACCTCATCCTTGCTGTCCTGGGAATAGACATCCAGCTCCAGCTGCCACAAAAAATGCCAGGCGCTGGGTGGCTTCAACAACAAGTGTTTCTCTCAGAGTTCTAGAAGCTGGTAGTCCCAGGTCAGGGTGCCAGCAGGAGGTGTTCTGGGGAGGCCAGTCTCCTGGCTCGCAGACCGCTGCCTTCTCACTGCAGGTTCATGTGACCTTTCCTCGGTGGACACACATGGAGAGAGATCTCTCTTCTTCTTATGAGGTCACCAGTCTAATGGGATTGGGACCCCACATTTGTGACCTCATTCAACCTTACCTCCTCTGTGTTAAGCCTCTCTTGAGTTGCCATAAAGAAATACCTGAGGCCAGGCGCGGTGGCTCATGGCTATAATCCCAGCACTTTGGGAGGCCGAGGTAAATTGTTTACCTGAGGCCAGGTGCGATGGCTTATGGCTGTAATCCCAGCACTTTGGGAGGCCGAGGTAAGTGGATCACCTGAGGTCAGGAGCTTGAGAACAGCCTGGACAACATGGTGAAACCCCGTCTCTACTAAAAATACAAAAATTAGCCAGGCGTGGTCATGAGCACTGTAATCCCAGCTACTCAGGAGGCTGAGGAAGGAGAATTGCTTGAACCCGGGAGATGGAGGTTGCAGTGAGCCGAGATTGCACTCTGCACTCCAGCCTGAGTATTAGAGTAAGACTCCATCTCAAAAAAAAAAAAATAGAAATACCTGAGATTGGGTAATTGATAAAGAAAACATGGTATCATGGTTCTGCAGGCTGTACAGGAAGCATGGCACCTGCATCTTCTCAGCTTCTGGTGAGGCCTCAGGAAGCTTTTACTCATGGGAGAAGGCAAAGAGGGAGTAGGCATCTCACGTGGTGAGAATAGGAGCAAGAGATGGGAGAGGCACCACACAGTTTTACACACCCAGATCTTGTGTGAACTCAGAGCTCACTCATCACCAAGGCTGTGGCCCAAGCCATTCATGAGGGTTCCACCCCATGATCCAATCACCTCCCACCAGGCCCCACCTCCAACACTGGGGATCACAGTTCAACATCAGATTTGGGCAGGGACAAATCTCATCCCCAAATACCATCACCTAGAGGGTTAAAATTTCAATATGTAAATTTGAGAGAGGGCCATCATTCCGTCCACAGCAATGACAGCTTTTATCAGCATACGCAGCCTTTTTTCTTAAGTTCTGTTTTCATTTGGTTATTTTTATAATATTATAAGTATCTGAATCCATTAACCAAAATAAAAATTGGAATCTTGCTGAAAACTATCTACCTCTAACCTGCAGTGGCCACACCCACTCCTTGCTTCCCCCACACCCAAAGTAAATGTTATCCTGGACACAAGTTCATCATTTTTTTTTTATTTTCCTATTTATACATTATATTTTCCTAAAATTATATGCTTTATTTTCATTATTTTTAACTTTATAAAAATGATATATTCCTGTGTGAATGAATGTGTACTAAAAGAGCCAGTCCTTCAAGATGGGTCCTGAGGGGCCACCTGGGCCTATGTTTTAAATTGAGACAAGCTTCCATTTGCCACTGAGACATACATTCTCTGAGTCTTCCAAAACCCACAACTCTACTTAAATTAGGGACTTCTAGAGCTCACCTCAACCATCCAATCAGATGTCATCTGTATTGACAAAACAAGGCTCAGCTGTATCAACCAATCGGGACTCAACTGAGTCAATCAATCAGGACTAAGCAAGTTCGAATCCTACATTTACATAAAGGGACCTGATTGGAAACCTGGGCAGGAATTTTGCTATAAAATCTGAACCCTCTGTTTGTTCTCTGGAACACACCTTAGTTTCACACGGAAGGCTGTGTCTCCCTGGTTTGCAAACTATTCACTGGAATAGTCTCTTATCTCTAAATGCCTTTTCAGATAACTTTTGTTCATACCTGAAAGTAACCTTTTGGGACTTAATTGTTCACTCAATATAATATTACTACTATTAAGCCATATTGAGTGTGTCATTGCATTTTTTCATTGTGTTTGCTGTGAAATATTTCACCAGGTGCCTATACTAGAGTTTATTTATCCATTTTACTACTGATGGGCATTCGGCTTACTTCCAAGTCTTTGCTATTGTAAACAGTGCTGCTAAGAACCAACTTCTGTCTCTAGTTGTTCATATGCCAGAATCCCCTTGGAGTATTTATCCAAGAGAGGAATGTCTGTGGATAGAACATATGGATAGTTGACTTTAGGAGCAGATGTCGAAATGTTTCCCAAAGTGTTTGTACTAATTAATACCCCACCAGCAATAGGCCAGGAATTCCGTGGATCCCCCTTCTCTCTAACACCTGGTATTGCATCTCTCCCTGGCATTAAACATAGTTTGATTAGCCAGGGAACCTTTCTTATCCAAGAAGTCAGGGCAGTCTTAAAGGAATAACACTCTCTCTCTCTCTCTCTGGAGATAAAACAGCTCCGACAACTATCCGGATGCACTGGAGGACGTTGCAAACAATCCAAACCAAAAGAACGTTTAACATGGTTCTGAGCAATGCATGACATGGATATTTGCGTAGAACTTTTGGACTAGCCTTCGTTAGGGTCTGGCAGTCAGAAAAGAATGAAACAGCCCATGCCTGCTGGGGGAATCACAATGTAGTTCCAGTTCTCACCGTGTGGGAGCATCGACATCCCTCTCAGGATTGAGTAAAAGTCCACATGCGTTTCCCCCATGATCTGCAGAAATGACATATAGGTGCAGGTCCCAGCGCCATCACTTGGAGACCGTGAGCCCCTCTGTGAACGTCCCCCACTCAGTGTCTCCTCTCTAACATGCAGCATCTGTCTACGGGGCTGTAGAGAGAAGCAGGAGAGGTCACAGAGAATAAGGGACATTGTGAACCAGCTCCAGCACCCATTATTTCTTTGATGTCAACCGGAACAGAATTGTTTGCAGGACATAATGAGTCAGTAGTTTATAAAACACTTATAGACACATGTTTGTCTAAATGGATTGAAGGCAAATTGGGTGAATTTGCTACTACCTTGCTCTGAAAAAATCTGACCGCCTCCTGCAGGTACCCTGTGGATTTGGGGAGAGAGGGTGGGGCTCCCAGGAAACGTTCTTTGCCTCAGTGCACCTGTTCAAGCCCCTGAAGCAGTGAAAGCAGAACACACTGCCTCCAAGCCTTCACAGGGACTCAGCTGTTTTTCTGTGGAGCATAAATCTCATTTCTTTCCTTGTGGCTGCCAGCAGAAAACAGACTGGTAATAGCCATAAATATCCAATTAATTTTGCTGTATTCATTTATCACAAAAAGTTTGATTTAGATGTGTTACTTTGTGAGTCTCTATGTGTTTCATTTCCAGCAGGTATAAACCACTCCATAGTTTATACCTCAAGGTCAACATACAGGTAATTTAACATCATAACAAAATAACATATTGATTAATGCAAAGAAAGCGACCCTTCTCAGAGCAGGTTCTTACCTCATCTTGTATGAATGACCCATGTGCATAGAATTGCCTGTTAGACTGGCAGGGAATGGGGTTAGCAGGAGCCATTTGAGAAAAGGATATTAACAATGGGTCTTTTACCACAGATTTCCCACCCATGAGTCCTAAGAATTAAAGAGGAATGGTGGATACAAAGCATTTCTGTAGCAACCATTAGAGACATGCAATATGCTAAGAATCCAGGGGTTTCCATCAGAGCACACGTCTATTGTCTATTTTTTTGTTGTTGCTGTTCTCAAAACCAGGGCCAAATCAATGTAATAAGATGGAGAACTATTTTAAGAACCAAGATGGTAGCTCTGAGAGAACTCTATTAAGCCACTACTAGAGCAACATCAACTAAAATTCACACCCTTCATTACTCCTGTGACTGAAGCAGGTGACACAGAAGGGCTCTGCCATCTCTACTCTGACTCTGCCCAGGCAGCTTTTCATCAGCACCTTGCATGGCTCTAAGGCACTAGCAGGTTCCTGACTGGCAGCAAATGGGCCCAGGAGAGACTGCGGCACATGGCAGCAGCTGGGGACCCCAGCACTGCTGCTCCCCTGAAAGCCTTGCTTCACTTTGAGGATGCCTGAGCCATGTCCACATTGGCTGTGCTGCTCAAACAGAATTTGCTGAAAAGATTTGCAATTCAATATGCTTCCTTCAAACTTGACTGTGAGACCAGATTCTATTTTCATGCAAAGCCAGGATGCAAATGACTGCTGGGGTGGCCAGGCCTCCTGCAGAGCTTTTGGAGGCCTTCTGCAGAGAGCAAAATAAGTCACTGCTATAAATCTCTCAGACTCAAATAGCTCAACAGGTGGAAACCACATTTCCACCAAATGCTTCTCCAGAATTCACTCCCTGCCGGAGTCTGTCTTGTGTCTAATAAGAGAAAACAAAAATGTTTGCATCATTTTTTCCCCTACACAGCCATTACAGATAGAGCTTTCTATTCTGAATGCTGAGTAGCATCTTCAGGTCGGGTGCAGGGGACCACCCCGGGACAATGCAACCCCCAAACCATCTGGGAGTCTGGGTTCTGCAGGCTGTGTTGAGGGTAGGAGGCTTCCTGCCATTCTGTGCAAAGTAGCATATGCAGAGTGGAAGAGAAAGGATGACTCTCATCCTCATCCACCCACATGAACATCTCCAGCCAGTTCTGAGCTGTTGGGCCCCAGAGGCTCAGGCGCGACTGTGAAGATTCGGGGAGAGGAACCGCTGCAGGCAGCCAGAAATTGGAGGCTTCAAAGGATGAATCAACCCAACAAAGCCCTTGAGTCTCAATCGTTTCAGGCGAGGGGAGCATGCCTTGAGCTGGGGCAGGACACTGTGCCATGATTCCTTAGGAAACATGCATTTCTAAGAGGGGAAGCCTTGCTGTGTAGGAAGTGGAAGCCTAAAGGCCGAGGGACAAGGCATGGATGGATTCCCTTTGATGGTGCTCAGAGGCCCTGATTATGAATGATCAAGCATTTGTCCCTGAAAACTCTATGATTTGAGTCAGGAGAAGGAGTAGAATGATAAGCACATCCTTGGCTGAACTTAGAATCACCCAAGAGCCCTAAAGCGCGCAGTGCACCGAAGGCTGTGTCCCAAACCAACTGCACTGGAAACTCTGAGGTGGGCCCCGGGCATGCATCAGGGTTTGCAAAGTTCCGCAGGTGCCTGTAATGCACAGCCAGGGCTGAGAGACACGAGGTCCTCAGCAGATTCATCCTTTAAGATGACAATTCTGCACATCTGCACCCTCATCCTGACGGTTTCCTCACAGGGTCCTCTGAAGTCATCCATCACCTCTGCACTATTTTTATCTTTTCCTTCATCTTATTTTCTAAGAAATCTGCCCAGACGTGACCTATACATCCACGATTTATTCTCTGTGGTGTAAAAACCCTCTGTACCACCACCAGAATAGATGCATAATTTGCTATTCAACATGCAATACATGCTTCATCTATGTCTTTATATTTCTTCCTTTCAGAGTGGTAGCTGTTTCTTTATTCTCTTCTATTTTTGTATAAAAGATTTCTTTTTTTTTTTTTTTTTTTTGCATCTAATGGAGGATATCAAACAGTTTTAAGCTATTGTCTTTTGGTTCAGTTTGTTCTCAATTTTAAGAGGTCTGGTTGTTGCCTGAGTTCCCAGGATGTTGTTCCATTTCTTTCTGGCTAGAGATAAATTTCTTTGGTGACATGTGCTTGTGTAGCCTGTACGTTTGTCCTGGTTGGCTTGTGTTAGTCATTCTTAAATTTGGACCCATGAGGCTAAGCGTTGGTCAGCAGAGGAAGGAGCTCACCTTGCCCCGCCTCTCTGCTCCTCTACTCACTGATCACACTTAAACACTCCCTTGCTCTATCAGCTGAGAGAGTCTAGAAGCAGCAACACCTCACTAGCAATGAACACACCAGTGCCTGATCTTGGTTTCTAACACCGTTCTAGTAAAGGAGCCAGGGCTTCTTGGAGAATTTACTGATTCAAAGGCAAAGGCGGAACACGCAGAAGATGAGCCTGGAGCATCTTTAGTAGCAGAAATTAAGGAAATGCCCAAAAAGCCAAGTGATGAGCACCTATCAGAGGCACACCGTAGCCGGGAACCTGCCGCGGGAGCTCACCAAGGCCAACCTCAAAGAAGTTGAGCAGGAGAAGCAGCAAAGTCACACTGGAGTCCAGCCCGAGCATGGGCTGAGTATCCATGAGTCCATAGCAATATAAATAAAGATTGAGTACGTAAGTAACATGGAGGCATCAACGAGTATTCCCACCTCCCCACCTGAACACTTCCCAGTCACTCATGACTGGAGTCCAGCCTGAGCATGGGCTGAATATCCATGAGTCCACAGCAATATAAATAAAAGATTGAGTACATAAGTAATGTGGAGGCATGGATGAGTATCCCCCCCAGGACATTTCCCAGTCACTCATGTAGCTACTTCTCCTTGGAAGTGGAGCACAACCCATACCCCTAAGTGTGGGCTGTGCATGGTGACGTCCTTCCAGAGAGGACAGCATGAAGAGGGGACTTCACAGTGGGGAGACCTCGGCCAGCCGACCATGGCCACCACTGTCAGTGAAGAGTCATGTCAGCAGTTTGTGTACCCTTGTTATGACATGATGAGAATGACATTTACCTGTGTGGTCTTCCTCCCAAAACCCATAAACCCAGGCTATTTATGAGGAAAACCTCAGACAAATCCCAACTGAAGAGCATCCTGCAATGCATCTGACCAGGGCTCCTCAAACCATCAAGGTCATCAACGGCAAGGGCCGTCTGAGAACCTGTCACAGCCAAGAGGAGTCCAAGGAGATATGGCAGCCAAATGTGATGGGGTCCTGGGCAAAAACAGAAAATTGGGTAAAACCTAAAGAAATCTGAATAAATGCAGACTATTTTTAGTAATAATGTATCAGTGTTAGTCGTGACAAATCTAGCCTACTAATATGTTAACAACATGAGAAACTAGGTATGAGTATATGGTAACTTTCTGTAATATTCTTGCAAATTGTTAGTACATCTAAAACTATTGCAAACAAAATAATTTATTTTTAAAATGACCTACCTAAAAGAGGTTAAACTTTGATTACAAATCAACTAAACTCAGCCTGTTTTCAGGACATTACTCTTTGTTATGGTCTGGAGGGGTTCTGAAAATTTTTACGAATATAATTTCTCCTTTTGAAATGGGGTATTCCAGAATGCCATGCCTCCACAGATATAATTGGGGTTTCAGACCAGGGGACACAGACTTGAAACATACCCAAGAAAGAAATAGTCATGAGTCTAGAAATTAAATTTTCTGATGTTCTAGGTATTGGTTTTCTTGGAACGTCTGACATGTCTAACACATATACTGCACCACATCACTGGATCTATTGTACTTTAATGCTGGTTTTTGTTTGTTTGTTTGTTTTTAACCGTGGATCATTTCAGCGCAGCTTCAGGCTTAGCATTAGATGCTAACAGCAACTCTATTGAATATCTTTCTTTAGGTATCAGCATTTTCTACCTGGGAGAAAGAATTACACAAAATCGTGTTTGACCCACGCTATCTCCTGCTCAACTCTGAGGAACGAAAGCAGGTAACAGGGTGGGAAGGCACTTTGACTGAGGAGACACGGCATGAAAGCGACTGTTGCATCCTGGATCTGGGGAGCTTTTCATTGCTGAATAACAGACACCCATGTTGTAAATTTGGCCAGTGGGGAGGAGTTACAGCTCCAGTACTGTAGCTTGCGAGCTTGTGAACAGAAGAGTTAGAGGGACTGAGGAAGGTTATTCTGGTCATTATTCTTACCTCAGCATTTGGTTATGACCCTAGAAGACAAATAATTTTAAAGATGAACATGTAAATTTTAGGAACATTAACCCTCATTCCAAATGATTATAAACCATATGTTAAAAATACGAAATACTTAAGGTATTATATAAAGATAGTGAAATAGGTGGTCTTACATAAGACCTTAAGGTTTTATATGCTTAAAGTCTTATATAATATGAAAGTTGTCAGAATCAAAATGAAGTCACTAATGTTAAGAAACCCCTAACAAATAGAATGGAGGAAGGCCATGAAGAGAGGGTTCTCATACTTGTATACCTGATAACTAAAAAGACTCTATGAGAACCACAGTCTTGCACACAAGGCCATCAAAACATTTTATTTTATTTTACTTTATTTTAGACAGGATCTGGCTCTGTTGCCTAGGCTGGAGTACAGTGGTGCAATCTCGGCTCACTGCAACTTCCACTTCCTGGGCTCAAGCCATCCTCCCACCTCAGCCTCCTGAGTAGCTGGGACTACAGGCACCAGCCACCACGCCTGGCTAATTTTTGTACTTTTTGTAGAGATGTGGTTGCTATATATTCCCCAGGGTCATCTTGATCTCCTGGGCTCTAGCAATCTTTCCACCTCGGACTCCCAAAGTGTCAGAATTACAGGCGTGAGCCACTGCACCTGGCTCATCACAACCTTTAACACACAAACAGCACTTCTGCAAGGACACCTGCCCAACAACTGCCTGTCCAACCTCAGACTGGCTTCCTCCTGTTATGGATCTCTGTAGCCAAAGATAATTATTTCAAAACAATGATTTAATCCTCTCATTTATTTTTCCTTAAAAATTATTGTCTTTTTTTACCTCCCTGAATATTCTCATCATTTACGATGGCATGTGTATTCCCATTGCAATGCTCTTTTCCCAAATAAGCATCCATTTCATTTCAGAGAGCCTCTTTCTGCTTGTTCTTCAGGTCGACAATAATAGTGATGAAATAGGAGTGGTTCAGAGAACAATAGCAGCACCATAAAGGGTGGAAGTTCTACAAAACACCGCCCAGAAAACACGGAATTGATTAGAGGGGGTTCTCTGGGGGTTATTTTAAGGAGAAACTTGCCAGGGGTCTGCCCTAGCTTTTCACAAAGTAGGTGCCTGAGCCAACACTGCTTTCCATATCAAACAGAGAGAGGGACAGATGGCGTTGGCTCACAGGAGGGGCCTGTTGTTGCTGGGAGAGGGACCGATGGTCTGACAGCACTAGTGGGCACAGCCTGGGTCTATGTGGCCCGTGGAGCACGTCTGAGAATGGCCCTGAGATAGACTCTGGAAGGTCCAGACTTCCCTGCCTCAGTTAGACTCCATGTATGCAGTCACGTCTTGCCCTCTCTTTGCCTTTGAGTTCAGAAATGATGCACATGGAAGGTGAGCTATCAAGAAGAGCTGCTGAAAACAGAAGAGCCAGAGTTAATTAGGGGAGGAGGGGTTCTGTGACCAGGGGCCCCCATGTTGCCGTCCAGTGGACTTCTCACACCAGCAGAGTCTGATAAAGCCCCAGACGGAGGGTGTGGGAATTGCCATTTTATTTTCAATTCTGTCCTCTGCTCATAAAGTCCCTTTATGCCTGAGATGATGTCAGTGAAGCACGAACCCACAGAGTCTCAGTCACATGGACCCACGTTGCTTGTTGTAACCAACTCCCACTCTGTCCTCACTCCCGCTCCCAGCCCTCGCCCCACCACTCCGCTCATTGGAACTGGACCCTCTCCCTGGTGCAGGCTCAAGGGTAGGCTGGGCACTGTGACGTGTTCCCAGGATTGACTGCCTTGGAATACAGAACTTGAACCTTTCAAGAACTTGGAATTAATAATATTTTATTATCTTCTAGCTGAGTTTCATTTTCTGTAAAGAAATATTTTAAAATACGCGAAATGTGTTATCACAGTCTCAAAATAATGCTGCAATAGAGTAAGCTGAGTTTGGGTGTTATATATTTTTTTCCTATAGCGAAGGAAAACCATAGACTTTAATAACTGGTCATATATCACCCTTTTGTTGCAATTTTAAAAATCAAAAATTTCAGCTATAGGCTGGGCATGATGGCTCATGCCTGTAATCCCAGCACTGTGGGAGGCCGAGGTGGGTGGATCACCTGAGGTCAGGAGTTCGAGACCAGCCTGGACAACATGGCAAAACCCTGTCTTTACTAAAAATGCCAAAAATTAGCCAAGTGTAGTGGTGCTTGCTTGTAATCCCAGCTACTTGGGAGGCTGAGGCAGGAGAATCGCTTGAACCCAGGAGGCAGAGGTTGCAGTGAGCCGAGATCACGCCACTGCACTCCGGCCTGGGCAACAGGAGCAAAACTCCATCTCAAAAAAAAAAAAATTTAGCTATGGAAAAGCATAACAAGGAGCCTGTTATTTTATATGACAGAATCACTGGAGGACATAGGCAGGAGCCATAAACCGGGCAGTGTCTAAAAATCATCAGTATATCTGGGGTGTGTGTGGCATGTGTGGCATGTGTGTGCTGTGTGTGGCGTGTGGGTTGTGTGTGGCGTGTGTGGCGTGTGCCACCATCAACTTGTTTGCTGTTGTCAGTAGTTCTCTCTCTGCCGTGGATACCTTTTGAGGCCATTAGTCCCTTTAAAAAACATTGAATAAGTAAGATCATCCCCACCACAAAAAGAAAATTCCAATTTATGATCAAGCCCCTTTCAAATATTCTAGTTTAAATGCTAAGGCACATCTCTTAAAACAACTGGGAACACAGAGTCCCAGTCTGCTTGCTGGATGGAAGTGGTTCATGGGCAGGGCAGGGCTGGCCCCCCGATGTCTGGAGGACGTGGGCATCCCACCCAGGGCTCATCCAAGGGAGCACTGTGAGGCGGGACCTTCCTCAGGCCATCGTCAGAAACAGCAGATGCCAACCCTGATGGGGTTGGCCCTACCTGGGCTGGGATGCCCTGGCCTTGCCTGGGTGGGTTCTCTGCAAATAGATGAGATGAGAATACAGCTCATGCTAAGTACCCATTGCCTGGGGAAAACCTTTAAACATCCCTGTGAAATCACCTGGAGGAAACCGTGGGCCTGTCCTAATGTCCTGCAACTTGGTCCCAGAAGGTCCAGTGGGAAAGAGGAGCAAGCAGGCCACGCTGTAGCCAGTGCACTGGAGGGTCCAGAGAACACTCAGAAGAACTGCCTGCAACCTCATCAAAGGGGAGCATGGCAGCTCGTATGAGGAGTGGGATGGAAAGAAATCATAGCTGGACCCCATCCAAAGACCACAGTCCTATTTAGGAAGAAATTGGGTTAGAATCTGTACAGGACTTAGTGTCACACAGCGTTTTCATGGGGAAAGCTAAGGCCCCTGGTGTGAAAATCAGCCCTTCCTCTGCTGAGTGAGCTGCACAGGAGAAGAGGGTGATCCTACACAGAATCAGGGTCGAGGGAGTGTGAATCAGGCCTGTTTCTGTGGCAACAAATAGTGTTTTGTTTTATTGCGCTAGAACATACAGCAATGATATAAAGGCCAATGGAATCTCTTTTAAAAAGTCATGCTCCGCTTTGGATAAAGCTGGTATAATTTGGTAAGGATGAAAAACAAAACCTGCAATGTTAAATTATAGCAGCGTAAAATAAAGTAACAGAGCAAAGCGAGAGGAAAAAGAGAGCATTTGATGAGATGGAGAAATGGTTCTAGGCAGAGAGAGAAGCAGGCATTTCTGAAGAACCCTGACCCCACAGCCAGCCAGGCTTTCTCTCCAGGTCTAAAATTAATAGAGCAAAACTCTAGCTAATGATGGAGCCACATGCTTTTATTTGGATAATAACCCTGCATTCATTTTTTTTATTAGTTAAATATAAGACAACTGAGAACTTACATTGCTATTTGCCTTGAAGGTATAAGAAGCCAATTATGGCCAGGCGTGGTGGCTCAAGCCTGTAATCCCAGCAGTTTGGAAGGCTGAGGCGGGTGGATTACCTGAGGTCAAGAGTTCAAGACCAGCCTGGCCAACATGGTGAAACCCTGTCTCTACTAAAAATACAAAAAAGTTAGCTGGGCGTGGTGGCACATACCTGTAGTCCCAGCTACTTGGGAGGCTGAGGCAGGAGAATTGCTTGAACCCAGGAGGCAGAGGTTGCAGTGAGCCGAGATCATGCCATTGCACTCCAGCCTGGGCAACAGAGTGAGACTCTGTCTCAAAAAAAGAAAAAAAAAAAGAAAAGAAAAAAGAAGCTAATCATATGCTTACTTACATATACATGCACATATTCTCAATTTAAGTCATATTTGTGGATGTCTCATTTTGCTGCTGTATCTTCAGGAGACCAGTGGCATTTGGTATTCATAATCCTGTAAAGGTTTGCCACTGCTGATATAGAATCTGAAACAACAAGACAAAGTGGGAAGAGAGCCGCTCGGGAGAAGGGGCTGAGCAGTGCTGGGGTCGAGGCTTTCACGGGCCCACCCTTGCCTTCTCATCCCCACTCATTTGGCATGAGTGGAGAAGCTGCTGCCTGCTTGGTCCTCAGTCACATTCTAGGATCTGCCTGGCCGTTGGTTGGATTGGTGCACAGTTGCTATTTACTGGCCTTATAGGATCCTACGTGGACTTTCTCTTGGTATTTTTATTTATGTTTGCATAAGCACTTTTCTTCAGTTTATTTTTAACGTTCTTGAGTTTGGGGTAGCATTAGGAATGAAAGAACTTTGTCCCTCTTTGACTCTGTAGTCTATAAATGACCATTTTTCGGTTGTTAGAACAATGATCCATCTTACTCTGACAGAGAAGAGGTTCTGTGGCCTGACACAAAGAGATTGCATCTCGTTATGCAGGCTGCCAGGTTCCAGGAGAAGTGCCCTGGAGCCTTGCCCAGAATTGCCTGCCAGCTGATGTGCGTGTTCTTCCCACTGAGGAACAGGGTTTTCCTGTTTGGGGCAGCATTTGAGATGCATTTCTGGTCAGACAGGGGCGTGCCCAGTGCCTGAGGGTCAGGCCTCCTGGCCAGTTGTTTCCACACTGATGACCCAGGCAGCCTGGCATCCTGTGACCTCCTCAGAAGAGGCCGCTTATGCACCCTGAGTCCTCCCCAAGGTGCCAGACACCCAGGTTCACAAGTGGGGATCAGAGATGCAGAATTTACTTTCTTTTCACAAGTTAAAGTCATTTTTGGGAGACTCGAATGTCAATTTCGTCACCCTAGGAAGTGACCAGCATGAACTAAGGGCTCTACTATGTTCTGGTGCCACTGGCCATGATGAGAAAGTGAGGAGGCAGAGCATTATGGATGCTGCTCAGAGGCCACAGTGAGGACCACTGCAGCCTACAGCACGGGTTCCGAACCGCCACTTGGTTCCAGACACCTGCAGAGAGGTCAGCCAAGTCATTCTCTGGGTTTCTCCAGCAGGGCTGCTTCACGTTTGACCCAGAAATGGCGCCTGCATGTAGAGAAATGCCGGGTCATGTGGGGACCCAGGTTTAATTATTCAGACCGCTTGGATCCTTGAGAGCTAGGCTGAAAGGCTATTATTGCTCATAACTCCAGCAACTGTGAACAAGAACAGCTTTTGCCATAGATTCTTGCTGCTTTCTCACGTGCTTGGAATACAAGATTTCATTTCTGATATGCAATTTCATGATGTTTTTCTTCTGTGTCTGTGTTTTAAGATATTTGAACAGTTTGTCAAGACAAGAATAAAAGAAGAATACAAGGAAAAGTAAATTGCTGCTAGCCAAAGAAGAATTCAAGAAACTTCTAGAGGGATCTAAAGTGTCTCCCAGGTGTGGAGAGAGAAATATACTGGATGATTTCTGGGGCTGGGAACTTACCAATGACAAGAGGACTCTTCAGGTTTGTTTTTGTTAAATCGTGTAACCCAGGCTTCCACAGACACGAAAGTCTGAGCTTTGAAGACCTGCCGGTGAGACCAGGCTGACTCCCCTCTATCACGCTGCCTGTCATAAGCCTCCAAATGTCCCTCTCATCAGTCCTGGGAAAGTGGGCTATTTGCTAACCAAATGCATCACAACCATTTTATTCCTACCCTGTATGCATTTCAAACGTCAGCAGCCCCGACTGACCCAAATAACCCATCAACGTGTAAGCACTCATCAGATGAGGTCTGGTTTCTGATCTAATGATCAAGAAGCAAAAATGCAAAGCTAACTACAAACAACAGAGCCATAACCCCTACCACACCCCTTGGTTCCAGATGTCTTAACAGTTGGTCCCAGAGTAAAATGAAGATTTGATATACCGGACAAGTGAACCAAGTTAACTAGGTTGCCAAAACTTACTAAAATAATAAATGAGGCATTATTTCCATGAAATAAGACACACTTATAAGAAAACAGATGTTAGACATTGGAAGAATACATAAGCTTAACTGTTTCTTAAAAATTAGCTTTAATTGACTGATCTTTAAAAAGTAATAAACATGGGCCGGGCGTGGTGGCTCACGCCTGTAATCCCAGCTGCTCGGGAGACTGAGGCAGGAGAATGGCGTAAACCCGGGAGGCGGAGCTTGCAGTGAGCCTTGATCGCGCCACTGCACTCGAGCCTGGGTGACAGAGTGAGACTCCGTCTCAAAAAATAAATAAATGAATAAAAAGTAATGAACATGTACTACTTTTAGAACTATAAAACTGTAGGTTTTGTAAACATAAAAATGGTTAACAAAGTATTTTTATTTTAGACTGGAAGATGCAGCATCAGTTTTTTGTTTTTTTTTTTTGAGACAGACTCTCACTCTGTCACCCAGGCTGTAGTGTAATGACACGATCTTGGTTCACTGTAACCTTCGCCTCCAGAGCTCAAGCAATTCTCCTTGCTTCAGCCTCCCAAGTAGCTGGGATAACAGGCACCCACTACCAAGCCCAGCTAATTTTTGTATTTTTAGTAGAGATGGGGTTTCACCATGTTGACCAGGCTGGTCTTGAACTCTTGACCTCAGGTGATCCACCTGCCTCGGCCTCCCAAAGTGCTGGGATTACAGGCATGAGCCATCAGGCCCGGCCAGCATCAGTTTTTAAATGGACATTAATTGATGCTTTCTATGAAGGCATAGGCCTCCTTTGTTTGACCTGTGATTTGGTTGATCAAGAATTAGGTGACCTAAGTTAGTGCTAGTTACACAATCCTCATAAAACTTCTCTAACTATTCTAAGGACAGGTACTTTCTGAGTGGGGAAAAAAATAGCATGAATTATCTTCATCACAATTGCTAATGTAAGGTAAATTTGTGTCCCGTTGCTTGCAACTTGTGATTTTCTATGGTTAGAGTATGAGAATGCTGGGTTCTAGCCATGGCTTAGCTGTGTCCACCCACCAGGTGGCCATGGGGCAGAGGCAGAGGAGGCAAGGGCTCGGGAAAAGTGCTGGAGCCCTTTCTCTGCCTTAGTTCACAGCCTGGCCCTGGCCCATCTTATCCCAGCCATGGGGTAAGTATTGGACCTTCCTGTGCTTCAGAGCCCTCCTCCAAATGGGAGGATGACCACAGACACCTCAGAAAGTGACTAGGAGAATGGTGTGAAGGGCTGCAGGGAGGGACCCCGGTGGTGCCTGGCAGGCAGGAGGAGCTCCGAAAGTGATAGCTGTCATTACTGCTATTGAGATGGTCATTACTATTGAAGACATTTGGCCAGCATTCTCTATTGATAAACCAGCAGCAATAAGCCACATACTCCCCTTCCCATGAATACATCATGAAGACAACGGAAAAAATATTCGGAATGCATTGAGCCATTTAACGAAGATGACATACACACATACACACATACACACACACAGAAGGAAAGCGAGGGATAGAAATTAGAAGAGAGTCAAACTGACTCTTTAAAATGAGATTTAATTGCCTATTTTTTAAAATAGATTTTATTGTATATATTTAAACTATACAACATGTTATAGGGCACACAGAGATCATAGGATGCTTACTATAATGCAGCAAATTATTTTAAAATTTACACTTGGATATATTGCTTTTATAATTACGAAGCTTTTTTTTAATTTTAAAAGTAGCTAAGTTTGCAACCTTTCAACAACTTTTTCCAGATATTCTGTCTACTTTTCTATAGGCATCCCAGTGAAACATGTACAATTCAAATGACCACATGCTGGACAGCCAGGCACATCCCCATGCAGGCCACGTGGGCCTCTTAGAAGCAGCCTCTGGGGCTGTGTAGCCTCCTGCAGCCATACAATCCCGTCCTGGTCGCTTGTCTCAGCCTCGGTCCTGAGCAGCCTGTGGGAATGGTGGCAAGGGGACAGTCCAGAACACTCGCGGACAGCCCCTAGCCCCAGCCCTGCCCGCCTCTTGGGGAAGCAGCCACCAGGGACTGGGTCCTAGCCAGGTGGGGTTGGTCACCCAGTGGGGTTGACACCTGGTGTTCCTTCCTGAAAGCTGCAGCAGCCACCTCCTTCACGGCAGGCTGGCCTGAGTCCCACTTAGCGGAAGGAGAGCAGAGATCCAGGGCCCGTGAATCAGCTGACCTTCGTGAATTCACACCACAGCTCGTCAGCATCAGCAGAAAGCCGGTGCTGCCCCTTGGCATGGCTAAGGGGCCATGGAAGCAGGAGGCTCCCTTTCTTTTCAGGAACACTTCTTCTCAGAGAGGCCCAGAATAGGGCCTGTCTAGCAGCTGCCCCCATCCAGCCCCTAACTGAGAATGTGTAGACGCCTGTCCAGCCAGGGGAGCGTGGAACAAGCCCAGGCGAGTCTGACCGTTTGACTCATCCTCCGCAGGTCAGGGGTGGAGTGTGGCTTAGCCACGGCACACCAAGGTTGTTACATCAGTAAAGGAAGGAAGAGCGAAGGAGGGAGAGAAAGAAGAAAGGAACGGGGAGAAAAGGAGGGAGGGAGAGAAGGAAGGAGGAAGGGAAGGCAGGAAGGAGGGAGGGAGGAAGAGAGAAGCCAGAGAGAAGTGCTTTTCTTGCGAGAGATGTGTAAACAAGCACCCCCACAGACGGAGAGCAGGAAAACGGCAGCGCCTTCAGGAACGAATGAGATGAATTGTTCAATGACACAAATGAGCATAAGTCTGCTAATTATTTGTCTTGTCTTCTAACAGCCATGTCGGCATCATCTTGTTGTTTGTATATTTCAGAAGCTATTAAGTTATAATAATTTAACACAATAATTCAGTGTCTGTAAGGAAGTATAAAATTCTCTGTAAATAGAAATGGTAGGGAATAAGAATAATTCCCCGGACAAAGAATGACCACATTTTCCACGCACCCCGGAGCACATTGCCCAGGCCAGGCCCTGTCCAACTGTTGCTGGACAAGCAAGTGCATCTGCATAGCCCAGCGGCTCCAAGCCTTGGCCCCTCTATCCCTGTCCCTATTCCTGGCTTCAAGTTCAAGGATAAGAGAACAGGAAGTTGCGTAAGAATAAGTTCTCTTCCCCACCCTGGTCTGGGCGCTGCCTGGGTCCTCCTCTTCCCTCCTTCCCTTCCCTCACTGCCTGCAGCTGAGCAGCTCTCCCCGGGAGCTTTCTCTGTCCCACACCAGGAGCAGGAGACTCAAAGTGGATTGCTCCCTACCTCTGCCACTTTCTGGTTTTTCATCCAAAACATGGCTTCTCTGGACATTGAGGTCCAGAGAAGTTTTGGGACTTGCACGGGGTCTCATAGCGACTGAGACTGAAGATTAGAACTCACAAACCCGAAGCTTCCTGAAGGAGTCAAACTCTTAGAATCTATTAGAAAGGGCGACTAAGACTGAGCCAGAGAAGGGTGGCCTTGGAAGTGAGAAATGAGGCCTGGCACGTTGGCACCCCCACCCCCAATTCACAACACATCCTCTCCAAGGCTGGCTCTCCCGTTAAGGCCGCCTGTTTCTCTGCTTCCTCATCTGTAGCCCCTGCAGGGGCCCGTCTAGACCATGTAAGGGAGCACGCTGGCGTCTTCCATCAGGTGCTCCCCTCCCTGGTTTTTCAGACTGTACTCTTGAAAAAAAACAAAAAAACAAAAAAAAAAACAAAAAAAAAACAAAAAAAAACACCTAAAGTTACTCTGGGTTCCCAGTAGAGCTCATTCCATCTTCTTTGCGGCGTCTTGCACCTCTCACAGCCCCCAACTACACACACACCTATCCTACACCTTTCATAGAACAGGCCTGCTTCCCTCCCTCCCGTGCTAGCTCCAAGACTTCCTCCTCCAGGAAGACTTCCATGACTGACATTTCTTGGCCCTGGTCAGCCTTATAACAACACTGGCTAACATTTATTGAGCTCTTCCCATGGACCAGACATTATGCCAAACCCTTTGCAAACATCATCTAAGTGAATCCACACAACAACCCTATGAGGTAGATCTTAACCCTGTTTACAGGTGAGGAAACTAAGTCACAGAAGGGCTAATCAACTGGCTGGGTGTTACATAGCTAGTAAGTGATAGTTTGAACTCTGCTTTGTTGTGGCAAATGCCACAACCCCTTACTCTCTGCCTCCAGCATCCTGCCTCCATCATTTTGGCTGTAGACATCCCCTGCAAATTACCCTGTATCTACACACACACAGAGACACACGCAGACACACACGCACACACACAGACACACATGCACATACCATCTAACCTTTCAAACAAGTCCAGTGGTTATCAGTTATCACAGGCAATCTTAAAGGGAATGAATTCCCAAGAAAGCAATCAGCAGTCTGAAGTGGGGGTTGCATGGTGTAGCGGCCCCTCCCTCAGCCCTGGTGGCAGTGGGCGATGAAAATGGGTGCTTAGGTGTGACTGCAAGTGCATGAGCCCGAGGTCTTTTACAACTAGCTGCGTGAGACACCTTTTCTGGCACCATCTGTTTACTGACACTGCTCAGCCTTGGGGGCCCAGAGTAACTACCCAGATCTATCTACTCAGGAACAACTGCAGGGATTATCTGCCCAAGTTATTTGCTGTCTGTGTATTCCTGTCTCTGCATCATGTGCACATGCAATAGAATAGAACAAGAGGTGATCCTTTTGTAGTTAAGAAGCGTGATGATTGGGTTTTCGTGCTCACGTGTGAGAAGTGCCTCCCTCAAACCTTGTTATGAAGTCAGCACATTACTGGACTTTTATTTTTTTAAAAAAGAAGAAAGAAAAAAGAATAGAACAAGAGGCATCATGCCTTTTCATCACCATCAGATTGGATGCCCCAGAGCCAGGGGCTCTATCTCCCTCTTGGACTATTTCCAGAACAGGCCCTAGCCAGGGGGAATGTCAAACCCCCGGTGAGTGTCAATGAGCCTCGCTGAGACTAGTTTAGGAGGAAACTGTTGAAAAAAGAGAGACATATGAAGGATTCTGAGTATCTGAAGTCTGTCTTCCCAACCTTGATCAAACAGGGCTGGCATTGAGCCCAAAAGTGGTAATAGCTTCTGGACATGAGTGTCAAGGCAAAGAATACCAGTTGGCTATAAAGACGACTTTCTGGTCTTCCCTAGAACCAAGATGGAGAGGTGGAAGCACCTACCTCATGAAAGGTACTGGCTAGAAGGAGAAAATCTCACAGCCGTGGAGTGGGGGAAGAGACGTGATGTCATTTTTATTGAGACCAGGTCAAGGAATGTGCAAGAGGACTTGCGGGTACCTTCTGGAGCCCATAGCTCCTGGGCGCCTCCTATGGTTCCGTCTATGGCTCCTTCTAAGGATCTTCGAGTCCTCTCTGGCCTGCTACTTCCTGCATATCCAAGTGTTTTAACATTTTTCATTCTCAACTCTGTGTCAGGAGGACCTAACTCCCCACCCTCCCTCCCGATCCCCAACCCCCAATTTTCACCAACTGGTTGGGCTCCAAGCCCCCAGAACCAGCCAAGTATTGATCAAGAGTTGCCCTGATCACACAGCACACAGCTCTCTTCCTCCAGCCACAAACCATTCCCTTGAATTCTACACTCACCCACTAGGCTCAATTTCCCTCTGGTGTGGAGAGGCCTTGTAGTTCACCTCCACCTCCACAGAGCACCCATAGGAGGCATGATAATACTAGCCACCATTTCAGAGTCACCCTCGGGTGTCAGGCACTGTGGGGACTTTCACTGAACATATTATCTCATTTAATCCTCTCAGCAACCTGCTTCCTCCTCTCCATGTACACATGAAGAACCTAAGGCTTAGAGGTGTTCAGTGAGTGACTCTCAGTAGGTGGCAGAGCTAGGAAGGAACCAAGGTTTGAGCGGCCCAGAGAGAAGCACTGCTGGTTACATCATCAGATGCCAATCTGTGCTGTCCTCAGCAAGGGCTGGGATACATGGGGCAGGACCAAGCTGGGCACCTCCTAACATCGCTGAGAAGAGAAAGGAGCCCCAAGACTTCCCCACTGTGGCTCTTCTCCATGCCAGCCCTCAACCCCACCTTCAAGTGCTTTTGTGGTAGAGCTGTTCTCCAGAGGGCAAAGAAAGAAAATTCCTCTTCTGAGACACCCTCAGGACAACTGTAGAAATCCTTCACACAGCATCCAGATGGGACCCCTCCCCAGCCCAGGGCAGGGGACATGGTCCTCTGCCACCTCCTTCCAATATCCCAGACCCCACTGCTAAATTCCCTATATTGCCTCAGGACCCACCATACTCTTTCTAGCTCCCACTCCCTCTCTTCTGTCTGCCATTCTCAGAAGCATCCCCTGAGTTTTGAGAGAGAGAGGGGCTTTCTCAATCCCCAGGAAGACACAGACCAGCTCAGAAAACCCCACCCCCACTGAACCCAAATGCAGACTTCATAGCTCCAAGGGAATTGTGACAAGCTAGTGGGAAAATCTTCTGCCAGCATGGATGGTAGGATGCTTGAATTCCAAAGATGACAGTGTCCCAAGTCCTTCTAGAAAAAGGATCATTAACCAGTCTAGGAAGACTTAATGCTGGGAAAGGAAGCTCTGGAAGGCCTTATCTCTCCTGCCCTTTCAACCCAGGCAAGGGACCTTCCTTCGGCTCGCCCAGAGAAAGGCTCCACAGAAGTCATATCTAAACTCTTTAGCCATAGGACCCTGTCTTCAAATGAACTAATGTCACATACTCCCAGGATAGAAAACTGCTGAAAGTGGGGCTGCCCTGGGTGTGGGGTGGGGCCAGAGCCTGCCCTGCTTTGCCAGATGCTGAGCACCCAGGCTGTGTGCTGTTGTTACCTTTATTCCCATGATTGCGTCTGCCGTCACCTGCTGCACAGTGAAGGATTCCATTTGTCCTTCTAGAAGATGGACATAATTTTTCTCTCTCACTCCGTCCTTACCTGGCCCACAGCCTGTGCCTTTTGGGGTGGAGTGGGACATCCCAACCTGGGGACAGGGACATTTGGAGAGGAGCCCCAAGAAGAGTTGCCATCTGGGACCCTCTATCTCCCAGTGTCTATCTGGCAGTGTCCCAGGACACTGCCAACACTGAGCATCCTTTTAGTTCCACAAATTCTTGCTAGGCCCCCATAAAGATTCGCCCAGCCTCCTCTTCCCCTAAGCTCCCACGTGCTAGAACCCCAAAGCCATGAGGGGCCTCTCTCAGGCCAGAAGGAGCTCTGGGATCCCAGCCCTCAGCAGAAGGCTCCAGGCTTTCCCACCTGCTCCCAGCTCCTCTGAGGAAGTTGATGGAGCCTGCAGAGCTGGGCTAGAGGAGGTTTCCTTTCCCCAGAGCGGGGCTGGGGGTACGGGTGGGTGGCCTGGAATGTGCTCTCTCACCCTCCTCCTGCCCAGGTGGTGAGCAGCCAGAGCCCCCAGCCCTCCAGCTCTGAAGGAAAGCTCCTGTGAGCCAGAAGGACAGGACAGCTGCCCCCAGTAGGGTCCCCTTCACACGCCATCTCACCCCAACTCAGACGCTAAAAATGGTTCTCTGGTTTTCAGCCTCGGCGCCTGCCCACAAATTAGTGTCTCCAACACAGCCTCTTGGGACATGACTTTAGGGAGGCCCCTGGGGGAGCTAGGAGGCCCCAGTGAAGGGAGATGGTGCTGGCAAAGTCACTTTCTGAGGAGACAAGAGTGGATAAGGCCCCCCTCCCAGCTTCTGGGACACCTCCCCGCCCCACGAAGGCCACCCAGCCTCAGTGTGACAGCCCTGTTGTCCTCACCATGGCAGAAGAACAGACATTATTTCCACCACACTGGGGCACGCTCCCCTCACCTCCACCTCCACCTCCACCTCCAGTTCTGTCAGCTTTACCCTCAGCCACCATCCCGGGCACTGCTCTGCTGGAAGAGAATGCAGCAACAGGAGAAGGGGCAGCCAGCCCCACGCCCTCCCGCTCAGGGTCCAGAACCCACCTTGCCAAGCCTGGGCTCCCGCAGTCAGCCCACAAGCACGGAGGCCAATGGGGAAGCCAAGTCAGGGAAGCCCGGTCTCCCTGCTTGCCTGATATTTAGTCTCAGACTCTTCTTCCCTCCCCAGTCCCGCAACGGTCAACTTCGAAGGGGGTGAACCCTCTCCGGGATGCCCACGCCCCAGGGCACCAAGCGAGCAGGTGCCCTGCTGAGGCCAGGACTGGGCGCTAGCCAGCAGCCCGCAGGACCAGGTGGGTACAAGGGAGCAGTACTCACAGGTAAGCCGTCAGGAGGTCCAGGTCCCCTGGTACGGCGGACAGCCGGAACTCAGAGCAGTCGGCAGACAGCACGATGCCATCCTCCTGGCAGTGGCAGGGGGCCGGGCAGGCGGTGGGCCCCGGGTCGGGCTGGGGGGCGCCGCCGGCGCTCCGGGAGGCTCACAGAGCGGTGCAAAGCCACAGCGTCCGGAGCCCGGGCGGGCTGGGCATCTCGGCGGCCGGGCTGCTGGGGCCCCTGGAGGCCGGGCGCGCAAAGGCACGGGCGTGGTGGCCGCAGCTGCTTCTTCCCAGTCCCAGCGGGCTGCACCGTTGGTGGGGACCGCCCCGGGGGCTCTACTGGGTGTCGGCGGCGGCGGTGGGAGCGCCGGGACAGTGCAGTCAGACAGGCAGGCATTGTTGAGTCATCTTCGTTATTCAGTTTCACAGGCGGGGCTTGGCAAGGGAGGGAGACCCAGCCGGAAGAGGAGTCAAGGAAACTTTCTACTCTGCGGCTCGCTCCCCTTCCCTTCTTCCTTCGGAGCTGGCAGGAATTTCATCCAGGAAACAGAAAAAAAAAAAAAAGGAAAAAAGCAAAGAAACCCAAGCGAGCAAAGCTCAGCCCGTCAGAGACCTGCACTTGTTTGGAAAGAGTGTCCCAGAGACTTGGCTGCAGGGCTGGGGACCCTCTTGCCTTTAGGGACAGCCACGGGGACACATGGGACCCAGAGGAAGTCTCTGAAAGAGACCTTGGGGCTCCCATAGCCCCTCATGCCTCCACCACGTTTCACGCTGGAGGAAACTTCGAGACCCAACAAGGTGACACAGCTGATGGGGCATCCCCAAAGCTGGAACTCGTCAGCCCTCCTCGGCCTGTCTCCTAGTACAGGAGAGAGGGGAGTGAGGGGCTACCCTGGAAGAGGCCAGGCTGCGGAGGGTTCCACTGCAAGCTGGGATGACCCGGCAGTGGGCAACCAGGAGCAGTCTCCTCACTGAGAGGCCGTGCCTTGACTCCAAAGAAACGGGTGTGGAGTTCCACCCGCTGAGTGCACCGTGGATGGAAATGCACTCCCGCAGCCTCTGTCAGGTTTACGGGGACCACCTTGTTCCCTGCTCCCAGGACCTCGGGAGGCTGAGGGACTGCGTGCAGCTCAGCTGGTTGCCAGAGCCCACCACAAAGCAAGCGGATTGGCGCCACCTGGAGGCCGGGTGCTGCAGCTGCAGCTCAACCACCCTGAGGGTGGAATTCCACCAAGTGGCTGACCTGGCCGGCCCCAGAGCCCTGGTGAGCAAGGGGCATGGTGGTTAAAACTGAGGTCAATCCCTGTTCTCTCCTTAGACCATAGTGAGCTGGCTGTGCTTCCTTCACGCAGTCTCTTGCTCTCTCCCCCATGCTGAGCCAAGCCCCAGCGCAGAGCTAGAGCAGGCTGGGGGCCCCCCTCCTTCCTTTTTTGCCCTATCTCCCCATGGTCCAGCCAGAGAGTATACCAGAAACCTGGGACCTCAGAGACATCCAGGATTTCTTCCACCCTGTCCTTCCACATGCCAGGATCCTCTCATCAACACCTCTCCACTCTCTGATAACCTCCCAGGGCTAGAGGGGCTGCATAGCTGGACCAAGAAATGAGCAGACCTAGGCCTCCAGTTGGTGCCATGGTGCTGAAAGTAGATGAGCCTCCTAGGAAGGCCAAAGGATGGGCCTACATGACCAGAAAGACCCACAGATAGAGCCACCTCTGCCCTATGGCAGAAGGCTACCGCAGGCCAGCTGCACTTCCTTCACTCAACCATAGCCTTGGCTCCATCTCATTTGCAGCTCCTGCTTCTCCAATGTGAGATTTTCCCAGAGTGGAAAAGCTATGGTTGAGCCCTGTTGCAACGTCAGCAGCAGCTGCTTGAGACAGACCTGGGCAGCTCAGAGTAGAGCCTCCAGCCTGCTTTTGTGAGGGTCATTAGGGGGCCCACCCTCAGCTCCTGATAAACATGGCATATGGAGGACACCGACATTTAGTCCTCCTGGGAGGGCACCAGTGCTTTAGTCTCGTTCTGGGAAAGCTCTCGGCTGAGCAGCCAGCATGACCTCTGTACCCTTCTTCAACCAGACCTGAGAAGGACCCTCCTGACTTCTGACCCGTTGCACCTTAGTAGGAACTCAGGTTGGCCAAAGAGCTTTTCCCCCCTTCCCCTTGGGGAGACCCAACTCCATTTCAGGGACTCTTGCTCTCATCTGTTCAGGCTTTCTCTGTGTCCTCCCAGGGCCTTCCACAAGGGGCAGTTAGTGTCCAGCATCAGGCACTGCACCTGGAAACTTCCAGCCTGACCAGGGAGGCAGGCAGGAGCTCATGTGGCCAGCAGCAGTCATGCACATGGTATGCAGTGCAGTCCTAGAGTGTGTGGGACAGGCAGCTGCCTCCCCACCTTCTTTTCTGGTCTCTGCTGCTCCTCCTGGTTTTTCCTTTCTCCATATGCCCTCCCTGCTTTCTCCCCCACCTCCTCCTATGTAGAGGGGAGGAAGGAGGAGAGAGCGAAGGAGCAGGGAAAACTTGGCAACTCCACCTGAGGGGTGCCTCCAGTGCCTGCCTTCCGAGTAACAGGGTAGCTCTGGCACCTCCATCCTGGTGGGGGCTGAGGGTGGCCCCTGGGGGCTCTGGCAGGTAAAGAAGGCTGGGGATGGCAGGAGAAGGGAAGTGGGAAACAGGATAAACCCTACTGCATACAGCGTGGTGCATACAGGGTGATGGGGCAGAGGACAAACAATTTGGAGCTGTGATTCTGAATCCAGGGTTTAGCACCACAGAAAACTAGACATGGAGAGACCAAAGTCGGAGGAAATTTAGAAACTGGAGGATTAGCGGAGAGAGGATTGCTTCAGGGAAAAAACCAACAGCATAGGGGCCATAGGTCATCGAGTTCAACCAGACTCCAGGTCCTAGCTTCCATCCCATGGAAGCTCCATGTTTGCCCACGAGACCCACACGCTGGGCCCAGGTCTGAGGACGGACAGACAGAACACACTGAGCTTCATGCTTGGCCACAGGTCTTTATTCCAAGACCCTGTAACTTCGCAGCACAGGGCTCAGTGGAGGCCACCCTTCCAGGGAGGCCCAGGCCCACGTGGATGTGTCGGGAATGCTGTCCCCATCCCACAGGACACTAACCTCTCCTGCACAGTGACCAGTGCCGACTCAGGCAGCCCGTCTGCCAGCGCGCTGTTCAGACAGCTGTAGAGGCAGACATACTGCTTCTGGAGATTGACATAGGGTTAGGAGGCTCACCCCGCCTGCCCCAGTGTAACAGAAAAAGGCTCCCTTGTGTGTCCCAACCCCTAGGGCTCCATCTGGGAGAACGCACAGCGGTCCACAACGCCACCTGGTGGCTACCCAGGTGGTGCTGCCTAGGGGCCTGGGCAGCAGCTCCCTCATCTCCCCGCCCCTTCCCACAGCTGAGCCCCCACGCCCCCACCCCAGCCCCGTCGCCCCGGTCGCCTCTCACCAGCGTTGGGGTCATAAGGCCACAGGCCTGAGACTGCTGCAGGGCCACGTTAAAGACATCCACGGTGCACTCAGACCCTGCCTGCTGCAGCAGCTGCTTCATGGCCAGGAAGGTGCCCAGCTGTGTCGCACCCTTGCTGCAACTGACCTAGAGGTGGATGAGGTACCTAAAGGGGGTGTGGCGGGGGTGTCTGGGGATGTGAGAAAACCCAACCTGGGCGCAGGGACTGAGAAGGGACACCGGACACTTGGTCAGCCAGCCAGCCTGGGCCCAGGGAGGCAAGCGGTAAATTCCCACCGTATTAATGAGGACAGGGTAGGGTATGGAGAAGACAGGGGCATTGTGAGACTGTGTCCTTTTAAACAACCCAAGCAGGGCCCAGGGAGATCTGAGGCTATGCCAGAGGGGCAGGGAGGGGCTTCCAGTGTCCACTCCCCCAAGGCCGTTGTCCAACAACACCTGGAGTGGCTGAGCAGTGTGCCCGGCTTCTTGCTGTTGCCCCGAGAGCAGCACTGGCCTACAGCAGCCAGGAAGGGCAGCAGGGTGGTGGTGGGCAGCTCATGCCCAGGCTCCAGGTATGGAAACTGCAGTCTCTGCACCCCCCTTTCCTTCCTGCTCTCCCCCTGGGGCAAAGACATGATCAGCATTGGTGCTGGAGAGGGCAGAGGGAACCCGCACAGGACTCTTCCCCGACACAGCACCCCATGCCCTGTGGCCCCAACACCTACATGTGTGACCCTGAAGAGGGTACAGAGCCAGCCTGCTGTGCTGCTCTCGGCCACCCAGTGCACTGTCACCATGTCTGTAACTACAGGCTGCATCTCCGTTGGCCAGAATTCCTATGGCTGGGACCAAGTTAGGGCTGCTCAGGCAACTTCCTGAGATCTCTGCCCCTGCCCGGGTTAGACAGCACCACAAACTACCCACCTCCATCCTCAACCCTAACTCCTGAACCTCCCTTCCTCTGCTCTCTTTCTCCATGGCATCGGGTGGGCACAGAGAGACAAGCACATGAGCCCCGTACTGCCACACCAGCTCCTAGAGCTCCTCTGGCCCTGCGGGGCCAGTCAGCACCATATGATCATGGCCAGAGGGCCCACCCTGCAGAGCACAGCTCATTGGCTTCCAGAGACTGAAGGTGTCCCCTGCCAAGCCCACAACTCTGGGAGCCCCCAGCAGCCCCAGCCCGGGAAGTACAGGTGATCAGAGAGGGCAGGAAACAGTGGCAAAACCAGCATCATCTCACAGGGAAGAGCCAGGCTTTGGGCATGTCGTCGGGGGGCTCCCCTCCACCAGAGAAAACTGCCCCTGAGAACGGTCATCTGAGGGAAGACAGTGAGGGTGAAGCTGCCAGAGGCCCCCAGCCCACGCTGGCCCCCTGCCCCTCCACAGGGTCCACAGTGAGACAGGAGACGGGGCTGTCCTGCTCATAGCCAGGCGGGGGTGCGGAAGAGCCAGCCTCGTCCCTGATGGCCTGCAGCAAGAGCTGGGAAGGAGATGGGTGCCCTGAGGCTGGGAGATCCTACTGCAGGGCTGGCTCTGCAGGGGAAAGCTGCCCTTGGCTGTCACCCATTTCCCGGCCTGAAGCGTACCTCGTACTCCTTCAAGAAGCCAGCATTGGCATTGGCTGCCCTCTTGGCACACGCCTGCGGGAGGTTTGTCACAGAGATGGGCCAAGACCTGGTGGGAGGGCTGGAGAGGGAGAAGGCACTGAAGGTTCCCCAGCTCCCCGTCTATTCTGCTCGGCTCTGCCCATGAACAGGAGCAGGGAGCCTGCCTGTGGGAGGCACAGGGAAGCTGGGACTTACTCTGAGATGTTAAAGGGCCCTTCCAGAATCTCGTTCAGTAATCAGCTGTGCAGGAAGACGTACTGGCTCTGCCAGGGGAAAGGGCATCAGGCTGCTCAGCGAGGAGCGAGCGGGGCCTGCAGGGAGATTTTCCAGGCCCTGACCAGCAAGGCAGGGATCAGGTAGGAGAGGAGAGGGAGCCACTGAGAAACCTTCCCTCCACCATCCCATGTTGTCAAAGCTGACAGGGTCCTGTCCCACCTCCCCTTTCACAGAATAGGAAGCACAGCCCAGGTAGGATGGTGATGTGTCTGAAACTCTCTCCCCAGGGTCTTCTGTGTGCCTCATGAGCTCTCTTTCCTGGTCCCTCCTGTAGCCCTGTGGCTACCCCCCTCCCTCCCACGCCTTCAGGGTCCCAGCTGCCCAGCCCAGCCTGCAGGGCCCCCACAAGGGTCTGGATCATGAGGAGCTGGTGCATCCGGAGTGCATACACAGCATGGAACACATCTACCATCTGCTCCTCCTCCAGCTACTGCAGCAGCCTCGACAGGGCCATGAAGGTGCCTGTCTGGCCCATGGCCGCACCGCAGGGACAGCCCCTGAGGAGCTGAATGGGTGAAAAGGCTGCCCATGTCCCCAGCTCTCCCCACAGTCCAAGAGCCCCCCACGCCTCCAGGCCAGGCAGGGGCTCTCCACCCTATGCACTTACCTGCCCTCACCTGCAGTGCACCAGGATGGGTCCCATGCCCTGGGTGGCCCTTGCCTGCTACTGTACCAGCTCCATAAAGGTGAGCAGGGAGCTGGGGGCCTCAAGGATGCTGTGGTGGGGTCAGGTGGTGAACCGCAGTTGCTCCACCCTCCGCTGCTGTTGCTGGACAACCTAAGAAGTGGGTGGGAAGGGGGCAAAGGGGCAGAGGGGCCCTGCTGCTGCTCCTTAGCTTCCTAACTCCAGGTTCCCATGGCCCAGACTTCACACTTTCTTCCCCAGCTGCCTAAGGGCAGGGATGATGCAGACCAACTGTTCCTTGAGGGTGGCAGCTATGTCTCCCCCATCAGGATGCTTCCTGAGCCCTCGGGTCCTTCTCTAGCCTCCTGGGTAACCTCTGCATATAGAGGGTGCCTGGGCAGAGGAGTGATTCGGGTCTCTGGCTTTCCTGCCCCAGGAGTGCACAACCTGGGAAGGAAGTTGGGCACAGGGGGTATGGGGTGAGGCAAGAGCCCTGAGCTGGCATGGAGGAGGTCAGGAACCATCATGTCTCTCCTGTTCTTCCTTTCCCTCACTGTGCAGCCTCAGATAAGCCCTTAACCTTCTCTGTGCCTCTCCACCCCTTCCCTAACACACACTTCCCTGGGTGGTGACTGAGTACTTGTGGTCCTCCGAAAGAGAGGGCTCCAGGGACCCAGGAAGTGAGGCAACCTTCTCAGGGGTCTCAGCTCTAATGCCTGTCCCACCCCTCATCCTTGGGGCAAGCACGTGCTGCAGCTGGAATTCCCGCTTGGTCCACTCATCCTCAGGCTCCTCGGCTAGGAGGTGGATGGTGATGTGACCATGGGTGACCGGGGTAGGGTTGGTCAGCCAGTAATGCTCACACAGCACCTGGGACCAGAAGGTTGAAGAAGGGAAGGGCGGCTGTGGGCCCAGCCCTATCACTGCCGCCCCCTGCTTTACCCAGTCACACCGCTCCCTGCCCACCTTTCTGGTGCCTGCCGCCCTGCTGGGATTCTGCTCTCTGTAATGACCCAGCTCCAAGGCTCCCTCCTCCAGGAGCTGCTCTCCCTTGCCTGGGCTCCGGCATCCTTGCCCTCAGACATCTCATGACTCTCAGGATTCTGAGTCAGCCACTAGGTTCCTGAGCCAAACAGAACAGCCCTTATTCAGCGGCCAGCGGCCCTGGGCTCACTGCTCCAGCAAGAGGACAGACTCGGCAGCCTCTCTGCATGTCCCAGGGCCCTGCGTCTGCCAGGCTTATCGAAAGGAAGGATCCATGATGGTACCTTTGACACCGGCCCTGGGCAGTCCCTACCCCTTGGTGCCTTCTCTGCCCAGGGCAAGAAGCCTGTAGAAACTAAGCCAAGCTGGGAGTTTACATACCTGGTTCCTCCCACTGCCTCCCCATCCCAGGGACCACCCCATCCTGTGTCTGGGTGGGAAGTGGTTCCACCACCCTCCAGGCCTGATTGGCCTCACTCCAGTCTGCCTCGCCTTCCCACGGGAAGATGCCAACGGGGCCATCCCCACAAGGAGAACGTGCGCCACCTGGTGGCCTTTCCAGCAGCCTGCAAGGCGCACTCACCCTCCCGTTCTCCATGCTGATGGTCAGCATGATGATGATGTGGACCTGCTACTCCTGCACCAGCCGCCAAAAGTTCTCCAGCGTTTTCTTGAGAGGCCCCTGAGAGGCAATGAATTCCTGTGGGTGGGCGGGTGTGGCCCTGGGGTGTAGAAGGCAGAGGTCAGGAACATGGTAACGGGCAATGCTTGGTAAGGGGCAATGCTTGGTGTCCAGCACACAGCAGATTTCCAACATTTGACCTCCAGGAGTGAGGATGCTGTGCACACACCTACATGTGTGCACACACAGGAACACGCGTGCACCCAGAATGCAAACCAGAAGGGCTGACTTCAGAGACACCACCCCCGTCCCTGTCCCACCCCAAAGGGACAAGAAAAACCCCAATGAAAACAACAAGATACTGACATGAGTTAAATAGCCCACCAAGGCCACCCTCTTCACCCACCCAGGCCACCCTCTTCACCCACCCAGAGTCACCTTCCTAAAACCAAACTGCATTTCTTCCATGCTCAAAAATCTTCTATGGCTCCCCACTGCCCACCAAATAGAGTCCAAAGCCCTCAGCCTAACAATCAAGCCCTCCTTCATTCAGCCCATTCAGCCCCAGGCTATCTTTCCCATTACATCTCCCACCAGCCAGCACCTCCCCACTCCCTCACCCCTACGCACCCCCCACCACACACACACACACACTGCCTGAATGTTACTGCCTAGCTGTTCTCTGGCCGCTTCTTCCAGTCAACAGAATGTCCTTCCTCTTTCATCACTTATCAAAATGTTACTCATCCTTCAATAAATCAAATGTCTCCTCCTCTGGGTAGCCTTTCTTGATTCCTCAGGTGGACGAAATTTCCCCTTCCTCCATGTGCCCTGAGTACAGTGTTTTTTCCTCTATTACAGCCCTTGTCACTGTGTGTGGTGAATGTCACACACATGCCCACGTGCTCCTTTGAAGGTGGGGAATGTGGCTAACTCAGCTCTGCCTCCTGCATGCCCAGCACAGAGCCCAGCACACAGTAGACCCTTGCTAGACACCTGCTGGATTGAGCTCATGAAGCCCAAGCTGGTGATCTCCTACAGAGCTGTTACAGCTAGTGAAGGCCAGTGTGGCCTGCAAACCAGCCCATCTCCCGAGCCGATCCCAGATCCCATGGACGGCCTCACCGGTGGCCCTTACTGGGATGAACTTGGCGTTGATGTAGTCAGAATGAGGCTCTCCCTCCAGCTGGGTCAGCCTGACCCTGGAGTGGTCGTCTGCAGAAAGTGAAAGCTGTGCATTCAGGTCTGGGCACATGAAGCCCCCCGCCCCCATGCCAAGCCCTAGCCCTCTGCCATGCATCCTCTCCTGCCCCCAGCAGTCACAGGGTAGCACATGTGGGTAACGGTTCTTGGTGGTGTTGGCAGGGTACTCAGCCTCCAGTCTGGGCTGCTCCTTGCCCACCTCCTTCAGCTCCTGCAGGGATCAAGGGCAGGCACTGGTTGCTGAAGTAGACCCATCTCACCCCATGCCAGGAAAGGGGCAGTGGGGGCAAGTGTGCAACTGTGAGTTCTCTCCAGACCTTCAGACAGGTCCCAGTCTTCCCCGCTCTGAGCCCAACGGCGGTGGTAAAGGCCTTACCTCGAATTCCAAAAAGAAAGCCTGGTGCGCGTGAGCACTCTTGGCCTCATAGCTCTGCCTGAGGCCACAATGACCACAGGCTTATGTAACAACACTTAATCCCACTTCAATTACTGAAAGCCTTCTCAAAAAGGATGGATACAAACAGTCCAGACTCCAAAGACTGAAATAAATACCTAACTCTTCAATGCTCAGATATCACTGAACATCCACAAGAATCAAGAGCATCCAGGAAAACATGATCTCACCAAATGGACTAAATAAGGCACCAGTGACCAATTCTGGAGTGATTAAATTATATGACCTCTGAGACAGAGAATTCAAAATACCCATCTTGAGGAAGCCCAACAACTTCAAGATAACACAGAGTAGGAATTCAGAATTCTATCAGATTAATTTAATGAAGAATTAACATTTACAAATCAAGCAGAGGCCAGGCACAGTGGTGCACACCTGCAGTACCATCACTTTGGGAGGCTAAGGTGGGCAGATTACTTGAGGTCAGGAGTTCCACACCAGCCTGACCAACATGGGGTTTAGTAGAAACCCTATCTCTACTAAAAATACAAAAAATTAGCTGGTTGTGGTGGTGCATACCTGTAGTCCCAGCTACTCAGAATGCTGAGACAGGAGATCGCTGGAACCTGGGAGGCAGAGGTTGAAGTGAGCTGAGCTTGCACCATTGCAAGCCAGTCTGGGCAACAGAGTGAGAATCTAGCAGAAATTCTGGGGCTTAGAAACTCAATTGACAATTTGAAAAATGAATCATAATCTCTCAACAGTAGAATTGATCAAGTGGCAGAATGAATCAGTAGATTCTAAGACAGGCTATATGCAAGCACACAGTCCAAGGAGAAAAAAGCAAAAATAAATAAAAGAGAAGGAAGCACTATTACAAGATCTAGAAAATAATCTCAAAAGGGCAAGTCTAGTAACCATTGGTCTTAAATAGGACGTAGACGGAGAAACTGGCGTAAAAGTTTATACAAATAAATAATAACAGAGAACCTTCCAAACTTAGAGAAAGACATGAATACCTAGGAACATGAAGATCAAGAACACTTAGAAGATTCAAGCCAAATAAAACTACCTCAAAGTATACAATAAGCAAACTCTCAAAGGTCAAAGATAAAGAAAGGATCCTAAAAGCAGCAAGAGAAAAGAAGCAAATAACATAAAAAGGAGCTCCAATAAACCTGGCAGCAGAGTTCTCAGTGGAAACCTTACCAGCCTGAGGAAACAGAATGACATTCAAAGTATTAAAGGAAGAAAAATTTTGGACTAGAATATTATACCCAGCAAAATTATCCTTCAACATAAGAAGAAATAAAGACCTTCTCAGACAACAAAAGCTAAGGGATTTTGTCAACACCAGACCTGTTTTACAAGAAGTTCTTCAATGTGAAAGAAAAGGGCATTAGTGAGTAACAAGAAAGCAACTGAAGATATAAAACACACTGGTAAACTTAAGTACACAGACAAATACAGAATAGCTTAACACTGTAATTGCATTATTTAAACCACTCATATCATTAGCAGGAAGACTAAAAGACAAATCTATCAAAAATAATGATGACGGCCAGGTGCAGTGGCTCACACCTGTAATCCCAGCACTTTGGGAGGCTAAGGTGGGTGGATCACGAGGTCAGGAGATCGAGACCATCCTGGCTAACACGGTGAAACCCCATCTCTACTAAAAATACAAAAAATTAGCTGGGCATGGTGGTGGGTGCCTGTAGTCCCAGCTATATGGGAGGCCAAGGCAGGAGAATGGCATTAACCCAGGAGGCGGAGCCTGCAGTGAGCCGAGATCATGCCACTGCACTCCAGCCTGGGCGACAGAGCGAGACTCCATCTCAAAAAAGAAAAAAAAAATGATAATAATAGTGACAACATGGGAGGCCAAGGTGGGCGGATCACTTGAGGTCAGTAGTTTGAAGTGAGCCTGGCCAACATGGCAAAACCCCGTCTCTACTAAAAATACAAAAAATTAGCCAGGCATGGTGTTGCACACCTGTAATCCCCACTACTCAGGAGGCTGAGGCATAAGAATCACTGGAACCCAGGAGGCGGAGGTTGCAGTGAGCTGAGATCATACCACTGAACTCCAGCCTGGGCGACAGACACTTGACCTCAAAATAATAATAATAATGACAATTTCTTAAGAGATAGATGATATAAAAAGATGTAATTAGAGAAACCCTCCCCCCCCAAAAAAGGCAAAAAACAGCCATTGAGGCAAGGGAAGATGGAGTAAAATTGTAGAGTTTTTTTAAGTTTTCTCTTTGCTTGTTTGCTTTTTTCCTTTTTTCTACTCAGTGTTAAGTTTTCATCAGTTTAAAATAACTAGTTATAAGCTGTTACTAGCAACTCTTATAATTACCACAAAGCAAAGACCTATAATAGATACACAAGAAATAAAAAGCAAGAAATTAAAACATATTACCAGGGAAAATCACTTACAAAGACAGAAAGGAAGTAAGAAAGGAAGACAGGACCAACAAAACAACCAGAAAAAATTAACAGAATGGCAGCAGTAAGTTCTTACCTATCAATAATAACACTGAATGTCAATGTACTAAGTTCTCCAAATCAAAAGACATAGAGTGGCTGAATAAATTTTTAGAAGATGTAACTATATGCTGCCTACAAGAAACTGTCTTCACCTATAAAGACACACATAGACTGAAAATGCAGGGATGGAAAAAGACATTCCATGCAAATGAAACACCCCCAAAAAGAGCAGGAATAGCTATGCTTATTTCAGATAAAATAAATTTTTCAGTCGAAACCTATGAAAAGAGACAAAGAAGGTCATTATATGATGATAAAGGGGTCAATTCAGCAAGAGGTTATAATGATTGTAAACATTAATGTACCCAGTGCTGGAACACCCAGATAGATAAAGCAAATACTGTTAGGATAAAGAGAGAGAATTCCCAATACAATAACAGCTGGGGACTTTGACACTCCACTTTCAGCATTGCATAGAAAATCTAGACAGAAAATCATCGTCAACAACAAAAACCCTTATCAGACTTAATCTGCATGATAGACCAAATGGACCTAATAGACATTTATAGAACAGTTAATTCAATAGCTGCAGAATACACATTATTCCCCTCAGCACATGAAATATTTTCAATGATAGACCGTATGTTATGCCACAAATCTTAACAAATTTTTAAAAATTCAAATAATAGCAAGTAATTTTTCTGATCACAATGCAGTAAAACTAAAAATCAGTAATAAGTAGAACTTCGGAAAGTAGAGATATTGACCGGGCACTCACACCTATAATCCCAGCACTTTGGGAGTCTGAGGTGGGTGCGTCACTTGAGTTCAGGAGTTTGAGACCATCCTGGCCAACATGGTGAAACCTCGTCTCTACTAAAAATACAAAAATTAGCTGGGCATGGTGACACGTGCCTGTAATCCCAGCTACTCAGGAGGCTGAGGCAGGAGAATCGCTTGAACCCGGGAGGCAGAGGTTGCAATGACCCAAGATTGACCCACTGCACTCCAGCCTGGGCACCAGAGGGAGACTCCATCTCAGAAAAAAAAAAAAAAAAAAAAAGAAAGAAAGAAAAGAAAGTATACAAACAATAAAAACACATGGAAATTTGACAACATGCTTCTGAACAACCACTGGGTCAATGAAGAAATTAAGAAGAAAATTAAAAAATTTCTTGAAAGAAATGGAAATGAATACACAACAGAACGAAACCTATGGTATACAATAAAAACAGTGCTAAGATAAAAGTTTATTAGAATAAATGCTTACATCAAAAAAGTAGAAAAGCTTCAATTAAACAACCTAACAATGCATCTTAAAAAGCTAGAAAAGCATGGCCGGGTGTGGTGGCTCATGCCTGTAATTCCAACACTTTGGGAGGCCAAGGCCAATGGATTGCTTGAGCTGAGGAGTTTGAGACCAGCCTGGGCAGCATGGTGAAATTCCATCTCTACAAAAATTAGCCAGGCATGATGGTGCACACTTGTAGTCTCAGCTACTTGGGAGGCTGAGGTGGGAGGATTGCTTGAGCCTGGGAGACGGAAGTTGCAGTGAGCGGAGACTGTGCCACTGCACTCCAGGCTGGGTGACAGAGGGAGACCCTGTCAAAGAACTAGAAAAGAAAGAGCAAACCAAACCCAAAATTAGAAGAAAAGAAATAGTAAAGATCGAGCAGAAATAAAATTGAGACAAAAAATACACAAGATAAAAAGTTGGAGTTTTGAAAAATCTACAAACTTTTAGCCAGATTAAGAAAAAAAGGAGACAAGAACCAAATAAATAAAATCAGAGAGAAACAGGAGACATTACAACTAAACCCCAGAAATTCAACGATCACTAGAGGCTGTTATAAGAAGCTCTATGCCAATAAATTGAAAAGCATATAAGAAATGGATAAATGCTTAGACACATACAACCTAAAAAGATTGAACCATGAAGAAATCCAAAACTCAAATAGACCAATAACAAGACTGAAGCCTATAATAAAAAAAGTCTCCTACCAAAGGAAAGCCCAGGATCTGATAACTTCACTACTGAATTCTACCAAACATTTAAAGAAGATCTAATACCAGTCCTATTCAAACTATTCCAAAAAATCAAAGAGAAGGGAATACTTTCAGATTCATTCTAAGAGGCCAATATTACCCTGATAACAAAACCAGAAAAAGACACAACAAAAAGGCTGACCCAGTGGTTCACACTTGTAATTCCAGCACTTTGGGAGGCTTAGGCAGGAGGATTACTCTTGGTCAGGAGTTTGAGACCAGCCTAGGCAACATAGCAAGACCCTGTCTCTACAAAAACAAAAAAAAAATTTAGTTGGCTGTGGCGGCATGTGTCTGTAGTTCGAGATACTCAGGGGTCTGAGAGAGGGAAAACTGCTTATGTCCAGAAGTTTGACTTTTTGAGGTTACAGTGAGCTATGATCATGCCACTGTACTCCAGCCTGGGTGACAAAGCAAGACTCTTGTCTCAAAAAAAAAAAAAAAAAAACAAAATGGTAAATTTTTGGTATATTTTACCATAATAAAAATAAAGGAAGTTAGCTGGACTACAAAAAAATAAACTTCCTTCAATTCAGAATATGGGAGGAGTTCATACTGTTGAGATAATGGGAAGGAAAATACCATGAAGTAATAAGAGATTGATAATACTGCCCAGGTCAAGATACTCACAACATATTGCCAATAAGAAAAGGCATTGCGAATCTCCCACTGACATAGAAGGAAATGACCTATATGACCTAATATGATAACCTTTTACCAGTGATACGGTTTGGCTCTGTGTCCCCATCCAAATCTCTTGTTGAATTGTAACCCCTAATGTTGGAAGAGGGATGTGGTGGGAGGTGATCTGATCATGGGGGTGGATTTCCCCCTTGCTGTTCTCGTGATAGTGAGTTCTCACGAGATCTGGTTGTTTGAAAGTGTGTAGCACTTCCCTCTTCGCTTTCTCTCTCCTGTCACCATGTGAAGATGTGCTTGCTTCCCCTTCGCCTTCGGCCATGATTGTAAATTTTCTGAGCCCTCCCCAGCCATGCCTCCTGTACAGCCTGTGGAACTGAGTCAATTAAACTTCTTTAAATAAACAGTCCAGTCTCAGGTAGTTTTTTTTTTGAGACAGGGTCTCTCTCTGTTGCCCAGGCTGGAGTGCAGTGGCGCAATCTCAGCTCACCGCAACCTCCGCCTCCTAGGTTCAAGTGATTCTCATTCCTCAGCCTCCCAAGTAGCTGGGACTACAAGCACACACCACCACACCCAGCTAATTTTTTGTATTTTAGTAGAGACAGGGTTTCACCATGCTGCCCAGGCTGGTCTCAAACTCCTGAACTCAGACAATCCGCTTGCCTCAGCCTCCCAAAATGGTAGGATTACAGGCGTGAGCTACTGCACCCAGCCTCAGGTAGTTCTTTACAGCAATGCGAGAACAGACTAATACAACCGGCAAGAGAAAAACCTAAAGTAAAACAGCAAAAAGTGTAACCAACATTTATACATAAGGGTTATATACAATCTGTAACAACAGTAAAGTGTTAAATTCTAAAAGAAGATGGCTTTAGATTTGCGGATAGACTTTTGTTTCATTTCAGATCACGACCTTGAGCTGCATGACAGTCTTTTTGATTTTTGAAATTTTCCGTAGAGATGGGACCTTGCTATGTTGCCCAGGCTTGTCTTGAACTCCTGGGCTCAAGTGATCCTCTCCTCTGGGCCTCCCAAAGTGCTGGTACTACAGGCATAAACCATGCCACCCAGCCCCACTTCTTCTAATGAGGTAGCTGTCATTTACATTCTCATTTAATAGAGCAATGTGCTGTCTCATTCAGCAGAGCTTTTCACGGGAGGTCTGATGAGCAAGAACAGGCTTGTGAGAGCAAATAACTAAGACCATAAGCAGAGGCCTGAGGTGGAGCTTCCAGCACAGACTGAACAACTCAGGCCCTCCTCAGACAGGCCACCTGCACATGAGTATCTAAGAGAGGACCAGAAGACCCCTATGAAGGCATCCACCCTGGAGCAGCATTCAGGGAGAGCTGGAAGGGCTTTATGGGGCTAAAGAATTGATGGGCAATTGAAGTGGGTTGTGGGTAAGTATTAAATTATGTTTGTGTGAGCTTTGCCATCAGGAACATATTTTATCTTTAGCTGATGGTGACAGTGCTAGAAGTAAATAAATAAGCTCTTCTCATGAACCAAAATTCCCAGTGGCACTATGGAGTCCTGGTTAAGTTGACAGGTCTCTGGCTGAGGGAATACAGAATCCACTTTTAGCAGCTGTGTTAAGAGACAGTTAACCATGAGACCATTATAGCATTACTTTACTCAGGAACCAATCACAGAAAAGGCCGTATGTGGACACAGTGAGAAGATGGCCAGCAGATAATATCAAGGAGAGAGGCCTCAGGAGAAACCAAACCTGCTGACACCTTGATCTTGGACTTCCAACCTCTAGAAATGTAAATAAATAAATTTCTGTTGTTTAAGCCACCCAGTCTGTGGTATTTTGTTATGGCAATCTTAGCTAACTAATACAAACATTATTTCTCTTCCATTCATATAGGCTTTATTTTTTTCTTTTCTTTTTTCTTTTGAGACGGAATCTTGCCCTGTCACACAGGCTGGAGTGCAGTGATGCGATCTCAGCTCACTGCAACCTCTGCCTCCCAGCATCAAGCCATTCTCTGCCTCAGCCTCCTGAGTAGCTGGGATTACAGGCACCTGCCACCACGCCTGGCTAACTTTTTTGTATTTTTAAGTACAGATGGTGTTTCACCATGTTGGCCAGGCTGGTCTTGAACTCCTGACCTTGTGATCCACCTGCCTGGCCTCCCAAAGTGCTGGGATGACAAGTGTGAGCCACTGTGCCCGGCCTACAGATTTTCTTTATTATCTCTAAGCAATGTTTTGTAGTTTTCAGTATATAAGCACTATACATCTGTGGTCAAATTTATCTCTGAGTATTCCATATTTTAGGATACTATTCCAACAGGTTTTTTTTTTTTTTTTTTGAGATGGAGTCTCACTCTGTTGTCAGGCTGGAGTGCAGTGGTGCGATCCTGGCTCAGTGCAACCGCCACCTCCCAGGTTCAAGCAATTCTCCTGCCTCAGCCTCCCGAGTAGCTGGGACTGCAGGCGTGCACCACCACCATGCCCGGCTAATTTTTGTATTTTTAGTAGAGACAGGGTTTCACCATGTTGGCCAGGATGGTTTCGATCTCTTGACCTCATGATCTGCTGGCCTCGGCCTCCCAACGTGCTGGGATTATAGGTGTGAGCCACTGTGCCCAGCCTACAATAGGTTTTTAATTTCAGTTTCTGACACTTATTAAAAATAAACTTTTGTATCTTCAGATTTATAAAAAAGATGCAAATAGAGCTGATATACTGACACGCAGTTTACCTTATCACTAACATTTTACATTATTATAGTTTACTGATCTCATTTTGTTTGTGCATATATTGTTTTCCTGATTGTGTGTGTTCTTTGTAGCTCACTGAACATCTTTAAGATTATTACCTTGACTTCTTTGTCAGACAACTCATAGATCGCCATCATTTTTTTATTTTTTGGACACATGGTCTTAATGTGTCACCCAGGCTGGAGTGCAGTGGCATAATCATGGCTCATTGCAGCTCGACCTCCCAGGCTCAGGTTATCCACCTGCCTCGGTCTCCCAAGTAAGTAGCGGGGCCTACAGGCACATGCTACCACATCCACCTAATCGTATTTTATTATTTTATTATTTATTTTATTATCTTTTCTAGAGACAGGGTCTCTCTATGTTGCCCAGGCTGGTCTTGAACTCCTGGGCTCAAGTGATCCTCCCTCCTCAGTCTCCCAAAGTGCTGGAATTAGAGGTGTTGAGCCACTTTGCCTGGTGATCTCTGTTTCTTTAGAGTTAGTTTCTAGAGATTTATTTGTTCCTTTCATAAGGCCATGTTTCCCTGTTTCATGGTATGCCTTGTGATTTTTTTTTTTTTTTTTTTCTGGAGACAGTGTTTCGCTCTTGTCCCCAAGGCTGGAGTGCAATGGTGCGATCTTGGCTCACTGCAACCTCCACCTCCTGGGTTCAAGAGATTCTCTTGCCTCAGCCTCCCGAGTAGCTGGGATTACGGGCATCCTCCACCACGTCCAGCTAATTTTTGTATTTTTAGTACAGACGAGGTTTCACCATGTTGGCCAGGCTGGTCTCGAACTCCTGACCTCAGGTGATCTGACCGCCTTGGCCTCCCAAAGTGTTGGGATTACAGGCATGAACCACCACACTCAGCCGTTTTTTTGTTTTTTTTTTTTTAAAGACAGGATCTGGGCTGGCGCGCAGTGGCTTGATCACGGCTCACTGCAGCCTCAAACTCCTGGGCTCAGGCAATTCTCCTGCTTCAGCCTCCCCAGTAGCTGGGATAACAGGCATGCACCACCACAGCTGGCTAATTTTTTAAATTATTTGTAAAGATGAGGTCTCTCTGTGTTGCCCAGGCTGGCCTTGAACTCCTGGATTCAAGTGATCCTCCTGCCTTGGTCTCCCAAATTGCTGGGATTACAGGCATGAGCCATTGTGTCTGGCCACCTGCTAATCTTTTGTTGAGATTTGGGCATCTGAAAAAACAGCCATCTCTCTTAGCCTTTATAGACTGGCTTTGTAAAAAGGAACAGCATTACAAATTAGTTTAGCTGGAGATCTTGGGGACCTCTTGAATCTTTTCTAGGGATGTATCTTCTCTGGGTTTGTCTGTGTAATTTCCTAAAGAGGTTTGCCCCTGTGTCTTTTTAAGAACTCATAATTTCTTGCTCCCCTTGGTATCTGTTTATGATACTAGTTCCTGCAGTGCTGTAACAAGGCTATAGCTCTCACATTTGTTCTCAGCAGCCCCTAGTCATCCAAAGTATGACACTGTTCCTGTCAGTGCTCTGAGTCACATGAACAGAAATCAGTCCTTTGGTCAGCCCCACTATAAGCCAGAACATGGGACATACATTCCACTCTACTCTTTCCCTCTTGAGAAGGAAGGTGCAAGTGGGAGATACCTCCAGATTGTGCTGCACTGTGCTTGGTACTGGGAGAACCTATGGTATGCAAATGTAATGGACTTTCTCACCTGCTTCAAATCAGCTCTTCTTGCTTCTACGTTCACCTGGGGTACTGCAACTTTTAAACTGATTTCTGAAAAATTCTCACAAAGGCAATTTGGTCCATATATTGTTAAGTCAGTGTCTCTATGGGGGAATGAGGGCCTGGGGCTTATTTTTTTAATTTTTATTTTTTGAGACGGAATCTTGCTCTGTCACCCAGGCTGGAGTGCAGTGGCGCGACCTCGACTCACTGCAACCTCTGCCTCCCGGGTTCAAGCGATTCTCTGGACTTCAGAGGAAGCCGTAACAATAAACAGCTTATGCCCCAGGATAGTTACGGGATGTCAGACAGCCACACTCAGACCATGTATGATTCTAATCATGGCAGAGCTGCAAATTTCTGGGCACCCTGAAATGCTCTGTATAGGGGTGGCAAGATGGGGCTGATTTCCCTTTCCTAATCCCATCATTTGGTTAGGTACCCATACACATGTTTATATTACCCTACACTTTCCCTGTATAACAATTATCAAAACCATAATTATTTTCCCGAATCTTTAATGTCAGCAAGCACCATGAAAGTAAGGACAAAATCATCCTAGGCTCCAGGGATCCTCCCACCTCAGCCTCCAGAGTAACTGGGATGGCAGGCACATACCACCACACCTGGCTAAGTGTGGTGGTATGCGCCTGTAGTGATCTCAAGTGATCTATCCATCTAGGCCTCCCAAAGTGCTGGGATTTCAGATGTGAGCCACTGTGCTCAGCTATTTTCTTTCTAAACTGTAAGAATTATTTATAATAAACATTTTTATCAACAGGAAAAAAAGTTTTATTTAAGAAAAGGATGGCCGGGCGCGGTGGCACACACCTGTAATCCCAGCAATTTGGGGGGCCGAGGCGGGTGGATCACCTGAGGTCAGGAGTTAGAGACCAGTCTGGCCAACATGGCAAAACACTGTTTCTACTAAAAATACAAAAATTAGCCAGGCATGGTAGTGCGCACCTGTAATCCCAGCTACTTGGAAGGCTGAGGCAGGAGAATCACTTGAACCTGGGAGGCAGAGGTTGCAGTGAGCCAGGATCACACCACTGCACTCCAGGCTGGATGACAGAGCGAGATTCTGTCAAGAGAAGAGAAGAAAAAAGAGAGAAGAGAGAAAAGAGAAGAAATGAAAAGAGAAAAGAAAAAAGAAAAGAAAAGGATGTGATATTAAAAGTCAAACAGTAGCCTAAAAAATATCTCTCAACCTGAAGACATGAATGATACCCTTGTCTGTGTAGACACCTACCAGTCTTTTGGAACTGCTCCAGCTCCTCACTGCTCAACTGCTTGATGGACGTCATCACTGCCTTAAAGGCTCCCTTCAGATGCTTCCCCAGGACCATGTGATCTGGTTCTGCCCTTAGTCGAATGCCATACTTGTTTTTATCTGTAGACAGTGTAACTTTTCAAACATTCAATTCCTACAGTTAGTGCACTAGCACTAGCATGAGACATGAAAACATATGTTCATACAAAAACATATGTCCACAGCAGCATTATTCCTAATGGCCAGAAAGTAAGAACACCTCAAGTGTCCATCAAACATCAAAGTGTTGTCCATCAAACATCAAAGTGTTGATGTAAGCATCAACAGAAAGCTTCTGTCTAGTTTTTATGTGAAGATATTTCCTTTTTCACCATAGGCCTCAATGTGCTCCCAAATATCCCTTTGCAGATTATACAAAAAGACTATTTCCAAACTGCTCAATCAAAAGAATGGTTCAACTCTGTGAGATGAATGCACACATCAACCGTGAATGGATAAACAAAATGCAGCATACACATGCAATAGAGTATTTGGCAATACGAAGGACCGAAGCACTCATACATGCTACAACATAAATTAATGTGAAACATTATGCTAGGTGAAATATTCCAGACATAAAGATTACAAATTGTATGATTCCACTTATATGAAATGTCCAGAGAAGGAAATCCAGAGACAACAAATAGGTTCGTGGATGCCAGGAAATGGTCAGATGTTGAGGGGAAAATGGTGTGTGAATGCTAATGAATACTGGGTTTCTTTCTGGGATGATGAAAATGTTCTAAAACTATGGTGATGGTTGTACCATTCTATAAATATGCTTAAAAACCAGTGACTTGTATGGTAAGAAGAAAATGTTTGTTATGAAGATCTACCAAGACAGTTTGAGCATAACAGAAAAAGGACTCCAGAACCAGAAATACAAACTTCGTCCCTCAGAGGTAACCTTTGTGCAAGCAATTTCAGAGTACCACAAGGTTAACTATCAACTAAGCATAAGATCAGTTAAACAGAACACTTCATGCTTCAGTCATGCTATTGAGGATTACTGATGCGGCAGGGATGGTGATGGCACAGTAGCGGATAGGAAAATGAGAACAGCTTGAAGCAAATAGTACGGAATGTTTAGTTTTGCCATTATATTTAGCTACATTAATTAACCTCACTTTAAGTGAAGTAATGAATTTTAAATTTTTTCAGCTGGGTGTGGTATCGCAAACCTGTAATCTTAGCACTTTGGGAGGCCGAGGTGGGAGGATCACTTGAGATCAGGAGTTAAGAGACCAGCCTGGGCAACATGGCGAAACCCCATCTCTACAAAAGCCTGTACTACTATGCCTAATCTCCACCACTTGGGAGGCTGAGGTGGGAGGATTGCCCGAGCCCAGGAGATGGAGGCTGTAGTGAGCCAAGATCACATCACAGCACTCCAGCCTGGGTGACAGAGCGAGACCCTGTCACAAAAAAAAAAATTGTATTTTATGCATAGCCACAGGTACTAATTTCAGAATTTAAAATCTAACTTTTGGTTTCTAATATTTCTCTGGAACTTTCAAGCAACTGAAAACCAAATATAGAAATTAACATTTTCTATAATAATAATTTTAAATGTCACCTGTGAAAAGAATAAACAATGAAATTTTAAAAAATATTTGTTTTCTATCATCACAAAGAAGATGAGGTAAAACATATTTGTTTTTAAAACATCATGGAATACACATGTTTTAAAATATCATTGAATAAAAATGTTTAGGAAGACAGCTGACACTATAAACTTTGACCCCAAAACTCCACTTCTGGCATCTATCCAATATCCATACACTGATATATGCATATATGTACACACAAAGCTTTTGTTTGTAGTCAGAAACCTAAATGTCAAACAACAGGAGAGTAATTAAATTATGAAACAGCCAGGAAGTGAGACTCCAGGGAGAGATGGGGTGGAGAGAGGCTCACTATGCTAGTGCTTCGACTTTTTACATGCGAGGGTACTTGTCACTTGCATAATTTGGAGGAACAAAGTTTCTTTGGTAGTTATCAAAAAGTACTTCAGAAGGCCAGGCACAGCGGCTCATGCCTGTAATCCCAGCACTTTGGGAGGCCAAGGCGGGCAGATCACTTGAGGTCAGGAGTTTGAGACCAGCCTGGCCAACACGATGAAACCCCATTCTCTACTAAAAATACAAAAGTTAGCTGGGCGTGGTTGCGGGTGCCTGTAATCCCAGCTACTCCGGAGGCTGAGACAGGAGAATCGCTTGAACCCAGGAGGTGGAGGTTGTGGTAAGGCACCACTGCACTCCAGCCTGGGTGACAGAGTGAGAGACTCTGTCAAAAGAAAAGAAAGAAAAGTAAAGTAAGGGAAAGGGAAAAGGAAAAGGAAAGGACAGAACAGAGAAGAACAGAATAGAACAGAACTTCAGGGAAGTGAATGAAGACGATAGATGATAGGTAAAGAAATTCATTGATCTTGAAACATTTTTAAAAGAATTACAACAAATTTATGTTGATTCCAAGCACAGTGTAAAATATGGATTATTACATTTGTTATGACTATACTAATAAAAATAAATTACACAGTCAATATGTACTTTGAGGATTATCCATCAAAATAATGTTCTAAGTCTATCTGTACCAAAAACAGACAAATCATCTACCTTACCTCAATGATACACTTCTCCAAAGACTTGTTATCTTTAAGAGCTTCTGGATCTGGATGGATAACTACAATTTCTTTCAAAGGATACTAGGAGGAAAAGGGAGGGGAAAGTTCACTCAGCAGCCAGTCCTCTAAAACTGCAGAAAAATGGAATATTAAATGTTTATTTGAATCTCAAGCTCTAGTCAGGCTGGACTAGTACTAAGTCATTCACACCCTCACTGCAGAAAAGGAAAAAGGCCATTGGTGGAAGCTCTCTATATTAAGAAAGCATTCCAAAGACTTAATTATTTAGGTCTGTGCCATGTAAAATAGAAGTAAAATTTCAAACCTTTATGGGAATAGTTTTTCGGTCTCTGATCACTCTTCCAAGTTCAATCACAGACTGTATCTGAGATACTGCACTCTCTGTTTTCTTGTCAATCAATTCTTCTCTGAGTGGTAGAGGTAGGAATATGAAAGAGTTTAGATTTAAAAGGAGAAAATTGAAAGCACTAGGCATGCATAAGCAAGGAAGAGGGTCAGGCTAGAGAAGTGTGGCTAGGCCCTCCTGGTGAAGCACCAGGGGAAGGGCAGCACAGTGCCTGCCACTCAGCACCCGGCACCTCCCCAAGGAGCCCCCATGGGGCACGCCCACACCCCACCTGCCGCAGCTCTACAAAGGGGTTCCACATCAAGCATCCTTGCTACCGTGTACCAAAGTGGGCCCCATCCTGCAGCCTGAGGAGTTCATGTCAGCTGGGGTGGGAGGCAAGGCACAGATGGAGCTGGAGCAGGGAAATGCCTCCTCTTGCCCACATGCTTGAGCAACTCTCCCCTCCTTGGCACAGGTGAGGCTTATTTCTATTTGAGTCCTACCGAACACGGGGCAGCATGAGGTAGTGGATGCTGAGTGTGTCCTTGTCCTGAACAGAAACAGGGTCAATCAGCACCTTTAGATTCTGGTACATCAATTCAGTGAGAAAAGGTGTGTAGAGAGCCTGTATGAAGACACAGGACATCATGTCAGTCATATGCAGTCATCAACAACTGATCTCATTTATACTGAGAAACAACTAAACATGTTAGAGAATGACACAGTAATATGCACCAAAATGGGCATGAGGTTACAAAACATGCCCTGTGAATGAGAAATGGCCTCATATCCCTGAAGCATAGCTGCAGGACTGTAGCTAGAAAAAACCCAAAGCACCTCTAGAATTCTGAAGGATGTCTAAAATAGAAACAGGAGCACCTAATGATGTATCAGCCAAGTCAATATGCACAGAGGATGGACTGTCCCAAACCTCAGAAACTTCATCTGTAAACTGGGGAAAATACCCCCTGCTTCACAGGATGAAGGTGATGAGATCAGGCATGGAGGTAAGCACCAGGCACAGCACCTTGTACAAAGCAGATTTTCCTTCGGTTAATCTATTATTTTATATACTGCAATAAATTTTGTTAGTGTCTGATTTTTCAGTTTTCTGAAGTTTGTAAATATTCTATAATAAGTCACCTTTGAATTGCTTTTGCAATTTGTACAACAAAATTTTATTTTAAGCAAATCATTGAAATAGTAAGAATTTCATGAAATCAAGGTGGTCCACCTTTGCTCATAACAACCCTTCATCTCCTGCCTTCTCCTTGTTTCTCTACTCTTCCTTCCTTGTCCTAGAGCACTAGGATTAAAACATGTCCATGCAGCCACCTTGTATTGGGTCCCACCAGAAAGTAGTCCCCTGAAACTCAAGCCAAATGCCACAGGCAACACAAACAGGCTCACTGGTTGGTGTTGGCAAAGTCTGGGTCCAGGCCCTGTCCAGGGTGTACTTACTGAAGCAATCTGGCTCCATATGTCTTGCAAATGATTTAAAAGCAGCTACAAATTCCTAGACCCAGAAGCCCCAACATCTGGAACAAAGAGCTTATTTGAAACGCGAAAATTGTTCCCTGACCTAAGGGAAGAGCAGCAGCCTCCTCAGCAGTGAGCCAATCTCTCCAGGTCTTTCCATGGAAGAAGGCCCAGGCTCTTCCCCCCCCGGAGGCAAGGAAAGTTCCAGTGATCTTGCAAAGGTCCCTTCATCCCTGCTGTTCGGTGGGCTTTGCTTTACCAAACTAGGTACCAAGGTTTGGGGAAATTAAAATTAGCACATGATAGAACCATGAAAACTGGAGCTTCAGGTTTGCAAAAAAAACAGCATGAGCACAGCATGGAAAGATGTAGCTTCTCCTGATGCAGGAAAGGTGAGGCCTAAAGCTCTGAACCCACACGTGAAGACAAGAGATACTGTGGAAAGTGGAGAGACTAAGAATAGAGGTATGAATATAAAAGTTACACCATTGATCTAAATATATTAACAGAAGCCCCATTTTTTTATCAAAAAGGCAACAGATGACTCCCTCACATTGGTATTTGAACAGGTATATTCAATAGAGCTACTAACGAGTTATATATGCCTGCAAATTCAAACTTTTTGACTCTAAGTAAAAATAGAAAATTTATATTGTGACTCTGAGTACCCCCATATTTATAAGTGAAAACAAAAGTTTTCTGAAATAATGCTTGATGCACTCTCATATATTCAATTCTATTCTACACTATTTCCTTCTCTTCCATTTCATTCCATCCCACTTTTGAAAAAGAAGGTCATGGAAGGCCTGCAAGATGGCACATGAGAGGAGGTTAATGCCTGTGTCCTCCAGAAAAAAGGACAAAAACAGTGAATAAACAAGTTCATTTGGACTGGAGTGTTTGAGAGAGAACCCTGGACAGCAGTGAAGAGACAGAAAACCTGAGGGTCAAGGAAACCATTAGGGGTGGTGAAATAAAGGGAAAGCAAAATACCCTGCTTCTACCACACAATCTTCCTAGTCGGGATCAGCTGGGAACAAGAAGACCATTTCCTCAGTGGGGAAAAAGGTAAGCAAACAAACTCCAGCAGTCCCATTAACATTGTGGACACCTGCATTCTTTGTTGCTGGGAACTCCTGTTAAGTGCCCACAGATTCTCAGCTCAGTTTAGGGAACTGCTTGGTGTCCCCACAGGGCTATACTGCCCCAGAGGAGGAGCCCACATACAGCACCATCTAGAAAGCCAAGCCATAGCTGAGTATATTCTGCTCCACGAACTAGTGGTCACTGCCTCCTTCCAACCCAGAGGCTACCCTGTCATTACAACAGGATTCTCCAGGAACGCAGCTATTGCTGTCTATATCCTAGAAAAACACTCTCCAAGAGGTTTGCCTTCCACATCCTAGTGACTGCAACACTCTAACTGTGGACTGATTTCTCATGCCATTGGTGCGCTCAACAACCGGGCCTGTTGCTTCTAGGAGATCCCCATCTCAAGCCTGCAGACCAACCCCAGTAATCCACAGCCAGGTGAGTGTTTCCAGGGGAGTCCCATCTCAAACTGGTGAACCAACCCGTGACTCAGTAACACAGTCACTAGCTAGTCATGCAGCTTCCTGAGACTGCCGCCTTCCCCCACAACCCCCGATCCTGAGCAGGAAAACAAACTGCACATGCTCCTGCAGCCTAAGGTCACCAAGGCATGCACCAGTATCACCAAAATGGATACTAGCAAAAGAAAAAAAAAAGGCAAGAAAAAAGCACAGATACTACACTACTGTATCCTCCTGGAACTAAAGCAGATGCAGCCCATCCAACTGACACCCTAAGATACATCTCCAGGTGAAAGTCTTTCTCTACATAAGCCACTCTATACAATTAGAACAGGTGACCATGTCAGCAGTCTCATAAATACAAACACAGGAGATAAGAAGCACGAAAATGCAATGAAACTTGACACCACCAAAGGTGCACAATTCTTCACAAAGTTACCCTAAATAAATGGAAATTTTCAAATTGCCTTAAAAGGAATTTGAAGTATAGATCTTAAGAAAATTCAATGAGATACAAGAGAATACAGATAGAAATCTTAATCAAATAATAAAAAACAAGCCATAACCTGAATGAGAAATTCAACAAAGACATAGATAACTTTAAAGAAAACAAACCAACCAACAGAAACCTTAGGAATGAAGTTCTGAATGAATGAAATAAAAAGTACAACTGAGAGCTTCAATGGCACACTAGATCAAACAAAAGATAGAATTTCTGAACTTGCAGACAGGACTTTTGAAATAACCCAGCCTGAGGGAAAAAAGGAGAAAAAAAAGAATAAAAGGAAGCAAAGAAAGCCTATGAGACTTGTGCCATGACATTAAGATAACCAATTTTTGCAATATAGAAGAGAAACAGAGAGAAGAGACAGACAAAGACACAGAAAACTTATTTAACAAAATAATAGCTGAAAATGTCCCAATTCTTGGGAGAGATATGGACATCCAGTTCCATGAAGCTTAAAGGGTCCCATACATACTCAACCCAAAAAGGCCTTTTCTAAGGCACATTATAACCAATTTGTCAAAAGTCAAACACAAAGAAAAACATTCTAAAATTAGCAAGAGAGAAGCATCAAATCACAAGTAAGCAAGTCTCCTTTAGACTCTCAGGAGTTTTCACAGCAGAAACCTTGAAGGCTAGGAGAGATTAGGATGATATATTCTAAGCGATAATGACAAATCAGTTAGCAAAGAGTACTGTACTTAGCACAGCTACCTATCAGAAATTAAAGAAATAAAGTCTTTCCCAGACAAACAAATGCTTATGGAATTTGTCACCATAAGACCAGCCTGACAAGAAATGCTTAAGGGAATGCTTCAATCACAAGTGAAAGAACAATAACTACTAATGCAGAAACACAGGACACTATCAACCTGTTAAAAGTAAATTCACATTCAAATTGAGAATTCTATGTTACTGAAATGATGCTTTAGAATCTTTCAAATCACACTTGAGAAAGTTGAACATCAAAATAGTCAAAAAATTTTTATCTACAATGAGTTCTTAATAAATACCCAATACAGAACAATATAAATTAAGGCAAAAAAGTGCAAATTTTGTGCACTGACAGGGGACATGGGGGAAGTACAGCATGTTTGTGTGTGATCAAAACTTTTTATCAGCTTTCGTCTATCATAACTATAAATTTTTAAATGTAAACTACAGAGTAACTCAAGAGAAAAAAATTACACCAGGTATGTCAATGAAGTAAAGGAATCAGGGCTTATCAGTACGGAAACTCACCAATCCATAAAGGAAACAATAAAAGAAGAAAGAAATGAAAGATCTACAAAACAACCAGAAAACAATTAACAAAATGACAGAAGTAACTTCTTGCCTTTTAATAGTATCTTTGAATATAGATGGTTTCAATTCTCCAATAAAAAGATGTAGAGTGCCCGAATGGTTTTTCGTATCTGTTTCCCTGGTTCAGACACCCAAGAGTATGTCCTTCTCTTGGTCATAAGAAAATCTAGAGTTATATTTAGGGTATCATAATGTGTGGTGAAGAGTGGACCGAGCTGACATGCTCACAATGACCAAATTATGTTGGTCATATTTTAATCCAGTACACTGATCCACTATTAACTTGTAAATAAATAATGTACTTGCTTTCTAGACACATTCTAGGAAAACCAGAGAAACTGACTTTTATCTATATAGAATAATCCACTGGCGAATTTCTTTTAGGATAGACCAAAGCTGATCTAGAACATAATCTTTACATACTTGGAAGAGATGAGAGAGAACCCACCAGATGAGAAAGAACATCTGGGCTGAAAGTCTCCATTAGAACAGCAATGTGGAATGGTGCTGTGCTGGCAACTGGTAGTCCCTGCCCTACATCTTTGTAGAGGACTGGAGCCCAGAGCATGCCATGGTCAACTTACATGTTGAAGTGAAGACCTCCTTCTAGGTGTGCATGTGCTTATTACAGATATGCCACCATGCTAAGTACCCCCAGACTACAGGAAAAAATATGAATACATGCTGTATCCATGATCAGGAGGCACGCAGGCCAGAGTACCAGCTGTGGAATCGCACAACCTGGGTTCAAAGCCTGGCTGGGCCATGACCACCTGGATGACCTAAGAAACAGTCTCAGGCAAATTCATAAAAAGAAGTGGAAACCCTGCCTGCCAGGAAGGGATGTGGTAAGAGGCAGCATCCAGTCAGGTCAGGGCACCGCATCCTCTCCTTGGAAGCCTGCACAGTGAGCCTGGTGGCCCTTGAGGCCACAGCAGCCATGGAGAAGGCGGGCCTGGCTCCAGGCAACAGACGCACTGGAGAGGCCCCAGGGGGAGCCTGGCAGGATCTGGCTGGTCCTGCGCTCTGCTTCCAGGTTCTGGCCCTGTAACCCAGGGGACAGGGCCAACCAAGACAGGGCCACTGGGTGCTAGCAAGTAGGTTGGCCAGGTGCCAGGCGGGAAGGGCTCTGGCGGATCAGCCCCCCACCCCCAACAGCCCCACAGGGGGGCCCATCCAGGGCCACACACCTGCCCCCAGGAGCAGGACGTCCCTGAGGCTAGAGTCCAGCTGGACAAGTGGAGGGATCTCAATCTTTGCCCTTTGACTCCTCTTGTAGGCACCCTTGCTGGGCTCCTAAGCAGTCCTCCTCACCCTGGCTCTGTCACCAGCCCTATGGTGATGTCATAAACTCCCAGGTGCCCAGTGTGCACCCGGCCACAGAGAAGTGGGTGACTTAGGAGTAACCTCTCCGCTTCTGACCCTTAGTTTCGTCTGTGCACAACTCGGTCAAAATGGGCAACTCACTATGCTTATTTTGTTCCTGGTTCCACCGCAGGTCCTGGCCACGCCATCGGCAACGTTCTCCTCTAAGCGTATTCTGTTCCTGGTTCCACCGCAGGTCCCGGTCACGCCAATGGCAACGTGCTCTTCTAACTAAGCGTATTTTGTTCCTGGTTCCACCACAGGTCCCTGCCATGCCATCGGCAACCTGCTCGTCTTGTCCGTGAGGCCTTCCCAGCTGGCCCGGCTCACCCCGTGGCTCCTGCACCTGTGCCTGCCCCGGGAACCTTGGGCCGTTTCCCACTCCTCTTCAACCGTCAGCGACATCTTGGGCCTTCTTTTCCAGTCAGGTGGGACGGCACCCCTAATGAGGCTGTGTCTTATCCCTCGGAACATGGGCACCCCACAGAAGGCCCTGCCTCCTGTGGTCTGGAGCACCCCCTCGAGGAAGAAACCCGTGCTGTCTGCTCCCAACTCCATGATGTTTGGACACCTCAGCCCTGTGAGGATCCCTCGTCTCAGACGCAAGTTTAACCTCCGACTTCCTTCATTAGATGAGCAGGTGATCCCAGCCAGGTTCCTGAAGACAGAGGTGAGGGCAGAAGAGCCCAAAGACGCAACGGAGGTGAAAGACCAGGCAAAGACCCAGGGGCAGGACAAGAAAAGGGGCCCCTGTAGCAATGGGAAAGCAGCCTCCACCTCTAGGCCCCTGGAGACTCAGGGAAACCTCACTTCCTCCTGGTATAATCCCAGGCCCTTGGAGGGAAATGTCCACGTCAAGAGCTTGACAGAAAAAAAGCAGACTGACAAGGCCCAGGTGCATGCAGTGAGTTTCTACTCCAAGGGCCATGGAGTCGCCAGTTCACACAGCCCTGCTGGAGGCATCCTTCCCTTTGGGAAGCCTGGCCCATTTCCAACAGTGCTCCCTGCCCCAGTTCCAGGCTGCTCCCTGTGGCCAGAGAAGTCGGGCTTGAAGGTGCTGGGTAAAGACCACCTGCTCAGCTCTCCAGGTTTGCTGATGGTGGGGAAGGACATGCAGCCCAAGTATCCTGCAGCTCTTGGATCAAGTAGGTCTTCTCCATCCAGAGCTGCCGGCCACAGGTCCCGCAGGTCCCGCAAAAGAAAACTGCCAGGGCCACCGCTGCAGCTGCAACCGACCCCTTGCCTGAAAATGAGGTGGGATAGAGACGAGCAGCCCCCACCAGCTAAGCTTCCCCGTCTATCTCCTGAGGCACTGCGGGTCAAGCTTCCCAAAAAGAAGGACGCCTCCAGCAGGGCAACATGGATAAAAACATGAGGGTGGTTAAGTAGAACATAAAAATCCAGGAGATGAAAACAGCCGCTTGGGAGGAAAAAGAAGACACGGCAGGGCAGGCGTGGTGGCTCACGCCTGTAATCCAGCACTTTGGTAGGCCCAGGCGGGCGGATCAGGACGTCAAGAGATCAAGACCTGAGAAGCATCTCCACCTGGTCCCCGCATCATCTGGGAAGTGAAGAGCGCCTCTGCCCAGCGGCCCCACCGTCTGGGAAGTGAGAAGCGCCTCTGCCCAGCCGCCCTATCGTCTGGGAAGTGAGGAGCGCCTCTGCCCAGCCGCCCCACTGTCTGGGAAGCGAGGAGCGCCTCTGCCCAGCCGCCCCATCGTTTGGGAAGTGAGGAGCGCCTCTCCCCAGCTGCCCCACCGCCTGGGAAGTGAGGATCGCCTCTGCCCAGCACTCCCCCCAACCCCCTACCCCACCGCCTGGGAAGTGAGGAGCGCCTCTGCCTGGCTACCCCGCCGCCTGCGAAGTGAGGAGTGCCTCTGCCCGGCACCTAACAGTCTGGGAACTGAAGAGCACCTCTGCCTGGCCACAGCACCGTTTCGGAAGTGAGGAGGCCCCAGCCCAGCGGCTGCTGCATCTGGGAGGTCAGGAGTGCCTGTCAGGAATGCCCACTATCTGAGAAGTGAGGAGCTCCTCTGCCCTGCTCCCGCACCATCTGGGAAGTGAGGAGCGCCTCTGCCCGGAGCCCAACTGTCTGGTAAGTGAGAAGCGCCTCTGCCTGGCCGCCCTACCATCTGGGAAGTGAGGAATGAGCCTGTGCCCTGCCCCCCTACCGTCTGGGAAATGAGGAACGCCTCTGCCAGGCAATCCCACTATCTGGGAAGTGAGAAGCGCCTCTGCCTAATCTCACTGTCTGGGAAGTGAGGAGCACCTCTGCCCTGCTCCCGCACCATCTGGGAAGTGAGGAGCGCCTCTGCCCAATCTTACCCTCTGCGAAGTGAGGAGCGCCTCTGCCCTGCCCCCACACCGTGTGCACAGCAAGGAGCGCCTTTGCCCAATCCGACCATCTGGGAAGTGAGGAGCGCCTCTGCCCTGCCCCCACACCGTCTGCGAAGTGAGGAGCGCCTCTGCCCTGCCACCGCCCCACTGGGAAGTGAGGAGCACCTCTGCCCAGCAGCCACCTTGTCTGGGAAGTGAGGAGCACCTCTGCCCAGCAGCAGCCACGTCTGGGAGGTCAGGAGCGCCTGTGCCCGGCTGCCCCACCATCTGAGAAGTGAGGGGCGCCTCTGCCCGGCTGCTGTGCAACCCTACAAGTGTGACGTGACAGCCTTGTATGTGATCTTTCTGCCCTCCCCAAGTTTGCATTTTCGACATTAAAGTTTACTTTTATTTATTTATTTATTCATTCATTTATTTTTAGACGGAGTCTCGCTCTGTTGCCCAGGCTGGAGTGCAATGGTGTGATCTGGGCTCACTCTAACCTCCGCCCTCAGGGTTCAAGCGATTCTCCTGCCTCAGGAATAAATAGGAGCCTTATACGGAGTAAAGGAAACAGGATAAAAAGAATTAAAGTTGGAGCCGTTCCACTTTTATATTATTTAACTAATATCTGAATTGATAGGAACATAAACAATTACTTGCACGTTTTCCTCTCAATGCTAAGTTAAAGTATTTTTTGTGATGTACATGTATTTACTTAGACAAGTATTAGCTGAAGAACCTCCCCATTACTCACAATTATGGCAATCCACATTAAGATAACGTATGTCTTACTCTGAACTGTAGATCCTCATTCTAGAGCCAAGGGCCCTGACATATATTGTACTGCCAGAAATTGTAAGAATCAATCTAGTGTTTCTTAGTCCTTACTTAACATGTATAAGCTAACAGGATTTCTGAAAAGGAACTAGAACTATAAGGTGTTATAAAACTTCTATTTTTGGCAGACTAATACAGAATAGACATAAATGGAGGATGCTGCAGCAAGTAGGTGCCAAAGGCAGCTCATAGGCCAAAGGGTACTAGAAACAAGCCAATCATCTTACTGTAAGTCTGCAAAGAGAAAGCAGAACACTAAACAAGGTTTCTAGGGCCATGGCACAATCCTCCATCCCATTTTCACCCTAATGAGTAAAAAGGAAACGTAAACATTAAACTGCTAAAATAAGTCTTTATCATTAAAAAATAAGTTTATTAAAAAGAGGCTATCTTCAAAGAGCATGCAGCATATAGACAGGACAGGAGACAGAGAAAGGAGAAAGGAGAAAGGGCCACGACCACAGGCCATCCACGGTCGGTGCCACCAGGGTGGCCCTGCAGGTGAGTGCAGGAGGCCTGGCCAGGATGTGCACCTGCTGTCCCACTGACTATCCCCACCTGAGGCGAGCTGATAGGAAGGTAGAGCTTAACTGTAGGACCCGAAGGATGAAGGTAGAATGGATCTACCCACAACAGACAGAAACAGTCGCTAACCAAAAACTTTAAAGTACCTTTAAATAAGATTTCTTATGTTAAAAAAGTATATACTGTGTATTAAAAAAATACCAATTCATTGTAGGAAAAACGATAATGAAAAAATTTCAATCATAATTAAGTTATCCAGAGACAACTACTGTAAGCATCTTAGTGTATGTCCTTCTAGATATTTGTGTGTGAGATACATCTGCACAAAAATGAAATTACAGTTGTGTTGCAGGCTTTTATTATTAATGCCTTTTAAGACATGACTGGCCAGGGGTGGTGGTTCACACCTGTAACACCAGTGCTTTGAGAGGCTGAGGACGGTGGATCACCTGAGGTCAGGAGTTTGAGACCAGCCTGGCTAACATGGTGAAACCCTCTCTCTGCTAAAAATACAAAAATTAGCCAGGCATGGTGGCGCACACTTGTAATCCAGCTACTGGGGAGGTTGAGGCAGGAGAACCACTTGAACCCGGGAGGCAGAGGTTGCAGTGGGCTATCATGCCACTGCACTCCAGCCTGGGTGACAAGGGTGAAACTCCGTCTCAAAAAAAAAAAAAAAAAAAAAGACATGACTAATGGGTAGTGGGAGCCTTCATTGGGCCTGCGGTAAAGAGACCTTGCTCTCTCTATTATGCATCATTGTTATTTATGTGCCTGGCTTAAGTCCTGAGACCAGGACCTATGCTCTGCTCATCGTAAACCCCTAACAGCTACAGAGGAGTTCTGTCCACAGTAAATAATATCTAACTCCCTTGTGGTAGAAGGAAGTACCCCTCTCAATATTAAAGCCGTATCTGCCATTATTTTTATAAAATATTTGCATGATTTTATTTTGAATTTTAAGAGGTCTGCTCAGTGTAGTCCCTGTTTGTGCCCTGACATTCTCCCTCCAATATGACATGTACATAATTGTGTTGTGAAAATAATGCAAAATGACTTTTAGAACTTATAGATCCCTATCCCTCAAATGATAAATATACTTAAAATGCAATGTAAAAGGAAAAGAAAAACAAAGCTTCAAAAACTGAGAGCAATTGAAAATGTTCTCCCTTCTCGCTATTCTCATATTTCTTCTACTTTCAAACTTCATACACTTTTTGCTTTTCCCACCAGCAGTCTGCACGTACCTTTAATTTTCTGCGGTTCATTGTAACATACCAATTGGTCAGACTATCTACAAACTTGACCAGGCGAGGCACCACAGTATAAAGCCTATAAGCTAAAAGTAAGACAAGTCAATCAGGCAGCAAGTGGGTTACCAGGCATCTGGGGTGGGGAGAGGGCTGGATACAACAAAGAAGGGGCAGCTCCTTCCATCCAAGTGCCTCCACTTACTAAGGAGGAAAGAACCAAAATGAAGCAATCACACAATGACTGTTTGTTGAGGATGTGCTACATGGCAGTCAGAGTGTTTAGGGGTGCACACAAAAAAATCACCACGTGAGCCACATGCAAATTCCCATTGGTCAGTGAGAAAAGCCACAAACTCCAGTATGTGTGGATCAAAGTCCAAGGCTGCCCACTACGCAACTGTCGGAAATGCCGTTTACTCCGAGTTGTGCAATTTGACAGCATCAACAATGCCCAACTTCTTTCCATTGTCTTACACTGTACTTCAACTAAAAGACAAAAAGCACAAATCAGATGCTAAGAGGCACAGCATAGGCCAGCGATTCTCAAACAAAAGCAATTTTTCCCCATGGGAAACATCTGTCAATGTTTGGAGAAACATTTTGCTTGTCACAACTTGGAGGGTAGCACGATGCTACTGGAATCTAATGGGTAGACCCAGACATGCTGCTCAGTTATAATGCACAGCACAGCCCCACCACAGAGGATGACCTGGCCCAAACTGTCCATAGTGCTGCAGTTAAGAAACTCTGGCACAGGCTAGGAATAAAATAGAACTGGCCTTCTAAACATAAGTCGACTAAAAGCAGCATCAGAGGTAGTGAAGCTCTTGAGGAATTAGGAGGATTTGAAGGGTTCCCTGAGAAACTCAGAGATCAAGTAGGAAAGAAAGGGTGTTTAGCCAATTGTCTGAGGCAAGGCTTATTTTACGGATTCTCATTCACCTCCCCTTTAATTAATACTCTTTGTTATATAAAAACAAACATCAAAAACAAAAAGAATAAGACCAATACTTAGAAACAAATACAACTTATAGTAATGAAAAGAGTCCAGGGAGTGTTAATGAGGCTTCTGGTCTAAGCTAAGAGATGAGAAGTTGCAATGGGTAGAGCTGCTCTCTGCTGCTTTTCAGGAAGACCAGAACTCAGGTGCCAGTGGGCTGAGCCCCAGGCCAGAATCGTTAGCTGGTCACACTTTCTTCTACAGGTGATTTCAGTAACTGAGACCTGTCTAAATGATTTCTAGGGTTCACAGCACTTTTTACCTTCCAGGAAGCCCAGGTTTTCTATGTTCTTGTTTCAACTCTGAGGGAGTAAATGAACCCAAATGAACCCCACATACAATGAATAAACATATAACACACAGGGGCAGCAGCAGCAGCCACTACCCAGGCCACCACCACCCTGTGAGGCAGGTCCTCTCACACCCACAGTGCTGCTGAGGGAGTGGAGGACATGAAGCTGACAGGCCGGCAGAACCGGGACTTAAACACGACCCACAAAACGTGGCTGCCGACCTCTAGTTTCCAGGCAGACCAGGCTCCAGCCAGGATGCACTCTCTCCAGACCCAGCTTCACAGGAGGTCATGGCAGCTGGTGCCCAAATACTGAAGGGGGTCCGGGCAACAATCCCCACGTTTCCCACCCACTCGTATCACTCAGGAGGGAAAAGCGGACACAGGTGTGAGCATGTCTGGGGAGAGTGTGCTGGGCTGCCAGTGCTGCCCTCCCCAGGGCAGCACTCAGCCTCACACTCACTTCCATCTTCAACTATGTCTATCTGAGCAACAACAGCTGGACTGTCGTGATCCTTCTACATGTTTAACAAGGTGGACAAATCCTGTAGCAGTCCTTGTGTGCTAAATGGGGCAGCACCGCCTACTCCAGGGAGCAGCATGTGCCCGTATCTAGGCTAATGGTGAATCCCAGGTCTGTGGCGGCCGCTGCTCCTGCCCAACAGCAGCAGTAACCACAGAGCCCTGTAAGGGTGGATTTGCCTTGCCCTCTTTTGCCCTCACTGTGACCCAGGGCCTCTGTCCACCCACTTTTAACTGATTGTCTGAGGTGTCCTAGATTTCTTACCTGGACCTATGGTTGTGACTATCTCAAACCTTAAGGAAGCCAACATAATGTACTTTTTGAATCTCTGTGAAATTACCCAACAAACTCACTGTTGTTAGTTAATAGAAATACAGCAAAATGTCCATTTCATTATTGCTCTTCTGACTTTTCTAATTTTTCTGGAAAAGAAGGGGTCTATTTAGTAATGAAAATAGATCTAAAAATAAGTTATAAATGCATTAATAACAAGTATTATTTATTGAGTACCTATCATCTGCCAGCTACTTTATGTAAATCATCTCTACTTAAGCCTTACAAACACTACTGGGCATTCTGCAGATAAACTGAAGGTCAAGATAGACTGAATAAGAGTGGCATCTGATGGCACAATGGGGTGATTATAGTCAATAATTTCTTGTACATTTAAAAACAACTAAAAGGGTATAACTGAGATGTTTGCAACACAAAGATATGATAAATGCTTGAGGTGATGGATATCGCATTTACCCTGATATGATTATTACACACTGTATGCCTATATAAAAATATCTCCTGTACCCCATAAATATATACATCTACTAAGTACCCATTTAAAAAAAAGAAAATTGATGGTCAGACTTCAGGCAACTCTCTGGATTGGGAACAAGTGGTAGAGTTGGGCTCTGAACCTATGGCTATCCAGCTCTAAAGCTCTTCTGTGGAGGGTTGAGACCACGAGGACAACCCCTAAAGACAGAATTCCCCAGGGCTTTTTTTTAAGATGGAGTTTCGCTCTTATTGCCCAGGCAGTGGTGCAATCTTGACTCACTGCAGCCTCCGCCTCCCAGATTCAAGCAATTCTCCTGCCTCAGTCTCCTGAGTAGCTGGGATTACAGGAGCCCGCCTCCATGGCCAGCTAAATTTTTTTTTTTTTAAATATATTTTTAGTAGAGACAGGGTTTCGCCATGTTGGCCAGGCTGGTCTCAAACTCCTGACCTAAGGTGACCTGCCTGCGTTGGCCTCCCTCCCAAAATGCTGGGGATTACAGGCGTGAGCCACCACACCAGGTCAGAAGTCCCCAGGGCCTTGAAACAACGATATCACGACAATTCACAAGCCTTAACAAAACTATATGAGAGGTAAAAGGAAACAATTATTTAATTTTCTGTCTCTCTCAATATTTCCACTACTAAATATCAAAAGGGCAGTTACAAAGAGAATAGTCCTTATTCCTGGGAGGACAGACCAAGAGAGACTCACCTGCCATTTCAGTCTCAAAGAAGCCAATGAGGGACTGCATGAAGGACAGGATCCACCAGTCTGTAATGTTGGGGCTTTCTCTAACCATGTTCTCATTGTAGAGAAATTCTATTTCTTCCTCCTAGGAAGGAACAATTAATGAAACACTGGCACACTTGGGGAGAAAGTTACTATCAGGAAATAAACTTCTTAAATTACTTAAACAAAAACAAAAAGAAAAAATCCCAGACCCTACTGGCAATGTGAATTTCTGATTTTCAGCAATATTTTCAAGGTAAGCACCAATGTGGCACATTAAGTCCTCAATTAATTATGTTTTTGAGTAAACTGAAGAGAGTTTAGGAAAACATTACTTCTCTGCACCAAAGAGTAATTATGAATTGAGAGAGATTCTAAAATCTTGTCAGAAAAGTGTAGGGTTTAGTTACTTTAAACCTCAGGAAGGAAGGACAGTAAAACTGTCTAGGATTGAATGATTGTCCACAAACTGAAAATGAGTACTGGGAAATAATTTCCATGCTAAGGCTGTTCTTTTTACCCAGAAAGTTCTATCCCACTCTTTTTGCTTTGCAAAATCCTCCTTGATCTTAAGTCCTTGCTTCACAAACAGAACTCATGTCCTGCTTTGTTTCTCTGGCAGCACCACAACCAGGCTAGCAGGGCAGTGATAATGTGACTCTTCCTCTGGGTTTAAGCCCCTGATCATGGAGTCTGTGTCTTGCTGGTATGTTCAGATGGACCCTGGCTGTGGGGAACTTTGACCCCACCTGTATTCCTGAGTCCCACACCAGTGGAGGCCTGCAGAGTGCACCTGCCCAAGGACTGTTTGCCCTACTTGGCAGAGAACCACATGCAGGACAGGTGGCAGGGCTGCAGAGAGGAGGAATGCTGGGAGCCTGGGGAAGATGACTGCCCTTCTCAATTCCTGGGGAAAGGCTACTCTGAGTGCCTCAGGTGAACATGATGTGTCCTCATTAGAAGAACAACCAGAGCCCAAGGGGAGCAGAAGTGACCTGCCTGCTGGAGTGAGATAACAAGAGTTCATTTTTCCAACCAGCTTTTTCAACTGCTCAAGCAGGAATAATATCTCATTTTCATTCAACAGTTATTTACTTACAAGCAATTTACTTGTAAGGTGCTGGAGATCAGGTGTGCGTATCGGAACTCTGACCCCAAATCAGGTCTTGAAAGCCCATACAGGAACATGTGCAATGAAGGTGATAGACCCTGACAGTGGTCAGTTGTGGGGCATGGAAGGTGGCTCTAGAACAAGGGCTTCTCAGGTGAGAAAGTAACTCCTGGGTGTGGAGGTAACTGCCATTGAAGTACACTTCCACATACATCACAACTATTATTTGTGACCCTAACAACCCACTGAAAACTCCATTGAGAACTGCTATCACTCTCAGATTAGCCCATATGCCACCCCACTGAGGGGCCTTCTCTGACCACCCATCTCAAGTGGCCAGCCCTAGCTAGCCTGTGACTCCGCCTTCACTGGGTGCTCTCTCTAAAAGTTGCTGACTCTTTACTCTCTCTCCCAATTCCCACTCCACTGGTTCCATAAGGGGAGGGGTGTCTCACCCAACATGGTGTTTCTGGTACCAACAACTGGCTGACTAGGCTGGGCGCTGTGGCTCATGCCTGTAATCCCAGCACTTTTGGGAGGCCAAGAAGGGTGGATCACCTGAGGTCTGGAGTTAAAAACCAGCCTGGCCAACATGATGAAACCAAGTCTCCACTAAAAATACAAAACAATTAGCCAGGCATGGTGGTGGGTGCCTCTAATCCCAGCTACTGGGGAGGCTGAGGCAGTGCCTCAACCCAGGAGGCAGAGGTTGCAGTGAGCAGAGATCGTGCTACTGCAATCCAGTCTGGACGACAAGACTGAGACTCCGCCTCAAAAAAAAAACAAACAAAAAAAACAGAACTGGGCGACTAAACAACTATAGGACATAACTCTTTTGCAGGCTAGGGCCCATGGTCTTGGCACAGCCCGGACCCTAGATACCTTCTGCACCTGCATGTATGGCCTCCCCATGGCTCTAAGTTACCCCAGCATCAGGCAGCAGAGAACAGCAGCCCTAAAGTCTCACGCAGAGCTCCACCTCACAGCTTGGTGAAGGGAGTGCCGTGGAGACACGGCAGGTACATGTGCAGCCCCCTACAGCTCATACCTTCTGGAGCCTCAGGTGGTTCTGGATTAAGAAGTGATAGGCATTGTACCATGGGAGCAGTACATCCTTAAGGATGTCCCGCACACCCTCCTCTTTAAAGCGGAGGTTTTCTGCTCTCACCACAGGGGAGTTAATCAGATATAATCTGGAAGAGAGAGAAAAATTAGACAGAAAAGATACTTAGACAGTAAACCAATTATTACTACTCAACATATTGAGAGAGCAAGATGAAAATCAGTCCTGTTTTCTACAAAAGGGGGAAACTATGAATAGTCTTTGAATGGTCAATCTAAAACTCACAAAACTCACTCTCACTTTCTGTAAGAGACCTAGCAAATTATAAAAGACGTATATAATCTGACACCAAAATATGGCACTGTATAGCACAGAAATGCATCTTATGCCACTCTCACTGCAGGACCAATGGGGTACACCAGCACTAAGAGAAAGGCTGGCCTGGTCCTCGTCAAGAACCACTGTGTCCTTCTCACGGACATGACCTGCATCTGCTGCTTGCAGAGACAGGGACTCACAAGGAAGAGCCTGCCTTCACAGAACAGTCTTGACATCTGGCGGGCAGAGGTTAGGGATGCTGCTAAACATCCTACAAAGAACTACCACCACAAAGAATTACACAGCCCAAATGGCCAGCAGTGCCAAGGGTGAGTCTAAGAGACAGCGGAGAGTTGGGGGAGAGCCCCACTAATGGCTCCTGGGCAACACAGGTACTGTGTGAAGGTGCTGAGTCACAGGCCTGGGCACTGGTCTCATGCCTAGGACATAGGGACGCTGAACAAGATCTCTAGGTCCCTTTCAACTTGAACACTGTGTGCTTTCATGATTACAACTACCTCAAGCAGTGGCTCAAATTTCTCCAAAAGCTTTTCGATATGAGTATTTTTATTACCTCTGGCATAGATATATCTCACATGGCTCTGTAAGTACAAAATTAAAATAAATGATGAAAGAGAATTCTAATACCAACAAGACAGGGAACCTAGAAAGGAACCTAGAAGTAAGGCAGAGGCAATCAGCATCTAGCCTGGGGAGGACTTGGACAGCTCAACAACACCCAACACAGGTCCTCTTCCTCAAACAGACCTCTAGGTTTAAAAATGCCTTTATTATTTAGAAAACTATTTTGGGGGTTTAAAATCAACAACCATACCAACATAACATCCAAATAACAGAGATATGTTGCTAAAAATCTAACTATAAACCAAATCTAAGAATAGTGACTAATAGTATAGGAGATGCTTACATAAAAACACAATAGATACACACAAGGCAAAGCACTGGTTTATACCTGAGGGCATCAGCACCATACTTCTGGATGATGGAAACTGGATCTGGTTAATTCTTTTTCCATTTGCTCATTTTTTGGCCATCACTTGTAAAACAAAAGGGAGATGCCAATTAAGTAACTCAGTATCACAGATGATCTTGTTTTAAGGATACAAATCATTTGCAAACAGGAATACACAAAAGGAAATGGGAAGGAGTAACTTAGAAGTTAGTGCTAATAGGCCGGGCACGGTGGCTCACACCTGTAATCCCAGCACTTTGGGAGGCTGAGGCAGGTGGATCGCCTGAGGTCAGGAGTTCGAGACCAGCCTGGCCAAAATGGTGAAACCCTGTCTCTAGCATAAATATAACAATTAGCTGGGCGTGGCAGTGCACACTTGTAATCCCCACTACTGGGGAGGCTGGGGCGGGAGAATTGCCTGAACCTGTGAGGCAGAGACTGAAGTGAGCCAAGATCGCGCCACTGCACTCTAGCCTGGGTAGCAGAGCAAGACTCTGTCTCAAAAAAGAAACAAACAAACAAACAGTGTTAAGGTACAATGGTAAGATATTTTGTTAATATTTGCAAACTTCATTTTGAATATCATAGTAAGTCCAGGAGGAAGCTTCAGGGCAGACTGAAGAAGAAAGATGTGCCAGAATATATCTCAGAGAAATGAAAATTTACATTATCATAAAAACCTATAATCAATTGTTCACAACAGCTTTATTCATAATTGCCAAATGTTAGAAGCAACCCAGATATCCTTCAAGAGGTGGATGATCAAACAAACCATGGCATACCCATAATACAGAATGCTATTTATCCATGGAAAGGGACGAACTATTGGTATTTGCAGTCATCTGAAATCCCAATGGAATTATGTGGATTTAAAAAAAGCCAGCTGGGTGTGGTGGCTCATGCCTGTAATACTAGCACTTTGGGAGGCCGAGGCAGGTGGATCGCCTGAGCTCAGGAGCTCAAGACCAGCCTGCCAACATGGTGAAACCCTGTCTCTACCAAAAATACAAAATATTAGCTGGGTGTGGTGGTTCATGCCTGTGGTCCCAGCTACTCGGGAGGCTGAGATGGGAGAATCGCTTGAGCCCAGGAGATGGAGGCTGCAGTGAGCCGAGATCACGCCACTGCACTCCAGCCTGGGTGACAGAGTGAGACTCTGTCTCAAAAAAAAGAAAAAAAAAGCCGATTCCCCCAAGTTAGTTACTGTATAATTCTATTTATATAACATTCTGGAAACGACAAAATTACAGAGATGGAGAAAAAACCAGTGTTTGCCAATGATTGGGGATGACAGTGGGAAGGCAGGAGGGGAAGGCAATGCAGGAAGGAGCCTTTGATGTTGAATTCATTCAGTACTTTCACTGTGCTGCTGGATACAGGATCCTACACATGATAGCTGTGTACATGTAAATGCGTATAAGCAACTAAGTATATGTAAATCTAGGGAAATATGAGTAAGATTAGTGGGCTATATCAATATCCTGGTTGTCATACACACTGTAATTTCACAAAATGTGACCACTGGGGGAAACTGGGCAAAGAATTTAAGGGATCTCTATTATTTTTCATGACTGCATGCAAATCCACAATGATCTCAATACAATTTCCCCCTTTTTTTTTGAGATGGAGCCTCACTCTATCACCGAGGCTGGAGTGCAGTGGCATGATCTTGGCTCACTCTAACCTCTGCCTCCCAGGTTCAAACGATTCTTGTGCCTCAGCCTCCCAAGCAGCTGGGGTTGCAGTTGTGTGCCACTGCACCCACTAATTTTGTATTTTTAGTAGAGACGGGGGTTTTATCAAGTTGGCCAGGCTGGTCTCCAACTCCTGACCTCAGGTGATCCGCCCACCATGGCCTCCCAAAGTGCTGGGATTACAAGCATGAGCCATGGCACCCAGCCCTCAATACAATTTTCAATTAAAAAAAAAAAAAGTAGCACACATACTACAGAGGCAGACTGCCTGGGTTCAAAATTTGCATTTACCACTCATTTGCTGTGTGTCCTTTGACAAGTTACTTTTTCCTGTCCCTCAGATTCCTCAAAGGTCACAATGGGATTATAGGACCCATCTCAAATGGTTCTGGGGATTAAATGAGCTAAAATGTGAAAATGCACACAGTGGGGCCTGGCAAAAAATAAGGATGCACAAAATGTTAGGTGACATCCTCTTCCTCCTCACAGCATATACAGCAGGATTTCTTTGTGGGTAAATATTTCATTTTAAAATTTTTACTTATGTTTACTTTTATTCTTAATGACTAGAGGTAATAAAGTAAAGGAAAAATGAGACCTCCTTACAATAGCAAAAAGTGGGAAATAATGCCCATTGGGAGGAAGTTTCAGATGAGGGCAAGAATGGGATCTGGTGGCAGAGTACCTGGGTCAAGCCTAGTGTGGCTGTCACTAGCTTTGATCCTGGGCACCTGCGGTCACTAGAACCCATAGCTTCCTTATGTGTTAAAAAAAAAAAAGGACAACAAAATCTACATGGAAGGGCTGATGTACAGATTAAATAAGATCTATAAGCAAAAGTATTTCATAAAATGCTAAGTTCAGTAAATGCTATTTTATTACTAGTAATATCACTAGTAGCATTATGTTACTAGTAGCAGTAACATAATGGACTGAAACATAATGGACTGAACTAGTAGTAGCAGTAACATAATGGACTGAAAGTCCTCCCCTTCCTCCTCCTCCATCAGGCTTAGCTCTCACATACTCCTTCTTGAGAAACAGTGGAGACAAAGCTCCACCTGTCACTACAACAAAGTTGACTGCTCTCACACAATCCTTCTTGAGAAACAGTGGAGACAAAGCTCCACCCGTCACTACAACAAAGTTGACCTACCTTGCCAGGACGAGCCCATTCACAATTACATTCTTGAAAGGCTATTGTCCAAAGAGGGCCATGGCCAGCACCAGCAGGGTATAAAACCTGAAAAAAAACCCCAAACAGTTCAATAAAAATAGAAATGAAGTCCAAGCATAAGAAAGAAACTCTATTTATTCATTGAACTGAATTTCTATTTTTCATAAGTCATGTCTTGATAATCACTTAAAGCAATGATTCTTAATCCTGGTTACTGGAGACCAATCAAATTACTGTCTATGATTTGAAAAAACACCCAAATAAAGGTCTGGAGTGATTTACTGACCATTTCTCTGTTACCAGGCCTCCCAGGAAGTCTGTGTGGAGAGCCACATGGCAGCACTGGGTGGCCTCTTAGGACCACCCAGAGGGACCTAGCTGAAAATGAGGATGGGTGTTGAAGTTGGCGCAAGATCATATGGAAAAGACAATTTGATGACAAAAGATGCAAATGCACTCTTACCCAAAAGTGATAAGGCAGACTAGAAAATGCTCTTATTGTGTAAAATGTTGTGTACCTCATTTATGTGCTAGCTAGCCTGTTCCCCAAATGAACTCATATCCCTGACCACTGTCCCAGGGGTGATGCTCTCCTGCCTCTCTGACCTAGTCCTGCACTCTGAGAACATCAAGGGACATGAGCTGAGGAGACCAGACCCCATGGTTAACATAAACACCGATCCAGATATCCCTCCCAGTTCTAAAGAAGAGTTGGGAGGAGCCCTGGTGCCCAGGAGAGGCAGCCCAGGCCTCAGGGACAGAGAAGGAGGCAGGCAACAAGGACACAGGACCCACATGAGGACTGCTACCAGCTAACAGGCTTTGCTACTTCTCAAAGCAACAAGCTCACTGGTAAGGCGTCTAGCCCTTTCTAAAAATAGAATTTGTTCTGGGGAGCTGTTCCTATAGACAAAAAGGACTGGAATCTGAAGACAGCACATTCCTGAACATGAAGACTTGAATTCAATGATTACCCAAAGCTGTCAAAGAGAGAAAATGACACCAACAATTCCTTAAACACACTCCTGCAGAAACATTACTATAAATGTATACTTAAAACCTGGGCTGGACGCAATGGCTCATACCTGTAATTCCAGCACTTGGGGAGGCTGAGACGGGCGGATCACTTGAGGTCAGGAGTTTGAGATCAGCCCGGCCAACTCGGTGAAACCCCATCTCTACTAAAACTACAAAAATTAGCTGGGCGTGGTGGTGCATGCCTGCAGACCCACCTACTTGGGAGGGTGAGGCAGAAGAATTGCTTGAACCCAGGAGGTGAAGGGTGCAGTGAGCTGAGATCACACCACTGCACTCCACCCTGGGCAGCAGAGTGCAAGATTCCGTCCCAAAAAAAAAAAAAAAAAAAAAGTAAATAAAATCTGGGCCAGCAAAGCCAATCCATTGAAAGAAAGTAATTCATCTTCTTCCAATTAAGGAACTGCTTTACCTAAGGCACCAGATAAAAATCAATGCCCAAATCCTCTCCCATAGGTATATTTTTAAAAATCTGGATTTTTTTAGAATGTTGATTTATAAGGCTAGCCTCAATATCTGAGCACACTGCCAACTATCCCTCAAATTTCTAGCACCCAAACTACTGTCTTTTATGCCAATACTCAAACATTTGAGTAAATGATCTGATGTAAGCTAAGAACACCTAATTTTTTTTTATCATTTTAACATCCAGTATAACACATATATTCCAAAATGCCAGTGAGATCATTCAAATTGTAAAACTACAGCCCTATTGTAGTGGGAGAGTCCTACTCAAAAGGCACTTTAATTAGTCCGTGCTTGGTGGTGGGGGGCAGAGGGCAGGAATGTAGCCTGTCTTATTTGCCACAATCTCTCCATCACCCAGTAGATAAATGGCAGCGACTTAGTAAAATACTCCCTAAATAAAATAAATCAATAAAACATGTGATGAAAGAACAAGGGGGCATACCATCCTCTGGTTTGGTCGATGCCCTTGGCAATGAAGTCTGCAGGAAAAGCATCCTCAAACTCCCTCTTGTTTTCAAATGGGTAATGAACCTGAGCATAGGGCATGCTGCCACTCTCAAACCAACAGTCAAACACTTCAGAGATGCGGTGCAAGGATCCCTTCCCACAGCGTGAAGGAATGGTCAGGTGGTCAACACTAACAAACAGAAAAGTAGTCATTTCTATTAACTGTAAGCATAACAGAACTTGCAGTTTAATTGCTAATAGGAAACACAAAACCCTGACAAGATATTATACACATTTGCAAACAGAAATATTAGCAATTCTCAAAGGCTTTCAGAGAGTACCATGAATCCTCCATCTGAAAGGTTATGCACCATTCACCTCACATTTCACAAGGACAGAGACCACAATACTGCAATATGACATGAGTCATCAACAAAGTAATTCATCAGGCTAGTCACTTCCATGTGTGGCTCTGTAATCCGCTAGAGACCAGGTCTTAATAGGAGAATGGTAAAACTGAAGTGAATCGAACATTTAGAAACTGACCTCTCTCTGTGGAGATCTGAGATCTTTGCTCCTGACAGTTCAAGTTCTGCCACTGACCCAACGCATACCACCTGTCAAAAACAAAGTTCAACAGCAGGAGCTCCTTAGAGCCAAACAGAGCATACTGAGTTAATTTATATAGCATGCATGTTTAGTTTGAGAGACTGATAATTCTCTTTTTCCTTTTTTTTTTGAGACAGGCTCTCACTCCCATTGCTCAGGCTGGAGTGCAGTGGTGCAATCACATCTCACTGTAGCCTCAGCTTCCTGGGCTCAGGTGATCCTCTCACCTCAGCCTCCCAAGTAGCTGGGGCTACAGGCAGGCGCCACCCCACCCAGCTAATTTTTTGTAAAGACAGGGTTTCGCCATGCTGCCCAGGCTGGCCTCAAACTCTTGGACTTGAACTATCAGCCAGCCTCAGCCTCCCGAAGTGCTGCGATTACAGGCGTGAGCCACTCAGCCTGAGACTGATGATTTCCTATAAAGGCACATTAACACACAAGTCTGGGCTGAAGGATAGTATTCGCTAATGTGGCTTCTCTCTCATGAAAGACACAGTTTAGTCTTAGTCTCTGAAGAGGCCAGGGTTGACACTGCTCCTTTGTTTCCACCCCAGTATCAGAGGGAGTCCCTACCTAGAGAGAACCTTAAACATTCATAGCCATACTCTCAATGGGTATTAAGGGTTTATCACTTGCAAATCATCAAAGTAACCGGCGTAAGTGAAACATCTTAGATTATTTCTCTAGGGCATTTTAGTTTCCTCCTGGCACCTGAATCTGGCTCATTAATCTGGAATCTTCCCAAGAAAAACCTAGAGCTAAATTATAGTCATACAGTGCTTAATGGCGGAAATACATTCTGAGAAACGCATTGTTAGGGTGATTTCCTTAGGCAAACATCACAGTACACTTATATAAACCTAGATGGAATGGCCTAAAACACACATAGGCTATATAGTGGAGCCTATTACTTCTAAGCTACAAACCTGTACAGCATGTGGCTGTAGTAAATTCTGCAGGCAACTGTAACACAATGGTAAATGCTCTGGTTTTCCTATGGTTTATCCCCAGCAAATCTCATGTTGAAATTTAATCCCAGTGTGGCCATATTGACAGATGGAGCCCGACGGGAGGCGTCTGGGTCACAGGGTGGATCCCTCGTGAACAGACTAATGTTCTCCTTCTGCAGTGAGTTAGTTCTCACTCTATTAGCTCCTGTGAGAGCTGACTGTTGAAAAGAGCCTGCCCGCACTCCACCGCCCGTTTCTTCTCTTGCCATGTGATCTCTGCATACTCTGGCTCCTGTCCAGCCTTCCGTCATAAGTGGATGCAGCCTGAGGTCCTCCCCAGATGCAGATGTCCAGTCTTGAACTTTCCAGTCATCCAGAATCATAAAGCCAAATAAACTATTTTTCTTTATAAATTATCCAGCCTCAGGTAGTCCTTCGTAGCAACACTAAACAGACTAAAACAGAAGTATTTGAGTTTCTAAACATTATGAAACACAGAAAAGGCACAGTAACCATATGGTACCATAATCTTGTGGGACCACTGTCGTATATGTGGTCTGTCATTGACTGAATGACATTATGTGGCGCCTGACTATATTGTGCTTGGACCCAATTAAAGCAATCAGACAAAGCCACAGGATGCTAGGATTATGTCCAGGTGAAGAGCTGAGAGATGGGGCTAGCTGGGGCACTCAGAATGGAGGGATCATCTGACAAAGGCCACACCAAGTAGGAGCTGCTGTGGGTTCTCACCCAAGGACGTTCCGTTCCTAGTGAACACTGGTGGCTTCTTTCTCTGCCCTTCCTGTTCAGTACTGAAAAGTCTTCTGATTCAGCTACTTCACTGTTGCCTTTCAGGTCCCCATGGGAGATTCACCAAGGTCCCCAGAGTGCTGCTGCTCGTCACTGCAACAATGCTGTCAGCTTTGGACAGAAGGCCAAACACACAGATCTATCTGTATAGTAAGTCCTCGCCTCATGTCATTGAGAGGTCCCAGTAGCTGGGACTAACTGGCGTGCACCACCATGCCTGGCTAATTTAACAAACATTTTTGTGGAGATGGCACCTCATTATGTTACCTAGGCTGGTCTCAAATATCTGGCCTCAAGCGATCCTCCTGCCTTGGCCTCCGTAAGTGCTGAGATTACATGTGGGAGCCATCACACCTAGCCTAAAGTCACAGTTATCAAGAACCTCTGTATGACATTAAGTGAGGACATAGTATATCCATATACATCTGTATATCCACACACATCCTCTTATTCATTTGATTTTAGAAGTTAAATGTTAAATGCTTTGGTAAATCTCTTTTCAAGTTTTCTTTTTTCATCATCTATAAAGTCAGTTTAACCATAAGCTAACAGCATACCTTACTGTAGGGGGAAGAAAAGACATCGGGGAAACACACACAAAAAAATTTAAAGTGTGTATTTCCCTGAGAAAACTGTATCCTTTTATTTTTACAGAGGAAAGTTTTATAAATTGTATTTAATTCAAGGAAAAAAAGTTAAAAATCCTAAAAACAGATTATCTTATGTCATGATGCTAGAAAGGAATAAAGAGGAAAAAAGATGAAATAAAGGGGCAAAGAAAAAAAAACCCTATTCTTTTAAACCACATTCAGATTTCATGAACAAAACGCTTTAGTAAAAATCAACACAAGGAAATACTGCCCCGCCTCACCTCCTCAAAATCATCACTGACCCACAGTGGGATGGGGATGCCCCAGTATCTGTTTCTGGGAATTGTCAAGTCACGTGCATCTTTCAGCCAATTTGCAAATCATTTTTCTCATACCAACTCTGGGACCCTGCAATAAACAGATCACATAACCAATCACATAAGAACATTAGCAATTCAATATGGAAAAATTCAACATGTAAATAATATCCACAGGAGCCTTTGTATAACGCTTTGTGGACCAAACACTCTGGAAACGTGGCACTCACTGCAAAGAGAACGTCTTCTAAAGGGACAACATAGCACACACAGCAGTTTGTGCTGCCATCAATGACCTACATCCAATAGATAACCCCACAGCACACAGGCCCATGTCCTCCTCGTCAACTGGAGTATGGCTGCCACATACCTGTAACCAGTCACCTTAACTCTAGCCAGCCTCATCCATACAACTCTAGTCTTCACATTATCCTCACCATAGCAGTTTTACTGAACTCATTAAGCAAAGGCCAACAGGCCAGGGGATTGGTAGCTGCTCTAGCAGCCCTCTTATAGCCTCCTCTCTGGTCATCCTTGGTCTTGAATTTCAGGCTCCGACAATGAGGCAAGTTCCCTAGAATCCTTCTCACTTAACTGGCTTTGCCCATGCCTGCCCTCTGCCATGCAGCCTTTCTCCCCTCTGCATCTATCCTCTTGCATCCCTCCCACTCCCAGTACTCTTTATTCCTAGGCAGTTACTGCCTTATACTTCAAAGATCAGTTTATATGCCTGCACCCCCTTGAGGCTATCTTACTAATATTCTGTATCTAGTATCTTATACATTAGGGGAACTAATTAGCTTACTAGCTCTACAAATGAAAAGTTGTCTTTTAAGAAATCAAGACCACTCTGCTAAGAAATATTAGAAAGCTACAGTTTATAACTATTTCCTTTGCTGCCCTGAGATTCTCCCCATTCTCCTAAACTCAAATACAGTTTTCTAGACTCTAGTTGGGTCCTTGTGAGAAGTAAGAGTGGTGATTACCTTTCAAACTTGTAGTGAAAAACATCCATCTGAAATACACAGGTTCAAGCCTTGTTTCACTTTGTACCCAGAGGCTGAAATGATACTTCTTGGGCTATCACCTGTAGGACACATATCAGCTGTGGAAAGCAAAGGCTTCTGTGCTTGGAGCTTATCCATACAGCCAAGCACAGGGTACATCATCCACTGCAGGACCGACAAGAGTAAGTACAAATGGCTTTTTGCAGGTATATCTGAAAATAATGTTTACTCTGAAAATGACTATTATTGAAGGCTAGCAAACTCTGGCAGTACAGCCATATTTTTCCAAGGTTATTTCATTCCATAAATCGAATAAATGGTGGTTTATCATTTCCAATGAGTTTAAAAAGAAAAATACTCCCTTACATACTTTATCACAAGAAGGATGTTACTTCTGGTTCTGTAACATTATTTGAATTATTTTGTGCTCCTAAACACACAGAAGAGAAGATAGCTATTATAATACACAATAAAAGACAGTTATTAAAATTATAACTTGGGGGAAGTGTAAACCATACTAACCACATGACGAAAGACACTATGAAGAAACACATCTTACTGCTCACCAGTAGCACAGGTCATTGTTCCTTAGGAGCTGGTCCACCATGTTCTCCACTCGCACAAACCAGCTGGGCACTGCTTTGTAAATTAGAGGAGTGTCTGATCTGGGGAAGCAGAAACACACATAGCTGCTCAGGCTGAGACTAGTAGGCACTAGGGTAAGACTGACTTTTCATGTCTTATTGACAGCATCATCACTTACTTGGCCTTCTGCTAATATTCATTTTTATTATAGATAAAAACATCTAAGACTTCAAAATTGGTCATATCTTTCCACAATAGTAAGAAAGGCAAAAACTAATACAAGAACAAGACTAGAAAAAACTAGTTCTGCTAGTGACAATTATCTAAGAAACAATGTCAACTTCAACTTCAGCACAGAAGAGGCAATGTGGAAAGCAAACACGATGCAACTGAACATTTCATTTTCACCCATACTTTTACAGCATGGTCTTATATTAAAGGTTAAAATCACATTAAATTTTTCAATAAACTCTATTACAAAATTTTAGAGATGTTTCTCATCCTAAAAAAAATGTGGCCACAACACAAAACAGATTTGTACAGGTCTATTTTTCTCACACAGTTCCTTAGGAAAGCAACATTTTTAGCCATTCATAAAACTCTCCTAGACTAGGCGCTGTGGCTCAAGCCTGTAATCTCAGCACTTTGGGAGGACAAGGTGGGAGGATCATTTGAGCCCAGTAGTTTGAGACCAGCCTGGACAACACGGCGAAACTTCATTTCTATAAGAAATGCAAAAATGAGCCAGGTGTGACGGTGCCACCTATATAGTTCCAGCTACTTCAGAAGTTGCGGTGGGAGGATTGCTTAAGCTGGGGAGGTGGTGGGTGCAGTGAGCCGTGATTGCGCTACTGCATTCCAGCCTGGGCGATAGAGTGAGATCCTGTCTCAAAACAACAACAAAAGACAAACAAAATACCCAAGTCTCCTAAAAATGACATAAGAGGGTGGCTTCCCAAACCAACTCTAAAGGATACAAATGAGATGAACACCACAAATATGATGGAATGGGCACATATGGTAAGTGTAAGCACAGGCTGGAAGCTCTAGCTACAACACAGTCTTTGTTTCTTCTTCTGACCTCCAGCAAAAAGGGTAGCTGTGAGTGAAGGTGGTAGCAACCAGAAGTCAGCCTTGTTGCTTCAAAGTCCTGATGATACTTTTGTCAGCATCCTACTAAAAAAATTAAAATTTAGCCATTAAAACATACTATAATAATACTTAGGAACAATGTATTACTAGAATGTGATACCCTGTTATGAATAAAAGGCACAAATAACAAATATTATTTTTAGTCACTAACTTTAAGTAATTTTCAAGTACATTCCACAACATTTAAGGTCATAAAGTTTTTTGATATGAAATGACAACCCCAAGGTCACAAAGGTGCTTCGTGAGGCATGAACTGGAGTTTTTCTGATCTCTCCCCGTGAAATTTCAGAATGCTTCCTCTAAAGGTATGAGACCCTCTGAACGTAACTGATAACATCTATTCTTTATTACTGATTTTATGTGATGACAAAACTAAACAAAAACAACTTCCTAGAAGAATTACAATACAATTATAAATGATGATAGAGACTAATCAAAAGTAACAGACACCCTTCTATGCCATATGGATTACAGACCTTCACATACTGTCCTGCGAAATCTGTCACCTCCGTTGTGAAGCAGCCTGAAGCATCCACAGGGCAAACGGGGAGTGAGTCTTTCCGAATAAAGTCCATACAGACCTGATAGTCATCCCGAGAAAAGACAAAAGGGAGGGAAGAATAAAACAGTCTATGTATGTGTGTGAGGATGAGGTAACAGATTCCCAAAATAATTGTTCTATATTGTAACATATACATGTCATCAACTTTGTCCTGTAAACTAAAGGTAACTCAAGACTGCTGACTGGAGTCTAAAGGTAAACTAAAGGTACCTGTAAACTAAAGGTAACTCAGCTGAGGCTGACTGGTGTGGTGTCATGTGGGTGGACAGGAAAAGCCCCTAAGTGCAGCAATTTGAACCACTGAGTGTGAAACAAGTAACTTTACCCAGTGCATTAAGCTAAGAGCAGCATTCCTGAATGCATCCACAACCAGTGATGTTCAACAGGATGACGCACAAGTGCACAGACTCTGCGGAGATCAAACACTACCCTTGCCTGGTCCAAGTGCAACGGAAGGCCTCTCACAAAATGTTTACCAAGGCCGGGTGCAGTGGCTCACGCCTGTAATCCCAGCACTTTGGGAGGCCGAGGCGGTCAGATCACCTGAGTTCAGGAGTTCGAGACCAGCCTGGCCAGCATGGTGAAACCCCGTCTCTACTAGATGCACAAAAAATAAGCCACACATGGTGGCAGGTGCCTATAACCCCAGCTACTTGGCAGGCTGAGGCAGGAGAATCGCTTGAACCTGGGAGGCAGAGGTTGCCATGAGCCGAGATTGCACCCTTGCACTCCAGCCTGGGCAACAGACGGAGACCCTGTTGCCAAAAAAAAAAAAAAAAAATTTACCAAATGGGGTTAAAAGCTATAGTTTAAAGTATCAATCTTCTATAACGTTAACATGCACAGCATTCAGAATAGATATATGAGCTATAACTCTAGAGTCAATGACAAACACCCACATTTAAAAAAGAAAACCTCAGGAGGCTGAGGCAGGAGAATCGCTTGAACCCAGGAGATGGAAGTTGCAGTGAGCCGAAATCCTGCCACTACACTCCAGCCTGGGTGACAGAGCGAGACTCCGTCTAAAAAAAAAAAAACAAACAAAAACAAACAAAAAAACAAAAAAACCTAAACTGCAATTCAAAACCAAGAAGTTACCTTTTAATTCTCTACTAACAGTGGGATAACCATACCAGTTAATTGACCCTAAAATGATTATGAACAGTATTTGACTAGTTACTAAAACTCTTAAGTAGTATTATCAAGAATACTTCCTTCCTTCAAAATGGACCAGCTTTTTAGGTGATTACTAAGGAACTGCTGACTTCATTGGATACAAGTAACAATGGCACGGTGGCTGTACTGAAAATAAAAGTCCTTATCAGTCAGAGACATGAAAGACATGAGGTTGAGGATTTGCTTCTAAATCCTCCAGCCAAAATAAAAAAGTGTGCTACTGTACAGAGGAAGAAAACAAGAGAGATTACCAAAACGTTGAGTTAATGCAGCTGGATGTGAAAAAAAGTCTATTATAATATTTTCTTCTGTGTATGTTTCAAGATTTCCATAATAAAAATTCAAATGATGGTTACACTAAAAGCCCAGATTTTACTACTATACAACATATCAATGTAAAAAAAATTGCACCTGTACCCTCTACATCTATAAAAGTAATAAAAACCCAGAGATTAAGCATGAAAGCAAAATGGCAAATGAGGGCAGACTACTGTCACTGCCTTTTATAACAAAGCCATATTTCCAATCCGTCTCACTGACAAAACGATCAAGCCTAGAGGAATGTGTATGTAGGTGCTACACCATGCTACAGAGGAGGTAAAAGAAGTTCAGATAGGCCAGGCAATGTACCCAGGAACTGCCTGTTAGTGGCAGTGCCATGATTTAAGGTGAGAGGTTGTTTACTGTAAAGCATGTGCCTTTATGTTATGCTGCTTTTATTCATACACAAATTACATGAGAAGGAATGTGTTTTTAGAAAAATTATTCTGGTCAAAATATAAAATTACCTGTAGAGTACCATCTTGAGGGGAGAGGTCAGATTCCCTCTTCTGAACATTTAATTAAGAACACAGCAGAGGTGATGGGAATGGTCTGTATCTTGGTGGCTGAGGCACCTGCACGTCTCTACATGCCTATCAAAACTCATACAACTGCACACCAAAAAGAGTTTACCGGATTTGGCCCACTCTTTCCAGAAATCAGCTTAGGATGAAAGGGAATTGCAGATACAAATTTTACAAGCCATCTTGCAGGCAGTGAGCCAGAAAAGAGGCCAACCTGGTAACTCAACATGATGAGACACATGACTCCGTATCTATGAAAAGTGGCTACCGACATACTCAAATACATTTGCCGGACTTATGCTACTCACAGCACTGAAGTAAGGAGCTTGGTAGAAAACCCCTGTGGCCGCCTTCTTCCTTCACATAGCTGTCAACAAGCACAGTGAAAGCGCCATTCTCTTTACACTGGAAAGGACAGCAGGCTTCAGGGATAAACATTACTGTGTTACAGTTTTTCCTAAGAACCTGAAAATGCTTTTAACAGATAAAATTATCTTCAGAAAGAGAAAAGAAAGAATAATTCAGGCTGGGAAGAAACATGCTAATTCAATACATTTTTTCCCATAAATAAAAAGTTACCACTTATAAATGAAATAATTATCTGGAGAATGGCAGATAAAAATTTCTAATTTCTTTGGTTACAAACTGATGTTTTTCATTAGTTCTCCCTCCCCCAACTTTTTGCTCCCAGTATGCAGTTTAGGATAGTCTCAGCAAGCACGCTCCCTAAATTGTTCACTTCCTGGTACATTTTCAATCACTGCATATGTTTTGCTTCTCTTTTTCTTTTCGACTCAGCTCAAGTTATTCAGTCATAAAGGCAAATCTTGAAAGGAACAGGTGGGAGCCACTTGTAGTAAGTTCCACTTACAGGTGCTCCATCACCTTAATACTCAGGGGAAATGTGTTCAATTTCATTTTCTTTGCAACAGCAATATCATCATGTTAACACATATACTGCTAACAGATCTACTCTTTTTACTTTCATCTCTTTACATTTCTTTCCACAAACCCTTGTTTCTGCCAAACTGGCCCTTTGATTTCCTTCCTTTTTGCAATGGTAAAAAGTACTTTCACAAATGATTTTCATGTTTAACTCTTATAATCCTGTGAACAAGCTACTAGTATTCCCATGTCTTAAAAATATTCTGGCTGTATTTGCATTTCACAGATGAGCAAACTCAGAGCAAAGGTTAAATTTAGTCTTATCCAAATCACACAACTAGCAGTGATGAAGCCAGTACCTGGAACAGGTCTTCTGGTTGCAAATACAATGTTATTTTCAATTACAATACAGCACTCGGTTTCTTTGGAACTTAAAACTAAACTTGAAAAATAACCATAAAATTTTAATTGTTGTAACCCAAATCACCTTGAAACATTTTAGAAGTTATGGTATGATAGGTGCTAAAACTTTGATAGTTTAAACAGAAAGAATACATGGGTCCTTAGAATTACATGTATACTTAGTTACATGTTCTATACTTAGAAGTAGTATAGACAAAGTCACTGCATCTTGTCTCTCAGGGTCTACTTTGGGCCTACCCAGGCCATGGCTGGGCTGCTTCCACCCAGCTCAGTAGATACCAACCACCAGGAGCGGCAGTGCTGCTCCATAGGCTGTGTCCGCTGACTCAGCTTCCCTTGATATTTCACAACAGGTATATTTCAGTGACATCAGATGATTCTAACCTGGGTCAAACGATTTATAGCACTTGCCTAAAGTCACTGAAGGTTTCAGGCAGTTTAAGAAGCTTATTTAATGAGTAGGTGTTATTCAACTTAATATGTACCAAGTGCATATTCCAGACAGACCTCTACTTAACCTAAAGTTCCTGTCTAGTGTATCCGTGTGCATTTTTTCAGGGGGTTGAGTTTTTGGGTTCTCAATAGGTTTTGTGATTCAGAAAGGTGAAGAGTCACTGATCCAGTGGAAGAGATTTTAGATACTAAAAAAAATACAACATAAAACGAAGTATGTTAAGCTATATGATAGGAGAATGGAATGAAGTAATGACATTTTTCCAAGGGAGAAACCAAAGATGCATTTCAGAAAACTTTCAGATGACATCTGAGTTCAGACTTGAAGGGTGAGTTAACTCGGCAGATATCAACATAAGAAAAAGATGAAGCCTTTTAAAATGGTAGGAAAACTTAATTAAAGAAAGGCAGGGAAGCAGGAAAGGGAAGAGCCAGTTTGACTGAATAAAGGATATGTCTAAAGTAATGTGGGAGGATGTGGTCAGGAAGCAGCTCTGCCACACACCGACTGGGGAGGGCACATCCTAAATGCTGGGAAGTAACTAACGCCTGCAGGGAGGAATGGGATGAGGGCAGAGCATATGGAAATCCACTGGGCAGCAACATGGGAGGAGGAAGGCTATTACGTAGGCAACGAGAAATGTGGGAAAACACTCAAGGGGCACAAAAGTGAAGAGGCGGGTAACACACACACTGTGGATAGGGCCCAAACTACAGAGGTCTCCTGAATCAACCAGACTCTCCCCACACAGAACAGAAACAACAGAGGGTTCAGCGAACATTTTTTTCTGGGATGGGATGTAAGTGATATGTCCAGTTGATTATTATTTCCACATAACCATAAGGCCAGGTCTGCTCATTATCTCGTTTCAAGACCTTTAAATAAGGATGGAGGAATTCCTCCTTGACATTATTCTTTCGGTGAGAGAGTGTGGGAGTGGGGACAACAGGGTTTGCAACTGTAGCTGTGGATTCTCCATTGTCAGAAAATAAAACCACATAAAACAACTTTATGACTCTGAAGAAACTAAGGTGCTAAATGTATGAGCTCTGTCGTGGTGCCTAGATTTAAAACACCTGCCTCATTAACCTCCTTGAAATAAAATTGTGTTTACCTTTACACACGATGTTTCACTGTGATTACTATCTTATCTTTGTCAAAACAAACAAAAATCTCAATAAATACCCTGCATGATATGTAGACTACGTGCAATAAAAATATACACCTAAAAATCCAATCAAATGTAAAGTGATTCCTCATACAATTTGAGAAAAATATTCAAATAAAAAAATCCCAGCTTGGCCAGGCACGGTGGCTCACGCCTGTAATCCCAGCACTTTGGCAGGCCAATGCGGGTGGATCACGAGGTCAGGAGTTCAAGACCAGCCTGGCCAAGATGGTGAAACCCCATCTCTACTAAAAGTACAAAAATTACAGCATGTCTGTAATCCCAGCTGCTCGGGAGGCTGAGGCAGGAGAATCGCTTGAACCTGGGGGGCAGAGGTTGCAGTCACCCAAGATCGCACCATTGCACTCCAGCCTGGGTGACAGAGCAAGACTCCGTCTCAAATACAACAAAAAATCCCAGCCAGGCGCAGTGGCTCATGCTTGTAATCCCAGGAGTTCAAGATCAGCCTGGGCAACATAGCGAGATTCTGTCTCTACAAAAAATTGAAAACTTAGCCAGGTGTGGTGCTGTGTGCCAGTAGTCCCAGCTACTCAGGAAGGGGCAGGGGAATCACTTGAGCCCAAGAGGTCGAGGTTGCAGTGAGCCGTGATTGTGCCACTGCACTCCAGCCTGGGGGACAGAGAAGACTGTTTAAAAAAAAAAAATCCTCTAAAACAAGAAAGCAACACAATTTAATTTTGTTGGCACTAAAGCAGACTTTCTGGATTCAGGTACACTCATAAAAGTAATATCAATTCCACTTCTCACAACACAGCAGCTATCAAATAATCGGATTGTGGAGAGCGCCCACAGTAGTGGTCCCTAAGCTTACCTTCACGAAATAGTCAAACAGGGGCCTATACTTCTTGCCTTTAAGATAGGCACCAGGAAACCTAGAAAAGGAGAAAGGCAAACTCACAATTAGATTAAAATCAAATATGAGGCTGCAGCCACATCAAGCTATCACCCCCCTCTAGTTTACTGGCTTCTCAGCCCTAGCCATTAATGCTGTAATGTGTGACTGCAAAGTACTCGGTATAGTATTAGTACTTAAAACTAAATTTTAATAATGCAAGCTTTTGTATAATAAATCTTTCTTTTTAAAACTAAAGACACACACACAGACACATGCACACAAACACAGAGCAACTATTTGAGTATTCACTTTTCAAGGATCTCATAGTCACTCTCCAATTTATTTACAGAGGGCTGACAATCTGGCTTCCACTAAAATGAGTAATCTTCCTCTGGCAACATCTATGGGAAAAAGGAAAAACATGGACTTCAGTCATATTCTGAACTTGGCTGATTCTAAAGACATGCATCAAGCATACTTTTGTCCTGAGGAGCTCCTGTACCATGTGCCTCTAGTGTACCCAGTACTCACAGAGAAATACTGCAAAGAACACTATGGTATACTGCTTCCCAAACATGAAAATGACAAAAACATCAAATGCACTTAGGCAGTTGGTAGTTATTATTTATCACTCAGATATCCATTTGAAGTAACTCTTTATTTTTTCCTTCATAGGGTAAACATGTCAATGTTTAAAAATAACATTGACAAAGTAGCTCACAAATTAGGTGCCACATATCACCCCCCTCAGACATTCTCATTTGAGTGTCTATTGATCCAGATATTTTTCTATGTGTATACTAACAAACATATACATAAATGTGTAAGTTCTTTTTATTTTCCTAATTGAGGTAATATTCTATCTGGTTTTGTAGCTTTTCACTTAATATACTGTCAACATCTTTCCATGTATTAGCACATACAGACTTTTCTCATCCTTTTAAAGAGCTCTATGGGACGCTATTTTATAGAGGTACGAGTTATTTCTAACAAGTTGACAGACACTTAAATTGCTTTCAAATTTTCCCACTATGAACACTGGGATTATGAATGTCCTTGATGTATCTATGTACCCTTATTCTAAGTGTTTCTGGAAAATACCTGGGGCATCCTAGGAAAAGAAAAGCTGGAGCAAATATATGAACAATTAAACTTCGATACTGAAAATCTAGGCCAATTTAAACTCTCATGCTAAGTTATGATATTACACATCTGAGATTTACTAGCCTATGTCATATATTTACTTCACTATAAGAAAAATGAGTATTTACGGGTCATTGTAAAAGCCTTTGCAATTTATTGAAAAACTGCTATGAATAAGGCTGCCACTCCCTAGCTCTGACCTCACAGGAACTTCATTGTAAGTGGAGCCCACATTTTCTGATAAAGCTCAGATACAAAGTCTGCCAAGCACAAGAGTTACGCACAGGTAGATGGGTGATGTGTTTTGAGATCTCAGTCAGATGGCTGCTGAGATTGTCAAGCTCACCATAGAATGGCCAGTGACCCACCAGTGACACAGGGAAATTGTGCAGATGGGACTGTCCTTGCTCCAGAGAAGCAGCTGCAGACACCTGAGACAGGCCTCTTTGTGGCCAACAGCTTTCCAGTAGGTCAACTCTTAGTCCTATTTGCTCCCAGGAAAGAACAAATTAAAAGCTCCTTCTGTACCTTTTTTCTGACACCCAATCTTTCCCCATTCCTTTCTCAGTATTTTTCCCTTGCCAGCACAAGCTATTGTTCAATCAAGTTGACTGTTTTAATACGACTATTTTAAAAAATCATGGTAACCATTCTTACACAGCATTAAACACAACTACAATGTTATGTAATCGTTACTATTATCAATTACCCGAAACCTTTTCATTTTCCTATACTGAAACTCTGTACTCATTAAACAATGACTCCCCCTTCCCTGCCAGTCTCTGTCAACCACCATTCTACTAGTCTTTGCACTCTGAATTTCATTTCTCGACACCTCATATAAATAGAATCATGTAGTATCTGTCTTTTGGTGACTGGCTCATTTTAATTAGCATAATATCCTCCAGGTTCATTCAAGGCATAGCCTGTATCAGAATTTCCTTCCTTTTTTAGGCTGAATAATATTCCATTGTATGTAAATACCTTATTTGGTTTATTCATTTATCCAATGATAGACACCTGGGTTGCTTCTATCTTTTGACTATTGTGAATAATGCTACTATGAACATGGGTGTACAAGTAACTGTTCAAGAATGCTTTCAATTCTTTGGGGAAAACACTCAGAAGAGAAATTGCTGGGCCATAGTGTAATTCCGTTCAGCTTTTTGAAGAAATGTCACTGCCTTCCATAGCGGCTGTGCCATAGCTTTTTTCCTGGCAATGAGTTTTTCTCTTTTTCTTTTACCGCCACAAAACTACCAAACCTGAAGGTATATTTGTTCACAAAGTACCAATCTTCTTTTTAAATCTCGGAAAGGCCCCCGTTGAGACTGGTAACTCTCTACCAGGGGACATTTGAAAGGCAAAAAGTTCCCAAGTTCTGGTATCAATTACTAGTAACGACGTGATGCCACATCGCTGAATCTTAGATTCTTCATCTGTTACAGGGGCATGGTGTGGAAAAACATGCTATAAACTGGAAATTAAAAGAAAATTTTATGTTCTACTTTTTATATTTCTGTACTATTTTAATTGTTGTGTTAGTTTTCAATTAGAAATGAAAACAAATGTTTAAGGTTATTTTTCTAATTAAGTCAGATTCTTTTCAAATAATTCTATTCTTCATGCAAAAAGAAAGGTAAGCTTTCTTATTTTCCAAAATATAAAATTATCTTATCCATATTAGTCATAAGTAACCAGCCTCCCACTTACCTTTAATTTTCACATATTGCATTTCTGGATTAGCACAGACAGCAAGGTTACTAGGTAGAGTCCAGGGAGTGGTTGTCCGAACAACTAAAGATACAGTTTCATCTTCTTCCAAAGGGAAAGTTACAAATACTGAAGGATCTTGAACATTCTGAAATAAATTGAGGTATTGTTTTACAAATCCACAATAACAGACACCTAAGAAAAAGGAACTGATCCTAAAGAGGAAGAAAATAAATCTTCAGGGTAAACCGAAGAAACCACTTACCAGACTTACAAAAAGAAAATTAGCAACAAATTCCAAGTAAAAAATTTTTTAAATACTTTGAAAAATGTTTTAATCACCACCTTAGTAGTCACAAAAATAATGTCTTTTGACGCCTGGTGACTTTTTTTTTAGATGGAGTCTTACTCTGTCACTAGGCTGGAGTGCTGTGGTACAATCTTGGCTCACTGCAGCCCCTGCCTCCTGGGTTCAAGTGATTCTTGTGCCTCAGCCTCCCGAGTAGCTGGGATTACAGGTGCGTGCCACCACACATGGCTAATTTTTGTATTTTTAGTAGAGATGGGGTTATTCCACGTTGGTCAGGCTGGTCTCAAACTCCTGACCTCAGGTGATCCTCCCACCTCAGCCTCCCGAAGTGCTGGGATTACAGGCATGAGTCACTGTCCCTGGCCTCTGGTAACTTTTTAAATTAATGTCTAAGTAGGAACATATGATGGAGGTTTCAGTATTATGATCATCTATTTTGTAAGTCCATGAAGAGTTAGATCAAAAAGATAACTGTTCTGGAATATGGTTATCTTTTTGCCCAAAATACCAAAAAGATCCTACTAAAGCAACACATACTTGAAATTGTAATAGACCCATATAAATTCAGCTCATTAAATAAGAACAAGATTGTCTCCAACTTTACTGCTATGTTTCAATACAAAAATATCAAGGATTTAAAAATAAATAGCTCTAAGGTAGGAAAAAAAATCAATCTCCAACAAAAACCAACTGCAATCTAAATAAATTGACACAAGAGCCATTAGTCACATGTAAAACATCAGACAAACCTGAAATAAGGGACACTACTATTGGCCTGTACCTCCTCAAATATGTCAGTATTATGAAGCATAAAGAGACTAAAGAGCTCTTTAAGATTACAGAAGGCTGGAGACATACCACTGCATGAAGCACACAATGTAGGCCTTTTTTGTTTTTCTTTCTTTTTTTTTTTTTTTAACTATAAAAGGACACTGTTGGTCCAAGCAGAACCCAATAAGATCTACGCATGAGGTAATACAGCATCAATGTTAATTTTCTAACTCCAGTTATTTCAAACAATGTTACTGATTTTAGGAAATACATAGTTTTTAGAGGAAAAGGACCATAATTCCTGCAACTAAGTCTCAAAGGGTACTGTGCCCCACTCCCATTAAAAGAGAGAAGGATAAAGCAAATGTGGTAAAAGGTTAACATTTAGGGAATCTAGCTGAAGGATATAAAGAACCCTCCACTTTTCTGTGAGTTTGAAACTACGTCAAAATTAATTTTTTCTTTTCTTTTGAGATGGAGTCTCACTCTGTCACCCAGGCTGGAGTGCAGTGACGTGATCTCAGCTCACTGCAACCCCCGCCCTCCTGGGTTCAAGCATTCTCCTGCCTCAGTTTCCTGAATAGCTGGGACTACAGGTGCACACCACCATGCCCAGCTAATTTTTGTAAAAAATTAAAGTTTTTTAGGCAGGGCACAGTGGCTCATGCCTATAATCCTGGCACTTTGGCAGGCTGAGGCAGGAGGATCGCACAAGCTCTGGAGTTTGAGACCAGCTGGGGCAATATGGTGAGATCCCGTCTCTACAAAGATAAAAAAATTATCTGGGCATGGTGATGCACGTCTGTGGTCCCAGCTGCTCAGGAGGGTGAGGCTGGAGGATCACTTGAATCCAGGAGGTCAAGGCTGCAGTAAGCTGTGTTTGCACCATTGCATTCCAGCCTAGGTGACAGACTGAAGTCCCTTCTCTAAAAATAAATAAATAGAAGTTTTAAGCCAATACATATATATGTATGCATACTTATATACATACATATATATGCATACTTATATACATACATATATATGCATACTTATATACATACATATATATGCATACTTATATACATATATATGCATACTTATATACATACATATATATGCATACTTATATACATACATATATACACATATATATATTTTTTTGAGACAGAGTCTAACTCTGTCACGCAGGCTGGAGTGCAGTAGCACACTTTCGGCTCACTGCAGCCTCAACTTCCTGGGCTCATGTCATTCTCTTACTTCAGCCTCTGGAGTAGTTGGAACTAAAGGTTCACACCATCACGCCCAGCTAATTTTTGTAATTTTAGTAGAGACGGGGTTTTCTCATGTTGCCCAGGCCGTTCTCGAACTCCTGGACTCAAGCAATCCACCCAACTCGGCCTCCAAAAGTGCGGGGATTTCAGGTGTGAGCCACTGTGCTTGGTCAAGTCAAAAAAATTTTAAAAACCCTTGGTTAACAATCAATACACAGACCGCTTAGAATAGAGGTCAGCAAACTATGGCCCCTGGGCCAAATCTGGCTCATCACTTGTTTTCATGCAGTGGGTGAGTTAAGAACAGTGACAAAATTGAGAACACTTTGCCTAAAAAGCCTAAAATCTCTAATTTGCAGAAAAAAGTTTCCCAACCCCAGTATTAGAACTAAACATTAAGTATACTCTGTGACTCACCTGGGCGTGATGGCTCACGCCTGTAAAAATACCAGCACTTTGGGAGGCCGAGGCAGGTGGATCAACTGAGGTAAGTAAGGAGTTCAAGTCCAGCCTGGCCAAGATGGCGAAACCCTGTCTCTACTAAAAATACAAAACTTAGCTGGGCGTGCTGGCGGGCACCCGTAATCCCAGCTACTCGGGAGGCTGAGGCAGGAGAATGGAGTGAACCTGGGAGGAGTTTGCAGTGAGCCGAGATCACACCACTGTACTTCAGCCTGGGCATCAGAGTGAGACTCTGTCTCAAAAAAATAAAAATTAAAACAAAGTATACTCTGACTCGATAATTCCACTACTTGTTTGTTATATAACCAACTGAAACGTGTACAAGACCTAAAAGACAACAGTCACCATGTGTTTAAGTCTTGGTAGATCCTGATTAAAAAAAAAAAATACAAAAAATAAAATATAACCCCTTGGGAAATGATTAAACCATTAGAAATATGAACTGATGATGTTCAGGAATTAAATAATTTGAGAATATTAAAATAAAAAATATTAAAGGTGGCTGGATGCAGTGGCTGACACCTGTAATCCCAGCACTTTGGGAGGTCAAGGCGGGTGGACTGCTTGAGCCCAAGAGTTCAAGACCAGCCCAGGCAACATGGTGAAACCATCTCTACAGAAACACATAAATTAGCCAGGTATGGTGGTATGTTCCTGTAGTCCCAGCTACTCAGGGTGCTGAAAGGGGAGATCACTTCAGCCCGGGAGGTCAAGGCTGTGGTTAGCCGAGATCGCGCCACTGCACTCTAGCCTGGGTGACATAGCGAGACCCTATCTCAAAAACAACAACAAAAAGGTAACTGCTGATGACTTTTTAAGGTGTGACAACGAATGCTAACATGGCAATGTTTAAAGAAGATAAAGATTATTTATAAAAGATCTATACTGGTTATTTCTTGATGAATTAATATATCTGGAATTTGTTTCAAAATTGGAAGGAAAGTGGTAAAGAATATGTGTATGAATGAGGCAAGATTAGCCAGTCATTGGTTGCTGGGGGCCTTAATGGGCCTACAGAAATTAATTATACCATTCTGTTTGCTTTTGCATGTCCCTGAAACTGTCCACATTCAAGTGTTTTAAAAAAACAACCAAACAGGCTGGGCGCGGGGGCTCACACCTGTAATTCCAGCACTTTGGGAAGCCGAGGTGGGTGGATCACAAGGTCAGGAGTTCAAGACCAGCCTGGCCAAGATGGTGAAACCCTGTCTCTACTAAAAATGCGTGGTGGTGGGCACCTGTAATCCCAGCTACTCCAGAGGCTCAGGCAAAGAACTGCTTGAATCCGGTAGGTGGAGGTTGCAGTGAGCCGAGATCACGCCACTGCACTCCAGCCTGGGCGACAGAGCAAGACTCCGTCTCAAACAAACAAACAAAAACCAAATATAGCAATATATTAAGATTTGACAAAGGTAAGCCTTGGAAACCTTGTGTTTACTGTATTATTCTCTACATTGTTAAGTGCTTAAAATATTTTGCTAAAAAAATACAAACATGAGCACAATCACAGAGAGGTGGTAAGGAGGTAATAGAAATCATCATACCTGCCTTACAAGGATTTACAAAGATCAATCAAACAGGATATGTGAAAGCATTCTATAAATAAAACGTGCTTTGAAAGGCAGATTTTACTAATGTAATTTCAAACCTAGGCCATGAAACAAGAATTCCAAACAAGTCAACATCCTTTAAAAACAGAGGGTCAGATAAACTCTCAAAACTGAAAACAACTACAGTATACACACATGAGAAGAGATGGTTCACATTTCAGAAGACTCACTAGTATATAGTATCTGCCTAGATATGGTATAACAATACACTCTGTAAACATCTAACATTTCTAAACACCTCAATCATAGCAACAACAACAACTGATTCTATTTCATCAGAGGAAAAATAATACCATTTGGCATCTCAAGTTAATTTTTTTCCAAATACCGTTAACAAATAAATGATATCATGAGGTCCCAGATAAGGCGTAAAATTACCCAACCCTTAAGAAACGATGACTACAGGAAGTATGTCAAAGCTGGACTTGTTAACCCAACAGACAGGCACAAAAATATGGTCAAAACAAGCAAAACCTATCACATTAAGACACATCATAAATCCAATGTGGAAAAAAAATCCCTCATCTTAACAGAGCCTTAGTATACTAACTGGCAATATTTCCAGCACTCAGTAAGACGTGGTCAAAGTGGTGGATGTCGTGGGGGCAACATTCCATACCGGGTCTACTTGGGAATACCTACTGTGATCATAACTATTCAGCTTCCACCTACAAAACTCAATGCTGAATAATGTCTCTACATTTCACGTACCTTATAATTCTGGTGTGACTCGAAGTTGGAGAGTGGAGTGTTACATGCCATAGAGAAGGGCATGACTTTCACACCTCTATAAAAAAGGCCTTTATCAAAGAGTTGTTTGAAGACCCACCTGGTAAGAGATGGAGTTTCACGATTACATAACCAAAATTCTATTTCTGAAAATACAAACATTTATGCCATTTTCTTTTTAGAGTTTCTGTCTGCCAAATAAGTGAAAAAACAATGTCTTCCATTGGGAGACTGGCTGGTAAATTATAACAGATCAATATAGTAAGACACCAGGCAGACACTAAAATGCTAATATCTACTGATATCAAATGATGTTTAAGACATAATGTTAACTAAGAAAAGCAATTGGCGGGGCTGGGCACAGTGGCTCACGTCTGTAATCCCAGCACTTTGAGAGGCCGCCGAAGTGGGTGGATCACCTAGGTCAGAAGTTCGAGACCAGCCTGGCCAACAAGGTGAAACCCCATCTCTACTAAAAATACAAAAATTACCCAAGCATGGTGGTGGGTGCCTGTAATCCCAGCTACTTGGGAGGCTGAAGCAGGAGAATCGCTAGAACCTGAGAGGCAGAGGCTGCAGTGAGCCAAGACTGTGCCACTGCCCTCCAGGCCTGGGCAATGGAGCGAGACTCTGTCTCCAAAAAAATAAAAATAAAAGCCCTACATTCAAAAACAAACCTGTTCCCAAAGATTTTCAGGGAAATAACGATGGACTCAAAAATAAACTGATTCATGCTAGTGCATTTTTCCGATAATACATATTTATAGAATATTTATCATATTTACAGTTTTAAATAAACCTACCAGACCGATTCCATGAATTGTGGAAACAGAGTTTTATAGTCATTGTCAAAGTCAATCCATCGGCCAAGTCTCCTAACAGTAGACTTTAAAATATTAATATTAGAACAGTATTAGACAATTATATTTATAATTGTACATCAACGTGTGTTTATTTCTATTGTCACCGCTAATGAAAATTTAGGGAAAACAGAATAATCAATGGTACAAGTAAATCTATACTGCTAACAACGTATTATGTAAGGTTAAGAACCAGTTTTCTTGGCATTCATCCTACATGCACAAAATGTTATTTACAAGTATAAATATTCATTTATAAAAGTCTACCAAAACCACCACTTGGCAAATACCACAGGTGTAATTATTACTGGCAAAAACCATCCATGGATGTTAACATTAATAAGTGAATGTATGACAAGAAAAAGAATATTTGTAAAGAATCTCCCCACAAAATACTTATTAATTACAAAGGAAAAACTACAACTTTACAAAGCAGAAAGCTGACAGCACCTTAACCAAGTGAACAAAGTTATCACCATCAATGAGACACAGCAACAACACAGGCCAGCTGGTATGATGCACTGAGAAGGGCATAGCATCACTTCTGCGGCATTGTCACCAAAAATGCATAACTAAATTAAACCAGGAAACCTCAGACATTGAGAGACATTCTAGAAAATAGCTGTTTTGCAATCTTCAAAACTGAGAAGGCCATGGAAGACAAAGGACTAAATAAATGTTCCATACTTAAGAAGACTAAAAAGACATGACAACTACAATATGTGATTGGTCGGAAATGAAAATTAATGGGACAACTGCTTTTGAAAATTCTATTAATATTATGGTTACTGAAGATGTTAGCAGCTGGAAAAGATGGATGAAGGATATAGGGGAACCCATCATACTACTTTTTAAATTGCTTAATAAGTCAAATTATTTCAAAATGAAAAGTTAAAAAAATGGAAAAAAGTATTTGAGAAAAAAAGAGGCCTATATATCCATGTTATCCCATAGCCAATCTGCCAGCAAATCCTACTGGCTCTACCTTCATTGTAGCTCAAGGGTCTCGCCATTTCTCACCTCCACTGCCACCTCTCTGATGACTCCCACAGCCACACAGCAGGCTTCTCTGCTTTAAGTGCCATCTGAAGACAGGTGCACGTTGTTCATGGTGCTGCCAACAGGCAGGTGATTAGCTGGCACTGGCACCACCTGGCACACCTGGGCATGAAAAAGGAGGAAATCTCCATTAGAGACACAAACATATAAATTTCATTAATCCTATCAAGCTCATCGTTAATGCTATTATGGTTGACATGAGAATTCACTAGGCTTCCTGATGAAAATAAGACGGATATGTATCTCTAAGAATAATATACACAAATTATATGGCAAAAATATTAAAGTTCATACAATGGGCAACAATAAATATGAATGACCATCCAACAGATGAAAAGTTTCTTGCTAATTCAAATTACTTTTTAATAGGAAAAAGTATTTACTAAACACTTTGAATCATTATGCATATGTGTCATATCTAACACTTATTAAAGCAAAGTTTTAGAGAAACAGCACTTCCTGAAATTTCTTCAGTAAATGAATTTAAGATCATTAATTTTGTTTAAAGGACAAGAATTGTCTTATTCATCTTTATATCTGCTTTGCATTATACCTAATGCAAAGGCTAACTCAAAGTTATTTAATGAATATGGAAAGAAGGAAAAAAGACAGCAAAAGAAAGTCAAGAGGGAAAGTTGAGAAGAGGAAGGAGGAAAAATAAGTAAAAAATATTAAGGCCCATGACAGATCCTAACTCAGCACATGAGAGGTTACTGAAATTCACCAACAAAAAGTTGGGGGAAAATATCTAAATTTAGACAAGGCTGTCAAACTGTAGTTTCTTTTGTCAGCAATTTATAGATCTTACATCCCAGCTGAAAATCACTTGCTAATCTAATGTCAAACCCAAGTTAAAAGAGACTTATGTAGACTTATCAACATGCAGAAATCACTGATATTGTTATAAAAATCCTGATCACAGAGGACTTTCTGGCTGGAAACAATGATCTTAGGGCTACTGAAGTCTTCAGACCCAAAATAAAGCTAAAATGCATTAACAAAACAAGATGGGGAGAGGTGGCAGTAAGAGAAGATTGGAATTATTTGAGTTAGTTCAGACTTGTTATTTACTTACTAGTCTATAGGGAGTTGGAATGTACCCCCACTCATTGTCTTCTTCACAGAGATTTATGTAAGGAGGAAAATGTTCCATCTAAATCATTTAGGAAGTTCCATGCAACTGACCTGAGAGTATCATGTAATCCAGAACACAATTTGCTTACTCCTCTTCCAACTGAGTTAGTAGTATACAGGTAAAGACAGCATCCCAAGTCAGTGTCTGAAAGCATTTTTCACAGGTAAATTATATATATGATTTTTCCATTGAAATTATAAACATGCTTTTTGTAATGTAAAAGCCATTAGGAGGCTGAATGAATGATAACCTCCCACTTCTAAAATAAGAGCTTCAGTGTGACTTTCAGGGAAGATGATTTGAACCCCCAAATCAAATATTCAAAATGTATCTGGACCAGGGTCCAAGAGAAGGTCAAATAGTTATCATCAGGAAAATGTGGTTTAGCCTGCCAATTTTTTTTGAAAAGCTTGTACTGAGTCAAGTTTAAAACATTCCTAATTACAATTTGAAATGACTAATTTTAATTTGAAATAACTAAGAGTACAGTACAAAAGTTTAATAATTGCATAGTAAGAGATGCAGGAGCTCTTATCAGCTCAGTAAGTGACCTTGAACCTCTTTGAACATCAGTTTCTTCATCTGTAAGATGAGAATAATAATATGTACCTCAAGGTTTACAGCGATGGCCAGATGAAATAATAGAGTTAAATTCATCTATGTTGTTCTCTGGTTCAAAGCCAGAACTCCATAAATGGCAGACAAAATTATGTCAATATACTAATGATACACATTGAACTAAAATCTGTTTCTGTAGATTTTCCATTCAAAGATCTTAATCAGTCTCTGGAGGAACAAAGCACAAAAGTTAAATATCTTTTCTATTTTAGGCCAGGTGCAGTGGCTCATGCCTGTAATCCCAGCACTTTGGGAGGCCGAGGCGGGCAACGAGATCAGGAGATTGAGACCACCCTGGCTAACATGGTGAAACCTTGTCTCTACTAAAAATACAAAAAATTAGCTGGGCATGGTGGCATGCACCTGTAGCCCCCCAGCTACTCAGGAGGCCGAGGCAGGAGAGTAGCTTGAACCTGGGAGGCGGAGGTTGCAGTGAACTGAGATCGTGTCACTGCAATCCAGCCTGGGCGACAGAGCTAGACTCAATTTCAAATACATATATATATTTCTATTTTAACACAGCAATACATTTCTCCCCTTAGCTCTGTCTTTCTCTATCTAAAATAAATAGTATCTCTATGATAAGTAATTGGTTTACTAACTTACATTGCAAAGAATATGCCTTAAACTGAAGCTTATGGATAAAACTTTCAATGTTTATTTTCATAATCATGCTGCTCACTATGTTTAAGTGGAGTCTTTCCACCGGAAGCATGGCTTATTAGCTGGAGGAAATGCAATGTCACACCATCAAATTACTACAAAAATGCTGTCAGCTTTAAAATTCAATCTACCAATCTGAGACAACTGGGACCTGTACATACTGGTTCCTCAAATGAAACCTCGTTAAAGTGGGTAACCATTTTTAAAACAATAAGTTCACATCTTCAACATTTTAACTTAGAACTTATAAATGACCTTTACTCACCAACTTTAGATTAAGGCCCAAGGCTCTGTGGAGGGGCAGAAGTGAAAAGGACAAACAAAAGAAGACTGGCCAGGAGAGGATACAGGCTGAAGCTCAGTGATGAGGACACAGGGCTTATTATAGTATATTCTCAACTTCAGCCAAATATGGCACATTTCATTATTAAAAGTTAAATAAATTATTCTAAATACTATTTATAAGAAAAACAGGCCAGGCACAGTGGCTCACACCTGAATCTCTGTAATATTTGGGAAGCAGGAGGGAGGATAGCTTGAGCCTAGGAGTTAAAAACCAGCCTGGACAACACAGCCAGACCCCTGTTTCTACAAATAAATAAATAACATAATTATCCAGGCACATTTCATTATTAAAAGTTAAATAAATTAATCTACATACTATTTATAAGAAAAACAGGCCAGGCACAGTGGCTCACACCTGAATCTCTGTAATATTTGGGAAGCAGAGGAGGGAGGATAGCTTGAGCTTAAAGACCAGCCTGGACAACACAGCCAGACCCGTTTCTACAAATAAATAAATAAAATAATTTTCCAGGCATGGTGGTGTGTACCTGTGGTCCCAGCTACTGGAGGCTGAGGTGGAAGCACTGCTTGAGCCTGGGAGGTGGAGGCTGCAGTGAGCTGTGACTGCACCACTGCACTCCAGCTTGGGCAATGGAGCAAGACCCTGTCTCAAAGAAAAAAAGAAAAAAGAAAATGAAAAAAGAGAAAAACAGGAAAAACATCCTCTTCCTAGATGACAAACCAAAGGTCCAAGAGAATGAAAGCAAACAGACAAGCTTAATACCATCCTCTTCAGTGAGAAACTACCCCAAGAGAAATACCAAATGGAATACAGGGAGAGAATCAAAGAAACACTTTTAGTTCTGGGTTAAGATGTAAGTTGGAGCCTATAATGTCTGAGAATTTCTTGGATACTGCAGGCATTCTGCCTCTCCTGTTGACTCTGGTTGAGTCAGTGAAGGAAATAAATCATATCTAAAAAGCCTTGCCTCTTCCTCTCCATGAACTCGCATGCCTGTTTAGAAGAAATGGTAGACCATGGAAAGGCACAGACCCTAGCTGAGAGGTGCCAGGGAGCCTGCTGCTTAGATTCTGCTCCTGCCCTTGGGGTTTCCCAGTAAGGCTCCCCCATGGAGGGTGGGAAAGGAAGGGGTGAACAGAACAGACTCTCAATCCCACACCTGATGAAAACCAGTTTGAGACTCACTTCACTGAGTCTTTCTAAAACATTCAACTTCTTAATGACAACTATTTCCTGTATTTTTTTTCATTCCTGTTTCATCAGTTATGGAAGATGTAATATTATCACAATAGTAAGTACCAGTTACAATTACCAAACCTGTTTGGGAGGAAGGCTGACTCTTGGCGAGCCTGCAACTCCTCTGGTTGGAGCAGCACTGCACGGATGTGTCCAGCAGTTTCTTGCCTACAAGAAACTCAGTTCATCTATGAAGACATACATAGACTGCAAGTGAAAGGATGATAAAAGATATCCCATACAAATGCAAACAAAAAAGCAGGAGTACTATACTTAGATAAAATAGACTAAGTTAAAAAAAAAACGTAAAGATAATTGTATAATGAGAAAAAAGTAAACAGCAGCCTCACAATTATAAATGTATATGCAACCAACACTGAAGCACCTAAATACGGAAGCAAATATTAACAGGCCTTTAAGGACAGATGGAATAGAATATAATAATAGAATACCTCAACACTCCACTATAATCAACACCCCACTACTGTCAACGGACAGATCATCCAGACAAAACGTTAGTTCACTAGCACATGAACTATTCTGCAACACAGACTATCTGTTAGGCCAAAAAACAAGTCCCAACACAATTTAAAAAACTGAATTCATATCAAGTATCTTTTCTGACCACAGTAGAATAGGATTAGAAATCAACAGGAGAAACTTTAAAAACTGTACAAATATATGGAAGTTAAAATACAGGGTCATGAACAACCAGTAAATGAAAAAAAAAAAGGAAATTAAATATTTTTTGAAACAAGAACAGAAACAACATAACAAATCATGTGGGATGCAGCAAAGGCAGTTGTAAGAGGACAAGTGCATAGCTACAAATGCCTTCATCAGAAAAGTAGAAACATCTGAAATAGCCAACCTGACAGTACACCTCCAGTAATGAAAAAAACGAAAAAATTCAAATGCTAGAATTAGTAGAAAAAATACCATAAAGATTAGGGAGGAAATTTTAAAAACAAACAAAATATACAAAAAGTCAATGGAACAAAGAGCTGGAGTGATTTAGAAAAAAATCAAAATTGACAAGCTTTAACTAGACTAAGGATAAGAAAAAGAAACAGATGAAAAAGCAAACATTACAATTGATAACACGGAAATATGAAGGATTGTAAATGATTACTAAAAACGTTTATATACAAATTGAAAAATCCAGAAGTGAATCAATTTCTAGACACATAATGAATTCCCAAGGTAGAATGATAAAAAAATAAAAAATCTGAACGGACCAATAATGAGTAATGCAATTAAAGCAGTAATAAAAAGTCTCCCAGCAAAGGAAAACACAAGCAGCACGGTTTTACTGCTGAATTACTAAGCATTTTTAAAAGAGCTAACACCAATTTTACTCAAAATATTCCCCATAAGGAGAGCATTTGGTTGTCCAGTAAATGTGGTACCACCTGTGGGTTTTTTATTGACACCTCTTATTATGCAAGCAAGTTCCCTTCTACTCCTAGTTACTTAAATATTAGGTACTGCCCGTGGGTTTTTTACAGTTACCTTTTATTATGTAAGCAAGCTCCCTTCTACTCCTAGTTTTCTGAGAGTTTTTATCAGGAATGCAATTAGATTTTGTGAAACACCTTTTCAGCAAATCTTGAGAGGATCATGTTTTTTGGTTTGGGTTTCTTAATATAAGTTATGTTAACTTTTTGAATATTAGGTCAATGTTACATTTCTGAGATAAACGTAGTCAAGAGGTATTATCTCTTTTTAGGAATTGCTAACTTTTATTTGCCAAAATTTTGTTAAGAATGTTTGCATTTATGCTCATAAGGAATATTGGTCTTTAGGTTTACTGTCTCATAATGTCTAATTTTGCTATCAGAGCAATTCTGGCCTCATGGAATGACTTGAGTAGTCCCTTCTTTTCAAGATTTTAGAAGAGATTATTTTAAATTGATATTTTTCTTTCTCATTTGGTGGAAATCAGTGGTGAAGCTATGAGACGGTACATTTCCTTGTGGGTGGGCTTTAACCACAAATTAAATTTTTTTAACAAATTTGGAAAATTCATGATATCTATTCATTCTTAAGTGGGCTTTGGTATTCGGTAGTTCGTGTTTTTCAAACCGTATGTCCATTGCATTTCAGTTGTTGAATTTATTGACAAGTTATTTACACTATCTTATTATTATCCTTTTACTATCTGGGAAATTTTTATAAATGTCACCTCTGTCAGTCCTAATTTGGTTAACTCATTTCTTTCCTTTCTCTTGGTCAATCTGCGTAGAAATTTTATTGATCTTTAAAAAGAAACTTCGGTTTTTAATGATTTTATTATTCTTCAGTTCTCTATTTCCTTGATTTCAATTTGTTGTATTTTCATTTTTATTCAGTTCAAAATACTTTCTAATTTGCTTTTTGGTTTCTTTTTTGATCCTTGGTTTATTAGGAAGTGTTCTATTTTATTTCCAAATATTTGGAGATTTCCAGATAGCTTTCTGTGGTCAATTTCTAATTTAAATCCATCACAGTCGGAGAACATACTTTATATTACTTGAATTCTTTTAAGCTTATTGATACTGGTTTCATGGTCTACAATATGGTTGCTCTTGGGAAATGCTCTGTGTTCATTTTCTGAAGATATTTTTGCTGGTAAAGAATTCCAGTTTGACAACTTTGCTTTTCTTTCAGACTTTGAGGATGTCCCTCTACTTTCTTTTTGCTGGCATCGATTCAAATGAAAGGTCCGCCCCACCACTGTTTGTTCTTCTGTATGTAATACGGTCTTTTTTCTCCGACTAGTTAAGATTTTGTCTTTATTATTGATTTAAAGCATTTATGTGTGCCTTGGTATTGTTGTTTTACAGTTTTTCATGCTTAGGGTTCATTGAGATTCTTGGATCTGCAGATTCATGGTTTTTATTACATTTAGAAAATGTTTGTATTTTATTTCTTCAAATATTCTTTCTGACCTTCCTTTTCTCTCCTTTGCTGGCTCCAATTACATGTATATTAAGCTGTTTGACCTTGTCCCAAGACTCTTATTTTTTTAAGTTTTTCTTTCTTTCTCTGGGTTCTATGTTATATAGTTTTTATTACTATGTTTTAAATTGCACTAATCTTTATTCTTCAATGTGAATTCTGCCATTAATTTATACAGTGTGTATCTTACATATTATAGTTTCCATGTGTAGAATTTTGATTTGGTTCTCTTTTAAATTTTGGTTCTTCTATGTCTCTACCTGAAACATTTATTATTTCCTGTGCTGCTTCAACATATGAAATTTAATTACACCAACCACTTAATGTCCTTACCTAATTTCATTATGTGTGTCATTTCTGGGTCACTTTCAAGTGACTTATTTTTCTCCTTAGTATGGATAGTATTTTCTTGCTTTTTGCACCCCCAGTAAGTTTTGGCTACATGCTGGGCATTCTGAATTTTACCTTATTGGATACTGGATACATACACACACACGCACATGCATACACACACGTAATACCTTTGAGTTTATTCTGGAACACATTTAAGTTACATGTAAACAATTTGTCCTCTTGGGTCTTGCTTTCAGGCTTTCTCAAGTGAAAACAGAGCAGAATTTAGTCTAGGGCTAACTCTCCTTACACTTACACCACCATAGTCCCCTGCGTGTGCACTTGATGCCTGGTGACGTCGCGTGCTTCGCACTCTGGCTAGTGGAAACTGGCACTGTTCCTAACCCTGCATGAGGCCCCGGGATCCTTCCCTGTAATTCCTTTGGTGATTCTTCCCTGGCCTCAGGTGGTTTTTTGTTTTTTTCACATACACGTGCTGATTTCTAGAGAGTTCTCTGTGCAGCTCTCTCCCCTCTAGGGCCCTCCCCCTGTAGGCTCCACCCTCTCTGGTCTTCCTGAGCTCCTAGCTCTGTTTTCTCCACTTTGGGAGACCTATGGGTTCCCCCTTCCTGTGCTGCTACCTGAAAACTTTCTCCAGGCAGTAAGGTCGAGCAGTCACAGCACCCACGCAGGGCTCCCTCTCGTTTCACACCCTTCAGGAGAGGTTTCTTCTGTTGTCTGATATATTTTGTCCAAACCATTGGTTGATATATTTTGTCCAGTTTTTTTCTCCCTTCCTTCCTTCTTGTCCCACAAGAGAAAATATTCTGGTTCCCATTACTCTATCTTAGCTGAAAGTTACGTTACTTTTTTAAAATTTCAGTCAAGAGAAAGTTTTACCAGAAACATTTATTCAACAAATATTTATGTGCTATTTTCTGTGAAGATTAACATGCCTAGAGCTGTGAATAAAGACAGACAAGATCTCTGCCCTCAGAGGTGAGAGAAGCATGAAGTGAATCTCAAAAAAAAAAATTAATTAATTTAAAAAAAATTCCCCATAAAAAGAACAGCAGAGAAGGCTTCGAAACTTGTTCTATGAGGACAGCATGACCCTGGTAAAAAATCAGAGCAGGACACAACACACAAAGCCAACCACAGGCATTTTAAATATCCCTGATGAACACAGATGCAAAAAATCCTCAACAAAATACTTGAAAATTGCATTTGTCAACACAATAAAATGATTATCTGCCATGATCAAGTGAGATTCATCCCAGGAATATGACGATGATTCAATAAACACAAATAAATAAATGTGCGACATCACATTCAGTGAATCAAGAACACCATATAATTATTTAAGTAGACGCTGGAAAAAAAAATCAACATTCCTTCATAGAAACTCAACATGAGTACAGATGGAACATGTCTCAGCATGACAAACGCCATATATGACAAACCAACAGCTAACATCATAATCAATGGGGAAAAGTTAAAAGCTCTTCCTCCAAGATCTGGAACAAGCATGGCTACTTTTACACCACTTTTATTCATCATAGTACTGGAAATTCTAGCTACAGCAATTAGACAGGAGAATGCAATAAAAGGCATCCAAATTGGAAAAAAGGAAGTCAAATTTCCTGTTTGCAGGTGACATAAACATATATATAGACAGAGAACCCTAAAGATTCCACAAAAATCCTACTATAATCTAGTCAAGTTGCAAGATACAATATCAATATATAAAAATGAGTAGCACGCCGATGCATCAATAGCAAAATACCTAAGCAAGAAGTCAAGAAAGCTATTTCATTTAAAAAAAAAAATGGTATCTAGGGATACACTTAACCAAAAAGGCAAAAGATACAAAGAAAACTATAAAACATAAATGAAAGATATTAAAGCAGACATAAGTAAATGGAAAGCTATCCCATGTCCATGCAGAAGGATATTGTTAAAATATCTGCATCAACTAATGGGATCTACAGAATCAATGCAATCCGTCTTAAATTACAAAAGACATTCTTAAAAGAAATAAAAAAACCATCCTAAAATTCATATGCAAATACAAAATACTTCAGACAGACAAAAGAATCTGGAATAAAAAGAAAAGCTGGAAGCATCACACTACCTGTTTTAAAAACACACAAATCTATATAGTATGCATGGTACTATCAAAACAGCATGATGCTATCAATAAAAGGAGCGGAGGAGAGACAGAGACTAACGAATGACAAGACAGACAAGTGGAACACAACAGACAACTCAGGAATAAATTCATGCATTTATTGTCAACCCATTTTTAACAAAGTCACCAAGAACACACATTTGGGAAGGACAATCTCTTCAATAAACTGTGCTAGGAAAACCCAACACCCACATGTACAATAATCTATCTAGGCCGTTATCTTACCATATACAAACATCTACTCAAAATAAAGATTTAAATGTAGGACCTGAAACTACTGGAGAAGAAAACAGGATAAATGCTTCATGAAACTGGGAGAGGACAAGGAATTTTCAAATAGACATCAAAAGCACAAGCAACAACAGCAAAGATATAATTACATTAAACTTAAAAGCTTCTGCAAAGCAGAGAAAGCAATCAGAAGAAAACATGCCGGGCGCCGTGGCTCACGCCTGTACACCCAGCACTTTGGGAGGCTGAGGTGCACCGATCATGAGGCCAGGAAATTGAGACCATCCTGGCTAACACGGTGAAACCCCGTCTCTACTAAAAATACAAAAAAATTGGCCAGGCGTGGTGGCAGGCGCCTGTAGTCCCAGCTACTCAGGAGGCCAAGGCAGGAAAATGGCTTGAACCCAGGAGGCAGAGCTTCCAGTGAGCCGAGACCGTGCCACTGCACTCCAACCTGGGCGACAGAGCGAGACTCTGTCTAAAAATAATTAAATTAAAATTTTTTAAAAATGAAGAAACAACCCAGAGAATGGAAGCAAGTATTTGCAAACTATGCATCAGACAAGCAATTCATACACAAAATATATAAAGAACTCAAAACCACTAAAGAGAAAAAACACAAATGATCTTATTAAAAAAATCTACCCAAAACCTTTGTCCCCCACCATTATTTCCCTACCTTCTTTTCCAGACCGCCTTTGGCCCCCTCCCTCTCACCACCCTTTTTCTTCCTCCATCTGCCCTCAAACTTCTTCACCATTTTTTCCCCATCATCATTTCACAAAGCCTTCTCTACTCTCCTGCTCAACACCCTTTTCCCCATCCATCTACCCAAACCCTTTCCCCACTGTTTCTTCCCACCGTCTTTTCCCCTTATCCCTGGCCACCCTCTTTCTCCCCCTTCTGCTCTCATCACCCTCTTCTGCTTTCATCTAATCAAAAACATTTTCCCCGTCTTTTCCCAAAACCTTCTCCCCACTCCTGCTGCTCACCATCCTCTTTTCCCCCTTCATCTACCCAGAAACTGTTTTCTTCATCGTCTTTCCCCCGTTCTTGCTTGCCATTCTCTTTCCCTTCTCCATCTACCCAAAAACATTTCCCACCGTCTTTTCACAAAGCCTTCTCCCCACTCCTGTTCACCTCCCTCTTTTCCCCCTCCATCCACCCCCCAAAACTTTCCCCACCATCTTTTCAAACTCTCCCCGCCTTACCACTCGTGCTCTTCTTTCCCCTATCCTGTTTGCCACCCTCTTTTTCGCCCTCCATCTACCCCGAACTATTTTTCCATTGTTTTCCCAACCCTTTATCCCTGCTCCCTCTCGCCACCTCTTTCCTCTTCCTCGTCACCCTCTTTCCCCCCTCCATCTATCGAATCTTTTCTTTCTCCATCATCCTTCTTTTCTGCCAGTCTTTTCACAAAACCTTATCTTCCTCCTACTGGCTACCCTGTTTTTCCTTCTCCCACTTGCTACCCTCTTTTGCTTCTCTACCCAAAAACTTCCCCCCCCCCCACTGTATTTTCTCTCCGCCGTCTTTTCACAAAACCTTCTCTCCCTACTGCTCGCCCCCGTTTTCCCCCATCACCACCCACTTTTTACTCCTCCCACTTGCCACCCTCTTTTTCCCCTCCATCTACCCAAACTTTTTACCCACCGTCTTCGTGCAAAACCTTCCCTCCCTCCCGCTCCCCACCGTTTTCCGCCTCCACCTACCCAAAAACTTTTTTCCCCACCAAATTTTCGCCACCATCTTTTTGCAATGCCTTCTCCTGCTAAGCTATCCTTTTCTCCCTTTGGCATTAACTACCCTCTTTACTCCCCTCCATCTATCCCAAAACTGTTTTCCTTCTCCTACCGCTCCAGCTGGGCTATCTCCGTCGCTGCCAACAACCGCAGCGAGGCGAGCCGTGCTCCCGCGGCTCCAGCCTTCCGCATACGGCGCGGGACTCCGAGATCCTACTCCTCTCTGCAGAGCTGCTAGCAACTGGACTTACAGATGCAGGAACCTGAAAACACCTGATTTCGCTTCAGCATCATTTATATACTGCGGTTATGCTCACAGAGGTTCCTGGACTGCATGTTTTGATTGGATGAGAAAAAAACCTCCAGGCTTACTCTGATTGGACTTTATGATCATGTTCTGATTGGACGAGAGCAAGTCTTAACAACCAATCACAGCATGAAAATAAAGTCCAATCAGAGTAGGCCTAGAGGTTTTTCTCTCATCCAATCAGAACACGTAGTCCAGGAACTGCTTTTGCATAACCTCGGTATATAAAGTATGCTGAGGTTGAGTCAGATCATTTCAAGCTCTTCTGTGTCCAGCGGAGGAGGTACTTTGTGCCCTGCTTAGAGAACTGGAAGAGGCCGCAACCTTCCGCCTGTTGGAGAATGGAGGATGGATGAAGCCTGGAGCCCTGGAGCCTGGGACACTACCTCACAGCGGTTGGCCATGGCGACAGAGCAGTAAGAGAGTGGCTGGCAGCTGGAGCTTCTCCTGCTGGGCTGGAGGACTAGGAGAAGGAAGAGGCACCACCACATGCTGGAGGTTGGAGCCTGGAGCCTTTGCCACCGTGGCTCACCTCGCTGTGGTTGGTGGTGACGTCGGAGACTGCCGCTTTGCCACAGTGGTAGAAATGTGATGGGGTAGGTGAGTTTCCTGGGGCTGCCCTGTATGTACGCCTTTGGGGGAAGCGGTGGGGTGTCATATTGGGGCTCACTGCTAGAGGCTACCCTGCCTGTGGCAGTGGTCTGGTTGGGGGCTGTCTCCACCGTTGCCTTTCTGGTGGTCAGGTTGGTTGGCTGGCTATCTGGGGCAATACTGCCGGTGGTGGCAGGGGTGGTGGGGGGAGGTAGATTGTGTACACTAACGTGTACTGCCTGTGGCTGGGGAAGGATTAGGGGCACTATCTTCTGCGGCACTGCCAGTGGCAGGGGGTGGGTTGGGTAGAGTTATCTGGGGCTGCAATGATGGCAGTGGGGGGGTGGTTTAGGGGCATTGTTGGGTGCTGCACTGCCTGTGACTGGGGGGTACGCCATCAGGAGCTGAACTGCCTGTGGCGGGGTTGGGGAAGGCGGGTTTGGGACGCTATCTAGTGCGGCAACACCCATGGTTGGGTCAGATTGTGGACACTATTGGGTGGTACACTCCCTGCGGTGTGGGGGGAGTGGTTTTGGGGAGGTATTGGGGTTACGTTGTCTGACACTGTAGGGTGTGTTGGATGTGCTATCCGGGGGCTACACTGCTAGTAGCAGGGAACAGATTAGGGGTGCTATGGGGGCTACACTTGCCAGTGGCGTTGGCGAACTGAGGAGGTGGCAGCTACAGCAGTGGCCTCCTCCTTCCTTCTGGTGGCCTCCTTCCTTCTGGTGGCCCCTAGGTAAGGGATCATTCTCTTCCTGGACTCCAGACTCCAGAAGGTGATTTTTCTCCTGCTCGAGCTAGATTGCACGGCAGGGCCCCCACGCCCACTGTGGTTTTCTGGCCTGCCCTCATGCTCTGTGTTGCGGAGACCACCTGGGACTACCAGGCAGGGAGTAGTAGACACCACGGGGGAAGTGAGGGACAGGGCACTGTGGGTGGAGGTGTCAGGAATGGGAACCAGCCCTTGGGTGGGGAGGGCTGGTTGGGTCTGAGTTTCTCTTACTTGGGCTCCCTGAGGGAGGGCAGCCCTGGTGGGCCCAACAATTCCTGGCCAGCTGGACTTGGCCAGGAGCCAGTTTCAGTGAAGTCACTCCCACCCCAGGCCCCTGTTCCTGGCCAGCTTTTGCCAGAAGGAGAGGCTGGATTTTGAAAGGTGGGTGTGAGTGCCTTCAGTGAAACTGATTCCTGCCACCCAGCCACCAGCGTGACAAGGTGAGGCTCTAATGGTTCCACTGCCTGAATCCTGTTTTGGGGTTTTCTGGCTTTGCCTGCCCAGCTGCTCCAAGCCAGGCTGAAGGAGGAGGAGGAGGAGTCGCCTGTGGTACGGTCTGAAGGAGGAGGAGGAGGAGTCGCCTGTGGTACGGTCCAGCCTGCAGATGATGTGGCTCTGCAGCTTGCCTCATGCGGTTGGTGGTGGCGATGGAGACCGCAGCTCAACCGGAGCGGTAGGAGGGCACCCACGGGGGCCAGGTGGTAGGAGCCTGGTAGGGTGGGCTGGTACATTGAGGGTGACAGTGGTTGTATTGGCATTGGCGCTAGTAGTGGTAGCAGTGGGAAGTCTGGGGGCCGGGAATGGGGAGTAAGAGCACTGCAGGGCCCATCCCGTTCTGGGATGGGGAGGAACCTGTGGGTGCTGTAACGCAGGCCTTGGTGGCAGTGGTGGCGGTACACCTAGGGCAGAGGAGTCCTCCCCTTTCTCCTGCAATCTCTGGAGGGTGCCCCCGTCCTGCTGGTGCCTGAGCCAGGCGTGAGTGGCACCATTGTCTCACTGTTAACAAAATTTAGGGGGTGACTATTTGTGTATCCTTTTGCTTGTTTTTTGTAGTGATACTCTTGGAGTTACTCAAATTTTATGAATCCAGGAGGGGATAAAAAGTATAATAGGCCTTCTAATTTCCCACACTGTTCTTTTTCCTTTTTTCCGTTGTGTATTTTCTTGTTCCTCTTCATTTTCTTTTGCTACTGCTTCTATTTCATGTTTGTATTGTTGTTTCTCCTCCTGTTTGGTGGTGACTCCACCAAAAAAAAAACCCGTTAAAGCTGATAAACACATTCAATAAAGTTGTGAGTCACAAAATTAACATACAAATAGTATTCTTGTATCTGTACACCCATGACAAAATATCTGAAAAATAAATTAATAAATAATTCCATTTATAATAGCATCAAAACAAATATATAAGTATATAAAATACTAATGAGTAATTTTAATGAGGTGTGAAAGATGTGTATACTGAAATTTATAGCACATCGATGAAATAAGTTGAAAGTGACATAAATAGAAAAATATCCTGTATTTCTTTTTTTTTAACAATATAATCATAATTTTATTTGCAAATAAATATATATGTTACCAAAGTAGCTAGCTATATAGTTTAAAGAAATATGCTGTATATGGCTGGGCATGGTGGCTCACCCCTATAATCCCAGCACTTTGGGAGGCCAAGGCGGGTGGATAACAAGGTCAATAGATTGAGACCATTCTGGCCAACATGGTGAAACCCTGTCTCTACTAAAATTACAAAAATTAGCTAGGCTTGGTGCCATGTGCCTGTAATCCCAGCTACTCGGGAGGCTGAGGCAGGAGAATTGCTTGAACCTGGGAGGTAGAGGTTGCAGTGAGCCAAGATTGTGCCATTGTACTCCACTTGGCGACAGAGCAAGACTCCATCTCAAAAAAAAAAAAAAAAAAGAAAGAAAGAAATATGCTGTATTACATTGACCACGCATACCTATTATTACCCACAAGGCACAAACTCCTACAAGTTGTTCAGGTTTCAGGCTAAACTGTAAAACTAAAGTCAGCTGATTGATAATTTTTTTTTTTTTCTTTTATTGTAATTATTATTATTATTATTATTATTATACTTTAGGTTTTATGGTACATGTGCCCAATGTGCAGGTAAGTTACTTATGTATACATGTGCCATGCTGGTGCACTGCACCCACCAACTCGTCATCTAGCATTAGGTATATCTCCCTGTATTTTTAAATTTTTACAAAATGTGTGCTGATATAATTTCTTTTATACCTGATATTAGGAATTTGTCTTGTTTTTGTTTTGATGATCAGCCTGCTGGAGGTTTATAAATATTTGGTTTCATGGACTTTTCTCTATTTTTTGTTTCACTGATTTTCACTCTGATCCTTAGTATTTCCAAAACTGTTTTATTTTGTGTTGAATTTGCTCATCTTTTTCTAATTATTAAGGCAGAAGCTGGGGTAGTTAATTGATCTACAACTGTCGTCTTTTCTAATGATACATTTAATCCCATAATTTTACCCATAAATATTACCTTATCAGAATCACACATTTTGAAATACTGTTTTCACTCTCACTTAGCTGAAAACGTATTCTAATTTCTCTTTTGAAATCTTCTTTAGTCCTTGCAATATGCAGACATGTGTAATCTATCATTCTAATACTTGACGTTTTCCAAAAAAGTTTTTATTATTAGCTTCTCATCTATTTCCAATGTGGTCCGAGAGCATACTTCATATGACCTAAATCACTCCAAATATTTTGAGACTTGCTTTCTGGCACAGAATGTGTTCTATCTTCTGTTTGCTTGAAAGGAGTTTATATTATGTGATTGTCAGGTGGACTGATTTATAATGTCAATCAAATCAAGTTGTTTGATAGTTTGGTTTGTTTAAGTCTGCTCTATCTACACTGTTTTTTTTTTACTTGTTTTACCAGTTATTAAGAGTGAGTATCGTAATTCCCAGTTATAATTGTGGAATTGTCTATTTCTCTTTTGAGTTCTATCGGTGTTTGTTTCATTTGTGTTGAAGCTCTGTGATGACATACAATAGGGCTTGTTATTCTTTGAATTGTTACATTCTCCTGAGAAGCCGACCCTGCTCTCCTTATAAAATGACATTCTTCACCCCTGATAATATTCTTTTATCTGATGTCTACATTATCTGATATGAATATGGCCACTCCAGCTTTCATTTGATTCATGATCAATTTTTTTCAATCTTTTACTTTTAATGTATTTGTATCTTTATACTTAAAATGTCTTTCTTACAGGCAGCATGTACTTGGGTCTTGATTATTTTCATCTAAGCTGACAATCTCTACCTTTTTAACTGGGATACTTAGGACATTTAACAAGATTTTTGAAATGGTTAGGTTACACCCGTCATGTTATTTTATCTTTTACTCAATCCATCTGTTCTTTGCCCCTTTCCTCTTTGATGCTCTGCTTTGGTTTTTTGTTGTTGTTACTCCATCTTATCTTTGTTGGCTTATATGATGATAACAAAACTTTTTGTTCTGTTATTTCAGTGGTTGCTTTACAACTGTAAGTTACTGCAGCCTACTTTCACGTGTTATTATCTTATTTCATGTGTGATATAAGAACCTTCAAGTAACATGCTTTCATTTTTCCTTTCCTGACCTTTGGCTATTGTCCTGCATTTCACTTACACGTAAGTTACAAACTACACAGAACACTGTTGTTATTTTTGTATAAAATTCAATTACCATTTCAAGATTTTTTAATGGAGGGGTCTTATACATCTTCCTATACAGTTACTTTCCAGAGCTCTTCATGCCTTATTACAGATCAATATTTCTATCTGGTACCATCTTTCTTCTGCCTGAGGAGTTCCTATTCTATTTCCTGTAGAGCAGGTCTGCTGGTGATACATTCTTAGTTTTTTTTGCTTGGATATATCTTTATGTCACCTTCGTTTTGGAAAGTTATTTACACTAGGTACAGAATTCAGAGTTAACAGTATCTTCTCTTTTAATATTTAAAATATTTTTTCCATATCCTCCCAGATTCCGGTATCTGATGAGAACTCTGGCAGCATTCTTCACTTTGTTAATCTCTACGTAAGATGTGTCCCATCCCTCTATGCCTGTATCCCTAGGGCTCAATACTTTGATTACTATGTATCTTTATGGAGTTCTCCATATTTCTTATTGGTGGGCTTTATTGAGTTTCTTAGATAAGAGATTTATAGTTTATATCAAATTTGAAAACATTTTGGCCATTTTTTTCTTGTAATATTTTTCCTGTCTCTCCTTTTTTCAGTCCTTCTGGGACTCACATTACACATATTATTGGCTGTTTGAAGGTGTTCTACAGTTCCTTAAAGTCCTTTTTCTCTATTTCCTTTTGGATAGTTTTTATTGCTGTGTCTTGTCTTTGGCAATGTTTAATCTGCCATTAATCATGTTCCATGTATTTTTCATCTCAAATTAACTAAGAGTTTTTGGTTGGGCATAGTGGCTCACACCTGTAATCCCAGCCCTTTGGGAGACTGAGGTGGGCCGATCACTTGAGCTCAAGAATTGGAGACTAGCCTGGGCAACACGACAAAACCCCATGTCTCCAAAAATTAGCCAGGCGTGGTGGCGTACGCCTGTAGTCCCAGCTACTCAGGCTGAAATAAGAGGATAGCTTAAGCCTGGGAGGCAGAGGTTGCAGTGAGCCAAGATCACGCCACTACTCCAGCCTGGGTGACAAAGCCAGAACCTGTCTTTAAAAAAAAAAAAAAGTTTTTATCTTTAAAATTTGACATGGGTCTTTTCATTTTTTCTATCTCTCTAACTTTTTGAAAGCATGAAATAGTTATAATAACTGTTCTGATGTTGTTTTCTGCTAATTTAACATCTATGTGAGCTCTGGATTGATTTTGATTGGTTGATTCATGATGGGTGTCATTTTCCTGTTTGTTTGCAGGCTGAGTATGCCTAACACAGCAGATATTATCTTGTTGAATACTGGATATTTTTACATTATAGGAATATAAAAATTTGGAAAGAGTTCACTCTCTCAAGTCTTGATTTCAAAATTTTTGGATGAATACATACACAGTGGCTCCTACCTGCAATCTCAGCACTTACTTTGGGGGCTTAGAGAAGAGGATTACTTGAGGCCAAGAGTTTGAGAACACCGTGGGCAACATACAGAGGCCTCCTCTTTACATCTCTACAAAAAAAAAAATTATTTAATTAGCTGGGCATGATGACATGGACCTATAGTCCCAACTACCTGGGAGGCTGAGGCGGGAGGATTGCATGAGCCCAGGTGGTGGAGGCTGCAGTGAGCTGCAATCATGCCACTGCACTCCAGCCCAGGTGACAGAGCAAGATCCAGTCTCTAATTAATTAATTAATTAAATCATATTTCTTAGGTGAGACCAGAAAGCATTTGTGGAAGGGCTAATTATTTGCCATCACTGAGGAAGCTCTCTCTGATACTCTACCAAGTCTTGAGGTTTTCAGTCTGGCTGGTTGGAAGAGGCACAATTCCATGTAATTCTTTCTGGTGGTTCCTTTACTGACCGCTGGTAGTTTCCTCACATGAATATGCTGATGAGTAACGTGTTGAATCCTTGACTGAGATTCTCTGTGAGTTCTGGGCCATATCTTAGGTGAGCACTCACCCTCGTGCTTTCCTGCTCTCCTCAGCTCTCCACTTTCACGTACTCTGTCATGCGAATTCTGGCTGCCTTAGTGACTCCAGACTCCCAACTTCATCTCTCAACTCAGGAGCTCATTTGGTTCTGCTTGGGATTGTACTTCCTGCATTTGGTACTGAAAATGCTCTCAATGGAGCAACCTAGAGCAAATATAGAACTCAAGTCATTTGCATCCCATTTTTCAGGAATCACTGCCCTTCACTGATTAATGTCCAGCACCATAAAATTAATTTTTCGTTGTTCCAACTAGAAGGTTAAGTATAATCCCTGTTATTTCATCTTGATTGAAAGTAGAAATCTCTTTGATTCGCCTCACTTGACATGTTTCTACTATTTCAACATCTAAAACAAAATTCATTTTTTTTCCCTAATACAATCATTCTTTATTATATTCTTATTACTATCAATGTTAATTTCAATCTCTCAGTCTCAGTGAATTAAAACCTTAATGCCCTGTACTATTCCTCTTTCCATTTTCTTTTTTTCTGTCACATGCCACATTTCATGAGGTGACTGAGTAATGTTTCTCATTTCCATCTCTTTTGTCATTCTCATAGCCACCACCTTGGTGCAGACAGTCATCCCACCTGAAGAATAGACTACTGCAAGGTGGACCTTGGCCTCAGTATGCCTTCCTTTCTCTGATCCCCAACACCTACCCCAAACACACACATTCAACCTCCCAAATTATCTTATTACTTGAAAAAAACACTGCTTCATTCATCTTTCTGAAGTCAATCTTCCAAGATTATCTGGTTTCCTCTGCCAAATTTCTGACAAAGGTGACATTAGCTGAGATAAAGAATGTAGTTTATGAGTAGCAGAAGTTAGTTCAGAATTAGACAGGATAAATGTAGAGACTCACATAAGGAGAAAGTTAGGGCTGAGAGGTCCTTGAGCCATCACTGTACAGGTGACACCTGGAGCTTCAGGAAGGGATGAGATCACCCAGGAGTGTGCAGAGGAGGAAGAGAAGAAGGTCAAGGATAGATGATAAGAGACGCTGAGAGAAAAGTGTAGAGGGGCCTACAACATTCAGAAAAGCCAGAAGTAACAGGAAATCATACTGCATTTTCCTTAATAGGAATACAAGTTCACTGATTGGGTATCCTTTATCAAACACTCCAAGGGAGTCTGAAGTGATGTCAGTGAAAATGACAGATTGAGGATCTCTGAAAATTCTGTCCTCCATAAAAGCAATTAGAAAACTAGAAAAATGTGTTAGAATCAACTTCTTCAGCACCCTGTAAGTTAATCAAAAGTTTTTGTCACTCTTGAGGATTTATTCAAGAAAAACAGCTAAATCCGGGTAAGAATAATGAGATTGTGGTGTTTTACCTTGCCCTAGTTTCATGCTCCAGTCTCCAGCTCCTAAATAATCTTCAAATGGCAACCTGCATTCACAGTGCATGCTAGAAGCCATGGGAACCTGAGGGAACAGAAGGGAGGAAAAGGGAGGGGAAAGGACCTGGTGTGTTTGACCTGACTCAGAGCTCTCTCAGTTTGAAAACACTATTCCCCAGGGGGCACTTATGAAAAATAATTATAAACAAGCATTTTTAATGTCACAAATGTCTGAGGCAGTGTTTAAAAGTTGGGAAAAACAATAGGTTAACAAAAAGTCATATAAGGGAAAGCTAAGGAATGTGGCCTCCATAGGGGCTTTGAAAAGCTCTTGACATATTGTTGGGAATCTAGACAGCCATTCACATGCATGGGACTGTGCAGAAACTCAAGAAGGCCCTGAGAAGGCCATGAGGTTTCACCTGCTTACCATCAATGTGTAGATTAATTTTTTCACCAAATTTGAGAAGATTTTAGCCAACATTTTTTCCAGTATTCTTGAGGTTCTTCACAACAGAACATGAAGGCTCAGACGGAATTGTAACCTGCCTGGCCAAGTGTTGAAGGAGGACCCCAATATAAACAAAGAATACCTCAGCAAAGACTGGAAGATTCATTAGTTCCCAGTGTTTAAGGAAACTTCTGACCTATTATTAGCTGAACATTAAGCTAACAAAGTAGAAACTGTAGTGACCACACATGACAAAGAATAAAGACTTTACAGATAAATTCAGAAATATCATTAAATGAACAAGAAACTACAAGAAGCAATGACAAATCGTAGAGAGGGCGTGCCATCTGAGTTCCTGAGTTGCCACTTTTATTATTTAAAAAATCCAGTTTTCAAAAACAAAAAAATTATGAAACATGCAAAGAAGCATGAAAGTTTGACAACACAGGAAAAAAATCAATAGTAGGAGCAGTTCCTGAGGAAGCTCAAATGCTGTACTTACTAGACAAAGACCTAAATTATTTATTTTAAATATGTTCAAAGAGCTATAAGAAACCATGACTAAAGAACTAAAGGAAAGTATGAGAATAATAATAATGTCTCACCAATAAAAAAAATTCAGTAAGAGACAGAAATTATAAAAGCAACAAAATAGAGAGTCTGACATTGAAGAGTATGATCACTGAAATAAAAAATTTATGACTGAAGCTCAACAGCAGATTTTAACACGTAGAAGACAGAATTACTGAACTTGAAGATGGGTCAATTGGGATTAACCAATCTGATGAAAAGAAAGAGAAAAGAGTGAATAAAAATGAAAAGAGCATCAGAGACCTACAGAACAACATTAACTATACTAAAATACACATAAAGGAGTCCCAGAGAGAGAGGAGAGAGAAAAAAGAAAGAATAATTGAAGAAGTAACGGCTGAAAATTTCCTAAATTTGATGAAAAACATTAATCTACAACATCCATGAATATCAACAAACTGCAAGTAACATAAACTCCAAGAAATCAAACTTAGGCTTCTCATAAACAATTTCTTGAAACGCAAAGAAAAACTTGAAAACAGCAACAGAGAAGCAATTCATCATATACAAAGGATCTTCAATAAGATTAACAAAGGAATTATTGTCCAAAACTATGGAGGACAGAAAGCAGCGGGAGAATGCATTTAAAGGGATGACAGAAAAATACTGTTACGGACTGAAATACGTTCCCCCAAAATTCATACATTAAAGTCCCAACCCCCAGGACACTTCACAATGTGACTATATTGGGACATAGAACCTCTTTTAAAGATGTAATTAAAATTAAATGAGGTCCTGTGGATGAGCCCTAATACAATACGCCTGACATTGTTATAAGAAGAGGAAAAGACACCAGGGATATGCATACACAGAGAAAGGCCATGTGAGGACACAGTGAGAAGTCAGCCATAGAACTGCAAAAAGAAAAAGACAATCCAAAAATAATAGTTGGAGGCTGGGCCTGGTGGCTCACGCCTGTAATCCCAACACTTTGGGAGGCTGAGGGTGGATCACATGAGGTCAGGAGTTCAAGACCAGCCTAGCCAACATTGCTGTTGCTCTCCACCTGGAAGGCAATGGTAAACATTTAAACTAATGGTTCATGTCTTTTTCAGTCTAATCTATTTAAAGTTGTTCTCAAATCATATTTTTCAGAGGTAATCGCATTTATCACATACTCGTATTTAAACCAAAATATGTTGGTTTATTTATATATTAAATACATTCAATACATCTTAGCATTCTCCATGTCAAATGAAACCATTTTTAGCAAATCCATGGTAGACCCACAATGAAAGTACAAAAATAAATTATATTGGTTTTCATGAATGATTTAACTCCCGTGTGTCAAATCATTGCTTTTTTTCCCTAATGGCATTACATTTTTTAAAATCCTGAAACTTTTTTTGGAATACCCATGGACATTTCAGAAATATGGCCAGGCCAACAATGGCTGCTTTCTCTATGCTGATTTTTCCCCACTCCAAGTATCCAGTTCACATTAGTCCTCACAGCTCCCTGGTATGGCACTTCTTAACCTAAGCTACCTTTCATAAGAACATAGGCAGTCATACAACAAATACATTTAATTACAAGCAAAACTTTCATCGTGGTATCAAGATATTATTTATTTATACAGAATAAAGTATCCAACTATTTCCAACTTCCAGTTCCTCTGAGGGATTTTTTTAAATGCCATATTTTATCCATTGTTAATTTTATTTAAAATCAGCAATTGTACTAATTTTAAATATGTGATATTCAAATTGAACTCTTAAAGAATGACACTTCTAGTTAAATGTTAGAGAAGAAAAAAGCACAAATTTTAAATTTCTCTAACAAGCATACCTTTAGCAATGGGTGTTGCCAGGAGTTTTTCTGATAATATGATTGCACAGTGATCAGAAAGGCCAATGTGTTCAGAAATGCCATGACACTGCAAAAGCATGCTATTTCTTTGCAGTATTCAAACAGAAAACAATGGAGAACAATGAAACTCTGAGCTAGGCCAGGAAAAGGTTAAACTGGCTCATGCCTGTAACCCCAGCACTTTGGGAGACCAAGATGGATCACTTTAGCCCATGAGTTCGAGATCAGCCTGAGCAATGTAGTAACACCCTGTCTCTACAAAAAATGTATTTAAAAAATTAGCTGAGTGTGGTAGTGCGCATCTGCGGTCCCAGCTACTTGGGAGGCTCATGTGGGAGGATCACTTGAGCCTGGGAGGTGAAGGTTGCAAGAGCAAAGATCACGCCACTGCACTCCAGCTTGGGTGACAGAGCGAGACTCTGCCTCAAAAAATAAATAGATAAATAAAAATCTGGGTTAAATGTTAACTTCAAAAAACATTATGATAAGAAATCATCTTTTTCCCTTAGGATCCTTCTTAAAAATGTCAAGCTGTCAGCAGACCTAGCACTCAATGATTTGAGACTCCAAGTATCCCCTTTCTCTCTTGTTCTGTAGCTAGCCAGGCCTTCATGGTTGGAGCACTTGCCTTGGGGCCACAGCTACCTGAAATAGATTCAGCACCTCTCTAGAACTAGAACCTATCTTGGCTTTCATCTTTGCAAGGGTAGCTAGAGTTCTCTTTAACTGTTTCAGATCAACTGAATGATTTGCTCTCAGATGTATTCAATTGAACTTGTCCCTGGATATTTGTAGTAAAACATACTAAAACCATAAGTCAAAACATATTAGTTAATAGGAAATTGTTCTGATATACATGATGAAAGGGAATTGCAAGTATTATTTCCAAATCAATCACACCACATGAATTTGGCAAAATATGAGTTCAATACATCACAATAAAATGCTCTCGTGCTCTTGTACTTTGCTTTACATTTAACTCCGGTTTGGGGGTATGTGTGCCATGAGGTGTCACAAAATGAAGTTGGGATCATTGTGGTTAACCTGAGCATTTTGGAAACCAAGAAGAAGTTGGATATTATTACTAGTAGCTCATGAATCAGCAAAAAAGGTAGAACTATGCATTACAAAATAGGCTGCAGAGTTTGGGAAGAGTCACTATTAAGCTCCAAATAACCACTAGCTGGTTGATGGGTAGTATCTACAGTATCAAAAACCCCTATTTCCCTCTTCTTAGCTGCAATGATACTTGATTTTGTGGCTTAAACAGGACTAGTTGATTTGCAAGTAATGATCTGGACCACTAAGGTGTATTGGATGCAGTTCAAAGTAATGCTTCCGTACTTTGTGACAAAAACTGCAGACATAAACTATAGTATGGTCCAAAATGCATAGTATGGGATGCAGTGTATCTTGAAATAAACATCAATCCACTGGGAGAGGTTAAATGAAAATTTTCTCAATTCAAATAAAAAATGTTCTCAAAAATCAAACCACTAAAGAAAACAAATTTGAATTTGACCTGCAGGGGTTAATCACAGTTGAGAAATTTGACCTGCCATAATTGAGGGATTTGACCTGCAGGACCCACAGGGACAAGTTAGTTTAATTGAACCACTGTCTCTTCTATTGTCCATGAAAAAGTAAATCTATACATATTAATTGGACAACTACTGCTTCCTAGAGCTTTCCTAGTCCAAATTCTTTATTAATTGGCCCCTTCTTCCAGGAGATTCATCAGCCTTTGGAGGCCCACCCCACCCTGATCCAGTCCAATGTGTACCACGGCAGGGAACACATGCAGATAGTAGATGGGCCACTCACTCGTTCTTAATGGAAAAATGGCCACCAGTTTGAACATGAAACCATTTTTTTTTTTTTTTTTTGAGACAGTTCGCTCTGTCGCCCAGGCTGGAGTGCAGTGGCACGATCTCAGCTTACTGCAACCTCTGCCTCCCAGGTTCAAGCAATTCTCCTACCTCAGCTTCCCAAGTAGCTGGGATTATAGGCACACACCACCACACCTGGCTATTTTGTATTTTTAATAGAGATGGGGTTTTACCATGTTGGCCAGGCTGGTCTTGAACTCCTGACCTCAAGAGATCCACCTGCCTCTGCCTCCCATGGTGCTGGGATTACAGGCAAGAGCCACCATGCCAGGCTGAAACACTTTCATATTGCCAGCACGGCTTTGTCTCATGCTGGACACATGGGAGCATCCCAAAACTGGGAAGTAAAACCTGGCATGAAATTTAAAACTCTTACCAATTACAAAAAAAAAAATTTATGAAATATTTCCTGATATTAAAAAAAAGGTAGTTCCGCTTAAAAAAAAATACTTGGTTTTCACTATCATAGAAAGACCTCTATAGTCTTAAAAATACAAGCAAACAAAATGGCTTTTTGCACATTTTATTTAAAAAGATGAGACACAGCCAGGTGTCTCATAATTTGTCAGTAAAAAGTTACTGGCAAAAAGATTATTTTTAAAAATTATCTTAAACATGCTCAAATAATTGAAGGAAAACCTGAACAACCAAAGAAGAAAAATCAGAAAAATAATAAGTGAACAAAATAAAAATATCAATAAAGAAAAACTATAAAAGGAGCCAAAAATTCTGGAGCTTTCAAGTATAAAAACTGAAATAAAATTTAAATAGAGAAATTCAACACAAATTTTACCAGCCAAAAGCAAAATCAGGAAATTCACAATAGGGTGATAGAAATTATCTATTCTATCAAGTCTGAGAAGTAGAAAAAAATAATAAAGAAAAGTAAATGGCACCTAAGGGGCTTGTGAGATGCCATCAAGGGGACCAACATATGAAGGAGAATCCCAGAAAAAGACGACAGAGAGAAAAGGCAGGACAAATATTTGAAGAAATAATCGCTGAAAACTTTCCATATTTGATGAAAGACATAAATATACAAATTCAAGAAACATGAATAAACATCAAGTAAGATAAAGAGATCCACACTGAGACATACAGTTGTCAAATTATTGAAAGCTAAAGACAGACAATTTTGCAAGTAGCTAGGGAAAATCAATTTATTATGTACAAGGGATTTTCAATAAGATTAATAGCTGATTTCTCATTATAAATGATAGAGGTGAGAAGATAGTGGAATAACATGTTTTAGTCCTGAAAGAAAGACCAAAACCAATAACAACTGCTTACTGAGAATTCTTTATCTAGCAAAACATTCTATCATAAATGAGTAAAAAATTAAGATATTTAAAGAGAAACAAAAGATGAGGGAGTTTATAACTTGCAGACCTGTCCTATGAAAAATGCTAAAGAGATTCCTTCAGGTTGAAATGAAAAGACACTAGACAATAACTTAAAGATGAATGAAGAAATAAAGGTTTCCTGGAAAAAGTAAGTCCCCGGGCAATTATAAAACTTAGCATTATTTTATTTTTAGTTTATAACTCCATTTTTATTTTCTATATGTGTTAAAAAAATTTATAAAAATATAAATTTATGTTATTCAGAACAGAATGTATATAAATGTAATTTGTGAAACAACATGAAATGGGTAAAAGTACTGCACAGATATGGAGTGTTTCATGCTATTGAAATTATGCTGGCATTAATTAAAACAGATGATTATAAATTTAAGATATTAAACAGAATCCTTATGGCAGTTAGAGACAATTTTTTTAAATGCACAAATAAGAAAATGACAAAGGTTTCTAAAATATTTCACTATAAAAATCAACTAATCACAAAAAAAGTATTGAAGAAAGGAACAAAAAATTATAGAAAACAAAAAGCAAAATGGCAGTAGTAATTCTCATCAATAATTTCTGTAAAATTAAATGAAGTAAACTTTCCAATTGAGAGGCAAAAGTTAGTGTAATGGATTTTAAAGATCATACAACTACATATTTTCTATAAGAGACTCAGATGCAAGCTACAAATAAATTGAAAGTGAAAAACAGAAAAATATATTCCATACAAATGGTAACCAACAGAGAGGTGGTGTGGCTCTACTAATATGACGTGAATTGACTTTAATTTAACCACTGTTAAAATTGGAACAAGGGCATTAAACACTAATAAAAGGATCAATATATCAAGAAGATATAACAATTATAAATATGCACACACTAAACAACAGAGCTCCCCAAAATATACGAAGCAAACATTGGCAAAATTTAGGGAAAGAATACGTAGTTCTGCAATAATAGTTGGAGACATCAACAGGCCACTTCAAATTCTTGATAGAAAATCTGCAACAAGGAAATAGAGGAATTAAAGTATAGTGTTTATATAAATCAACTATACCTAATAGACATACACAGGACATTCCACCCAACAACAGCAGAATACATGTTCTCTCTGAGAGCCCATGTGTTAGGCAACAAAGAATTGTTCAATAAATTTTAAAAACATTAAACTTATACAAAGCATCTTCTCAGAACACAATGGAATGGAACTTTAAATCAACAGCAGGAGAAAAACTGAAAAATGTACAGATATATGGCAATTAAACCATGAGTGCCTTTTCAAGCAATGGATCGAAGAAATTACAAATATCTGAAGATATGTAATAACACAACATACTAAACTTATGAGATGAAGCAAAAGCAGTGCTCAGATGAAAATTTATAGTTGTAAGAGCCTACATTTAAAAATGTACAAAAGATCTCAAATCAATAACATAACTTCAGACTTTCATGAACCAGAAAAGAAGAGCAAATTAAACACAAGTAGAAGAGAGGAAATAATGATAATTAAAATGAAAATAAATAAAATACAGGGCAGGAATTATAGAGAAAGAAATAATAAAACTAAAAGCTGATTCTATGAAAAAATCGACAAAATTGACAAATTTATACTGATAAAGAAAAAAGATAATAAATAACAGAATTCAGAAATAAAACTGGGGCTATTACTACTGACCTTATAGAAATAAAAATGATTGTGAGAATAATATGACCAAATTAGGCCATAAACTAGATAACCTAGATGAAATTGTTGAATTTTCTAGAAACACGCAAATTACCTAAGCTCACTCAAGAAAAAATAAATAATATATGTCAACAGACCAATAACAGGTAAAGAAATAAAAGTTGTAGTAAAAAACCACCCAATTAAGAAAATTATAATACCTACCAGATGGTTTTTTGTTTGTTTTTTTTTTGAGACGGAGTCTTGCTCTGTCACCCAGGCTGGAGTGCAGTGGCGCGATCTCGGCTCACTGCAAGCTCCGCCTCCTGGGTTCGTGCCATTCTCCTGCCTCAGCCTCCCGAGTAGCTGGGACTACAGGCGCCCACCATCTCGCCCGGCTAATTTTTTGTATTTTTAGTAGAGACGGGGTTTCACCGTGTTAGCCAGGATGGTCTCGATCTCCTGACCTCGTGATCCGCCTGCCTAGGCCTCCCAAAGTGCTGGGATTACAGGCATGAGCTACCGCGAATACCAGATGGTTTTAATAGTAACTTCTAGGATACCTTTAGAGACGACCTGACAGAAATTGCTTGGCAAACTTTCCCAAAAACCGAAATGGAGATATTACTTATTAATTCATTCTATGAGGCAAGCATTTCCCCTAGTGTAAGTTCAGATGAAGAGATCACAAGTAAAGAAAATTACAGGAGAATATTCTTTACACATATAAATGCAAAAATCTTTACCAAATACTAGGAAACCAAATTCCTAAACAGGATTGTGCCCTATGACCAAGAAGGATTTATTTCATAAATGCAAGGGTAGTTCAACGTAAGAAAACCAATCAATGTAAAGCAGCACATTGAAATTACCGATGTAATACAGCAAAGAAGAAGAAGAAAAAAAAAGAGATCAATTCATTGACACAGAAATAGCATTTGACAAAATTCAACACACCTTCATGATAAAAGTCACTGAGCATGAAGAAGGGAATTTCCTTAACCTAATAAAGGACATTTCCAGCTAACAACATATTCAATGGTGAAAGACTGAACACTTTTCTTTAACATCAAGAACAAGACAAGGATGTCTGCTTTAATCACTAGTGAACATTGCAACTTCTAGCAGAGCAATTAGCAAGAAAGACAAATAAGAGGCATCCAAACTGGAAAGGAATAAATTATTTCCTTTTCAGATTACGTAATTCTATATATAAAAAAAATCTGAAGAAAATCCATCAGAAAGATACTAGAGCTAATAAAAAAAATCAGCCAAACTACATATTACAAGGTCAACACACAAGATTCATTCATGTCTCTATATGTTAGAAATAAATAATCCAAAAACAAAATTAGGAAACAAATTCCATTTATGATAGTATTTAAAAGAACAAAACACCTAAGAATAAATTTAATGAAAAATGTGAACGCTTGTACACTGAAAGGAGCAAAGCATTACCATAAGAAATTAAAGAAGTTCTAAACAAATTGAAAGCAACCCTGTGTTGATGGATTTGAAGACAACAGTGCTAAAATAGCAGAACTACCAAAGCTGTCTAAAGATTCAATACAATATTTAGTAAAATTCTAACAGTCGTTTTACTGAAACAGAAATACCAATTCTCAAATTCCTAGAATTGTACATGGAAATCCTAAAAAAGACAAAGTTGGAGGACTCAAACTCTACCATTTCAAAACTTATCAAAAACCTACAGTAATTAAAACAGCATGGAATTGGCATAGGATAGGTATATAGATAAATGGAATAGAATTGAATCCAGACATAAACCATATATTTATGGAAAATTTATTTTCAACAAGCCTGCCAAGTCTATTCAATGGGCAAAGAAAAATCTTCAACAAATGATGTTAGGACAACTGAATTTCCAAAGGCAAATTGAGGTTAGGCTTCCTCCCATATACAAAAATTAACTCACACCATATGTAAAAAATTTACTCATACTATATACAAAAATTTATTCAAAATGAATTGATGACTGAAATATGAGAGCCAAAACCATGATACTCTTAGGGATAAATATGAACTGGGATTTGGCAATGGATTTTTAAATATGACACCAAAAATACCACAGCAACAAAAAACTAGATAAGTTGAACTTTATCAAAGTAAGAAACATCGGTTCATCAAAGGACATTATTATGAAGAAAGTGAGAGATAGCTTACAGAATGGAAAAAATATTTGCAAATCATATATCTCATAAGGATTTAATATCCAAAATATATAAAGAATTTTTAAAACTCAATAACAGAAGACAAAGAACCTATTTTTTTAATTTCCGTAGTTTATTGGGGAACAGGTGGTGTTTGGTTACATGAGTAAGTTCTTTACTGGTGATTTGTGAGATTCTGGTGTACCCATCCTTGATCATTAGTGATGTTGAGCATTTTTTCATATGTTTGTTGGCCATTTATGTATCTTCTTTGAGAATTGTCTATTCATGTCGTTAGTCCACTTTTTGATGGGATTGTTTGTTTTTTTCTTGTTGATTTGTTTGAGTTCATTGTAGATTCTGGATATTAGTCCTTTCTCAGATGTATAGAGTGTGAATATTTTTTCCCGCTCTTTGGGTTGTCTATTTACTCTGCTGACTGTTCCTTTTGCAGTGCAAAAGCTCTGGTATAAAAATAGGAGCATAAACCAATGGAACAGAATAGAGAACCCAGAAATGAATCCAAATACTTAACAGCCAACGGATCTTCAACAAAGTAAACAAAAACATAAAGTGGGGAAAGGATACCTGTTTCAACAAATGTTGCTGGGATAATTGGCTAGCCACATGTAGGAGAATGAAACTGGATGCTCATCTCTCACCTTATACAAAAATCAACTCAAGATGGATTAAAGATTTAAATCTAAGACCTGAAACCATATAAATTCTAGAAGATAACATTGGAAAAACCCTTCTAGACATTGGCTTAAGCAAGGATTTCATGACCAAGAACTTAAAAGCAAATGCAATATGAAGATAAATTGTTAAGAATTAATTAAAAGAACCTATTTTTAAAATGGGCAAAGAACTGGTATAGACATTTTCAAAGAAATGTACAAATAGCCAACAAGTACATAAAAAGAGAGTTAACGTCATTAGTCATTCAGGAAATCAAAATCAAAATCACAATGAGATACTATTACACTACTTTGCAGCGATATTTTTTTAAGACAGAGTCTCACTCTGTCAACCAGGTTGGAGTGCAGTGGCACAATCTCACCTCACTGCAGCCGCCTCCTCCCAGGTTCAAGCAATTGTCCTGCCTCAGCCTCCCGAGTAGCTGGGTCTACAGGCATATGCCACAACGCCCGGCTAATTTTTTTTTTTTCTTCAGATTTTTAGTAGAGACAGGGTTTCATTGTGTTGGCCAGGCTGGTCTCGAACTTCTGACCTCAGGTGATCAGCCCGCCTCAGCCTTCCAAAGTACTGGTATTACAGGTATGAGCCAGCACGCCTGGCCGCCTTCACAACTATTAGGATGACTGTAATAAAAATAAATAAATACATAAATAGAGTAGGGGGAGGAAAAAGGGTTAGCCAAGATGGGGATAAAGTTAAAGACACTTACATTGGCGGTGGTAATATCAAATTGTGTGCTTACTGTCAAAATAAATTTGGAGGTTAATCAAAAAGCTAAACATAGAATAATTCCACTTCTTGGTGTAGACCTGAAATAATTCAAGCATGACTCAAACAGATACTTGTGCACCAGTGTTTTTTTTGCAGCATTTTTTACAATAGTCAAAAGGTAGAAAAACCCTAACAGATGAATCTTTAATCAATGAGTAGATGAAGAAAATGTTGTACATAAATACAAAGGATTATTATTCAGCCACAAAAAAGAATGATACTTTGATACACACTACAGCATAATGAACCTTAAAAACATTTTCTAAGTGAAATAAGCCAGACTCAAAAGGACAAATATTGTATGATTCCAAGTATATGAAATATCTAGAATGGGCAAATTCATAGAGATAGAAAATATGTTAGTGATTACTAGGATGTGAGGAGAGAGTTAAAAGGTGTTACTGTTTTATGAGTATAGTTTTTGTTTGGAGTGATGAGCTAATTTGAGAAATTGATAGTTCTGATGTTTATACATTTTGCATGTAATTAATACCATAGAATTATATACTTAAAATTTTTTAAATGAGGTATGTCTATCATATTGAGATTTTAAAAAGCAAACAAATAGGAGGTGCCTAAGATTGACTCATGTTCATTAATTTGCTGACCCCTTGATTATGGCAGTGGTTAATATATTTTAGAATTTAAAGTTCACTTAAAAGATGTGTTAAAAGACAGATTGCTGTTTCCTTAGTTTCTGATTCATTCATGCTGGAAAGGTACCCAAGAATTTGCATTTCTAATACATTTGTGTATGATGTGGATGCTGTTGGTCTGTTGATGACACTTAGAAAACTTCTAGACTACATTATGCCTAAAACAGTTCCTCTGTCTCATCAGTGCAGTTGTTTAATTGATTTGTTTTTTTTTTCTCCAAGTAAAGGGATTAAGTTGTTCTAATCTAATAACATGCTAATATAGTTTGGCTCAGTCAGGCAAAATCAATCATACATATGAAATCATTATCAGCTGAAAAGAAATAGAGAGACTAAGTTGGGAAGAGATTAAAAGTGAGAGCTGATGTAGGATTGCCTGGATTGAACTAAAATCCCAGTTCCATCACCTTTCTCCTCTGTAACACTGGAACAGGTAATGAACTTCTCTGAGATTCAGATTCCCTTGCCTGTAAAGGAGAATAAATAACAAAAATTCCTCATAGAGTATTTTGAGGATCACATGGGATACTGCTTATAAAGTTGCTAGCATCTGGTACATAACAAGTCCTAATATACAGTTACAAATGAAAAAGAGATGGACAGGGAATAACATTCATACAAATCAATCTGAAAAAGTTGATGTAAAAAATTCTAGAACTCAGGATATCTTCACAAAGTCAGTGTATTAAAATAAATATGGCATAAACCCTCCAATCTGAGCCTTATAAAAAGAGGAGATTTGCTTATTGTGAAAAAGAGAAAGAGTGGAGGGTCTATGAGGTAATTATTAATAATATTAGTTTTATTAAATATTAACACATTTTATTAAGTGTGTACAGCAACCTCAAGCTGGTGTTATTAACTGAACTTGGGAGAACATTTGAGCTCATGAACTATTCACATTGTTCTAAATCTGAGCTAAGTAAAAAAGTGATAAAGGAGAGAGTGCAGAAGCTAAAATGTGTTTTCCATATATATAAATAAATATATATTATATATAAATAAATATATATGATACATATAAATAAATATATATAATATATTATATATATATAAATGTAGTTAACAGTTCCAACCATGTTCTAATAAGGCAAAGGCCCAGCTGCAACCAATCCAGTTGTTTCTGTACCTCACTTTCCTTTTGCTGTCCATAAATCTTTTTCCACCACGTGGCTGCGCTACAGTCTCTCTAAATCTGCTGTAATTCTGGGCACTGCCTGATTCTCCCATCGTTCATTGCTCAAACTACTTTAAATTTTTTATATATATATTTTACACCAAGAATAGGCTGAGTTAAATATACATCTTGCTGTTTGCAGTGACCATTCTGGCTTATCATTACAGATGTCTTGTTTTCTCCTATAGAAGTAACGCACTTTACTACTTTTCAAGACAGATTGTTACACTGATTCTATAATTGTCGTTAAGAGAAAAATTTCAACCAAATTAAATTTAAAGTAGTATGAGCAATGAATGATGGGAGAATCAGGCAGCGCCCAGAATTACAGCAGATTTAGAGACTGTAGTGCAGCCACATGGTGGAAGAAGATTTATGGACAGCAAAAGGAAAGTTTGGTACAGAAACAACTGGATTGGTTGCAGCTGGGTCTCTGCCTTATTTGAACATGGTTGGAACTGTTAGCTACATTTGGCCAAAACTCAGTGATTGGTACAGATGTGGGCTACAGTTGGTTTACAACTCCACTTGTTATAGTTCACGATGTACAGAAAAACCTTTAGGTTGAACTTTAATATGTAAGGAGGCAGCTTTAGGCTAAACTTGATTTAACAATTGCCCTCTTTGGGTCATTTTCTCAATCTTGAGATATTGACCAAAACTTTAGTTATAGATGCTACTATTACCATGGCTCTTGAAACTTACTGGGGCAGAGCAGAACAGTGAGTTTGGCAAAGATGGGAACAAGGACCGAGTAGAGGGTATGTCCATATGCTGGAACATTCTGTTTACAGAAGAAAAACAAAACCTGGTCTGTTCTAGAATCTATGTGTTTGCTATGTTTTCCATAATCAAACATAGTTTGATCATGTTACATTTAGCACAAGCAACCCCAGTTTTGTTTGGTTTGGTCTGTTGGGGCCTAGTGCGTGAGCTCAGTCCAAAACAATGGCCTCCCATAATTTTGTTTAAAAGAATCCCCCTTTTTTTAGGTCACGTTCTCACTTAGGTGAGAGTGTGACCAGACTTAGGGCCTTAGCACCACTCTCAGTTACCATCATTGTGGATTTCTGGTCTCAGCATGTCATTCATAAGTTACGGTGTCTTCATGGCTGCACATTTCTTTCAGCTCTTGTCATTCTAGTGAAAGAGCGACCATTTGACATTCTAGAGATGGCTGCCTGCAAACATTTAAAACTTTTAAGAGAATATAGTGCACCAGAAAGACTATTATTATGACTATCAGTAGGATAATACCAAGAGTTTGCAGTATGCTCCTTACCCGGGGTCCCCATAAACCAAACCACCTAAAATTAAATAGATCAAAGAATGAACTATATAAAGAGTCTACTCACTTAACTAAGGAGTCTCTTCATTAATCCCCTACAACTAAATCTCTATATAATATGTGACGTTTTCCCCATAGGCTATAAGTGCCAGCAGCTGTACAGATACTTCTGTTTAGCCAGTAACTAACCCAGATCAATTCTATTATTTAGCATAACTTTTACAAGAGAATTTAAAGTTTATTGTGTGTTAACCATAGCCTTTACAGCAGAATCTGTTTAGAGCCTATCATGAGGGATACATTTTTAATCATTGCCACTTTTATTCCAAACTGTGGAAAAAGGACCTAACAAATGATGCCCTTTTAGAAGAGTGAAAGCCTCCCAGCGATGTTCTCCTTAACCCATGATGTGGGTTAAGAGGAGTAAATCAATGTTCTGTTTCTGACTGATTATGAGGCAATGTATCTATCATTAAAGTTTCTCGTCTACATTGGGCCTTCATTTTTGTCTGTTAAGGTATAAGGTTGTCCATGTATAAGGCTGGCTACAAAATCCTTCACAAATAAAAGTATACCCCATAAATGCACACAAGAGAACTCTTTCACTTTTATTATTCATAGAAGCATAAGCAAGGGACAAATAATCAAAGATAAGAGTCTCATGGCAGTAGAGAATTCTTGATCTGTGATCTTGGGAAAACCTGTTCACATCAAGGATGCCATCTTCTTCTGGGGAGACACCCCCCTGGTTAGCTTTTCTTTAAGGCTTCTAATGGGTGTACAGTTCCAAGAGTGTAAAGGGAGCCTTCTCAGTTGTGAGATTATGAACCCAAGGTTCAAGGTCCTGAAGTTTTGCTGTAATGTGGATGCCAATGACAGTCTGTCTTTGATGTTCTCAGAAGATCAATCTTCAGGTTCTAGTTTATGAAGGGATTGATTGTCCTCAGTGAACCATAAAAACCTTACTTTACCTGGTAAAAATACACTGTAGTATAATAATCTACTGCTATAAAGATGGCAGTGGCACCCCATCTGGAGCAGCCACTGCCGTCACGTCAGCTACAGTGGTGAAACATGGCAAGGAGCTGGATACAAGTGGGAAACATGCCCCTTCTTAGTTGGTGGAGTTAGAGCTTCCTGGGAACAGTTGCAGCAGCCCAAGCAGTGGCTGCAGACCTGGGCCTCCCATTCCATGGAGCAGGCAGGAGACCTGTCCTTCAAGGTGCAACTACAGATGCCCAAGCCACGGCTGCAGAGTCAGGCATCTCTACACTCTTGGGGGCACAGGAAAAAACCCCAGGCCATTGCAGACTTGGAGGTATCTTCTGCTCCCGTTGCCTGGCTCCTCCCCACTCTTGACACCTGCTCTGACCTTGGAGCAAGGTTGTAGGTAGGCTCAGGTGCAGCCTGGTGTGTGTGCACATGCTTGAGGCAGTGGTGACACACCAGTACCATGCTGCCTCTGGCCCCTGCCCAGGCTTTGGGCACTGACAACCATGGGAGGGAAACCGAGGAGATGCTGAGGGCAGCTTGGCACTGGCCTGCAGGCATCCTTTGGCACAAATAGCCTGAGTGCCATGAATGGCAGCAGGAGGCAGACAGGCTCCTGCACAGAAGGGGGTGGGTCCTTGGTGAGGCCCTACCTTCAGGCCAGGATGGGTGTGAAGGCTGGGGTCTGGGCTGCCAGTCCCGTGAACCAGAGTGTAAACTTGTGATGCCTTTTCTGGGGCCACCCATGGCCCCAGAACCTTCAAGGACCAATCAGTGTGCATTTCTTTCTTTCTGAGACCCATAAAAGCCTCAGGCTCAGCCAGAACTGAGCAGACATTGGGATGACCAGCTGCAGAGAGCAGCTACCCACTCCAGGGCCTCATCTCTTCTGAGAGATGCAGATGTTGGGATGCCCAGCTGCAGAATGGAGGTGCCCACTCCAGGACATCCTCTGAGTTATTCTTTCAGTCAATATAGCTCCTCTTTGCTCACTGTTCACTTGTCTGTATACCTCATTCTTCCTGGAGGTAGGACAAGAACTTGGGACCTGCCAAACGACAGGGCTAAAAATGCTGTAACACAAGTGTGAAACACGCCCTTTGCTCACCCTGTTGTGGATGACAAGAAGAGAGAAGAAAAAAAGAGCTGTGGCTCTATGGGAACCCAGACCTGGGAGCTCCCCAGGCCAGAGCTGTGACTCCCGCTATGAGACCCTGTGGTTCCTGGAGTCTGCAAGCTTCCAGGTACAACTGTGTTCCCTTGTAACTGCCATGGAAGCTGCTTGTGGTGTGTCTGGTCCAGCCAAAGCCTTATAGTGAGCTAGCATTCATGCTGGCACCTGGAGCTGCCTGTCCCAGCTGCAGCAGCTGGTGTGCCTAACTGTGTTAAAACATATTGAACAATATGAACTTTCACTCACCAAGCCTGACTTGATTGCTCAGTCTACCAGTAGCAGAGGACAACATTGAGCCCCTGATATGGTGACATTCCCTGGAGTAATCAGCTGGCTGCCTGGGGGCAGGCTGATTACATGGGATGAATTTCATCATGGAAGTAGCAGCATTTTGTTCTTATAGGAATAGACACTTACTTTGAATATGGATTGCCTTCCCTGCATGCAGTGCTTCTTCCCAAACTATTGTAAGAGACTTACGAATGCCTTATACACTATCACAGTGTACCACACACCATTGCTTGTAATCAAATAAGTCACTTCCTAGCAATAGATGTCAGCAATGGGCCCATGCTTATGATCCAATAGTCTTACCATATTCCCCATGACCCTGAAGCAATTGGATTGATAGAATGGTGGAATAGCCTATTAAAAACTCTGCTGCAGCACCAGCTAGGTGGCAATGTCTTGCAGAACTGGGACAAATTCTCCAGAAGGCTGTATATGCTCTGAATCAGCATTCAATATATGGTGCTGTTTTTACCACAGCAGAATTCATGTCTCCAGGAATCAAGGAGTGTAAATGAGAGTGACAGAGTTCACTGTTACCTACCTGTAGTGACTCAGTAGCAAGATGGTTGCTTCCTGTTTTCATGACTTTATCATATAATATGAGATGTACTGACTTTGTTTCATAGTATTTAAGTAATGCTAATTTTACATCATAGTATTTAAGTTAGGGGATATTAAGAAGAGTAAACATTACTCAATGACTTTGCTTCCTCTTTCTGGGAAGGGATTAGTGCAATTTTTGGTTGTATACAGGATAGTTGTATCCTGTCAGGCAGAATTATGACCTTGCTATTGTCTTTATTTGAAAATTAAATGTGGTTTTAAAAGATACATATAGGTGCCACATTGACACGGAATAAACTTATAATAGCTAGTTTTATGTGTTGGCTTGACTAGGCCATGGAGTGCCCAGATATGGAAACAAATACTATTGAGTGTATCTGCAAGGATGTTCTAGATGAGATTGATATTTAAATTCATAGAGTGAGTAAAGCAGATTGTTCTCTCTAAAGTACGTAGGCCTTATCCAGTCAATTGAAGACCTGAATAGCACAAAAATGTTGATTAAGGGAGGACTCCTCTTGCCTGGCTACCTGAGCTGGGCCATTGGTCTTTTCTTGCTTTTAAATTCAAATGGAAACATGGATTTTCTCAGGTATTGAGCTTGCCAGCTTTTGGACTGAAGCTTACACTGTCAGGTATCCTGGTTCTCATGCCTTTGGACTCAAACTAGAACTAAATTTCAGCTTTTCTGTGTCTCCAGCTTGCCAACTGCAGATATTGAGACTTACCAGCCTCCATAATAATGTGAGCCAATTTCTTGTAATCTTTTTTTTTTTCTCTCTCTCTCTCTCTTTCAATATTGAGAGCAGTATTATACAGCTAAGATAGTCATGGAATGGACATGATAACTCTATTAGTCAATGTTATCTAGAGAAACATACGATGAGTGAGAAAGGATAAGAAACTGGCTCACACCATCCTTATAGAGGCTGAGAAGTCTCAATATCTGCAGTTGGAAAGCTGGAGACACAGGAGAGATGAAATGTAGTTCCAGTTTGAGTCCAAAGGCATGAGAACCAGGAGAGCTGGTAGAGTAAGATTCAGTCCAAAAGCTGGCAGGCTCAATACCCAAGAAAAGACAATGTTTCTATTTGAAACATTGAAAAGGAGTCCTCTCTTAATCAACTTTATTTGTGCTATTCACCTCTTCAATTGATTGGATAAGGGCTACCTACACTGGAGAGAAAAATCTGCTTCCCTCACTCCATGAATTTAAATATTAATCTTATCTAGAACATCCTTGCAGATACACTTAACATTTGTCAGCATATCTGGGTATCCATAGCCTAGTCAAATCAACACATAAAATTAGCTATTATAAGTTCATCCCCTGTCAACGTGGCAGCCATATGTCTCCTAAAACCATACTTAATTGTCAATTAAAGAAAATAGCAAGGTCATAATTCTGCCTGATGTGATACAACTATCCTGTGGCAACCAAAAATGCACTAACTCCTTCCCTAGAAGAGGAAGCAAAGTCCTTGATTGGATGAGGGCTACCTACTTTGAGTATACATGGATGTGTATATATACACATTTTTTTCTGTTCCTCTAGATAACCTTGACTAATACAGTCATCATGTTCATTCCCTGACTATCTTAGCTGAAACAGAGACTACCAGTCAATACTCACATTGCCCCCGATTTGTTTATTTAATGTACTTGCTAAAATCCAAAAAATACGAATTTACTTATTATTTGTCTACATCAAATATAATGCAATCACTATGGGAGTAAGTACTTTGTATCTCTTTTTATATCACAGAATAGATTGCATAACATAAAAGTGATGCTCAATAATTACTTGTTAACCTAGTTTTGATTAAAACATTCTGTAGAGTTCAAAAGGTTCTATTTTTGCATATATGTTTCCTTTGTCTTTTAAATAAATAATATTAACTTAAAAATAATGGATGTAATGGCTTTGAAAATTCTGAGATTCACCAGATGGCAAATGATGCTGAAATCAATAAATGGCTTTCAGGCAAAGATAGAATCCAGGGCACTGCCAGGAAAGTATGGTCCAAAATTGTAGCCAAAAAGACAACTGCAAAATTTTCCGTATGTTGCAGAAAGATCAAAGGTCATGCTTTGGAATGCCATTTAATTAGATGTATGGTCCTCTAAAATATAAAGTATATGATATACAGATAACTCAGTCGAACAATAGAACCTGCAGGAAGCTCACAGCATTGCTCTACAGCCTCCTCAACAAAAGTTCAAGAAAGAGAAGGCCATATTTCTGAAAATGTTACTGAGTTACCCTTTGTGTATGAGTGAATCTCAGTAAGATTCATAGTAAACCTACAAAAATTTGAAGGTAAATTACATATGTAAAAATATTGATAATTTAAACTGAATAAGCCAGAGTCATTTTAAAGTGGGCCACCCAAGTTTCTTTAAGCAGATAGCAGGCTGAGTAAACTACTCAGACTTAAATATGTTCTAACTTTTATGAAAAAGGAGGGCTATTTCAAAGGATAGAACTGAGGCCAGACAGTGGAATCAAGAAATAGCCATTAATTGGTAGGAATAGGATTAAATCTTCATCAAAAAAAAAGAAAAAGTTAACATTTTCCCAGCTAGATTTCAGAACTCTCATTGACTGCTGACTTGTGTGTGTCTCTTTTTTTCCCCTATTAAGTCAGAGTGCTTATGATGATTATTCTATGCCTGTCTCATCATTTTATGATGGATGTGTGAAAGATAGGTAAGTTTTTTCTTTAGTTTCAAAGGTCTTCAAATCAAGACAAACCATACTCAAGGAGTTGTATTTGCAGCTAGACCTGATTCAAATAACAAGATTCTAGACTTCAAGCTAATGCTGTGATGAGATGAAGCGTTGGTAGACTTAGGATACAATTAGTGAGGTGTGTGCATTACTTGGAGCCAGAGAGCAATCTACAGTAACTGGCCTCTAAGGAGGACCCCAATGGACATTATCTCCTGGTATTGAATACTGCACTGGTGTAGTTGCCTCCCGCAGTGTACCAGGGTTCGTCTGTATGACCAATAGAATATGCCAGTAGTGATGGTATGTCATTTCTAAGATGATGCTTTTTGGCACTCAAGGGTTAGCCTTCTGGGAAACATAAGGTTTGGGATTTGAAATATAGAAACTGAAGCAACTTTTATTCTGGTAGTTAACGAGCTCTCATTACTGCTTCTCTCTGTATATTTCTAATAATAATTAATTTAAATATCTTCTTATTCTCACCATACAATTTTTTCATATTTTACTATTGGTAATGATTTTAACTGCTACAGAAGTGGTCTATATCTATCTGCCTATTTATCTATGTCTCTACAAGTGCATAAATGTGTGTGTGGTGTGTGTGGGGGGGAGTGGATGTATGTGTGTGCTTATAAGTTCATGGATGAATTACAAAGCTTTCATATGTGCATTTCAGTTTACTCAGGAGTTAGCAAATTTATTTTTGGACACTTTAACCCCTCTATTACTATGAAAAGATCCACATTTCCATTTTCATGTAATCTCTTTCTTTCTCCCTCTGTCACACACGCACACACACATACACACAGACACACACACTCTAAACAATTCTTCATTTGTGTAGAGTTGTGTATTGCCCTCTTCTTGGTTTTATGTCTCTAAATTATTTACTTAAATATTAAGTTAGTTAATTTAATTGTATTCCCCCTCTCTAATTTCCGTATACAGTTTACCTTTGAACAATATAGGTTTGAACTGCATGGGTTCACAGATACATGGATTTTCTTCTGCCTCTGCCATCCCTGAGACAGCAAGATCAATCCCTCCTCTTCTTGTGCCTCAGCCTACTCAAAATGAAGATGATGAGGATGAAGACCTTTATGATGATCCATTTCCACTCAGTGAATAGTGAAGATCTTATAATTCTCTTAATAACATTTTCTCTCACTTACTTTATTGTGAGAATGCAGTGTATAATACATATAATATGCATGACATGTTAATTAATTGTTTATATTATTGGAAAGGCTTCTGATCAACAGTAGGCTATTATTATGTTACCAGCAGTTAAAGTCAAGAGTGATACAGTGATTTTTGACTTCATAGGGGTCAGCACCCTAACCACTGTGGTGTTCAAGGGTTAACTGAAAATGCACTGGATTGCATGAGCGTAAGATAATAGTGAGACCTTACTACTTTCCAACTGAGGTAGGGGAATTTAAATTCTGCATAATATCTGCTGTCAATAGATTTGCCCAGTAAAGTTTTATATCAAATAAGTTCTAAGTCTTATTTCACATTTTTATCTCAGTTTCTAAATGTGCCATTATTACATTGGATTTAGGAGCAAAATCCATTATAATCTGTTCTAACAATAAGACTGTTTTTTGGTAGTCTCTTAAACTTCATATTGGGAGAAGATTATGCTCTTTGAGGATAAGATTCATACTGTAACAGTTTTCTGTATCCTCCACAATGTTTTGCACATTCAATAACTATTTAATGAATTGAGTTAAATTTGCCTATACTCTTACAAGTCATACTCTCATAAATAACCTTCTAATCTTCAATTCCTCTAAAACATAGAAAAAATTGCCAATATAAAAAAGCAAGAAAGAAGGTATTAACCATTGTGTCATTCAAAATATGACTCATTCTTTCTTATACAACTACCTTTGTCAGCATTCTTGCCATTGGACTGTCTAGCCTTTGATGCTGTTATATCATGGCTTGTTGTTAGAGAAGGTAAAGTTTGGAAAAAAGAAGCAGTTATGTAAAGCAATGTTAGAAAATCCGTGAGTTTCCCTTAGAATTTTGTGTCTTCTACATGTTTTCTGTTTCACGTAGATTAAGTTTGCAGAGTTGTTTCATAATTTCATGAGTGTATCTGTCGGAGAGCCCTTTGAAAGCCTATTTAATCTAACTAAGACTATTTTTTCTTGTTTTAATACCATTAAACTTGTTCTCTCTTTGATAACTGAGGGAAAAGAGAAAAACATTCCATGTAATACATCCGATGCCTAAGTGCTTTGGATAGTCATAAGCCTTTTCTCCTATAGCTTCCTAATTAGAAATGCTTGCTCTTTGGAGTTTTCTTAAGTTTTCTAACTTGCTCCTTCCATTTTATAATAGTCTATTTAGGAAGACTATTATCAAATAAAAATCAGAATGATCACTGGACATCTCTTTTAGCCTTGGGATTTATATCACAATTCCCTAAGACTTTATATTTCCAGGAAAGAAATTCAAACTAAAGCTCACAATTACTATTATTTGGTAATCCTGATAAGATGTGCATTTTAACTAAAAAGTTCCTACTATTTTTTTTGTTTCTACTTTTCAATAATCCTTGAGACCTTAGTAGGAGTATGCAATAGTCTTGTGGTGTATTTTTAGTTTAAAAGTCTATCTGATTACCGCTTGATAGATATTGTCCAAACTCACTTTTGAATCCAAGTGTTTTTACCCTCATAGAATTTTTTTAAAGGAGTATTTGCTTGTTTCTATTATACTGTAACTATTGGAGCTACTAGGAGGCCTTTTAAATTTCAACAACAAATAGGCAGAATGGAGACTAACAGAAGGGTTTGATGGGCTTAAAGAAAATAAATAACCTAACAAAGGCTAATGGCAAAATCAACATTAGGGACCAAGTCACTTTATTTGGGATTAGTGGATACCAAAATGTGCTTTCTCGGAAGCAGCACTTTACAAGGAAACATGAAAATCCACCTTTGTTGTCCTTCAGCTACAGGGAATAAAATCGTGTGCTTTCTATAATTTTAACCCTGTTATAACAGATGCTACAAGAACTCAAGTGGAACTCTGCCTTGAGAGCTGAATAAAATGCATCCCACCATCCATTGCTGCTGCATCAAGGTATTAAAAAGAGAGACAGAAGGAAGAGGCGAGAGAGGCACAAGTTCAACAGTGTGAGGGACTTGGACACAATGGGAGAGGGAAAGAAATAAATGCCTGAATGTCATGGAAAGAACAGACAATCATTAAGGCATATGTAAAGGCCTGCTAAAGCTATGGGACCTCAGAAGCCTATTTGTAAGAACTACAATTTAGAATAGGGAATTTGCAATATAATGCCTGACCTTTACTTCCTTACGTGCCTCGATCTTGTCAAAACCTTTGATTGATTTTTGTATGAACATGAATTACTGCTACAATACTCAGTTGAACTACATGAATTTCTCAAAGCAGTAGTACAGTGCTATAGCATAGCTTAACATTGTTTAAGTAATATGGTTTGCTTATATTTAAGTCATTTTTAAGGGACCCATGCAAACATGGTCAGGAGATCTATTTCTGATGTATTTCCAAGGCTAAAAACAAAAAATGCTGTTAATGCATAAACAGTCAAAAAGCCACGCATTGTGGTTTTACAGGGACTTCTATTAAGATGATTGTTGCATGAGGGCCTCTGCCTTTATTAGGGAAATGTGTAGATTTTAACTAGCTCCGTATTACAATGTTTGTGTTTTGAAAAAGAAATCATGTTTCTGCACTAAAAAATAAATTGCTAATCAAACCTTTAAAATTAATTTTTAGAACAGGGACAGAAATTTCTATTGTTTCCGAAGTGTTTTGTTGTTGCTGTTTAGTTTTAAATCATTTTTTAGAAGTTTTATTGAGGTATAATTGATATAAAAATTGTACATCTTTAATATATTCACTTGGATGAGTTTGGACATGTGTGCATACACCACTATCATCATCACAACCAAGGTACTGAACATACTTATTCACCTCCAAAGTTTTCTTTTGTTCTTTTTTAATGGTGGTAGTATATTTTTAAGAATTCACTCTTCGGGCAGGGTACTAACGACCTTCCACAACAAATGGGAAAGTAAATGAACTAAGTCCATATAAAGGGTTAGCTCTCAATGAGATATTCAAGTTATGACGAAATCCTCAAGAGGCTTGTAAACTGACTCTGGGTTTCCAGTTTGGTTATTCACAGATAGGCCTTCATTTGCGTATTCACCTGTTCATTCATATATCCACTCATTCATTCTCAAGAAGAGGTATTTGTCCATATCTCACCATCTGGATGAGCGGGTGGTCAGTTCTCACTTTTGCTCGCCCTTGAGTGTACTCACCCTTGAGCTCCAGGATGATATTTTCTCTCACTTTGCTTCATTACCAAAGTGGCTATCAAGATTCCCTCCCCTACCTTCTTTTTCTTCTTTCAATGTTTAAGAGCTGGAGTTAATTTCTTGACTCATTTAGTAGCACATGCAGATATATACCACTCAAGGCCTTTGGATTAAACTGTTAAATTTGTCATCTAGCTAATGTTTTCTCAGAAGCAGACAAATTAAACAGATTCAATTGTTGAAATTATTTCAAAAGATAAACAATCACAGAATGGAAATAAACTACAGAAAGTAGGGAACATGAGTAACTAAATCTCCTAGGAAACATTTGCAGCAGATGGTAAAGTATCCAGTCTCGTTATAAATGAATTTCAAAGAATCTCAGAGCAGCTTTACACAATTTTACTGCACTAACAAATGGCAGCCAACCTCTAGTGAACACAAAATACTGTACCATCCTTTGTACTTCCTTAAATTAAGCCAATTTCTGCTTACACGGAAAATCTTCTGTGGAAAACACTGCTTAGATTATGCAAGCACATTAATCTCAAAGCCACAAGAGAAGCTTGCTTCAGAAAAGTTCTTAATATTTTTCTTGTGAGTTATTCTCTTTATCCTCTTCGCATTACGATATTACCAAGTTATCATAGCGTATTTTCTTCACTCCCAGAGCAAGATAAGACTCTAGTTGTTGCTGGAACTATGCATTGTCTAAATACGGTTCATATTCTCCCACAGTGATTCTGGAATCATACACACAAATGAGATCATTGCTGTCAGATCACTGGGATTAAGAAGCAACCTCTCTACTCATTGGCCATGTAAACATAGATACAGTACTCAAATCCTCTGAGGCTTAGCTAATTATTGGTTGATTTGGTCTACACTTACCACATTAACTATTTGAAAAGATTCATTGATATAACATGTACTGAGAACAGTTCTTGACTCATAATCATTATTAAGGCAATATTTACCAATATGTGACATTAAAATAGATACTACTATTAGATAATAATTCATATTATACATTCAATATTTAACAGAATTATAATTTTGTGAAGTAAATTTTGTACTCAAACAGAAAATCTAATTCTATAATTATTTTCTACAATATTGGGTCATAGAACCAACAAAGAATATATGACTGGCTTAGACGTGTGTATTTACTTAGGCAATTAGTAATAAAATTCTATTCACTCATTCCTAGATTTGAATCCCAGATGCTCTGCGTGCAGCTGTATAGTCTTGGACAAGTTGCTTAATCTGTCTGTACCTCAATTTCCTCATTTGTAATCCAATTTTCTTATGTGGTAAATATAAAATTACTTAACTCAGAGCTGTGAGGTCAGTTTTATCTGAGAGGAAAAAGTACTTAACACACATTTCCTACCATTCAACATGCATAATACTCAAGGAAATTTTAGAACTCTGTACATGATTAATATATTAAATCCTCCAACCGACTATAATGTCTGAAAATGCATGTCTTTATGTCATTGTACCTCTCATTGCACTTGGAACAGTGTTGTGAATATATTTGTCATTTGTATGTTCTTTCTACCATACAGTTCTGCCACTCCAATTGGCATATTGTGTTGGAAAACAATTGAGTGCTTGCCTTATGTTTTACTAAATTTATTCGGAACTGCACTGACACTTCCTTGCCCTTCAGATGCTGGGACTCATTGGTTGCTTTCTAGTTCTCAGGAATCTCTATGTGACTCTGTCCTTTACACTTGCCCTGCAACATCACCCTCAGCCCTAGACAAAGCCAACATCATTTTTAAAAACCTGCAAATATGTCTGCAATTCACTGTGTGAATGTTCTCATTCTATCAAAACCCTAGCCTCAGTAACTCAATGGAGCAATACAGGATGATAGTTTATATGAAAGTCATAGAAGGTTTGCTTTGTTTACTCATCCAAACATATGTTTTTAAAGGATGAGGCTTTTATCTGAAACAAATAAAATTATAATTTGAAATCTCAAATAATGTGACTAATAGATTATGAATTCATTTCCAAATATAGAAATAATTAAAATACTTGGGGGTATAGAAAAAGTGAGTGCTGTATCTGTTCTTTTCTTATATTAATTTTACCCTACCTGCCAGAATTTAGTACTTTTAACATCAACTGAGAGATTTAAGGCTATTATAATTTTCCTATTTTGATTTTCCTCTTCTATTTATAACTCAAAGTAATTTGATAGTATACACTGTGATGTGTCCCCATATATCAAACATTTAAAAAAAATATTTGGAACCAAGCAAAGATATATATATATTTTTAAATTTTATTTTATTTTTTTTTGAGATGTCACCCAGGCTAGAGTGCAGTGGCGCAATCTCTGCTCACTGCAGGCTCCCCTGCCCGGGCTCACGCCATTCTCCTGCCTCAGCCTCCCAAGTAGCTGGGACTACAGGCGCACGCCACCATGCCTGCTAATTTTTTGTATTTTTGGTAGAGACAGGGTTTCACCATGTTAGCCAGGATGGTTTCAATCTCCTGACCTTGTGATCCGCCCTCCTCGGTCTCCCAAAGTGCTGGGATTACAGGCGTGAGCCACACGGTGTGCCTGGCGCAAAGTTATGTTTTACTAATACCACAGAGGTATAATCTGCTGCTATTTCTTGATCAGAAGTAAACAGGTGTCTTCACAACAGTTGATCTAATTTTCTTCCCCATTCATTCAATAGTATTTTTTGATTATTATAGAATATATTGAATTAGATAATGATAAGTCCTTTTCTTTTTCTTTTTTTTCAGAAATGCCTTCTCTCTGTTACTGAGGCTGGATTGCAGTGGCGCTGTCTTGACTCACCGCAGCCTCTGCCTTCTGGGCTCAAGAAATCCTTCTACCTCAGCCTCCTGAGTAGCTGGGACTACAGGTGAGCACCACCATGTCCACCTATATAATTTTTGTATTTTTTTTTTTTTTTTTGTAGAGACAGGGTTTCACTGTGTGGCCTAGGTTGGTCTCAAACTCCTGGGCTCACACCATCCTCCCCACTCATCATCCCAAAATTCTGGGATTACAGGTGTAAGCCACTGCACCTGGCTGAGAAGGCTTTTTATTATAGGTTGTTCTTATTGTTTTATTTATTTGGTTTGCTTGTTGGTTTTCAAGGTAAGTTTGACATATAAGGTGGTATAATGTTTAAAGGTCAAGTTATAGAGATAGCTAGATTGAAGTTCAAATCCAGAGCCAAGTTACTTAGACTCTCTAAGGACCTGGTTTTTCCCTTATAAAATTAAAATAAACCTACTTCATAGGTTTGTAATAAGAATTAATATGATCATGATGTCACACAGTTGGAAAGAGATACTGAAACTTGGCTCTGCCAAAAAATATTAGCTATTGCCATTATGATTGTTCTCCTTAATACCTAAGGCATTTGCTGACAATCAGGTTACTCATCATGTCCTTCCAGGAAAAAACTTTAAGAATGTTGAAAACTTAGGAACTACTTTTAAAGTTTAATTTTCAGACCTGACATAACACATCTGAGGAAGAGAGGTGGTGGCTGATTGGGGATAGATGTAGAGATCATTAATGGTATAAGAGTGTGAGAATGTGAAGCAGGATAGGATATGATATTACTCATGCAGATCACAAATACATGTCAAAATTATATTTATCATTCATTTAAGTAAAATTCAATATTTTCTTCAAAGAAGAAATTACACATTTCACTCTACCTGTTTAACTGTGGAAAATTTTACAAATTGAGCACGGCATTTTTTAGTATGAATTCCTTTATTTCAGCTGCCCTGCTAACTTTGCCTTTGGCATGATGAGCAGAAAAAAAAGAAACAGCCTCTCCCCTCTCCCCTCTCCCTTCTTCGGTCTCCCTCTCCTCCTTTTTTCGGTCTCCCTCTGTTGCCGAAGCTGGACTGTACTGCGGTGATCTCGGCTCGCTGCAACCTCCCTGCCTCGGGCTCCTGTGATTCTCCTGCCTCCGCCTGCCGAGTGCCTGGGATTGCAGGCGCGCGCCGCCACGCCTGACTGGTTTTTCTATTTTTGGTGGAGACGGGGTTTTGCCCTGTTGACCAGGCTGGTCTCCAGCTCCTGGCCTCAAGTGACCTGCCCGCCTCGGCCTCCCAAGGTGCTGGGATTGCAGACGGAGCCTCGCTCACTCAGTGCTCAGTGTTGCCCAGGCTGGAGTGCAGTGGCCTGATCTCGGCTTGCTACAACCTCCACCTCCCAACCGCCTGCCTTGGCCTCCTAAAGTGCCAAGATTACAGCCTCTGCCCCGCCGCCACCCCGTCTAGGAAGTGAGGAGTGTCTCTGCCTGGCCGCCCATCGCCTGGGATGTGAGGAGCCCCTCTGCCGGCCACCCCGTCTGGGAAGTGAGGAGCACCTCTGCCCGGCCGCCATCCTGTATAGGAAGTGAGGTGCGTCTCTGCCCGGCCACCCATCGTCTGGGATGTGAGGAGCGCCTCTGCCCCGTCGCCCCGTCTGGGAAGTGAGGAGCGCCTCTGCCCGGTCGCTCCGTCTGGGATGTGAGGAGAGCCTCTGCCCGGCCGCCCATCATCTGGGAAGTGAGCGCCTCTGCCCGGCTGCCCTGTCTGGGAAGTGAGGAGCACCTCTGCCCGGCCACCCAGTCTGGGAGGTGAGGAGCACCTCTGCCCGGCCGCCCAGTCTGGGAAGTGAGGAGCGCCTCTGCCCAGCCGCCACCCCGTCTGGGAGGAAGTGAGGAGCGCCTCTGCCCGGCCGCCCCATCTGGGAAGTGAGGAGCGTCTCTGCCCGGCCGCCACCCCGTCTGGGAAGCGAGGAGCTCCTCTGCCTTGCCGCCCAGTCTGGGAGGTGAGGAGCGCCTCTACCCGGCCGCTACCCCGTCTGGGAAGTGAGGAGCGCCTCTGCCTGGCTGCCCCGTCTGGGAGGTGAGGAGCGCCTCTGCCCGGCCGCCCCGTCTGGGAGGTGAGGAGTGCCTCTGCCTGGCCGCCACCCCCGTCTGGGAGGGAGTGAGGAGCACCTCTGCCCGGCCGCCCTGTCTGGGAGAAAGTGAGGAGCGCCTCTGCCCGGCCGCCCCATCTGGGAAGTGAGGAGCGCCTCTGCCCGGCCGCCCATCGTCTGGGAGGTGAGGAGCGCCTCTGCCCAGCCGCCCCATCTGGGAGATGAGGAGCGCCTCTGCCCGGCCGCCCCATCTGGGAGGTGAGGAGCGCCTCTGCCCGGCCGCCACCCCGTCTGGGAAGTGAGGAGCGCCTCTGCCCGGCTGCCCTGTCTGGGAAGTGAGGAGCACCTCTGCCCGGCCACCCAGTCTGGGAGGTGAGGAGCACCTCTGCCCGGCTGCCCAGTCTGGGAAGTGAGGAGCGCCTCTGCCCAGCCGCCACCCCGTCTGGGAGGAAGTGAGGAGCGCCTCTGCCCGGCCGCCCCATCTGGGAGGTGAGGAGCGCCTCTGTCCGGCCGCCCCGTCTGAGAGGTGAGGAGCGCCTCTGCCCGGCCGCCACCCCATCTGGGAAGCGAGGAGCGCCTCTGCCCGGCCGCCCATCGTCTGGGAGGTGAGGAGTGCCTCTGCCCGGCCGCCCCATCTGGGAGGTGAGGAGCGCCTCTGCCTGGCTGCCACCCCGTCTGGGAGGAAGTGAGGAGCGCCTCTGCTCGGCCGCCCCGTCTGGGAGGTGAGGAGGACCTCTGCCCGGCTGCCCCGTCTGGGATGTGAGGAGCGCCTCTGTCCGCCCGCCCCGTCTGGGAAGTGAGGAGCGTCTCTGCCCGGCCACCCCATCTGGGAGGTGAGGAGCGCTTCTGCCTGGCTGCCACCCCGTCTGGGAGGAAGTAAGGAGCGCCTCTGCTCGGCCGCCCCATCTGGGAGGTGAGGAGGACCTCTGCCCGGCCGCCCCGTCTGGGATGTGAGGAGCGCCTCTGCCCGGCTACCCCGTCTGGGAAGTGAGGAGCGCCTCTGCCCGGCCACCCCATCTGGGAGGTGAGGAGCGCCTCTGCCTGGCTGCCACCCCGTCTGGGAGGAAGTGAGGAGTGCCTCTGCTCGGCCGCCCCGTCTGGGAGGTGAGGAGCGTCTCTGCCCGGCCGCCCCGTCTGGGAAGTGAGGAGCGCCTCTGCCCGGCCGCCCCATCTGGGAAGTGAGGAGCGCCTCTGCCCGGCCGCCCCGTCTGGGAAGTGAGGAGCGCCTCTGCCCGGCCACCCCATCTGGGAGGTGAGGAGCGCCTCTGCCTGGCTGCCACTCCGTCTGGGAGGAAGTGAGGAGTGCCTCTGCTCGGCCGCCCCGTCTGGGAGGTGAGGAGCGTCTCTGCCCGGCCGCCCCGTCTGGGAAGTGAGGAGCGCCTCTGCCCGGCCGCCCCGTCTGGGAAGTGAGGAGCGCCTCTGCCCGGCCGCCCCGTCTGGGAAGTGAGGAGCACCTCTGCCCGGCCGCCCCGTCTGGGAGGTGAGGAGTGCCTCTGCCCGGCCGCCCCGTCTAGGAGGTAAGGAGCGCCTCTACCCAGCTGCCCATTGTCTGGGATGTGAGGAGCTTCTCTGCCCAGCCGCCTCATCTGGGATATGAGGAGCGCCTCTGCCCGGCCATCCTGTCTGGGAGGTGAGGAGCGCCTCTGCCTGGCCGCCCTGTCTGGGAGGTGTACCCAACATCTCCCAAGAGACAGCGACCATCGGGAGCGGGCCATGAGGACGATGGCGGTTTTGTTGAAAAGAAGTGGGGGAGGTGTGGGAAAAAGAAAGGAGAGATCAGATTGTTGCTGTGTCTGTGTAGAAAGAGGTGGGCATAGGAGACTCCATTTTGTTCTGACTAGGAGAAATTCTTCTGCCTTGGGATGCTGTTGATCTATGGCCTTTCCCCCAGCCCCGTGCTCTCTGAAACATGTGCTGTGTCAACTCAGGGTTAAATGGATTAAGGGCGGTGCAAGATGTGCTTTGTTAAACAAATGCTTGAAGGCAGCATCGTGCTCTTTAAGAGTCATCACCACTCCCTAATCTCAAGTACCCAGGGACACAAACACTGCAGAAGGCCGCAGGGACCTCTGCCTAAGAAAACCAGAGATCTTTGTTCATGTGTTTATCTCCTGATATCTCCACTATCATCCTATGACCCTGCCATATCCCCCTCTCTGAGAAACACCCAAGAAAGATCAATAAATACTTAATTAAAAAAAAAAAAAAGAAAAGAAAAGAAAGAAACAGAATGGTTAGTTCTGGAATATGAAAAAGTGTCCAAGAAGAGGAGTAGTCTTGAGAAGTAGGGAACAGGATGAAGTCACTAGGGGACAGAAGGGTAGGAGGGAGTAGGACCAGACAAACACTGAACTCTGCATGCACACGTAACAGTCTAAAATAGTCATCCAGCACGCAGACTCCAGGTCGAGATAACCAAGATGAATTGCAACTTCTCTTTGGGTAAGCAACATGACTTTGGGTAAGGTATTTAACTTTTCTGAGTCTTAGTTTCTTCAACTGATAAATAAAAATGATGGTCATATCTATTTCATAAAATTGTGATAACTGATTAATACATGTAATGAATAGTGTTTGGCATTTAGCTTAATAATAAGACATTTCATTAAAATATTAGCTACTTTTGTTAGCTAGCAACTCTCAATTTCGCCTAAAGCTGACCCCATATCTAGGGTTAGGTTTTGAAAGAAATTCATCACCATCAGAAGTAGGTCTGGAAGTTATAAAGGAAAGCTTAAAAAAAAACCAGAAATATGTGCAACATGTATTTACAAAGAATCCATTGGGAAACCCCCATTGAGCCCAGATAGATGGCACATGTCTCCTTTGGGCATGTAACTCAGTTCCCTGAGGGTCAGTATACTGTCTTTGTTTCAAAGGTCCCAAGGCAAACTTTTTAATAATTGTGGTCCCACTCAATAGTCATGTTCACTTACTTTATGGGTACATTTGTGGCATATTTTAAAATGTGAAGTTGAGTGCATTTCACTTAAAAACCAAAGGCATGTAATGACAACATGCTATAGAGGAAAAATTATTGATTTGTGTAAATCGGCAGATCTTGTTTGTATTCTAGCTCAATCACTTACTAATTTTGTGATATGGGCAATTTATATCCTATCTGAGCCTGTGTTTCCTCTACAATATGAGATAATTTCTACTTTGAAGTACTGTTATGAGGGTTAAATATAAATTACTTTCTGGTTTATGTTGTTGGTTTATACTATTTCAATGCGTGATAGTTATTTTTATGAATAAGATTTTAACAGTAAGCCATAGAAAAATACAATGTAAGACTGATTCTTAGAATCTATCAAAACAGGTTGTAAAAATGACTTAAAGAAACATCTAGCATGGCAGTGACTAACATTTTGAAAAGCTTAATTTTTCCATTGAGGACTATAGCCCAACACAGTGTCTGCTTCAGTGTTCCTCTTGTCAGGAAGGATAATATCTGTGATGCATGGACTAACTCTAATGAAAATTTTTATTCTTAAGACACAAAATATTTGCCAGCACAGTACATAAGGTCTTTGTGCTCATGTCAGCATTGGAGATAAATTTCTGGGAAAGAAGTAGCAAAACTCATTTCTATAGACATCAAAACACCAAAGTAAAAGTGAAAATAAAGGTACACTGCAGACTTTTTTTTAAATGCCTAAACTGAAAAGTATACCCATCAGGAAACATCCAACTCATGAATTACTTTAAATATGTTTTTAAAACAGCGTGCTTGTTTTATAACCACAGATTCATGCTATTTACCTGACATTCCCCAGTGGTTGCTTTGTGGGGCTCAGTGCCATCCTTGGAGCAATAAAAAGCATTTCTTCTACACCAGTAAAAAACTGGCTGCTTCTCACATAAACCTTGGAGGGCTTCCCTCAGTGGGCTTAGTGATCAGCAAATCATGTCAAATAACCCTTTTGGTTATTTTTGACATAATAGTGTTCCTAGCAGGCAGTACTCAAGAATTCCCAGATTCTTAGCTTTAAATTCAATATACTCTCTTGTATTAAAAGTCAAGCTATTTATTCACAGAAGTTCTTAGATCCACGTTTCATTTTACACATATATGTGGATGTAATAGCTTTTTTGTAGAACTTTTAAAAAAAATGGAATTGAGTAAAAGTTCTATGTTTGTATTTTCTATGTGCCAAGAACAGATAACCATCATTAATGTGAGCCAAATTTGAATTGAGGAGCTGGAATTAGGAGGAATTGAAAAACACCTGAAATAAATCTTCAAGTAATGAAGGGGAAAGTTTACTTTAGAATTAGTGTATCAAAAATGAGAAAATTGGCTGGGTGCAGTGGCTCAACCTGTAATCCCGGCTCTTTGGGAGGCTGAGGCATGCAGATCACCTGAGGTCAGGAGTTTGAGACCTGCCTGGCCAACATGGTGAAACTCTGTCTCTACTAAAAATACAAAAATTAGCCGGGCTTGGTGGCATATGCCTGTGGTCCCAGCTACCCGGGAGGCTGAGGCAGGAGAATCGCTTGAACCTGGGAGGCAGAGGTTGCAGTGAGCCGAGATCACGCCACTGCACTCCACCCTGGGCGACAGAGTGAGACTCCATAAAAATAAATAAATAAATAAATAAAAATAATTTTAAAAAGTATTTGCTTTATTTTTAAAAAATTAATAGTTTCAAAATGTATACATGTAAAATCTAACTGGGAATACTTTGTATCTACTTGTAGCCCAAGATTAAGTTCTCAATTACTAGGAGGTTTGCACAATAGAGTACATATTTAATCTGTATGACTAAAAGCCTCATTGTCAATGTGACTATGTCATCATTATCACATTCGTGAATCTCCTGATTATAACTTGCACAGATGGTCTATCTACGGGGTTCTGGGATAAGAAACTTGCTGTCTGTCTACGGAGGAAGCTGTTTTCACTTCTGGATAGTTCTGAATATTTGAAAGTACTTGCTGATTTAGAGTCAAATTATGTCTTGCTGTAACATCCACAATTTCTGAACTTACATTTGAGATAAACCAAGATTAGACTAAACCATGCTTTCAAGTGACAGACTCTCAAAAATGTGATGCATTTTTTTTTAAAAAAACTGCACTTCCAGGATACTCTACCTGGAGAAAAACATAGCTCTCATTAACCTTGTCCAGACATTAAACTTATAAGAGAAAATCATTATTTTCCTTGTAGCCAAATTACTCTGCTAAATTGTTTTTAGGCAGGATTAATAAACCTTTACTGTAAAGGGAAAGAGGCTAAGATTTTAGGTTTTGTGGGCCATATAATCACTATACAACTATTCAACTCTGCTGTTGCAGTGAGAAAGCATTTATAGACAATACACAAATGAATGAGTGTGTCCATGCTGCAATAAAACTTTATTTACAAAACCAGTCTCTTGGCTGGATATGGCTTGCAGGCCATAATTTGCCAACCCTTGGTTTACAGCGTAGCTAGCTAAACACTGCTTGTTGTAGTAAAATCTTGCTTTTTAAAACATATGTCTCTCATCCTAGCATTGTCATTACATGTGTGTGGTTTATTGTTAAATATGTAATGTTTAAGGATCTTTCGTATTTAGTTTTATTGACTAAAAGCTGTTGCATAATTATAATACACAGACATCTATATAGGTTTTTATTTTATCATTCAACCTATTAGCTAATCCTTAAAGTTGTTTCATTTTTCATGTGTTTGACAGATGAACATGTCTAAAACACTGATGAAAATGTTACCAGAATATAAACAAAAAATGAATTTTTCAGGTTAAAACCATTTTATTTGTTAGTAGTATGTAACTTAACCATTAAATAATTTACCAAATTATTCCATTACGTAATCCGTATTGCTCCTTCTTGTCCACAAGAATATAGTAAGGTACATTACCAAATACATACCTCTGACTTTAGTGGGCATTTAATGTATTATTAGAGGATCCTGATATCTGTCTTTCTTAAGGAAATTAAACTCATCCCTAGTGATTATACTTTCTTCATCTAACACTATAATATTAATAACATTTGAAAAAATGATGTCTAATAATTAACACTGATTTACAGAGTGTTTTTAGACAGTTTTCTAAAATTATCTGAAAAATTTGGCCTGAATCAGTATAAAATTCACATCTGAGCTTATGGAAGCCAACTTTATTCCACTCTAAAAGTACAACATTTTATATTTTTAATTTTATCTTTTAAAATGTTTTAACATAAAGGTAGTGGAAGACGTTACTAAAGGTAGCTTAGATAATAACATATTTGTCGTCTCAGTTAACACAAAGACCATAGATGGGGCAGATCTGCAGGATGCAAAAGCTTTCTTTTTTCTCACCTCATAGTAGCCATATAGCTACTGCAATTCTCTGGTTTCATGTGCTTACAAAATGTCCTTTAGTTAAAAACCAAAAGAAAGAGAAAGAAAGAAAGGGAAAGAAGAAGGAAATAAGATAGAGGAAAAATAATTTCTTCATGTGTCCATTTAAATTAACAAAGACGTGAATTGTCCCAGACCTCCCTGTGATGATTAATTTCATGTGTCAGTTTTACTGGGCTAAGGGTTGCCCACATGGCTGATAAAACGTTATTTCTGAGTGTGTCTGTGTTTCCAGAGAAATTAGCATTTGAATAGGTAGACTGAGTGAAGAGGATCATCCTCACCAATATCTATGGGCATCCTTCAATCTATTCAGAGCCCAAATAAAACAAAAAGGCAGAGGAAGGGTGAATTTAATCTGTCTTCTTGAGCTGGGACATCCATCTTCTCTTGTCCTCCGATATTGGAACACCTGGTCTATGTTGGTAAGAGTGTAAATTAGTTCATTGTAACCTTGTTGGCACTAGGGACCAGTTTCATGGAAGACAATTTTTTCATGGACCAGGGGTTTAGGGAAGATGGTTTTGGGATGATTCAAGCACACTACATTTATTTATTTATTTATTTATATTATTATTATTTTTTGAGACAAAATCTCACTCTTGTCACCCAGGCTAGAGTGCAGTGGCGCAATCTAGGCTCACTGCAATCTCCGCCTCCCGGGTTCAAGCAATTCTCCTGCCTCAGCCTCCCAAGTAACTGGGATTACAGGCACCTGCCACCACACCTGGCTAAGTTTTGTATTTTTAGTAGAGGTGGGGTTTCACCATGTTGTCCAGGCTGGTCTCAAACTGCTGATCTCAGGTTATCCACCTGCCTTGGTCTCCCAAAGTGCTGGGATCATGAGTGTGAGCAACCACACCTGGCACAGGCACATTACATTTATTGTGCACTTTATTTCTATTATTATTACATTGTAATATATTATAATTATACACCTCACCATAATGTAGAATCAGTGGGAGCCCTGAGCTAGTTTTCCTACAACTAGAGGCCCATCTGGGAATGATGGGAGACAGTGACAGATGCACACACTGCAGGGGAATTGCATTAGATCATCAGGCATCAGATTCTCAAAAGGAGCGTGCAGCCTAGACCCTTCACATGTTCAGTTCACATTAAGGTTGGTGCTCCTATGAGAATCTAATGCCATTGATCTGACAGCAGGCAAAGCTCAGGCAGTAATGCGAGTGATGGAAAATAGCTGTAAATACAGATGAAGCTTTACTTGCTTGCTCATTGCTCCTACTGCTGTGTGGTCCAGTTCCTCACCAGGCCATGGAACTAGTCCATGGCCCACAGGGTTGGGGACCCCTGATCTAATGTGACAACTCTGGAAATCAGATTCTATACCCCTTATTTGTTGTTGCTGCTGTTTGTTATTGTTCAGTGTCTAATGAGCTTTCTGAAATAATTTTGTAGTCTGGGGCTACTCTTCAACACTCAGCCAGGCAGTTTACATCTCTGCCTTAGCCTTCACTTCCTGCTTCCCCAGAGCCTCAAGGTCAGTCAGAGGTGAGAGCCTTGAGCCTTCCCAGGTCTTTACTGAACATGTACGCAGGCCTACACTTGGGAGTAGCCTCATAGATTCCCAAGAATCATTCTGTTGGAATTTTCAAAGCCCTTATGGACATCTCATTCTCCTGTTTTTCTTTTAAAGCTTTTTAGTTAGCCTATTGTCTGCCCAAAATGTTATCTACAACTTCATACAGGCACCAGCTTGAATAACGGCCTTTAAATGTTTTTGGCAAATGCCCTCAAGGAAAAGGCTTTTTCATTAAGTGAGCTCTTAGGACAAATAAAGACATCCTGGCAGTGGGATGTTTCTGAAAACCACCAGGCAAGTCAAATGACAGTTCTCTGGGAATGAGGCTTTGAAGGAAATCTAGCCCCATTCTGTCTTTCCAGTGGCTGCCAGGCTATTGGTCTTCACTGTAATTATGGGCTGTTAATTTTCAAGGCTGCAGTGGAGCCAGCAAGGAGGGGATGAGAATAGAAAAGGGCAGGTTAAAAATACCATACTGCTTGCTGTTTTTTTTTTTTTTTTTTTTTGAGACGGAGTCTTGCTCTCTGGTCCAGACTAGAGTGCATAGAGTGCAGTGGCACAATCTTGGCTCACTGCCAGCCTGCTTGCTGTTCTTAATGAGATTTTTCATTTTATTTGTCTGTGTGTGTGTGTATATATACACACATATATATGCATACACACACACACACACACACACACACTGAATGGAAAATAAATCTTGGGGCCCCAAAATCACTAAGCTAAATGGAAAAGTCAAGCTGGAAATGGGTTAGGGCAAACCTGCCTCCAATTCCATTCAAAGTCATCCCTCTGTTCACTGAGATAAATGCATAGCTGATTGCCTCCTTTGGAAAGGCTAATCAGGAACTCAGAAGAATGCAACCGTTTGTCTCTCACCTACCTGTGACCTGGAAGCCTTCTCACTGCTTGAGCTGTCCCACCTTTCTTGGCAGAACCAATGTATATCTTACATATATTAATTGATGTCTCATGTCTCCCTAAAATGTATAAAACCAAGCTGTGCCCTGACTACCTTGGGCACATGTCATCAGGACCTCCTGAGGCTGTGTCACAGGTGTCCATCCTCAACCTTGGCAAAATAAACTTTCTAAATTAACTGAGACCTTTCTCAGATATTCAAGGCTCACATTTTGGCAACCATGAAGGGATTCTGGGTGGAGGCTCCCCTGACCTTTGACAAATTTCCTATCAGTGCTCGGTACCAGCTTGAACTATCTTTGTGGCTCAAACCAATAGGACAATTTGCTGAGACAGTCCTGGAAGCACCCCCTCCAGAGAATCACTGATCTTTCAAAATTTGGTCAAGATCTAAAGTTTATTTTGCCATACAATTCCTTTTTTTTTGGAGTTTTACTATCTTCCAACCATGAAAGGCAAGTTTTTCCTGCTTTGATGACGATGAAATGCAGGTAACTCCTTTATGGGGTTTGAGCTTGCTTCCAATGAGGAAGACAAATGTGAGCTTCTTCCTGCTTCTAGTAAGGGAGGAGACCACCTCTCATATCGTCTTATGCCCAATTTTTGCCTCCAAAGAAAGAAGTAAAAACTAAAAGGCAGAAATGAAATCCACAGGCAGACAGCCCAGCGCCGCACCCTGGGCTTGGTAGTTAAAGATCGACCCCTGACCTAATCGGTTATGTTATCTATAGATTACAGACATTGTATAGAAAGGCACTGTGAAAATCCCTATCCTGTTTTGTTCCGATCTAATTACTAGTGCATGCAGCCCCCAGTCACGTACTCCCTGCTTGCTCAATCAATCACGACCCTCTCACACACACCCCCTTAGAGTTGTGAGCCCTTAAAAGGGACAGGAATTGCTCACTTGGGGAGCTCGGCTCTTGAGACAGGAGTCTTGCCAATGCCCCCGGCCAAATAAACCCCTTCCTTCTTTAATTCGGTGTCTGAGGAGTTTTGTCTGCAGCTCATCCTGCTACACTAGGATGATAAAGAGCAGTCTTCAGCCTGAGACCCATCCCTTACGGTAACTAAACTGGGGTTTGTCTTGGCTAAAGTTAAGATAGATAACCAGCTGGTTGTAATTTCTCTTTACCATTAGAGCACTCAGTAGTTGGATAAGTTGTGCCATTTTGTTTTGCTTAATTGTTTTTGTTGTTGTTTGTTTCTGTTTTTGTTGTTGTTTCAGTCTTTTTCCCATTGGGATTGATCAACTCTATCCGACTTGATCAAATCCGAAGGAAACTTCCAAATTATGGGGAATGAGACCTCTGAAGTGGCTAAATTCCCACACTGTGGTGGGGGAGAAAAACAACCAAAAAAGGGGAAAAAAAAAACAGGGAAGATTTTTTATTTTGACTACTTAAGGGGCTTTATTTACATAACAAGGCCACCTTTTTGCTAGCCAGGCCAAACTGAAAGAGCAATGGCTGTCACTCCACACTGAGTTCCATAGCTAAGGGCTCTGGCTTCTTTTTTTCCAGCAGGACAGCTTGGGTGTGGTTCCTAAATCAAGCCATTTCTGGTTTGATACTTGGTACTTCTGAAATAGCAGGAATTTGTTCTATCTGAATTATGGTAATGAGATTTAAAAAGATTTTTTTAAAGGAGCTCAATGATTAAAAGCTTAACTAAAAGCTAACATCCAAGATGTGTGTGTGTATGTGTGTGTGCATGTGTGTGTGTTTGTATTGAAAAGGCCTTCACATATTTTTTTTTCTCCTAGGACCTTGTCTCTGTCTCTTTTTTTTTTTTAGCTAAAGATTTTTTTCTCAGTTGACTGAGTTCTGTTTTTTGTTTTTTGTTTTTTTTTTTTCATTTACTTCTGCTATCTCTCCTTTCTCTTGCACCCTCTGCTGCTTGAGGGACCTAAAGTATTATATAAAGTTTATAATAGCCTGGCTTTCCTTCAAGAGAGCAGAGAAGGTGTCAGACTCCCTTTTGGGGAGAAACCTGTTTTTCCTTATGAAACCCCAAGAGTGTAAGCAGATAAGTTCATCTCAGCTCTTAAACTGCTTGCTTTTGTATTGTGTTACCTGACTTATTGACTAACAGAGTTATTGCACCAAAGCCTACTCTGGTTTTTAAGGAAGAGTGTAGTTTAGACATTAGAAGTGTCTTCATTTAAAAAAAAATTTTAAGTGCACTGAAAAAGCATCACATGGTCTAGCCTCACAATAATTCTCCCTTTTTGGAGACCGAGGATTCAGTGTGGGCTCTGCCCAGAGCTCAGAGATCTAGTCAAAGGATAGGTAGTTCCTATATAAATAAAACTGGTCTCCTCATATAATCCTATGACAGATTTCTTATTTTTTTTTTCTGAGACAGAGTTTTCGCTCTTGTTGCCCAGGCTGGAGTGCAGTGGCGCAATCTCAGCTCACTGCAACCTCCGCCTCCCGGGTTCAAGTGATTCTTCTGCCTTAGTCTCCTGAGTAGCTGGGACTATAGGCACCCACCACCACACCTGGCTAATTTTTGTATTTTTAGTAGAGACGGGGTTTCACCATGTTGGGCAGGATGGTCTTGATCTCCTGACCCCATGATCCGCCTGCCTCAGCCTCCCAAAGTGCTGGGATTACAGGCGTGAGCCACCGTGCCCGGCTATCCTATGATAGATATCTGTAATTTTATGTTTGATTTGGCATCCCTCTTTTGTTTTGTTTTGTTTGAGATGGAGGCGCTCTCTGTCACTGAGCCTGGAGTGCAGTGACACAATCTGGCTCACTGAAACCTCTGCCTCCCAGGTTCAAGCGATTCTCCCACCTCAGCCTCCCAAGTAGCTGGAATTACAGGCATGTGCCACCACACCTGGCTAATTTTTGTATTTTTAGTAGAAACGGTTTTCATCATGTTGGCCAGGCTGGTCTCTAACTCCTGACCTCAGATGATCTGCCCGCCTCGACCTCCTAAAGTGCTGGGATTACAGGTCTGAGTACTGCGCCTGGCGTGGTACGTGGTTTTACTGCATGTGACTAGTTTACATGCAACTAGCCATGCAAGTTCAGTAACCCAAGGTGATCTATACCCTGTTCAACAAGAACCATCTACTGATGACACTTCTGGAAGTCTGGGCAATGACAACTTGCTGTAAGAGTTCCCAAATGCTCTCAATTATCATATGATAACAAAGTTTTCAAACCAGTAAATTTTGAGTAGCCCTTTACTAGGAATAATTTTGAATAAGCTAGTACTGCCCTCCACAACCACAATTAAAAATATATCTGTATTGGTTTTCTCTTCAATTCAAGCATCATGTAAATATGTAATGTAGAAAATGAGGATTTCCCATATTCCCATAGAATCACAAAGATGATCACTGGTAATATGCGTGCTACATATATGATACCAGGTTTATTCTACTCTTTGTTTTTTTTTTTTTTTTTTTTTTTTGAGACAGAGTCTCACTCTGTTGCCCAGGCTAAAGTCCAGTGCTACGATCTCGGCTCACTGCATCCTCTGCCTCCCAGGTTCAAGCAATTCTCTCACCTCAGCCTCCCAAGTGGCCGGAATTACAGACACCTGCCACCATGCCCACCCAGCTAATTTTTTTATATTTTTAGTAGAGACAAGGTTACACTAAGTTGACCAATTTGGTCTCAAACTCCTGACCTCTGGTGATCCACCCACCTCGGCCTCCCAAAATGCTGGGATTACAAGCATGAGCCACCATGCCTGGCCATTTTTTTGTACTCTTATACAATTATATGCTTGCTTTATAGAAATGAACTTATTCTACATATATATGTTATTACATTATTAGGACATGTTCCCAAATGACATATTACATTTTCATCATTCTTTTTTAAAATATTTTTTCATGAGACAGTGTCTTGCTCTGTTGCCCAGGCTGGAGTGCAGTGGCCTAATCACAGATCACTGCAGCCTTGAACTCCTGGGTTGAAGGGATCCTCCCATCTCAGCCTCCTGAGTAGCCCAGCTAAGTTTAAAAAAAATTTTTTTGGCCTGGCACGGTGGCTCACGCCTGTAATCTCAGCACTTTGGAAGGCTGAGGTGGGCAGATCACTTGGGGTCAGGAGTTTGAGACCATCCTGGCCAACATGGTGAAACACCGTCTCTACTAAAAATACAGAAATTAGCTGGGCGTGGTGGCAGATGCCTGTAATCCCAGTTACTCGAGAGGCTGAGGCAGGAGAATCCCTTGAGCCCAGGAGGTAGAGGGTGCAGTGAGTCGAGATCACGCCACTGCACTCCAGCCTGGGTGACAGAGCAAGACCCTGTCTCAAAAATAAATAAATAATTAATTAAATATATATATATTTAATTATATATATATTTTATTTTATATATATATATATATATTTTTGGAGAGACAAGTCTCACTATGTTGCCCAGGCTGGTTTTGAACTCCTGGACTCAAGCAATTCTCCCATCTGGGTTCCCAAGGCGTTGGGATTACAGGGGTGAGCCACCATGCCCAGACATTTTCATAATCCTTTTTTTTTTGAGACAGAGTTTTGCTCTTGTTGCCCAGGCTGGAGTGCAATGTCACGATCCCGTTCACTGCAACATCCGCCTCCCAGGTTCAAGTGACTGTCCTACCTCAGCCTCCTGAGTAGCTGGGATTACAGGCATGAGCCACCACGCCCGCCTAATTTTGTATTTTTAGAGGACACAGGGTTTCTCCACTGTTTTTACTAGACCCTGATCACATCAAAAAGATTGTGTCTCTTCCATTTATTGTGCAGCTTGTACACAATTGACACAATGGGGAGCTCAGCAAAGGATGCAGAGTGACAGCAGCTTCCCTTCACTGGAATGGCCATGTCTAGACACCACTTAATCATTCCCAAGAAGTAGGGATGGGTTTGGTGTATGAGAATAAGAAACGGAGCCTCCATGGTTGAGAAAATTTGCCCAAAACACACCTCTTGTGGGAAGCACAGTTGCAGTCCCCCAGGTCTCTTGGGCTTGCAGGTTCCTGCTCTCCTGTGGGCCCCCAGGAGATGTTGGCTGCCAAGAGAAGGAGGAATCCTCCTGGGCAGAAGTTAACTTTTGCCACTCCAGGATTTGCCCACCCTGGGGTCCCTGCCAGGAATGTTTTCCCAGCACCACCCTCCCCATGCCACCTCCTAACCAGTTGTCTCCTTTCCACCATTCATCAAACATATCCTACCTCCAGGACCAGTCCCTTCATCTCAGGAAGGCTGCCATGGGACTCCCAGAACCCCCATGGCTCCTGGAGCCCTGAGGAAATAACACCCTGGGTGGGGAGTGATTTGTTTTCTCATCCAGTGCAACCTTGGAGGTAACAGACAAGAATGTCCTGTGATGCGAAGCACTCATTGTCCTGACCCCCAGTCCAGTGCCCTTCGCTCTAAGCACATAGCATCCCCAGGCTGTTCCTGGAGGTGTGGGCTGGGGTTGGTAGGGACTAGCTGGGCCAGCTAGGACAGGGGAGGCAGCCATGCCCAGGGCATGTAGCCACTGCCCAGAGCTGCCCCCAGAGCTGGGAGCCGTCCTGCACATGGTGCTGTGAGATGCCCTCCAGAGAGGAAGATGGAAGCTGTCTCTGTGCCCCGGGACTGATGAAGGGCCCATTCCAGGCCTTTGGGCACCTGGGCTTGCTACCCTTCTGGGAGCCCTGTCCTGTGGGCGAGGACAAAGGTGCCCTCACTGGTGGCATTCTCAGAATCTCAGCCACTCCCCACACATGCCCATAGGGGCGTGCCCACACCAAGCCACGTGTGGGTGTCTGGGGACAATGAGTCTGGGGGAGGGGGTGGGTCCCTTCCAGAAGGGTCTGGCTAAAGTCCAGTTATGAAGGTGAACTGAGATGGGCTCCCTCAAAGGAGCCATAGTGTGGGGAGCCCCGGGCAGAGCCCAGAGACAAATGCCAGCCCCCAGACCAAGACACGATCCAGGGAGTGCTGCCAAGAGCGGTAGACACAGCCGCTGAGGCCCACAGGGCACAGTGAGGCTGTGGGAGAGGGTGGCCCCTCTGGCCATTTCCCTGCCTGTGCTCACATCCCCTCCTCAGGCCTGTCTCACCAGCTCTTGCAGCCCATGACCCATAATCCTTCCGAATCTCCTTCCTCTCCTGGCTACTGGGATCCCCAGTGCCCCTCACCATTCCTTCTGGTCTCTCCTCTGCCTCCTGGAACTGTTCCCCAGGACAGTCTCCTGGGCCAGCGCTTCCTCCCACTCCACATCAGTGGTTCCAAACCCCGGATGCCTTTGGGATCAGCTGGGTGTACTTTAAATCCTTCCAGCCCAGAGCCCTGAGGCCCAAGTCACCCCCGCCTGCTCCTGTGGGACCCCTTGGATCAGCCAACCATTTTGTCATCATTCGTCACGTCCCCTGTCACCAAGGGCCTCTGGCATGTTCTGTTGTCCCCACACCCACACTGGCACCCCTCATCCACCAACCTGTGCCCACATCCTGCCTTGAGCCTGTTTCCCCTCCTGAGTGGTATTTCCTCACTCCAGGTGGGCACTGAGACAGCTGGCAGACCTGGCTGTGAGCCTCTGTCCCATCCAGAGGGATCCTCCCTTCCAGATTACCCAGTCAAGCTTGACCCCATGGTGTCACCGAGACAGACCAGAAGAGGGTGTTGAAGCCATGCAGTCCCCCGAGCCCCACTGAGCTGCACCAGCTTTGGAGCCATAGAGAGCCTGGGAGACTGAGCACTGAGTGCTAGGTCCCTTCCTCCCACTCTTGAGGGAGAAATCTTTGTAACCTTCCCTTCCTCCCACTCTTGAGGGCCCTGGGGGGACACAGGGCACAAGGAGGGTGGCAGAAGAGGCGTGTGCCTGGGTGCTTGGCACCTAGCCGGGGTTCATTTCTGTGGGTTCCCAAGATCCCCAGCCACGTCACACTCCTGCCTCACAAAGTGACAGGCACTCCCTGTTCTGGACCCTGAGCTCAGTGTCAGATGCTGACCATGGAGACCCCGGCTTTGGGAGGAGCACAGACTATCAACACAGTCCTGTGAACACAGAGAGAAGAGTACAGGAGGATGCTGTTTGGAGCACAAAGGGTGTGGTGTAGTCTAGTCTGGGACCTGGGTGTTGGAGGAGGCTGCTGTGAAGAAGGAACTTTCCGCTGGGCCCTGGAGAATCACAAGCGTCATAGGAGTTAGCCAGGTGGAGGTTGGGGGTGGAGGCATGGGGATGGGCATGGCGGGAAGTGAAAGTGAGGTAAGGGAGAACTTGAGGGCCCTTCTGCACTGACAGGGTGAGTGCATGGGACAGGGTGAGTGTGCACTGGAATGGAGCGTGGGTGCAAGAGGAGAGGCATGTGTGCACAGGAGGGAGCATGTGTGTACATGAGGATGGAGTATGTGCAGAAGGATGAAGCATGTGCACACAGGGTCAGGGCATACGTGCATGGGGTGTGTGTACCTGGGGACTGAGTATGGTGTCCAGCCTGTTCCTTGTAAGTAGTGGGCACCAGCTGATTCCTCAATGAATAAATGTCAGCCAGAAAAAGAGGAGATGCACCTACAGGCTCATAGCAGGAGAAGCATAGTGCATTGGTGAGCGTGTTTCCACAGGGGACAAGGAGGGTGGTGGAAGAGGCGTGTGGGTGGGGTGCTGGGTACCTAGCCAGGCTGCGTTCCAGTGAGTGAGCCCAAAGGGTCTGAGGTCAGCCTTAGCACGTTGAGGAGGTGTCGACAGGCGTGCGGAGAAAGGCATGATCCAATGCAGATCCTAGAAGCCCACAGCTGTGCACAGCTGGAATGGATGTGGGAGACGAGGGGAAGAATAAGGAGGGGATGAGACTGTCGTGGTCTGTGGGGAGCAGGAAGGATGCAGAGAGGCCAGCCTAGCACAGGAGAGGTGGAAAAGGAAGAGGGATGACAGGGTGGAGTAGGAGGGGCCAGGAGGGATCTGAGGCTTTTGGCTTCTGTTCAGCAACGGTATGGATGGAGGGATGCTCTCCTCAGAAAGGGACAGCGGGCCAGTGCTGGCATGCTGAGTCTCTTCTCTGTGCTGGTTGCTGGCAGGACTCTGCCAGGGTCCCATCCTTCCTCCCCAGTGTCTGAGCTTTGCTCATAAAGGGCGGGTTCTGTGACCTTTCTCTGAGGAATGCCCTGGAGATACAGGAGCCCAGACAGTGCCTGGAGACTACATCCCCCACCGCCCAGCTCAGTGACTGGAGAGTGCCCGCGTGGTGCTCACTGCCCCTGAGCAGATGCCAGGGCCTCACTGTGTGGCTTCCTGGGCCCCGCTGGCTCCCTGTCCTTCCCTTGATCCTCCCTGGCCTCCTAAGAGCATTTCCTGAGGGGATGACAGCAGGCATCCTCATCTCTGCATCTGGACCACTGGACCTCAGACATCTCAGGGAACTCTTGAGTAGGCAATTGGAGAGAAAGTTCTGGAACTCAAGAGGAGGATGGGGTGGAGCCATAGCCTCAGGCACCATCCCAGGGGTAAGAGTGAAGCCACAGATGTGCCTGAGAGCTGCCCAGAGAGAAGCCAAGGCCATCCAAGGCAGAGAGCAGACACTCAGAGAACCAGGGGAGCACTCCGCTGGGAAAGGCAGGGCCAGGGGTTTGCAGGAGATAGCAGAGCACAGGCTACATCTGACCAGTGGCTGATGAGATTCACAGACGGGCCACTTCAGGCCACTGCAGGATGTGGAGGGTGCTGGGGGTCAGCGGGTTGCCCTGGAGGGTAGGAGGGAGGCAAACAGCTCCCTCGGGCAACAGGGGTGGGGTGGGGGCAGGGATGGTGGCTGTACTGGAAGGGGTGAGGGCCAGGGGACAAGGTGGGAGCGCTCTGGGAGTCCTGGAGAGGAGAGTGTGAAGACACAGGAGAAAGAGGGAAAGGAGATCAGGCAGGAAAGAAGAGGGAGGGGCGTGGGAGCCAGGGCCTGACTGGAGACTCGACTTCCGACTTCCGTTAGGAAGGGAAACAAAGGCGAAGGCCGTCTCTGTCAGGGTACTCAGGAAAGCTCAGGGAACCAGGGCGTGTGGGAGAAGAGTGGGCATCCTCCCACTGTTGTGGGGAAGGTGTCTGTTTAGCTGGAGGTGAGATTCTAGGTCGGGTGTGGGGGAGGTGGTGAGGGTGGAGGCTGGGAGATTAGAATTAGTCATTGTGGTGCAAAAGGGAAATTAACCTACAGAAGCTGTCCAGCGTGAGTATCAGTCAGAGGCTTTGAGCAACCCAGTGCTCTACAGCAGGTAAAGTGAAGGCTTCCCTGGTCTCTGACATGAACTTGTTCTGACTCCGCTTGTACAGGCCGAGGAACGTGTCCTGCCTTGTCCACAGGGGAAGGCCTCCACAATGTCCCCCAGCCCTCCTGGAGCCTCAGCCCCCGAATGTGCCCCACAGCAGACAGCTATCAGATTCCTCCACTGGTGTTCGCTCTGGCCCGGCAGGTCAGCCAATTTAAACCGTATATGTATGTGTGTGTGTGTTTGCTTGTGTGTGTGTATGTGCGTGTGCTTGGGGGTGTATGTTTGCCTGTGTGTGTGTGTGTTTGTGTTTGCATGTGTTTGTATGTGTGCATGTGTGTGTCTGAGCATGCATGTGTCACCTCTGCTGTCTTTCCTTCAACCCCTGGCTGCTGCAGATGGTGGAGTGAGCTGAGGATGGTGGGGTGAGCTGAGGATGGTGGGGTGAGCTGAGGATGGTGGGGTGAGCTGAGGATGGTGGGGTGAGCTGAGCATGGAGTGAGCTGAGGATGGTAGGGTGAGCTGAGGATGCTGGAGTGAGCTGAGGATGCTGGAGTGACCTGCCCTGCTTGACACTCCTTATCTGCTCCAAGCACACAATGTCCGGTTTCTGGTTTCCGTCTTGGTCAGTGGTGCTGCAGGGCCGATGCTGCTCAGGTCTGTCTTTGGAGTTATTCCACTTTTTGTCTTAAACTTTCTGGTTGTGTTTCATTTTTCATTAATGCATTTTAGAACTTTGGTCCTTTTAAAACTCTGCATTTGTCATAATTACCTGTTCTTGTCATATAGTTTTATTCCTTTATCTTTTTTGAACATTTTAAACACCCTTATTTCAATGTTCCTTTTGGATTGCTCTATTCTCTTTACTTTCTGGGCCTTGAATCTCCTTGTTTCTTGTATCTGCTGCCTCTCTTTGGGATACCTGGCAGTTTCTCCTCTGAGCTCCTCTTCAATAGGCAATGATTTTCCATGAGAATCCTGGTTCCCCTGGATGAGGATGGTGTCTCCCGGGGAGAGTTTCCTGTTTGGTTTTGCTGGAGGCTGGCAGGTTCTCTCAGTTGCAGATGGGTATGATGTTAGCTCCTCAGCTCAGAGTTTCTGCACCAGCTCACTGCAGACTTGGGGCCCTGGTTTCCCACAGATGCCCAGGGCAGGGGGCCTTCCTGTGTGCTAGGTGCTGCTCCGTGGTATTTGTTCCATGACTCTGCAAACATTGTTGTAAAATCAGTTTGTAACATTGGCCTAGTAAACAAAAGTAACACATGTGTCTCCTGGAACAATGGACTGTCACCACCCCCTTCTCATCTTCATCCCAGTCCTCAGGGAGGCTCCTGTGCCACTGATGTCTGAGGCCACCAAGACAGGAAGACCCTGGGGGGAGGGTAAATGGGAGATGCCTCTCAGCCCCTGGGCCTGCTGTCCCCTGGGCCCCAGGGTAGAGCTTCTGCAGACTTTGTTCCTTCCCATTTCTGAGACAGCCTGAGCTCGGGCCACCCTCCCCTTCATAGAGTCCCAGCTGTCAAACAAACACCTCCAGGGCCATCTGCTCTCTGAGCAAGAGTCTTCCTCCTGGGATGCCCCCACCCACCCACAGAAGCAGGGATATAGGGAAGGAAGGACCAGGATTTCTGGTTGCAATAATTGTATCCGTGAGTTTGAGACCCCCAGGTTACCTTTGGACTCATAAGCTAAACTGCTGGGCATTCTGGCCTGGATGTCCCTGGAGCCCAGAACCTCCACAGGGATCATGAGCAGGGGGTCACTGCCCCCGAACAATGAGGGCACCCACATGGTCTACCCTGGCTCCTCACTCGTCAGAGGAAATGACGAGATTCTAAGGTCCCCTCCAGTATTGCAGGCTGGCCTGAGCCATAGGGTTCTGACCCAGCATGGCATCAAATGCCTGGAGCTCATCCTGCAGGAGCAGCCACGGAGGAGCCCCCGGGTGTGCTGTGCAGGGGGGATGTGTGGAATCTCATTCAATCTGGACAGCTGTGGCCCCCAAACTGCCCATAACGATGCAGTCCAGCCGGAACTGGGGTCTTTTGGCTTCAAAACATGTTGGGGTCTTTCCCCAGAGCCCCATTGTCTTTTAGAAATTACCACTTAGAAAGGGCAGTGCTGCTGATAAAGCCTGGCATGCACTGAATTGTGTCCTCCCCAAATTTATATATTAAAGTCCCAACCCCTGGTTCCTCAGAATGCAGCTGTACTGTGTTTGGAGAGGATTTGTAAAGGTTAAATTAAACAAGGTCATTAGGGTGGTCCCTAATCCAGTACGACTGTTGTCCTTACAGGAACAGTGTAGGAAACAGACATGCACAGAGGGAAAAGCATGGGAGGACACAGTAGGAAGGCGGCTGTCAGCAAACCTGGCTCTATGAGACTCAGAGGAAATGACCCTCCCCACACCTTGACCTTGGACTTGCAGCCTGCAGAATTCTGAGGAAAAAATGTCTATTTTTTTGTCACTCAGTGCATGGTACTTTGTTCTGGCCGCCTAGTGGACAGATACAATGGCTTTGCTGTTAACAGCCTAGTGGACAAATACAATGGCTTTCCTGTTAACAGCCCAGACCCACATTTCCTGCACATAAGGCATGGGACTCCCTCATCCCCTCTGCCCAGGCCCAGCCCTGGTCTCCAAGCTGGGTAGGCTGCAGGCAGCAGGCAGGAGTGGGGCCTGATGGAAGGGGCGGTGCTGAGGCAGTGAGGGCAGCAGAGGGATGCTCACTGGCTCATGTGGCTCAGCTTCGTGGAATCATCAGGAGCAGGAGTGAAGGAAGCAGGTGACAGGGGCCACTCATGGAGACACAGATGGGCAGATTCCTCCACATGCTGGAGACAATTTTGGAGGCACCTGCTCCACCCACTGCCACACCCTCAGACTTCCCCATATGCCATGCTGGATCCAGCAGCAGCCCTGATTGTATGGTATGACCTTGGTGGTCAGATCAGGCATGGACAGCTTGACCCAGACTATGGGATCAGAATCTCTCCCCAGCAACGTGGCCATGGGGTCATCTGAACAGAGGACAAGCAACCGCAGACTGCAGGGCTACTAGCAGCCAAGTACACAGAGAGGCAGAGATGGGGAGAAGGGAGCAGGTGCAGAGGGAGGGAAGGGGCAGAGCTGAGGCCGCATGGCCCAGGGAGCAGGGAAACCTGAAGGAGACCCCAAGCAGGGGTCCTGTGGGCTTTCCAATGTCTGGTCCTGCTGAGGCCTGGCTGCCCTTGTGATCATGAGCCAGCAACCTACAGTCGCTACAGCCCTATGCTTCTGGTCTCCTCTTGGGTCTTGCCTCTGCACAGCCTGTAGCCAGGCTCAGGCTGGGATATCCCATATGGACCCTAAGGCAGGCTTTCCTATACTTTCCATGGAAATTCTCCAGCTGATAGAAGAAGTGAACACCCCAATCTGGGGCCACATTCTCAAGTGGTCTGTGAAATTTTTGCAAGGTTTGTGGTTCATCTAAAAGATTCATAATTTCAAAATGGAATTCTTGATAGTTAGGGAGATTTTTCACATACCCCAAAGGGCTCCTCCTTCTCCAGGGTTGGGCCAAAGTCCTGTGTCCAGAAGCCCCCTGGTCAGCAGTCCTCTTGGCTTCCCCAATCACCCAGTGTCCAGCCTGCATGGGTCCTTCAGTCCCAGGGCCATGGTGAGGCTGAGTCCCTGGGCCTGGCACCATCTAGACACCCCTTGGGGGGGTCCAGTGATGTGCAAGCTACATCTCTAACCCCCTGACCTCTGCCTTCTCTACCTCCCTGCCCACTCCCTCATTCAAAGACACTGAGCGTCACCGCTCAGGAGTTTCCATCTTAACACAAGACAGAAGAGAGTTTCACTTCAGGCCACTGTTCCCACTGTGTCTTAGTCCATTTGGGCTGCTCTAAAGAAAGTACCGTGAACTGTATAATTTTCAAACAACAGGAATTTATTTTAAACAGTTCTGGAGGCTGGGAAGTCCATATCAAGGCAGATTAGGTTTCTGGTGAGAGTCAGCTCTCTGGTTCATTGTTAGCATCTTTTGGCCAACAGTGTCTCCTGTGTCCTCCCATGGTGGAAGGGGCGAGGCAGCCCTCTGGGGCCTCTTTTATAAAGACACCAATTCAATCCATGAGGCTCCACCCTGGTGACCTAATCACCTCCCCATACTCCCACTTCCTCATTACCATCCCTTGGGGTTTAGGATTTCAACATATGAATCTTTAGGGGACACTAACTTTCATTTCATAGCATTTGGACTTTCACCATTGCCTCACCCCCGCCCCTCTAATTCTTGGGCCTTCGGACTCAGACTGAGTCACACCACTGACATTCTTGTTTCTCTAGCTTGCAGATAGCAAACCATGGGACTTCTCGGTCTCCATAACCACATGAGCCAATTCCTATAATAAATCTGCTCTTACATATACCTGTATATAGCCTGTTGGTTCTATTTCTCTGGATAACCCTAGCTAATACACACTGCAAGCACCTGGGCAATACCAAGGGCCTGGCCATCTGCTTGAAATTGAAAATAGAAAACACACACACACACACACACACAGAGCGAGAGAGAGAGAGACCCTGCCCAGAGCCACCCACCCAGTGCCTGTCCCCAGACCAAGGCCCAGTCCCCTTCACCTGTCTCCATCATAAGCATCACCAGCCTGTCTGAAAAACTGCCCTGCAAAGTTATTGACATTGGCCTGGCCACCTGGGGATGCAAGGCCCTGAACATTGTGGAGAATGAGATGCCAGGCCTGATGCACATGCAGGAGCTGTACTTGGCCTTCAAGCTACTAAAGGGCACCCAAATCGCCAGCTGCCTGCACATGACCATGGAGATGGCCGTCCACATTGAGACCCTCATCACCCTGGGTGCCCCAGCAGCAACATCTTCCTCACCCAGGACCATGTGGTGGCTGCCATTGCCAAGGCTGGCATTCCAGTATACGCATGGAAGGGCGAAAGGACAAGGAGTACCCATGGTGCATCGAGCAGTCACTGTAATTCAAGGATGGGCCCTCAACATTATTCTGGAGGATGGGGGTGACCTCGCCAACCTCTTCCACACCAAGTACTCACAGCTCTTGCTGACCATCTGAGGCACCTCCGAGGAGACCATGACTGGGGTCCACAACCCACAAAGGATGAAGGTCAATGGGATCCTGAAGGTGCCTGCCATCAATGTCAATGACTCCATCACCAAGAGCGAGTTCGACAAGCTCTCTGGCTGCTGGGAGTCCCTCATAGATGCATCAAGCAGGCCACAGAGGTGATGATTGCTGGCAAGGTAGTGGTGGTAGCAGGCTATGGCAACATGGGCAAGGGCTGTGCCCAGGTTCTGTGGGGTTTCGGGGCCCACGTCATCATCACCAAGATTGACCCCATCAATGCACTGCAGGCTGCCATGGAGGGCTATAAGCCGACCACCACAGACGAAGCCTGTCAGGAGGGCAACATCTTTATCACCACCACAGGCTGTGTCAATATCGTCCTTGGCCAGCACTTTGAACAGGTAAAGGATGATGCCATCCTGTGTAATACTGGACACTTTGATGTGGAGATCAATGTCAAGTGGCTCAGTGAGAACACTTGGAGAAGGTGACCATCAAGCCCCAGGTGGCCAGGTACTGGCTGAAGAATGGGCGCTGCACCATCCTGCTGGCTGAGGGTCGGCTGGTCAGCCTGGGTTGTGCCATGGGCCAACCTAACTCAGGGAAGAGATGAGCAAGTGAGAGAACTCTGAAATTTCACAACTCCACCATGGACCTTTGCAATCCTAGTCACAGGGAGCCCTCTCTTCGCCCCCAGGCCTCCAGATGAACACAGGGAACCTGCTGGAGATGGTGCAGAGGCATTGCTCAAGCCTACATGGATCCCACAGGCTTTTCATCCCTTATCTGCCTGGTGCAGCCACTGTTGCCTGCCCATGGAAGGGAACTGGGCACTTTCGTGTGCCCCAAAGACAGATACCGCAGCTGTGGTAAGGAGAAGTGGGTAGACAATGCTCTACACGGCTTCCCTCTGCTTCTCCTCTCTGCCAAATGGGACTTGCTTGCTTTGGTGACAGGCTGCCAGTGCGACCGCTCACCCCTGCCTGAGCATGACAGCCACAGTTCAGTGTTCCTCTGAGAGCCCAACCCCCAGAGGCTGCCCATTAGCCCGTTCCACCACAGGCTTGTCTCTGCTGCCCCAGGCCAGGGAGGGAGCAGGAACCTTCCTGAGCTCCTAACAGCAAAATCCAGCTTTGGGAGAGAAGTGCTAGTGGGCCATGAGCCCAGCAACTGCCATTGCTCATTGCCCCAGCTGAAGGTTCCTGCCCTCCTGGGTGAAAGGTGCACAGCACAGCCACCCTGCCATGCCTGGACACTACAGCTGTGGCCTGGAGCCCTTTGGAAAGCCCAGCCCCTTCAGTCCTGTGATCTGTTCTCAGGCTCCAGGGGACCAGCCCACCCCTTCCTATCACAGCCAGTACCTGAACTCTGGGCTGCTACAGAAATACTAAAAATCATTAGAGACTACTATGAACACCTCTATGCACACAAACCAGAAAACCCAGAGGAAATTGATAAATTCCTGGAAACACAAAGTCTCCCAAGATTGAACCAGGAAGAAATAGAAATCCTGAGCAGACCAATAATGGGTAAGAAAATTGAATTAGTAATAAGAAACTTTCCAAAAAAAACACACACAAAAATTTCCCAGGACCAGATAAATTCACAGCTCTGTACATCTACCACATGTACAAAGAAGAGCTAGTATCAATCTTCCTGAAACTATTCCAAAATATTGATGAGGATCCAGTATCATCCTGATACCAAAAGCAGGCAAGGACACAACAAAAAATAAAAACACAGGCCAATATCCTTTATGAATGTACAAGCAAAAATCATCCAAAAAATACTAGTAAAACAAATCCAGCAGTGCATCAAAAAGGTAATTCATCACAGTCAAGTGGGCTTTATTCCAGGGATGCAAAGATGGTTAAAGACAGCAAATTAATAAACATGATTCATCACATAAACAGAACTAAAACAAAAATCATATGATCAATAGATGAAAACCCTCAATAAACTAGACATCGAAAGAACATACCTCAAAATAATAAGAGCCATATAAGACAAACCCATAGCCAACATCATACTGAATGGGAAAAAGTTAAAAGCATTCTCCTTAAGATCTGAAACAAGACAAGAGTGCCCACTCTTGCCACTCCTATTTGACATAGTACTGGAAGGCCTGACTGGAGCAATCAGGCAAGAGAAAGAAATAGAAGGTATCCAAACTGGAAAAGAGGTAGTCAAATTATCTCTGTTTGCTGATGACATGACTGTATACCTAGAAAACCCTAAAGACTCTTCCAATAGACTCCTAGACTTGATAAACAACTTTGGTAAAGTTTCATGAGATAAAAATCAATGTACAAAGATCAGTAGCATTTGAATACACCAATAACATGGAAGCTGAGAACCAAATCAAGACCTCAATCTCATTTACAATAGCCACACTAAAAAAAAAAAAAAAAAAAAAACTAGCTAGGAATACATTTAACCAAGGAGGTGAAAGATCTCTATAAGGGTAACTATGAAATACTGATGAAAGAAACCATAGATGATGCAAACGGAAAAACATCTCATGCTCATGAATTGGAATAATCGATATTGTTAAAATGACCATATTCCCTAAAGCAATCTACAGATATGACAAAATTCCTGTCAAATTTTAAACATTATTATTCCCAGAACTAGAAAAAAATTCTAAAGTTTATATAAAACAAAATAAAGCCTAACTAGCCAAAGTAATTATAAGAAAAAAAAAATCCAGAGGCATCATATTGCCTGACTTCAAACTATACTACAACGCTGTAGTATAAGCATGGTACTAGCACAAAAAATGGACATGTAGATCAGTGAAACAGAATAGAGAGCCCCAAAATTAAAGCTACATACCTACAGTTAATAGATGTTTGACAAAGTCAACAAAAATAAACAGTGGGGAAAGGACAGACACCTATTCAATAAGTGGTGCTGGAAAAATTGGCTAGCCACATGCAGAAGAATGGAACTGGATCCTATCTCATTATAAACAAAAATTAATTCAAGGTGGATTAAAGACTCAAACAAGACTGAAACTATAAAAATCCTAGAAAAAAAACCTAGGAAAAATGTGGATATCAGCCTAGGCAAATAATTTATGACAAAGACCCCAAAAGCAAATGCAACAAAAACAAAAATAGGCAAATGGAACTTAATTAAACTGGAAAGCTTCTGCACAGCAAAATAAATGATCAACAGAGTAAACAGACAATTTACAGAATGGGAGAAAATATTTGCAAATTATGCTTCCAACAAAGAACTAATATCCAGAATATATAAGGAAATCAAACAACTAAGAAAAAAACAAGCAACCTTATTAAAAATTGAGCAAAGGATATGAAGACATTTCTCAAAAGAAGAAATATAAGCAGCAAACACATGAAAAAATTCTCAACATTGCTAATTATCAGATAAATGCAAATTAGCACCACCCTAAAACATCATTTTACACCAGTCAGAATGGCTATTTTTAAAAAGTCAAAGAACAATAGATGTTGTTGTGGATGTAGACAAAAGGAAATGTTCATACACTGATGGTGGAAATGTAAATTGGTCCAACATCTATGAAAATCAGCATTGAGATTTCTCAAAGAACTGAAAATAGAACTACCCTATGACTCAGTAGTCCAACTACTGGGTGTCTATCCAAAGGAAAAGAAATCCCTATATAAAGAAGACATCTGTACTAGTATGCTTATCTCAGCAATATTCACAATAGCAAAGTAATGGAACCAATGGTTGCTCAGATAAATAAAATGTAGTATATATACGCTATGAAATACTATGCATCCATAAAAAATGAAATCATGTTCTTTGCAGCAACGCGATGGAGGTGGAGGCCATTATCCTAAATGAACTAACCCAGAAACAGAAAATCAAACACCACACGTTCTCACTTATGAGTGGGAACTAAACAATGGGTACACATGGACATACAGATGGAAATAAGAGATGCTGGGGACTCCAAAAGGGGAGAGGGTGGGAGGGGGATGAGGGTTGAAAGACTACCTATTGGAAACAATGTTTGGTATCTGTGTGATGGGTACACTAGAAGCCCAATCTCTACCAGTACACAATATACCCATGTAACGATCATGCACATGTACCCCTTGAATCTAAAATTTAAAAAGGCAGCCCACCTGCAACTCAGTCCACCTGCATGATCAAGGGCTGTGTCCCTTTTCTCCCTTCACTAGGATGATGCCAAACCTCGGGGATCAACTCAGCTGGAGAGGAGGAGGCAGAGCAGCAGTGGCCCATGGAAGCATGGCTGGCAAAGTTCCCTCTGCCTGCCCCTGCTATCACTGTTCAACACAGAAAGCCTGGGAGGGTCCCTGTGGGTGGCCAGGGCAGTGGGGTCCTCCCCTCTGATGTCTTCTGAGCTCACCTTCTTAATATATGACTTCCTCCCTTGAGGGATGAGGAAGGATGACAGGCCCTAGCTTGAGTTCATATTGGCTAAACTCCAAAGGCTCTCAATCCCCATTAACAAACAAGTATGTTGATTTCCCCAGGATCACATAAAGCTCTTCATGAAATTGCACATTTCTTCCTATGGGGTCTCAGAGTTGCAGGGATGGGAAGCAACATCATGTTTCCACGTGGGTAACACAGAAGAAATAAAGTCTTTCTACACTTTCATGTTATTTCAACTCCCTTTCTGCCTAATGAAAGCTTTCCCACACTTTTCCTCGTGTCATGAGTACAGTGAACATTTTCTCCCTTAGTCTTGAGAGATACACAGTCCCAGGCACTTTGTAAAGTTGCCTTGGCTGCTCTGGGCACATTTGTATGTGGCTGTAGGCATTAGGCAGCTGGGCCAGACAGTCTAGAGCCAGAGGGTGCACTGTCTGGCTGGCTGTCCCTTCCCACACCTGCGAGCATGCATCCTACCTCTCTGGACCCTGTCTCATTGTGCTGCACACAGGCCATGCACCTGCTCACCAGGCACCAGGTGCCCTTGTCACAAATATCTCCACCTGTCTAGCAATGAGGTGGGAACACTCAATTCTTTGTGAAAATCTCTGTATTTACAGGACCAGAGGTGTTTTCTTTTGTGAAACAAAAACTCTAAAAAATAAAGCAAGACAAAAAATTTATGAAGCCAGGCTTCCCATTCCAGGAAGAATGTTGAGAAGTGAAGTGTGGAGGGGCAGCATGTTCTCTAGTACCCACAGTTGCTCAGGGAATGAGCCTACAAAAGGGGAAAAACCAAATGACTGGGCCCTGTCCACCCCCAGGGGCTCTAGCGCCCTCTTCCATTTCCTTAACATTGACCTGGCTCATTTCTCTGGACGCCTTGTGCAGGGTGTTGTGTGCCTGGAAAAGCCTCTCATAACCAGCTTGGGAGACAGATGTGCAGACACAGAGGAGAGAGGCTGGGCAAGGGTGGGAGAGGCCTGCTTCCCATCATGGCAGCTGGCAGGACCCAGATGCGGAGTCCAGGCTGCAGCAGGACAGGAGGGTGCAAGACAGAGAAGGGGGACAAGAAAGAGAAACTCCTCGGGATGACGGCATTGAAGGTCAAAGTCATGAGGCCTAGAGAAAGCCCCCAAAGCTCTACACACATAGGCAAGCCATTGTGTTGAAGCCTTAAAACAAACAAACGTGGGAGGGGGGACAGCGTGGTTATCACTGTCAAATTAGTCAATACTGTTTAAAATCCAAAGCTGGTATATTTTTAACTTGTACTTGTCTTTCAGAATTTCTATGGAAAAGCATAAATATTGCATTCCAGTAGACGGGGGAGGTGGAGAGCAGTTTATTTACTCTCAAAGATGGATTAGGGATGACTGGACAACCTCAGCCATAGCTCCCCGCTCCTGACGTGCTCACGAGCCCCATGTGGGGTGCCCATGGCCTGTGTGGGTGGCACCTTGGGCAGTCATGCAGCCACCACGTGCACACGGTGGGTGCTGGGACGCTGCCTGTTGACACTCATCTCTGTTGGGGCTGTGGTTTCTTCTGTGGGGACAAATGATTAAGGAGGGAAGTTTATCTTTTCTCGTGAAATGAGGAGGATTCCCTGAAATTTGCCTGGTCTTGGGGACGGCGTGGGGTATCTGGGAAGATAATTAGCATTTCCAGAAAGGGCCTCACTGCTTTCTGGGACACATTCAGAATTTGAGTAGCCAAAAAATAGAAACCAAGGACAAGAAGATAAGGAGTACAGGAAGTGAGATATGCAAGTATTTTTCCTTTCAAAAAGCTAGGGAGGGGTCGGGTGCTGTGGCTCATGCCCGTAATCCCAACAATTTGGGACGCCGAGGTGGGTGGATCACCTGAGGTCAGGAGTTTGAGACCAGCCTGACCAACATGGTGAAACCCCATTTCTACTAAAAATACAAAAATTAGCCAGGCATGGTGGCAGGTTCCTGTAATCCCAACTACTCGGGAGGCTGAGGCAGGAGAATCGCTTGAACCCAGGAGGCAGAGGTTGCAGTGAGCTGAGATCACACCATTGCACTCAGCCTGGGTGACAGAGCAAGACTCTGTCTTAAACAACAACCACAAAGAAACAAACAAACAAACAAAAAGCTAGACAGGGAGACACAGCATTGAATTCATATTTCAAATACTTTTTGGGCTTTTTGAATGGAGAATTTGGCCTAAGGCCTCATGTGTCCCAGCCCTTGATGACACATGAAGTTGGGGCTGTTGGGAGTGGAACGCATCCATGCCTGGCATCCCGATGGCACTAGGGTGCTGTGTCATGGCAGGTAAGGACAAGCTCCCTGATGACAAACACAGTCAACTTTGGTTGATCAGCAAGAATTCAACTCCTTTGACCATAAGAAAATACTCAATGTGTATGTCCAGTTCAGCAACAAAAGCCTGTTAATCTTGGGTGTTTGGTGCCTTAGAAGTTGGGCTCTGAGGGGGGGAGTGACAAAGGGGGTTCTGCAGTGTGCCTGAGCAGTGGGGACAGCAGTGGCAGCATCCTGGAGGGAGGCCTCAAGCATCTAGCACTGGGGAGGCGGCTCCTGGAGGAGCAGGTGAGGGGGAGGCACTCCCGGCTGGGTTGAAGGCAGCTCTTTGGGTTGCACAGAGTCTGTGCTTGGGAAGAGTACTCCAGGCTGTGTCTCAGGCAGATCCTTGGGCTGCAGGGAGCCTGTTTGCGGGCAAGGCACTCCCTGCTGTGTTGGCTGTGTCTCAGGCAGATCCTTGGGCTGCAGCAAGCCTGTTTGAGGGTGAGGCACTCCCGGCTGTGTCTCAGGCACATCCTTGGGCTGCAGGGAGCCTGTGGTAGGGAAAGGCACTCCTGGCTGTGTGGAAAGCAGATCTTTGGGCAGCAGGGAGCCTGTGAGAATTGGGACTGTGTAAGGGCTAAGCTGAGGTACCTCCCCTGTAGGGAAGAGAAGAGAGAGAAGGTCACTGTGTTGGCATTGGAATTGGGCTCAGAAGCCTGCGGTTGCCTGGCTCAAGGGATGGGGCCAGGACCCATCGGGACCCACACGGTGGGCCTTGCTGTGCTCCTCCTCTCTCCCTTGGGTGCTGCCTCCAGCCTGGACTCCTCCTTCCAGACTCAGCTTTAGCGTTAAGGTCCCCTCTGCCTCTCCAGGCAGCCCTGGGTCTCTGACTCTGGACTCCCTCAGCCCTCGGATTGAAATGGTTTGCTTCCCCCTGGTAGACAGGAGGAGGCCCCAATTACCTCTGTGCCCCAGCATGGTCCAGAAGGCTCTAGTGAGCATGTGGAAGGGATGAGCGCTCACCACAGCCCTCAAGGCTGGCTCCAGGGACCCTTGGGTGGGTGATGAGCTGAGAAGGCAGCAGCTCCACAGTTCCCCTGGTTTGGGAAGAGGATGATCCAGACCCGTAGGAAGAGCAAACTCTGTCTTGCAGAAGCAGCTGCTTTACTTTCATCTTGGGCACACACCAGTGTAGCCAACTCACCACCCACACAGCTGCAAGCCACACAGAGATTGTCTTTGTGTTCGTCTGTGATGCCTTTTTCTCTGCTGGCTTCTTATGCTCATGACTGGGGCAAGCCTGTCTGAAGACTTGATAGGGCCTTTCAAAAAGGCCCTCAGGGTCACTCTAAGTAAGGTCAAAGGGACTGGGGTTCAATCTAGCCTCTGACCTCAGGCAAGTCACTCAACCTCTTGGGAATGGCTTTCCCATCTCTTAAATGGGCCCAGCAATACCAAACACAGATTGGTCACCCCAAGTCCATTCTTCCTGACTTTCTTCCTAACGAGGCCTGCTTTTGTTAAGAAAGGCAATATGGTGTGACAAACCACCATGGCACATATTTACCTATGTAACAAACCTGCACATCCTACACATGTATCCCGGAACTTAAAATTTAAAAAAAAAAGAGAGAGGCAATGTGCTCAGTTGTAAAATGACCTTTTTCCGGTCTCCCTTGCTGAGCAGCATGGCCATGTGAATGCATTCTGGCAATGGAGTGTAAATAGGATTTGTTGGGCATTGCTTTAAAGAAGGCTGCTTTCCCTTTTTCCTTCTTCTTCCTGCCTGGAGTATGAGTGTGATGGCTGGAGCTCCAGAAGCCATCTTGTAAGCATGAAGCAAATTGAAAGCCTGGCCTTTTCAAGAATTGTTAGATTTCCCCAAGGCTGTTCTCCTGGGGCTTAGCAGGCAGCAAATTAGATAACAGTCTTTCTCAGAGCCCCTCAGCTCTCCCATTTCTCAATTTGTATAGGCTGTCCTCTGTTTCTGGAATGTCCTTCCTAATGTTGTCTGCCCAGTGAACTTCTGCTCACCTTTTCAGACTCAGCTCCAGAGTGGCCTCCTCCAGGAAGCCCCTTATCCTTGCTCCCAGCTAAAGTGACCACCCTGCTTGGTCTTTCTGGTCATGTCATGGCAGAAGGCTGAGCCCGTTGTGGGAATTGCCCTGTCCTTCTAGATGTGCCCGTGCCTGCTCTGCAAGCATGACGACTGTAACTGCATCCCCTTCAGCATCTGTGGCTGGAGGGCTGCAGCAGGCTCCCAAAATCCCAGTGGGCATATGCCACTTTGCTTCGACCTCCCCATCTGTGATGTGGCGCTGATGATGCCCACATACCATGGCAGGAGCAGCAGCCCATCAATGCTTGTGGTTTCCCTGGCGTGGGGCCTGTTCAGCTCCTTCTCTACTCAAGGCCACCCTTCCCAGGCTGCCTGGAATCCCAGTGGTCCCCTGCCAGGCCAGTCTCAGCCTGATGGTCCCAAAGAAACCCTCCATTCCTCACAGGTGTTCCCCAGAGCATGCAGACTTTGAGCTTGCTTGAACCTGTCATTCATGCATAAAGTCTCTCCTTGGGCATGTGAGTGACAAATGCCTCAAATGCTGGATTCTCTTATGGAGATGGTCTCTCTCTTAGTGAGAGGGGCCCTTCTCCCCTCTAGACCCCATCCTGGGACCTGCCTTCTCCTGCCCCTGCCCTGCTAGTCCCCATCCAGGATGATGCTTACTTTCCCCTTGTGCCCCCTCAGACTCTGTCCGGAGCCACCTGTGTCTGCAGCTGCCTGTCCACCCTCCTCCATGCCTGATTGGGCTCCTGCTACCTGTTCAGAGATTCAGGCTTCCTTCTTAGTACAACCCAAGTGTGTTAGCCTGCTCTCCCTGGCTCCGCCTATCCCCAAATCTAGACCTCCCAGGACCATCTTCCCTCCCAGCTCACACCCTCCAGAGATGCTCTGCACTGCTGGCAGGATCCAGTCCCTCCACCCAGCCTGCACGCCAGACCGTCCCCAGCCCTGTGCCATTCCCTGCACAGCCCAGTGCCCTGGGACTCACGACAGGCCTGACAGCATCCTTTTTGTTCATGGGAGGCATCATGGAGCTCGCTGGAATTGGACAATTTGCTCCTTGTTGTGTGCCCATGGAGAGCAGAGCTCAGACATGGATGGTGTGTCTGTCCCCACAGCCTATTGTCAGGGCACCCTGCAGTGAGGAACAGGGAGGCCAGAGCCCAGCTGCTGGAGGGCCTGGTGGTCTTGCTAAGGGCCTCATGATGTCCCCATGAAGGGAGAACACCCAGGGCTTCCTTCACCTCCAGCAGCTGCAGTTGTGCAACTGCCGGCCATGCAGACCCCCAGCCTGCTCAGGAGGATCTCAGGACAGACAGAGGCATCACAGAGTCCCACACAGGGCTGTCACCATGCATGCTGGGACCCCGGCTGGTAAGAGGGCATCCTCGCTATGTCCCAGACAGTATGGACAGGCACTGGGATTGATCCTGTGGGATTGAGGTGAGCCGAGGGTGTTTGTGTGGATGCCTTTGTCAGTCTATGGAGGTTTCCTTCTGCTCACAGGGCGATGCGGGATGTTGGCGCCCCTACTTCTTGTTCTTCATCCCCTGAGGTAACTGCTTGGTTCCTGTTTCCTGTTTTGTTGATGTGGTAAATTACTAAATTACACAGATATTTCAGCTCCTGTACCTGCCTGGCTTTCCTGGGAGGAGCCCTGGCTGCTCCTGGCCCATGGTGTGGGTTAGCTGCTGCTCCATGCCATTTGCTGGTGTTTCCCTGAGAGCTTCTCACATATGTCTTTTCTTGCTTTAGAGTTAAACTTATCATTGTGAGGTAACAACACACTAATTGTACACAGGTACTCACACCACCACCCCCGCATATTCCCCCCACACCAATAGACACTCACATTCACACCCATGTGGGCCACACGTCCACTGCCACCCACCCACGCACACTGGACCACAAACACACTCAACCCACCCCATACCACACACATCACACCACACACCACACACCCCAAGCACACACACCCACACACCACACACACATAAATAGCAAACACACATACACCAGAAATACCAAAGACACACCACACATTCCATACACACATCACACACATCAGCAACACACTCTCAACTCCCCGTATGACACAAACACACACTGGACATGACATACCTGCACACCAGACATCCTTCCCACACACCAGCAGCCTTCCACACACCAGGCAACCTTCCCACACACTCCCACAAGACCCCCACTCATGCCACACACTCACACTGCACATACACCACACACACACACGCATATATGTCCCTACATACACTCACACACCCACATACATATTACACAGCACCTCAGCTCCCACACAACATACACCCCACAATACAACACACACAGATGCATCACTCATGCATACCCCACACACACCACACTCACAGCACATATACACACCCTGCACAATCACACACAGATTTCCACAGCACACAGACCACATATTACCCTCTCCCGCAGACTTCACACACGTCAAGCCTCCCACAGCACAACTTCCCACACATACTACACATACTGCACCCACACACACCAAACACATACACACCACATACACACACCACACTCACACACTCCCCACACATCTTCCCCCACACATACCAAACAAATGCACACACTCCATACACGCATGCACTCGTGCACACCACCCTTTGGCTACCCCAGGGCCTCTGCAGCTCTCACCTCCCTACACACGCAGAGGAAGACTCCACCGACATCATTTCAAGACAGGTCTTTGACGTGAGCTGGAACACAGGAGGGGTGGGGCGGGGCAGGGAGAGTGAGCTTCCGGCCACAGGAGCCAGGCCCCCAGCCCCTCACCTCTGCCCACTCATGGCATCAATGGTCCTTCTCAGGGCCTTGACACCATTCTCCACTGCAAACATGTGGTCAGGGCAGTCTGCAATTGCTGTTATCTGCAGAGAGCAGAGCTGGCTTGGACTCCCCACCAGGAGGTGAGGATGCAGCAGACCCCCGGCCCGGGGGACAGTGTCTTGCCCCCATGCTTTGGGGGCAGCAGAATGTCAGGCTCTGAATGTCACAGCCTTCTGCAGCCAGCAGCCCACTCTTAGGGAGCAGAGAGCTCTTCCACCCTCCCCTCTGGCATGGTGGGATTTATACAACACTCCGTCAATCACTTCTGCAGTGGCCATGGGTTGGCCCCACTCACTTGGGGCAGCTTAGACAACCATCCTCGGGGCGGCCCTGGGAAAGCCACCTGGGATGCTTTCCCCACTAGGCTCAAAAGTGGCACCTGGTTACCTGTTTGGAATTACCTGGTCCAGATTATAATCAGCCACACCCAGGGTGTAAACGTTGGCTCCCGGTTTCCGAGCCTTTTGAGCCTAAGGGAAAGAAGGCATTGCATATTGGTCATCAAAATACATGGAGCAAAATGCTGATAAGTATAAACTGGACTCACTTCTCTGAGAGTGTCCTTAAATGCATGTGCCACCAGTTCTCCGTTGGTCATAGCAATAATCATGCTGGGAACCTTGTCTGTAGAAGAAGCAAACAGTGGCCTGCTCAGCAAAGGCACCAGAAGTGACCTCCAGAAGCTCCAGAACCCCTGCAGATGGCTGGGCCCACAGCACTGCCCACTCCAGGGCATGGCCAGGTGCCCCCACCTCATCCTCCAGAGGAGAGGCTGCCAAGACCCAAGCACCTGCCACCCAGAGACCCCCTAGAGTGAGGGAGGTCTCAGCCCAGCACCCATTTTACAGAGGAGGGACTGAGAGGGGCAGGGTCTTTCCCACCAGGCTGCCTGAACCCTCACCCACTAGCAGCCTGCACCACCTCTGCCTGAGGGCAGCTCCAGCCAGGACTCCACAAGCACAGGCCTGTCCCATGGGGAGGGGGAGGAGCTGCTGGGCCCTCCTGTAACAGACAGGCTCAGGGAGGCTCCCAGGGGGCTGGGTCTTGCTGTGAGCAGAGCCTGCAGGCAGCCCTGCCAGCATCTCTGGGCCCAGGAGTTCAGGACTCCAGGTCAGTGGCACCTGGGTAGGGGACCCCACAGCCACCTCAATGCCTTTCCTCTCCAGCCCTGCCTTTTCCTGACAAGAGCTGCAGCGACACAGTGGGGAGGGAAGTTGGGGGCCCTGGACAGCCTTCTGTACCATATGAGACAGGGTCAGGGGATGCAAGTCACTCGGAGGGGAGACATGGAAGGGAGGAGGAAGACTAAGGTGTGTGCAAGGGGGCAAACCCCTTGGCTCTTCTCTTTTCTTTTTCAGACAGTCCAGCTGGAGGGCAAGCACCTCAGGGTTATGAGCACCAGAACTGCACACACAGGATCCCACACAGTTCTCAGAACTCCATGGGGCGGGGGCTTACTATGCTCATTGCACCAGGGAGGGACCTGGAGCTCAGAGCAAGTGAGCAACTTGCTCCAAGAGGTAGGGCAGATGTGGCCTTGCAGAATCTGCACACAGAGCTCTCTGAAGCTCACGCCCAGCTCTGTTCCGCCTATGGGACCACCATGGGGATCGCAGGTGCTTACTTCCGGAGTTGAAACTTTCGATCTGTCGAATTGCCTGCAAGAAAATGAAGAAATATTGAGCCTGGACAGTGAGATGATCCCACTGATGCTCTAAGATTTTGTAGGTTAGGGTTAGGGTTAGGGTTAGGAGATCAAGGGGTCTATACCTTTCTAAATCCTGCCTGCATGAATGTGTGTCCGTCCGGCACAATTTTCTGAAGCTGGTCAAGACAGTTTTTTATTCTATTCCTGAAAAAAATTTAAAAAGGTGGTTGACCTGGAAAGACACTGACTGTTAAAAATCAGCTCCCAAGCTCTCCAGGAGCCACTGTTCTTTGTGCAAGGCCTCCTGGATGAAGGAGGGGGCCAGGCAAGGACTTTGTCCTGCTCATTCCTCATTGTGATTTTGAGCAGAGATTTCAAGCCCTTCTGAGCTCATCTCAGTTACAGAGAATGCAGGCCTGGGGAACTTCACCAGGGCCCTGCTTGGACCATCTCTGGTGACAGTGGGAGCTTCCCATGGATGAGCAACTGTGAGTCAGGAACTGCAATGGGGCTGACATTCCTAGCCCTGAACCAGGGATGGGCAACTGAGAGTCAGCCACTGACAATGGGATTGACATTCCTAACTCTAACTCTAATCCAAATTCTAACCCTAACAAGGAACCTCTTGTGTTGGGCACTCTGTCCTTTAACAGGTAGGGCTGCATTTGGGAAAGGTCATCCTGCTAAGCCCCAGCCCTGCATCCAGCCCGATGGCCCCAGACCCCTGACCCTGACTCAGTTTCCTACTCTATCTTTACCCTGATACAGGAAGTAGCAAATCTGCTTAGTTAGAGTGTCTGGCCTCCTTGACTTTCTGTGCCCCTGAAACAAAAAGACCAAAGGCTGGAGAGGCAGCCCCGATGGCTGTGCATGCAGGGGCTGAACACTGATCTGCGGACTGGCTGGGGCATGTGGCCTGTCAGCTGCTGTTAAAACAGACAGAGTGGGCTGGGGCAGACAGGACTGGCTCTGGTGGCAGGACTGGGACAGGCCGGGGACTTAGGGTCAGGCTAATCCAATGTGACAGGCTGAGCCTGCACAGCAAAGCTGGGCAGAGCATGGACCCTGAAGGATGGCTTCCCACTGTGGGCAGAGTCCCTGCCATGGCTGGAGCTCTGAGAGCCCTGCCCTGCCCAGCCCAGGAGGGGAGGAGGCCAGACCCATCCATACCCAGAAGAGGCCATGGCCTGGCCTTTGTCTGCCCATGCCCAAACCCTGCTCCCCGTCTGGGTCACCCACCACAGTCCTCCCCCATAGACTTGCTTTTTACCACCTCACACCCACCCAGTGTCTCTGACAAACCCACAGCGCAGGGCAGACAGACTCAAGCTCCTCTACCCTGTATTCCCTCAAAGCTGCACGTGGGGCCCAGTCCCCCATCCAGTCCTCAGCATCCTCACCTCTCTTCTGTACTTCATCTCCTCTGGGCCCAGTTCCGGGCATGTGCATTGGAAGTGCCCTCACCTCCCCAAACAGGAACTCTGCTGTGCCCCCTTCTGGGCCTGGGCTCCAGCCGCCTGAGCTTGTTCCTCCTGCCTCCCTCCACTTTCCCAGCCTGCCCTGGAGCTCAGAACCCCACCCAGAGGCTCCCCAGTCTGGGCCTGCCAGCATCCTTCCACTAAAGCCCCACTACTCCCACCACCAGCTTTGACCCTGTCTCCCTCCCGCACTGGTCAGGGCAGGGGGAACAGGCACAGAGCAGCAGCCAGCACAGGTGTGTGTTCACAGGACACCCCCACCCCGCCAGCCCCTGCACCCTGGGAATCCTCACAGCCACCTCCCAGGGAAGGAGGCAGGGCAGAGAGAGTGCAGGGGAGCGTGCAGTGGGGGAGGCTGAGAACTTCTGGAGCACAGGGGCCTGCAGGTAACCTTGCAGCCATGTGTAGGAGGATGCAGGGGAGCCGGGGCTAAGGTCAGGTGGGTACTGTGAGTTGCCCAGACTGGCCTGCCCTTTGTGCTGTCAGGCTCCCAACCAAGGTCTCCGGGAGCCCCTCAGCTCCCTGGAGCTCCCTCTGGCCAAGCTCACCAGGCCTCCCTTGGGGGATCCAAGCAGCGCTCACTTGTCTGGGGTGAGTGGCAAGACAGTCTCGCCGTCCGTGGAGTAGGTGATGAAGCACATCTGAATATTTGGGCTGTGAAGGAATCATGTGCTGGTGAGAAGCCAGAGGCACCGGCTCAGAAGCCAGGGTGGTGAGGCCAATTCCCCACCTCCCACCCCAATTCTTCCGCTTTGGAGCCCCTTGCTGGACATAAGGAGGTGAGATAAATGTAGTGTCTCACTACAGTCTGAGGCCTGTGGAGACAAGGACTCCATAGAAGAGAGAGTCAGGATGGCAACTCACTGCATCCCCACACTCCCAACACCCCAAAGACACTTGCACACACACACATGCAAACACACAGGCACACACATGCACATACACACAGGCACACACACCACACACACATGCACACACATTCACACATGCACACACACACATGCACCCACACACATGCACCCATACATGCACCCACACATGCAGACACTCACATGAACACACACACACGGCACCCACACGCAGGCACATGCACACACACACACAGACACACATAAAACACATATCTTATAATGAACAGGCAGGGAGATGCACACACAGCCCTCCCAGCTGGCCTCCCTTCTACTGGAAAATTCTTTGCCTCTTCACCCCATTCCCTCCTCCCCCTCCTCTCCCTCATCCCTCCTTCATCTCAGAGGAGTGACTCTCCCTATTGGCAGCCATGCACACAGCCTCCCTTTCCTCTCCCTGACCCTCCTTCCTGCTGGCTGACCCTCAGTGGCCCTCAGCGACATTGCTGCCATACATCCCCAGCGGAGCTCCCCCTGGCTTCTGCCCTTGTTGCCCATTCATTTTACCCACAGTCATCAGACTTTTCTTCCTTAAGTGCCATCTTGATCATGACACTCCCCTGCTCAAGAGCCTTCTCTGGCTCTCTATGGCTCACAGCAGTAAATCCCAGCCCCTTGGCCTGGCATAATGAGCCCCTGTGGCTTTGGCCTCAAGCTGACCTGCCCAGCCCTCTCCCAGCCCTGCCTGAGCTAACCTCATTCCCAGCAAAGTCAGACTACTCACTCCACCACAGGTCCCCTGTCTTTACCATCCTGCAAGACCCAGTTCAAAGACCCACATCCTTGGAAGCCACCCTTGACTTTTTCCTTAGGAGTTCCTGTTTTTTCCTTTAACCTTCCATGTGAGTTCTTTGTCCCCTACTTGAACCCGCAGCAACCCAGAGTTCCAGGACTGAGTCACTGGTTTCCCTGCCTATTGTCCCTTCTCAGCATGTGATGTCCCCAAGGGCAAACTGCCTCCCCTGCAATATGTTCAGGCTCACAGGCAGGAGCCAGCCAAGGCCGCTGAGACCCCACAAAACCAGTGAGCGCTGGCCTCATTCCTGCTTCAGAATGCCACCTTGTGCTTTGTGTCCCCCATTGAAGGACTCCCAGGGCACCCCATCTGATGGGATGTGCCCTCTGCCTGCCTTCCAGAGGAAAAGCTCTCTGCAGCTCAGGGGAGGCTGCCATGCGGAGATCTGTACCTTTGGAACCTCGCCACTGTTTCCTCCACCCACATATAAAGGTCAATCCAGTTGTTCACGCTGCCAGACCTAAAACAAAAGGAGATGTGGGTCAGGGAGATAAGTGTATCTCTTTGATTGATGGGCAAGTGTCTGCCCCGCCCCCAGCCTCCCAGCAGGCTCTTAACAAGCTCTCCTGACCCTAGCACAGCTGAGGCTGGGGTACACCCCCAGTGGCCACTGGATCATCCGAGGTCTTGAGTTTCACCAGTTGAGTGGTCAGCATAAGGTGACCACCCAGCCCCATCTGCCTGGGACTGAGGAGCTTCCTGGGATGTGGGGCTTTTGTTGGCCATCCAGGTGACTGATCAAGTTAGGTGGGGCACTGTGTAGAGTGGAAATGGGACAGAATGTATTGGTTGGAAAAGCCCCCAATGAATAATCCAAATATGGAAAATCAACCAAAAAAGTTGCATTTACGATAGCATCAAACAGAACAAAATACTGAAGAATAAATTTAAACAAGGAAGCAAAAGAAACGTATACTGAAAACTATAAAATATTGCTGAAAGAATTTAAAGACACAATAAATGGAAAGATATTGCATGCTTATGAATCAGAAGGCACAATAATAATATTGTTAAGATAACAATGTAATCTATCAAAATCTCTGCAGCATTTTTTTGCAGAAATAAAAAAATTTGCACTAAATTTCTTATGGAATTTCAAGGCACATTAGTCATATAACAAAAAAAAAATCTGAAAAAGAAGAACAAGATTGAGGATACACATTTCCTGATTTCAGAATTTATTACAAAGCTACAGTAATCAAACTATTATGGCACTGACATAAGAACTGACATGTAGAGCAATGAACAGAATAGAGAGCTCAGAAATAACCTGTCATGTCTGCGGTCAAACGATTTCCAACCAGTGTGCTAAGAATACTCAATGTGGGAAAGAACAGTAGTTTCAAGAAATGGTGCCGGGAAAATTGGATGTCTACGTGCAAAAGAATGAAGTTGGACCCTTCTGTAAACCACTACAGAAATTAACTCAAAATGGGTCAAAGACCTAAATGTAAAGGCTAAAACTTTTAAACTGTTAGTAGAAAACATAACTTTTATGACATTAGATTTGGGGATTTTTTTGGATATGGCACCAAAAACATAGGCAACAAAAATAAAAATAGAAAAGTTGAGACTGTATCCAGATTAAAAACTTTTGTGCATCAAAGGACACTACCAAGGGAGTGAAAAGACAACCTGCAGAATGGGAGGAAATGTTTACAACTCATATACGTGATAAGGGATTAATATCCAGAATATATAAAGAACTCCTACAACAACAATAAAAAAGAAACAACAAAAAATGCAATAAGAAAATGGGCAAAGGATTTGAATAGACATTTCCTCAAAGAAGATATGCAAATGGCCAATAAGCACATGAAAAGATGCTCCACATCACTAGTCACTAGGGAAATGCCAATGAAAGCCGCAAGGGGATACAACTTCACACCCATTGGGGTGACTATTATCAAAAACCAGAAAATAACAAATGCTGGGCTTTTGTTGGTGGGAATGCAAACTGGTGCAATCACTGTGGGAAACAGCTTGGCATTTCCTCAGAAAGCTAAACATAGGATCACCATAGGATCCATCAATTCCACTCCCAGGTATATACCAAAAAGAAGTGAGAACAGGGACTCAAAGAGATACGTGTACACCAGTGTTCATAGCAGCATTATTCACAATAGCCAAATGGCAGAAGCAACCCAAGTGTCCATCAACAGATGAAAAGATAAACAGGCCAGGCGTGGTGGCTCACACTTGGAATCCCAGTGCTTTGGAAGGCCAAGGCGGGGGTATCACGAGGTCAGGAGTTCAAGACCAGCCTGTCCAATATGGTGAAACCCTGTCTGTACTAAAAAATACAAAAATTAGCCTGGCATGGTGGCACGCCCCCGTAGTGCCAGCTACTCAGGAGGCTGAGGCAGGGAGAATCGCTTGAAACTGGGAGGCAGAGGTTGCAGTAAGCCGAGATCGCGCCGCTGAACTCCAGCCTGGCGGCAAAATGAGACTCCAACTCAAAAAAAAAAAAAAAGATCAACAAAATGTGGTACATATACATACAGAGAAATATTATTCAGCCATAAAAGGGATGAAATTCTGATGGATGCTACAACATGGGATAACCTTGAAACATTATGCTAAGTGAAAAAGTTCAGACAGAAAAGGCCAAATATTATATGTTTGTATGATTATATTGTGTGACTCCCCTTACATGAAGTACCTACAATAGGCAAACTCATAGATAGAGAAAATACACTAAAGGTCACTAGGGCTTGGGAAAGGGAGGAATGGGGAATTATTGTTTAACGGGAAGAGAGGATTTTTGGGTTTTGGTGGGGATGGGGTTTGCGACAGGGTCTCACTCTGTCGCCCAGACTGGAGTGCAGTAGTGTAATCTTGACACACTGCAGTCTTGACCTCCCAGGCTCAAGCGATCCTCCTGCCTCAGCTCAGTTGAGTAGCTGGGAGTGGAGGCACACATCACCATGCCTGGCTAATTTTTGTATGTTTTGTATAGACAGGATTTTGCATGTTTCCCAGGCTGATCTTGAATTCCTAGACTCAAGCAATCCTCTTGCCTTGGCTCCCAAATTGCTGGGATTACAGGAGGGAGCTACTGCTCCCTGCTGAGAATAGAGTTTCAATACGCAATGATGAAACATTTCTGGAGACGGATGGTGGTGGTTGCACAACACTGTGAATGTGCTTAATGTCGCTGAATCGTACACTTAAAAATGGTAAATTTTTGTTATGTATGTTTTCCCACAATTAAAAAATTACTAAAAAAATACAAGGTGTCACTCCCACTTAGAGCCCTCAAATGTCACCTGGCCAAGAATAGGAGCGCATGGGAGGCTGATTCATTTTCTTCCAGCTCAATTGAATGAAAGAACAAATGAATAATGAGTCTCATGAATAAGCTGGACACGAACGACCAAAGAGCCTGCCTGCAGGCAGTAGATATTGTTTGTGCCTGGAGGACTACCGCAAGATTCTCAGGGTTCCCCCCAGCTGCGTGGTCTCTGGATGGGCTTTGGAGTCACAAAATCCAGAGTTTCAATTCAGCACCATGGATGTCTATTTGGAGGCTGTGGTGGGTCATTCCCTGGCCATGACCTGGCTCATTGCCTCCTCCTTAGAATGCGGCAATACCCTTTACCCCCAGCCTTCTTAGGAAGACTCATTAAGGTTGCTTTTTTCTGCTCCCTTTACATCCACTCTAGGCACTCCCTCTGCATTCCTCCTCATCCAGTCTGTCTGGGATTGCATCAGGGCCTCTGCAGTTCCTGTGAGTTTCTAGCCTGTGGCTCTGCCTTGCCTGGCAGGTCCCTTCATCCCCATCCTCTGTCACCACCTCTGACCTGCAAATTCTCCCTTCATCCTCATCACACTTGGCAAGATGAAAATGAAGATACCCTTCTTACAGATGGGGGACACGAAGGCACAGAATGATGAAGCAACTTGCCCAAGACTATGTGGCTAGTGAGTGGAGTCTGCCTGTCTCCAGAACTGAGTTGTTCCTTCCACAAGAGTAGCAGAGCAGCCACAAACCATAGGAATTGGTGGGCTGGGGTACACGTCCCCTGAGCATCAGTATCCAGGGGGAAAGAGAAAAATCAGAGGAACTTCAACCTGCGATGCTGGAAAGAGTGCAGCACAGGAAGCTGGATCTTGTCACACGAGCTGTCTCTGGATGCTTCCCCAACCTCCAGGAGCCACCCTTGTCCAGGAACCAGATAGAAAAATACCTACACTACTCACAGCCCAGGATTGTGGTGAGGTGCCAGGAGTGCAGGGGAAGGGCTTTGGAGGCCAGAAAGTGCTGCAACATTCTCCTGAAGATTGCACCACTGCTGCTACTGAATAAGCACAGAGAGTATTCCCACCCAGCAGGAGGAGCAGGAAAGGGAACCAAGGCAATCTCTCCAAAGCTGAACATTTGCCTCTTTCCTTCCTGGTGAGCCAGAAGGTGCCTAATACGTAGCCCAGCTTCCTCAGGGCCACCCTGAAACAGACCAAACTGTTCCTAAAGTGCAGGAACTGGCTCTCCAAGTTGTAGAAGTACTTGGAAGCAGCCAACCAAAGGCTGTCTCTAAGCAGTGACATTAGAATGCCCCACAAAGGCAACAAAGCAATCTCTCTGGGGACCAGTAAAATAGAAATTATTTGCGTGAAAAAACAAACAAGCAAAACAACACAAAAACCCCAAACATCCACAGTGAGCTTCTGAGAACTGCTGAGAGGCAGGTCCGAGCAATCATCTGTTGCAGCAGCGTGAGGATGAGGATGCTGACCCAGCTGATGGAGGGGTAGGGAATCATCCAGAACCCCTTTGGTGGCTTTTTTCCTCATCCAGGAGATGAAGCACCAGGGAAAAGACAGCCAGGGCTTTCTTTCTGCCTCAGAAAAACAGGAGGCCTAGGTCTGGTCTGACCAAAGTTTGGCCCTGCTTCTGTGACGGAAGCTTGCATCTCCTTGAGTGGCGTCCTGTCCCTAGTGAAAAAGAGGTGGTGGCTCCTGAGGGTGACCCAGGGCCAGAGCTAGAAGGGACACTCACTTGTCCAAGATGAAGTAGAGGTCAAATGAGCCCTGGCATCTGTGACCTGCTTGGCCCTGGCACCAGTGCTGCCTCCATCCTGGGCCATGGCGGTGGTGGGCCCTCCTGGAGCCCAGGGCCAGGCGGTGAAAGATTCTCCAGTCAGGTCCATGGTACCGAAGGCTCCCTGCTCTAAAAAGCGGTGGAGGAAGCAGCAGCAGCAGCAGCAGCAGCAGCAGGAAGACCAGGAAGTAGGGCCCCCTGGACCCATGGCTCCCCATTATCTGGCCGTCCCTATGACCCCACCTCACTCTTGGGTGCCCGTGCCAGGGCCCAGATAGGCTGAGCACAGGCCCCTTCTCTGCCGCCTCCCCTTATGCCCGGGGCCACACCCCTCCTCCTGCCCTTTCACCAGTGCACACTATGGCCCTCCACCAGGTACCTCCCCAGATCACAGGGACTAGGGTCAGCAGCTGGCTCAGGGAGACTTGCCTCCAGCTACCTGCCTGGCCCTTCCCCCACCCTGGGGACAGAATTCCCTGTTATGGTTGACAGGAAGGTTGACATGGTGACTTTGTGACCTGCAGCTCTTCCCAATATCCTGCATGTTGACAACACCAGGGGGAGGCACAGGACCTTTGGAGGGGCTACAAGAGGAAGCCTCCATTTCCCTTACAACAGCCTTCACAGTGTCCCTTAAAACCACTAGACCCTGCCGTTTGTTCACTGGAAGAGTTAGCCCAGGTGACTTAGGTGAGGACATTGCTGTGGGTGAGGAGGTCAAGGACTGGGAGGCCAGAGTGTTGGCAATGGGAGGTTATTTGTGTGACACTGAAGTCCCCCAGGAGATGGCAGATCTGGAAGGAGATGGAAACTGCAGTGTTGCCAGAGTCTTTGTGAATGAGGGACATTCCGGTTCTCTACTGCTGTGCACCAGACCACCTACATTTAGAGACACAGAACAGGCCCATTTTATTATGCTCACAGGTTCTGAGGATCAGGCACTCAGGGCAGAATTAGGAGGGCTCCTCATGTCTGGGACCCCATGACTTGAAGGATTGGGCACTGGAATTATCTGGAGGCTGCTCCACTCACAAGTGTGGCTCCTGGGCAGGAGGGCCCAAAAGCTGGGCTCAGCTGGGACTGTGAATGGAGACCCTGCATGTAGCCTCCCCGTGTGACCTGGGCTTCCTCCCAGCATGGCAGCTTCAGGGTGCTTGGGCTTTTACAGGTGGCCCAGAGCTCCAAGAGTGAGTATTTTCAGTGAGCACGGCAGAAATTGTAGAGCTTTTTATGACATCACCTTGGAAGTCACACAGTGTCACTTCCACTGTACTCTATTGGTCCAAGCAGTCACAGCTGCCAAGAGTCAATGGGAGGGAACACAGGCCCCCTCTCTAGGGCAAGAATGTGGACGGGTTCACATCCCAGTGTCAAAACTGCTGTATGACCAATGCTTTGAATAGCAGAGAGGTTACAGTGTGTGGAAAAACGTAGGCACCGATGAGTGAGACTCAAACAGGACTCAGAAAAGTCAGACTGTGACTGTTAGAAACACCTTAATTTTATTTTGTATGCACAAGAGTGATATCCAATTAAAAATCATTCTCTAATAAGTCTAAAATATATCTTTCAATATGTGTAATATACAAATTACAAGTAATAAAAGTATTGGGTTAGTTTTTTTTCGATTTCTTTTGTTTTGGAACTGTATTTAATATAATGGAGTATTTTAAATAAGGGGTATTTCAGAATGAATGAAGCCCGGTGTATTTCTTTCAAAAGCATATTTGAGCTATCTTGCTTCATATTCTTCTTGACACTTGGTATTAGCATACTTTAATATATTTGCCTGGTGGTAACTCATCTCCTTGAGGTTTATTTTTTTATTTTTATTTTTGTAGAGACAGGGTCTTGCTATGTTTCCCAGGCCAGACTCCACCTCCTGGCCTCAAGGGATCCTCTGGCCCTGGACTCCCCAGCGCTGAGATTAGAGGTGTGAGTCACCCTCACTGCCCTCTTTGTGGTCTTAATTTGCTATTTCCTAATTACTAATGGGAACTGGTCACCTACTTACTTGATTTTGGTCGTTCATGTTTCCTCTTTGAAGTGCCTATTTAATGCCGGCGTCCATTCTTTGCTTTAGGTGTTTTTCTCTTTCACATTGACTCAGTAACAGTCTTTATATATCCTGGATACTAATCCTTTATCACCTGCTGCAAGTATCTTCTTTTACTCTGTGGCTTGTTTTTTTCACTCCATTTATTGTTTTTTAAACAAAGCCTAAGTTCTTAATTTTAACGTACTTGAACTGTCGTTTTCTACCCTGGCCCCCTCCCACCCTTAGTTCCCAGACACCTCTTATGTTCTGGGGTCCAGGAGCCCGCCTTCCTGGCGGTCACAGCTGGGGCCTGGGGAGCGAAGGCGGCGGGCGCTCCCAGGAGGAGCTGCGCGATTCGGGTGCTGGGGAGGTGCCGCTCGCGGGGCCGCCAGGCCGCGGGAGTAAGAAAGGCCGGGAGGCCGCGGGGGTCCACGGCGCGGAGGGAGCCGCAGGCACCGGGCACAGCCCTCGCCCATCGCCGGGCCCGGCAAGCCCAGGAGCCAGAGGGCCGGGCGCCCAGGGCCAGAGGGCGGTGGCGTGAGCGCGCACCGCCTCCAAAGGACACCCTCGCCCTTCCGCAGGCATAGTCGCAAGCGCCGGTCCCGGTCCGAGCCAGCTGGGGGCGGCTCCGGGGAGCTGAGCCGGGGGAGGGCCGGGCCGCTCAACGGATCAGCAGGGGGCTTTCTCCCAGGCTGCCGTTTCTCTGGCCCGCGGCGCCCTAGCCGCTGGGGCCGCCCAACCGCAAGCCCCGCCCCAAAGGCGGGTGCAGCCAGGAAGGTGGGGCCTGGTGTCCTCTCCGCGCTGGCGCCAAGTTCAGAGCCCCGCGCTGGGCTGGGCAGAGCCGCGCGCTGGGCACCTCTTCCCTGCGCGCCGCTGGAGAGCCCGGGAGAGATGCACCCTCAAGTCGGCCAAGACCGAGAGCAAGCGGGCGCGGGCAGCGGAGCCCATCTCACTTCCACGAAAGGCAGCGTTCTTGAGTCCTGCCTTTGACGGCGAGGGGTTCTTCCCTTCCCTCTGTCAGCTTCCTCCCGCTCTCTCCCATGTCCTCTCCGAGTCCCATTGCTGTCCCTGTCCCTTGCCTCTCTGCTTCTTGTCTCCTTGTTCTCTCCTGTTTCTCATCTCTCCCTTTTTCTCGTGTCTGCCTTATTGGCTATTTCCTTGTCTTCTTTTGTCCTTTTTCTCTCTCTTTCAGCCTTTCCCCCTCACTCTCCCTTCTCTTCTGCAAGCAAGAATTCTTCTTACGTTTTTCCCCTAAGGTGACTTCTTGGCCATAATTATTTGCATCCCCTCCCCCCCCCCAACCAAACCATCCCTCTCTCTGTTCATCTTGTAGTGCCCCGTTATTCTCATCCAGGGCTTGTGCTAGGTGCTGGCGTCTTCAGCCCAGATCCTTTCTCCAACAGATTATATCCAAAGATCTGCACACGTAACCCGTTCAGTGCCTTTCCTGGGAAAAAATACACAGATGATCAAATTATAAATCTCTGAATTTATAATTTGAAAGAAAATACCTGGTTTTAGATACAAGACAATTGAATCCTTTTCTTGACATTTTGCCTTTACTCATAGAGGCACAGACAGCACAGCAGGAAGCTAAACCTTGTGGAAGCTTTTAGAGGACATCGCCACCCACACCTTCTGTGCAATGCCAGGTGCAGGGGAGGGAAGGGACAGGATACAGACCTGGGTTGGGGGAAGACAGTAGGAGGCCAGGGCTTTGCACTTGAAACATTTGGGTGAGACTGACTGGAAATAAAAAATTAACAGTAAATTTCTAAAAATATGTAGTTGCTTTGCCTCCTTGGAAATAATTGAACCTGATGTTGTGGTATATTGTGATCTTTAATGATATTCCAGCTTTTGACCAGCTTCTGTGGAACATCTCTACCCTGCCCTGCAGACTACCCTGTGACTCCTGGACGTCCAGGTCGTTTGTTGCATGGAGAGGATGCAAACCACATGCTGCAGCTCTTGAAGCCTTTTCTGAGAAGATTCCTCAGAGGGGGTGCCTGACAGCAGAGATGAATTTCCGCCAATGCCTCCAAAGAGGCAGATGCAGAAACCTCACTCCTCTCAGTAACCCCGAGGAAAGCACTCAACCTCTCTGAGCCTCGGGTTTCCATCTGTAAAATGGGCTCAGGCTAAGTTGTCTCTCCAGTCCATCCCAGGCCTACCCATGTATGACTAATTGGATGAAGCCAATTCTCCCCCTTTCTCCAGGAAAAACTAGTCTGCTTGAAGCCCCATTGCTGAGCTTCCATGAGCTCCCACAGGGAGACATACACATTCAGACACACACACATACAGTCACATACACAGACACACTCACAGTGACACACATGCACTCACATCACTCACACATATGTACATATACTCAGACACAAACTCACCCACACACACAAGCTTACAAACATATACATATACATTCACACACACATGCAATCACACATACACAAATACACACATGCACTCCCTTACACAGGCTTGCAAACTCATGCTCACTCTTTTTCCACACACACACACACACTTCTCCCCAGTATAGCTAGTATTGCTCCTAGGTACAGCAGCCTGCTTGTGTCATCCTTCTGGTTCTGCTGCACCTGGCACCACCTCTGCAGACGCCCCCCTGGGCTGCCTTCATGGCTGAGACAATGTTTGCCAACCACAGCCATGAGGCCCTGAACAGGAGAACTATCCAGCATGCCCTGAGTTAGGATGTGACAACCCTCTTCTCAGCACTAAAAATGGGGACACAAGGTCTCACAGCAGGACAGAACATTTGCTATCAGGATACTTCATGGTATAAGATTAAACTTATCATTTATTGACTACATAAGTGTCTACATGACAGATGCTCCTACACCTTATTTTATTTAATTTTCACAACAACCACATGAGGTCTTGATCCAAGTGAATTTATCTTCAACCTTCCAAATGTCATCCTGATAAACTCAGGGCAGCATCCCAGCTTTTAGAGACCATCGTGGATTTGGACACTGCCAACTGCTGACTTAGATACCCCACCCAGCTTCACACTCCAATGCTAACATCCAGATCTTAATAAGAAGAATGAGGAGGTGGAGGAGGGAGCAAAGGAGAAGACGAATACATAATGATGAGAAAGAGAGGGAAGACGAAAAAGGAGGGGGAGACATAATAATAGCAACGAGGAAGAAAAGGAGGAGAGAAAATTAGGAACTATCTGGGGACCTTTCATCCCACCCGGGACCCCCGAGGTTTACTGCTGTCTCATGCATCAGCACTGCATGGAGTAAGGTCAGAGATGTCCTCCAGAACCCCAACAGAACAAAGGCCAGAGCGAAGCCCCTCAAGGTGGAAAATGACATGAGTCTGGCTTCGCTTGTCCCCAGGAGCCCCCGCCAGCTCCTCATGCCCATCTCTCCCTTGCCTACAGACTCACAGCCTTCCGCTTACTCTAGGATCATTCCCAGGGTCAACATCAGATTTGAGTCTCATCCATCTCCAGGCTTCATCCCTAATGCCTCTCCCATAGCACCTTAGATGGGGGATCTCATTCCAGGTCATGCCATGCCCTGGCCAGGGTGTTCTCTGGGTCAGGGCCCTGAGCACACACACAGCAGCCCAGCACTGCCTGGCTCCTGCTTTCCTCCAGGGACCCACCTGCGCCCTTTACACCTGCAGATCCTCCTCTGTCCAGACTGTTGTGGGCACAGTGCAGTTGCACCTTCCTCCCCTTCACAGACACCAGCTGCCCTAGACAGTGATAGATCTATGAAGCCCTTGTTCTCCTTCTCCTTGCTCTGAACATGATATGAAAAGACGCTTTGTGGTGGTCAGCTCTCCTCCGTAAGCTCAGTTCTTGCCCAGGCTCTCGCCCCCTGACACTCTTTACTGGCCCTCGTAACTCTGTCATTATGAGTGCCCTGGGAAGGGCTCCTCTTGGCTCTCATCTCTCTGACCTCAGCAAGACCTCCCTCTGAACCACACAGACATCTCTCATTATCACCCCACATCCTTCCTACTCGGAAGAACCAGATTTAGTTCCAGGACTCCCCCACTGCTTTCAGAGCCCCCAGATCACAGGAAATCAAGTGATGATCTTTGAAACTTTCTGAAACTGAGCTCCCCAAGTCTACAGGGGATCTAACCATGCCTGGCCTTCCCCACCAACACAGAGCACATCTCCCCAAGGATCCCAACCCACATGGGCCACAAATCAGGGTCCGCTATTACCCAACTCAGCAGGTGTTGCAGCCTGGGAGATGAAGCCTCACCAACCCCACCATGTTAAAAGCTCATGGTTCTTGGTTTATCACCCATCCCCTGGGCCCTGACTGCACACTGATCATTCACTCATCTGAGAACCGCTGGCCACATTCTCCAACATTATCTGTCTCTCTGTACCTTAACCAGGTTGTCCCAGGTAACCGAGACTCCAATCCAGCTCTGCTGTATCCAACCTGTGACCTTGGGCAAAGTGTGGATCCTCTCCATGCCTCTGCTTTCTCACCTGTAAAGAGGGTCACCTTGGATCTCTCTTCACTGGATTGTTGGAAAGATTAGATTGATTAGTACAGTCAAAGTGCTAAGGAGCCTGGCTCAGTAAATGTTAGGGGAATCAGTTCTTATCACACTGAGTGCAAAGGCATAGAGTCCACTCCATGGAGGCCTTCCCAACACTCCTGAGCTCTCAGGGACCAGCGACCTACAATGTTTAATGAATGACCAAACAGCCTGGGCATTTTTCTCCTTCCCACTCCAGCTACAGAAGAAAGAACTCTTGGCAAACAGCTGGGTATCCTCTTTTTCCTGAGATGTCTGAAGTCACCCGCCCCAAGCCAACTGGCCAGCCTCCAGCTGTTCTGAGCTGCAGGTCAGGCACCAGATCTTATTCAGAGATACCATGTACCCCCAACCCCCCATGCAGTGCTTTGCTGTGTCTACCTTTCTCTTCAGCTAAAACACACAAGAGCAGAGAATACCTCCTGTCTTCCAATCCTTTGGTGTCCCTAGTCTCTGGAGAAGCTTCCCAGACTCTTTTGGAAGATTCCAGAGGACAATCATCTATGGGCCTCTTCTGCCTATGGATTACAAGGTCCTGGGGTTTCCCAAGAAAGGGAATATACCTGTTATCCTCCTGGCTCTGGCATACTGAGGAAACTAAACACTGAAGGTGATCCAGGCTTTCTCAGAGGCTGGTGGTGCTGGGGAGATGAGCACTTCCTGGCCAGCCCCTGTAGTCTCTGTGGCCAGCTATACCTAGACCCCTCTAGCAGCAATGCCTGCTGTATTCCAGCAAAGACAAGTGCAGGAGTCCCAGGATAAGGCAGCCCCCAGTCCTGCAGTGAGGGCGGCCCTAGTACAACACAACTTGGCCACGTGGACCCTCATAGGGGTGGATGCGATCCCATCACCCACTCAGATGCCTAGAGACTGTGCAGAAGCAGGGCCAGTGAAAGCAGAGGGCAGATCCAGTGCTTCAAGGGGCACTGCTATGCGGATTTAGAGTCGGCCATGGACATGGCTGAAGATGGCCAGGACATAGAACAGGGAGCAACAGCAGTACTCATTGCCTATTGGCAAACAACGCCAATAGGCAATGAGTGGTGCAGTGTGGAGTGATATATCAGACATAATATGTTGCTGAGGCTGCAGCAACATGGAAGTCACATAATGGGACTGAGTTAGCCCTCATTACTCTGGCTCCAGGGCATAACTTGTGTTCTAAATCAGCCCTGCCACTCGCTACCTGCCTGACCTCAGGCAACCACTCTAGGCCTCCATCTCCTCATAAGTAAAACGGGACGGTGATCTTCACTTTAGGAGCTCGCTGACAGGACTCAGCAGGGCTCTGTGCATGCCAGGCAACAAGAGCACAAGGAACGGCAGCTGTCTTCCTAATACAACTAGAGAATAAAGGTGGAGCCCAAGACGGTGGTCCCAATTCCACTGGCAGCCTTCAAGGAAAAAGTCTGTGAGTTTTACTTCAGCTACACCTTCCGACCTTCCCAGGTTCCAACAATAGCATCATCCGAGGATAAAAAGTACTGAAGCCCAAGACTTAACCTTGTAGTTAAAAAAAAAAAAAAAAAAAAAAAAAAAAAAAGATGTGATTAAATCTTTACAAAATGTGCCACCCATTGAATTTCTGAAAAGAAATCTGCTAAGCCAAGCAGATACGATGATTAAAATCGTTTGAAAAGCACGTCTTTTACCCCTTTCCCTAGAATTCTGATGTGTTGGAGGTCAGTGGTTACATGATTTAAAAGGGAATTTAACTCTTTATTCCAGAAAAAGTCTCATAAATCAAAGTTCTATGCACAGACCTATGATTTTGTCCAACACTCTTTGATCTAAAGGGAGCAAATTCTTACATTAAACACACTGCAATCCACTTCCATAATATTTAATCTCTATTCATTTCTGTGTGATTTCTCTATGACCATATTTCCTTTTCTGCATCAACTGAAAAGTTAAATTAGCTCAACGATCACAATAAACTATAGCATCAGGTTAAATTATTTCTAAGAATGCCAACTTTAAGCATTAGCTGGTTATTAACGATATATATATATATGCACACACACAAATATATGTATAGTGTGTGTTTGAATATACAGACATATATCATAAAAAAGCATTAAAAATGAAATCACATCTCTCTGGCAGCAAAAAAATGCCTTTATATATAATTCTTCTATTTTATCCCTCATAAATGAATCCGACTTGCTTTTCTAGATTTTTTCATTTAGTATGCAGCTAAGACAATTTTTAATATTAATGTTAAATATTTTTATCTTGGTCCTCCTACCTAATGTACACAAAAACATTAATTTTAAATACCAGAATTATTGTTTTTTCGTTTTGTTTTGTTTTGTGTTTTTGAGACGGAGTCTCGCTCTGTTGCCCAAGTTGGAGTGCAGTGGCACGATCTCCGCTCACTGCAAGCTCCGCCTCCTGGGTTCACGCCATTCTCCTCCCTCAGCTTCCTGAGTAGCTGGGACTACAGGCACCCACCACCACGCCCCGCTAATTTTTGTGTGTGTGTTTTTAGTAGAGACAGGGTTTCACAGTGTTAGCGAGGATGGTCTCTATCTCCTGACCTCGTGATCCGCCCGCCTTGGTCTCGCAAAGTGCTGGGATTACAAGCGTGAGCCACCGCGCCTGGCCTAGAATTATTGTTATAAAATGTCTCATGTCACTCTCAGGAGTAATTAGGCAACTTCATTTCCGTACATCAGTGGCATTGGCGACTACATATTTTAGAGATTTACTGCTATTTTCTTATTTCCAGGCTCCCTCAAATGTTTCAGGTTCAAAGCCCTGGCCTCCCACTGTTTTCCCACAACCCAGCTTTGTATGCTGTCCCCTCTCTCCCCTGCACCTGGCATTGCACAGAAGGTGTGAGTGTCCCTTAAATGCTTCTGCATGGCTTAGCTTACTCCTGCAATGTCTGTGCCTATTAGTAAAAGGCAAAAGGTCAAGGAAAGAATGCAATCAAGCTGTGACTCTAAAACCGGATGTTTTCTTTCAGGTAACTCTGAAAAGTCAGAGATTCATAATTTGATCATCTATGCATTTTCCCCCAGAAAAGGCACTGAACAGGTTACATGTCCAGATCTTTGGATATAATCGATTGGAGAAAGGATCTGGGTCTGATGCATGGTTCTTACCCTAGCAGCCAGCCCAAGAAGACAATGGAGCAATATGTCATGAACGGAGGGATGGGTGGATGAAAAGAACTGCAGCCCAACATGTCTCTCTAGGAGAAAAAAATAAATCAAAGAGAGAATTCTTGCTTGCAAAAAAATGAGCGGAGGATAGGGAGAGTGAAAAAGATAGTGAGGGGGGAGAGAGAGGGAAAAGAAACAAGACAGGGAAATAGCCAATAAAGCAGACACAAGAAAAAGCGAAAGATGAGAGGACAAAGAAACGGGATGGGACAAGGAGACAAGAGGCAGAAAGGCAGGGGACAGGAACAGGAATGGGACTCAGAGAGGACCTGGGAGAATGCGGGAGGAAGCTGGCTACAGAGGGAAGGGAAGGACCCCACAAAGTCAGGACTCAAGAGCGCTACCGTGGGGAAATGAGATGGACCCCACTGCCCGCGCCCGCTTGCTCTCGGTCTTGGCCGACCTGAGGGCTCTTCTCTCCCAGGCTGTCAGGCGGCGCGCAGGGAGGAGGTGCAGACGCGGCCGCCACCGCCAAGAGCCCAGCGCGCGGCTCTGAACTTGCGCCAGAGCCCTGAGAACACCAGGCCCGCCTTCCTGGCTGCACACGCCTGTCTGGGGCAGGGCTTGTGAGTGGGCGGCCCCGGCGCGGGAGGGTGCCGCGGGCCGGAGAACCCGCAACCCGGTAGAAAGCCTCTGATCAGCTGGGCAGCCCAGCCCTCCCCGGGCTCAGCTCGGCGGACCGCCCTCTGCTGGCTCGGGCTGGGCCGGGCGCCGGTGCCTGCGGTAGGGCGAGGGCGTCCTTTGAAGGCGGCTCCAGCTCTCGCCTCCGCCCTCTGGCTCTAGGCTCCCCGACCTCTCGCTCCTGGGCCCGGGGGACCGCGGCGATGCGCCCAGTGCCTGTGGCTCCCTCTTCGCGGAGGACCCCGTGGCCTTCCAGCCCTCCCTCCCCGCGCGACCTGGCGCCCCGCTGTGGGCATCTCCCCAGCGCCCAAGTAGCCCAGCTCCTCCGGGAACGCCCCGACACCTCCGCTCCCCTGGCCCCAGCTGTGACCGCGCAGCACTTTGCCAGGAAGTGGGGCTCCGCGACCCTTAGAACATAGAGGTGTCCGGGGACTTAACTGCCCCTGGAGGGTGGGAGGGGGCCAGGGCAGAAGGGCCGTGGTCTGGACGGAATGACTGTGGGTGGGTGGAGACTGCGCTGGGACTCGGAGGACCTGGGGTTTCCCCTGCAGTGGGGCAGTGAGGGTAGATGGGGTAGAGTCTCAGGTAATTGCAGTTCTTGGTGCTGTTGCAGGCAGGTGTGCATGGGTCACCTTGCTTGAGCTTAGGGTGAAAAGCAGCTTCGTTTGGAGAAGGGAGAATTCTTGAAGTACTGAAAGGAAAATCACCCTGAGTCCCTGCTCCCTTATTCATTAATTCCGTCACTCAGTGGGTGTTCTGATGTGGTAGGGGTGAGTGGGTGCGCAGAGATACCGTGAGGAAGCTTTCGCTGAGTTTCTCTCCAAGGCTTTGGAGGGTCTGTTGCAAAGATGAGATCCTGGAGGACAAACATAAGTCTGAGGAGGGGGAAGTTGGGTTCAGAACGTACATCAAAACCTTAGAGATAATCCTGTTACAGGAAACCGGTCCCCATCCAAACCCCAAGAGAGAGTTCTTGGATCTCAGGCAAGAAAGAATTCAGGGCAAGTCTGCAGTGCAAAGCAAAAGCAAGTTTATTAAGAAAGTCAAGTGGTCAAAGTGCAGCTACTCCATAGACAGAGTGAGACGTTCCTGAAAGAGGAGTAAAGCCCCCATCCTAGGTACAACGCTTGTGTAGATGGGGAGATGTGCTCTGCAAAAGAGTTTGTGATAAAGGATTAATTTTCTTAATTACTATATTTTGCAAGAATCAATATTATCTTTAAAGCAAAATTAGGAATGCCTTTGTTCTCCAGATATCTTGATATCTGGACACTCCCAAGTCTGGGTCTGTTTAGTAAACATTATTAATTTTTTCCCGTAACTGTGAACATCTAGAGGCGAGGAATGCCTAGCTTTCTGAGAACGCAGCCCAGCAAGTCCCCGCCTCATTTTCCTAGCCCTCACTCAAAATGGAGTCGCTCTGGTTTGACTGCCTCTGATAGTCCTAAAGCAAAATTTTCTTTTATGGAAGAGAGAACATTGAGGAATAGAGAGAGACATCAAATCCGAAATGCAGAACATCAGAGACAAAGAAAACAATTTGAAAGTCACCAAACTCAAAACACAGATTACCCAGGAAAGACTGGTGGTGAAACCAATGATAAAGTTGCCACGGCCACCAGTGATATGTCCTTGGGTGCCTCAAAAATAGAATTCTGTATCTATCTGGAATATAAATCAAGTGTGAGCACAAAATGAAGGTATTGTCAGATGTGCAGAGTGTGAGTTTACAACCTGTACAACTTGATGAAAGGAGTAAGAATGTATTTCAGAAAGAAGGAAACAACTTGGAAGAGTGGAGTTCAAGAAACGACGGTGAGCAAAGAAGCTGGGAACATGCTGATTAAGGTGAGTGGCTAGATACGGAAAATAATGACCATCACCAATATGGGGAGTTTTCTGAAAATAAAAAGAAAGAATAATTTCAGAGGGAGACCACTTCCAGGAAAGTTTATCCACGCAGCTGGGGAGACCTTGAGCCAACTGAGGAGTCTGAGATTTCCTAGGCATGGGCCTGCCTTCATATCCCTGCTGGCCTCTGGCTAAAAGAAGCCTGTGAGGGATGTGGTCTTTCCGTGAATGTGGTGGCCCATTGTGGTGGTAGAGAGTGGATTCCCAAAACACTCCCTTCCCCCAGTCCTACTCCCCACAGTCAGAGATCTGATTGGTGCAGTTTCGTGCTCCCCACAATGTACTTAACTGGCCATTTAAAGTCAGAATTTGTCTGCTAAAAAAAGAAAAAGAAAAAAAAATGCAATCCAGCACCGTGGCTCATGCCTGTAATCCCACAGCTCTGGGAGGCAGATGCGGGAGGATTGCTTGAGGCCAGTCTGTGCAACATAGCAAGAACCTTTCTCTCAAAAAAAAAACACCAAAAAACAAAATTAGCTGGGTGTGGTGGCGCACACCTATAGTCCTAGTTACTGGACTGTGGGAGGCAGAAGCCTAGAAGTTCCAGGTTATAGTGAGCTATGAGTGCACCACTGCACTCTACCTTGGGCAACAGAGTGAGACCCTGACTCTTAAAAAAAAAAAAAATTGGCTGGGCACGGTGGGATCACCCCTGTAATTCCAGGACTTCGGGAAGCCAAAGTAGGTGGATCATTTGAGGTCAGGAGTTCGAGACCAGCCTGGCCAACATGGTGAATCCCCATCTCTACCAAAAAAATACAAAAACTAACCAGATGTGTTGGTGCGCACCTGTAGTCTTAGGTAGTGTTGGTGCGCACCTGTAGTCTCAGGTACTCGGGAGGCTGAGGCACGAGAATGTCTTGAACCCAGGAAGCAGAGGTTGCAGTAAGCCCAGATCGCACCACTGCACTCCAGCCTGGGCAACAGAGTGAGACCATGTCTCAAAAAAAAAAAAAAAAACAGCAACAAAAACTAGCTATATACTTTCAAAAAGAGACATATCTAATACATAAGGACATAAAAAAGTTTAACATAAAAGGATGGGAAAAGATACAGAGATATGGCCAGGATTCTGGGGAAACCAAAAGGAAGTGGGAGTCTTCAGCACAGAGAAAGCGTGACCAGGGGTTAAGAGGATCAGTTCCCAATCAGCTGCATTTTCCAGGCAGCCTTAACAATTCTAAACTTGCACACACCTAATAAAATAAAACAAAAAACATAAACTATAAGGAGAAATTGTGAAACCCACTATGCATTTGAGAAATTTCAACACGCATGTGTCGAGTAGAAACAATGTTACTAAAAATTTAAAGATTTGAACAACACAATTAATAAACTTGATTTTAATTGGTCTTCTAAAGAATCCTCCCCCAAATCATGTATTGAAACAAATCTCAATAAAATTCAAAGAAATAGTATCATACAGACCATGTTCTCTGATTATAATGTAATTAGGTTGGAAATCAATGACAAAAAGAATTTTTTAATACCACATAAAATTGGAATTTGAAAATTGAATGTATCAAAGTAGAAATCAACACTGAAATTAAAATATTAAAATCAACTGGTAATAAAATATTAAATATGAAAACTTATGAGATTCAGTGAAAGAGAAACTTAGAGGGAAATTTGTGGCCTATTAGGTTTATTTTGCAGCAAAGAGGGGTGAAAATAAAAAGCTAATAATCTAAATGAAAATATGAGAAAAAGAGTAGCAAAATGAACCCACAGAAAGTGAAAGGTAGAGGATATTAAATAAATAACTATGAATATAAAACAAAAATACAGTAGAGAGTAATAACAAAGCTAAAGGTTATTTGAAAGGTTTGCTAACATAGACAATATGCTAGTGAAATTGATCAGAAAACAAGACAGTGCTTCCTATCCTTTTTTGTTTTTCATTATAATCTCCCCATCCTGGGAAATGTTTTAGGCTTTATTTTTCTTAACAGCCTCTCTCCACTAACCCCCATGAAATTTTGATTCCACATACATACTAGATTGCCCTTTATGTACTGTATGCATGTCTGTGTCTTATATTTTAAGAGTATGTACTGTATACATATCTGTGTTTTATATTTTAAAAGAGTAAGACCCACCCAAGGCTAATTTTCACTCCCTTAGGTACAGTATCCTCCCTGTTTAGAACACCTAGAAAAAGAGAAGGCACAACTAAGCAATAATAGGAATTAAAAAGATGTAACTACAGATAAAGCAGAAATAAGAATTAAACATTCTGAATAACTTTATAACAAGGCATGCTAATAAATGTTCAAATTCCTAGAAAAATATGTCATATGAATTGACAGAAATAGAAACACTAAATAAGTGTTAGGGCCGGGCATGGTGGCTCATGGCTGTAATCCCAGCACTTTGGGATCCAAGGCGGGCTGATCACTTGAGGTCAGGAGTTCAAGACCAGCCTGGGCAACATGGTGAAACCCTGTCTCTACTAAAAATACAAAAATTAACCAGGCCTGGTGGCACGCCCCTGTAATCTCAGCTACTCTGGAGGCTGAGGCAGGAGAATCGCTTGAGCCTGGGAAGCAGAGGTTGCAGTGAGCCAAGATCACGCCACTGCACTCCAGCCTGGGTGACAAAGTGAGTCTCCATCTCAAAAAAAAAAAATAAATAAATAAATAAAAATAAAAATAATAATAATAATAATAAATAAGTGTTAGTCTGCTCTGGGTGTCATAAGAAAATACCACCACAGGCTGGGGGGCTTAAACAATAAAAATTTATTTGCTACCAGTCCTGGAGGCTGAAAGTCGATGATCAAGGTGCCACCAGGATTGGACTCTGCTGAGACTCCTCTTCTTGGCTTGCAAACAGAGACCTTCTCGTGGAGTTCTCACATGGCCTTTGCTCTGTGCATGCTTGAAGAGAAAACTCTGGCGTCTCTTTCTCTTCTTGTAAGGACATCAGTCCTATTTGATTAAGGCCTACTCTTATGACCTCATTTAACCTTAATTACCTCCTTAACGCCCCTATGTCCTAATACAGTCACATCACCGGTTAGGGCTTTGACATACATATTTTGGGGGAGACAGAATTCGTAACATCCAGAAACTATTAAATTATATCATTTTAAAGTCTTCCCAAAAGAAAACACAAGGATGATATCATACCGGATATTCAAAGAGCAGATTATATTTATCATGTTCAAAGTCTTTCCTAGGAGACAAAGCAAACCTCCAGGTGCATTTTATGAGTCTCCTATGACCTAATACCAAATACAGATAAGGATAACACAGAAATCGGAAAGTATGGACCCATCTCTCTCATGATCATAGATAAACAAAAAGTTCTAAATTATGAGTAAACTCTAGCATGTTTTAAAATATCATGGCCAAGTTAGGTTTATTTATAACATTTTAAATTTGGTTTTGCTTGCATTAATGTATCTAAACATACTAAATTTAGATTACTGGAGAGAAATACATGTTCATCACAATATACCAGAAAAAGCATTTAGATAAAATTCAACACTCATTTGTGACTTGTAGCAAACCAAGATTAGTAGAGAAACTTTCTAATCTGATAAAGAATTTCTACCAAAAGCCTTCAATGAATATCATTATTAATTGTGATGTTAGAAACATTCTCTTTAAAATCAAGAATGCCTCCATCACTAGTCAACATTGGATTGGAGAACTAGTCAGCACAATTCTTATTCTTTTAAAAAATATATATATAAAATTGTAAATTAAAAACTATAATTAAAACAAAATTTTAATTAAATGTTATTGTAATCAAATATTAAGAAGTTTTTTGGGGAGAGGAAACTTGATGAGCTGATTCTAAAATTTATGTCAAAGAGCAAATAGCCAAAAAATACCAGAAAAAAAAAGGTGGATGATTGACCGTATTGTGTGAAGACTTGCTGCAGAACTTTGTGTATGTGTCAAATGAGGCTGGGTTATCTTCTGGTTACCCCCTTCCCTCTCCCCATTTAATCATCTGAAAAGCACAAACTATACTTCTCATGTGTATATATCATTCTCCCATGTATCCATCCCAGGTTCCCAAGGGAATGCTGCACATCCTAATTGCTCAGGCACCAGGCTGTTGGGGCCACCTGAGTCATACCTAGACTCTTAAACATTTTCTGTCCAGAAGTGGCACATATTACTTCTTTTAACATTCCATTGGTCAATCAAAACCTGCCACAAACATGGCAGGGAGCACAGTCCTTCCCTTAAATGGAAAGGGACAATGATGGACAGTAATACGGTCTTCCCCCATATAGTCATTAAGATAGTGTAGTATGGATGCTATCAATATAAGCCCATAGACAGAGATTGGCAGCCTGGCCAACATGGCAAAACCTAGTCTGTACTGAAAATACAAAAATTAGCCAGGCGCAGTGTGGTGAGTGCCTATAATCCCAGCTACTCAGGAGACTGAGGCATTTTAATCACTTGAACCTGGAAGGCAGAGGTTGCAGTGAGCTGAGATGGTGCCACTGCACTACACAGCCTGGGCAACAGAGAGAGACTCCATCTCAAAATAAATAAATAAATAAATAAAAACAGATTCAAATCTATATGGAACTTGAAACACAAGTAGTGACAAGATCAATGGGGAAAAGATGGAATTTTCCACAAATGGAGCTGGGACAATTTGTTATCTACGTGGCAAAAAATGAAATCAAATATCTGGCACAAGTCACACTTATAAATTAATTCTAGGTGGAATCAAGACTTCATTGTGAAAGGCAAATCTTTAAAACTTGTAAAACAAAATGTATTTCACCTGTAACAGGGAAGAAATTCTTAAGATACAAAACAGAGCAAATCTTAAAGTTTAAGAAAATAACAAGCACTTTGAGAGGTCGAGGCTGGTTGATCACGAGGTCAGGAGTTCAAGACCAGCCTGGCCAAGATGGTGAAACCCCATCTCTACTAAAAATACAAAAATTAGCCGGGCATGGTGGCAGGCACCTGTAATTCCAGCTACTTGGGAGGCTGAGGCAGAGAATTGCTTGAACCCAGGAGGCGGAGGTTGTGGTGAGCCGAGATCACACCACTGCACTCCAGCCTGGGCAACAGAGCAGGACTCTAGGCAACAGAGTGAGACTCTGTCTCAAAACAAAACAATAACACAAACAAAAAAGAACCAACAACAAAAGAAAAAAGAAAGAAAAAGAAAATGACAAACAACTGGATTAAAATGAACACCTTTTGCTTTACTAAGAGACAACAAATAGAGTGAAAAAACAAGCCACACCATGCAAGAAGATATTTGCAGCAATTGATAAAGGATTAGTATTCAGAATTTAAAGAATGTGAATGAATCAATATGCAAAAGACAAACACCCAAATCAAGAATGGACACAGAGGCATGAATAGGCACTTCACAAAGGAGGGAACACGACTGACCCAAAATCCTGTGAACAGATGAACAACCCTTTAGTAATTAGGAAACTGCAAATTAAGATAATACTTTTGTCTATTGATTGGACATGAAAACATAATTAGAAATCAAAAAATATAAAATATGGCACTACGAAGAGACATGAAGGATATGAAGAAAGAAAACCTAATATGCTTTCAGAGGAATTACACCAACTTTACTCATTCTAAAATACCACTTATTTAAAATAATCCATTATTTTAAACACCACTCCAAAGCAAGACAAAAATCCCCCAAAGTCCACTAACCCAGTGCTTTTTATCACTTGTAATTTTTTTTTTTTTTTTTTTTTTTTTTTTGAGAAAGAGTCTCAGGCTGGAATGCAGTGGTGCAATCTTGCAATCTGCAACCTCTGCCTTCCAGATTCAAGTGATTTTTCTGCCTCAGCCTCCCAAGTAGTTGGTATTACAGATGTGTACCACCATGCCTGGCTAATTTTTGTATTTTTAGTAGAGATGGGGCTTTACCATGCTGGCCAGGCAGCTCTCAAAATCCTGACCTCCAGTCATCTGCCGGCCTCAGCCTCCCAAAGTGCTGAGATTACAGGCATGAGCCACCCTGCCTGGCTATCACTTGTAATTTTTGTGTTAAATATGTTGAAAGATCTATTTTAGACTTATTGAAGAAGGATTTTTAATCATATATCACTGCTGCATACAAAAATGAAGAAAATGAAATTAAGGTATTTCTAACTATCACAGTCTAACTTTTCTGAGTCCAACTTGAATCCCATCATCAGTGCCCACGTTTTCCCACACACTGTAACATCTCTGCCATTCAAAGAGCTGGTCATACAGCAGTTTTGACACTGGGATGTGAACTCGTCCACACTCCTGCCTTAGAGAGGGGGCTAACCCTTACATTGTTCTCTCCCATTGACTCTTGGCAGCTGTGACTGCTTGGACCAATAGAGTACAGTGGAAGTGACACTGTGTGACTTCCAAGGTGATATCATAAAAGGCTCTACAATTTCTGCCGTGCTCACTGGAAATACTCACTCTTGGAGCTCTGGGCCACCTGTAAAAACCCAAACACCCTGAAGCTGCCATGCTGGGAGGAAGCCCAGGTCACACGGGGAGGCTACATGCAGGGTCTCCATCACAGTCCCAGCTGAGCCCAGCTTTTGGGCCCTCCTGCCCAGGAGCCACACTTGTGAGTGGAGCAGCCTCCAGATAATTCCAGTGCCCAATCCTTCAAGTCATGGGGCCCCAGACATGAGGAGCCCTCCTAACTCTGCCCTGAGTGCCTGATCCTCAGAACCTGTGAGCGTAATAAAATGGGCCTGTTCTGTGTCTCTAAATGTGGGTGGTCTGGTGCACAGCAGTAGAGAACCGGAATGTCCCTCATTCACAAGGACTGTGGCAACACCACAGTTTCCATCTCCTTCCAGATCTGCTATCCCCTGGGGGACTTCAGTGTCACACAGGTAACCTCCCATTGCCAACACTCTGGCCTCCCAGTCCTTGACCTCCTCACCCATAGCAATGTCCTCACCTAAGTCACCTGGGCTAACTCTTATGGTAAACAAATGGCGGGGTCTGGGGGTTTTAAGGGACACTGTGAGGGCTGTTGTAAGGGAAATGGAGGCTTCCTCTTGTAGCCCTTCCAAAGGTCCTATGCCTCCCCCTGGTGTTGTCAACATGCAGGACATTGGGAAGAGCTGCAGGTCACAAAGTCACCATGTCAACCTTCCTGTCAATCACAACAGGGAATTCACAACAGAGTTGGGGTGGGAGGTGGGGAATTGGCATCACTCACCCTGGCTTCGGAGCTGGTGCCTCCAGCTTTTCATCAGCACTTGATTCCATCTCAGCCCAAATAAGCGGATGTCCTCTGTCACCTACTCCACAGACAGCGACACCGTCTTGCCGCTCACCTCAGACAAGTGAGTGCTGCTTTGAGCCTCAAAGGGAGGCCTGATGAGCTGAGCCAGAGGGAGCTCCAGGGAGCTGAGGGGCTCCCGGAGACCTTGGTTGGGAGCCTGACAGCACACAGGGTAGGCCGGTCAGGGCAACTCACAGTACCCACCCTGACCTTAGCCCTGGCTCTCCTGCATCCTCCTATCCATGGCTGCAAGGTTACCTGCAGGCCCCTGTGCTCCAGAAGTTCTCAGCCTCCCCCACTGCACCCTCCCCTGCCATCTCTCTGCCCTGCCTCCTTCCCTGGGAGGTGGCTGTGAGGATTCCCGGGGTGCAGGGGCTGGCGGGGCGGGGGTGTGTGTCCTGTGAACACACACCTGTGCTGGCTGCTGCTCTGTGCCTGTTCCCCCTGCCCTGACCAGTGCAGGAGGGAGACAGGGTCGGAGACAGGGTCAGAGACAGGGTCAGAGCTGGTGGTGAGAGTTGTGCAACTTTAGTGCAGGGATGCTGGCAGGCCCAGACAGGGGAGTCCCTGGGTGGGGTTCTGAGCTCCAGGCCAGGCTGGGAAACTGGAGGGAGGTAGGAGGAGCAAGCTCAGGTGGCTTGAGGTTTCCTAGAGAGGTGCCCAGGCCCAGCAGGGTGCACTGCAGAGTTCCTGTTTGGCGGGAGGTGAGGGCGCTTCCAATGCACATGCCCAGAACTGGGCCCACAGAAGGTGAAGCGCAGGAGAGAGGTGAGGACACTGAGGACTGGATGGGGGACTGGACCCCACTTGCAGCTTCAAGGGGATACAGGGTGGGCTGCCACATCTTGAGCTGGAGGGAGGCTTGGATCTGTGTGCCCTGCGCTGTGGGTTTGGCAGAGAGACTGGAGTGGGTGTGAGGTGGTAAAAAGCAAGTCTATGGGGAGGACTGTGGCGGGTGACCCAGATGGGGAGTGGGGTTTGGGCATGGCCAGGGAAAGGCCAGGCCATGGCCTCTTCTGGGTATGGATGGGTCTGGCCTCCTCCCCTCCTGGGCTGGGCAGGGCAGGGCTCTCAGAGCTCCAGCCATGGCAGGGACTCTCTGCCTGCAGTGGGAAGCCATCCTTCAGGATCCATGCTCTGCCCAGCCTTGCTGTGCAGGCTCAGCCTGTCACATTGGATTATCCTGACCCTAAGTCCTTGGCCTGTCCCAGTCCTGCCACCAGAGCCAGTCCTGGCTGCCCCAGCTCATTTTGTCTATTTTAACAGCAGCTGACAGGCTACATCCCCCAGCCAGTCTGCAGATCAATGTTCAGCCCCTGCATGCACAGCCATCGGGGCTGCCTCTCCAGCCTTTGTTTTTTTTTGTTTCAAGGGCACAGGAAGTCAAAGAGGCCAGGCAGTCTAATTAAGCAGATTTGGTATTTCCTGTAGCAAATAAAGAGAGAGGAGGAAACTGAATCAGGTTCAGGAGTCTAGGGCCGTGGGGGCTGGGTGCAGGGTTGGGAGTTTAGCAGGATGACTTTTCCCAAATGCAGCCCTACCTGTTAAAGGATCGAGTGTCCAACACAAGAGAGCCCTTGTTAGGGTTACGGTTTGGGTTAGAGTTAGAGTTAGGAATGTCAACCCCATTGTCAGTGGCAGACTCTCAGTTTCCCATCCCCGGTTCAGGGTTAGGGTTAGGGTGAAGATTAGAGTTAGAGTTAGAGTTAGGAATGTCAACCCCATTGTCAGTGGCTGACTCTCAGTTGCCCATTCCCAGTTGTGGCTTAGGGTTAGGGTTAGGAATGTCGGCCCCATTGCAGTTCCTGACTCACAGTTGCTCATCCATCGGAAGCTCCCACTGTCACCAGAGATGGTCTAAGTGGGGCCCTGGTGAGATTCCCCAGGCCTGCATTCCCTGGAGCTGGGATGAGATCACAAGGCCTGAAGTCTATGGTCAACATCACAGTGAGGAATGAGCAGGACAGAGCCCTTGCTTGGCTCCCTCCTCCATCCAGAAGGCCTTGCACAGTGAACAGTGGCACCCAGAGAGCTTGGGAGCTAATTTTTAACAGTCCATGTCTTTCCACATCAACAACCTTTTTGGAGCTTTCTCAGGAAGAAAACAAAAGAGGGTCTCAACAAGCTTCAGAAAATGATGCCTGAAGGACACACATCCATTCAGGCAAGATTTAGAAATGTATAGACCCCTTGAGCTCCAAGAATAGATTCTAGTTGACAAGGTCTTAGAGCATCAGTGGAAACATTTCATTGTCCAGGCTCAGTATTTCTTCATTTTCTTGCACATGATTCAGCAGATGGAAAATTTCAACTCCAGGTTTAAGCACCTGTCATCCCCCTGGTGGTCCCATAGGTGGAACAGAGCTGGGCATGAGCCTCAGAGAGCTCTGTGTGCAGATTCTGCAAGGCCACACCTGCCCTGCCTCTTGGAGCAAGTTGCTCACCTGCTCTGAGCTCCAGGTCCCTCCCTGGTGCAATGAGCACAGTAAACCCCCGCCCCATGGAGTTCTGAGAACTGTGTGGGATCCTGCGTGTGCAGTTCTGGTGCTCATAACCCTGAGGTGCTTGTCCTCCAGCTAGGCTGTGTGAAAAGGAAAAGAGAAGAGCCAAGGGGTTTGCCCCCTTGCACACACCTTAGTCTTCCTCCTCCCTTCCTCGTTTCCCCTCTGAGTGACTTGCATCCCTTGAGTGTGTCTCAGATGATGCAGAAGGCTGTCCACAGCTGGCGACTGCCCTCCCCACTGTGTGCCTGCAGTTCTTGTCAGGAAATGGCAGGGTTGGTGGGGAAAGGCATTGAGGTGGCCATGGGGTCCCCTGCCCAGGTGCCACTTACTTGGAATCCTGTACTCCTGGGCCCAGAGATTCTGGCAGGGCTGCCTGCAGGCTCTGCCCACAGGAGAGCCCAGCTGCTCCTCCCCCTACCCATGGGACAGGCCTGTGCTTGTGGAGTCCTGGCTGGAGCTGCCCTCAGGCAGAGGTAGTGCAGGCTGCTAGTGGGTGAGGGTTCAGGCAGCCTAGTGAGAAGGGGCCTCCCCCTCTCAGCTCCTCCTTTGTAAAATGGGTGCTGGGCTGAGACCTCCCTCACTCTAGGGGTCTCTGGGTAGCAGGTGCTTGGGTCTTGGCAGCTTCTCCCCGGAGGATGAGGTGGGGGCACCTGGCCACGCCCTGGAGTGATCAGTGCTATAGGCCCAGCATCCCACAGGGGTCCGGGAGTGTTGGGGTGATCAGACCCAACAGCAGATCATGGGAGCGACAAAGTCTGGCAGAGTCAAAGGAATGAGAAAAAAGACAGTTTGAGAGAGAAAGTGGGACCAGGGGCCATCGGGAGTGTGGAGGCTGCAAAGGCCCCGAGCTCTGTGAGTCCATGCTATTTATTGGTGCTCAAACAAAGAACCGGTGAGGATATGGGGGTTGAAAGGAAACAGTGTATCAAGTGAATGAGAAACATATAGCTGCTTGAGATAATGGGAGTGCTAGAAGCAAGGAGCCAGCAAGTCTAGCAAACATGCAAGCCCTGCCTCAGCTTTTCTCCCAACACTCAGCTTTTCTCCCAACATAGGAGCTTTTGGAGGTCACTTCTGGGGCCTTTGCTAAGCAGGCCACTCCTTGCTTCTCCTGCAGACAACAAGGTTTCCAGCATGATTATTGCAATGACCAGTGGAACAATGATGAAACATCCCTTTTTGGACACTCTCAAAGAAGTGAGTTCAGTTTGTATTTATCAGCATTTTGCTTCACGTATTTTGGTAATTACTACTCAATGCCTGCTTTCCCTTATGCTGAAAGGACTTGGAGCCTGGGGGCCACCATTTATACCCTGAGTGTGGCTGATTATAGGAAAGACCCAGTAATTCCAAACAGGTTAGCCAGACACCAGTATGGAGCCTTGTGATCAGGTTAGGGTTAGAGAAGGGAAAGACATCCCAGGTGGCTTTCCCAGGGCCACCCTGGGAAGGGTCGACTAATCTGCCCCAAGTGAGTTGGGCCACCCCATGACTATTGCAGAAATGACAGCGTGTCGTATAAATCCCACCACACCAGAGGGGAGGGCGGAAGGCACTCCCTGAGAGTGGGCTGCTGGCTGGAGAAGGCTGTGGCCCTCAGAGTCTGGCATTCTGCTGCCCCCAAAGCATGGAGGCAGGACGCTGTCCCCTGGGCTGGGGGTCTGCTGCATCCTCACCCCTGGGCTGGGGGTCCAAGCTAGCTCTGCTCTCTGTAGATAACAGCAATTGCAGGCATTCCAGACCATGTGTTTGCAGTGGAGGATAGCTTCAAGGCCCCGAGAAGCACCAATGATGCCGTGAGTGGGTGGAGATGAGGGGCTGGGGGCCTGGCTCACTCTCCCTGCCCCGCCCCACCCTTCCTGTGTTCCAGCTTACATCAAAGACGTGTCTTGAAGTAATGTCGGTGGAGTCTTCCTCTGCGTGTGTAGGGAGGTGAGAGCTGCAGAGGCCCTGGGGTAGCCAAAGGGTGGTGTGCACGAGTGCATGTGTGTATGGAGCATGTGCATTTGTTTGGTATGTGTGGGAAAGGAGGTGTGTGGGGAGTGAGTGTGGTGTGTATGTGTTTGGTGTGTGTGGTATGTGTGTATGTAGTTTGTGTGGGTGCAGTATGTGTAGTATGTGTGGGAAATTGTGCTGTGGGAGGCTTGATGTGTGTGAAGTCTGCGGGGGAGGGTAATATGTGATCTGTGTGTTGTGTAAATGTGTGTGTGTGATCTGTGTGTTGGGTGTGTATATGTTCTGAGTGTGGTGTGTGTGGGGTGTGCATGAGTGACGCATCTGTTTGTGTTGTGTTGTGGGTGTATGTGGTGTGGGAGCTGAGGAGGTATGTGTTGTATGTGTGTGGGGGTGTGAGTGTGTGTAGGGGGCATATATGCATGCGTGTGTGGGGTATGTGCAGAGTGTGTGGCATAAGCTGGGGTACTGTGGAAGTGTGTGGAAAGGGTACCTGGTGGGTGGTGTCTAGTGTGTGAGTTTGTTGTGTGGAGGAGTCGGGAGTGTACTGCTTGTGTGTGTGGTGTGTGTGTATGGGATGTGTGGTGTGTGTTTGCTGTTTGTGGTGTATGTGTGCTTACTGTTTATGTGTGTCTGTGGTGTGTGTGTGTACAGTGGGACTAGAGTGGACGTGTCATGTGTGTCATATGTGGGTGTCTACATGGGGATATCTTGTGCGTGTGGCATATAGGGAAGGAAATGGTGTGATGGCATGTATGTATATTTTGTGTGTGCATTCAGTGGGTGGTGGGTGTGTGTGCCATGGCTGTGTGTGTAAGGTGTATGTATACATGTTTGCTGTTTATGTTGTGTGTGTGGGGTGTGCTGGGTGTGTATTGGGGGAGTAGGGAGTGTGTGGTGCATGTGTGATGTGTGTGGGGTGTGTATGGGATGTGTGGTGTGTCTTTGGTATTTTTGGTGTGTGTGTGTTTGCTATTTATGTGTGTGTGTGGTGTGTGGGTGTGTGTGCTTCAGGTGTGTGGTGTGTGGTGTGATGTGTGTGGTATGGGGTGGGTTGAGTGTGTTTGTGGTCCAGTGTGCATGGGTGGGTGGGTGTGAATGTGTGGCCCACATGGGTGTGAATGTGAGTGTCTATTGGTGTGGGGGCAATATGCGGGGGTGGTGGTGTGAGTACCTGCGTACAATTAGTGTGTTGTTACCTCACAACAATAAGTTTAACTCTAAAGCAAGAAAAGACATGTGTGAGAAGCTCTCAGGGAAACACTAGCAAATGGCATGGAGTAGCAGCTAACCCAGACCACAGGGCAGAAGCAGCCAGGGCTCCTTCCAGGAAGGCCAGGCAGATGCAGAAGGTGAAATAGCTGTGAAATTTACCACATCAACAAACTGGGAAACAGGAACCAAGCGGTTATCTCAGAGGATGAAGAACAAGAAGTGGGGGCATCAACATGCCACAGCACCCTGGGAGCAGAAGGAAACCTCCATAGCCCGACAAAGGCGTCCACACAAACACCCTCGGCTCGCCTCAGTGCCACAAGATCAATCCCAGCATCTGTCCCTACTGTCTGGAATTAATGGTGACCTCTTGCCATCTGGGTTCCCAGCATGGGTGGTGACAGCCTTGTGTGGCCCTCTGTGATGACCCCTGTCTGTCCTGACCTCCGCCTATGTGCGCTGGCACTCCGCATGGCCGGCATTTATGCAAATGCAGCTGCTGGAGAGGAAAAGAGCCCTGGGTGTCCTCCCTCCATGGGGACAGCACAAGGCTGGGTGCCGCTGGCCCAGAGCAGCAGCTAGGTTCTGGCCTCCCAGTTCCTCACTGCAGGGTGCCCTGGCAGTAGGCCGTGAGGACAGACACACCGTCCGTGTCTGAGCTCTGCTTTCCATGGGCACACAACCAGGAGCAAATTGCCCAATGTCAGCGAGCTCCAGAGGTGCCTCCCATGAACAGAAAGGATGCTGTCAGGCCTGTTGTGAGTCCCAAGGCACTGAGCTGTGCAGGGACTGGCACAGGGCTGGGAGCTGGTAGGTCCCAGAAACAGGAGCTGTGCTGACACTTCCACGATTGGTCCTGGGCTCTGTCCTCCACTCACCTCTCCCCGATGCAGAGCTGAGGATGGGGGTGGAGTAGAAAGAGCTCCCCTCCCCCTTGGGGTCTCTTTCTGCTGCTCCTGATTTAAAGCTGCTCAGCCATGCAGCCAGTGTGACAGCTGTGCTCCTCTGATGATGTCCCCTGGACATGCACAGGCTGTGGCATCTGAGCAGCCCTGTCAACTCCAGGTGAGGATGTGAGTCGTCACTCTTCCCTGGAGGCAGCTGAGTTGAGGTGACAGGTGCCCTCTGCCCACCAGCTCAGCCCCTCTGCCTCTGCTCATGTAGCCCAGCAGTCACAGCCCTGACCTGTCAGCTGTTGGCTGACTTGGGCAAAGCTGCCCCACATGGAGGGTGACAGTCACAGCAGGGAAAGGCCAAGGCAGGAGCCTGAAACCCAAATGCAACAGAATGAGCCCTCTCAGCAGGCTGCCACCGAGAAGCCAGGAGGGCTCCAGGGAGCCCAGGAAGGAGGCCAGGGAGGGAGGCATGCAGCCCAGACTCCCCCGTTCAGTCCTGGGCCTCGTATCCAGCTGGGCAGAGGCCTCTGCTGGGCTCACTGCTCCAGGCCAGTCCTGAGCCCATCCCCCACACATGGCTGGAGGGTTTTGGCAGGCGCCTCCCTTCTTAAGCCTGGCAGAAGTCTGAGGCTCTTAGCAGGACCCCCAGGCCCTCCAGGAGCCACTCCCTGTTCTGGGCACCCTGTGCAGAGGTGGGACCAGGTGGGGCATAGGCACCCTGCAAGCCCTGCCTCACCTTGAAGGGCCGAGCCCACCTGTCCTTCACAGCCCTGTTCAAAGGGCACCTCAAATAGCGAAAACAGGTCCACCCACCTTTGCCTCCCAAAGTAGTAGAATTACAGGTGTGAGCCACCGTGCCCGGCCCTATGTTATATTTTTGAGAGCTTCCTAGCTGTGAAGTCATTCTTAAGTTCTTCCTAAATAAAAAAAAGTTCTACCTAAAAGGGGGAAATTAAAAATTCCGTCTTCTAAACAGTGTTCTAAACTTGATTGTTTGCAGCTTATTTTGAAAGTAATCAAAGATCCTTCTGTACCTTTTAGTCTTCATCTCTAAATCTACAAAGAGGAACACATGCCTCATATGACTATATGTGTGTTATAAATAGAAAATGATATTCTAATGTTCTTTTAACTTTTTAGGACACTGTATGCTCTTTGATTCAGGACAATTAGTGTATTTTTCCAGAAATAGCTATTCACATGTAAAGTGTCACTAAAGTAGATTATAGAGTTTTATGGCAGGAACAGTGGTAGAGGGAAGGGAGGAGACAATATTTATTAAGAGTATCTTATGTGCTAGGTTTGGTGTTGGAAAGTAATCTAAGTAGTTAGTAATGGGAGTTGGCTGGAATGATCATTTGAGGGATGATTGAAAGGTGATTTTTGGTTGTAATTATGGTGCTATTTATATATATTTTTTTCTTTTAAAGGAGCAGTGAGGAGAATGAATACCTTCCAAGACCAGAGTGGCAGCTCCAGTAATAGAGAACCCCTTTTGAGGTGTAGTGATGCACGGAGGGACTTGGAGCTTGCTATTGGTGGAGTTCTCTGGGCTGAACAGAAAATTAAAGATAACTTGCGAGAGGTGTGACATGTGCTTTTCTCTTCTCTTGTCTGGACTCTTGGCACAGGGCTGGTTAGAGCATGGCTAAGGACTTGGTCTCTCCGTGCCAGCAAAAAATTTCACCCCATGCCTTGTGTGGTCTACTTGGTCCCAGTCAGTTGCCTGATATACTGGTGCCTTTCATCCCAAGGGGAAATAAGGCAGATGCTAGAAGAGTCTGGAAAACCCTGTGCCATTCTAGAAAATTCTATTCAGCATGCATTTTTGATTATTCCTCTGTGTGATTCCTCAGGCACTGTAACCAGTAAAAATATGAAATGAGTGAGTAGTATCCTCTCAGCTGCATCCTCTTGATTGCATGAAGGATGCACTTGAGCATCCTCCCCATCATCTTTTAGCTGGTTAATGGCATTGTTCTGTAAATGACTATCTGTTAGGGCAAGCCAGAGTGAAATCCGTTGTTGGTTCCAGTAGTATTTTGTTGTTGTGTGTGTTAGACCAAGTATTACAAGACTTTGAAGCACAACTTTATTAAACAAAAAAAAATGTGTTTTAAAATACAGTTTCTTATGTATATTGTCACGGGTAATTTATGTCACGGATAAAAGAAGTCCCAAGGGACTTCTTCCCTTGGGATTTTTATATTTAGCCCTGTTTGAATCACTGTTTATGCTTCCAGAAACATTAGTTTATAATTTTACTTAAATTGTCTACCCTAATGGTCTTCTTCTAGCTGTTGACATGTGGTGGCACATCTCTTTACTAAATTGGCCTGCTGTAAATGGACCGCTAATTCTGTGGGGTGAGAAAAGAGATAAGGGGCTAGCTATTAAGTTAATACTCTTGTCTTTATTCTGCTGATAAAGTTGTAAAACCATAGGTTTTTAAATTATGTGGAAAACTGAGGGGGTCAGTATTTCCTGGTACATTCTTGTATTTTCTCTTGATTAGGATGCCCAAATTAAACCTAATCCTCTTAGAAGGCTGGGTATTGAAGGAGGATTTTAGAGTTTAGGTATGCCTTTATGGCTAGGATTCTTAAATTGGGGTCCATAGGGCTTTAGTGGGTCCTTGGGTGGGCTTTGGAACACTAAACCTTGAAATTATAGGCAAAATCTTGAAAATACACATTTTTTCTGGGGAGATACTTCATAGATGTCATTGGATAATAAAAAGGATTTGTGATACCCCCAACCCCACCCCCCCAAAAAAAGTTTAAGAAACTCACTATTCTTTGGGAAACATCATTCTTTGGGATTATAACACTAGGAAGCTAACATGTATGTGTTTCCTAGGTCAAAGCTCAGATTCACAGTTGCATAAGCCATCACCTGGAATGTCTTAGAAGCCATGAGGTGTGGCTGTATGAACAGGTGGACCTTATTTATCAGCTTAAAGAGGAGACACTTCAACAGCAGGCTCAGCAGCTCTACTCGGTAAGGTGACTGCATGGCTAGAATTGGTTTGAGCATGGCTTCTGGTTGCCAGAGAGTATCTTCCTTGTAATGCAGTGTTAATATAGATCAGATAAAAGTTTAATCTCAAGTGCTGTTTGGTAACTTGAGTATATCTGGTGCTTTTGGTGTCATTGTGGTTAGTTGGTTTCATTTTTCTTTTAGTTATTGGGCCAGTTCAATTGTCTTACTCATCAACTGGAGTGTACCCAAAACAAAGATCTAGCCAATCAAGTCTCTGTGTGCCTGGAGAGGTAACGACCCTTTTTGTGTATTTTAACTTTTGAAAAATATTTTAACTTGTGAAAAAATATTCACATTCTATACATCTGAGAAAGGACTAATATCCAGAATCTACAATGAACTCAAACAAATCAACAAGGAAAAAACAAACAGTCCCATCAAAAAGTGGACTAAGGACATGAATAGACAATTCTCAAAAGAAGATACATAAATGGCCAACAAACATATGAAAAAATGCTCAACATCACTAATGATCAAGGATGGGTACACCAGAATCTCACAAATCACCAGTAAAGAACTTACTCATGTAACCAAACACCACCTGTTCCCCAATAAACTACGGAAATTAAAAAAATAGGTTCTTTGTCTTCTGTTATTGAGTTTTAAAAATTCTTTATATATTTTGGATATTAAATCCTTATGAGATATATGATTTGCAAATATTTTTTCCATTCTGTAAGCTATCTCTCACTTTCTTCATAATAATGTCCTTTGATGAACCGATGTTTCTTACTTTGATAAAGTTCAACTTATCTAGTTTTTTGTTGCTGTGGTATTTTTGGTGTCATATTTAAAAATCCATTGCCAAATCCCAGTTCATATTTATCCCTAAGAGTATCATGGTTTTGGCTCTCATATTTCAGTCATCAATTCATTTTGAATAAATTTTTGTATATAGTATGAGTAAATTTTTTACATATGGTGTGAGTTAATTTTTGTGTATGAGATGAAGCCTAACCTCAATTTGCCTTTGGAAATTCAGTTGTCCTAACATCATCTGTTGAAGATTTTTCTTTGCCCATTGAATAGACTTGGCAGGCTTGTTGAAAATAAATTTTCCATAAATATATGGTTTATGTCTGGATTCAATTCTATTCCATTTATCTATATACCTATCCTATGCCAATTCCATGCTGTTTTAATTACTGTAGGTTTTTGATAAGTTTTGAAATGGTAGAGTTTGAGTCCTCCAACTTTGTCTTTTTTAGGATTTCCATGTACAATTCTAGGAATTTGAGAATTGATATTTCTGTTTCAGTAAAATGACTGTTAGAATTTTACTAAATATTGTATTGAATCTTTAGACAGCTTTGGTAGTTCTGCTATTTTAGCACTATTAATTTGTCTTCAAATCCATCAACATACGGTTGCTTTCAATTTGTTTAGAACTTCTTTAATTTCTTTTGGTAATGCTTTGCTCCTTTCAGTGTACAAGTGTTCACATTTTTCATTAAATTTATTCTTAGGTGTTTTGTTCTTTTAAATACTATCATAAATGGAATTTGTTTCCTAATTTTGTTTTTGGATTATTTATTTCTAACATATAGAGACATGAATGAATCTTGTGTGTTGACCTTGTAATATGTAGTTTGGCTGATTTTTTAATTAGCTCTAGTATCTTTCTGATGGATTTTCTTCAGATTCTTTTTGTATATAGAATTACGTAATCTGAAAAGAGAAATAATTTATTGCTTTCCAGTTTGGATGCCTCTTATTTGTCTTTCTTGCTAATTGCTCTGCTAGAAGTTGCAGTGTTCACTAGTGATTAAAGCAGACATCCTTGTCTTGTTCCTGATGTTAAAGAAAACTGTTCAGTCTTTCACCATTGAATATGTTGTTAGCTGGAAATGTCCTTTATTAGGTTAAGGAAATTCCCTTCTTCATGCTCAGTGACTTTTATCATGAAGGTGTGTTGAATTTTGTCAAATGCTATTTCTGTGTCAATGAATTGATCTCTTTTTTTTCTTCTTCTTCTTTGCTGTATTACATAGGTAATTTCAATGTGCTGCTTTACATTGATTGGTTTTCTTATGTTGAACTACCCTTGCATTTATGAGATAAATTCTTCTTGGTCATAGGGCACAATCCTGTTTAGGAATTTGGTTTCCTAGTATTTGGTAAAGATTTTTGCATTTATATGTGTAAAGAATATTCTCCTGTAATTTTCTTTACTTGTGATCTCTTCATCTGAACTTACACTAGGGGAAATGCTTGCCTCATAGAATGAATTAATAAGTAATATCTCCATTTCTGTTTTTGGGAAAGTTTGCCAAGCAATTTCTGTCAGGTCGTCTCTAAAGGTATCCTAGAAGTTACTATTAAAACCATCTGGTATTCGCGGTAGCTCATGCCTGTAATCCCAGCACTTTGGGAGGCCAAGGCAGGTGGATCACGAGGTCAGGAGATCGAGACCATCCTGGCTAACACGGTGAAACCCCGTCTCTACTAAAAATACAAAAAATTAGCCGGGCGAGATGGCGGGCGCCTGTAGTCCCAGCTACTCGGGAGGCTGAGGCAGGAGAATGGTGCGAACCCAGGAGGCGGAGCTTGCAGTGAGCCGAGATCACGCCACTGCACTCCAGCCTGGGTGACAGAGCAAGACTCCGTCTCAAAACAAACAAACAAACAAACAAACAAAAAACCATCTGGTAGGTATTATAATTTTCTTAATTGGGTGGTTTTTTATTACAACTTTTATTTCTTTACCTGTTATTGGTCTGTTGACATATATTTTTTATTTCTTCTTGAGTGAGCTTAGGTAATTTGCGTGTTTCTAGAAAATTCAACAATTTCATCTAGATTATCTAGTTTATGGCCTAATTTGGTCTTATTATTCTCACAATCATTTTTATTTCTATAAGGTCAGTAGTAATAGCCCCAGTTTTATTTCTGATTTCAGTTATTTATTATCTCTTTTCTTCTTTATCAGTATAGATTTGTCAATTTTGTCGATTTTTTCATAGAATCAGCTTTTGGTTTTATTATTTCTTTCTCTATAATTCCTGCCCTGTATTTTATTTATTTCCATTTTAATTATCATTATTTCCTCTCTTCTACTGGTGTTTAATTTGCTCTTCTTTTCTGGTTCATGAAAGTCTGAAGTTATGTTATTGATTTGAGATCTTTTGTACATTTTTAAATGTAGGCTCTTACAACTATAAATTTTCATCTGAGCACTGCTTTTGCTTCATCTCATAAGTTTAGTATTTTGTGTTGTTATTACATATCTTCAGATATTTGTAATTTCTCTTCTTTGATCCATTGCTTGAAAAGGCACTCATGGTTTAATTGCCATATATCTGTACATTTTTCAGTTTTTCTCCTGCTGTTAATTTAAAGTTCCATTCCATTGTGTTCTGAGAAGATGCTTTGTATAAGTTTAATGTTTTTAAAATTTATTGAACAATTCTTTGTTGCCTAACACATGGGCTCTCAGAGAGAACATGTATTCTGCTGTTGTTGGGTGGAATGTCCTGTGTGTGTCTATTAGGTATAGTTGATTTATATAAACACTATACTTTAATTCCTCTATTTCCTTGTTGCAGATTTTCTATCAAGAATTTGAAGTGGCCTGTTGATGTCTCCAACTATTATTGCAGAACTACGTATTCTTTCCCTAAATTTTGCCAATGTTTGCTTCGTATATTTTGGGGGGCTCTGTTGTTTAATGTGTGCATATTTATAATTGTTACATCTTCTTGATACATTGATCCTTTTATTAGTGTTTAATGCCCTTGTTCCAATTTTAACAGTGGTTAAATTAAAGTCAATTCACATCATATTAGTAGAGCCACACCACCTCTCTGTTGGTTACCATTTGTATGGAATATATTTTTCTGTTTTTCACTTTCAATTTATTTGTGGCTTGCATCTAAATTGAGTCTCTTATAGAAAATATGTAGTTGTATGATTTTTAAAATCCATTACACTAACTTTTGCCTCTCAATTGGAAAGTTTACTTCATTTAGTTTTATAGAAATTATTGATGAGACTTACTACTGCCATTTTGCTTTTTGTTTTCTATAATTTTTTGTTCCTTTCTTCAATACTTTTTTTTGTGATTAGTTGATTTTTATAGTGAAATGTTTTAAAAACCTTTGTCATTTTCTTATTTGTGCATTTAAAAAAATTGTCTCTAACTGCCATAAGGATTCTGTTTAATATCTTAAATTTATGATCATCTGTTTTAATTAATGCCACCATAATTTCAATAGCATGAAACACTCCATATCTGTGCAGTCCTCTTACCCATTTCATGTTGTTTCACAAATTACATTTATATACATTCTGTGCTGAATAACATAAATTTATAATTATTTTTATAATTTTTTTTAACACGTATAGAAAATAAAAATGGAGTTATAAACTAAAAATAAAATAATGCTAAGTTTTATAATTGCCCATGGACTTACTTTTTCCAGGAAACCTTTATTTCTTCATTCATCTTTAAGTTATTGTCTAGTGTCTTTTCATTTCAACCTGAAGGAATCTCTTTAGCATTTTTCATAGGACAGGTCTGCAAGTTATAAACTCCCTCATCTTTTGTTTCTCTTTAAATATCTTAATTTTTTACTCATTTATGATAGAATGTTTTGCTAGATAAAGAATTCTCAGTAAGCAGTTGTTATTGTTTTTGGTCTTTCTTTCAGGACTAAAACATGTTATTCCACTATCTTCTCACCTCCCTCATTTATAATGAGAAATCAGCTATTAATCTTATTGAAAATCCCTTGTACATAATAAACTGATTTTCCCTAGCTACTTGCAAAATTGTCTGTCTTTAGCTTTCAATAATTTGACAACTGTATGTCTCAGTGTGGATCTCTTTATCTTACTTGATGTTTATTCATGTTTCTTGAATTTGTATATTTATGTCTTTCATCAAATATGGAAAGTTTTCAGCCATTATTTCTTCAAATATTTGTCCTGCCTTTTCTCTCTGTCATCTTTTTCTGGGATTCTCCTTCATATGTTGGTCCCCTTGATGGCATCTCACAAGCCCCTCAGGTGCCAATTATTTTTCTTTATTATTTTTTTTCTACTTCTCAGACTTGATAGAATAGATAATTTCTATCACCCTATTGTGAATTTCCTGATTTTGCTTTTGGCTGGTAAAATTTGTGTTGAATTTCTCTATTTAATTTTTTTATTTCGGTTTTTATACTTTAAAGCTCCAGAATTTTTGGCTCCTTTTATAGTTTTTCTTTATTGATATTTTTATTTTGTTCACTTATTATTATTCTGATTTTTCTTCTTTGGTTGTTCAGGTTTTCCTTCAATTATTTGAGCATGTTTAAGATAATTTTTAAAAATAATCTTTTTGCCAGTAATTAAAATATCTAGACATTTTTAGGGATGGTAGTTGTTAATTTATTTTGTTCTATTAAATAAGTCTTATTTCCTGTTCTTTGTATGCCTTGTGATTTTTTTGTTAAAAAAATGGACACTTGAATATTACAATGTGATTCTGGAAATCATATGTTCCTGCTTCTCAGGGTTTGCTCTTTTGTAATTATTGAAGGCTGTAGTAAACTCTTGGTATAATGACATTTCTCTACTGTTTTTCAGCAAATATATTTGTTGCATATATTGTGAATAAAGTTTTTGTTCTTTAGTTTTTGTTCAGCTGGTGTTTGACAAGAGTTTTTTTGAACACCAGGAACTAAAAAAACAACAACCAACCAAACAACCTCTCTCTGTCTTTACTGTTTGGCTCTGTCTGAGTACCTCTTTAAACACTTAGCCAGACTTGCATTAAGGTTAGGGACATGTAGACTAAATAAAGAATATGTGGTACATATATACCATGGAATATTATGTAGCCATAAAAAGGAACAAGATTATGTCATTTGCAGGGACATGGATGGAGTTGGAAGCCATTATTCTCAGCAAACTAATGCAGAAACAGAAAACCAAACACCACATGGTCTCACTTATAAGTGGGAGCTGAACTGTGAGAATACACGAACACGTGGGGGGAAACAACACACACTGAGGCCTGTTAAGGGTGGTAGGGGGTGGCAGGAGCCTAAACATCAGGAAGAATAGCTAATGGATGCTGGGCTTAATAACTAGATGATGAGTTGATCTGTGCAGCAAACTACCATAGCACACGTTTACCTATGTAACAAACCTGCACATCTGCAGATGTACCCCGGAACTTAAAATAAAGGTTGAAAAAAATAAAAGTTTAGGGATCAGTATCAGACAAAACAAAGCTCCAAAACACTATAAAACTTAAGGACTTCTTAGGTATTTTTTGAACATGCACTGTATAATTGGCATGTATGAGGCTTTTCAAATCTCTCCTAACTCATGGGTGTTTTTTATTACCCTAATTTTCCAAGGAAAATCTCTGTTCTTATTGTGTTTCCAGGCCTTGGATGTTTGTTTATATATCTTAAATGTCTTTTGCCTCAAGCTTAGGTTTCTTAGGAGTCCAACAATATATTTAAGCAACTCCCACCACTTTTACCGCTTGGATATGCTGTGCAATAGACAAAACAGATGAAAGTACCTTACATCATTCCTCCAGGTAGCCCCCATATAGGTTAAAACAGGCCAAAATAATTTGCAAATGAAGTTGTCTCTTCTACCTCTGGAAACAGGGACTATTCTCTCACACTAGGAACGTGGGCTGCTGTCTGCAAGACTGCTCTTCAACTGGGGAGTGGTTATAGAAACAGAAAGTAAAACTGCCACAATTATTTTTTATTATTTTTACATTGACTTTTTATTGCTTTAGTGTTCACTGTGTTGCTATAAACCTGTCAGTTTTCCAGTGTTCTGACAATGTTGATTCTGATGGCTTCTGCTCATTTTTCAATATTTCTATGGAGGGACAGAAGCTTGGAGTTGCCAAATGCAACATCTTGCTTATGTCACTCCCTCCCATCTCTTTTAGTAATGTTTTTTTGGTGTGTGTGACAATACAACCATTTAAATTTATTTACATATACTTGTGGCTGCTGTTTTGCTACAATGAGTTGAGTTAAACCAAGATTATATACCCTACAAAAAACTAAAGCACTTATTATCTGGCCAATTGAAAAAAAAACATTTTCTGACCTCTGCTCTAGACTGGTAAAAGTCCAGATTTCACAAATTTCAAATAGATAACTTCCTTTATAGCCACTTTGTTTTTATATTCTACCTTCACATTTAATGAGTCTACATTTATTACTTAGTACTTTGTATATACCAAAAATTCTTGATCTCTTTCCTGAAATTTTACATCTATTTTAGTGTTAAAAAATAACTAGAACTCAGAGCATCTCAGAAATGTTCAGTCTCAGCAAGCTAGTGAATGTTTCATTGTGAACAGATTCACAGGCTTTACTGATTCCAGAGCCAAAATGTTAATAAGTTTAAACATGTATTTTGGATAAAATTGATCTGCCTCCATAACAAAGGCACTGGCCTTACAGTTAACCTGTAAATCAGTTGTGGATGTAAAGGCATTATTGTCAATTCAATTTGGTTGAGATGAGCTTTAGTATTCAATCCTATTATTCTGAGTGTCAATTAGAGCCAAGAGTGAGCCTACAATGTTATCGATGTTATCGATTCTCCTCCAGCTGAGAACAAAGTTCTAGAATGGCCAGCTCATTTTTCTGGTCTTTATTAACCTAGGGAGCCTACACCTGCATTTATATTTAATCATCATAATGAGTTTCTTTTTAAATAGTATCACAGAGGGGGATCAGAGTGTTTGTTCATTAAATCTCTAATGAAACACTGTATGTAGCATAAATGTATTATTCTGGATTATATTACGTCATATCAAAGTACAGAATTTAACAGAATGTATCCCAAACTCCATATTAGTTTGGCCAGATACAGAAACAATTTCCTTCATCCCTACTAAGAGCAGACTGAGTTGTGGAATTCCCAAATATAGCTTTCATTGAAATGGATGGGACTTCTAAGATCAGTAGTAGCATTTATATGATGTATTCTTCAATTGTAAGCCATTAATTTGATAGTTATCTATTTGCATTTTTACTTGTTATACTGATTTCATTGCAAACTGGAGGAAAAAAAAAGGAAAAACAAGCAAGAAGATTTAACTTTACAAATGTTTCATTTCCACTAATTTCTACTATTTAAAAAAAGAAATGTAAATTTAAGCAGCATAACTTATGCAAAAAGCACTGGATTCATATTTGGAGTCCTGGATTCTACTCACAACTCTGATAATAATTAGCTACTTCTTCTTTTTTATTTTTTTGAGACAGAGTCTCACTCTGTTGCCAGGCTGGAGTACAGTGGCACAATCTCTCCTCACTGCAACTCCGCCTCCCGGGTTCAAGTGATTCTCCTGCCTCAGCCTCCCGAATAGCTGGGACTACAGGTGCGTGCCACCATGCCCAGCTAATTTTTTTTTTTTTTTGTATTTTAGTAGAGATGGGGTTTCACTATGTTGGCCAGGATGGTCTCGATCTCCTGACCTCATGATTTGCCTGCCTCGGTTTCCCAAAGTGCTGGGATTACAGGTGTGAGCCACAGCACCCTGCCTAATAATTAGCTTCTTAAGCTTGGGCAAGTAATGACCATTGTGTTTCACTTTAAAATTAATGATAAAATTAATCATTTTATCAGTGATACAATTAATTATTTTATCAGTGATAAAATTAATGTGTAAGAAAGTATTGTCTCTGCTTCAGAAAAATATGTGCTGTATGTTATTCTTTTCATTGGGAAAGAATTGGCAAATCACATATTTTATATTAAGCTCCTCAAATTTTATGTTCCTCATTGTGGGTTCATTCTGTACTTAACCTTGTATTTTAAGACTTGCTATTGTGGATGCCGTGGATGCCAAGGCCCTTGTCCCACTGTGGTTTCACTAAAAATCTAGTTGCAAAAGGCAGATTAGGAGGAAAAAAGACTTAGAAACTCATTTAATGAATATACACGGCAGCCTTCCAAATGCAGACCCTAAGATACAGGGGAAATTAACAAAGTATGGACAGCTGTGTAGAAATACTATTGGAAGAAAGGTATATGACCTAATAATGCTAATAGACTGGGTGGGGAAACCCAGCAAGGCCTGTCAGTCCAGATTTTTCTTGACATTTCTAAGCATGTGTTTTTTTCTTCTTCTGGTTATGGGGCAGCAACATCTTTGGAATGGGGGTCTTAAGATGTTCAGTCAAACGAGGTAAGTCAGATAATTTCTTTATGGCCAGTTTTCACACAGATAAGGTGGAGGAAAAATCAGAGTAATATATTTAGGTTTTATGGCTGGCTTTGAAGAAAAGGGGTTCTGTTTACTATGACCCACTGTTGTGGAAGAGAGATTCTAATTTCCATGGCTAGCCTTATGGGAGAATAGAACTGAGAGACAAGAGGATGGGAGAAGGTCAGAGAAAAACGTTTGTTTCTGAGGCTGCTGCTGAGGCTTTCATTTGGGGGTTTTGTTTTCTGATCCCCAGAACTATCCTACACTGTAATTGCCTATTTACTTGTCTGAGTTCCCTAGTTAGACACTGTGCTCCTTGGAGGCAGTGAGTAGTTTTTAAATACTATTTTACTCAATTGCAATTGCTTAATATCTGGCACACAGAAAGACCTCTACAAATATCTATGCATGAAAGAATATAATTTTCATCACTCATTCCATTCTGAAATGCACACACACACATACACACACTGATGAATCAATCAACGGATAAACAGACATGTAGGATAACAGCTAATAAAAAATAATGACTGCAGGTTGTATAACACAATCAAAGTGTTTGTTGTTGTTGATTTTCTTCGAAATTAATTGGCATGCTGGATCTCATTGACACTAGCATCAAAATACCTGATATTATCAGCCGTGACATATGTTAACTAGTGGTTTCTATGACTGCTTCCCATCACTACTCCCCACCTCAGTGATCCTTAGTGATCCATTTGCTCATCAAATCGAACCTAATTTCCCCAAAGCAAGGCTATTATGAATTTGAAAAAGTTGATTATTTCTGAGCAGATAACTTCAAATGTCATGGAGCCTATTTAAAGACAGCTTTATATCACAAACCTTATGTTCAAGCCTTAATGTACAACCAAATCGACCAAATGAGGCAAACAGAACAGGCTTCCAAATATAATCATAATTCTAGATTAGCTCTCAAAATAAGATTGCAGTTCATATATTCTACAAAGTATGTTTTGACATTAAATGTAATATACTGAGGATCATTTTTCTGATTTACACTTGCTTTGGTTTCTACGTTTGGGTAGGTGGCTCTGACTATAAAAAAGTCACTGTGAGCCTGCCAGGCTACATCTCCCTCCCATGCCCTATCCTCCACATTGCCTTTTCCTTCAGATTCTTATTTACGTATGAATGTTTCACAATGTTTTTTTTCTCTTCCTTCTAAAACTAAGCAGAGATGTTTCCTCTACCTAGTGTTATTCATTGTGAGGAGAGGCGTTTTTTCTTGCAGGTGGGAGAGTATAGATAAGGGTAATAAAGTTCCCATAGTTTTTTTTTTTTTTTTTTTTTTTGTTGTTGTTGTTTTTCTGGGCATGAACTAGTAGTATTTATTTTCTTTTAAATCACAAAGTATGATTGCTGTAGCACTTCTTCTCAGTTCTATTTTCTTTTTTAAAAAACAACTGTAAATTCAATTGTACAGGCAGTTTCAAGTAATCAAAACGTAATGTATTAATCTTGACATCTGCGGTTTGTGGATTCAAATCCCTACATTCTCTAGCTTGTAGTGTTTATGAGGTAGTGGATGTGAACAGTTCATAAGTCAAATTCACATTTAATTTGTACTGGTTTCATCATTCATCACAAAATATGCTACTGAACAACAGTGAGCATGCTGTCGATATGTAAATATACAAATATACATGCACACAACATATAATAAAGCAGTTTTTATGATGTACCTCTTGCATTACAATACTCTTATGTTGCTATACAACTCCTACAACAGATAAAGTAAGTACAAAAGCTATTTTCTTCACTTGCATGTATGTAGATGTATCCTAGAGAAATGCTATTGTCTCTCAGAAATGGTATTTGTAAATGAATTTTTTTAAATTAGACAAACCCAAAGCACTATACTATGGAGTAAGTTTGTCTTATTTTGTTTTTAATCACTGAATATAGATGACTAGTTCATTCACTTAGTCTTTCAGAAGAGTTTTAATATCAAAATTATCATATGGTCTGATTTTTTTTAAAGCCCAGTTCCTACAAAACAATAAAATCAAACCTGGTGAGGTTCTAACAACTACGAGGGAAAGAAACTTAGTACCAAATACATATGCTATTTCTCCATTTGCACAAGAGAGCTAATTTGTAGAAAACAGAAGACTACAAGTTGGTAAATCAAATGTGTTTTATCATCACATCTGTGAGAGAAGAATCCTGTTATGACTTCTGGAAATATCAAAATTTGAAATGACTAAATAACTGACTTGCCAAGGAATTCGTATTCTCTTGTTCTTTTACACACTAGGGGAGAAAATAGTAAAAACTAGCATAATCGTGTGGCAAAATATCCATGAAATAATATTTTGAAAGTTAAAATATGGATTTAAATTAAGACAGATGGATGTGTTTTTTAGATGTGTATGCCTAAAAGATGGATACTGTGGATATCTGATGGCTTTCTTGATTAAGCCACAACTGGTGGACCTCACACAAGTCAAATATGTTATTCCAAAATGTCAGTTGTTTAGACTCATTTCTCAGCTTGTTATTGATGAGTTTCCTTTCACATTTGGAGGCATCCTGTTGGGGAAACTGAAGAACGATGTTAAGTGTGAAGAGTCTCCCTCCTTAGTTCATATTCATATCACATTGTTTGAGCTGCCACATGTAAACAATATAGACACTAAGCCAACTGGTCCTCTGCCTACTGCTGACATGGCAGAAAATATCTAGGAGGCAGCCAGAGGGGCATATGTATACCTGTTAAGTGGCCTGGTTCTCCAATAGTCATGCAAGTATTGCTAAATTTGTTTCACTCCTGGGAATTCAAGCTTCTATTTCAGATTCCTAATCCACGGAAATTAATTATCTTCTTTGAATACCCAAAGCAATTTATGTTGCTTAACATATAATAAAGTTAAGTCCATTATTATTCCTGTTTTATAATTGAGGAGACTAGAGTCTGGATTATTTAAGCAGCCAAAATCACACAGTCAGTCAATGACAGAGCCCATGACTAAAATTCTGTCTGTCCCCAGATTTGTGCTCTTCAGATAATGACATTTCTGCACAGTTATTAATCTGAGTAAATAGAGTCCATAGTGAATTATTAGCTGATTTCAGGGGATTCCATGCAAATAAAAGTCTGTCATTTCGTGCTCTGCCAGTCTACATTAATACAAATCACAGCAACAAGGCAGTTTATTTAAAAATATTAACAGTAATAGAAGATTGAATGGAAGGATGAATGGATGGATGAAGAGATAGATAATAAATAAATTGAGAGAGAGAAACACACAGAGAGAAAGATAAAATAAAATTAACCACACTAATAAAAGTATGATTTGGTATATAACAGAAAAAGTTCTTTAGTTTGTGTGTTTGTGTGTGTGTGTGTGTTTGTGTGTGTAGGTATTCTGTCATAAAAACACAATTATCTAAAACATAAAGTCTCAATCTTTTTCTTAAGAAATATTTTTAATTTAGGCTGGTTACCACTGTGAATTAAATTTTATTTTTATTTTTTATTTTATTTTATTTTGATTTTATTTTTTTTAAGATGGAGCATCACTCTATTGCCCAGGCTGGAGTGTGGTGGCGCGATCTTGGCTCACTGAAACCTCTGCCTCCTGGGTTCAAGCGACTCTCCTACCTCAGCCTCCCGAGTAGTAATTTTTGTATTTTTAGTAGAGACGGGGTTTCACCATGTTGCCCAGGCTGGTCTTGAACTCCTAACCTCAGGTGATCCACCTGCCTCGGCCTCCCAAAGTGCTTGGATTATAGGTGTGAGGCACCATGCCCTGCCCAACTGTGAATTAAATTTATATCTAGAAAAGGTGAGACATATTATTAATGAAGACATTTCTTTCTATGATACTTAAGTTATACATGTATAGAAGGTACAGGCTGGTTACATAGGTATACGTGTGCCATGGTGGTTTGCTGCCCATCAACCTGTCATCTACGTTAGGTATTTCTCTTAATGCTATCCCTCCCCTTGCCCCCCACCCCCCGACAGGCCCCAGTGTGTGATGTTTCCCTCCATGTGCCCACATGTTGTCATTGTTCAACTCCCACTTCTGAGTGTGAACATGTGGTGTTTGGTTTTCTGTTCCTGTGTTAGTTTGCTGAGAATGATGGTTTCCAGCTTCATCCCTGTCCCTGCACAGAACATGAACTCATTCTTTTTTATGGCTGCATAGTATTCCATGGTGTATATGTGCCACATTTTCTTTATCCAGTCTATCATTGATGGACATTTGGGTTGGTTCCAAGTCTTTGCCATTGTGAACAGTGGTGCAATAAACATATGTGTGCATATGTCTTTATGGTAGAATGATTTATAATCCTTTGGGTATATACCCAGTAATTGGATTACTGGGGCAAATGGTATTTCTAGTTCTAGATCCTTGAGGAATCACCAAACTGTCTTCCACAATGGCTGAACTAATTTACACTCCTACCAACAGTGTAAAAGTGTTCCTATTTCTCCACATCCTCTCCAGCATCTGTTGTTTCCTGACTTTTTAATGATCACCATTCTAACTGGCCTGAGATGGTATCTCATTGTGGTTTTGATTTGCATTTCTGTAATGACCGTTTCTGTAATGATGAGCTTTTTTTCATACTTTTTTGGCCACATAAATGCCTTCTTTTGAAAAGTGTCTATTCATTTCCTTCACTCACTTTTTGATGGGGTTGTTTTTCTCTTGTGAATTTGTTTAAATTCTTTGTAAACTCTGGATATTAGTCCTTTGTCAGATGAATAGATTGCAAAATTTTTCTCCCATTCTGTAGGTTGCCTTTTCACTCTGACAGTAATTTCTTTTGCTGTGCAGAAGCTTTTTAGTTTAATTAGATCCCATTTGTCAAGACATTTCTAACCAACAACAGGTCCAATATCAGAGCCTTTATGTCTTTGTCCAGAAAGTGAGTATGTTCTGCACAGGGCAGCAGTGTTTAAGGATATATTCTCTTCATGGAGTGACATCCAACTCAAACTTTAATAGTAACACTTTAAATCTTTCCAAGCTCTAAAAGCAGTTTCTTCTGCTTAATTGCTTTTTGGGGACTGTAATACATGTGGGCATTCTTACTCTAAATAAAATTCTCTGCATTTATCTTCAACATTTCTTTTATGGCCACTTAAGTGACTTTTCTCTGGTTATTTATGCAATATAGGTGACAATCCTATTTGGTTTTCTATTTGAACATTCTGTAAAGCTGAATAACAACTCCAAAATACAACACAAACATGCAGATACATATACAAACACTTACTGTATTTTATTCAATCAGTAAGTGTGTTCACTTTAATTCACACACAACTATACCTATAGGCATGCCCACACATACAAACACATATACACTGTTTCTCATTCTTATTTCCTTTATCTGTACTTGGTTTAGTTATGGCGCCTTTTTTTTTTTTTTTGCTTCTAACACTTTTATTTTAAAAAGAAAATTAAAATATGTTATTGGGATCAAAGATACAAGCTTTTTGTTACTTTGAATGATTTTTGTAATTCAGACTATGCACTTGTTATTTCAGTTCTTATTTTTATAATTATTGGAAGAGTTTGTCTAATTACCCTATAAATCCCTAGAGAAAGGTGGCTACCATATACTTTATTTCTTGGTTATATGTATAAAAATCAGTAGGCAATGTAAAAATGTTTTTGTGTGAACTTACGTGAGTTATAATTCTAATTCTATGTCAATATTCACCTCAGATTACCACAGGAAAGCTTAGTCACCAAGTATGCCTCATACTGAAATACCCACTGATTAAATCAGTTGACAACCAGCTCCTATCTTACATTCAAATCACCAGGATCAATAGAATATTTTCTTATTATCCAGATTCTCAATCCATTGCTTCTACTCACAAACTTCTCCCCACGATAAACATACACACATACATACACATCTCCCAGATAAACTCTTATGGTCACACCAAGGTAATCCCACTGCTTCCATTTATTAATTGATTGAAAATATTTAGGTGAGAAAAATAGTAGTGTAAGAGTAATATTGTTAGCAATTGCTAAAACTGAACGTCTATGCACCTTCAAAATTCATATGGTGAAACCCTAGTCCCCAATGTGATAGTATTCAGTGGTGGGCCCTTGGGAAATAATTAGTTGGTGAATGAGATTAATACTCTTATAGGAAGAGACACCAAAGAGATAATCTCTTTCTCTCAGTCTCTGCCATGTCAGTATATAATGAGAAAATGGCCATGTGCAAACAAAGAAATAGGCCCTCATCAGTGACTGGATGTGCAAGCACCTTTATCTTAAATTTTCCATCCTCTGGAACTGTGAGAACAAGCGTTTTCTGATTAAGTCACCCAGTCTATGGTAATTTGTTTTAACAGCCCAAAATAACTAAAACAGCAATTATCTCATGAATTTGGAAATGGTCTGTGCACACATTATTAGTAATTAATTTTGGAAAATTTACTTATTCTTTTGTAAATCTTAGTTCTCACTAAAGAATAGGGATGATAACAATACCCTATCCCCAGCACGTCCATGAAAATTAAATGGTAAAATGAATCTAAAAAGCCCGATGTATAATGGGTATAAAGTATTCAATACATGCTGATATTTACTTCTTTTCCCCTTTACGAGTACATGCAGTATGGTCTGATCAGGTCTTTTTAAAGTTGCTCACAATAATTGACATTTTACAAGTCATATCATGTAATACTTTTTGCCAAACCTGGTCTCTGGCTTGATCAGTTTTATTTTACATTTGAAATTTGTACTTAGACTTACGGGACTACTTTCTTCCATGAAAGATCTAATACCCTACAACCAAACACTTCATTATTTGGAATTAAAAAGTGAAATTCTTTGATTATATCTAAGCTAATTTAAGTATTTTAAGTATATAATGTTTAACTGTTAAGTAGTTTACTTCAATTACTAAAATGACTGAGTCAGAGTAACTGATTATACTTCCTAGGCACACTAGGCCAGATGTCAAGAATCAAGAACTTCATTTTCAGAGCTGGCACACATTAGCTCTGGGTTTGGAGAATTCACTTATTCTCTTCATTCTTTCTGAATAGTTTAGCACTGTTTTCTAGATGTGATTGAGTTTAAATGCACTATTTGGAGGCTTATAGGTTCCATTCTTTTAGGGAAAATAATTTTGAAAAAGAAAGAGAATAAAAAACTCTAGGTCAAAAGAGATCTATGGCTGTCTCACAGCAAGAGTGAAACACTGAGATGCCTACATGGTATATAAATATTAAAATAAAGAAGGCAAGCTGACTGTGAAAAACAACAGCTAAATTATGGCAATAAATGAAAAATGTCAGTAATATCTCTACTGGGGACACTATGGAATGGTGGGGACTGAGGATAATTAGAGAAGACAACCTGCCTACACACGGCAGCATCTACTAAGACTTATGACTCTGTTTATGAAGAATATGAGTAAATGTCCTGATATTTAAACACATACCAAAAATTAAGATGTTCATGTATTTTGCTAATTTGATTATTTTAAAGTAATAATATTTTTTATTCAAACAAATATATTGTCAGCTTAAAGACCACTGTTTCTTACCTATTAAAATTTGCTTTTCAATTTGATGCTTGAATTTTTTCTATGACATCACAAGTAAGTTATTGGTTATACATGAACAAATGCATGAATGGAATTATTATTATTTTCATTGACAAATGCTTTTACATATGTAAAGTTTTCATCTTAGAAAGTTATTTTATGTGTTTTTACAGAACTATCCTCTCTTCCATGATACATCTTTGTTAGTTCTATTTCTTTAAGTAACATTGAAGATATTTATTTTTCTGTTTTCATATATCACATTCTTATTCCACTAAAATACCTGTATTTTCTTCAGCTATATATGATTGGATTTTTTTAACCATCCAGATACATGTCTTGTGACATAATAGAATCATTTTTATTCTTAGAATGAGAGCTAAACCATAGGACAGAAAACTTATTAATTTACTGTATCACAGCTACTATGGTGTGGTATGTAAATTATGTTTATGAAAATTTATGATCATTCAGATTAAGTCCTGCATATGTAATGTTAAGATTTTTTTACTTTATTTTTCTGAGAACTTGATTTACTAAAAGGTAAATAAATCACACTAGGATGATTATAAATATATCATTATTATTTTAAAAGGTATGCCCCAGTCCTCTTCTTACTGTTGGATAAGCTCATTCTGAAACCACAGTTCCAGACTCTTCTCCTGAGTACAATAAACATATTTTAAAGCAGTGGTAAATATTTGTTTTGTCTGCAACTCCATCTCCAACAAGTAATTTGTTCAACAATTGTCAGTATGAAGTGGATGTCCTTTACATCAGCTCCCTAGATTTTTTCAAGGCCACTGGTGCTTCACAACATTTTTTCAGAGGTTACATTCTAGTCACTTTCTTTATTGTCCATTCAAAACACTTGCTGAGACCTAGGGTGTCAGATTCTATTTTGCCTGTTATTTGACATTCCCTTCTCTTCCCAGGCCATTTAGCTACATATTTCCTATTGGACTATCTGCTTTGGTATTTAGTAAATAAATATGGTAAGTCACTGAGGGTATGGGAAGAAATATTGAGTCATAGATACCATTTTCTCTTAGGGAATTTTCCTCTGAAGGCTTGCAAGTGTGGTATAGTTCAGTGTAGTGCTACCAGCTTCTGTTCTAAGGACACAGCTAATTGGGTTGATAATCCAAGATAATTTAAACATTATTTAACCTTTTTATGTTAGCATTTCTATTTTGTATAGTGGTTATAATAAAACCATTTACTACTTAAGATTAAGATCTTCATAGATCTGAAGAAATATTGTACTAGAATGCTTAGTGAAAAATATCTGACACATAATAAATATTCCATACATTTTGGCCTTTGCTCTCTTTGTTATTTTTACCATCAGCTCTCTCACCCTTGAAACCTGGCTCAGCCCCTGTGGAACTGTAGTATATCACCCCTGTCCCAAAATGAAGACCTAGACTATTTATCCTTACATGGTTCCTATATCCAAGGTCCCAGAAAGGTAGAAGGGGGAAATGTCACAATAATATTCAAAATATCTGAAAGCAAACTGCTATTGTTTTAGTTTCAGAATAGAGCTTGATAGAATTTGACATTGTATTTCCCTAAAATATTAAACTTGTATACTCTCAACAGTTATATTATAAATATTTATTCAGGTATACTCAAAATTTATCCATATTAATGATAATTATTTAAATGCTCTTTAGCTGTTCGTCACCATATTAATACTAGGAATAATGACAGCTAATTTTAATTGAGTACTTTCTGTGGCCCAGTTACAGTAAAATAAACACTATTAGATACACTCCATCAATTATTACAGCAAGTCTATGAAACATACTGTATTACTAAGCCAGTATTAGAAATGAAAAACTCATGGGAAGGATATGTATAAAACTTGCTCAAAGTTACCCAGCTAATAAATGGCTAGGACACAATTAAACACCTATGTAGTTTTCTTTCCTGAGCTGAAATCCCAAATCCTTGGATGTATGGACCCTCATTCAAAAGCCCTAAATTGGCTAAAATTTATATAACAGAAAATTCACAGAATCATTTCCTTCTACTTTTCCACTACCAGGGCTGTTAGCAGTCCCAAGCAAAAGGGCAAAATTTTTTTCTACTTGAGATAAGAAAAATATACAGTGTGACAGAAGGTATTCTGCCAATATAAAAACACTTTACCAAGAAAACTGGGAAGGGGGCTGTTGACCTTCGGGGAAATGTAGGTCTTCAGTGGATTCTTGCTGGAGACATAAAAATGTAGAGAGAAGATTTTCATTTAAAAGCCTCCTCCCTTCAGCAAAGTATATTCTGATTCCATTATCATGTTAGGCTCCTATATAGTTATAAGTAACCCCATGTGGTTTCAGAATTCTTAAATAGTCACAAACATAGTCACCTGAAGAATGAATAAATCCATGAATGACTAAACAAAGTTTATTCTTATATCATTTTCAATATCCTTAAATTATGCTTACATCCTTAAACCGGTTGCCTCATTCTCAAAGCACATAATCTGTAACTCATAAAAATAAACACCTGTCGGCCGGGCACGGCGGCTCACGCCTGTAATCCCAGCACTTTGGGAGGCCAAGGTGGGTGTATCACCTGAGGTCGGGAGTTTCCAACCAGCCTGACCACCATGGAGAAACCCCGTCTCTACTAAAAACACAAAAAATTAGCTGGGCGCTGTGGTGCATGCCTGTAATCCCAGCTACTCAGGAGACTGAGGTAGGAGAATCACTTGAACTCGGGAGGCGGATATTGTGGTGAGCCAAGATCGTGCCAGCCTGGGCAACAATAGCAAAACTCCGTATCACACACAAACACACACAAATATATATATATATATATATAAAATTCATTTAGTATGGGAGAGTCTGAGGAAACAGAAAGTTAAAAAAAAATAGAAAGACCAGCAATAATGTCACTTTTTCATGAATTTGTTAGCTCTTTCTGAGCTCCACTTAGTTACTTTTCCATTCTTCCCTGCACACCGTCAACACATAAGGACTCAAATTTTAAGATGATGTATATGTTTACACTCCAAAATTTCTAAAGAAAAAGGAGAGAGAGAGAAAAAAGTAAAAGAAAAGAAACCCAAAAGGGAAAATACAGCTAAGGTGAACTGGTGAGTTTCTACTCAGAATCCTTATTATTGAGCATGATGTATTTTGTTTTCTTAATTTATGTATAATGAAAATGAAAGAGAAGAATTATAAATCATAGTTCATTTTTATGATCAGTACATAAATAAAATTTGAGTGTTTCTTGGCATTCATTACTTTATCTTAAAAACACAGAGTATTTACTTTTTGTTTGGCAAAAGAGGCCTAATGGGGAACCTTGACCTTCATCTCAACTTGACAGTAAAAAGGTGCTCCTTCCTTCCCCTTTTGCTTGCCATGCATCTGAAAAAGACTAGTAGCAAGAATATATAAAGAACTTTCAAAACTTAGGAGTGAACAAAGTCAAATTAGAAAGTGGGCAAAAGTCATGAATATACATTTCACTGAAAAGAATATATGTTTGGAAAAGCAGAGCATGAAAAGATGTCAACATCATTAGCCATTATGGAATGAAAAATTAAAACCCCAATGGGATTTCAATATATACTCAATGGAATAGTTACAATAAAAAATAATGACAACACTGAGTGCTAGCAAGGCTGCAAAGAAACTACATAACTGCTGCATGGTTGATGGGAATGTAAAATAACAAAGCCTTTATAACAAGTTGATACTTTCTTTAAAAAGCAAACAAACAGTTTAACAGGCAATGACATTATGATGCAGTAATTTCACTCCTGGGCATTTACAGCAGAGTAATTTTTAAAAACCACGTTAATTCAAAAACGTTACACAAATATTCAGAACAGCTTTATTTTTAATAACCCCAAACTGGAAACAACCCAGACATTTCTGAAGGAGTGAATAAGTTTAAACAAAATGTATTACATTCATGCAATGAAGCACTACTTAGCAACAAAAAGAAAGTTATTGATATAGACAACAACCTCCATAAATCTTCAGAGAATTATGCTGAGTAAATAAATCTAACCACAAAAGATTTTATGATACAGAATTTCCCTTGTAGAACATTACTGAAGTGACAAAATTATGAGAATGGAGGAAAGATTAGTGGTTATCAAGGGTTAAAGATAAGGTGAAAAAGAGGAAAATATATGTGGCTAGGAAAGAACAATATGAGGGATTCCATGGTAATGGAAATATTCTGTAGGTTGATATATCAATCTCCACATATTGTACTATACTTTTGCAAGATGTTACCACTGGGAGAACTGAGATAAGGTTACAAGAGATCTCTCTATATTATTTCTTATAACTGTAAGTAAATCTACAATTATATCAAAATTTAAAAGTTACTTTAAAAAGAGAGTTCTTAAATTAAGAATTCATTCTCCCAACCTTAGAAATTAGAAAAGGAAGACTAAACTGAGCACAAAGCAAGAAAAATGAAGAAATAATACAGATCAAAGCAGAAATCAATCAAATAGAAAATAAAACAAAAATCAATAAAGAAATTTAAAGATCTAAAGTTTGAATCTTTGAAAAGATAAACAAAATTGAGAAATATTTAGATGATGAATAATAAAAAAGGCTGGGCATGGTGGCTTACGCCTGTAATCCCAACACTTTGGGAGGCTGAGGTGGGTGGATGACTTGAGGCCAGGAGTTTGTGACTAGCCTGGCCAACATGGGGAAACCCCATCTCTACTAAAAATACAAAAATTAGCCAGGCATGGTGGCGGGTGCTTGTAATCCCAGCTACTTGGGAGGCTGAGGCAGAATTACTTGAACCCAGGAGGCGGAGGTTACAGTGAACCCAGATCCTGCCATTGCACTCCAGCCTGGGCGACAGCAGCGAAACTCTGCCTCAAAAAAGAAAAAATAAAAAAAAGAAGGAAAGAAAAAAGAGATAATGTGTTGATTACCAAAGTCAGGAACAAGGGTTACTACTACCAATCCTCCCCCATCCCATCCAAATATATGAATTATAAGGGAAATACTATGAAACACTTTGTGATCACAAATTATACAACTTATATTTAAGGTAGAAAGGCTTAAAAACATACAAATTACCTAATGCTAAATGACGAGTTAATGGGTGCAGCACACTAGCATGGCACATGTATACATATGTAACTAACCTGCACATTGTGCACATGTACCCTAAAACTTAAAGTATAATAATAATAAAATAAAATAAAAATAATAAATAAATAAATAAATAAAATGCTATAAACATTTAAGTACAAAAAATTTATAAATTACCACAGCTGAAACAAAAATGAATAGAAAATCTGAATAAATATGTCGAATTAGCAATTAAAAGTCTTTCATAAGGAAATATACAGGACCACATGACTTCACTGGTAAGTTATTTCACATATTCAATGAAGAAATGATACACATACTCAGAAAATAGGAAAAGAGAGAAACTTCCCAATTCATGTTATAAGGTTTATATTCAAAAGCAAAAATAAAAAAAGAAAGAAAAAGAAATTTAAAAATAAAAATTAAAATTAAATTACAGATCAATATACCTCACAGATATAGACACAAAAATCTCCAATAAAATATTATCAAACTAAATTCAACCATATATAAAAATGATTGCACTCCATGACTAAGTGAAATTAATCCCAGAAATGCAAGATTGTTTTTGTATTTTAAATACAAAATGTAATGTAATATACTGTGTTATAAAATAAAGAACTAAAATGAAATGATTATCTCAATGATGCAGGAAAAGATTTGACAGAATCTAACATGAATTAATAAAAAAAATAGAATGGAAATTCTTCAACCTGATAGAGGACATCAACAACAGCAACAACCAAAAACACTACATTTTACAGCATGTCTAATGGTGAAAGACTGGATATTTGCCCCTCAAAATTGGCGAGTGCCAAAGATGTCTATAATGTTCACTCTCCCTAATTCTATCCAATATTGCACTGGAAGTTATAGTCAATACAATGAAGAAAACATCAATAAAGACATCAGGAAATGGAAGTGGGTGGGCTCAATAGCTCAGGCCTGTAATCCCAGTGCCTTGGGAGGCCAAGTCAGGAGGCTTACTTGAGGCTAGGAGTTCAGAACCAGCCTGGGCAACAAAGACAAATCCTCTTCTCTATGAATTTATTTATTTTTTTAAATTAGCCAGGCATGGTGGCATTCACCTCTCAGTCCTAGGTACTCAGGACATTGAGGCAGGAGGATTGCTTGAGCCCAGGAGTTCAAGCTTGCAGTGAGCTATGATTGCAAGTTACTGCACTCCAGCCTTGTAGATAAAGACACTTTATCTCTTAAAAAATTTAAGAAAATAATTATATTCACAATATTATACAAATAAACCCTTGGAAATAAATTTAGCAAAATATGTGTAAGAATTGTATGCTGAACACTAATAATCTAAGCAAACGGAAAATCATTCCATGCTCATGGATTGGGAGACCTACTGTTGCTTTTCTAGTAATTCTCCCATCATAGATCTATAGATTTAACACTACTATTGTTACCATACATTAGCCATATTATATGAACATAAATATTTCATTTGTGAGCCTCATATCTAATTATTTGTTATTTACATATAATTATTTTAATATGAGCTCTTTGAAAAGCACTTTAAAAATGGTTCCCTGAGACCTTGGCTTTCAAGTTCTGATTAAACTATTCAATATGAACTAGAAAATTTAGTAAACAAAGTGTCATCTTCTGCCTCATTATCTTTTTATTTGGAAAACTATGTTAGACTCCAAGGTATTCTCTCTTTACTTCAATGTAACAGAAGTAACCAGTTTAATTGTTCAGAACCTGACATTTATTTAATCATGTCCTCTTGGTGTTCAGGTTTATTGTCTTCAATGACTGGGTGCCAATCTGCTTCCTTTTTGACCTTCCTAGGCTCGGATTCATCAGATTCTCTACTTGTGTCATTTGGAATGGAAAGACCCTCCCACAGGGTAGATGTTATTCATTCTCTCTCTCTCTCTCTCTACCCAATTTTTGCCAAGAGCAAGTCAGGTTTTTGGTCAAGCTAAGTTTTTACTGCATGCTTTCCTTCAACTAAGTGTGAAAGAAATCTATTAAATAATATTTAATTTGGTCTCAAATGTGAACCGTACTCTCCAACCTAGTATTTCTACCAAATAACCATGAACTGAAATTTACTTCATAGTTTTGACCTTCATAAATTGTTTGTTTCCCCATTTATCTTCAATTCTTATATGTTTTTAAATTATTGATATCAACTCTGGAGAAAAGAGTAAGTCTTACACCCCACATAACAACAGGTACAATTAAAGAAGTATGTTCCTTAACGTGAGAAGAATGTTAACCCATTTTAATCACAAGTATTTGATTTTTCCCATGAGTAACAGTATGCTATGCATTGCGGAGTTTACAGAAGAGTTGAGATATGATCCTGACTTCGTGGTATGCAATTTCATTTGATAGGGCAAGGCATATGTGGTACAATAAAGATATAGATGTTACTGATGTACATGAGAGCCTTGTGGGCTGAGTTCCCTTATAGAAGTGGAGTTTGTGCAGTCTTGAAAATGGGTAGCATCTGGATAAGAAAAGAGTCAATCAAGTAAGAGAAATGCCCCAAAATTCTTCTACGATAGTAGAACAGCTTCCTTCAGAAAAAGCTACATAGACATTTAAATTTAAAATTATAGCATCTCACAAACAAATATATAAATACCATTACTTTTATGTCTAATACATTTAGGGAAAGGTATCTAAGTCAATGTTAAAAATTCTATTTCAAATCCTTGCATGCATATCCTTTCACTAATTAAATAATAGTGAACTGTGTTTTGAAACCATCAGACACTTCAAAATTAGTTTTTCTTTCAAATAATGCAATGTAGTAAAATAAGGTGTAAGGAAGGGATCCAGTTTCAGCTTTCTACATATGGCTAGCCAGTTTTCCCAGCACCATTTATTAAAGAGGGAATCCTTTCCCCATTGCTTATTTTTGTCAGGTTTGTCAAAGATCAGATAGTTATAGATATGCGGCATTATTTCTGAGCGCTCTGTTCTGTTCCATTGGTCTACATCTCTGTTTTGGTACCAGTACCATGCTGTTTTGGTTACTGTAGCATTGTAGTATAGTTTGAGGTCAGGTAGCATGATGCCTCCAGCTTTGTTCCTTTGGCTTAGGATTGACTTGGCAATGCAGGCTCTTTTTTGGTTCCATATGAACTTTAAAGTAGTTTTTTCCAATTCTGTGAAGAAGGTCATTCGTAGCTTGATGGGGATGGCATTGAATCTATAAATTACCTTGGGCAGTATGGCCATTTTCACGATATTGATTCTTCCTACCCATGAACATGGAATGTTCTTCCATTTGTTTGTATCCTCTTTTATTTCATTGAGCAGTGGTTTGTAGTTCTCCTTGAAGAGGTCCTTCACATCCCTTGTAAGTTGGATTCCTAGGTATTTTATTCTCTTTGAAGCAATTGTGAATGGGAGTTCACTCATGATTTGGGTCTCTGTTTGTATGTTAGTGGTGTATAAGAATGCTTGTGATTTTTGCACATTGATTTTGTATCCTGAGACTTTACTGAAGTTGCTTATCAGCTTAAGGAGATTTTGGGCTGCAATGATGGAGTTTTCTAGATATACAATCATGTCATCTGCAAACAGGGACAATTTGACTTCCTCTTTTCCTAAGTGAATACCCTTTCTTTCTTTCTGTTGTCTGATTGCCCTGGCCAGAACTTCCAGTACTATGTTGAATAGGAGTGGTGAGAGAGGGCATCCCCTGTGTTGTGCCAGTTTTCAAAGGGAATGCTTCCGGTTTTTGTCCATTCGGTATGATATTGGCTACGGGTTTGTCATAGATAGCTCTCATTATTTTGAGATAAGTCCCATCAATACCTAATTTATTGAGAGTTTTTAGCATGAATCGTTGTTGAATTTTGTCAAGGGCCTTTTCTGCATCTATTGAGATAATTATGTGGTTTTTGTCTTTGGTTCTGTTTATATGCTGGATTACGTTTATTGATTTGCGTATGTTGAACCAGCCTTGCATCCCAGGGATGAAGCCCACTTGATCATAGTGGATATGCTTTTTGATGTGTTGCTGGATTTGGTTTGCCAGTATTTTATTGAGGACTTTTGCATCAATGTTCATCAGGGATATTGGTCTAAAATTCTCTTTTTTTGTTGTGTCTCTGCCAGGCTTTGGTATCAGGATGATGCTGGCCTCATAAAATGAGTTAGGGAGGATTCCCTCTTTTTCTATTGATTGGAATAGTTTCAGAAGGAATGGTACCAGCTCCTCTTTGTACCTCTGGTAGAATTCGGCTGTGAATCCATCTGGTCCTGGACTTTTTTTGGGTTGGTAAGCTATTAATTGTTGCCTCAATTTGTTGCCTCAATTTTAGAGCCTGTTATTCGTCTATTCAGAGATTCAACTTCTTCCTGGTTTGGTCTTGGGAGGGTGTATGTGTGGAGGAATTTATCCATTTCTTCTAGATTTTCTAGTTTATTTGCGTAGAGGTGTTTATAGTATTCTCTGATGGTAGTTTGTATTTCTGTGGGACCGGTGATGATATCTCCTTTGTCATTTTTTATTGCATCTATTTGATTCTTCTCTCTTTTCTTCTTTATTAGTCTTGCTAGTGGTCTATCAATTTTGTTGATCTTTTCAAAAAACCAGCTCCTGGATTCATTGATTTTTTGACGGGTTTTTTGTGTCTCTATTTCCTTCAGTTCTGCTCTGATCTTAGTTGTTTCTTGCCTTCTGCTGTCTTTTGAATGTGTTTGCTCTTGCTTCTCTAGTTCTTTTAATTGTGATGTTAGGGTGTCAATTTTAGACCTTTCCTGCTTTCTCTTGTGGGCATTTAGTGCTGTAAGTTTCCCTGTACATACTGCTTTGAATGTGTCCCAGAGATTCTGGTATGTTGTGTCCTTGTTCTCATTGGTTTCAAAGAATGTCTTTATTTCTGCCTTCATTTCATTATGTACCTAGTAGTCATTCAGGAGCAGGTTGTTCAGTTTCCATGTAGTTGATTGGTTTTGAGTGAGTTTCTTAGTCCTGAGTTCTAGTTTGATTGCACTGTGGTCTGAGAGACAGTTTGTTATAATTTCTGTTCTTTTACATTTGCTGAGGAGAGCTTTACTTCCAACTATGTGGTCAATTTTGGAATAGGTGTGGTGTGGTGCTGAAAAGAATGTATATTCTGTTGATTTGGGGTGGAGAGTTCTGTAGATGGCTGTTAGGTCTGCTTGGTGCAGAGCTGAGTTCAATTCCTGGATATCCTTGTTAATTTTCTGTCTCGTTGATCTGTCTAATGTTGACAGTGGGGTGTTAAAGTCTCCCATTATTATTGTGTGGGAGTCTAAGTCTCTTTGTAGGTCACTAAGGACTTGCTTTATGAATCTGGGTGCTCCTGTATTGGGTGCATATATATTTAGGATAGTTAGGTCTTCTTGTTGAATTAATCCCTTTACCATTATGTAATGGCCTTCTTTGTCTCTTTTGATCTTTGTTGGTTTAAAGTCTGTTTTATCAGAGACTAGGATTGCATCCCCTGCCTTTTTTTGTTTTCCATTTGCTTGGTAGATCTTCCTCCATCCCTTTATTTTGAGCCTATGTGTGTCTCTGCACATGAGATGGGTTTTCTGAATACAGCAGACTGATGGGTCTTGACTCTTTATCCAATTTGCCAGTCTGTGTCTTTTAGTTGGGGCATTTAACCCATTTACATTTAAGGTTAATATTTTTATGTGTGAATTTGATCCGGTCATTATGATGTTAGCTTGTTATTTTGCTCGTTAGTTGATGCAGTTTCTTCCTAGCCTTGATGGTCTTTACAATTTGGCATGTTTTTGCAGTGGCTGGTACCAGTTGGTCCTTTCCATGTTTAGTGCTTCCTTCAGGAGTTCTTTTAGGGCAGGCCTGGTGGTGACAAAATCTCTCATCATTTGCTTGTCTGTAAAGTATTTTATTTCTCCTTCACTTATGAAGCTTAGTTTGGCTGGATATGAAATTCTAGGTTGAAAGTTCTTTTCTTTAAAAATGTTGAATATTGGCCCCCACTCTCTTCTGGCTTATAGAGTTTCTGCCGAGAGATCTGCTGTTAGTCTGATGGGCTTCCCTTTGTGGGTAACCCGACCTTTCTCTCTGGCTTCCCTTAACATTTTTTCCTTGATTTCAACTTTGGTGAATGTGACAATTATGTGTCTTGGAGTTGCTTCTGTAGAGGAGTATCTTTGTGGTGTTCTCTGTGTTTCCTGAATTTCAATGTTGGCCTGCCTTGCTAGATTGGGGAAGTCCTCCTGGATAATATCCTGCAGAGTGTTTTCCAACTTGGTTTTATTCTCCCTGTCACTTTCAGGTACACCAGTTAGATGTAGATTTGGTCTTTTCATGTAGTCCCATATTTCTTGGAGGCTTTGTTCTTTTCTTTTTATTCTTTTTTCTCTAAACTTCTCTTCATGCTTCATTTCATTCATTTCATCTTTCATCACTGATACCCTTTCCTCCAGTTGATCTCATCGGTTACAGAGGCTTGTGCATTAGTCACATAGTTCTTGTGCCATGGTTTTCAGCTCCATCAGGTCCTTTAAGGACTTCTGTGCATTGATTATTCTAATTATCCATTCATCTAATCTTTTTTCAAAGTTTTTAACTTCTTTGTCATGGGTTCAAACTTCCTCCTTTAGCTCAGAGTAGTTTCATCTTCTGAAGACTTCTCTCAACTCATCAAAGTCATTCTCTGTCCAGCTTTGTTCTGTTGCTGGTGAGGAGCTGTGTTCCTTTGGAGGAGGAGAGGCACTCTGATTTTTACGGTTTCCAGTTTTTCTTCTCTGATTTTTCCTCATCTTTGTGGTTTTATCTACCTTTGGTCTTTGATGATGGTGACATACAGATGGGGTTTTGGTGTGGATATCCTTTCTGTTTGTTAGTTTTCCTTCTAACAGTCAGGACTCTCAGCTACAGGTCTGTTGCAGTTTGCTAGAGGTCCACTTCAGACCCTGTTTGCCTGGGTATTAGCAGCAGTGGCTGCAGAACAGCAGATATTGGTGAACCGCAAATGCTGCTGCCTGATCATTCATCTGGAATTTTTGTCTCAGAGGAGTACCCAGCTGTGTGAGGTGTCAGTCCGCCCCTACTGGGGGTGCCTCCCAGTTAGGCTACTCGGGGGTCAGGGACCCACTTGAGGAGGCAATCTGTCCATTCTCAGATCTCAAGCTGCATGCTGGGAGAACCATTGCTCTTTTCAAAGCTGTCAGACAGGGACATTTAAGTCTTCAGAGGTTATTGCTGTCTTTTGTTTGTCTGTGCCCTGCCCCCAGAGGTGGAGCCTAGAGAGGCAGGCAGGCTTCCTTGAGCTGTGGAGGGCTCCAGACCGTTCGAGCTTCCCGGCCGCTTTGTTTACCTACTCAAGCCTGGGCAATGGTGGGCACCCCTCCCCCAGCCTCGCTGCCAACTTGCAGTTAGATCTCAGACTGCTGTGCTAGCAATGAGTGAGGCTCCATGGGCGCAGGACCCTCTGAGCCAGGTGCAGGATAAAATCTCCTGGTGTGCTGTTTGTTAAGCCTGTTGGAAAAGCACAGTATTAGGGTGGGTGTGACCTGATTTTCCAGGTGCCGTCTGTCAACCCTTTCTTTGATTAGGAAAAGGAATTCCCTGACCCCTTGCACTTCCCGGGTGAGATGATCCCTCACCCTGCCTCCGCTCATGCATGGTGTGCTGCACCCACTGTCCTGCACTGCCCAGTGAGATGAACCCGGTACCTCTGTTGGAAATGCAGAAATCACCTGTCTTCTGCATCGCTCACACTGGGAGCTGTAGACTGGAGCTATTCCTATTCAGCCATCTTGGCTCCATGTATATCCACTGCCACACTTCTTTAGTCTTAAAGTGAGTGCCTTGGTCAGAGGCAATGCTGTGTGGAATACCATGATGGTGGATAAGGCATTCTTTGAGTCTATGGGTGGTAGTCTTGGCAGAGCATTGCGTTCAGTATAGGCAAACCCATATCCAGAGTAAGTGTCTATTTTAGTGAGGACAAACCTCTGCCCTTTTCATGATGGAAGAAGTCCAATATAACCAATCTGCCACCAGGTAACTGACTGATCACCCCAAGGAATTGTGCTATATTGAGGGCTCAGTGTTTGTCTCTGCTGCTGTCAAATTGGGCACTCAGCTGTAGCCATAGCCAGGCCAGTTTTGGTGAGTGGAAGTCCATGTTGCTGAGCCCATGTATAACCTCCATCCCTGCCACCATGGCCACTTTGTTTATGGGCCCATTGGGTGATAACGGGTGGCTGGGGAAAGAGGCTGAGTGATGTCCACAGAACAGGTCATCCTATCCACTTGATTATTAAAATCCTCCTCTGCTGAGGTCACCCGTTGGTGAGCACTCACATGGGATCCAAATATCTTCACAGGTTTTGACCATTCAGAGAGGTCCATCCACGTACCTCTTCCCCAAATTTCTTTGTCACCAATTTTCCAATCATGCTTCTTCCAAGTCCCTCACCATCCAGCCAAACCATTGGCTACAGCCCATGAATCAATATATAATCACACATCTGGCCATTTCTCCTTCCATGCAAAGTGCACAATGAGGTGCACTGCTTGAAGTTCTGCCCACTGGGAAGATTTCCCTTCACTGCTGCCCTTCAGTGATGTCCTAGAAAGCGGCCGTAGTGCTGCAGCTGTCCACTTTTGGGTGGTGCCTGGATATCATGCAGAACCATCTGTGAACCAGGCCCTAGTCTTCTCTTCCTCTGTCAACTGATCATAGGGAACTCCTCATGAGGCCATCAGTGCAGGCTGGGGAAGAGAAGGTGGGGTGACAGGAGTGGAGACTATGGGCATTTGAGCTACTTCTTCGTGTAACTTACTTGTGCCTTCAGGACCTGCTCGAGCCCAATTACATATATATCACTTCCATTTGATGATGGAATGCTGCTGTCCATGACCCACTTTATGGCTACATGGGTCAGAAAGCACCCAGTTCATGATAGACAGTTCAGTTTACATGGTGACTTGATGACCCATAATCAAATATTCAGTTTCCACCAAAGCTCAGTAACAGGCCAAGAGCTGTCTCTCAAAAGCACAGTAGTTATATGCAGAACATGGCAGTGTCTTGCTCCAAAATCCTAGAGGCATCTGCTGTGATTCACCTGTGGGGGCCTGCCAAAGGCTCCAAACAGCATCCCTATCTGCCACTGATGCCTCAAGCACCATTGGATCTGCTGGGTCATATGGCCCAAACAGCAGAGCAGCTTGGACAGCAGCCTTGACCTGTTGCAGAGCCTTATCCTGTTCTGGACCCCACTCAAAACTGACAGCCTTTTGAGTCACTCAATAAATGGGCCTGAGTAACACACCCAAATGAGGAAAGTGTTACCTCCAAAATCCAAGTAGGCCCACTAGGTGTTGTGCCTTTTTCTTAGTTGTAGGAGGGGCCAAATGCAGCAACTTATCCTTCATCTTACAAGGAATATCTTGATAGGCCCCACACCACTGGACCCCTAGAAATGTTACTGAGGTAGAAAGTCCCTGAATTTTAGTCAAATTTATTTTCCATCCTCTGGCACACAAACATCTAACAAATAAGTCCAGTGTGTTTGCTACTTCTTGCTCACTGGATCTGATCAGCGTAATATCATCAATGTAATGGACCAGTGTGATATCTTGCAGAAGCAAAAAGTGATCAAGATCTCTCCAAATAAGATTATGATGCAAAGCCAGAGTTTATATACTCTTGGACAGCAGCCTGGATGGCAGCCTGGACCTGTTGTGGAGACTTATCCTGTTCTGGATAGTCATCTGTCCTCTACTTCTATAATTTTGTTATTTAAAAAAATGTTATATAAGTAGAGTCACATTTATGTAACCTTTTGGGATTGATGTTTTTTGCTCAGCATAATTTCCTGGCAATCCATCCAAGTTGTTGCATACATCAATAATCCATTCCTTTACATTGCTAAGTAGTGTTCCATGCTATGTATTTACAACAGTTTGTTTACCCATTCACCTGTTGAAAAACATCTGGGCTGAATCTAGTTCTTAGCTATTAATATTATAAACAAAGATGCTATAAACATTTGTTTGACAGCTTTTTTGTGTGAAGTTTTTATTTTTCTGGGATAAATGTCTGGGAGTGCAATTGCTGGGTCACATGATAGTTGTGTGTTTTTCTTTGAGAAACTCCCAAAATTTCCGAGTGGATGAAGTATTTTATGTTTCTATCAGCAGTGTATCAGTGATCTGGTTTCTACACATCCTTACCAGCATTTGGTGGTGTCATGATTTTTAATTTTAGCCATTCTGATAGATGAGTAGTGATAGCTTATTGTTGTTTCAATTTGCATTTCCCTAAAAACCAATAATTTTGAACACCTTTTCATGTGATTACTTGCTGTCAATGAAATATCTGTGGAAACAGTGAGTAGAAGGATGCTTTCCACAGTCTAAGAAGGACAGCTGGGAGAGGTGGATGAAGAGAGGTTGGTATATGGGTACAAAAAATACAATTAAGACTTCTTGTTTGAGCTGGGCACGGTGGCTCATGCCTGTAATCCCAGCACTTTGGGAGGCCAAGGCGGGTGGATCACCTGAGGTCAGGAGCTTAAGACCGGCTTGGCCAACATGGTGAAACCCTGTGTCTACTAAAAATACAAAAATTATCCGGGCATGGTGGTGCGTGCCTGTAATCCCAGCTACTCAGGAGGCTGAGGTGGGAGAATCAGTTAAACCTGGGAGGCGAAGGTTGCAGTGAGTCAAAGTCATGCCACTGCACTCCAGCCTGGGCAACAGAGCACTCCAGCCTGGGCAACAGAGCAAGACTGTCTCAAAAAAATAAAATAAAATAAAATAAAAGAGTTCCGATCCAGCAGAGAGTGTGGTGAGGTGGTGTGGGACCAGCTCCCTGGGCCTTCTAAGCCTTTGCCCTGGCCAGTGGGGGAGCTGAGCCAGGATAGGCTGCAGCCTCTGCCCCATGACACCAGGACCCGTGTGGTGGCTGCCACCAGGACCCTTGGGGTGGGTGCCTGGGCCTTGAAGATGCAGCAAGCCTCCCTTCTCCCTACACCTCAGTGACTGAGGGTGGTGGTGGCCTTTCCCAGGCCACACCCTGCCGGATGTAGATGAAGTCCCCACTGAGCCTGGATGCAGTGCCTTTGGGTGGTGGTGGGAGTGGCAGGGGCAGCTTGGTGACTGTCCAGGTGTGGGGATTGGGAAGGTGCTCTCGGGATGCAGGACACAGGCTCAGCCGCCTCTTTAGGCCACAGCACTGCCAGATCTGGGTCCTGGTGACCACTCTGTCCCAGCTGGGCAAGACCTACCTAGTCCTGAGGACAACAGACAATGGCCTCAACAGGCCTGGAAGGTAAGGGGAGGCACAGAGGAGGACAGTGTGGAACAGTTAGCAGGCATTGGGCTGTTGGTCTTCCTTCTACCAGACCTTGAAGGACTTCACATTTGGCCCATGGGAAATGCCCACCACACTTTCAGAAGATTTACTATCTGCTTCTAGAAGTCTGTGTATATATTATGAAAAAGCTATTCTCAACTCACACCTAACCTTTTAAAAGATAATATCTGTGGGGAGGCTGGCAAGATGGTTGAATAGAAACAGCTCTGGTGTGCAGCTCACAGTGAGATCAATGTGGAAGGTGGGTGATTTCTGCATTTCCAACTGAGGTACCTGGCTCATCTCATTTGGACTGGTTAGACAGTGGGTGCAGCCCATGGAGGGTGAGCTGAGGCAGGATGGGGTGTTGCCTCATCTGGGAAGTGCAAGGGTTCAGAAAACTCCCTCCCTTAGCCAAGGGAAGCTGTAAGGAGCTGTACCATGAGGAATGGTGCATTCAGGCCCAGATACTATGCATTTCCCATGGTCTTTGCAACCCACACACCAGGAGATTCCCTCCAGTGCCTACGCCACTAGGGTCCTGGGTTTCAAGCACAAAACTGGGTGGCCATTTGGGTAGACACCAAGCTAGCTGCAGGAGTCTTTTTTCATACCCCGGGGATGCCTGGAACATCAGCAAGACAGAACCTTTCACTCCCCTGGAAAGGGGGCTGAAGCCAGGGAACCAGGTGGTCTAGCTCAGTGGATCCCACCCCCATGGAGCCCAGCAAGCTAAGATCCACTGGCTTGAAATTCTTGCTGCCAGCACAGTAGTCTGAAGTTGACCTGGGATGCTGGAGCTTGGTGTGGAGAGGGGCATCTGCCATTACTGAGGCTTGAGTAGGCAGTGTTCCTCTTGCAGTGTTCCTCTTACAGTGTAAACAAAGCTGCAAGGAAGTTCCAACTGGGTGGAACACACCACAGCACTGCAAGGCTGCTGTAGAAAGACTGCCTCTCTAGATTCCTCCTGTCTGGGCAGGGCATCTCTGAAAAAAAGGCAGAAGCCCCCCAGTCAGGGACTTATAGATAAAACTCCCATCTCTCTGGGACAGAGCACCTGGTGGAAGGGGCAGCTGTGGGTGCAGCTTCAGCAGACTTTAACATCCCTGCCTGCCAGCTCTGAAGAGAGCAGCAGATCTCCCAGCACAGTGTTTCAGCAGACTGCCTCCTCAAGTGGGTCCCTGATCCCCTGGCCTCCTGACTGGGAGACAACTTCCAGAAGAAGCCAACAGACACCTCACACAGGAGAGCTCCAGTTGGCATCTGGCAGGTGCCCCTCTGGGACAAAGCTTCCAGAGGAAGGAACAGGCAGCAATCTTTGCTGTTCTGCAGCCTCCACTGGTGATACCTAGGCAAACAGGATCTGGAGCAGATGTCCAGCACACTCCAGCAGACCTGCAGCAGAGAGGCCTGACTGTTAGAAGAAAAACTAACAAACAGAAGGGAATAGCATCAACATCAACAAAAAGATGTCCACTCAGAAACCCCATCCGAAGGTCACCAACTTCAAACACAAAAGGTAAGTAAATCCATGAAGATGGGGAGAAACTAGCACAAAAAGGCTGAAAATTTCAAAAACCAGAATGCCTCTTCTCCAAAAAATCACAACTTCTCACCATCAAGGGAACCAAACTGGATGGAGAATGAATTTGATGAATTGACAGAAGTGGGCTTCAAAGGTGGATAATAACAAACTCCTCTAAGCTAAAGGAGAATGTTCTAACCCAGCGCAAGGAAGCAAAGAACCTTGAAAAAAGATTAGATGAGTTGCTAACTAGAATAACCAGTTTAGAGAAGAACATAAATGACCTGATGGAGCTGAAAAACACAGCACAAGAACTTAGTGAAGCATACACAAATATTAATAGCTGGATTGATCAAGTGGAAGAAAGGATATCAGATATTGAAGATCAACTTGCAGAAACCCTATAAGCCAGAAGAGAGTAGGGGCCAATATTCAACATTCTTAAAGAAAAGAATTTTCAACCCTGAATTTTGTATCCAGCCAAACTAAGCTTCATAAGTGAAGGAGAAATAAAATTTTTACAGACAAGCAAATGTGAGAGATTTTGTCATCACCAGGCCTGCCTTACAAGAGCTCCTGAAGGGAGCAATAAACATGGAAAGGAAAAACTGGTGCCAGCCACTGCAAAAACATGCCAAATGGTAAAGACCATTGATGCTATGAAGAAACTGCATCAACTAATGGGCAAAATAACCAGATAGCACCATAATGATAGGATGAAATTTACACATAACATATTAACCTTAAATGTAAATGGGCTAAATGCCCCAATTAAAAGACACAGACTGGCAACATGGATAAAGAGTCAAGACCCATCAGTGTACGGTATTCAGGAGACCCATCTCACATGCAAAAACACACATAGGCTCAAAATAAAGGGATGGAGGAATATTTACCAAGCAAATGGAAAGCAAAAACAAACAAACAAACAAACACCAAAAAAAAAAAAAAAAAAGCACGGGTTGCAATCATAGTCTCTGATAAAACAGACTTTAAACCAACAAAGATCAAAAGAGAAAAAGAAAGTCATTACATAGTGGTAAAGGGATCAATGCAACAAGAAGAGCTAACTATCCTAAATATATATACACCCAATACAGGAGCACCCAGATTCATAAAGCAACTTCTGAAACACCTACAAGGAGACTTAGACTCCCACACAATAATATTGGGAGACTTTAACACCCCACTGTCAATATCAGACAGGTCAATGAGACAGAAAATTAACAAGGATATCTAGGACTTGAACTCAGCTCCAGACTAAGCAGACCTAATAGACATCTATAGAACTCTCCACCCCAAATGAACAGAATATACATTCTTTTCAGCACCACATCACACTTATTCTAAAATTGACCACATAATTGGAAGTAAAACACTCCTCAGCAAATGCAAAAGAATTGAAATCATAACAAACAGTCTCTCAGACCACAGTGCAATTAAATTAGAACTCAGAATTAAGAAACTCACTCAAAACCTCACACTTACATGGAAACTGAACAACCTGCTCCTGAATGACTAATGGATAAATAATGAAATGAAGGAGGATAAAGATGTTCTTTGAAACCAATAAGAATAATGTACCAGAAACTCTGGGACACATTTAAAGCAGTATGTAGAGGAAAATTTATAGCAGTAATTGCCCACAAAAGAACACAGGAAAGATCTAAAATCAACACCCTAACATCACGATTAAAAGAACTAGAGAAGCAAGAGCAAACACATTCTAAAGCTAGCAGAAGACAAGAAATAACTAAGATCAAAGCAGAACTGAAGGAGATAGAGACATGAAAAACCCTTAAAAAATCAATTAATCCAGGAGCTGTTTTTTTTTTTTTAGAGATCAACAAAACAGATAGACCGCTAGCCAGATTAATAAAGAAGAAAAGAGAGAAGAGTCAAATAGACACGATAAAAAATGATAAAGGAGATATCAACACTGATCCCACAGAAATACAAACTACCATCAGAGAATATTATAAACACCTCTATGCAAATAAACTAGAAAATCTAGAAGTAATGGATAAATTCCTGGACACATACACCCTCCCAAGACTAAACCAGGAAGAAGTCGAATCCCTGAATAGGCCAATAACAAACTCTGAAATTGAGGCAGTAATTAATAGCCTACCAACCAAAAAAAGTCCAGGACCAGATGGATTCACAGCTGAATTCTACCAGAGGTACAAAAGGAGCTGGTACCATTCCTTCTGAAACTATTCCAAACAATAGAAAAAGAGAGAATCTCCCTAACTCATTTTATGAGGCCAGCTTCATCCTGATACCAAAGCCTGGCAGAGACATAACAAAAAAAGAAAATTTCAGGCCAATATCCCTGATGAATATTGATGCAAAAATCCTCAGTAAAATTCTGGCAAACCAAATCCAGCAGCACATCAAAAAGCTTATCCACCATGATCAAGATGGCCTCATCCCTGGGATGCAAGGCTGGTTCAACATATGCAAATTAATGAACGTAATGCATCACATAAACAGAACCAATGACAAAAACCACGTGATTATCTCAATAGATGCAGAAAAGACCATTGACAAAATTCAACAACCCTTCATGCTAAAAACTCTCAATAAACTAGATATTCATGGAACGTGTCTCAAAATAATCAGAGCTATTTATGAGAAACCCACAGCCAATATCATACTGAATGGGCAAAAACTGGAAGCATTCCCTTTGAAAATTGGCATAAGACAAGGATGCCCTCTCTCACCACTCCTATTCAACGTAGTATTGGAAGTTCTGGCCAGGGCAATCAGGAAACAGACAGAAATGAAGGATATTCAATTAGGAAAAGAGGAAGTCAAATTGTCCCTGTTTGCAGATGACATGACTGTGTATTTAGAAAACCCCATCATCTCAGCCCAAAATCTCCTTAAGCTGATAAGCAACTTCAGCAAAGTCTCAGGATACAAAATCCATGTGCAAAAATCACAAGCATTCCTACACCAATAACAGACAAACCGAGAGCCAAATCACGAGTGAACTCCCATTCACAGTTGCTGCAAAGAGAATAAAATACCTAGGAATCCAACTTACAAGGGATGTGAAGGAACTCTTCAAGGAGAACTACAAGCCACTGCTCAATGACATAAGAGAGGACACAAACAAATGGAAAAATATTCCATGCTCATGGATAGGAAGAATCAATATTGTGAAAATGGCCATAATGTCCAAAGTAATTTATAGATTCAATGCTATCCCCATCAAGCTACCACTGACTTTCTTCACAGAATTGGAAAAAACTACTTTAAATTTCATATAGAACCAAAAAAGAGCCTGCATAGCCAAGCCAATCTGAAGCAAAAATAACAAAGCTGGAGGCATCACACTACCTGATTTTAAACTATACTATATGGCTACAGTAACCAAAACAGCATGGTACTGGTACCAAAACAGATATATAGACTAATGGAACAGAACAGACGCCTTAGAAATAACACCACACATCTACAACTATCTGATCTTTGACAAACCTGGGGGAAAGGATTCTCTACTTAATAAATGGTGTTGGGAAAACTGGTTAGCCATATGCAGAAAGCTGAAACTGGATCCCTTCCTTCTACTGTATACAAAAATTAACTCAAGATGGACTAAAGACTTAAATTTAAGACCTAAAACCATAAAAACCCTAAAAGAAAACCTAGGCAATACCTTTCAGGACGTAGGCATGGGCAAAATCATGACTAAAACACCAAAAGCAATGGCAACAAAAGCCAAAATTGACAAATGGTATCTAATTAAACTAAAGAGCTTCTGCACAGCGAAAGTAACTACCATCAGAGTGAACAGGCAACCAACAGAATGGGAGAAAATTCTTGCAATCTATCCATCTGACAAAGGGCTAATATCCAGAATCTACAAAGAACTTAAACAAATTTACAAGAAAAAACAAACAACTCCATCAAAAAGTGGGTGAAGGATAAGAACAGACTCTTCTCAAAAGAAGACATTTATACATCCAACAAGCATAGGAAGAAAAGCTCATCATCACTGGTCATTAGAGAAGTGCAAATCAAAAACACAATGAGATACCATTTCATGCCAGTTAGAATGGCCATCATTAAAAAGTCAGGAAACAACAGATACTGGAGAGCACGTGGAGAAATAGGACCGCTTTTACACTGTTGGTGGGAGTGGAAATTAGTTCAACCATTGTGGAAGACAGTGTGGTGATTCCTCAAGGATCTAGAACTAGAAATACCACAATAGCAAAGACTTGGAACCAACCCAAATGCCCATCAATGATAGACTGAATAAAGAAAATCTGGCACATATATACCACGGAATACTATGCAGCCATAAAAAATGATGAGTTCATGTCCTTTGCAGAGACATGGATGAAGGTGGAAACCATCATTCTCAGCAAACTAACACAAGAACAGAAAACCAAACACTGCATGTTCTCACTCATAAGTGGGAGTTGAACAATGAGAACACATGGACACGGGTTGGGGGGTAATAGACACTGGGGCCTGTTGGACTGTGGGGGGCTGGGGAGGGATAGCATTAGGGGAAATACCTAATGTAGATGACAGGTTGATGGGTGCAGCAAACCACCATGGCACATGTATTCATATGTAACGAACTTGCACATCCTGCCCATGTACCCCAGAATTTAAAGTATAATAAGAAAATAAAAATAAATAAATTAAAAGAGATTAAAAAATAAAAGAGAACATTTGCCACGTTCAATATTTCTAGATGGAAAGAGGTTGCTGACATGTGATAGAGTTAGAAAATCATACATCTTGTAAATTCTCATTTGTTTAAAAAGAAATCATACAAATTAGATGTTTTTTGGAGATGACTTTTTAAAATAGAGTCGTTAGATCACGTCTGTAAGGGATATGTCTATATCTGTTCAGTGGGTTAGGGGACATGGATCTGGAAAGCCTGAGAAGGAAAAGAAGGTTCTATGCCAGACTTGTGATATTTAGACATTTTCTTATTCTATCCATTCTTTTGTGTGCATTTTATTCCTCACTATTGTATATATAGTTGACAATGCTAAACTTTTTTGTGTATTCTTTCTATGTGTTCTGAATGCCTAATATATGTTAAAATTAGAGGTAGTAAAATAACATTTTGTAAATATCTTTTTGTTAAAATTCATATGAAATGTTTTTGGAGGGGAATGGCCAAACTACCTGTTGAGTAATATTCATCATGTTTGTGTCCTGGTTCAGGGGAGGAGGAAGGAGGGGAAAGTGCAGAGAGCTCTATGCTGCTGTGTTTACAGTGAGGCAAGATTAACCGTTATCTCTTATGTCTGTGCATTTTGTTTTACTTATCTGTGTATGTAGTGTATATAAAGGACAAACGAGTACTAATTTACAACATCTAGTCTTTTTAGATGTTAAAGAGGTTGCCAGTGTATGACAAAAGTAGAGTTAGTAAACTAATATATTTTGTATATTTTGTTGTAAAATTCCTAGGAAAGAGTGTTTTCCTATCTTTGAGCATTCTTGCGCACTGGGTTGATGGAGATGGGAGGGATTCTAGGCTAGGATGTTCTTATTTGGAAGACTCTTTCAAATTATAACTATGCTTACATGTATGCAGTTTATTCGAGACTGCTGTGTATATAGTGGACAAATTAACTCCTTACTTGAAACATCTAGTCTATCTAGATGTTTAGAAGTGCCTGATGTATGTTAAATGTAGAGGTAATAAAATACCACTTTGTAAATATCTTTTTGCTAAAATTCATAGGAAATACTGACTTTTGGAAATTTAATTGTTAAGCCACCTTTGTGAGCAGTATAGTACTGTCTATACTTGTTCAATAGTTTAGAGGAGGTGGGAGGGAAGAAAATATGTGACTGACTTATTTCACTTAGCATAATGTCTTTAAGTTTCATTCATGTTGTGGCATGTGTCAGAATTTCCTTCCTTTTTAAAGGTGAATAATATTGCATTGTATGGATATATTACCTTTTATTTATCCATTTATCCATCAATAGAAACTTGGGTTGCTTCCATATTTTAGCTATCATGAATAATACTGCCATCAACATGTTGAGTTCCTGTATTCAACTCTTTGGGTAATACCCAGAAGTGAAATCGCTGAATAAGTATAGTAATTCTCTGTTAAATTTTTGAGGAGCTGCTGATTCATACTTTTACTTATAAAATATTAGACCTTAAATGTATTATGTAAAAACACTAAGTATTTTTAACATTCTAGAGTAAAGAAGGTGTTTCTTAGCAAGACAGAAAAGCGGAAACCCACAATAGAAAAGCCTTGTTAATTTGATCACATAAAATATTCAAAATTTCTGAACACACAGACACACACACACTAATGAAAAGCTATTTACAACTTGTGGTAGATGAAGAGATAATTTCTTTTTTTTTTTTTTTTTTTTACTGCATAATTATTTTATTTAATGTTATGGTACATTATTGAGATATATATATATATATTTTTTTCTTTCTTCTTTTATTATTATTTATTATTATTAAACTTTAGGTTTTATGGTACATGTGCGCAATGTGCAGGTAAGTTACATATGTATACATGTGCCATGCTGGTGCGCTGCACCCACCAACTCGTCATCTAGCATTAGGTATATCTCCCAGTGCTATCCCTCCCCCCTCCCCCCACCCCACAACAGTCCCCAGGGTGTGATGTTCCCCTTCCTGTGTCCATGTGTTCTCATTGTTCAATTCCCACCTATGAGTGAGAATATGCGGTGTTTGGTTTTTTGTTCTTGCGATAGTTTACTGAGAATGATGATTTCCAATTTCATCCATGTCCCTACAAAGGACGTGAACTCATCATTTTTTATGGCTGCATAGTATTCCATGGTGTATATGTGCCACATTTTCTTAATCCAGTCTATCATTGTTGGACATTTGGGTTGGTTCCAAGTCTTTGCTATTGTGAATAATGCCGCAATAAACATACGTGTGTGTGTGTCTTTATAGCAGCATGATTCATAGTCCTTTGGGTATATACCCAGTAATGGGATGGCTGGGTCGAATGGAATTTCTAGTTCTAGATCCCTGAGGAATCGCCACACTGACTTCCACAAGGGTTGAATTAGTTTACAGTCCCACCAACAGTGTAAAAGTGTTCCTATTTCTCCACATCCTCTCCAGCACCTGTTGTTTCCTGACTTTTTAATGATTGCCATTCTAACTGGTGTGAGATGGTATCTCATTGTGGTTTTGATTTGCATTTCTCTGATGGCCAGTGATGGTGAGCATTTTTTCATGTGTTTTTTGGCTGCATAAATGTCTTCTTTTGAGAAGTGTCTGTTCATGTCCTTCGCCCACTTTTTGATGGGGTTGTTTGTTTTTTTCTTGTAAATTTGTTGGAGTTCATTGTAGATTCTGGATATTAGCCCTTTGTCAGATGAGTAGGTTGCGAAAATTTTCTCCCATTTTGTAGGTTGCCTGTTCACTCTGATGGTAGTTTCTTTTGCTGTGCAGAAGCTCTTTAGTTTAATTAGATCCCATTTGTCAATTTTGGCTTTTGTTGCCATTGCTTTTGGTGTTTTAGACATGAAGTCCTTGCCCATGCCTATGTCCTGAATGGTAATGCCTAGGTTTTCTTCTAGGGTTTTTATGGTTTTAGGTCTAACATTTAAGTCTTTAATCCATCTTGAATTGATTTTTGTATAAGGTGTAAGGAAGGGATCCAGTTTCAGCTTTCTACATATGGCTAGCCAGTTTTCCCAGCACCATTTATTAAATAGGGAATCCTTTCCCCATTTCTTGTTTTTGTCAGGTTTGTCAAAGATCAAATACTTGTAGATATGTGGCATTATTTCTGACGGCTCTGTTCTGTTCCATTGATCTATATCTCTGTTTTGGTACCAGTACCATGCTGTTTTGGTTACTGTAGCCTTGTAGTATAGTTTGAAGTCGGGTAGTGTGATGCCTCCAGCTTTGTTCTTTTGGCTTAGGATTGACTTGGTGATGCGGGCTCTTTTTTGGTTCCATATGAACTTTAAAGTAGTTTTTTCCAATTCTGTGAAGAAAGTCATTGGTAGCTTGATGGGGATGGCATTGAATCTGTAAATTACCTTGGGAAGGATGGCCATTTTCATGATATTGAGTCTTCCTACCCATGAGCATGGAATGTTCTTCCATTTGTTTGTATCCTCTTTTATTTCCTTGAGCAGTGGTTTGTAGCTCTCCTTGAAGAGGTCTTTCACATCCCTTGTAAGTTGGATTCCTAGGTATTTTATTCTCTTTGAAGCAATTGTGAATGGGAGTTCACTGATGATTTGGCTCTCTGTTTGTCTGTTATTGGTGTATAAGAATGCTTGTGATTTTTGCACATTGATTTTGTATCCTGAGACTTTGCTGAAGTTGCTTATCAGCTTAAGGAGATTTTGGGCTGAGACAATGGGGTTTTCTAGATATACTATCATGTCATCTGCAAACAGGGACAATTTGACTTCCTCTTTTCCTAATTGAATACCCTTTATTTCCTTCTCCTGCCTAATTGCCCTGGCCAGAACTTCCAACACTATGTTGAATAGAAGTGGTGAGAGAGGGCATCCCTGTCTTGTGCCAGTTTTCAAAGGGAATGCTTCCAGTTTTTGCCCATTCAGTATGATATTGGCTGTGGGTTTGTCATAAATAGCTCTTATTATTTTGAGATATGTCCCATCAATTCCTAATTTATTGAGAGTTTTTAGCATGAAGGGTTGTTGAATTTTGTCAAAGGCCTTTTCTGCATCTATTGAGATAATCATGTGGTTTTTGTCTTTGGTTCTGTTTATATGCTGGATTACATTTATTGATTTGCGTATATTGAACCAGCCTTGCATCCCAGGGATGAAGCCCACTTGATCATGGTGGATAAGCTTTTTGATGTGCTGCTGGATTCTGTTTGCCAGTATCTTATTGAGGATTTTTGCATCAATGTTCATCAAGGATATTGGTCTAAAATTCTCTTTTTTTGTTGTGTCTCTGCCAGGCTTTGGTATCAGGATGATGCTGGCCTCATAAAATGAGTTAGGGAGGATTCCCTCTTTTTCTATTGATTGGAATAGTTTCAGAAGGAATGGTACCAGCTCCTCCTTGTACCTCTGGTAGAATTCGGCTGTGAATCCATCTGGACCTGGACTTTTTTTGGTTGGTAAGCTATTGATTATTGCCACAATTTCAGCTCCTGTTATTGGTCTATTCAGAGATTCAACTTCTTCCTGGTTTAGTCTTGGGAGGGTGTATGTGTTGAGGAATTTATCCATTTCTTCTAGATTTTCTAGTTTATTTGCATAGAGGTGTTTGTAATATTCTCTGATGGTAGTTTGTATTTCTGTGGGATTGGTGGTGATATCCCCTTTATCATTTTTTATTGCATCTATTTGATTCTTCTCTCTTTTTTTCTTTATTAATCTTGCTAGCGGTGTATCAATTTTGTTGATCCTTTCAAAAAACCAGCTCCTGGATTCATTTATTTTTTGAAGGGTTTTTTGTGTCTCTATTTCCTTCAGTTCTGCTCTGATTTTAGTTATTTCTTGCCTTCTGCTAGCTTTTGAATGTGTTTGCCCTTGCTTTTCTAGTTCTTTTAATTGTGATGTTAGGATGTCAATTTTGGATCTTTCCTGCTTTCTCTTGTGGGCATTTAGTGCTATAAATTTCCCTCTACACACTGCTTTGAATGCATCCCAGAGATTCTGGTATGTTGTGTCTTGGTTCTCGTTGGTTTCAAAGAACATCTTTATTTCTGCCTTCATTTCGTTATGTACCCAGTAGTCATTCAGGAGCAGGTTGTTCAGTTTCCATGTAGTTGAGCGGTTTTGAGTGAGATTCTTAATCCTGAGTTCTAGCTTGATTGCACTGTGATCTGAGAGACAGTTTGTTACAATTTCTGTTCTTTTACATTTATTGAGGAGAGCTTTACTTCCAAGTATATGGTCAATTTTGGAATAGGTGTGGTGTGGTGCTGAAAAAAATGTATATTCTGTTGATTTGGGGTGGAGAGTTCTGTAGATGTCTATTAGGTCCGCTTGGTGCAGAGCTGAGTTCAATTTCTGGGTATCCTTGTTGACTTTCTGTCTCGTTGATCTGTCTAATGTTGATAGTGGGGTGTTAAAGTCTCCCATTATTAATGTGTGGGAGTCTAAGTCTCTTTGTAGGTCACTCAGGACTTGCTTTATGAATCTGGGTGCTCCTGTATTGGGTGCATATATATTTAGGATAGTTAGCTCTTCTTGTTGAATTAATCCCTTTACCATTATGTAATGGCCTTCTTTGTCTCTTTTGATCTTTGTTGGTTTAAAGTCTGTTTTATCAGAGACTAGGATTGCAACCCCTGCCTTTTTTTGTTTTCCATTTGCTTGGTAGATTTTCCTCCATCCTTTTATTTTGAGCCTATGTGTGTCTCTGCACGTGAGATGGGTTTCCTGAATACAGCACACTGATGGGTCTTGAGTCTTTATCCAGTTTGCCAGTCTGTGTCTTTTAATTGGAGCATTTAGTCCATTTACATTTAAAGTTAATATTGTTATGTGTGAATTTGATCCTGTCATTATGATGTTAGCTGGATATTTTGCTCGTTAGTTGATGCAGTCTCTTCCTAGTCTCGATGTTCTTTACATTTCGGTATGATTTTGCAGTGGCTGGTACCGGTTGTTCCTTTCCATGTTTAGCGCTTCCTTCAGGAGCTCTTTTAGGGCAGGCCTGGTGGTGACAAAATCCCTCAGCATTTGCTTGTCTGTAAAGTATTTTATTTCTCCTTCACTTATGAAGCTTAGTTTGGCAGGATATGAAATTCTGGGTTGAAAATTCTTTTCTTTAAGAATGTTGAATATTGGCCCCCACTCTCTTCTGGCTTGTAGGGTTTCTGCCGAGAGATCCGCTGTTAGTCTGATGGGCTTCCCTTTGATGGTAACCCGACCTTTCTCTCTGGCTGCCCTTAACATTTTTTCCTTCATTTCAACTTTGGTGAATCTGACAATTATGTGTCTTGGAGTTGCTCTTCTCGAGGAGTATCTTTGTGGCGTTCTCTGTATTTCCTGAATCTGAATGTTGGCCTGCCTTGCTAGATTGGGGAAGTTCTCCTGGATAATATCCTGCAGAGTGTTTTCCAACTTGTTTCCATTCTCCCCGTCACTTTCAGGTACACCAATCAGACGTAGATTTGGTCTTTTCACATAGTCCCACATTTCTTGGAGACTTTGCTCGTTTCTTTTTATTTTTTCTCTAAACTTCCCTTCTCGCTTCATTTCATTCATTTCATCTTCCAGGGCTGATACCCTTTCTTCCATTTGATCGCATCGGCTCCTGAGGCTTCTGCATTCTTCATGTAGTTCTCAAGCCTTGGTTTTCAGCTCCATCAGCTCCTTTAAGCACTTCTCTGTATTGGTTATTCTAGTTATACATTCTTCTAAATTTTTTTCAAAGTTTTCAACTTCTTTGCCTTTGGTTTGAATATCCTCCCGTAGCTCGGAGTAATTTGATCATCTGAAGCCTTCTTCTCTCAGCTCGTCAAAGTCATTCTCTGTCCAGCTTTGTTCCGTTGCTGGTGAGGAACTGCGTTCCTTTGGAGGAGGAGAGGTACTCTGGTTTTTAGAGTTTCCAGTTTTTCTGCTCTGTTTTTTCCCCATCTTTGTGGTTTTAACTACTTTTGGTCTTTGATGATGGTGATGTACAGATGGGTTTTTGGTGTGGATGTCCTTTCTGTTAGTTTTCCTTCTAACAGACAGGACCCTCAGCTGCAGGTCTGTTGGAGTACCTGGCCGGCCGTGTGAGGTGTCAGTCTGCCCCTGCTGGGGGGTGCCTTCCAGTTAGGCTGCTCGGGGGTCAGGGGTCAGGGGTCAGGGACCCACTTGAGGAGGCAGTCAGCCCGTTCTCAGATCTCCAGCTGCGTGCTGGGAGAACCACTGCTCTCCTCACAGCTGTCAGACAGGGACATTTAAGTCTGCAGAGGTTACTGCTGTCTTTTTGTCTGTGCCCTGCCCCCAGAGGTGGAGCCTACAGAGGCAGGCAGGCCTCCTTGAGCTGTGGTGGGCTCCACCCAGTTCAAGCTTCCAGGCTGCTTTGTTTACCTAAGCGAGCCTGGGCAATGGCGGGCGCCCCTCCCCCAGCCTCGCTGCTGACTTGCTGTTTGATCTCAGACTGCTGTGCTAGCAATCAGCGAGACTCCGTGGGCGTAGGACCCTCTGAGCCAGGTGCGGGCTATACTCTCCTGGGGCACCGTTTCCTAAGCCCGTCGGAAAAGCACAGTATTCGGGTGGGAGTGGCCCGATTTTCCAGGTGCCGTCTGTCACCCCTGGAAGGGGAACTCCCTGACCCCTTGCGCTTCCCGAGTGAGGCAATGCCTCGCCCCTGCTTCGGCTGGCGCACGGTGCGCTCACCCACTGACCTGCGCCCACTGTCTGGCACTCCCTAGTGAGATGAACACGGTACCTCAGATGGAAATGCAGAAATCACCCGTCTTCTGCGTCGCTCACGCTGGGAGCTGTAGACCGGAGATGTTCCTATTCGGCCATCTTGGCTCCTCCCCAGAGATAATTTCTTAACATAGCAAGAACCCATGCAAATGATTAAGAAAAAGAATAATCATACAAATTTAATACATGTGAGAAGCTGTTCAGCCTTTCCCATTAAAGAAGTAAAATATAAAACAAAACATATCATTTTTCACTTAGCAGAGATGAAATACCAAACAGATGGGTATAGGTGTGGAACATACTTCCTTGGTTGACAGTTAGCCAATATCTATTAAAATCCATTGCCACAGTAATTTCAGTTCTAGACATTTGTCTTATATTACTATATTTATTCTGTCCTGTAACCGTAAGTTCCACAGCTGCCTAGTGATGGTTCTATATTTAAATGGAATGCTTATTCTCAGTATTTTTTTTTTCTTTTGAGATGGAGTCTCATTCTGTCACCAGGCTGGAGTGCAGTGCCATGATCTCAGCTAACTGCAACGTCCACCTCCCAGGTTCAAGTGATTCTCCTGCCTCAGCCTCCTGAGTAGCTAGGACTACAGGTGTGCATCACCACGCCCAGCTAATTTTTGTATTTTTAGTAGAGGTGGAGTTTCACCTTGTTGGCCAGCATGGTCTTGATCTCTTGATCTGCCCGCCTTTGCCTCCCAAAGTGCTGTGATTACAGGTATGAGCCACCACACCCAGCCAGTATTTTTTTTTAAACCACAGCTTCTTCATCTTGAGTCATCTCTAAATAGCTACAATTTACTATAACTTAGGGTTTACAAATTTTAAAATTGTGTATGTTAAGGTATCCACATGATGTTTGATATACTTCTTTTGATATAAATATATACAATGAAGTGATTACTACAGCCAAATAATGATTACCATACCCATCATTGCTAGTGTTTAGAAACACAACTGATTTTTATGTGCTGATATTGTACCCTGCAACCTTACTGAATTTACTAAATCTAGTAGTTTTTTGGTTCATCCTTTGGGATTTTCTATTAACAGAATCATGCCTTCTGCAAATATAAATAATTTAGCTGCTTCTTTTTAAATATGTATGACTCTTATGTCTTTTTCTTGGCTATGTTCTCTTCTCTGGCTGGGACTTCTAGTACAATGTCCAGTGTCAGTGTTGAAAATGGGCATCCTTGTGTTGTTCCTGATTTTAGGAGTAAAGTTCACAGTTTTTCTACCACTGAGTATGATTTTAGTTGTGAGATTTTCCTATATGCCCTTTATCATGCTAAGAAAGTTCCCTTTTATTTTAGTTTGTTGATTTTTTAAAATTATGAAAGGGCGTTTAATTTTATCAAGTACTTTTTTCTGTGTCTATGGAGAGTTTGGTCATTTTTTTTCTATTGAAATGGTGTATTATGGTAGCTGATTTTTGGATGTGAAACCAACCTTGTGTCCTTGGGATAAATACCACTTAATCGTGGTGTAAAATTCTTTCTATGTATTGCTGGATTTGGTTTGCTAGTATTTTGTTGGGAACTTTTGTGCCCATAAGATAAGAGGTATTGATCTATGATTTTCTTTTCCTGTGATGTCTTTATTTGGTTTTTGTGTCAGGGAAATAGTGGCTTCATAAAATGATTCAAGAAGTGTACCCTCCTCATCTTTTTGTTGGAAGAGTGTGAAAAATTGGTATTATCGAATGTTTAGTAGAATTCACCAGTGAAGCCATTTGCTTTTCTTTGTGGGTAGTTTTTGATTATTGATTCATTCTCTTAATTTGTTTTACATCTATTCAGATTGTCCATTTCTTCTTGAGTCAGTCTTGGTAGTTGTGTCTTTCTTGAAATTTTTTCATTTCACTAAAATTATCTTATTTGTTAGTGTACAATTATTTTTGGTATTCCTTTATAATCCTTTTTATTTCTTTAATGTCAGTAGTAATGTCTCTTCTTTTATTTCTGATTCTATAGTTTGAGTCATCTCTCCTCTTTCCCTGATGAAACTAAAGTTTTTTTTTTCCATTTTATTGATTGTTTTCAAAGGATCAAATTATTTCATTAATTTGTGCTGTTATCATTATTTCCTTCCTTCTGCTTACTTAAATTTAGTTTCATATTTTTTGTAAGTGTCTTAAGGTAGAATTTTAAGTTATTGATTTAAGAACTTTCTTAATACAAGTGTTTACAGCTGTTGATATTACTCTAATTACTTCTTTAGCTGCATCATAATTGTTTTGATATGTTGTCTTCATTATTATTCATCTAAAAATATTATCTAATTGCTGTCTTGATTTCTTCTTTGACTCATGAAGTGTTTTAGAGTGGAAATTTAGTTTTAAATTTCCAAATATTTGTGAATTTCCCAAATTTCCCCTTCTGTTGATTTCTAATTTTATTCCATTGTAGTTAATAACATACTTTGCATTATTTCTATCCTTCAAATTTATTGAGGTGTGTTTTATGGCCTAATATGTGGTCTATCTTCTAGAATGTTCCATGCTCACTTGACATGAATGTATACTTTGTTGTTGTTAAGTAGAATGTTCCATAGTCCTTGAGGTCTATTTGGTTTGTAGTATTGCTCAAGTCCTCTTTTTCTTTGTTGATCCATCCAGTTGTTCTATCCATTTTTGAATGTGTGGTATTGAAGTCCTCGTCTATTTCTGTTGACTCAGTTGACTGTCTATTTCTTTCTTTTCTCAGGTCAGTTTTTGTTTCATTTATTTTTGTGCTTCATATATATAGGTGCATATATGTTGATAACTGTTATATCTTCCTAATGGATGGATTCCTTTGTAATTATAAAAGGCCACTCTATCTCTAGTAACAATTTTTGTTTTAAAGTCTATTTGTCTGGTATCAGTGTACTGACTCCAGTGTTTTTGTTGTTGCTGTTTGCATAATATACTTTTTCTTGTTCTTTTACTTTCATTCTGTGTCTTTGAATCAAAATTGTGTTTTCTCTAGATAATATATACTTCATGTTTTCTTATCCAATATAACACTTCTGCTTTTTGATTGCATTGTTTATTCCATTCACACTGCATATTATTATTTAGTGGGATTTATGTCTGTCATTTTAGTTCTTTTTTGTTTTTGTTTTGAGACAGAGTCTTGCTCTGTCACCCAGGCTGGAGTGCAGTGGCGTGATCTCGGCTCACTGCAAGCTCCAACTCCCAGGTTTAGGCCATTCTCCTGCCTCAGCCTCCCAAGTAGCTGGGACTACAGGCGCCAACAACCACACCTGGCTAATTTTTTGTATTTTTTAGTGGAGACTGGGTTTCACCGTGTTAGCCAAGATGGTCTCGATCTCCTGACCTTGTGATCTGCCCACCTCAGCCTCCCAAAGTGCTGGGATTAGAGGTGTGAGCCACTGCACGCCCAGCCATTTTGTTTTTTATATGTATCATGTCTTTGTTGTTCCTGTTTTGTCTTTACTTCTTTCTGTTTCATTGAATTAATATTTTCTAATATAGTATTTAAATTTTATTAATAATTTTATCACTGTATTTTTTATTTTTAATGGTTTCTCTAGGATTTTCTGTATACATCTTATCCGTATGAGTTTCAGATTCACACTAGCTTAATTCCAGTAATATGTAGAAATGTTGCTCATGTAGAACTTAATTCTCTTGCTCTTTTGTGGTTATGTTATTTATATTATATCAATTAATGTTACAAAGACATACATTGTTTAAATTATTATTGGTGCTATTATTAGCATACATACCACCCATATATTAAAATTGTATATATTGCATATATGTATTATAGAATTGTATATATTATAGGGCCAATAGTATACATGTTATTTTATATAATTGTTTTTAAAATGAGTTAAGAAAAAAGAAAAATGCATTTCTACTGTCTATTACAGACAAATAATTACATCATACTGAACATGCAAAAACTGGAAGCATTCCTTTTCAGAACAGGAATAAGACAAGGGTGCCCTCTCTCCCCATTCCTCTTCAACATAGTACTGGAAGTGCTATCCAAAGCAATCAGGCAAGAGAAATAAATAAAAGGCATCCAGATAGGAAAAGAAGAAATAAAAGTATCTCTCTTTGTGGATGATATGATTCTATACATAGAAAACCCTAAAGACTCCAACAAAGCCTCCTGGAATAAACAAATGACTTCAGTGAAGTTTCACGATACAAAATGAATGTGCAAAAATTAGTAGTATTTCTATAAACCAATAACATTCAGGCTAAGAACCAAATCAAGACTGCAATCCCATTTACAATAGCCACAAAAAATTAAAATACCTAAGAATACAGATGACCAAGGAGGTGAAAGATCTCTACAAGGAGAACTACAAAACGCTGCTAAAAGAAATCAGAGAGGACACAAATAAATGGAAAAACATTTCATGCTCAGGGATTGGAAGAATCAATATCATTAAAATGGCCATACTGCCCAAAGCAATCTATCTACAGATTCAACGCTATTATTACCAAACTACCAATGTCATTTTTTTATAGAATTGGAAAAAAGTGTTCTAAAATTTATGTGGAACAACAACGACAAACAGCCCAAAAAGCAATCCTAAGCAAAAAGAACAAAGCCAGAGGCATCACATTACCTGGCTTCAAACTATACTAATAAGCCTACAGTAACCAAAACAGCATGGTGCTGGTACAAAAACAGACACCTAGACCAATTGAACCGAATAGAGAGCTGAGAAATAAATCTGCACACTTACAGCCATCTAATCTTTGACAAAGTTGCCAAAAGTAAACAATGGGGAAAGGACTCCCTAGTGAATGAATGGTCCTGGGATAGCTGGCTAGCCATATGCGGAAAAATAAAACAAGACAACTATCTTTTGCCACATACAAAAATTAACTCAAGATGGATTAAAGATTTAAATATAAGACATTGAAGTAAAAGAATCCTAGAAGAAAATCTCAGAAACACCATTCTGGACATGGGCCTTGGGAAAGAATTTATGATTAAGTCCTCAAAAGCAATTACAACAAAAACAGAAATTGATAAGTGAGACCTAATTAAACTGAACAACTTCTGTACAAGAAAAGACACTATCAATAGATTAAATAGATAACCTACAGAATGAGATAAAATATTTGCAAATTATGCACCCAACAAAGTACTAATATCCAGAATCTATAAAGAACTTAAACAACTGGACAAGGAAAAAACAACCCCATTGAAAAATGGGCAAAAGATATGAACAGACACTTCTCAAAAGAAGACATACAGGTGGCCAACAAACGTATGAAAAAAGGATCATCATTACTAATCATCAGAGAAATGCAAGTCAAAAACCAGCCATGGTAGCTAATGCTTGCAATCCTAGCACTTTGGGAAGCTGAGGCAGGTGGATCACCTGAGGTCAGGAGTTAGAGACCAGCCTCACCAACATGGCCAAACCCTGTCTCTACTAAAAATACCAAAATTAGCTGGGTATGGTGGCAGGTGCCTATAATCCTAGCTTCTCAGTAGGCTGAGGTAGGAGAATCGCTTGAACCCAGGAGGCAGAGGTTGCAGCGAGCCAACATTGTGCCACAGCCTAGGTGACAGAGTGAGACTCTGCCTTGAAAAAAAAAGAAACCCCAATGGACTACCATCTCACACATCAGAATGGCTATTATTAAAAAGTCAGAAAGCAACAGATGTTGGTGGGACTGAGGAGAAAAGGGAATGCTTATGCATGACAGTGGGAATGTCAATTAGTTCAGCCTCTGTGGAAAGCAGTTTGCAGATTTCTCAAAGAACTTAAAACAGAACTACCTTTTGGCCCAGCAACCCCATTACTGGGTATATATCCAAAAGAGAACAAATTATTCTACCAAAAAGATACATGCACTCACATGTTCATTGCAGTACTATTCACAACAGCAAAGTCATGGAATTGACCTAGGTGTCCACCAACAGTGAATTGGATAAAGAAAACGTGGTACATATACCCCATGGAATGCTATGCAGTCATAAAAATGAAGAAAATCTTCAATGCCATCCCCATCAAGCTACCAATGACTTTCTTCACAGAATTGGAAAAAACTACTTTAAAGTTCATATGGAAACAAAAAAGAGCCTGCATCGCCAAGTCAATCCTAAGCCAAAAGAACAAAGCTGGAGGCATCATGCTACCTGACTTCAAACTATACTACAATGCTACAGTAACCAAAACAGCATGGTACTTGTACCAAAACAGAGATATAGACAAATGGAACAGAACAGAACCCTCAGAATTAATGCCACATATCTACAACTATCTGATCTTTGACAAACCTGACAAAAACAAGCAATGGGGAAAGGATTCCCTATTTAATAAATAGTGCTGGGAAAACTGGCTAGCCATATGTAGAAAGCTGAAACTGGATCCCTTCCTTACACCTTATACAAAAATTAATTCAAGATGGATGAAAGGCTTAAATGTTAGACCTAAAACCATAAAAACCCTAGAAGAAAATCTGGGCATAGGCATGGGCAAGGACTTCATGTCTAAAACACCAAAAGCAATGGCAAGAAAAGCCAAAATTGACAAATGGGATCTAATTAACCTAAAGAGCTTCTGCACAGCAAAAGAAACCACCATCAGAGTGAACAGGCAACCTACAGAATGGGAGAAAATTTTTGCAACCTACTCACCTGACAAAGGGCTAATATCCAGAATCTACAATGAACTCAAACAAATTTACAAGAAAAAAACAAACAACCCCATCAAAAAGAGAGCAAAGGATATGAACAGACATTTCTCAAAAGAAGACATTTATGCAGCCAAAAAACACATGAAAAATGCTTATCATCACTGGCCATCAGAGAACGCAAATCAAAACCACAATGAGATACCATCTCACACCAGTTAGAATGGTGATCATTAAAAAGTCAGGAAACAACAGGTGCTGGAGAGGATGTGGAGAAATAGGAACACTTTTACACTGTTGATGGGACTGTAAACTAGTTCAACCATTGTGGAAGTCAGTGTGGTGATTCCTCAGGGATCTAGAACTAGAAATACCATTTGACCCAGCCATCCCATTACTGGGTATATACCCAAAGGATTATAAATCATGCTGTTATAAACACACATGCACATGTATGTTTATTGTGGCACTATTCACAATAGCAAAGACTTGGAATCAACCCCAAAGTCCAATAATGATAGACTGGATTAAGAAAATGTGGCACATATACACCATGGAATACTATGCAGCCATAAAAAAGGATGAGTTCATGTCCTTTGTAGGGACATGGATGAAGCTGGAAACCATCATTCTCAGCAAACTATCACAAGGACAAAAAACCAAACACCGCATGTTCTCACTCATAGGTGGGAATTGAGCAATGAGAACATATGGACACAGGAAGGGGAACATCACACACCGGGGCATGTTGTGGGGTGGGGTAAGGGGGGAGGGATAACATTAGGAGATATACCTAATGCTAAATGACGAGTTAATGGGTGCAGCACACCAACATGGCACATGTATACATATGTAACAAACCTGCACGTTGTGCACATGTACCCTAAAACTTAAAGTATAATAATAAAAATAATAAATAAAAAAATGAAGAAAATCATGTCATTTGCAGCAACATGGATTCAGCTAGAGGCCATTATCCTAGGCAAACTAATATAGGGACAGAAAACCAAATACCACATATTCTCACTCATAAGTGGGAGATAAACACCAGGTACTCATGGACATAAAGATGGCAACAATAGACACTGGGGACTATTGGGGTGGTGGAGGAGGGAAGGGAGAAAGTGTTGAAAAACTGTGGAGTACTATTCTCAGTATCTGGGTAATGGGACGATTCATACCCCAAACCTCAGCATCACACAATATACCCAGGTTACAAACTTGCACAAATACCCTCTGAATCTAAAATAAAAGTTGAAAAAGCAAAAATGAAACAGTAAACAACAACAACAACAAAACAGCAAAACCCTCAATAAATACATAAATAAAAATATAAATAAATGTCTTTGCCAGAGTTTTTTGTTTTTCATGTGGCTTTGAGTTAGTATCTGGGGTCACGTTGCTTTTAAGCTGTTTGCTATCAGCTGCATCCTATCTAATATTTCTTCTTCTTAATAGTAAACAACTCAATTTTTGTGAGGAGATATTACATTGTGGTTTTGATTTACATTTCTCTAATGATTTCCTTTCCAGTTTGGATGTTGAGCATTTTTTCTTATGTTTTTTGCCCATTCATATATAATTTTAAAAGAAATGTCTATTCAAATCCTTTTGCCACTTTAAAATCATATTATTTTTAAATATTGTGTTGTAGAAGTTATTTATATATTCTGGATATTAACTCTTTATCAGATATATAATTTACTAATATTTTCTTCCATCCACAAGTTTTTTTTAACATTGTTATATCCTTTAATGCATAAAAGTTTTAAAAAGTTTGATGTAGTCCCAATTGTCTATTTTTTCTTTTGTTGTCTGTACTTTTGGTGTCATATTAAAAAATAATTGCCAAATCCAATGTTATGAAGATTTTCCTCTTATTCTAAGAGTTTTATAGTTTTAGGTCTTCCATTTAAGTTTTGAATCCATTTTGAGTTAATTCTTGTATATGGTGTAAGACAAAGGTTCAACTTCACTTTTTTGTGTGTGGATATCCAAGTTTCTCAACACTGTTTGTTGAAGAGAATGTTCTTCCCTCATTGAGTGGATCTGGAATGCTGCAAATATTATTTTACCATATATATGGAGTTTTCTTTTAATGGGTTCTTTATTCTATTCCATTGGTCTATATGTCTCTCTTTAAGCCAGTGTCACGCTGTTTTAATTACTGTAGCCTTGTAACATGTTTTGAGATCAGGGAGCATGAGACCTTCAACTCAGTTATTTTTCAAGATTATTTGTCTAGTCAGAGTATATATGAATATTTAGATAAATTTTTCTCTTTCTTCAAAAAATGCAGCTTAGATTTTGATAGGGATTACATGTAATTTGTAGACTGCTTTGGGTTCTATTGACTTTTCAAATTAATATATAATAGTTGTACAGATTTGGGGAATACATCTGATATTTTGGAGATCTTAACATTAAATCTTCCAATCCATGAACACCAATGTCATTACATTTATTTGTGACTTCTTTCAGTACTGTTTTGTAGTTTTCAGTGTACAAGTCTTTTGTTTCCCTGGCTAAGTTTATTCCTAAGTATTTTACTATTTTTGATGGTATAGTTAATTTATAGAAAGACAACTGATTTTTGTGTGTCGATTTTGGATCCTGCAACTTTCCAGAATTTGTTTAATAGTTCTAACAGTTTTCTGGATTTTATGCATTTATGCATGTAACAGTTTTCTAGATTTTATGCAGGAGTCTAGGATTTTATGCATATAGGATCAAGTCATCTGTGAGCAGAGATAATTTTACTTTTTTCTTTTATTCTTTGGATGTCTTTTCTTGCTTAATTTTTTTTTTCCTAATTAGTCTGCTTGGAAATTCAAATACTATATTGAATAGAAGTGAAGGGACAGAGTATACTTGTCTTGTTCCTAATCCAGAGGAAAAGCTTTGAATCTTTTACCATTGAGTGTAATGTTACCTGTGGATTTTTCATATATGGTCTTTATTATGTTATTTTCCTTCTATTCCTAGTTTGCTGAGTGTTTTCATGATAAAAGGTGTTAAATTTTGTTAAACGTTTTTTCTACATCAATATAAATGATCATGTTGTTTTGCCCTTTATTCTGTTACTATAGTGTATTACATTGATTTTTGCATGTTGTATCATTCTTTTTTTTTTTTTTTGAGATGAAATCTCACTCTGTCATTCTGGCTGGAGTGCAGTGGCGTGATCTCGGCTCACTGCAACCTTTGCCTCCTGGGTTCAAGGGATTCTCCTGTCTCAGCCCCCCAAGTAGCTGGGATTACAGGCTCCCACCACCAAGCCTGGCTAATTTTTGTATTTTTACTAGAGGTGGGGTTTCTCCATGTTGGCCAGGTTGGTCACGAACTCCTGACCTCAGGTGATCCGCCCCCTTCAGCCTCCCAAAGTGCTGGAATTACAGGCATGAGCCAGCACGCCCTGCCACATGTTCTATCATTCTTGCATTCCAGGAATAAATCCCACCTGATCATCACAAATATTGGTCTGTAGTTTTCTTTTCATGTAATGTCTTTGTTTGACTTTGATATCAGGGTAATACTGGCCTCATATAATGAGCTTTGAAGTGTTCTTTATATTCATTTTTGTAAATGACTTTGAGGAACATTAGTTCTAATTCTTCCTTAAATGTTTGGTAGTCATCCGGTTCTGGGCTGTTGATTGTTTGGAGGTTTTTGAACCAGTTTAGTCTCCTTCGTAGTTATGAGTCTGTTTGTATTTTCTATTTCTTCATGATTCAGTCTTATTAGGTTGTATATTTCTAGAAATTTATCCACTTCTAAATTATCCAATTTGTTGACATATAATTAACTGTTGATAGTATTTTCTTAAAATCCTTTTGATTTCTATGGCATGGGTTCTAATGTTCTCTTTTTTATTTCTGATTTATTAGTTGAATCTTTTTTCCTTAGTTAATCTAGCTAAGCATTTGTTAATTTTGTTGGTGTTTTCAAAAACTACCTCTTAGTTTTTTTGATTTTTTCTATTGTTTTCATATTCTATATTTCATTTATCTCTGATTTAATCTAATCTTTAGGATTTTCTTCTGGTAGTTTTGGTTGTAGTTTTTTTTCTCTCCTAGTTTCCTGAGGTATAAAGTTAGGTTGTTGATTTGCAAACTTACTTTTTCTTCTTCTTTTTTTTTTTTTAAGTTGTAGAGATGGGGTCTTGCTTTGTTGCCCAGGCTGGTCTCAAATTCCTGGCCTCCAGAAGTTCTCCTGCCTCAGCCTGTCAAAGTGCTGGGATTGCAGGCATGGCCCACCATGCCTAGCCACTTTCTTCATTTTATAATGTACATATTTATAGCTATAAAATTCTCTGTTAGCACTGCTTCTGCTGCATCTTACACATTTTGGTACATTATATTTTTATTTTCCTTTATCTCAAGATATTTTCTAACTTCCCTTATGATTTCTTTTTTGACCTATTGCTTGTTGAAAACTGTGTTGTTTAATTTTCACATATTTGTGAATTTTTCATTTTCCTTCTGCTATTGATGTCTAGTTTTATGTCATTTTCATCAAAATAGATATTTTGTATAATTTCAATCTTTTAAACTTTGTTACAAGTTTTTTTGTGGTATAACATGTGATTTATCTTTGGGAATATTCCATGTACACTTGAGAAAAATACATATTCTGATTTTATTGGGTGGAATGTTCTGTATATGTTTGTTAGCACTATTTATAGTGTTGTTCAAGTACTCTATTTCCTTATCGATCTTCTGTCTTGTTGTTCTAGCCATTATTGTAAGTGAGAAATTGAAGTTTTCTACCATCATTGTGCTGTTTATGTTTCTTCTCTGATCTGCCAATGTTTGCTTCAGATATTTAGCAGCTCTGGTATTAGAGGTATGTATATTTGTAATTGTTATATCTTTTTGCTGAATTGACTTTTTGTTATATAATATCCGTTTTTTTGTCTTGTGACTATTTGACTTTAAGTCTATTTTGTCGGATATTAGTATAGTCACTTCTGCTTGCTTTTATTTACCATTTGCATGGCATTCCCTTTTCCTTTTTTTTCATTTTAAGCATATGTGTTTCTTAGATCTAAATGACAGTTTAAAGTTGGATCCTTTTTACAAATCCATTTTCCAATCTATATCTTTTGATTCAGGAGTTTAATCCATTTGCATTTAAAGTAATTACTGATAGGGAAGGACCTACTCTTGCCATTTTGTTGTTTCCTGTATGTTTTGTAAATTTTATTTTTTATTCCTTCTCTTACTGACCTCTTTTGGGTTTTGTCGAATTTTTCTGTGGTGACTTTTTGATTCCCTTCCTGTTTCCTTTTGTGTGTATTCTATAGATTTTTTTATGGTTACCATAAGAATTATAAAAAACATCTTAAAGTTTTAACAAGCTATTTTAAACTGTTAACAGAATAACTTCGACTGTGTACAAAAACTATTTCTTCAAAGCTCCTACCCTTACCTTAGGTTACTTATGTCACAAGTTACATCTTCATATATAATGTATTAATTAACATAGTTTTATAGTAATTTTTAAGCTTTTGTCTTGTAAATTCTATACAAGAATTAAAAGTGCATTTATGTACCAAAATTGCATAGTACAGTCTCTATATATGTCCATATATTTATCTATACTGGAGAGCTTTATATTTTCATAAGACTTCATGTTACTGTTTAGCATCCTTTTGTTTCAACTTGAAAGATACTACAGCAGGTCCAGTGGTAATGAATTCCCCAGTTTTTGTTCATCCTGGAAGGTCTGATTTTTCCTTTACATTTGAAGGATGGTTTTGCTGGATATAATATTTTTGGCTGAAATTTTCTTTTCTTTCAGCTCTTTGAATATATTATCCCCCTGCCTTCTGGCCTGCAAAGTTTCTGTTGATAAATCCACTGATAATTTCATAAAGGCTTCCTTTTACATGACAAGTTTCTTTTGCTGCTTTCAAGATTGTCTCTTTGTCTTTGACTTTTGACAGTTTGATTATAGTGTATCTCACTGTGGGTCTCTGGGTTTTCTTTAACTTTTTTTGTTGTTCATATCTTCTGATGATGAATTCCTTTAACTTTTATATTTGTGAAATATTTTTTCTTCATTTTCAAAAGGTATTTTTAGTGAGTATAAAATTCTACATTGACAGTTTTTTCTTTCAGTAGTGTTTAGTGTTTCTCTACTGTCATCTTGCTTGTACTGATTGTATAGAAACTCTGCTGTAATTCTTATCTTTGTGTCTTTGTACTTAGTGTGTCTTTTTACTCCGCCTGTTTTTAAGATTTTATTTTTATTATTGATTTTGGTCACGTGGCTTGGTGTGAGTTTCTTCATATTTATTGTGCTTGGGGTTCATTGAGCTTATTAAGTCTGTAGGTTTATATTTTTCATTACATTTGGAAAAATTGTAGCCATTATTCATTCAAATTTTTTTTTTTCTTCTCCCATTTCTCATGCCCTTATGGGGTCTAATTATATGTATGTTAGGCTATTTGAAGTTGTCTTACAGCTCACTTACAGTTCTTATGTTTATTTTTCCATTTCTATTTCATTTGGGCAGGTTTATTATACTTTTTCCTAATTTGCTAATTTTTTTGCAATGTCTAATCCACTGTTAATCTCATCCAATGTATTATTAATTTCAGACATTGTAGTTTTCATCTCTAGAAATTGTTCATCTTTTTATATCTTCTTTGTCTCTGTTTGATATGCTAAGTCTTTTCTCTAGCTTCTTGAGCATATGAAATATAGTTTGACAACTATTTTATTTTATTACAACTTTTACTTTAGGTTCAGAGGTACATGTGCAGGTTTGTTATGTAGGTAAACTCATGTCACAGGAGTTTGTTACATATTATTTCATCACTCAGGTACTAAGCCTAGTACCCAGTAGTTGTTTTTCTGTTCCTCTCCCTGCTCCTACCCTCCAACTTCAAGTAAGCCCCAGTGTTTATTGTTCCTCTCTTTGTATCACAACTATTTTAATGTCTCTACTAGTTCTCTTATTTTTGTCATTTCTGAGTTGATTTTATTTTTCTCACTATGGTCATATTCTCCTACTTTGAATACCTGGTATGCAAATTATACCTAGTATGGATATTATATCAAGACCCTGTCACAATATGGATACCTAAAAGAAAATAACAATGTTTACCAGTTTGCTCTAAGCCTTTCTTAGCTCTTTTGCTTGTTTCTCAAGAACAAGCACAGAGGGTGGGGCTCAACCAAGACTGAAGTTAAAGATGTAGAGATTGAGATGGGAAGTAATGAAGTTGAGGAGCTCTGATATGATGGTATTTCTCTTTTTAATCATGTAGGATGCAAGCCCAAGATAATATGTTGGGAAAGTTGAAGGCGAATGTCTTGAGAAATATGAAATGCACCCAAGGCTGTGGCTGGGTGATAGAAAGAACTAAAAAGTATTAAAAGGATTGTTTTATAGCTGGCCCTCGCTGAGGTTAGGGGATAGGCCTGGGAAAATTGAGCAGTGGTATTGCCCAGGCAGGACTCCTCATGACATTCTCTAGATCCCTAAGTTTTTCCAAGTTTCCAAGCATTTCCTTGGCCAGCAAGCCATCTCACAGCACAGATCCTACTCTCTTTCAGTCAGTCATTCCACAACTCTGCAAAGCATTTTTCTCCATCAAATGGGAACTTTTGGGGTTCTGCATAATTTTTCAGGGTTCCACCACTTTTGACTCTTTCTGGATACCTTGTAAGGATATTATAACTCTTAAATTCATGTCCTTGATTTTCTCTTTTAACTTTCAATACTGGTCATTGCCTGTTTACCTCTTTCACCCTCTTCTTTTCACTTCTGCCCTCTTTCTTGTATAAGTATACAATCATCCTTTTTTTCTTCCTCGAATCTCAGTTCTCGGGAGTAACATATACAATTCATTCTTACTTCCTGTCTTTATTCCTAAGTTCCTTGTCTCTAGTTCTCTTGCATATTTGTGGCAATTATTAGTTTTTCTTTCCAAAAATCCATTATCCCTTTTTCCTATACATGTATCTTTCCAGCTTGACCACATTTCCCAGCTTCCCTGGCAGCTAGGTGAAGCAATGTAACTAAATTTTTGCCTGTAAAATATGAGCAGAAGTTATGTGCACAATATCTGCCTCACTTGCTTAAAATAAATTGCATTATTTGAGCTTTCTGTATTGTCCCTTTTTACAAGCTAAAATGTAGAGGTTATGGCAACTTTTATGGTAAAGAGAATCATAGTGTAGGAGATTAAGAATCATTGATTTGAGAGGAACCTAAATCCTTTAATGACTTAGTGGAGCAAGACTACCCCATCAGTCTGGAAGCTACCCCACAACTTATGTATATCTTCAGATTGTTGAGCAAAAGAGAAAAAATGAAGCCACTATATATTTAGGTCTCTTCATGTTAACAGTTTAGCTTTTAACCTAACACACATTTATTCCTGAATGGTAGTATACTATTAACATCACAGGAAGGGAATTCCTTGTTCATGGATATTTTATTTTGTTGAAATAATGGTAATCTGCTTGGGCTTAATATTGCCAAGGCAGAATTTTTTGGAATAATTATTTCTATTGATGACCCATTCATAATGACAACTAACATGGTTTCTAAAATGGATTCATATACATCATCTTATTTAGTCCCTGCAAAAATTCTGAAGGTAGGTATAATTACTCCCATTCTATATATTGAAAAATTGGGATTCAGAGAGACTACAGACTTATACAAGTTTCTGCAGCTATTTAAGAAACAGAGCAAAGTCTCAAAGCCGTTAATGAACTGTTTAGTTTAGTGCTGCTTAGTAAAATTAGAACTGTTTGAAGTGCGTTTTAATAGTAAACCCGTAGATATTTAGTCAGCTCTCTGCTTGCTGACTAATATGGAAGAAAAAACATATATCTACATAGATCCTGAATTGGGAGAAGGGAAATAAAATATTGCCAATCCCCTTTCCTGTATTAGATACTGTGATAAGGAGGTAAGGCTTTTCATTATTACAATTGAGTCCTGGAGAGGTTAAGAGCATTCACCCAAAGTCGCATGACCAGTAACTTTCAGAGATTTTACCCCAGGTCTGGAAAGACTCTGAAGCCCATGTTATTGCCTCCAGAGCCTGGTGGGGAACCCCTGAATGGGACAGAGACTCAGCAGACAGAGTGGTCCTTTCCTTCCAGGGAGTCAGGGAAGGTTTGGTAGGGGAGATAGAGTTAGATCTGGGTGGGATTTGGATGAAATGAGATCAAGCTGGGATAAGATCCAAGCTGTTCATGAGGGACAGGGAGAGGCCAGCTCTGTTAGAAAGGGTGGTTTATACAGAGAAGCATGGAAACATTTGCTCCATGCCTCGTCTTCCATGGATAGCAGTCCAGAAATGCTACTTGCCTGCCTGACAGTCTTTCCCCAGTCCCCAGGTGTGGACACATTCTGAGCACCTGAGCCTGGGTCTGCCCTGACCCAGATTCTGTGAGCTGGGATAGAGAATGTGTCCTGCTGTCCCTCCTCCCCCACTTGGGCCCACACCCCTTTTCTACACATTTTGTTTAGAAATCTGAATTGGCCTTTCTATGAACCCCAGTGACAGGCAAGTCCCCAGTAAAGAAACACTTAATTTAATTGCTCCTTCAGGGTCCACTTAGAGTAATAGTTGTGAACAGCTCTCCCTAGTGTCTCCCACAGGCAGTGACAAATGTTGCTAAAGATGAGTCACAAATTCTTGGCAAGGCCATCTTAAATATGGGAAGGAAACCTTCATCCTGTTCAGACTGATCTTATAGAAGGTTGCACACTGCCTCAATGTCACCATGTTTCTACCCTCAGTTGTGCTTGGCAGAGAGAGGACAGCTATACATAAAGTCTGTTCACTCCACAAAGGTGAAATCATTTTTTTAAGGTAATTATGATTGTTCTGAGGATGGTGATTGAGTGACATTTAAAAAATGGGAAAAGTTCTACTCATAACTCTGTCTGTTTAATTTGCTTATATAAAAGACTTAATGGTTTTTGTTGACTTTACCCAGAGTCAGTAACATTTGAATATGTGTTATAACCATTTGATCAGTAACAAAACAACAGGGTAAGTGGGATGCCAAATGTAGCTGAGAGTTTAGGGTTTGCATTCCACACCCCAGCCTTAAATATGGTCATATAAATTATTGGTTGATTTTTCTTTTTCATGGCTTTTCTTTGACATTTGATGGGGCTGGATTTATGGAGGCAACCAACAAATTACACAGCAATGAATTCTGGACTGTAGTCCCACAGCCTTGAGCTGTGTCACTAATACTCTGTGTGACCAGGGTAAGTTATTTACATACATTTATGACTTTCCATATCAATAGGTTGGACAAAGTTATCTTCAAAATGTCTTTCAGACTTGATCCTGAACATATGTGGTTCTGGCATGTTCTGATTTTTAGTTTTCTGTTCTTGAAGCATGTCTACAATAGAAATGCCTACCTTCATATACACTAAAAGGATATTAGATTAATATGGTGTCTGTGAAAATCATTGAACAGCTTTAGAGATAAAAATAATGAAATGAGTCAAGTTCTCCATTATTAATGAAATCTTCTAAATTTTCTGTGTATGAAACTATGAAAAATAAATTGGAACAAAGATATAATCTCACTACAAGTAAATTGTATATTATGTAAAATACAATTTGTCTTTAGAAAATACTCAATGAAATTACCTTTTTAATTTCAGAGATTTTGAGAACTATTACTGTTATTTCTTTAAAGTGATAAATATAATCCAAGATGCCTTTTTTCCCCCTTCAGAAGCTTGAGTGCCTAAGGGTTTGATAAATGTGGAAAATAACCACTCTTCGAATATCCTGTTGGCCTGCTGGTGAGATGTCATTGTGTTGTCTGAATGCAGTATGTGTTTAAACTTGCCAATTGTTACCTGAAATTGTGTTATTTTCCCTCACACCCTTAGTAATACTCTTGTAATGCTTGCTGAGAATTGAAGCAAATGCCCTATGAAACTCAGGGGAGCAAGGTCTTTGTTATTTTCAGAAGAAATGACTGGCTGAGGCTGTAAAGAAATCTTACGGTCATTCTCATGGAAAGAGGATTGGAGCCCTGATTCTTTGATCTCATTATTGACTGGTTGGTTGAGAAGACTGTCCTCCTGTCCCCACCCAATCACAATGAGTGGGTAATTTCCTGAAGGCTAATTTGTTCCTTGAATGTGAATATATTTGTTGAAATTTCCTTGTGCTCAGCACCTGTTCAAAACATCCATTTGTATTGCAGCATTGTTTTTTTTCTAATCTCATCGTGGAGCTAAGAGAGAGATTGTGTTTAAGGTTTCCTTCGTAATAGGTTTTCTTGCTCCAGGAAGGATACGTGACAGACTCTGCACACTGCTGCTTGGTAGGTGTTCAGTGATGGATGCGTTTGCCATCTCCCAGGTACAGCTGCAGCTGTGCTGACTCTGGTGCATTTGTAATATGCACTGTGGAGTGCACCATGATTTCATGATGGCTGGAGAAATCTGGTGGCTAGAATTCTAGGGAGGACATCAGTGGGAAGTGCAGAAACCTCACACTGGGACATTGATGGAGAAAACCCAATTCTGTCCCTGGAGTTAAAGAGGAGTCACTCACTGGGCCATCATAAGAACAAATAAAGTTATGGTTATTTCTTCAGATCCACAACTCACACTGAGCGAAAGTAATTATTCACTCTTTTTGTCCCAAACAATAATGAAATCAGCTAAAGCATATTGTATTTATTACTTCCACTCAAGTTATTGAGCTGTTCTGACACCTTGTTGCTGGGAAGATACACAGATGGAATACCATCACTTCCATTGATTCTGATCATACCCCATGCTAATATAGCCTTATTGCTCTGAGTCATAGGGATTTTATGCTTGCCTATTCAAAAAACAGTTTTTACCTTATTAAAAAGTGATATGACCTGAGCTGGAGACGATGTTTGGTAATTTCATGTAAACCTTTTAATATTTTAGTGGTAAATACATTTCTTGAATCTTGACAAAAACATAATTAAAATGAACATATTTAAAATGGACATCTTCCAAATGTTCATTTTTAAAATGAATATCTTCCTTAACTTTTAATGAATAAAGAGTTGAAAGGGAAAAACCAAATGTGCACTATGCTGATTTTATCTTGAGCTGTACAGAATGTGCAGTAACTGAAGAATATAAGTCATTCTGCTGTTATTCATACTAGCCTATTCTTTAGCATTATTTAAACACACATATTTGAGTGTCTATGCACTGCCTGATAGGCAGGGGGCTGGGAGCCAAGAAGGGATGTCCAGAGATAAACGGGCATATGTGTTAATCTTTTAGGGCACAGTCGAGTAACCTGACCAAGGAGTGATGTGTATTGGGTACCAGGATAGAAGTCAGTATTAGAGGGAACAGAAAGGAAAGAGTGGGACTTTCTCCCCAGGGAAGGGATGCTCAGAAAGAGGGGGCTGATTATGGCCCTGGTTCGTGAGAAAAAGGGCATTCCTGGCTCAGGGAGTAGCAAGAACAAAGCCAAGAAATCCTGGAATGGCTTGGTGCATCAGCCAGTCTGTGAGTGCAGGGCATGGCTGGAGTTCTGGCTTTAAGATGAGTGGGAAGAAAGGCTGTAGAGGAGGTGGATCCAGGAAAAGTTGCTGGGAGCATTTATTCTTTTGGCAATGGGAAGCCATGGAACAACTGTTGTAAGGAGGATTCTGTGTGATACATCTGCATTTTAGTGAGGTCATTTTATAGAAAAAGTAGAAAATACAGATCAGCAAAAATTAGAAAGGTGAAAACAATCACTGTTCAAGCTCTGGTCTAGCACTCACCAGTGTTTTTCCTGCAGGTGCATATACAAACAGGCTTTTACATTTTATTTTTATTTTAAATTTTTCACTATCCTCAATTTCAGTGGAAACAAATCTGCATTTTTTATTTTTTTAAAAAATGAGATCTTATTGTACACAATTATTTTAATTTTTTTCATTCTCTCCTTTTTTTTAAATTAAAACATTTTTTTTTTTTGAGACAGAGTCCTCTGCCGCCCAGGCTAGAGTGCAGCATTATGGTCTCAGCTCACCGAAACCTTGCCTCCCAGGTTCAAGCGATTCTCCTGCCTCAGCCTTCCAAGTAGCTGGGATTACAGACATCCACCACTACCATGTCACGTTAATTTTTGTATTTTTGGTAGAGAAAGGGTTTCGTCATTTTGGACAGGCTGGTCTTGAATTTCTGGCTTCAAGCGATCTGCCTGCCTCGGCCTCCCAAAGTGTCATTCTCCTTTCAAAAGCATCAGTAAAAACACTTCCAAAGCATTACTTTGATAATTACACAGCATTTATGTTATATCAATACACCATAATATACTCACATTTAAGGGTATAGATTGTTTTAAATTTCCACTATTATAAATAGTGCTGCTCTGACACCTTCAGGATGCTTTTTATTATTCCTTAGGATACGTTTCTGGAAGAGAAAGTTCCGCCTCAAATGGAATACATATTTTAAAAGGCCTGCATCTTTGCAGCCATTCTAATACTAGTCAATATCATGCTTTTCTAACTTTGCCAGATCATGGATGATCAAGACTAGATCATGGATTTAATTTGCATTTCTTTGAGGTTGAATGATGCTTCATGAGTTTAACTGGCCAACTGTATTTATTTTTTATAAACTGAGTGTTCATGCCTTTTTTCTATTATAATATTGGGGTGTTTATCTTAATCAACATGCCCTAATGCATCTCTATCATTCATGACGTGATGTGAGGTGTGGAAGAAACATGGGAGTAGCCATCCTCAGGACACCTCTTGTTTACCTCTCTAGCTCTGAAATCACATGAAGCTGTGGATGGAGAGTCACCTGATAGTCCCAGAAACCCCTCCCAGCCCAAGGATGATGAGTAACCAGACATTGGTAACCGAGTTCATCCTGCAGGGCTTTTCGGGTCACCCAGAATACCGGGTGCTCTTATTCAGCTGTTTCCTCTTCCTCTACTCTGGGGCCCTCACAGGTAATGTCCTCATCATCTTGGCCATCACGTTCAACCATGGGCTCCACACTCCTATGTACTTTTTCTTGTTCAACTTGGCTACTATGGACATTATCTGCACCTCTTCCATCATGCCCAAGGCGCTGGCGAGTCTGGTGTCGGAGGACAGTGCCATCTCCTACGGGGGCTGCATGGCCCAGCTCTATTTCCTCACGTGGGCTGCATCCTCAGAGCTGCTGCTCCTCACCATCATGGCCTATGACCGGTACTCAGCCATCTGCCACCCGCTGCATTACAGCAGCATGATGAGCAAGGTGTTCTGCAGCGGGCTGGCCGCAGCCGTGTGGCTGCTCTGCGCTGTCAACACGGCCATCCACATGGGGCTGATGCTGCGCTTGAATTTCTGTGGCCCCAATGTCATTATCCATTTCTTCTGCGAGGTCCCTCCGCTGCTGCTTCTCTCCTGCAGCTCCACCTACGTCAACAGTGTCATGATTGTCCTGGCGGATGCTTTCTACGGCATAGTGAACTTCCTGATGACCATCGCGTCCTATTGCTTCATCATCTCCAGCATCCTGAAGGTGAAGACTGCCGGGTGGGAGGCAGAAAGCCTTCTCCACCTGCTCTTCCCACCTCACCGTGGTGTGCATGTATTACACCGCTGTCTTCTACGCCTACATAAACCCGGTCTCCGGCTACAGCGCAGGGAAGAGTAAGTTGGCTGGCCTGCTGTACACAGTGCTGAGTCCTACCCTCAACCCCCTCATCTACACTTTGAGAAACAAGGAGGTCAAAGCAGCCCTCAGGAAGCTTTTCCCTTTCTTCAGAAATTAACTTGTGTCTTCTGAAGTTTTTGTCCTTGGAGACTGCAGTTTTAGTGGAGTCTGATGAGCAAGTTCCTGGACTGGGAGGTAAATAGACTTGTTTCTTCTAACCCAGCAGAACATGTGCATGGATGAGCTGGGAGTGTTGGTTCCCTGAGACTGGGTGATGGGGGGATTGCAGTAGGTGTGACCTACCAGCCTCTGAGACAGGAGATCTCTTGGTCTGACTCCAAGGTGGTGTCAGTGCTGAGTTGGGAGAGAAACACAGGGCCCTAGGAGGAGAAAAGTGTTCCTTGTGTTTTTGACTCATAGTCATATCAAACATTTTCCTTTTGTATGTACAACACTCAGGGTATAAATTCTAAAATCACACCTAGAATTCAGCTGTGTGGGTCTAAGAAGTTAGGCAGAATTGTGGACCCCACAGCCCCTGAAATGTTATCAGACTGAAGCTTTGTTTTAAGGTGACCACTGGCCTCTAGGAAACCTTCTACCCCCATTGTCTTACCTCAACTCTTTCTTCTGGAGCCACTTGGACTTCAAAAATAGTTTGATTTTAATGCAAACTGTTGTTTCTGCTTTTGTCTTTTCTTCTTACTAACACTTCAGATCCTGAGTGTCTGACCTACCTAATTGGCCTGGAGCGAGGACAGCTGCCATGAGTCAGCTCTAATAAGTTAAACGGCATTGTAATAAGGCATTGCTATCCTTCCATTGTTTCAGATAAAACTGGGTGAATGAATCCTCTGTGTCTAATAAAGACAGGTCTTGTGCTTGTGCTCCATGCTATTACAAAACTGCACTGGAAAATCCATTATCTTTATCATGATCCATTAAAGATGACAGAACTAAGATATGAATGTTTAGTTGTATCTTGGAATTGAATAGAAACATATCGTTCGATATGTGTGTGAAGCTGAGAGTAGAGTTTGATATTTGATTTAGATGGGATGGTTCTTCATCCAGTATTCTTATTATCATTCATCAGAAGCTCATTGACTCAAGTATTTGATGAATTGTGGCTGACTGTGGCTTTGGCACGTAGATTCTTACAGACAGTTTAATCTCTTCTAACTGAATTCTGACTCCCAAATAACATGTTGAAACCCTCAGTGGTCTCAGAGACTTTCCAATAAACATGGCTTTGAAAACCAGCACCAGTGACTCTGTATGATTACTCATAGGTTTTCAACATGTAATGAAGAGAGTTTGTAGTGTTATTCATCTTAGTTTCTTATCATGTTTTACATTTTCTGTATTTTACAATGGATTTGAAAAGTAAAAAAGACTTAGACATGCATTGAGAGTTTAAGAGAGCATTAGTAATTCAGCAAAATAGAAATATAAGACTTGATTGAAATTGTTACAAAGCTGGTAATCTAATTAAGCAGACTTGCACTTATGATGATGAATATAAAAGGAAAGACATAAAGAGTGTTGCATTTTGGAGTATCTGGCAAGATGGCCGAATAGGAAGAGCTCTGGTCTGCAGCTTCCAGCAAAACCAACATAGAAGGTGGGTGATTTCTGCATTTCCAACTGAGGTACCCTCTTCATCTCATGGGGCTGGTTAGGCAGTGGGTGCAGCCCACAGAGGGCTAGCAGAAAGAAGCAGGGTGAGGCATAGCCTCACTCGGGAAGCGCAAGGAGCCAGGGGCCTCCCTCCTGCAGCCAAGGGAAGCCAAGGAACTGTGTTATCCAGCCCAGATACTACACTTTTTGCATCGGTTTTGCAATCCACAGACCAGGAGATTCTGTCATGTGCCTACAGCACCAGGGCTTTGGGTTTCAAGCATAAAACAGGGCAGCTGTTTGGGCAGACACTAAGCTAGCTGCAGGAGTTTTATTTTATTTTTATACCCCAGTGGCATTGGAATGCCAGCAAGACAAAACCGTTCACTCCCCTGGAAAGGGTGCTGAAGCCAGGGAGCCAAGGGGTCTCGCTCAGTGGGTCCCACTGTCATGAAGTCCAGCAAGCTAAGAACCACTGGCTTGCAATTCATGCTGCCAGCACAGCAGTCTGAAGTCAACCTGGGGTGATTGAGCTTGGTGTGGGGAGCGGTGTCTGCCATTACTGAGGCTTGAACAGGTGATTTTCCCCTGACAGTGCTAAGGAGGCTGGGAAGTTGGGAGTGGGCGGAACTCACCACAGCCCAGCAAACAGGCTGCGGCCAGACTGCCTCTCTAGATTCCTCCTCACTGGGCAGGGCATCTCTGAAAGAAAGGCAGCAGCTCCAGTCACAGGCTTATAGATAAAACTCCCATTTCCCTGGGACAGAGCATCTGGGGGAAGGAGCAGCTGTGGGTGCAGCTCCAGCTGACTTAAATGTTCCTGCCTGCTGGCTCTGAAGAGAGCAGATTCACCCAGATTCACAAGGAGGATTCACCCAGCACAGTGCTTGAGCTCTGCTAAGGGACAGACTGCCTACTCAAGTGGGTACTTGACCCCCATGACTCCTGACTGGGAGAGACCTTCCAACAGGGGTTGACAGACACCTCATACAGGAGAGCTCTGGCTGGCATCAGGCTGGTGCCCCTCTGGGAGGAAGCTTCCAGAGGAAGGAACAGGGAGAAATCTTTGCTGTTCTGCAGCCTCCACTGGTGATACCCAGGCAAATGGTCTGGAGTGGACCCCCAGCAAACTTCAGCAGACCTGCAGAAGAGGGGCCTGACTGTTGGAAGAAAAACTAACAAACAGCATTAACATTAATATCAACTAAAACGACCCCCACACAAAACCCCCATCCAAAGGTCATCAGCCTCAAAAGTCAAAGGCAGATAAACCCACAAAGATGAGGAAAAATCAGCACAAATATGCTGAAAATTCCAAAAACCAGAATGCCTCTTCTCTTCCAAATGATCGCAACTCCTCTCCAGAAAGGGCACAAAACTGGATGGAGAATAAGTGTGATGAATTGACAGAAGTAGGTTTCAACAGGTGAGTAATAACAAACTCCTTTGAGCTAAAGAAGCATGTTCTAACCCAATGCAAGGAAGCTAAGAACCTTGATAAAAGGTTACAGGAACTGCTAACTAAAATAACCAGTTTAGAGAAGAACATAAATGACCTGATGGAGCTGAAAAACACAGCATGATAACTTAGTGAAGCATGCACAAGTATCAATAGTTGAATCAATCAAGAAGAAGAAAGGATATCAGAAATTGAAGATCAACTTACTGAGATAAGGGATGAAGACAAGATTAGAGAAAAGAGAATGAAAAGGAATGAACAAACCTTCCATGAAACATGAGACTGTGAAAAGACCAAACCTAAGATTGAATGGGGTAACTGAAAGTGACAGGGAGAATGGAACCAAGTTGGAAAACACACTTCAGGATATTATCCAGGAGAACTTCCCCAACCTAGCAAGACAACCCAACATTCAAATTCAGAAAATACAGAGAACACCACTAAGATACTCATCAAGAAGAGCAACCCCAAGACACATAATCATCAGTTTCTCCAAGGTTGAAATGAAGGAAAAGATGTTAAATGTCAGAGAGAGAAAGGTCAGGTGATCTACAAAGGGAAGTCCATCAGAATAACAGCAGATCTCTCTGCAGAAACCCTACAAGCCAGAAAAGAGTGGGGGCCAATATTCAACATTCTCAAAGAAAAGAATTTTCAACTCAGAATTTCATAACCAGCCAAACTAAGCTTCATAAAAGAAGGAGAAATAAAATCCTTTATGGACAAGCAAATGCTGAGAGATTTTTGTCACCATGAGGCCTGCCTTACTAAAGCTCTTGAAGGAAGCACTAAATATAGAAAGGAAAAACCACTACCAGCCACTGCAAAAACACAGCAAAATACAAAGACCAATGACTCTATGAAGAAACTACATCAACTAATGTGCAAAATAACCAGCTAGCATAATAATAACAGGATCAAATTCAAACATAACAATAATGTATATAGGCTAAATACCCTAATTAAAAGACACAGACTGGCAAATTGGTTAAAGAGTCCAGACCCATCAGTGTTGTGTATTCAGGAGACCCAGCTCATGTGCAAAGACACACATAGGCTCAAAATAAAGGAATGGAGGCTCAAAATAAAGGGATGGAGGAATATTTACCAAGCAAATAGAAAGAAAAAAAGCATGGCTGCAATCCTAGTCTCTGATGAAACAGACTTTAAGCCAACAAAGATCAAAAGAGACAAAGACGGGCATTACATAATGTTAAAGGGATCAATGCAACAAGAAGAGCTAACTATCCTAAATATATAAGCACCCAATATAGGAGCACCCAGATTCATAAAACAAGTTCTTAGAGACCTACAAAGAGACTTGGACTCCCACACAATAATAGTGGGAGATTTTAACACCCTACTATCAATATTAGACAGATTAACAAAACAGAAAATTAACAAGGGTATTGAGGAACTCAGCTCTGGACCAAGCAGACCTAATAGACATCTACAGAGCTCTCCACTCCAAATCAACAGAATATACATTCTTCTCAGCAACACATAGCACTTATTCTAAAATCAACCACATAATTGGAAGTAAAACACTCCTCAGCAAATGCAAAACAATGGAAATAATAACAAACAGCCTCTCAGACCATAGTGGATCAAATTAGAACTCCAGATTAAGAAACTCACTCAAAACCACACAGCACATGGAAACTGAACAATCTGCCCCCGAATGCCTACTGGGTAAATAATGAAATTAAGGCAGAAATAAAGAAGTTCTTTGAAACCAATGAGAACAAAGAGACAATGTACTAGAATCTCTGGAACACAGATAAAGCAGTGTTAAGAGGGAAATTTTAGTACTAAATGCCCATATCAGAGTGGGAAAGATCTAAAATCAACACTCTAACATCACAGTTAAAAGAACTAGAGAAGTGAAAGCAAAAGAGATAGAGACACACAAAAAACACTTTAAAAAAATTAATGAATCCAGGAGCTGGTTTTTTGAAAAGATTAACAAAATGGATAGACTGCTAGCCAGACTAATAAAGAAGAAAAGAGAGAAGAGTCAAATAGACATAATAAAAACGATAAAGGGGATATCACCACTGATCCCACAGAAATACAAGCTATCATCAGAGAATATTATAAACACCTCTATGCAAATAAACTTGAAAATCTAGAAGAAATGGATAAATTTCTGAACACATACACCCTCCCAAGACTAAACCAGGAAGAAGTTGAATCCCTGAATAGACCAATAACAAGTTTTGAAATTGAGGCTGGAATTAATAGCCTACCAACAAAAAAGGCCCAGGACAGGATGAATTCACAGCTAAATTCTACCAGAGGTACAAAGTGGGGCTGGTGCCATTCCTTCTGAAACTATTCCAAACAATAGAAAAAGAGGGACTCCTCCCTAACTCATTTTATGAAGCCAGTATCATCCTGATACCAAAACCTGGCAGAGACACAACAAAAAAAAGAAAATTTCAGGCCAATATCCCTGATGAACATTGATGCAAAAATCCTCAATGAAATACTGGCAAACTGAATCCAGCAGCACAGCAAAAGGTTTATCCACCAGGATCAAGTCAGCATCATCTCTGGGATGCAAGGCTGGTTTAACACATGCAAATCAATGAATATAATCCATCACATAAACAGAACCAATGACAAAAACCACGTGATTATCTCAATAGATGCAGAAAGGGCCTTTGACAAAATTCAACACTCCTTCATGCTAAAAACTCTCAATAAACTAGGTATTGATGGAACATATCTCAAAATCATAAGAGCTATTTATGACAAACCCATAGACAATATCATACTGAATGGGCAAAAACTGGAAGCATTCCCTTTGAAAACTGGCACAAGACAGGGATGCCCTCTCTCACCACTCCTATTCAACATAGTGTTGGAAGTTCTGGCCAGGGCAATCAGGCAGGAGAAAGAAATAAAGGGTGTTCAATTAGGAAAAGAAGAAGTCAAATTGTCCCTGTTTGCAGATGACATGATTGTATATTTAGAAAACCCCATCATCTCAGCCGAAATTCTCCTTAAACTGATAAGGAACTTCAGCAAAGTCTCAGGATACAAAATCAATGTGCAAGAATCACAAGCATTCTTATACACCAATAACAGACAAACAGAGAGCCAAATCTTGAGTGAACTCCATTCAAAATTGCTACCAAGAGAATAAAATACCTAGGAATGCAACTTACAAGGGATGTGAAGGACTTCTTCAAGGAGAACTACAAACCACTGCTCAAGGAAATAAGAAAGTACACAAACAAATATCCCATGCACATGGATTGGAAGAATCAATATCATGAAAATGGCCATATTGCCCAAGGTAATTTATAGATTCAAGCTATTCCCATCAAGCTATGATTGACTTTCTTCACAGGATTGGATAAAACTACTTTAAATTTCATATGGAACCAAAAAGGAGCCCATATAGCCAAGACAATCCTAAGCAAAAAGAACAAAGCTGGAGGCATAATGTTACCTGACTTCAAACTATACTACAAGGCTACAGTAACCAAAACAGCATGGTATTGGTACCAAAACAGATACATAGACCAATGGAACAGAACAGGGGCCTCAGAAATAACACCACATGTGGCCAGGTGTGGTGGCTCATGCCTGTAATCCCAGCACTTTGGGAGACTGAGGCAGGCAGATCACAAGGTCAGGAGTTTGAGACCAGCCTTGCCAATATGGTGAAACCCATTCTCTAACAAAAATACAAAAATTTAGCCTTGCATGGTGGTGGGCACCTGTAGTCCCATCTACCTGGGAGGCTGAGGCAGGAGAATTGCTTGTGCCAGGGAGGCAGAGGTTGCAGTGAGCCAAGATCGCACCAGTGCACTCTAGCCTGGGAGACAGAGCAAGACTGTGTCTCAAAAAAAAAAAAAAAGAAAAAAAAAGAAAAAGAAATAACACCACACATCTACAACCATCTGATCTTTGACAAACCTGACAAAAACAAGCAATGCAGAAAGGATTCCCTACTTAATAAATGGTTCTGGGAAAGCTGGACAGCCATATGCAGAAAACAGAAACTGGGCCCCTTCCTTATGCCTTATACAAAACTTAACTAAAGATAGATTAAAGACTTAAACCTAAAACCTAAAACCATAAAAACCATAGAAGAAAACCTAGGCAATACCATTCAGGACATAGGCATGGGCAAAGACTTCATGACTAAAATACCAAAAGCAATGGCAACAAAAGCCAAAATTGACAAATGGGATCTAACTAAACTAAAGAGCTTATGCACAGCAAAAGAAACTATCATCAGAATGAACAGGCAACCTACAGAATGGGGGAAGATTTTTGCAATCTATCCATATGACAAAGGTCTAATATCCAGAATCTACAAGGAACTTAAGCAAATTTACAAGAAAAAAAGAAACAACCCCATCAAAAAGTGGGTGAAGGATATGAACAGACACGTCTCAAAAGGAGACATTTATGTGGCCAACAAACATATGAAAAAAAGCTCATCATCACTGGTCATTAGAGAAATGCAAATCAAAACCATAATTAGATACCATCTCATGCCAGTTAGAATGGCGAACATTAAAAAATCAGGAAACAACAGATGCTGGCAAAGATGTGGAGAAATAGGAACACTTTCACACTGTTAGTGGGAGTGTAAATTAGTTCACTCATTGTGGAATGCAGTGTGGTGATTCCTCTAGAATCTAGAATCAGGAATACCATTTGACCCAGCAATCCCATTACTGCATATATACCCAAAGGATTATAAATCATTCTACTACAAAGACACATGCACATGCATGTTTACTGCAGCACTATTTACAATAGCAAAGACTTGGAACCAACCCAGATGCCCATCAATGATAGACTGGATAAAGAAAAAGTGGCACATATACACCATGGAGTATTATGCAGCCATAAAAAAGAATGAGTTCATTTCCTTTGAAGGGACATGGATGAAACTGGAAACCATCATTCTCAGCAAACTAACACATGAACAGAAAACCAAACACTGCATGTTCTCACTCATAAGGGGGAGTTGAACAATGAGAACACGTGGACACAGGGAGGGGAACATGACACACTGGGGGCTGTCAGAGGGTGGTGGGCAAGGGGAGTGAGAGCATTAGGACAAATACCTAATGCATATGGGACTTAAAACCTAGATGATGGGTTGATAGGTGCAGCAAACCACCATGGCACATGTATACCTATGTAACACACCTGCATGTTCCACATATGTATCCCAGAACTTAAAAAAAAAATGAGTGTTGCATTTCATGTATGGGGTGATGGTGTTGTAGATGCTTAGAGAAGAAGTGTGAGTGTGGAAAGAGCCCTGAACTGAGAGGGGGAAGATCTGGGTTCAAGTGCAGACTCAGACACTCAACCCATTGGAGCCTCCATTTCCTTCTAACTATAATGAGGGCAATAAATCAAACTAGAGATGGTGCCAAGATTGATCAACATAAGTGAAGGAAATGATATCAAGTGTTATGTAAGTCTAATATCTCACTGTTGGTGAGTGATCACTGAGGAAGCCTGGATGTCACAGCCCCTCACCTCTGCCTGGCTTGGAGTGATGGTTGCAGTGGCTGGCTGGGAAGTGTAAGTGGGCCTGGGTGGTGTGGGGCCACACAGGTAAGGGCTGTGAGCAGCTGTGGACTTGGCTGTATAAAAATGACTCATTGAGGTGAAGCAATTGGGGTGGGTAAAAGAGAAACCATTTCAGTGGTCTCTGATACAAAAGTGAACCTTGTTTGTTAGGAATGTTCAGGCTGATGAATGACACCACTTCTACCCAAGAAAGGCAAATTGGGAGAATTACCTGACAGAGCTGGACTATCATCCTTTCCTCAGATCTGATTTATCTCCATGATCCCAAAAACCCACCTTCATTCAGGGTCAACACCTTTTTTTTTTTTCCTGTCCTCCAAACTTAAACAGGTCCATTTCAGTCTTTGGATCTCTTGATCTTCCTAGTTCAGTTGAGCCCCCTACCTTGGTCTTGGCTTATCTTGTCCTTTGAGCCCTACATAAGCAGCAGGTCCTTCACTCTGTAGCTGTCTTGGTGCAGGCAGAGCATCTCTCCTTGCTAGAACGCTATCTTGCTTGGTGGTTTGCCTTCTCAGGAAAAAATGCATCCTTTTTCTCCAACCGACTAACAACTAGGATTTTGTTCTTTTCGTGGATGCTTTTGCAGGAACTGGTGCCAGTTTGCCTGCTTTAGCTGAGACTGGGAAGCAGCTCTTGCTTCCCCATTATGCTATAGCTTAATATTAGTCCTGTGATTAAACAAGACAATGTTATGACCCCATAGGCATCCTGCAGGCAGTGCCTTCAATGAGTGGCTATGACTTCACATTATCATGTCTTCAAGAGCCGTGGAGAAGTGACAGAATTTCCATTTTACCCATTTCTCTGCTTTTGTCTTTCATAATGTATATTAGTCAAGGAAAATACATTCTTTCTTTCAGTGATTTTCCAACCACAAGACCTTATCTTTTTAGTCTTCCTGACTGAACTTTTAAATTTAATCTAAGGACCCTCTTTCTCTTGGAAAATGATGCTGGTGGAGGAGGAGTTATTTTTATCAAAGGCAAGCAAGAATGGCATTTGGCACTCCCCATTTGGGAGGGGACATAGCCCAGAGTCAGGGCTAGGCTTTCATCCTTCACCACCAACTTAGGTGAGCCCAGTTCCCTCTTTGAATGAGAGCTCTACCCATAAGACAGGCACCACAGCTGCATCCTGGCATCTCAGCAGCCGAGCTAGAGAGAGCCCCTGGCACTCTCTATACAAACATGGCATAAGGAAGGGGACTGGGGTCTTGAAGGCAACATCTCCTTATGCTGGCTCCATGTCACATTTGAGAGCCAAGTTGTGATGGGGTCTTGCTTTTGTCCTGTTTTAGGGTGAGTGAGCCTCATGTCTTTGGCAGACCATACACCTGAGTTGGAACTTGTTGGTAGTTTGATGCTGAATTGATCTGCGTTTGTATGCTCCTATATGCTGTCTTTTCCCTCTTAAACACTTGTCCTCAGCATATAATAGACAAATCAGGAGTATTAGACCCATCAGAATGCTTCATTTTCCTGAATTAGAATCAACAGTCGTGATTAGATAGCACCACAAATGTGTGATTTCTAAGATGGAATTGTCACCTATGTTAGCTATATCATAAGTGGAAAAATTCAGAGCCCAAATGATGATCCAACCTCCACTCAGCTTCCCTGGGATGCTACTTTGGCTGCCCACCAGGACCGTTATGTGGGTCTGCATGTCAGAGGACAAACCACATCCTCCTGCTTCCCTCTCTGCTCGGGTAGCTGCCTGAGCCGGTCCAGAGCTGAGGGTCCTGAGTTCCTTGGGCAGCAACTGTGCTCACTCTTAACCTATTGTCTTTCAGTTCCAAACCCAGCTCTGCAACTCTGAGCCTGGGATGCTGCAAACCTTATTTTTCCTTTGCAGCTGGATTTCTGTTAGTCTCTGCCCAGAGTGGGCCCTAGAGGGATCCTGGAAGGCTGGGAGAGAGCAGGGACTTGCTCTGTCCCATTTGCTTCCAGCTTCTGTCAGCATCATCCTGAGGATGATTCCTTAGCTTTGCAGCAGTGATTTGGCCCAAGGACAGCAGCTAGTCTCAGCTTTTACACTTGCAGGAGCAGCCTCATTTGGCTCCTCAGAGATGCTGGCACATAGTCACCAGTGTTGCCTACTCTGGGGTTTCAATCCCTGTCCAGGGTGGCTCTCCTCCGAGCTGCTGAGGAAGCAGCATGCACTGAGTAGCATGCATCCTCAGGCTGAAGCCCTGTGGGATCTCTTTATGCCACAGTAAGACCAAGGCCACCCAGGAAACCCACTCTCCTCAGGGGTCTCTCT